>NC_143563.1:107090000-108559166 GCF_054136105.1 Typopeltis vanoorti
AGGATAGGTGATAAAACAGAGTCTTGATGCACCCTTACATTGGTGAAAAAACAGTTGCAGATAAGAACTCATCCAGCATAACATATCAGCAACAGATAGTGATAAATCAGATAGAATCTGGCTACCTAATTACAGAAGATGGAAGGTAGTCCAAAGGATAGCAATTTAATGGCAGACCTTAGTGCCAGATATAAACAAATGTTCTGGGAATGTAAAGAGAAACAGCATGTCATGTTTCTCTACTAGTGTCAAGTAGGAAGTAATGTAGCCCAAGAGTTGAATCTGGATTGCTTGAATTCCATGCTGATGGTCATCGATTAATTGGTGAGCCTCTAGATAGTGGAAAAGTTAACTGTTCATGACCTCCATTATTTTTGAGAAAACTGAGGTGGAGGCAATGGGTGTTTTGATGCCAGACTTCTGTTTCTCTTTTTTTGTGTGGGGTGGGGAATGGGTTGAATATAAACTTACTTTCATGTAGTATGGTGCCACTTGAGTATAAAAGTATAGAGATTATCTACAACAGGTATTAGCTCTCAAACACAACGTTGGAGTACATCTGGGGCAATCCCTTCAGAACTAGATTTGTAGTTTATTTACAATTTTTCTGAAATTTTGTAATTTTGTTGAAAGATTGCAGGAGTCATATGGTTTAAATATGCCTCTGTATTCTTTCAACTATTCTGGTATGATAGATGATGATTTGCCTTGGTCATCTATGCAGGACTTGCCAGGAAGTCAGCTTTATCTTTGTGCCATAGCATTTGCACTATCTGGAGAGAGAGGTATAAGTACATGAATATAGCAGAAATTGTACTGATGCTGCTCTTTCAGGCAAGGACAGCTGCCAGTTTGTTATAAGAGGTAACTTTACTCCACTTGGCTCTTTTGAAGTCTGATTTGTTTTATGTGGCAAAACCACATACGTTTTTTTTTACAGTGATGCCAATTGGGCATTATATGAAGCAGTACTTAGTTTTTAATTGAGTTGTAAGTCAGCAGTTAGAATTGATGGAAGTACAGGAAGGTGCTTTAAAGTTAAATCTGGTGTCAGACAAGGATGTACATTATCACCTCTGTTAGTCATTATTTATAGGGATCACATTATGAAAGAAAGTGGTATTAAACCTGATATGAAAATTGGAAATGTTAATCTCAGCTCTTTACTTTATGTGGATAATATTATATTTCTAAATAAATCAGGTACGTCCGCAAGATTCCCTTAATAAATTGAATAACTGTTGTAATAGATTTGGTATAAAGATCAGCAATAAAAAGACAATGAAAATAAGGAGAAGCATTGAAAATATCAACAGCATTGTGGATGGAGAACCTTATAGCACAAGTAAAACATTTCAGCTACTTAGGCATTATATTTAGTGAAGATTGTAAATTAAATATGGAAATAGACAACAAAATCAACAAAGCTGGTATGGTAGAAAGTCAACTAAATAAATTTATGTGGAATAAGACATAAATTAGTCAAAATACTAAATTAGCTGTATACAAACAGTGTTCAAACTAATTTTAATTTATGGATCTGAGAGCTGGGTTAGAAATAAAACACTTGATCAAAGACTAGAGACCACAGATATGAGAGTCCTGAGAAAGATTAGCAGTGTGAACTTATTAAAAACGAGGATATTAGGAAAGAACTTTATATTGTTAGAAGGGCTAATCTCAGGTGGTATGGTCACTTAAACAGAATGGGAGAGAAAATCAGTGTTCTCTGCCATGTTGGCAGGAAAAAGACTCAGAGGAAGGCCAAGATATAGGTGGATTGATACGGTAAAAAGCGCCTTAGAATACAGAAATATGAGATCTGATAATGTTGGAGTCTTGACAGGTAACAGATTGATTTGGAGGAAAATTGTAAATAGGAAGTTAGTAATGATGTAAATTTTTCATGTAGTACTATCATATCCTGCATATCTTGTACACCCCTTGAGGGTACATGTCAGGAATTTGATGATGATTTTCTTTACATGGTTTTTGCCAGTAATTAACAAAAGATGAATGCAAGCCACAGAAATTTTAACATACTTTAATATCTGGCTGCCTAATTGGTGTTTGAGAGAGGTATTTCTTTTTGACTATTATGACACATTGAATCTTTGTTTCTGTGGTTCATTTTCATCTCTCTCTAAATAGTAATGAAATTGCGAAACACGTTGAGAAGAGATAAACTCTCAGATATGATGTTGAAAAGGGTACATAATCCCCCTTGTCATAATGTGTCTTCAAGGATTAGCTGTCATGGCAGGATTATGCATCAGCTTATTGAAAGTCTTTTACCCACCAACTATCAAGTCTGGTTTGCTGTCTGGTAGCCAGCCTACTACAGAACCACTTCATTTACCAATGAATGTGTTTGGCATGATCTGTAAGGATATCAATTGCATGATAGAGGGGTGCAGAAGTCAGAACTGTGCTCCTAATTATCAAATTCATGATAAGTACCCTCAAGATTGTGCAGAATATTATGAAAAACCACAAGATTAAGTTTACATTATTTTTAGCTTCCTATCCATAATATTCCTTGAAATTAACTTCTTATTTGTCATATATTCATTATAGTAGCAACTAATGTTTGGTCTTAATAAAGAACTGCTAATTACATCAAAGAAGAAGAACATTCTCATTGCACATGCTATATGAAAGTTTAAACTTCCAATTTCATTCTGAAATTTAATGATTTTAGAAACATTAACATTTACCATATTCAGTTACATCCTGAGTTATGTAACATGCGACTTACGTAAATTTGCAGTTAAGTAATAAATCTACTAGCTCGTGTGAACATGTTTGCAGCTTTATGCAGGTGTGTCTTTGACAGCTTTATTGCAGTACAGTAGTAGATGCCCTGTGCGGTTAGCTCAGTCACTTGCTATCACTGCTAGTTTCGTTTTTTTTTTACCCTTAAAATGGAATGCAAACTTAAAACCGAATGCGCTGGTAATAAATCTCAAAAACAAAGTTCTGCAATTACTTTAGAAGAAAAGTGGAAAATAATTCGTATGTATGAAGGCAGGAAATTCTATCAACAATAGCTCAGGAAATAAATCGACCTATTTCAATAATGAAGGATAAAGTTCGCATTGTTGAAAGCACAAAAGGTGCGGTAGTGTTAAAGGGAACAATTATTACCAAGAAGAGGCTGGTCCAGATATCAGAGATGGAGAAATTGCTGTCTCACTGGATCAATGATCTGACACAGAAGCAGATACTGTTAAGTTTACTGATTATCCAGGAGAAGGCTATGTCCTTATATAAGGATTTAAAAGATCAGGCCGGCATCACGGACGCGGAGAGTACATTTAAAGCTAGTGCTGGATGGTTCAAACAATTCAAGAAACGTACAAATCTGCACAGCATCAAAATCACGGGTGAGGCAGCAAATGTAGATACTGACGTGGCAAGTCAATTTTCCGAACTTCTGGCAGAAATAATTGAGGAGGCAGATTATTTGCCTGAGCAAATATTTAATGTCGATGAAATGAGTCTGTTTTGGAAGAGGATACCAACATGGACATTTATTGCAAAAGAGGAAAAATCTATGCCTGGATTCCAGGTCGCAAAATATCTGATCACTGTTCACTGTTATGATTGCCGGCAACATTTCAGAAGACTTAAAACTTAAACTGCTTACAGAGACCATGCACCTTTAAGAACATTGACGTGAGTATGCTGCCCGTAATATGGAAATCCAACACCAAGGCTTGGGTTACACGTGCGCTGTTCGGAGACTGGTTCAATAACTACTTTGTTCACCAGGTGAAGGAATATTGTGTCCCTGGTCACCCAGAAGAGTTGGATGACTTTCATCCTGACGTAAAAGTTGTTTATCTTCCTCCTGGAACTACTTCATTATTGCAACCTCTGGATCAAGGCATTATTGTGACCTTTAAAGCCTACTATCTCTGGTATACATTTTCCCAAGCAATCAAGGCCATTGATAGTGGTAAGGGCATTACTCTATGTGATTTCTGGAAGAACTGTAATATCCTTAACGCTATCAAAAACTTGATGGCTTGGGATAAAATCGAGCAGACAACAATGAATGGTGTGTGGAAGAAACTGCCCAAAAATGGTCCATAATTTTAAGCATTTCATGGAAGGAGAAAAAATAGGAAAAAGAAAACCAGGACGTCCTTAAATGATTCAACGATGACTTCTAAGGCCGGAACAGGCCATGCTAGGCCTAAATCTTTGATACGTATGATGATGATGATGATGGAAGGAGAGCAAACAATGACTGATATATACTGGTGCTGAGTTGACACAATAATTACAGCAGGCAACGGAGATGTGGGTGCAATTGGCACAGCAGTTATAGGTGTTTCCAGGCAAAAGCTGGAAGTGGATAATGGTGACATTAACAAGCTTCTTTTGAGTCACGATGAAGAGCTAACTAATGGTGACCTTATTCAGTTGGAGGCATTCCGAAGAAAATACTAAGCCGATTGAACTGCCAGACCTAAAGAAATTTACAACAAAGGAACTCGCTGAAGTTTTTAACTTGATAGACATGCCGTTAGCAAAATTAGAATCGATGGATCCGAACACTGAGCGGTTTGAAAACGTTAGTCGCCATATCTATTCCGATATGTCTAGCTACAAGGCCATCTATGAGGACAAGAAGCATGTGACCACACAATTTACTCTAGACATGTTTTTGAGATGCCATTCACAACAAAGTCAAGATGACAACTCAGGCAACCCCAACTACCCTCAGCCTTTAACATCGAAAGGGGTAAAATTTTCCACAGAACAGCCAATTTAGCAGTCACAAGAGATTTTTTTATTTGAAAAGTGAATATTCAGTTTGTTTTTATATTATGTATATTTCATATTTACAGTATGTATATTATTCAAATACAATTGATAAATTTTTAAAAAAAATTTTTAATCACACCAAAATTGGAAAATATCTGATTAATGGCAAACAAAATTAATGTAAGACAGCATTATGAGCAGACAGTATGAGTAGCCATTGAACATTTTATTGTATGTATATAATTTACAAATTAGACTTACATGAAGGTTTACGGAACGCATTACTTAACTCAGGGTGTAACTGTATAATAATACTAGCACACATGCCTACCAGTGTGACCACAGTCAGAATGAAGTCAAAAAATATACATATATATATATATATGTAGATATTGAGTATTTGATAAAAATTTTCAAAAGTGAAGATAATTTTATGTCATGGGCATGCAGTAATTTAAGAAGGAAAAGATGGTAGAGAGATGGGAGAATATGGACTAGGATGCCAAAATGACAGGTGATAGGCTTCTAGAGTTCTGCCACCAATTTCATTTGATAATCACTAACACCTAGTTTGAGGTACCAAAAAGAAGATATATACTCGGAAAATATCAGGGGATATAGGAAGGTATCAAATAGATTAGACAGTATTATTACAAGAAATAGATATAAAAATCAAGTAAAATTATGAAAAAGTTACCCTGGAGCCAATGCAGACAGTGACCACAGTTTGGTTTTATTGAAATGTAGTTTGAAATTCCAAACATTGTCAGAATCAAAGAAATGGCTCAAATGGAATATACACTGGAAATGGAACCCCTTTTAAGCACACAATCATGTTAACCTGTTTTTTACTCATATGAGTGCATTGCATTAGGTTTAGAATGCCTTGAGTGCATTCTAAACCTAATATTTTATTACGTTTAGAATGCACTCAAGGCATTCTAAACCTAATAGATGAAAGAAGAAAATACAAAACTTCTCCACATGAGGAAAGTAAGGAAGAATATAATACATAGAAAATGCAAAGAAACAAAAGAACAATGGTATATAGAGAAGTACAAAGAAATAGATTTAACCATAACTTGGAGGATTGATAAAGCATATTACATTATAAAAGGAATGAACCAGCAGAACAATTAAAAATAAACATGGAAGCATTCTTATGGGAAAAGTTTTCTGAAAGATGGAAGGAATACCTAGAACTCTATAAAGGAAAAGATCTAGACAACAGCCATAAAAGATGAAACAAGGCTTGATGCAGAAGAAATTAGCCCAACCATATTACAAGATGAATGGGTGCTAAATGAACTGCCCTCTAACAAGGCACCAGGCATTGAGAACATTCCCCCAGAATTAATAAAATATTCAGAAAATATAAGTAAATCATACTTATTCAAGATCATAGAGGATATATATGAAACTGCAGTCATTCCCAAAGCCTTTCCCTGTTCTGCCATTCCCATTCCTAAAATAAATACAGACAAGTGTGAAAATCATTGTACAATAAGTCTAATATCAAATTACTGACCAATCAGCATATCACCAGGAGTTGTTATCAAAGTATTGGAGAAGTTGGTCAAGAGCACTTGTGACGGGTAGTTCATGCCTCAGAATTCAAAATACAAAAAGGTTAACAGATAAGGTCGGAGAATACACTGCTTGGAAAGAGGTGATTGGAAACCCCTTCCCCTATTCACAAGGTGCATCGTGCCATGTAATGAGTCACTTGTTTGTAGCCTGCATAAATTGGAGGAATATGATGTGCCCAAATCAGTGCAACTGTGTCCAGGTGAAAAAGCACTTGCAGTTGATAAATTGGGCCATCCCAGGACAACAATCAGTGATACCATACTGAGATGGAAGCAAGGGAAGTCACTGCAAGTGCTACCTGCAGTAGACAACCTACTACACTCACTGACCATGACTGTAGGGTGCTACAAAGGATATGTTAAAACAGCCATTCGTCTACCTACACATTGAATGCAGAGTTTCGGGCATCGACTGGAACAGGAATCTACACAAAAACATTGAGAACCGATGCTGATAACATGAGTTTCCATGTTAGGACTGCAGTATGCAAGCTCCACATTACCCTGACCAACATGTAGTGTCATCTGCAGTGGTGCAAAGAGTGTGTACAGTGAGACGTGGAAGCTTGGAAATCTATGTTGTGGAGTGATGAATTCACACTACACCCTCTGCCAAGCAAATGGAGGATGCCTGATGAACGCTTCTTACCAGCGTGCGTAACCCCAACTATGAAATTCAGAGGTAGCGGTGCGATGGTATGGTCCTGGTTTGTGGTGCCATGAACGTTGAACTCTGAGAGGTATCTGGACAGTACAATGCTTCCTGCTTTCTGGCATTTCTATGGAAACTGGCCATTGTCTTTTACAGAAAGACAATGCACAATGGCATAAAGATTCTGCTGAAACTGTGTTGTTTGTGGACATGAACATCATCACCTCCAAATCAAAAAATTAGAATAATCAAGGAAAATGTATTGAATGATTTACAATTCTAATTTATTGCACAGAAAATAATTATTACCAAATATGAATTAGCATCATCTAAATGTACGTACTTTGTAGATTATATAACCATGTAAACACATACAAATGTAATATAAAGTATAAGAAAACTATTATTTCAAAAAATTTACAAAATTAGAATAATTTTTAATGTAGTTCAAAATATTAAAATATTCCAAATTTTTCTGATTTGGTTTTGAGGAGAGCATAGAAATAGCACATATTTCAGTAGCTGCGGAACTGACTTGTGCGTGAGAAATTGTTTGTGTGTAGATTTCAGTTAATCATTTGCTAAACATGATCAAACAAGTGACATATCGGAAGCTGAGAAATTTCGTATGGTGTCTCTACACAAAGAAGGCCAAACTCAACAGTTTATAGCTAAGGAATTGAAATTTTCTCAAGGAAGCATGGGTAGAGTATTGAGATGGTATTCTAATAACTGAAGTTTTCAAAATAATCGCTGCAATGCCAGTTGAAAGGTAATAACTACATCAAGAGATTGAAGAATATCATGGAAAAAAAACTGCTTCCAAAGTGTAAGATATTTTCACAGCAATGGGAAAAACTAGGTGTGAATATGTCTAAATTTATGACATTGAGATGGCTTCACAAACTGGGTTTTAAATCACTTGTGCCTAAGAGAAAGCCACTTATGACTTCCAAGCAAAAGGCAACTAGAGTGCAATGGTGTAAGCACAGACTGTTGTGGGGTCAAGAGGACTGGAAAAAAGGTACTTTTTAGTGATGAAAGTATGGTTTTTGTGTCCCATGGTCATCAAGGGATAATACATTTTGCATCTTAAGCAAGAAGCATATGATAAAGAATGCATGAAACATTTGGTGAAATTTGCAACCTCTGTCATGGTATGGGCTTGTCTGACTGCAGAGTGTCCAGGTAGGCCGTGTATTGTGTACAAAAGAGTCATTTCCAAAATGTACCAAGAAATTCTTGAGCACTTTATGTTACTGGAATCAGAAGATTTATGTGATGGTGATTTCTTTTTCAGCAAGATTCAGCTTCTTGTCACACCTCCAAGATCACTACTAGATGGCTCAAAAAAAGGGAAATCAATGTACGCTCGGGTCTCTTTTTTATGCGGTGCACGCCCATAGATACGAGACCTTTCAACACTTCTGCATATGTCAACAGAAGGAGAATCCATTCCGATAATAGGGTAATCCGGTGTTTCCCAAACTTTTCCTACGACGGAAACACTTCACAAATCCTGAAATTTTCATGGAACATCTTGGTTATTTTGTAATGTATTCATTAATAAATAATTGTTAATTTAACTGATTTTTTATTATTAAATAATAATTAATTAAATTTGGCCCAATGGAGAAAAAAAGCACCAAAGAAAAGCAATTTCCTTGGAAATGAAAATTCGCAATTTTAGATTGTTTAGCAAAAGGAGAGGGATCTACAGTGATTGGTAAACATTTTAATTTAGGCGAATCTACTATAAGAGCAATTAAAAAGAATGAAGTCGCAATAAGAAAATCTGTCATTTCTGGCACAAAACTAAGTGCCAAATTATCATTGTACTCAAGAGATGCTTTATTAGAAAACACGGAACAAGCGCTCGTAATTTGGATTGAAGAATTAACTCAAAGAAGAATTCCTATAAGTGGTTATTTAATTAAACAAAAAGCTCTTCGGTTTTATAAGCAGATGAAGCAATTGGAGCTGTCTACTTCCACTTCCTAGGCTGATAAAGAATTTTTGGCTAGCAAAGGATGGTAAACTGGGTTTTTAAAAAGGAATGCACTTCATAATGTGAAGATTACAGGCGAGGTTGCAGCAGCCAAAAATTTTCAAGAGAAGTTAGCCAAAATTATTGAAGATAGTGGGTATTGTCCCGATCAAGTGTTTAATGCTGACGAAACACGATTGTTTTGGAAGAAAATGCCTAGTCGTACTTATATCGCAAAGTTTGAGAAAAAAGCAAGTGGATTTAAAGCAAGCAAAGATCGAGTAACGTTGTTACTTTGTAGCAATGCATCAGGAGATCGAATGTCGAAACTCCCTCCTAGTAAATCGATTTCTAAGACCACGTACTCTAAAAGGCAAAGATCTAAAACAGCTGCTGGTACATTGGAAGGCTAATACAAAGGCCTGGATAATAACTGCTGTATTTACTGAATGGTTCAATAATTGCTTTGTATACCAGAAGTAGAAACATATATGAAGCAAAAACCTCTCGATTTTAAAGTTTTATTAATTGTTGACAGTGCACCAAGTCATTCGCATTTAGAACATCCAAATGTGAAGGTAGTGTTTTTTCCACCCAGTACAAGCATTATTCAGCCATTAGATCAAAGCATAATTGCTACTTTTAAAAAATATTACGTTAAGCACACTTTTCAATTTATATTGGATAAACTAGAAAATGAATCATTAGTGACGTTTGGAAAAAATTTTCTATTTTGGACTGCTTAAATCATGTTTCATCTGCTATCTCCAAAATAAGACCACAAACTTTAAATGCTTACTGGAAAGCAACTTGCCGTGGATGTATTGCAAACAGTGCAACCATGCAAACATCTACATTATCAGCTGAAATCATTACATTGGCACATGAAATTGGTGGAGAAGGTTTGATACATTTAGCCAGAACGATGGAGATGAATTACTTGTGGATAATGCCTTAAGTGACGATGATATTATTGGATATTGATTAACTTTAGATATTGTTGAAGATCTAGAAAACAATAGTGAAGCAGAAGAAAAACCTGCCCCTCTCATTGCAAATCTAATTCGAGAAGGTCTTGAACTCTGCAATAAATCAGAAAATCATTTTCTTGTTAATGACACAAATTCTGAATGAGCCTTTAAAATCCAATGTGAGCGGAAGAACTGTATGTCTGGATATCCAGCTGTATAAAAAATTAGTAAAATCATCATCGCAAAGTTTAATCACTGATTACATTGTCAGAAGAAAAAAAATCAGCACAGAACGAGAGTGAAGCTAATTCTGTTTGTGAAGAACCATTGACTTTACCATACAGATCTGATGCGCTGACTATCTCTTCTGGTGATGAAAGTGATTTTGCACCAGTTCGCAAACATTGCCGGATGTCGTCTAATAGCGATGATAATTCTGATGACAAAATGTTAAAAAAAATGTTACTTTTCAATAAAATTAAATGAATAAAGCTTTGAAACAAACTTAGGCATTCTTATTTTGCTGAATTTTCATACATTTTTTTTGTATGAAAATTCAGGTTTTGATTTTAGGTTTATTTTAATTCATTGGTTCAGTTTTAGAAAATTATGGAACGTATCCCTGATTTTTCAACGTAAGTTAGGTCTTTTTTTTGTGCAATTTTTTATATGCGGTTTTCTGTGGAACATATCTACCGCATAAAAAGAGACCCGACTGTACTTCCTTGGCCAGCAAACTCGCCAGATTTAAACTCCATTGAGAAATTGTGGGGAATTATAAAGAAATATCTTCAAGAAGTTGCACCAAGAAATAAAAATGAACTTTTCTAGTTTGCGAACCATATGAGCATGGTTTGATAAAAAAAAATAAATAAATAAAATAAATAAAAAAGGCTATGAACCACTAGTAAATAATATGCTCAACAATTTACGAACAGTCATGAAGCTAAGGGGGGATGCAACAAAGTACTAATTATCATGTTGTTTCCCTTTGGCTGTAATTTTTGTGCATTTATTTTCACATTATTCTAATATTTTGAACCGTGTTAAAAATTATTATAATCTTGTGAATGCTTTCAAATAACAATTTTTTGTATAATTTATATTACATTTTTATGTGTTTACATAGTTACATAATTTACAAAGTACGTCAATTTAGATGATGCTAATTCATATTTGGTAATTCTTATTGTCTATGTAATAAATTAGTAGAATTGCAAATGAACTAATTGAATATGTATTGGTCTTATTATGATATTTAGTTCATTTGGATTAAAGAGTTATGTGCAAGCATACCATCTGCTTTTGTTTACAATTTGAGTCTAATAAATTACTCAAGAAATAGACAAGTGCACCTTCTGCAAAATGACTGCTAAGCAATATACCACATGCATATCAAATGGCAACATGAAGGCAACTCGTTAACTATTTCAGGAACAGTTTATTTAGTGACAACCCCATTTTCAGCTTTGGGAAGACTGACTAGTAGCTTGAAAAAACTAATATGTTGAAGTGAGCCACTCGTGATACAGGAAATTGAAGAACTGTGCATATTAGGAATCGAGGAAGTGATACTGAAGGCTATTGTTAATGGATATATTACATATATCCATGAGAAGTGCCTGTAACCATTTCATTGTGAAATATAAAAGGACTATTAGTGTCAGCTGATTATCTGCAGGAGAGAGAGTTTTCCTGTAACTTTATTTTTTTTTCAGCACTGCACTGTGCATTCTAGCTTTCCTTGCATTGTTCTTTTTTACAGATCAAACAGATTTCCACATTTCTGTTAATAACTACAGCATGTAATTAAATGCAGTGGACAGTAGAAAATCCAAACCACCTTGTGTACTAGAGACCTTAATCATGGTTTGAAAAAAGTTCCATGTTTTCTCTAGACAAGAGTTTTTAAATAATCCTTAACTCTCACACACTACTAACAACCTTTTGTGGTTGTTAGCCCATTACATATTAATATTTTTTTTTACTGTGGCAACTTTGAGGTAGTACCTTTTCTAAATGTACCTCCTCAGTTGAAGCCTGTGTAGCTCAGTGGATGTGGCGTTTACACACCACGGCGCTTGGCCGCACAAAGGAAGACTTGGTTTCGAATCTAGTCGACGACTAGAGGAAATTTTTCTAAGCCTTTTTTCGACCGGTTCCCGAGTTAGTCGATCTCTGGCACAGGCAAGCGGGTTTTTCGTCCCGTAAACTCAAGAAAATCGACCGTAGAACCCACATTATTTCAGACATTAAATATATTGTGTTAGGGTTAGGGACCACGAGATGGCGGCACATTTGAGCCGTCTCTCTTCACTGTGCACCGCTTAATTAGTGATAGCCTTGGGCCATCTATCTCTGATTGGTACCAGTGGAGATTGAACTGCCCACTCAGTCTCCAAAAGTTAGATAGGGCTAAATGGCCTCGCCTACTCCCGTATACGGGAATAAAAAGGCGTTAGCTGATTTTTTTTTTTTTTTTTTTTTTTTTTTTTTTTTTTTTTTTTACCTCCTCAGTTATTGGAGTATTTTACTTCTCTAAATCCATAGGAGAATCTAGTATGTGCATCTTAGTGACATGTAAACATTTGGATCCTAATTACCATAAGCACTGGATAAGTGCTTATGTAATTAATTACATGTCTCAGAGGTAACATTCCTTGAATTTCTTTCATATTAAACAACTAGAACAAAATAATATTTAAAGTAGCTTTCAAATGAGCATCTTCAGAGTAGAACAGAAACAACTTGGCATGATACAGAGGCAATGACAAATTAGCATTGGAAACAATTCAAATAGTAATAGATAGATGAACTTTAGCCCTAACTTGGTGCCTTGTGACTGTCTTCCAAATTTTGGATCAGTTATTGCAACATTCTTATTGAGGTTAGGAGTGTGATTAATTTGCTACCTCTGACTCCAGAAATAGTGTAACTTGTAATGAATTCTCTATATAGAACTGTAGTTTTCCTCCATCTACCTTTCTTGGAGCACAGATGAAAGAATGGGAGAGAGAACATTTAGCAAGTCACTTGCTCCTCTCACAGGTAACTCTTCCCCCTTTTAAAAAAAAAAAAAAAAGTCTGTTCACTTCCAATCTGTATTCAAAAATCATTTGAAATCAAGATGGCATGATTAGTTTCAATATTACCTCTCTGTTTACTAATGCTCACAGAGCTTCCTTGATTTAATAAAATCTCACTTCCTTACAAACATTTAAATTACTCACATTAATAGTATATGCAAGTTATTTTACATGGAAAGGGAAAAAAGTTAAAAATAAATAGATAAAACTGCAGCGAGTTCCTCCTCTCATCTCTTCTCCTTTGGCTAATATCTGTGTAGAGAATTTAGAGAACAAAACCTTCAACACAGCCACACTTAAACCTTCAGTCTGACTGCAGTATTTGTATGATGTGTTTGCCTTTTGACACCTTGAATCAAATGTGTTAAATTCGTTTTTATTGAATTTAAATCATCATCCAAAAATACATTTTGCAATATAAAAAGAATCAAATACCCATTTTTCAGACCTTCATAATCCTGAGGCAGTTGTGCTTTCACCCATAGCTCTAGTTAAAAAAAAAAAAAAGTGTTCTAGTTTGAATCTTAGTCACCGACTAGAAGAACTTTTTCTAGACCTTTCTTCGACCATTTCCAGAGTTGATCCCTGGCTTGGCAAGCAGGTTTTTCTCTCCTGCAAACTCAAGAAAATAGACTATAGAACCCACACTATTTCAAACAATAAATATATTTTATTAGGGACCACACAATGGTGGCACTTTTCAGCTATCTCAGATGCCATTATAATTAGTCTTCTGCTAGCTACCTCTGATTGGCTACGATGGAG
The DNA here is from genome assembly GCF_054136105.1 of Typopeltis vanoorti. NCBI lineage: Eukaryota > Metazoa > Arthropoda > Arachnida > Uropygi > Thelyphonidae > Typopeltis > Typopeltis vanoorti. Next base: position 107,103,827 of record NC_143563.1, read on the forward strand.
ATTGAACTGCCCTCTCAGCCTCCAAAAGTTAGGTAGTGCTAAAATGGACTCATCTTCTCCATACAGGGGATTTTTTTTTTTTTTCAATTTTATTATTTTTACCTGTTTGTTCTTTTTTGATACAGTCACATACCTTTCATATGCTTCAGTATCTCCTTTCGTATTTATGAATGCCAACTTGCACACTTGAAGATACTTATATAAACACTTACACTATGCTTTTACATTCACACTTCACTGTGTGGTGCTCTTGAATATGTTGATTAGATTTTGTGCTCCTTAATTTTACTGCTATTTAGAGTGAAGTTTACATCCCAAAGATCAATGCAGCAGTAGATGTAAATGAACTGAAGTTCTCAAGACAACTCAACAAAGCCCAGTGCTGACAGAGAGTCTCACTAAATCTGATAAGCCAGCCGAAGTATCAATACATAGCTTGAAGCTATGGCTGGAGGTTAAGGACGGAAGGACGTATGTACACACACACACAGTGCAATTTTTGCTGCCAGTCAATGCTAATTACACAAACATTGATGAATCAACTCCTGATCAACCAGCGCCAGCCATTTTTTTTTTTTTTTTTTGGTCCCCTGGGTCTCCCTTCTATTTAAACAGGTTCTGAATCATGGAAAGCGCATCGACAGCCTAGAGTAGTGCCTTATTATGCTTTATAATACTTTCTCACATAAAATCGAAGCACTATAAAAAAAAAAAAAAACTAGATGCTATTGACAATCAACGACTTGATATTAACATGCCACTGCCAAAAACACCGATGAACTTTGCAGTCTCATTGCCATGTCATTCCAAGACACTATGGAGGCAGAATGCCATTGTAGTGAAATTTCATTCCAAAACAGGTGCAACCCTAAATGACAACATCTGCAAGCTCACCAAACAATGCAAATTTAATCCTGGGGAAATTATCAGGTGTAATCGTTTCACGTCCATGAACATACAGAGGTACGGAATGAATCTCTCACACCTAGTCAGAGTGACCTGCAATATGTCAGTGAGCAGATCAACATTCATAACTCCCATGAATAACATGTCAGAAGGTGCCACTGCCATGTCACATTTACTAGTTTGGCCAGATCTCGCTTACACACAGCAGGAAAAAAAAAAAAAAAAAAGAAATGACAGCAACAAATAAAAGAAAAATGACAGAGTGGAAATAATGCATGGACAATGAACTATAAAAATAGGAATACTAATGCGAAAATCCAGTCCTATTACCAGCCAGCATGGTAACTGAAAATCTCATTGCATAGGGACAACAAACCTTGCAGAACCCTTCTTAATACACTAAATCAATATATGTGGCCTCAGTGATGTCCATTTTCATCTCCGGTCTACAAAACTCCTATAAGTTAAAGATGCCAAGAAATTATATTCTTGGTTTAATCCTTTATCCAAGTTTGTGCCTGAAGTATTTTCAGGACTGGGCAACTCGTATATAGAAGCTAATGACTTCGTCACTTGCCTAAGTATCCCATAATGCAAAGCACATATCCCTAAGAACATGTATAATACTATGCATTATGGGAAGGGTCAGGACTGGTCATTAAAGGATTTAACCAAGAATATAATTTCTTGGCATCTTTAATTTATAGTATAACCAAGTGGAAAAACTTTAACAAAACTCTACTTACTTTTGCTGACAGAAACCCATATTTCTACTCCCTCAAACATTATTTACGTCCACTTTCCCATTTACACATTCTTTGGCTCTTTTCATCTCAAAGGTGGGGTTTGTGCACATGTTCGCTTTGACATACCGTGTCAAGGAGCGTCCAACCTGGAACTCCCGCTTTTGACCTTCTCTGGTTGAAAATCTTGGTACCCTGTTCTATCTAATTCATTTTCTGTCTACTGCTACCTTAATGCCAACAATCATCTGCACCTTCTTGATTTCCTTTCCTTAAAAGTCAATTCTTCAGTCCAACTTTCTTAACAGTGTTCATTTTCCTTGGAGACTGATGCTCACAACACCAGCTGGCTGTCCTGCTTCAATTGCACAGATAAAGCAGGTAGAGAAGCTGAGTCATTTCAGTTAGTTCAGACCACAGAAGGAGAAGAGATCAGCACGAGATTGTGCTGATCTCTTCTCCTATGAAACAACACAAACACAATCACTGGCATCCACACATCATATGGTATTGCAAGAAAACCAAGTGGGACATCTACGCAACTATTATGCCACATTTTCTTGGATAGGTTATTGTTTCCGGCCATCTGACCCTAATCTATGTGCTGAACGTATCACCGAAATAATTCTTGTCAGCATGGAAATATTTATTACCCGTTCACCCCTAAGTTCCCATCCACTATCTAATCCTTGGTTCTTCCACAGGTGTGCCAAAACTGTACAAGAGAAGAATCTAGCATACCATAACTGGCTTGCATCTAAAAGTCCATCCACCTATACTGCTTATACCAAAGCCCTGAATAGTTGCAAGAAAACTATCAACACATCAAAAAATGACTTTGCAAGACAGCTATGCATTCTGGTTACTAGCTCAACACTGCTCCCACCACTGTCGTGTCCTGATGGCTCTATTGCATCATCACCCACAGAAAAGCAAATATCCTGGTTTTATACTTCTCTGCAATTCTTGTATTGCTGATTTAGTAAATGTCCCCCAACCATCCCACACTCTCAGTGCACAGTGTGTCCCTTTGTCTAAAAAGAGATTGAGGAAGTATTTTGTTCAAATTGGATATGAAAAAGACTTCTTGGAGCACACTAAAAGTTTGTGCTCCAGCGTTTACTCCCATTATGTCATCTTTTTTACACTGGGTATTTACCCTGCACTATGGAAATTAAATCATATTAACCTATCTCTAAAAAAGGCAGACAAATCAATACCTTCAAACTACTGTCCAATATTACTTACTCCAGTACTTTCCAAAGTAATGGAAAGCTATAGACTACAAACCCAGTACATAATTTTGCTGATGATGGCACATTACATCTCCCCTTCATTTGACAAACTTGACAATGCACAAATACAGATCTCCAAAACATTCATCAGTGGGGTTAGGATAATCCTATCAATTTCAATGCAAACAAAAGACAACTCTGTTTTATATCATACAAAAAAGAATCCTTCCCTTCCAGCCTTACTTTTGACAGCACTTCAGTCTCATGCATGATGACATTTATATTCTTGAGATAACATTAACCTCGCATCTTTATTGGCACAAACATATTACAAATATTGCCTCCAAAAAGTTAGGTTTTCTTTTCCACTTGAAGCTTTACCAATAACTAACTTTATACAAATCACAGATCTGTCCAACTATTGAATATTACGCCCATGTCTGGGATGGTGCCCTCAAGAGCTCTCCTAAAGATAATGGACTCTGTACAGAAAAGAGCAAGCAGACTGATCAATGATCCCCACTCACTCTCACTCAGGTGCTCAGCTTCATTATTTTTCATCCACTGCTTTCATCTTCTACAAATATTTCTACAGCTGCTGTTTCAGAATTGGCATCAATTCTGATAAACCAAGATGTTTGTCATTTTGAAACATAAGTTTCAAAGACAAACATTGTTTAATTGCCCATAAAACAATAACATAATAATGATATTTATGTTTCCTTATAATAACAGGAAGGCCACATTTTACAAAGGGATTAGGTTCCCAGCTTACTGTTCATAAAATGGACCTTGGTAAACTGAGGTCAGATTATAATGTATTTAAATGCAATTGGTTCCTTCATTACAAATGACTTTTCCATCAGCTTCTTTATTTCATTAAACAAGGACTTTGCCTTGTCCATGATTACTGCTTGAGTTACTAGAATGTTATTTTGATTTATATTGTCAATCCACAGCACTAATAATTTTTCCATATTGTTCATACTGCACTCCATGAATAAGATATTCTCTACACTTTTGCATTAACAATTCCTGCATGTGAATGCTTCATCTTCTCTGCATTGTTTCTGTTGTGGAAACTGTAGAAGACCTTAACTTTAATGCTTTACACATATCAGAATGACTCTCACCTGATTTGCTACATTGAATTCATTCTATTTTTTCCTCAATGGTGAGTGAGTGCCTCGTTTTTTAAGCTAAGGAAGATGTCGAATAGGCTCTACGTTTAGGTTACATTCCATTCTGATCACCAGAAAGTTATAATTATTCAGTGTATGTATTATTAAATTGATTTTAATAATGTTGGTTTTTAAAAAAAAAAACGGTAGTGAGAAAAATATTTATGCATTGTAACTCATCATAGAAGTCAGCTGAACAGGGGAAGCAGCAGAAGGATGTCAACTTGTCGGCAAAATATTTGTTATCACGTACACATGCCAAATATTTATATATACACAAAGTGTGTAATTTAATAAATAAAAATTTATGAATCTCTCAATTCTAAACACTAGTTCCAACACTAATCAATATTTTGAATTTAAAATTGCAGCACTTTAACACAGCAATTATAAGTTATTGAAAAAGTTAAACTTAGTATCTTTTATTACAACTGAGTTTTTGGAAGTTTTAGTTAGGCTAGTGAGACTTTTGTTGCTATTTTCTGTCCATTAGCTTATTAATTCTGGGATGAATTGAAGTGATAGCCAAACGGAGACGGTCAGAAAGTTGGAGGCAGTTCCTCTGTTTCGTTTTGACATAGTCATGGCAGAAAATGCAGTTTCGTGAAGGTATATGGTGGAAAAACAAAGAAGAAATCTCATTGCTGTTTCATGTAAATTTGGATATTCATTTTTCATTCTTATCCAGAATTTTGAATATAAAATTAAAAGAATTAAAAGCATTTTCCAGTCCTTTGTCTGATGATAATTCAATAAGTTGAATGGTTGAGAAATACTGCTATAGAATATATAACAAAAGACAGTCGTGAATGCTGCTGACATGTGCTGTGTTTATGCTTTGGATTTTTTGCTGTTGAGGCTTTACTATACTGTGTTGTTTTTGTTGTTATTATTGAGCCTCTTTATATAGGTCAATTTCAATAGTATCCTTTGGCTGGAAAGACCAGGGTTCAAATCCTGTCTAGGATGCAAATAGCCTTCATCAGGGTTTTTCAACTGAAGATAAGTTAGCCAGGCTTATATAGAGGTGGAAGGGTTTTTCCTTCTAAGAAATTCTGATTTTTCATCTTACAAACAGGCAAATGAACTAGGAGAACACACATAATTTACACAGAAAAATATACAACAAGCTATGAGATCATATCTTAAAGAGGCCACCTTATCTTAAAATTACAGATCCAAAAGCCAAAGATAGCAGATCATGGGGCTTAAATGTGCTTACAAATATCACAGATGATTATTTATGTTCTAGAAAAATTTTCACTTGGTTATAAAGTAAATGACACTTGCCAAGAAACTATATTTTTGTTTACTTTGCCCATGTGTAAGCAAACAAACCTTTCACGTGAAGTATATTCATTATTCAGTTTGTATATAGTGGTTGTTGACTTCACGTCAGGTCTTAGTATCACATAAATTCATGTCATCTTTCTTGATCTAGCTTCCACTGACGAGACCTCAAAAAAGGCCAACCAGTCTGAGTAGTGACCCTTGCTATAATGCTTAGCAATATACATGTCCAAAAGGAAGTGTGCTTTGCATTATAGGATACCAAGGCAGTTGATGTGGTCAACAGTCTCTATATACAAGTGGCCTAGTCATGAAGATACATCATGCAAAAATTTAGTTTGCCTAAACTTGTATAAAGAATTAAACAAGAATGTAATTTCTTGGCAAGTATAATTTGATTATTTATGTTATTATTGTTGAATCTGTGAATTGTCCTTGATGATGCTAACTATAATGTTAACAAAATTCAAACAATTCCTTATCTTTTAATAAAATATCACATGTAGCCCTGAGTCAATGCATCACTCATATCTGAGTAGATATTTCTGTTCCCCCCCCTCACACACACCTTAAAAAAGAAAGAAACTTAAAATTTAGTAACACAGTAAACTGAGGTCTTGAGGCATGTCCTTTTACAATAATTAAGCCTTACAGATTATTTAATTGAAAATTTATAAAAGTTTATTAGATATTATTACTATCTTGAAAGGACACTTTGTTCCCCATCCAGTTTATGTAATGATTATTTAAAACTTAATTTTTTTTTTTTTTTTTTAAATCCCAGGGAGAATTTTCCTTATTTCAAAACTGCACCAAATGGTTGGAAAGTAAGTATTTATACTTGTAATACTTCTTTCTTGTAATAATGTTAGTATTAATATTTTAACATTCATGCCAGGCACCATGCAAATTGTATTGTTCAGTACTTTTACTGTGGTATGCATATGATTCTATAGTTATGGATACTCCATAGGTCTCATTATACAAGAAAGTCATTTCTTCATGAGGAGTCAACAGTACAGAAGAGCAACTTACTAGGAAAGCTTCAATTTAAATAGGATAAGCGGCATGCTAGAATCTCATTTTTGAAGAAGTGCAGGCAAGCTAAATACTGACTTTTGCTAAGTTAAAGGAAGTCATTAAATTGCCTGGAGCTCATAAAATTTATCTAGAAACTAGCCATTCTCTGGTGCTTAATCATTTAAGAGTTTCAAAAAAGGAATTGATATTCGTCGTCGTTGTCTGAGCAATTCAGGTTTAGGCTTTTTATGTCCTGTTCCTGCTCTGCAGATGAAGTTGATCTTTCCACCTTAATCTTGGACATCTGCGAGGTCTTCTTCCTGTAGGTTTATATTTATGTGCTAATTTGGGAATCCCATTGTTATTCATCCTTTCTGTGCTGTGTAGCCAATTTTGCTGATATTCTTCTATTTCTTGTATGATGTTTTTTGTATATGATTGTTCTCTTATTTCTGTGTTTTTCTTTTTATCTAACCTAGTGAGTCCCAGGAGAGGTCTTAGAAACTTCATCTGTGCTACTTCCAGTCTTTGTTTGTTTCTTTGTTTTAGAGTCCAAGTTTCACTTCCAAATTTGAGAGATGATTTAGAGGTCATATTATGTAATCTTAGCTGAGTTTCTTTAGTCATTTGTTTTCCAAAATTTCTTTTAATTATGCCATTCATTCTATTGTAAATTTGTAGTCTTGCTTCCAATTGTAAATCAGTATTGTATTATGAGATTATATTTCCCAATTATTTGAATTCTGTAACTTGTTCTATTATTTTATTGTTAAGCATAATTTGGACTTTTTGAATGGTGTTTCCACACATTGCCATAGCTTTCGTTTTTGTTTCAGATATTTTCATTTAAAATTTTTTTGCTATTTCATCTAGATGGTTAGTTACAATTTGGAGTTTATCTTCTGAATTTGAAATCTGCATAAAGTATTGTATTTAGCTGTATATTATTTGTTAGTTTAACTCCATCTTTGACAGTTGTTTTTCATTCTTTTAGGATTCTGTTTATATAAATGTTGAATAGGAGGGGGGGATAAGGCACAACCTTGTCTTACTCCTTTATTTATAGTTATAGGTTCTGATAATGTTCCATCTGCAAATTTGATGCAAATTTTTGTTTCTCTGTGTAGACTTTTTTTTATTGCATTAATTAATTGAGGAGGTATTTTATCATCTTGTAATATTTTCCAGAGTAAATTTCTGATCAAGTTATCATACGCCTTTTCATAGTCAATAAATAGAAGAAAAGTGAGCAGATTAAATTCTTTTCTTTTTTCGATGATCTGTTGCATTGTGAAAGAGGCATCTGTGCATCCTCTTCTAAACCACTCTGTTTTTTAAAATGTTTGCATATAGTTTAGATGCTGTTATTAAGAGAGTAATGCCTCTGTAATTTCCACATTTGTCCTGGACATTTTTTTGTGAATATTTATTATTGTTCCAGTTTCCCATTCTTTTGGGATTTTTTGATATTTCCAGATGTTATTGAAGAGTTTAAGTAGGTTTTCTTTTAAGCTATTGTCTGCATATTTAAAGAGCTCAATGATGCATATTCCATCCAGGCCTGGGCTTTTTCTATTTCTAGAGTTTTTAAATTCTTTTTCTAATTCTTCCATTGCTATTTCTTCTGTACTTTCCTGTGTATTAATATCTTCAATTTTGTGAGTTTTGTCATTGTTTTGTATTTCTTGTTTTTCATTCCACAATGTTTTATAGTGTTCTATCCAATCCGTTTTGGAAATTAGATTATTTCTTAATTGGTCATTTTCTGCTGTTTGTAGTTGCCTGAAACTTTTAAAACCTATTCTTTGTGGTCCAGTGATATCCTGCTCTAATGATTTAACATATTTACTCTAATATTGTCCGCCCGGTTAGCCTAGTGGCTTAGTGCTTCGCAACCATATGCCTGGGGAAGGAGTGTCCTAGGTTCGATTCCCGTCGAAGACATGAGGAGCTCAAGGATCTTCCTCAGCCATAGCCAAGTTAGCCGGTCTTGGGCGTGGACAGTAGGGTTTTTTCCACAGTTTATCTGGGGTTTTTCATCCTGCAAGCAGGCAAACCGGCCCCGTGAACACATGGGTTACAGTCAAAAAAAATACTTACGGCAAGGAAGGCAACGGGAAACCACCTTGCTCATAATCATCTCCCTAGTATAGTAGCATATATAGCTACCCTCCCCTGGCCGTATGGCAGAAGGGAACAGATAGAGACTAATATTATTATTATTATGTGACACCTCCAGGGAGTCCAAAGACTCATCGAGGGAGAGTGTGCCAACAGCATCGAATGTTTGAACCCTTCCAACTACTAACCGCGCTCAAACTTGCTTAACTTTTTGCTAGCCATTAGTAGCAGAGGTTCTACCAATCGACCAACATTTGCTGGCATTACTTTAACATTTAACATATTAACAGAATTGACATTAAATATCATAAAAACAGAATTGGAAGCTGATACATATGGTTATTAATATATCACAAAAATGCAAGGACTTCAGTGCATGCATTTTTGTGATATATTAATAACCATATGTATCAGCTTCCATTTTTTTCACAATGATTGTGAAAAAAATACAGCCAAATTAACTGTGAACAAATGGGTTGTTAACTTATTGTACTGTCCTCTAACAGATGAACTGAATGTACTAGCACAGGGCCACAAGTTTGTGATTTCTCCCAAACAAATTCTCTATTAGATTTCATGCACAACACTGAAAAGAACATCAGTCATCTGTCTAATAATGAAGCTAATAGACTACATTTTGAAATAGCCAAGGTGATCTATGATGCACAACCATCAGAACTGAATATCCCACTGTCAGAATTACGAGCCATGAAGTCTTTAAAAAAAATAATAACATAGTTATCACCAAAACTGAAGGGGAATATCACTGTTACTGTAGTCTAAAATGCCAAATTGTATAATAGAAAAATGAAATTACTTCTTTGTGATAGTGGCACATGCTTCCAGCTTAATATGGAACTACCTACCAAAAGTCGACTCAAAATCCCCAAATTATTGGATAAAACAACATCTGTAGATCAAGAAACATCAAAAGACTTGGAACATATCACACAAGACCCATATAATATAAGACTTACCAAAATTACATGAAAACAACTGTCCACTTAGACCTGTTGTGGATTCTATAGGCAGTCCCACATAAAATCTCAAGATTTTTGTCTAATCGTCTCCATTTCCTCATTAGCCACTCAGCTTCTTTGATGAAAAATTCAACAGAATTTCTTGCAGGAACAAAAGATAGTAAACTGGCAGATACAACATGTTGGTAAGTTTTGACATTCTCTTTCTCTTCACAAATATCCCTCACAAAGAGACTATAGAATTTCTAGCCCAAACATTTGCAACGGACATAGTGGACTAATTTAAATTTACGATTTTGCCTAGTCACTTAATGTGGAAAGATAAAATATATAAACAAGAGGAAGAAACTACAATGGGCTCACCCTTATCACATAACCTAGCCAACTTTTATCTTGAACACCTAGAAGAAAGAATATTCTTCACATAAAATATTATTTTATGTGAGTTAATTCCGTTATTATAATTTTAATTATAAAGAATCTTCTCTCTTGATCCCAAAACCAACAATTTGGCTGTGTGGCATTGATGACGTCTTTGCAATTTGGAGTCACATAGAGCTAGAACTCACCCATTTCTACAAAAAAAAAAAAAAAAAAAATCAACACCTTATTCCTTGTGTTAGTCCACACTAAAAAAAGAAACATCAAAAGGTATTTCCTTTCTAGATGTACACATCCAACTTAAGCAAGATGGATCAATTCTACTGAAAACCAACTTTTTCAGGTTATTATATATGTAATACATCAGCCCACCATCCATCTCAAAAATATGGCATCATAAAATTTAGTATCAAGAGAACACAAAAATTTGTTCTTCTAAAGAATCTCTAAAACAAGAGCTATCAAAGAAAACAGCCTTAGTAAATAGCTATAATCCAAGAATAACTCAAAAAATAATTTAACAACTCTCTTATACCTCAACTCAGACAAGAAATAAGCTCACACAGGGCTCCTATACCATATATTAAAGGCCTCTATCTTTTATGTGTGTGTGTGTGTGTGTGTATATATATATATATATATATATATACACACACACACACACACACACACATAATATATATATATATATAATCCACATACAAAAGGCCACAAGACCTACCATATATTAGTGCCATGTGTGGACAAAAGGAAAAGATGAAAGAAGGAATCTGTTCACATTTTCTTGAACAGCTCAAGGTTGTATTCTTTGGAGAAGGTAGAGTGGGAGAGACTGTTCCAAAGAACAGGAGTAGATAGAATGAAAGAAGAGGCAGTGAAGTTGGTTTGGTGAGTTTCGAGGTGGATGTAAAAGGGTGTTGTTCAATAGTGGCTCTTGTTCTAATGATTTTGGAGGAAAGTGAAGGAATATAATATTTGTGGCCATTTCAGCACAGCACTGTCCATGGAGTTCATCATCATGTTATCAGTATATAGAAAACTAACTCGTACTGGTAAATACATTAATTCTCGCATCATCACCCTTCTTAGAGATATGGTATAATGAGATCTTTAGTTGACAGAGCTCATAAAATATATTCTACAGATGTTCTTCTAAACAAAGAACTGTTTATTATCACAACTACCTTTATCTCTAATGGTTATAATGCAAATACTATTGAAAAAGAATCAAAAAATTAAAATAATTATTTAATTATTGGTTGTTATCTTAACCCGTCCTCATAAAGATATTACTAGAATTTGCATTCTAATATGGAGGTATAAAAGTTTTAGAGTAGCTGCATTACATAATTCAGAAGGCTTGGATAGATGGTCAAATTGCAGATGATTGGAGTAGAGCTGTCATAATAATCATCTTTAAAAAGGGAAATAAAACAGTGTGAGAATTACAGAGAGATATTACCCTACTTAGTCTTTGAGTTGTAGGGCAGCAGTTAGAACTGAAGATACAGGAAGATGGTTTGATTTTAAATCAGGTGTGAGAAAGAAATGTACATTATTCCCTCTATCATTCCCTCATTTACAGACAATATACAAGATATCTAGCAAATTATCTTTGTGCTAAACCTAGTTTCTCAAATTGTGAAGTCATGTCCTCATTCCTAGAGGACAAAAAATAAACTGAATAAATCAATTATTATTGGATGGTTAAGACAAAATATATAAAAGAAAACTCAAGAAATAAATGGTACTTCAAAAAAAAAAAAAAATCGGTGTACATTGCATGTGAAAATGCATTATTTGCAGATGCAAAATAAACAAGTGTTTAACATATCATACTGCTACATCAGTTGCAGTAGGTCCAGATGGTAAACATGATCATAACTAGAGGTGATACAATTTCTGTCTGTTAAGTGTACTGCACCATCATTGCTACTTGGTAATAGCAGTATATATATATATATAGAGAGAGAGAGAGAGAGAAAATGTCTTGCCACAGAAAGAGGTTTGGTTTGGGGTAATGGCAAAACAGAAAATGTCCGAGCACAACACCCATCCAGATGACATTGGTTTTAGTGCATATATGATGTAAAGAGGTATGATGGATGTATTTAATTGAGTAACACTGCATGGTTACTTGTTCAGTGTTCCAAGGCAATATTCACAATACTCTTCGTGACAGAAGAATCCCATTCTTCTGCATTTCAGATATGGCCATTATAAAGTAGTACACAATTCTTATAGTAAATTGTTGTAGTGATGAAAGTTGGTTTTGAAGCAAATTATTTTTGTAACACATGCACACACACACACACACACACAAAAAAAAAAAAAAAAATACAGTAAACCCTCGATTTAACGGACTAATAGGGGCTAAGGAGTGTGCATTAAATCTCTAATTTTTTAAAATAAAAATATCTGTAACGTTATACTGAAATTTTATCAATATTAGCACTGTGATAACAAAATTGTTTTACACACAATTTTCACACTTTTAGATAAGTTGATGTGAAGTTAATATTCGATGTTGAGGCGCTTGGTTTAGGTAATCCTGCTTTGAAAAAAACTATCAAGTTTTTTTTTTTTTGAACTTTTGAATTCTGCTGTTTTTTTATAATTAACTCCCTAAAATTACAAAAATGTGTGTAATAAAACTGCCACAGAAAGTCACACCACGCGGCAAAAGAACCAATTACAGCGATCGGTGTGATCATGTCCTAATAATTCGCCAAACATGTTTTATGAGCAGTGACTTTTATGTCGGCCAAATTACTACAGCGTTTTTCCAACGTATGATGGCCTATTTGCCAAAATTTGTTAAAAATAACCTGTTAATTTAATTATAAGCAAATCTTGGTTAAAAGCATTTTAAAATTAACAGGGTATTAATTTTCGCATGTGACATACATACCGGAAATTTTGTCCATTAAATTGAGGGTTTACTGTATTAATCTTTCTCATAGAAATAATTCAAAACAAAATCCCATAGCAACGATAAGTGTTTTAATTTTGTGTGTGCTTATTGATAATCTTAAACTAGGGTGACATTGTGAATGCTGAACATTAACTCTGACATTCTATATCACTTGCTGATGGCTATTCATTACAAAGAGCCCTGAGTTGCTGTCTGTATTATCATGCTGCATGATGATGTTATACTACACACCCACAGCCAAATGCACATGCGTGCACACACAATGGTACACATATGGTGGTGTTATAACTGAGTTCTGAACTATAAGCAATTCTGATCTTGAACCCAATAATATCCATCTCTTTGGAGCACCAAAATAACACCTAGCTCGCAAGTGATTTGCATTCAATGGTGTGCAGCAGATTCTGATTTGCTGGTTAAAGAATCCTGATGCTAATTTATTCTGTATTGGGAGAAATGCTCTGGTGCCACAGAGACACATATATTGATGGAAAAAGTGATGTGCACCAAAGTCATCTTACTCTAACCCATCGAGATATTGGGTATCTCCCCAATTGAGGAAATTTATGCTAGTATTTTATTGCAGTATCTGCAAATTTTATAGTTTGTCAAGATCAGCAATTGCTCAGTCATTTTGATTTTGTATGCCAAACATCATCATCATCATCATCATCAAATTCCTGCCATGTACCCTCAGGGGTGTACAGGATATGACAGTACTACATGAAAAAATTACATCATTATAACTTCCTATCTACAATTTTCCTCCAAATCAATCTGTTACTTGTCAAGACTCCAACATTATCAGATCTTATATTTCTATCGTCTAAGGCACTTTGTACCGTATCAATCCACCTATATCTTGGTCTTCCTCTGGGTCGTTTTCCTGCCAATCTGGCAGAGAACACTTGTTTTGCTAATCTTTCCTCTCCCATTCTATTTAAGTGACCATACCATCTGAGATTAGCTCTGCTAATGCATTCCTGGATGCTGACAATGTCAAGTTCTTTCCTAATATCCTCATTTTTAATATGATATTGCCATTGATGCCATCTGTTCACGCCTCTAATCTTTCTCAGGACTCTCATATCTGCGGTCTCTAGTCTTTGGTCAAGTGTTTTACTTCTGACCCAGCTCTCAGATCCATAAGTTAAAATTGGTTTCAACACAGTCTTGTATACAGCTAATTTAGTGTTCCGACTAATTTCTTTCTTATTCCATATGAATTTATTCAATTGACTTCCCACGATACCAGCTTTGCTGATTCTGTTGTCTATTTCTATATTTAGTTTACCATCTTCAGTAAAAATTGTGCCTAAGTAGCTGAAATGTTTTACTTGTTCCACAGGTTCTCCATTCACAACACAGTTGACATTTTCAATGATTCTGCCTATTTTCATTGTCTTTGTCTTTTTATTGCTGACCTTCATACCATATCTATTACAACAGCTATTCAATTTAGTCAGAGAATCTTGCAGACTTGTAGCGGATTTATTTAGAAGTATAACATCATCCGCATAAAGCAAAGAGCTGACATTAACATCTCCAATTTTGATATCAGGTTTAATACCACATTCCTTCATAATGTGATCCATATAGATAATGAATAACAGAGGGGATAATGTACATCCTTGTCTCACACCAGATTTAACATTAAACCATCTTCCTGTACTTCCTTCAATTCTAACTGCTGACTCACAACTCAAATAAAGACTAAGTATTGCTTGATATAATGACCCATTGACACCATATAACTGCAGCGTATTGAATAGCTTCTCTCTTGGCACCTTGTCATATGCCTTTTCCAAATCGACAAAACTTAAATACAGATCTTTGTTATATTCCCATGCTTTCTCGACTATTTGTCGTAAAGTGAAGATCTGATCCTGACAGCCTCTATTTGGCCTGAATCCAGCTTGTTCTTCACCAAGCTTTTCTTCCACAATTCTTCTCAACCGTTTCTCAAGTATACTTGCATAGATCTTGCCAGGAACACTCAGTAGGGAAATACCTCTGTAATTCTCACATTTAGTTTTATTTCCCTTTTTATATATGGGTACTATGAGAGCTCTACTCCAATCATCGTGAATTCGTCCCTCTGTCCAGGCTTTCTGAACTATGCAGTGCAGCCACTGTAAGACTCTTATACCACCATACTTCAGCATTTCTGGTCGAATATCATCTACTCCTGCTGCCTTTCCACATTTCAAGCCTTTGATGGCTTTTTCTACTTCAAGTATGGATATGTATTCCTGACTGCATGCCTGGTCAGTGTTTTTTATCACTGTGCTGTCATCACTGCTTGTTTCATTTAGCAGTTTTTCAAAGTAATTACTCCATACTTCAAGGATATCTTTTTCTCCTGTTTTCATTTCACCTTTATCATCTCTAATTCCTTTTACAGCACTCTTTCCTCCATTCCTAAGCTTCTTCAACAACCTCCAGAATATTTTGCCACCTTCTTGATATTTATTTTCTATATTCTTGCCAAAGTCCTCCCATGACTTTTGTTTAGCTAGTTTTACAAACTGTTTAGCTTTCTTACATTTGTCTCTGTATTCTGTAAGAGTAAAAGCTGACTTATTTGCCAGGAACTTTTGATATGCTTTCTTCTTTTCCTTCACTGCCTCTTTAACTTCCTGTGTCCACCAGGGAGTTCTGATTTTTTTATCTTTGCACACAACCTCACCACATGCCTCTCTGGCAGAATCAATCAATGTTTCCTTCAGAGTTTGCCACTGAATCTCCAAGGTTTGATTCCTGTTCTCAAACTCTTTCATTTTTTCTTCAATAATCTTTGTGTATTTTAGTCTACAGTTTACATCTGAGAGCTGCTCAACTTTTATTCGCTTTAAAACTTTCTTACATGTTATTCTTTTCAATATGAAATTCAATTTTATCCTGCTCAAGACTAAATAGTGATCACTTCCAATTTCAAATCCTCTGTACACTCTGGCGTCCTGCACCAGGGAGAAAACATCACTATCGACAATAACATAGTCAATGAGACTTTTCTTATTCCTAGCCTCTTCTCTCTATGTGAATTTGTGCACATTTTTATGTTGGAACATGGTGTTAGTAATAACCAGTCCATGTCCTGAGCAGAAATCCAACAGATATTTGCCATTATTATTAGCTTTGCTCTTTTCTCCAAATTTTCCCAAAATATTTTTGTATGTCTCACAATCATTTCCTACTCTACTATTTAGATCCCCAACAAGGACCAACTTTTCCTTTTTCATTGTGTCAGTTGCTTTTTCTAAAGCCTCAAAAAATTCCTCCACTTCTACCTTAGTAGAACCTTCTGTGGGACCATAGGCACAAATAAGTCTCATTGTCCAGTTCCCCATTCTCATATTTGCCCACATTACTCTACTTGAGACTGACTGCCATTCAAGAAGATTAGCCTCGTATTTTGTGTTGAATACTATGGCTACTCCTTCTTTTCCTTGATTGTTATTGCCTGAATATAACATTTTGTATTTATTGCTCAGAAAGATCTCACCAGTTTTGGTCTTTTTTGTTTCAGTCACCCCTATTATGTCGATCTGGTACTTATCTAATTCCTCAGCTAGCTCCATTTCTTTGCCATTCAGGCTTCTTACGTTGATAGTACCGATCTTTAACTCTGGTGATGTTGAGTTGGGGTTTGTTTTCAGATTTGTTCCAGTAGCTGACTTTTCGCTGTTCGCCCTGGTTCCCTGGCGAAAACAACGGGGGCCTTGTTTAACCGGGCGACGCCCCAGCCAGCATGAAATTTTGTCATGTTGTACCATCATTTTTTATTTTGGTTTAACCAATAAGAATACAATTTGGTCGGCTAAATCCCAAATTGCCAGCCCATCCTCGTTCGTTCAGTATCAAAGTAGATACTCAACAGGGTGTACCACGAGAAGGTGAGGATTGGACATTAGGTCAGAAGCCCTGGTCGGTTCTCCGCATTCCTTTAAAGGCTATGTGGAGGTCTCCTTTCAGTTATACAGCTTTGACCCTTAAGCACCCCGTATGCCAAACAGTGAGTAATAAATAGTGTTAACATTATTCAAGAGGGATGTTAGCATATGTTACATGGGCAATATATGTGTAGATCTGTTGTGTAAGTTAAGCACTCCCTAGTCCATGTGTGATGTCTGGAAGAGAAATGAGAGATTCTGGTTTGGTGCATTGTAAATCATGCTGTAAACACATGTAGTATAAACTGCTGCCTTAAAAGAAGTCAAGGAAATGATGGATACAGTTTTAGTTCAATGATGCACAACCAATAAAACTACTTGCAGAATTGGTATAAAGCAAAAATAACTATCTGCAGAACAGTTAGTGCTTTATGGTATAAACAATACCAAGAGATGAAAAATAAATAAATTTATTGAACTTACTAATATTTTACTGGTTTTTTACCCAGCATAATTATAACTGTCACAAGTTATAATTATAATTATTATAGTTATAATTATAAATAACAGGCATCACACTAAATCATTAGAAACAATTCAATTTATAACTGCTATCCTAATAAGGTATCCTCTATGACTACATAACTATAAAGTGAATTTGAAGAAATCTGACTATCTCATTTCAGAATGACTGGCTCCCAGATCTTAGGTAGATGAATGCAACCATACTTGTTGAGGTTGGGGAGTGCTTCAAAGCAGATGCTGATTCTATAAATAGTCTTTCAGACCTATAGTGACTTTTGTGTAAACCCGATGTCGTCCTCCACTTAATCCTATGTGGACAATCCAGAGCATGCTTTGCTAGTCCCAACTTGCCATAAAGACAATCACGGATGCAATTTTTGTTTTTCTTCAAAGCAGATTGCTAACTAATCTGGTCCAAAATTGGACAAACTGCAGGTACAAGGAACTTCACATGCTCCAGGATTTGCAAGAATGAAGGTGATCCTTAGGAGAGTGGATGAAGATAGCTAGCTGTATAAGTTGTGTAAAAGTGGCAGTGAGATCGTATTTGTAGAGAACTTTAGCTATCTTTTCTGATGTCCCCTTAATGTGTGAGATGGAAATAGCTTAGCTGTGATCCCGTTTGTTGGTTCATGAAGGGATGTGGGGTGCACATAGTATTTTATCTATTTTACACGAACTCTAGCCCGTGTTGTGAAGGTCCCTGGCTCGGTGAGCATTTTGAGAATGCCATGTTGTTGGAATGCATGGTGGTGTGATTGTTTATGTGAGTACCTTCCTGTATGCATGAGTTTACTGTAAATGGAAAAGAATAATTTGGGAAGGCTTGTCAGTAATGTATCTAGAAAGGGAAGACAGTTGTTACTTTCTTTTTCTGTGGTGAAGTTTATTTTAGGTTGTTTGTTGCTGAGATGTGCTAAAAACGTATCCAGTGTGTCTTGGGCCATGAGGCCAAATAGCAAACACATCATCAGTATAGCAGAGTTTGACTATTGGTTTAAGTGCAGTCATGTTGAGTACTTGGTTTTCAAAATGTTTCATGTATCAGGTCATCCCAAAAGTAATGCTTCAGCATTAAGTTTTGAAAGGATATACAAGATAAATAAAATTACTTGCTAATTTAATCAAATATATATTCTCCATTTGTCTACTCTCTTCCAATGTTGTGAAAACTTCATAATGCCATTTCTATAGAATTCAGGAGGTTTGGAAGCAAAGAAGTCGCATAGGGTCAGTTTCAGTGCCTCTAATGTATCGTATTGTTTTTCATTAATGAAATGTCGCGAACTTCAAAATAAGTGGTAATCTGAAGGAGCAAGAACAGGAGAATACAGAGGGTGTGGAAGCTTTTCCCACTCAGAGTTCCTCAATCTTGGTACAAGTGATTCTTGCGATAAACAACACCCTTTGGATTGACCAGGGAACACCTCTTTTCTTTCAGTTTTTCATTCAATTGATCAAGTTTTTCGCAGTATATATACTTCATCTGTGATTGTTTGGTTTTGTGGCAAGAGTTCAAAGTGTATAATACCAGCCATATTCCATCAAATACTTAACAAAACCTTCTCAGGGTGAAGGTCTTGTTTTGGCTGAGGTTTAGTCTGTTCCCCTGAATGAACTCGCTGCCTTCAGCACTTAACATTGTTGTAAAGTATCTACTTTTCATCACTGGTGACTATACAACTCAAAAACAGAGATTGAACCTCTCGAAAATGAAGAGCAGTGCAGATGTAGGCACACTCTCTTAGATTGTTGTTTGTCAGTTCATGAGGAACCCACTTGCCGAGCTTAGACAGTATTCCAAGTTTTTGCAGATTGTGATGGATGGTTGATGACAATGAATTAAGATCTTTTGCTAAATCTGCAGCAGTTGCATTGGCATTTCTTGCAATAGTGGCTACCAGCATATCATTATCGAGAGAGACAGGGCACCCAGAGTGACGGGAGTCTTTCAAGCTGAAATCCCCTTCCAGAAATTTTTGGAACCATCGCTGGCACTTTCAGACATTTAAAACATTATACCATACACTTCTTGCATATTTTTTACAGTGTTAGCAGCTTGGTTGCCATTGTTGGATCCTACTTCTTCTCAGTCTATACTTTGGATCCTACATGTTAATCACTATGATGTTCTTAGACAAAATAGAAGGTTGCTAGTTGATTTCTAATTCAAATATAGAGAAAATTTATATTTAAAGATTGCGCCACTCTATATCTGAATTAGTTCAAGAATTGAAGAAAAACCGACTCACAACTATCTCTCCTTTTAGGTGTTAATATTGTATATACTGGCCGAGTATGTTTAACTTATCTCTCCCGCTTTGGTTCGAATATTTTATGAATGGTGCAGTAAAAGAGATTCAGGCAAAACACAACTTTAGATTAACAAAAACAAACATTTAATTTAGAATCACAATTTACACTTAAGTACAAATCACTAAGTAAGATATTATAAACATTTTAGCTCTCACAAAATTCAGTTAACTACTTGGTAAAGCTCAAAGAAAGAAAGTTCCTCAGTAACCGATTGCACAAATGTCTCACAGTTTCTTAAGTTCCAAATACAATAAAAATTCAGTAACACTTCTTCTGAAGCAAACACTTTAAATCTACACTTCAGCTAATCTCCGCAATAGTTACTGTTAATATAAGGAAATTCTAGGATGAAACACACATATCTCTGTATAGGAATATTAATGGTTGGAATAATCTTACCGACAATCTTCTTTCTTCATCAACTTATACGCAAACACTTTTTATAACTGTAAACACCTTAAACATTAAACGGCACTCATTAAAATAATTCTTCTAAGCAATAACTGAATTAATCATCGGTCACTATACACATAAACAAACGTTCTTGCATGAAGCACTACTGATCACTCATGAATTTAAAGTAACACAATAATTCCTTAACTTTAGATTTTATATGCACAGTTGTTCATTCCTCCGGCATTCAATTAATTCTTTAGGCACTATAATTCTAAACACAGCTAACAGTAAACTTCAACTTTACAGCCTCTACTATTCTCTCGTTATTCCGTGCTATGCTTAAAGATACCGTGTGTCCTTGAAAGGTTGACCCTGAAATTAAATCTCAACTGTAGTATTGCTATTCATTCAGTAGTCACTCAGCTGTCTTCCGTAGCTATAATTGTTATTCTACAACTTATTAGCTAACCGCTTCTCGACTACTGGACTTTTAATTAGCTGCTTGAGTGTCTTGCCGACTCGCTATTATCACACTCTAATTCCCGAATGCAAAATTAGAATATCCTCTGATTCCAGCCGAATGCCAATCCTCTCTCTCTAATCTATATTTTCAGCGTTCTTCCTGCCTAAATTGTTCTCTTGCTCTCTTTAACTCAACTTTCAGCTTTTCTCCCTTACGTATTATTCCAAAACTCGCGCTCGCTCTCTTACATACATCTCCATGACAACCAAACAAAACATAATAAAATTGAGCTATTGCATAATGTTGAGCTTCTACAAATAGGAATAAATAGAGAATATTTACATTTCAACTAATGCGCAATTAAATTATCAAATACAAGTTCTCATAATATTAATATAGTAATAAATAAAATAGCTTAATAATATTTAATACAGTCTTTTCATTATTAATACATATATCTTTGATTAATTAATTAATTAAATATTAGATAAAATTAAAGGTAGTTATATGAATATTAAATTATAAACAAGTGATTTACATTAATTAATTACAAGTCTAGCCTTTGTGTATGGTAGATTATGTTAAATGTGAATGAAGAACAAAAACATACAAAATAATTTCATTCACAGTTTAACACCGTTTTTGAATTCATAAAGCATGATATATTTATAAAGAGTTATTTAAAAAAAAACTTATGTTCTTGCAAGGTGGAATTCCTTAGAATGAGGCTGCCTGAACTTAGCAGTACTTATAAAGCTTTAAAAATTCATGTTTAGACAAGCTGAGACATGTTTGAACAAGTACAGTATAAAAACGAACATTACTTTTCAGATGGGCTGATAGAAGTGGGGGGGGGGGGCATCAAATCTGACCATGATGTTAGAATCTGTCAAAATTAAATTTTTTTTTATCAAAGTTGCGCAGTGAATTTTTTTATAAAAGAGAAAGAGTTCCTTGTGAGGACAGACTGGTAGTTCAATTAACAATTGCCGTGAAGAAAACAAAAATTACATCCGTGATCATCTTTGTGGCAAGTTGCTCCTTCATATAGGATTAAATGGAGGAAAACATTGGTTTTAACAGGTGTTGCTATAAGTCTGAAAGAATATTTTTAGAATAGCACTCCCCAACCTCAACAAGTTAATTGTTGAGATGGGGGAGTGCTATCTGGTATTAGCCTTTCTGATACTAGATAGCTTGACTTCTCCAAATTAACTTTACAGTTATCTGGCCCATACAAGATACAATATTAGGACCATACCTCTGCATCAGTTACAAGTTGAATTGTTTCTAATGGTTTAGTGTAGTTCCTGTGTGCTTGTTACAGTTATAATTTATGTTCTGAAGATGCTGGGTAGAAAACCAGCTAAATATTAATAAGTTCAATAAATTAATTTATTTACTATTAAGAAATCTGGACTTGAGAGAGAGCAAATGAATATTGGTGCATGATTGAACAAATGCCACAAATGAAATGAGTGGTGATTAAAGAAAGTTTTTTGAGGAAAAGGTAGGTGTGGTTTTTTAGATGGAAATGATTGTCATTGAGGTTAGAACTGAGATCAGATATATTTGTAGACAAAATTCAAACCCAGGTCCTTTCAACTGAAGAGAATCAGAAGAGCTTGAAATAGCTATAAACAAATTATCGAAAATCTAAAATTACAAGAAACTTATGTTGTGTCCAAATTGTATGTAGTTTTTTTTACTGCATATGATCATATGCAGGGAAAAAAAAGAAGAAAAAAAAGCAAACCTTTAAAACTTCCAGATTGACTTTACAAACATACTTTATATTAGTTCCAACCTCAGTGGCAATAATTTCCAACTCCATCTGCAAAAACCACACCTACTTTTCCTACAGAGTTAAAAGTCTGTTTTCACTTTCTTTAACCACGTCGTCATCAATATGGATGAAATACATCACTCCTCTACACTTCGTATCCATCATATATTTCAATGTAATATCAATGGTATTATGATTTTAATATGCACTTCGCTTCCATGGTAACCTGGACATATATACATGTCATGGCCGGTTGGGTGGTTAATCACCATTCATGTCTCTCTTGTGGCATTTGTGCAATCATGTACTGATATACTTATATTCATTTGTTCTCTCTCTCTCTCTCCTCCCAGCCTTTGATGCTTGGAGTCCAGATTTCTTAATAGAGAACTCTCCTTCATTGGAGATTTTAATGTTCATAACTCCATCTAGCTTTCCTTTTCAACTGCAGTGATTTCGGTCAACATATTTGCCATAATACTAAAAAACTTGAAACATTCTTTAAACCTCTACCTCATTGATGATCTTATTAAGCATACTGTGGATGTTTTTTGTACTTAGGCAGCGTAGACCACAATCTATTATTAATTACACTCTCACATAGAATAGCACTCATATAATGCTTCCTTGTTTGTGTTAACTTGCATCTTATCTTTTAGTCACTTTAGCAGTAATTTCAAACAGCCACATCCCATTCATGTGTCCACAATTATATGAATGCCATGTAGGATGATTTTCATAATTTTTAGGTTTTATTTTTTGGGTAGATTATTATTTTTGGTCTTCTTAACCAAACATTTGTACTGAATGTATTACTGAAACAATTTTCATTAGTATGGAAACATTCATTCTCCAGTTCAACTTTATATTTTTGTCCTTTATCTAACTTGGTTCTCTAATGTGTGACCAAGGTTGTACAAGAGATTATCCAGAAATATGTAACTAACCTCCATTGAAATCATCTTTTTGCTTAATACCAAAATATAAACAAATTATCAAAACATCTAAAATTTCGAGAAACTTACTATTATTAACATCTGATCTCCATGGAGTCAGACTTGTTGTTAGAGGCAAATACCAAGTTCATCCAACTGTGCCTTAAACTGATTCAGTGTGTCTACATTCAGGCAATGCATTCCACTCTCCATGTAAAGAACCTGCTCCTCACTCTACTGAACCTCCTTGTACAGTTTCTAGGGATGGCCCTTCTCCCATTCTCTGAAAAATCTCTTCCACATCAACCTGATAACAACCCTGACTAACTTATATGTCTCAATCACATCCCTCCTTCTATTCACAAGGCTTTGCAGTTTACATTCACTCAATCTATCCTCTTACTTCACATTCCAAAGACCACTGACTACCTTTGGGAATCTTCTTTGGATCCTTTCTAACATATCCTCTTCACCATGAATACCTGATGACCAAATCTGTGTACAATAATCCATATTAGGCCTGATCAAGGCCCTATAACAATGGTATCATAACCTCTTTATTTCTGCATATCAGGGTCCTCTGCATCATTACCATTATCCAATATGACATCTTCACAACTTGTGCCTGGTCCCTCAATTTCAGGTCTTTGTCACTCACCACTCCCAGATTTCTGATCTCCTCTACCTCCTTTAAAGTTTCCCCACCAAGTGTATATTTTGCATTCCATCAACCAAATTTTAAACCTTACACTTTGCAACATTGAACTGACAGTTCTGTTTACATGCCCATTCACGCAATCTATTCAAGTCCTCCTGTAAGGTCATTTCATCTGCTTAACTTGGCATTGCTATCTCCAATTTTGCATCATCTGCAAATAGCTGCAGTTATATTACCAGTTAAACCCATTCCAAAATCGTTAATATACAAATTGAACGACGATGGTTTTAAAACTGACCCCTGCGGTACACCACTAGTGATCTTCCTTTTTCGGGATACTGCACCCCCTTATACAACTTTCTGATGCCTTCTTCCTCCAGATTTCATGCTTAATCCCCTCATTCGTCCATTTTAAACCTACCTCATTCAGCCTTTTGGCCTTCAGAATAATTCACACATTGATGCTGTTATGTATTTCTTTGTAATTCCCCAAGCAGCATTTATTTCCTTACCACTCAACTCCTCGTTCCATGTTATAGCTCCATGTTGTCTCCTAAGCTTGTCATAATCACCAGCCTTACAATTCCACAGATATCTGCATATGGCTAGCTACAACCCAGATGATCACTCTCACCAAGTGGAGGAAAGTGTGAATTCCCACTCACAGTTACATCCTCTGATGAAATGATCAGATATAAAACTCTCGATCCTTGCATGCCCTCCTTTATGTGCTTCCTGAAATAGTTATCTCTCAAGAACTCGAGAAAATCATTTTCCTTATTCCCAAATTCCTCTTCATTCCAATCTATACTGCCTGAATTAAAATAATAATAATCACCCTTCCTTTGTTCACTAACCTAAGTTGTTCATACATTTCATCACCACTTTCTATACTCCCTAGCCTATAGCAACATCCAACTAAATGTGTCTTCCTGTCAACCTCCACCTCACACAACACCGCCTAATAACCATTGCCAATATTTTCCTCATTCATGTCTACTTTATGTGAACATAATTCCCCCTGCTATCATTAGCATTCCCTCTCCCTTCTTGTCCTTTCTATCCTTGTGAAAAACATTGTACCCTTCCGTTTCTATTCCAATTAAGATATTATCTTCATTCAACCATGTTTCACATATTCCAATGATGTTGGGGCCAATAAACTTAATTAGTGAAACTGTTTCATCTCTCTTATTTCTGATACTTATGTCATTTGTAAATAAACACAGCAGTTCACTTTTAGGTGTATAACCAGTTCCTGCCCAAGCCACTTGTTGGTTGCGATTTCCCCACCACACCTGCCCTTGCCCAATTACCTTTATCACCACTTACCACACATGTATCTGTTCAGTCTCAACTTCCTCACTCATATCCCAATCTAATCCATTTCTATGCTGATCATTCCCAAACATACATTCATTACTACTTCCAACATCCACTTTCCCTATGCCATGTTTTCCTGTCCACCCAGGCTTTTCCCATTTCTCTATTCTTCTTGCATTCCCATTCTCTCTTCATCTCTCACATCACTACTGTTTCCATTGGCAAGCACTTCTGTCTCTTCAGTACCACTCTCCTAAACTTTCACTTCGTCTCTTACTTCTGATCTTTTGCTTGCATGACACACTGCACTTCCATCTAGCAACAGTTTCTTCAGTTGACTCACTCCAGTGCTATTCAAATGCAATCCATCATATCTGTATAATTCCATTCTTCCCTCAAATACAATACATCCACAGACTGCACTCCCTTTTCTTTGCACAGCTCTGCTAGCATACCATTCATAATTCTCTGTCTCAATTCATCGTCATACCTCAGAAACATACTGTCAACCTATGTTCAAATGGTAATTCATGCTTTCTTCTCCTGCCAAAGTTATTAGCCATAACTTTTGTCTGCCTGTTCCTTGATCTCTTTTAATCTTGGATGATTCTACAGAAAAAAAAGCCATTTTCCTGGCTTCTAATTTTTCCTCAAATTCTTGCACAGAATATTAAGAATTTGTGCTCATACCATTACAAACATACACTATTCAATTCCAAACTTTTTATATTTTTTTTTTACAGGAAAAGATTAGAACAGTCTTCTCTGA
Source organism: Typopeltis vanoorti (assembly GCF_054136105.1). Classification (NCBI taxonomy): domain Eukaryota; kingdom Metazoa; phylum Arthropoda; class Arachnida; order Uropygi; family Thelyphonidae; genus Typopeltis; species Typopeltis vanoorti. Next base: position 107,129,683 of record NC_143563.1, read on the forward strand.
CTTGGATACCAAAAATGTCTCTTGGTCTTAATGGCATTCTTCAATTTTTCTCGAGGTTTTTGTGCTCCAGCATTAATTCCCATCCTGTTTTCTCTGTTTTTTATAATATTTTATTTCACTATTACTTAACTTGCAGCTTGGAAATTAAACCATGTTTAATCTATTTTTAAGAACAGTGAATTGTTACCATTCAGGTACATTTCAGCGCTTTTTTTTTTTCCTTTTTTTTTTAAATAATAATAATGGAGGATACTAACACAAGCACTTCCTTGCAACTTTAAGTAAGAAATAGTTACCACTGCAGATTTTCTACAACTAGCAATGAACTTGCCTATGGTCCACAGGAAAAAAGTTTGGGGACTCCCAAATTGTTTTTCTTCATACTGAAGGTCTTGATTTTAAAGCATTTGATTGTGTTTGGTATAAAGGTTATTCAATAAGCACACATCGTGTTGTCTCTCTTCTGACTTCTGTAATTAGGTTGCTAACTTTCTTCCTGATTATACTTTATATATGATAGTGGATGGGTCTTTATCTTCATATTTTCCAACTGATGCTGTGGTTCCTGAATTATTTATCCATTCTTTTTCAATACATATTAGTCACTTTCTCCATTCTCATGCCTAATTCACAGTTTTCTAGTACACTTCAGTCATCTGTTGTCAGACCTTGCACTACACAAATCAGCAAAAATTCTGAGTATCATATAGGCTTAGCACACAAAAGATGAGCATTTTATAATATAAAGATTGCTCAGTATTTATCAAAATTAATTTCAAGATAAATTTATTATTTTTATTTTTTATGTTGCTCCCACCCATTGAAAGATTATTTGTAAACCTATAGTATATTTTGTATCATGGGTGGGTTTTTTTTTTCTTTTTTTATCAATTTTATATATGTATGTATATTTTGTATTTTTAATTTATATTTTTTTATGGTCTGAAAATCCTGCTCTAGACACCAAACATGGAACTTTTTCAAGCCACTTCAAAGCCTCCAGTAAGTGGGGAGGTGATCTCACACCAGGCGATTAAATTCATCTCCCACTTTAAAACAATGATCCATGCTCAAGATAGGATTTAAATCTGCAGCCTCTTGGTTGGAGAGCTGGTATGCTAGCCAGGCTGGCTTACAATATCTTATATTGTAAGATATATATCTTGCTGTCACTATAGTAAGCATTATAGTGAATACGTTATAATATATGGAATTAGTCAAAAATCCTAACTAAAATGGCATAACATCAACAATCAAGAACAGACTCCATCGTCTGTTACACTCAGGGGTGGCTGAAGTGCTTTGCACTCAGGAATAAACTTACTATGTACTGATGGAAAATCTTTTGGCATCTGTCTTGAAGAACATAAGAATTGCATTCACCACCGTTGTTAATGCATGTCGGGACTGACAAAGCATTTCTAGCTAGCAGAATATTAGCAGCTAATTAATTTCTTATTTATTTTGTTTCTTTGGTGCTGTGTGTTATACTATTTAACAGTATAATTCACAATCACTCCTTTTAATGAATAACTGCCAACATCGTAGTTGGCAGTTATTCATTAGTCATTCATTTATTTGTGCACACATCTAAGTTCTCATATAGTAATAGTTTACTGTTCATTCATTGTGTGTATTTAATGATAAATCTACTTGAATATCTGTAATCAGCATTTAAAGTGAAGCTTGTAATATTTCTACAGAACTCTGTGAGGCATAATTTATCACTTAACAAATGTTTCGAGAAAGTAGAAAAACCAGCTGGAAATGGAACACAACGTAAAGGGTATTTATGGGCCATGAACCCTGCAAAAGTTGAAAAAATGGAGGAGGAACTACAGAAATGGAGTAACAAGGATCCAATGGCTATAAGACGCAGCATGGCAAATCCAGGTAAATAGTTCTAATTTATATTGATCTTGGACTAGGTTTCATTATTTGAAGTTATTGAAAGAAGTAATAATGAATATCTAATCATTATATACCAAGTAGGCAAAAAATATTTTCCCTAGAAATATTAACAAATTTGAAAAGTAATTGAGCACTTAGGAAAAAAAACAGAAACTTCAGTATGGGAGTTGCTTTTTTCACATAATCACTTTCGAAGCTTATCCAATTTTAAAGGCAGATTTTTTGCTTGCTTCTGATGGATATTAATTTTTTTTTTTTTTGACACTTTTCAAAGTTGAGTTGAATCTTATTGGACTGTTTTCTTTATTAATTCATTTGTACTTTATCCTAAAAATTTACTTACTGTTCAGATTTTTTCGGATGAAATAATGTAATCCTTTTGACTGAATATGGAAAATATCAAAACTCAATCATTTTCTTTTGGATAATTACTTAGCCAAATGCTATTTGATGTCAAGTAGTATTTACTTTTGTTATTCATCTGTAATTTTATAGATAAACCCAAGTCATTAGTGGATAGTTCCTGACTTATATCAAATAACCAAAGTTTGATAAAAAGTTAGAAATCATATAATATTAATCAAACCATTATGATATCATAAAGAATATCTTACACTATGAGGAGAAAAATTATTAATGCGCTCTCTCTCTTTCTCTGACATAATAAGCTCATTTAAAGAGAGAGAAAAGTGCTCTTCAGTGTTTTTCATAAGATGTTGAGTAGACTTTAGCTTTACAGCTGCTCTCTTTATGACTCCTTCCCTGCTGTTTTGATGATAGTATGAAATGGTGGGCCACAGAAGAAGCAATGCAGTAGCAGTGTATATCCTTCAGTTGAAGACTAATATTTTGAATCTTCTTTGGAAAGGGTTACGACTGTGTATCTTGTTCTTAACCATGTCAGGAATGCAAGTGCTATATTTTAGTTTACTGACCATTTTGGTGTGATATATAAACAAGTAGAGAAGCTTATGTGTTGACAGTTCATGTCATTTATCTGATGGTATTAATCGAGATATTGGGTATCTCCCCAATTGAGGAAATTTATGCTAGTATTTTATTGCAGTATCTGCAAATTTTATAGTTTGTCAAGATCAGCAATTGCTCAGTCATTTTGATTTTGTATGCCAAACATCATCATCATCATCATCATCAAATTCCTGCCATGTACCCTCAGGGGTGTACAGGATATGACAGTACTACATGAAAAAATTACATCATTATAACTTCCTATCTACAATTTTCCTCCAAATCAATCTGTTACTTGTCAAGACTCCAACATTATCAGATCTTATATTTCTATCGTCTAAGGCACTTTGTACCGTATCAATCCACCTATATCTTGGTCTTCCTCTGGGTCGTTTTCCTGCCAATCTGGCAGAGAACACTTGTTTTGCTAATCTTTCCTCTCCCATTCTATTTAAGTGACCATACCATCTGAGATTAGCTCTGCTAATGCATTCCTGGATGCTGACAATGTCAAGTTCTTTCCTAATATCCTCATTTTTAATATGATATTGCCATTGATGCCATCTGTTCACGCCTCTAATCTTTCTCAGGACTCTCATATCTGCGGTCTCTAGTCTTTGGTCAAGTGTTTTACTTCTGACCCAGCTCTCAGATCCATAAGTTAAAATTGGTTTCAACACAGTCTTGTATACAGCTAATTTAGTGTTCCGACTAATTTCTTTCTTATTCCATATGAATTTATTCAATTGACTTCCCACGATACCAGCTTTGCTGATTCTGTTGTCTATTTCTATATTTAGTTTACCATCTTCAGTAAAAATTGTGCCTAAGTAGCTGAAATGTTTTACTTGTTCCACAGGTTCTCCATTCACAACACAGTTGACATTTTCAATGATTCTGCCTATTTTCATTGTCTTTGTCTTTTTATTGCTGACCTTCATACCATATCTATTACAACAGCTATTCAATTTAGTCAGAGAATCTTGCAGACTTGTAGCGGATTTATTTAGAAGTATAACATCATCCGCATAAAGCAAAGAGCTGACATTAACATCTCCAATTTTGATATCAGGTTTAATACCACATTCCTTCATAATGTGATCCATATAGATAATGAATAACAGAGGGGATAATGTACATCCTTGTCTCACACCAGATTTAACATTAAACCATCTTCCTGTACTTCCTTCAATTCTAACTGCTGACTCACAACTCAAATAAAGACTAAGTATTGCTTGATATAATGACCCATTGACACCATATAACTGCAGCGTATTGAATAGCTTCTCTCTTGGCACCTTGTCATATGCCTTTTCCAAATCGACAAAACTTAAATACAGATCTTTGTTATATTCCCATGCTTTCTCGACTATTTGTCGTAAAGTGAAGATCTGATCCTGACAGCCTCTATTTGGCCTGAATCCAGCTTGTTCTTCACCAAGCTTTTCTTCCACAATTCTTCTCAACCGTTTCTCAAGTATACTTGCATAGATCTTGCCAGGAACACTCAGTAGGGAAATACCTCTGTAATTCTCACATTCAGTTTTATTTCCCTTTTTATATATGGGTACTATGAGAGCTCTACTCCAATCATCGTGAATTCGTCCCTCTGTCCAGGCTTTCTGAACTATGCAGTGCAGCCACTGTAAGTCTCTTATACCACCATACTTCAGCATTTCTGGTCGAATATCATCTACTCCTGCTGCCTTTCCACATTTCAAGCCTTTGATGGCTTTTTCTACTTCAAGTATGGATATGTATTCCTGACTGCATGCCTGGTCAGTGTTTTTTATCACTGTGCTGTCATCACTGCTTGTTTCATTTAGCAGTTTTTCAAAGTAATTACTCCATACTTCAAGGATATCTTTTTCTCCTGTTTTCATTTCACCTTTATCATCTCTAATTCCTTTTACAGCACTCTTTCCTCCATTCCTAAGCTTCTTCAACAACCTCCAGAATATTTTGCCACCTTCTTGATATTTATTTTCTATATTCTTGCCAAAGTCCTCCCATGACTTTTGTTTAGCTAGTTTTACAAACTGTTTAGCTTTCTTACATTTGTCTCTGTATTCTGTAAGAGTAAAAGCTGACTTATTTGCCAGGAACTTTTGATATGCTTTCTTCTTTTCCTTCACTGCCTCTTTAACTTCCTGTGTCCACCAGGGAGTTCTGATTTTTTTATCTTTGCACACAACCTCACCAAATATATATAATATATATATATATATATATATATATATATATATATATATATATATAATATATAATATAATATAATATATAATATATATATATATAATATCTTCAGAGCACAAAAACATTTATCACAGTACACAAAAAGCAACAATTTTGTTAAACAGTGGGATCAGTTTTAAAAAAATTTTAATGACAGCACAAGGAACTAAAGTCCTATGGAAGTTTTTCACTTGGCTATGCTACTAATTATATATTGGGTTTTATCCTTTGGTGCAGTCTCATCCACTAACAACATCAGAGCCCAACAGGAATGTAGGCTTGGCCTGAGGACAGACGAAAATTTGCCACCATAAAATTTATAAATAATATCAGAAGCTACCAAAGCGATCATATCTCCCTAAAAACTTATGAACATTGGAATCAAAAATGCAGACTTCACAGATCATCAACTTTAAAATATGATGACACTATCAGGAAGGAAATAGGTCTTGATCAGCTAAATGCCCACATAAACAAAGAACCTCTATTTTCCAGTCCTTTACCTTCAAATACCTCCATAAATCTAAACCTTACCAAACTTTGTACAAAAAAAAAGAATCAAAAGAAATGCTCAAAGAAAAAGGCCTAAATACTATCAACCTTCTTTCATCCTCCAAACAGGTTATTTGTTATACCAATGGATCGTCAGACACCAATATGATTAATGGAGGTGCTGTTCTCCTTCTACTCCTGAAAAGTGAAAAACTTTCAATAAAAGTTGGATCTGGGAGAATCGCTTCCAACTTTACCAGCGAACTGTACGCAATAAATAAAGCTCTTGAAGCCTACTTAAAACTATCATCTCAACAATCTGAAGGAATTATAATTTACAGTTCAGAAATGTTTCTAATTTCATCAGGAAGTCTCAAATGTTCTGGAAATGTTTCTGTGAGTATAAATAAGCTTGAAATGGCAAGATGGCAGTAACAGTGCAATAGTGACCAACAGTGAGAAGTAATACATGGGTATAAAACCAGTCTCTTCTACTGTAGAAAAATAGATACATTTTTAATTGGATGTACTCGGGCATCTGACGACTGTGGAGCATCTACATCAGCAAATTCAGGTTCACAGAATATCACTCTGATAGTAAAATCAAGAAAGTATGTAGCAGAATATTTAGATTTCGGTTTTACCAAAACTGAAGTAAATGATGAAGAAAGACCACTGTGTGTTATTTGTTCAAAAATTTTGGTGTCTGATAGCATGAAACCAACAAAGACAACCTTAAAAGACATTTGGAAACACTTCGTAAGGAATATGTTAACAAACCTCGAGAGGTCTTTGCTGCCAAACTGAAATGTTTTGAAAAGCAAAAATTTAGCATTAAAAAAGCTTTATCTGTAAATGAAAAAGCTTGATTAGCTTATTACAAAGTTGCATATTAAAATAGCGAGGTTCAAAAAGCCCCACACTATTAGAGAAAACCTAATTCTTCCAGCTGCGATTGATATTGTGGAAACTATGCTTGCAGAAAAAAAGTTTTACTAAACAACTACAGTGCATTCCTCCATCAGATGATACTGTTGCTCGGTGATATATGTGAAGATAAGCAACAACAAGTTTTGTAGAAGCTTTGTGCCCAATTATTCTCAATTTAGCTTGATGAAGCAACAGATAGCAACAAGGATTGTCATTTAATTGCGTATGTTAGATTTTACAATGGATTATCAGCAGTTGAAGAACTATTGTTTTGTAAACCAATAGAAAGAAGAGCCACATCTCCTGAAGTGTTCAAAATGTTGAACAATTTTATATGCAAGGCAAACGTACAGTGGAAAAATTGTGTTGGAATTTGCACTGATGGTGCTCAAGTTATGCCTGGAAGGTTTAAAAGTTTGCAAGCCCTTGTGAGAAAAAAAAAAATCCGTCACAAAAATCCCTTTGCAACAAGACAGAGAATCATGCAATGATTCTCTGCCTTGCTGCAAAGGAAATGAGTCCTGGTCTAAACATTGTGTTAACAACAGATATAACCATGGTGAATTATATAAAAATGAGACCCTTAAAATCAAGACTGTTTTCTGAACTTTGCAAAGACTTGGCTGGAGCAGAACACTCAGCATTACTATTTTACTACAAGACAAGATAGTTATCACAGGGAAAATGTTTACAACGTGTTTACGAATTAAGAGACTAAATAGCAATCTTTTTGGAAAAGGAAAATCATGAAAAAGCAGAGAAGTTTACAGACAACTTATTTGTGATGAAGTTGAGCCACTTGGTGGGCATATTCGAGAAACTAAATATATTAAACCTGCAAGTGCAGGGAAAAACTACACATATCTTAGAGATGAGTGACAAAGTTAATGCTTTTTGTAAAAAATTAGAAATGTTTGCAAATGTGGATGAATTTATCAAAACCTACAAGGCAGAAGAGCAACACATCAAAGTTTTATTTGCAACTATTGAAAATCATTTAACAATGTTGAAAAAGATTTTTAGAAACTATTTTATAATTGACAACATAATGGCAATGTAAGAGTGGGTTAGAAACCATTTCAAATTACCCTTGAAGGTTTCTCACCATTTCAAATTACCCTAGAAGGTTTCTCTAAATTGTTCCTCTTCTTCGAAGAGGAACAATTTAGAGACTTCGCGTCAAGTGGTGAAATCTAAAGCCAATTTGCATCTAAATAGCCGTTTAAATTTTGGACAGGTGTTGCTGATGAATTTTCTGCACTAAAGTCAAGAGCTTTTTGTACACTTTTGCTATTGCCGACATCTTATTTTTGTGAAATTGGGTTTTCTGCAGTGGCTGCCTTAAAAACAAAATATAGATCTCAGTTAAATATAGAAAGAGAACTAAGAGTGTCAATTTCCAATGTATCACCATCATATGAAGAGCTTTGCCCTGCAACACAGGCCCAAGAAAGCCATTAATTTTTAGCTTCATTGTTATTGTTTAGTTTTAATTAGTTGCTCAGTATATTTTGCAATATTGATATGCTCTCGTAAGCGTAACTAGTTTATTCAATAAGTAGATTTTATACGTTTTATTATTTGATTTTCAGAGTGTATTTTATGTTTTTGTTTTTATATTGTTTTTGTGTCAATAAATAGTTTCATCACATGCTTTTGTTTTAGTAAAATATTTTTCAGTTTTTCCTTTGATTTCCACTTTCTTTGCATCCCCCCCCCTTTCAAAAGGGGGCATGCTCCATAGGTTGAGAATCACTGTTCTAAGATATATTAAAATAGTATTTAAAAAAATCATCTTTGATGTGAAGAAATGTTTGAAAATTAATTATATTTTTGTTTAAATTTAAAATTTTTCTATTATTGTCCATCCAGCCATAAAAATAATTGGCTTGTGATTTGTTTAAAAAACATTCATATACAATATGCCCATAAATTTGTATATTATAGAATGTTATTGATTTTGTGGATGATGCTTTAATACAATCAGAGAAAAGAATAAAATAATAAGAAAAAGAAATTATTAATTTAGCAGGATGGATATCTGATGTACCCTCTCAGTTTTTCTTTTTCATTTTTTTTTTTTCCCTATTTATAATATAGTTTCCATCAAATAAATATATGCATGGTTTTATAAATGCTCTGTACAGTATAAATTTTAAAACTTTTACTGGGAGAGAAAAGTTAGCTTTGGATAAGTTGTGTTTTTGCAGAACTCTTTTATAATATTTAATATATAGTATATCATTATTCATAGAATGATGATTCTCTGTGCTTGTGAGTTTAAATGAGATATTTAACTCAGTTATTTAAATAATACCATTGCTCTTTAATACTTTTACATACATGTCATTTGACCCAGTTGCTTTTGTTTTTTGGATAATAGAAAAGTTATCATTGCTGGAAAAAGGACAGCTGAAAACTCATAGTACTGGAACCGATAGTGAAAAGGACTCGGAAATGCTACAAACCAAAACAGAACTTAGTAATGACAGTGAAGATGCTGCTGCTGTAGAAGCTATTGGAGCAGAGACTGTAGGCATTGGTAATAGTGAACTTTCACCTCTTGAGGGTACTGTCAGCATGGATTCTTCTCTACCTGATTTAGATTTACAGGTTTGTATTTATATCCTCCTATGCTTAGAACTTGCATACTGCATTAAAATCCTATTATATTGTTCTTTACAGAATATTTTTATAACTCAGCTGAATTATAATGAAATTGTTATCCATTACTTATTTTACATATTTTTATAATGCTTTTCATTATTATGTATGAATGTAATCTGGATGAATTTTTTTTTATAACAATTTTCTTCTGTAAAAGATGAGCTGGTTTATTTTATTGTTCTGTCTCTAAAAAATTCCATTTCTTCATTATTATTAACACATCCTACATGTAGTCAGCTCACACTCATCTCAAGAGGAAGTCTCACTTAGCAACATGTATAGCATATCAAACTTTACACATATTCACTCTTCTAGCATGCACCAAACATTCCTGCAGTGCAGTCTCCTCACTACCTTTTCCTAAAAAAATGTCCTCACATCTTTCTGTACTATATGTTTAAGTTACTTCCTGACCTCTTTTTCTTCCTCTTGTATAATTGCTTTGATACCAATCCTGTTAAATCCCCTTGCCGTCTCTGAAACAGCTCTGATATCACCTGTTTTCATCCAATCTGATAAATTCTGCAGTTTATCCTCAACTTCTCTGTAAACAACATTCCAGAGTCTTGCTCCTTATAAAAGCAGCAATCCCATATATGAACACTTGCAATGTATTCTCTGAACTTCTGGGGTCTTTTAACCATTTCCAGATCCCAAATATTATTCACTCTTGCAGTGCAATTCTACCACCACTACTCTCCAGAGTAGCATTGTACAGTTGCTATTTTTTTACTTTACTAATACCTCGTATACTTTGTACTTTACTGGTACTTTATTACTATTTTTAACATGGCAAAAAAGTGTGTCAATGCTGTAAAAGAAAAAAACCTCTGCCTACCACAATTGGCTCAAGACCAAAACTCTAGTTCCTCTCTCCACCTATACTGCAACCTGCAATAGTTGTAAAAGAATCATCACTAGGACCAAGTCAGATTTTGAAAGGGCCAAATTCTGGAAAGTCACCTCCTGCCCAAATGGCAGTTGCCCCTTCTGGTCTCTTGCCAAGGTCAATGGGTGCAACTTTTTCCCACCCAGATTTCTACCACTCTCACATCCAGATGATACTGTAGTCACTCACAAAAAGACAAGGCCAACTTACTTGCATCCCTCTTCTCTTCCAATTTCTGCATTGATGATCGGGACAATGTTCCCTCCACTCCACAAAGAATCCTTAACATCCTGAACACAAACAAGGCATTTAGTCCTGATCGTATCCTGCCTATTGTGTTAAAAAAAAATTGTGGTGCCCCAGAACTAATACCTATCCTGTATCGCCTCTTCAGTCTAGCTTATTCAACTGGCATCTGCTGGACAACATGGAAGCAGGTCCACATACAATCCATCCAAAAGAAGGGTAATAAGTCAACTAACAAACTACCATCCAACTGCTCTCACTTCTATTCTCTCAAAAATCATGGAGAAGGCCATCAACAATCAACTCTTGAACCATCTAGAGGCATACCAACTAATCAGTAACCAGCAGTATGGATTCTGCCACTCGCGATCTACAGCTGATCTTACTTTCACCACCCACCTATGGACTCAAGCCATGGAGAAACTCATGTGGTTTTCCTCAACATTTCAAAGGCATTTGATCGGGTTTCGTACTGGGATCTAATCACCAAACTGCCATCCTATTCAGTCTGCAACTGAATCACCAACTTTCTCACTGGTTGCTTACTACGTGTCATGGTGGACAGCTTATTATCCTTAGATTTTCTCACCAATGCAGGAGTACCCCACAGTTCTGTTCTTTCACCCACTTTCTTCCTCTTGTATATAAATAACCTGCCCTCACAGACTTCCAATCCTATCCATAGCTTTGCTGATGAAAATACACTCCATTCCTCCTTATCATTTGACAAACCTGTTAGTGCTCAAGATCTACCACGACTGCTGACTTTAACTTGGATCTCCTAGCTATATTGCAGTGGGGCAAGGACAACCTTATGAACTTCAGTGCCACCAAAACTCAGTTCTGTCTGATCTCTTGCAAGAAAGAGCTTGCATCCCTCCTCCCTACCTTCAGTAATACCGAGATATCCAAAGACGATCAGATTTCTCTTTTTGGACTTTGCACCTGATCTTTCCTAGCACAACTATGTTTCAACTATAGCTTCTATAGCCATGAAAAAAGTTGGTGTACTTTTTTGCACAAGGCACTACTTCACAGCTGCTAACTCTATGCAAAACCCAAATCTGCCACTGGGAGCAATATTCCCTCCATTGGAGGGAATATTGCTCCCATATTTGGGATGGTTTCCCAAAATCCTCTCTAAGATCTCTTGATTCTATCCAGATGAGGGCAGATTGGCTAATTAATGATCCCTCTCTCACAGACCTACTTCAATTCCCCCCCCCTCTCTCTCTCATAGACGTTCAGTTTCTGCCTAGTGCCTCTTCTACAGATACTTTCATGGACAGTGCTCTGCTGAATTGGCCACTATTATTTCTCCACTCTCCTCCAAAATCATTAAAAGAAGAGCTACTGCTAACCAACACTGTTTTACAGTCCATCTTAAAACTCACCAAACCAACTTCACTGCCTCCTTTTTTTATTCCATCTACGTCAGTCCTTTGCAGCAGTTTCCCCCACTCTGCCTACTCCAAAGATTACATCCCTCAACTGTTCGAGCAAAATGTGAACAGACTCCTCCTTTATTCTATTCCTCTTGCCCAACTTGGCATTTTTGTGCTATAGGTCTTGTAGCCTTTTGTGTGTGGATCAGATATATAAAATCCCCTCTCATTTGTCCAATATGTTTGATGGAACGTAACATTCAGCTTCACTCCTTATAACTCTCCCCAACTTTACATCACTAGCAAACAGCTGAATATTCCCTCAGATCCACATAAAATAACATTCAAATAAGTTGGGCAGTAGTGCTGAAGACAGAACCCTGCATTATGCTAGTAGTTATCTTCCTGTTTTAAGAGGATAACTATCAGTATATATGAGTTCTCCTTATCCAGCACATTGCATCAAGTAGATTTCTGAAGTAAGACCTAAGGTTGACCAGTATAGAGAATCTGATATCTCTTAAACCTCCTTGCCGGCTGAGGTGGATGAAATAGTGAGACCAAATTGCACTTATCTATGTTATTCAACAGGTGTTACAGAATCGTATCTAGATTTAGCTGGACATCTATAGACGTCATGGCTGGTTGGGGGGTTAATCCACTCAGCTGCAATACACAGATTGGTCTGTAATCGGAAGCCACTATCGTAGCACCATTTGTGGGTAGTGGCACTATTTTATCTCTTAGAAGACATTAATTAAACAAGACCATGGACACCTTTAATTTTTGTCAGTATTATTATCACTCCTTAAACTCGATGTTATTACACTAAAATTATGCAGCGATATCTCATTCAGCCATTTTGCCTTATCTAACTTACTTGTTATGCCACACTCACATATCTGCTCTTTTATTTTTAGTCTATAGCATATTCCTTCTAGATGTTAACATCATTCACACCAGCATACACTGACAAAGTGCTCATTCCACTACATCCTTTGGCATGGGTCACTTTGTTGTCATCACCATCCGAACCACTGTCACTTTTCTAGAGTTTTTCTTCCTCCACACAGTGAAAGAATTCTGTTGTATTTCCTTTGAGCTGACTAGTCAGTCTTCTCTCATATTGCATTTTTCTAAGTTCCCAAAGGGTAATTTTCTTTCATATTAGTCTTAATTTTTTAAGCACTCCAGCAGCAACATCATTTCCCAATACCCTCAAAGTTGGCACAGGACACTGTTATAGTCCAATGTGTTGGACTGATATTTTTCTTGCCATTTTTTACTTCAAGTATGTTCCTTCACCCATGCTGACCACACCATTTTAGATTAGTCCTACTTACACATTATATTAATAACGTAAAGTTTTTATATTTTTCTGTCATTGAATCCTGTTTATTCACTTGAGTTTCCTCAGAATTCACATCTCAGTAATTTCAATCTCTCATCAGGGCTTTTATTTCTAATATACTTTTGCATGCTTATGCTAAAACTTGTATAAAACAACTTTGATATTTTCACTGATTTGTGTTTTGTTCTATATCTTTTGCCATCCTGGTCAGCTGAGTGATTTAGCATATCTGTTCTCCAACCACCAGACTGTATACAGATCCTGTGATAGTCTTTAGATGGAAGATGAATTTCATTGCCTGCTGTAGGATGACTTTCCCCTCTTATTGGAGGCCTGAAGTGGCTTGAAAATGTTCCATTATTATCTCTAGAGCAGAATTTCTAGACTGGGTAAAAACGAATTTTTAAAAAATACAGAAATAAAAGTTAACAAAATCTTTAACTTCACTCAGTATTAATGTACTATTGGTTTACAGCCTTTCATTGATTGGAGTTGCATAAAAGTAAAGCAAAACTTTTCCACTAGCTTCTCACCATACCTGCCTTATTTCTTTTCTCAATTTCCTTATTTCATTTGCAATTTTCACTAAAAACTGTACATAAATAAGTAAAACTTTTAGCTGTTTAGGTGCAGTTTTTTAGTGTTTTGTCTTTTGTTGTTGATTTTTCTACCACATTTGTGAAAGAGTGACTAAGCATCTTCAAACTTATATTTTTAAGAAGGAAACATCATCTGCATAGAGGAATGAACTAACCTTAATATCTTCTATTCACATAATAGTTATATGTCAGATTTAATATTACTTAATAATGTAGTTCATGAGGATTGTAATAACAGTGATTCATTATTGGAGCCCTGAAGTGGCTTGAGAAAAAAAATTTTTTTTAAATATGATTTGAATAGTACGATGGCCATCCAAAGCATTGGTACAATTGCTAAGTTGGAAGGATTTCTTAGATAAAATGATCTTGGTATCTGATATTAATACTGCACAACAATCAACTGTGATCATACAAAAAAAAAAAAAGAAGAAAAAACAGTTACTAAAATAATGAAAGAGGTTACTACTTGGACATCTAAAGTAGTGAGAAGGTTAATGCCATACTGTTCTTGACAGTCTGACTTATTGACTAGGCAAAACATTAGCAGCATTGTTCAGAGAATTAGATCTTTCCCTCTTGTAGTTAAAAATACTAAAACTTACTAAAAGTTTAGACTTCCTGTTAGCCAAGATCCTTTAGTTTGCTTTGACATTATTGTTCTCTCTCTATGAACATCCTATTTAACAACACAGTTCTCCTCTAAGAGAACAGATTTCCATCTGACATTATGAACAGTTACTTGTTCTTTGCACATGTACTTCATTCAAACTACTTCACTTGGAAAAGCCACTTCTACCTACAAAAAGAGGGTACTGCCATGGGTACATGCTAACATCTGCATGGAACATTCATATTAGAATTAGAGTTCACATTTCTAAAGCTAAGCTGTCTCTTAGCTTTGGTATATTTGTAATTTGGAACCACAGCAGCCAAGCCCACAACTCTTTTCTCAGTCATTTTAACAACATAAATGCAGGCATTTTTAACAGAAATGGACTAACAAATCTCCTTACCATTTCTGGATGCATTTGTAACTTCAATTACATTAAGCTGTCTGTCATTATTATTATTATTAAGAGAGAGACCTCCAGGGAGTCAGAGACTCATCAGGGAGGCCACATACTATTCACACCAGCTATCATACTTATTCTTGGATTCATTCACACTGCTTGCACTAACAACATCCAATGGCAATCCATTCCAATCATGCACCACCCTCTGAGAAAAAAATCTAACCCTCACACCCTTCTTGGCAGCCTTCATTCTCAGCTTCCAAGGATGCCCTCTCGTCCTTTCCCCACCTTCCATCCATTGAAATCCTGTATGATCCTTTCAGAAGTTTGTATGTCTCAATCGTATCACCCCTCTTTCTCCTTAGTGTCTGCAGTCTACAAGTTCTCAATCTGTCTTCATAATCAGTATTCCACAATCCTGATATCATTTTTAACACTCCTTTGTACTCTCTCCAATATATTAGAATCACAATGGAAACTAGGAGACCAGACCTGCACACAATAGTCCAAGTGAGCTCTTATCAAATCCTTGTAAAGAGGCAAAATAACATCCTTATCTTTACATGTGCACGTTTGTTTCAGCATTGCAATTATCTTTTGAGTTGTATTTGCAATCTTTGCCCCATGGCCCCTAAACTTCAACTTCCTATCTATTAACACTCCAAGATCCCTAGCCTCATCAGTTTCTTCTAGCCTAATCCCACCAATATAATACAACATTGGATATCTAATCATGCTGAAGTGAATAACTTTACATTTACTGACATTGAACTGACACCTATTTCCCCATGCCCACAGTTCCAGCCTATTTAAATCATTCTGCAAAGACTGCATATCAGCAGAATTCCTGATTACCCTACCTATCTTTGCATCATCAGCAAATAACTGTATGTCGCTTGTCAAATCCTTCCCAATATCATTAATATCATTAATGTACAGATTGAATAACAGTGGACCAAGCACTGATCCTTGTGGTACACCACGTGTTACCTTAAACCTTGCAGACTCAGATCCCCCGTATACCACTTTTTGATATCTTTCAGTCAGCCATCCTCTTATCCATGTTAATGTTGTATAACCCAAACCCATTTTCTCCAATTTATGCAGCAGTCTGTCATGCGGTATTCTGTCAAAAGCCTTAGCAAAATCCAAAAGTATCATGGTGTGTCCATTCTCTTGTCTAGTTCAATGGTAACATTGTTATAGAATATGAGCAAGTTGCTAAAACATGACCTTCCCTTCATTGCAAGTTAGAGATTCGCTGTCAACCCATTTCTGAATGCGGGCCCTAACCAATTTTTCCAAAATCTTCACCATCACTCCTGAGATACTAATTGGTCTTTGCACCACCCTTGTGCAATGGAATTACCATACATTCCTTCCATTCCTGCGGAATCTTCCCTGTTCTGGGACTCATATTAAACATCCTGGTCAAAGGAATGGCCAGTTCAGTTGAACACTCTTTTACCACATGTGCTGATATTCCATCAGTCCCTATTGCTGAATTCTTATTCAGTTTGTGCAACAGCTCTAATACCTCATACACCTGAGTTTCTTCATCCAGAGAAGAGGTAGCAGTGAGCTCAATGTCATGTCTCATGGCCCATACACGTTAGACTCCTTCCTCAGTCATCTCAATAGCCTACATCCAAGAATCCAGTTTACTATGGAAAAGGAAAAGAACAATTGTTTACCCTTCCTAGACACCTTAGTCACACGCCTGCCTAATGATACACTTGTCTTCACTGTATACAGAAAACCCACACACACAGGCAGATACATTCACAAACTCTCCCACCACCACCCCTCGCAACAATATGGCATCATTAAAACTCTTACCAAAAGAGCCCACAATCTTTGTTCCAGTGGAACTGCCCTCACTACTGCGCTTAACCACATACACAGAATGGCTACAGCGAACACAGTATCAAAAAAATAATCAATTCCTCCCCCATTCCCCGTCCCTCTCGTCAACAAGATTTTAAAAATGCCATCACCATACCCTACATCCGTGGCACTTCGGAAAAAATAGCCAAGATACTAAAAAAGTATAACCTACACACAGCATATAAGCCCTACCGCAAACTTGCTACCCCTATCCGGTCTACGAAAGATCAGCTCCCTCCTCTCTCTCTCTCTGCCTGGAGTTTACAAAGTACCCTGTTCCTGTAAGCTTGCGTACTTTGGACAGACAGGCAGATCAGCATCCATCCGCCTGGAGGAACACAAGTCGTACATCGTTAAACACAACTATGGCCATTCAGGCTTGGCTGACCATGTGTTGGACACCACCCACAGAGTATCATGGAAGAAAACCACCATGCTCCACCACAGCAAATTCAAGAAAGAGAGACTTTTCTTAGAACAGCAGCAGCTCTCAGAAACCAACCAAATCTAAATAAATACGGTTGCATTAAGCTTCCGAAGATTTGGGAAACACTCATCACCAGAGGTCCCACCTTACATTCCAGGCCACCTACGACCACCCTTAGAGGGCGCTCCACCTAGATAGGACTTTAGTGTCACCCACGTGGTTGGGCTTAGTATTGTAAGTTTTTGTGTGCATGTTACATTAATTGTTTTTGTAATCCCCGTAGATGTCCTAGTGACTAGGACGAAATATAGGAAGTATTAAATTCTATTTTAATTCTTTTTGAATGTGGTAAAAAATCCATTAAACCTCCAACATAATTTTTTCTCACTCACCTTTTCTATTTGGTGATGCATTTCTTCATCACCAGCAACCGATCCACCAGGTCTGTAACAACACCTCACTATGTAATTTGTCTTGTTAGATTCCACCTCACACCAAATGGCTTCAAACTCATTGCCACATGAAATATTCTTAGTAGTATTACTACATTCATAGGTCTCATGCAGCATGTATTGCAAATACACACACACAATGACCAGTATGTTCACATAAACTTCTTTCACTACCCAACACCACTTCCAAAAAAGAGCTGTAACAATTAGTCAATTTATTTAAAATGTCCTGAAGAGTTGTCGTTGATTTATTTAGGAGTACAAGATCTGCATTTTTTTTTTTTTTTTATGTGGCTCCATCCATGAAAGGTTTATTTGTAAACCCTATAGTACATTTGTACCATGAGTGGGTTGAGGACTTATTTTAATTTTATTTATTTTTTTACCAGATCTGGAAACCCTACTCTAGAGACCAAACATGGAACTTTTTTGAGCCACTTCAGGCCTCCAATAAGCAAGGCGGTAGTCTCACACTGGGCAAAGAAATCCATCTCCCACCTAAGCATAAAGTAAAGAGCTAAGTTGAACATCTACAATTCTGATATCAAGTTTAATTCTACTTTCCTTCAAAATGTGATCCATAATATATGGTGAATAACAGTGGAGATAGCATGCATACATAGTTTCCTTTAAGTGGGGGGGGGAGATCTTCTGTAATAGCCAGGTGTGAACAGCTTCTTTGGAAAGTCTGATTGGTTGAGTGAGTAGTGTTTCTACTCTCCAACCAACAGGCTGCAGGTTTGAAAATCTACTGTAGGTATTGTTCACAGATGTCTCCAGTTGGTAGGTTATCATGTTAAGGATTAATTGTTCCAGTATTTAATCTGTTATAGAGACATACAATATATGAATTGTAATAATGCACACAAAAAAAGTAGAAGATATTAGAATGTAAGTTTAAAATCCTAATGTGGGTGTCCTTGTGGCCTACATGTAGTCAGCCTTGGCTGTCAGGCAAGTGTAAGAATTACTGTTTCCAAATCTTGGGAAGTTTTATAAAAACTATTTATTAACACGTTCATTGCCAATCACACGATATCGCGTGTTGCGAGTTCTCACCGGACGGCCAATCACGCGTTATCGCATAGACGTCACTAACTGAATAAAAAAATATAAAAAATTTGGCCACCACACGAAATTCCAATTTTCAGCTTGGCAATGAACGTGTTAAGAGTTAGTTGGTTTTTACAACCTGCTGCTGATTCCACAAAAAATGTTTGCTGCAGTGAAGCTTAGAGATGAAGTAGTGGAACCATTAAACCTATGTTTAATATTTTCATTGTGCTGTTTTCATTCCATTAAACTTCCACATGAGTTTCAGTTGGCACCTGAGCCCAAATGCACAGTCAGTGATACAGTTTTCATAGCCCAGTTGGTAACCAATTCCTGCTTTCTTAGGACCTGAAGCAGTTTGAAAAAATTTCATGTTTGTACTCTAGGACATGGCTTATGAATTATCTTATCCTTACCTTCTACAAAATACTTTAGATCACAACTTTTTTGTGTATATGTGGGATTCACATGAAAAAAAAACAAAAAAAAAACATTGTGATATGCTTTTGCTTTCTCTTGTTTTGTCAGTGAATTTTCTCTGTAGGTAAAGACCACAATGGTGAACTTGCATACATAAACTAATGAAAAGTCCAAGCCAAAGTTCCGTAACCTTGTCACTGCAAATTATTATTATACAGATCTCCATGGAGTCAGAAGACTCATTGGAGATCCATTATTCACAAATACCTATCACACCTCTCTCTTTAAACTCATTCATTGATGAAGCACTCACAACCATGTCTGGAAACCCTCTAAGCAAAAAATCTAGTCCTAACCATACTTTTACACAATTTTCATGGGTGACCCCTTGTTCTCTCCCTTCCTCCATGTACTGAAAAAAAATTTTCAGTATCAGTCCTATAAAATCCCTTCAACAACTTATATGCTTCTGTTGTGCCTCATTTTGTACATGTATCAGCTAGTTTTTGAAGCCCATAGATCTGCTACGATTTTTGTTACTTGCCTCTGGATCCTCTCCACCACTTCTTCATCCTAACAGAATATGAGTGTGACAAGATCTGTGTGTGCAGTAGTCCAAATGTGGCCTTATAAAGGGGAGAAATAATTTCTCTATCCCTGTTTGTTTTCAACAACTACATAATCTGATGTGCTGTTTTGGCCTCTGCAGCAGTATGACCTCTTAACTTCCCTGTGCCACATTAAACTGGTAGTCATACCTGTGCCCATGCTAGTCTATTTAAGATATCCTGCAAGGTCTCTATAACACCTACATTTACTATCACTCTCCTCACTTTTGCATTTTCTGCAACAAAAACTATTCCTTTGATTCCTGTAAGTTGGTTATAATGAGAGTTGACCACAACTATTAGCTCTCAATATGACTGAGTTTTTAGTAACTTAGATCATTTAATGTCTTTATTTGCAATGTCAGAAGTGTTTAATGCAAAATAAGATTGCTGCATAGCCCCTCCAAATATAGGCATTTGTTTTTGTGCAACTTGACTCATTTGATTTTCAATATAGCTCTAATTTTTGTAATATGAAATGCTTTGAATCTCAACATTTTCTGAAGTAAAATATGTAGGCCAGTTCATCATTGAGAATATTATGAAATTTCAAATTGAACAACCAGGAATTGGGTGTACTTTTAACTAATGTATTTATTTAATTAATTTAAAAAAAATAATTCTTTGTCGATTTTATTCCAAGTGTAGTTTTTGAGGTTTGTACCTATACAGTGTTTGTGTGTGTATACACCTTATTTACTTATATGCTTGTTTATAGTTAACTGTTTTGAGAACTACATTTATATATCATAATGCTCTTGATTATCTGCGGTTAGTAGTAAAATGGTCCAGGCTGTTGTTTAAGTCCTTAGGGTAGGCATTCCTGGGGATTTCAAATGAATTTCTTAATGTGGAGAAATATAAAATTTAAGTGAACCATTTGTACTGTACTGGCACTTTGCAGAATAGTTTATGAAGAACTTCAGATGAAAGCCAAAGTAGAAATATTTCATTTTTTAAACTAAGCCAAATCTTCCTATCCAACTAACCATACTTCGTTGAGAGACTTTAATTCTTATACAATATTTAAGTTTTTTTTTATACAGAAAAATGTTTTTCTAGTAGTCGAAAAACATTTTTCTACTACTAGAAAAGAATATTCAGCTGATTAGTTGAAAATTCTTTGTTTTAAACAGTGCTTTTGTCAAAATTGAGGAAGTTAAACTCATTAAGGGTGCTCAGCAGTTCAGTTCCTTAATGGTGGTATCTTATTGTACTAAATTTTCACTACCTGTCTAAATTAATAACAGAAGATTAAAATTTCATTTTACCATCCTTCATTTACTTGACAGAAGGGCATTTGGGAAGACCTCTGTGAAGATCGACTCCAGTTCCTTGCAGACAGTCCATCAAGTTCATCTTCACCCAAATTAGCTACTACTACTTTAGTCAATCAAACATTGAGTATTGAAGATACTGAAGTAAAAGTCTCATCTCCGTCCTCTTTCACAGCTCTATCATTCATTCCTGCCACCTTTGTAACAACCCATACACAGTCTTCATCTCCAAGTGAAGTTTCCAGTATTAGCACACAGGTAGTTTTACAGGACACTCTCCCTGAAATTAAGGATAAAGGAGAAGTCTGTGATGCATAGTTGGTAATAACGCACATTTTCATTAACATATGTGTTTTAAAATACTACAGTCATTTTTGTGAGCTCATTTGATGTGAAACCCTGTGCCTTGCTGTGATGCCATTTAATTGTTGCTCACTGGTTAATGCTGAAAGGTGAGCTTTTTTTCCCACACTCAGTTCAGGCATAATACTATTTTTATGTTATTCAAGTAGAGTGTGTTTTGATTTTTTAAAATAATCATGTCTGGCTATAATTATTTTGCAGTTTGTAGGGTAAAAACCTATAGTGGAGCAAAACTTTTGCGTGTTTATTTGAAAGTTATGTCATCTTGGGAGAGGTCGCACACAATCATTTGGAAATGACAGACCCATAGCATAGAGATGCCCTAATCCAAATATTTTTGTTTTCAACTTACTAATGCTCCTTCATGTAAAAATACCAAATGGATTACAGTAATAATTTAAAAGTTTAAAAGAAAACATTTATAAAGCTCAAAAAGAAAAAAAAAAAAAAATATATATATATATATATTCACTAATGATTCCGTATCACATCCCATTAAATCTTAAACATCTGCTTCCTCTTAATATAAGTCTGGGCACTCTCCTTTCACATTCTGTAAATGTCAAAAGAGTTATTGTTAAAATATACATTGATTATTTTACCCCTTTCTGAGCCACTTTAGAATAAATTATTAGGCATTTCTTAACATGCTTTCTATTATTTAAAAGTTTACTTTCTGAATAATGAATCACATTCCAGGGTCATTCCAAGCTTAATTTTCATAAATATTTAATTATGAAATGCAGCTTACAAATATTAGGAGCAGAAATTTTGAAATTTTACATGGTTAAATACATGTATATCATAGCTGTAAAAATCATGTATATTCACGAATACTTAATATACCTGAATATAAGTAATCATGAAAGTAGGCCCTTTTTTTGGATGCTTGCTACAAGGAGCATGTCAGAGATGCAAGAAAAGTTTTCAATTATTGAGTACTCAAACTCATAATTTCATTGAGTGTCTTTTAATCTTTATTTAAGTTGAAACTGGACAAGTCCAACTCTAAATTTTTATATGTTAACGACCACAAAAAAATTGAATTTCGTATTTTTACTATTTGTACTATTTGATTATCTTTACTAATAATGCTTGTTTATCATCATACCTATAACATAGTTAACATTACACGTAATATTGAATTTATATTTAAAAAATGTCTAATCTTCTTTCACATTCTTTATTTTAACGCATTCATGACCAATAATTTTTAAAAAAAAATTTTTTTTTTCGCTGCCATAAAACTAATATTCACTTAATACACATTCATTTTCTTGACATTTAAAATCAGTTAACAGAATTGAGCTAATTTACACACACATCACATGGGCGATAGTTTTGTCTGCAATTTTTATTCTTCCAATCTGTGCATTGTATATACACTGGTGTCTAAAAGCTAAGGATGAACTACATTTTTATCTGTATGTGAAAAACGTTTCATGACTACAGCCAAATGTGGACATAAATTTATTGTCAGCATACAAATAAATTATATTACACTAAAAATATGTTATAAATTTCATACAAATTAAATTGCAACAAGTTTTTGGCAAAAGTTACAAATTTCCCCATGTAGTTAAGTAATTGATCTATAGTGCTTACAGAACTATGCCGAGAGACATGAGAGCTGCAATGCAGCTCTCATGTCATACCGTGCCAAGCACCAAGTGATTCAGAATTTTTGAGGCAAGCTGGTCCCACTCCTCCTTCAGAGCAAGGATGAGGCCTTATTTGTTTTCTGGAGTGGAATTTCAAGCAGCAAATTGTCTTTTGATTGCATCCCAAACATGTTCTATGGGGTTGAGATCTGGTGAGCATGCTGGCCACTCGATTTTATTAATATCCTCGGTCTCCAGAAGTATCCCCTCTGTTTGTGTATGATGTGGTATGGCATTATCATCCATAAAAATTAATTCTTTGCCTGCGAGCACCATGGAACAGTCAAACATGTTGAAGAATTCGAATGTTGTTCCGAGTCATAGTCCCTTTTTCCAGCACTTGTAGTTTAGTGCCTCTCACATCATGACCCCAGCATTACCGTATCTCTTTCAAGAACATTCTTATGATAAGCAGTACCACTTTCATGCCAGATCAAATATTATGTAGAATCGAAGGAAAGACTAAAACGACTTTCATCTGTGAAAAGTACATTTTCACAGATGAAAAAATTGGACAAGACACTGTGAAAGTCATCAGTGTCTTGTCCAATTTTTGTGGATACAACACCACTTAAAATGTGCTTTATAATGAACTGTAGATAAAGGAACAGGCCTTTGATATAGACCTACTTGCCAGACGTCTTATCACAGTTTTTCAAGATATCCACTTACCCATGCTTGAATGGAGCAGACTTGCAAGCTGACCTGCTGCAGTGCATTGATTATGTTTTGCTGTCATAACCAAAAATCTGTCTTCATGCTCTGTGTAGAGCGAGGGTGACCTCTTAGCAAACATCTGGAACACATTGCATTGGTTTGAAATGCTGCCCAGAGCCTGGATACAATGCTATTTGAGATTCCAAACTCTGGCAATATCAGTAATTCTGTGGCCTTCTTCAAGCTTTCCAATAATTCTTCTCTCTGTGAAATCATCTAGATCAGTGCACTTCAGCCTTTTAATACTTTGCATCCACTTTTGTAACTTTTGCGAGGGTAAAATTTCCTTACTGCCTGCCGATATTTAAATTGAAAAAAAAAAGTTACATACCATACATAAAACAATAAAATGAATTGAAATCACCTTTAATTTAATGAAATCCTTGAGCCTGATGCTGAGAAACTAAATGTTGGATATCTGGTTTGATTTTTATAGGAAAGATCTCCCCTTCCAGTGATTTTCAGACAGTTTCTCTGTTTGGTGTCAATATGAATCAAAGCTCTAAAGTCTGATTCCACTAGATATGAGATAGGGAAAGGTAATAGTAAATTAAATATCATTTTTCACATATTTGGATATAAGGCAGGCTTTTTTTATTTTGTGAAGTTTTTGGTATTCACCACTATTAAAATTCGATTTGCTCTCTTCATCATATTTAAGTTCTACTAGTTCTTCACATGTTATGTCTGCCTCAGTAGCATTTGTAGTAAAAGGATTCACCATCCATTCATACACCTTCAAGTTCAAAATATCACTAAATCATTTTTCTATATCCAATTTAAATTCATTGAGGTGACTACTGAACTTTTCAATCTTCTCTGGAGTCATATCATTTTTTATTGATGACAGTTCCAGAAACTGATGAAATTCCCTTTTCAAAAGATAATGATGGAGAAGATCAATTTTTTCAATAAATAATGACACAATATTTTTGCAGCTGATAAATGTTATATTGGCTCTTTGAAGTTGCAAATTAATTTCATTAAATTTCTCAAAAATGCCTGCCAAATAAACTTCTGTGTGTAACAGTAACCAATTAAATTGCGCATTATTGTCCTGCTACAGCTGTTGAAACATTCCATCATTTTTGGCGTTCGATTTGATCTTATTTATAGCCCTTATTATTATACTTAATGATGATAAATGCTTGTACTCAAATGTTTTCCTACAAGATGTTGCATATGTACCACACAATGAATACACAAAACGTTTGGCACTTCCTCCTTCAAATAAGCAACAAAACCACAATAACTTATCATTGATGGTGCTCCATCAGTAGCACATGCAACAATATTGTTCAAGGGTATATTAAGATTACACAGCAGTAAACATTAATAATCCTTTTGTATCTGTAATAAGATTTAAAGTGAATAACATTTCTTCTTGCAATGTACTGTTTTCATCAAGGTACCATACATATGCCATCAATAAAGCATTATTATCTGCAATGGTAGACTCGTCCAATTACAGTGATGGAGAATAGCTAAGTTTATTTTCAACATTAGCCACCCATTTCGTCAATGTGTTGCCTTACTGTGGTATCACTAAGGGGCAACATTTTTATAACTTCAAGTTGGATCCTGGCGCATTACTGTTGAGATAAATTCTTTGATAGAGAGTATTATCAAAATTTCTCTAATGTTAAGACTTTTACCACTTTTTGCAATTAATTGTGATATATGATAAGCTGCAGTTAATCCAACTTTGTTCTTTGCATTTTGTTTCTTGAATGATGCAGTTAATCTGAAATCTTTCTTAGTTCTTGAAAATATTCAATGGGCTTATCTTTATCTTTTGGATAAAGATAAGCCCATGTAATGCTTTGTAGGATGTTCTCGACTTGGTTTCATTGCTTTGTTAGAAAATGTCTTGTGGCAAAGCAAACACATTGGAAGCTGTTTGTTTGTAATAGATTCAATGAAACCCATCTTCAGATACTCTGGTAGATAGCCAGAAGCATATTTTTTTTTTTTTTTTTTAGGCATGATTTCAGTATTTGTTGCACAAATTATTTAAATCACAACACAATAATAATAATACGAAAAAATCAGAAATCTCATCAACGGTAATACCACACACTAGCATTTTGACTGCGTTACTGAAGCTGTGTGCACCAGTGAACCAATATCGTGGCATGCTGAACGAAAATATTTTAGCACAATCTTGTTTTATGTATGTTCAATAGTTGTACAGCGGTATGCACCCTGAGGATTCAACCAACAGCATGGCATAGCATGACGAATAAAATAATTTTGGAATAATCTTGTACTATATTATTTGCCGTGTCTCACAAATATTTTTTTTAACTTTTCTTTTCACATACATTCTCTCTCAAATATGACTTTGGATGTTTTTAATACAGCATGTAATTATTCTATTGCCCATCTAAAAGCTTAAATTGCCCACTAGTTGTACTACCACCCAGGTTGAAGATGACATCTTTGAGACATTACAAGATATTCAAGTTGGCAACTTTATTCCTTCACAAAAAGTGCTCCCATGTGATCTCTTTTTGTGCAGCTCAGAAATTTGAATGTGTACCTGCTTTCTATTTAAAATCGTTAGTTACACAAATTTTGCCACAAGCTGATTTGTTTGAATTTGCAGTTGTCATCTTCAGAAATGTTGTTCATTCTTAGGTTTTTGGCACCAGTGTGTATCAACTTAATTTTTTAAGAATAAAATGTTACAATAATTATTAAAGAATAATATTTATTATAATGAAATAACAGTGTGCAATGAACAGGCCTTGCAGCAACAAAATAAAATGTTCATGTGACATACATACTTCACTCTGGTCAAATGTTTTATTAAAAAAAAAAACTTTTTTCATTGTCAGCATTGTTCAACAATGCTTAGGATAAGCTTTTTGCAACAAGTGTAAACAGTTGTGACAAATTTGCTGTTTTTATTTGATAATCCATTTGGTGTTCTCATTTTTGGTTGTTACTTCAAGGATAATCCAGGGTCTTCATTCTAAATTTTTGTGTGGCATTTAAGTAAGATGTGGATTTTTGTAAATGTAAATATATATAAAAATATATATATTGGAGTGTGATTAAGTAAAATAGTGTATAATTACTTAAATATAAAGAGCCACGAGTTAAATTTTCATCAGTTAAAATTTATTTATAAACGTATATTATTTAGAGTGTATTTTTTTTTAAAAAATAGTATCCATTTATTAAATAAAATAATTTTTGTAAGATTTTTATTCTCCAGGCTAGACTCAGCCTTGGCTTATTGAGTCTCAAAACACCAAGTCTAGATAGTAATTAAATGAAATTAACTAATATAAAAAAAAATAATAGTCAACTCTTACTATAACAAACTATAGTGAGAGAGTTGACTAATGACACTTAGTAGCATTCTGAAGAGTAAACAGGAAGATATGCAAGTGTAAGGATGGTTTCTCGCACTCCTCCCTGATGACCTCTCCTAGTTTTAAAGTATTGGTATACAAAAAATATTAAATTTTAATATTTTCCACTTACTTTCACAAATTAAGTTTTTGCCCTTAAAGATAAATATTAAGACAAATGAAAAAAAAAAAAAAATTTCCATTCATTCTATTATAAGCACTTATTTTAAAAACTAAATTCTGCTCACAGATATTTGAGATGTATTTTGATTATAATATTTCTCATGTGAGTGAAGTTGTTACACTGTTCAATTACCTTTGTGCATTTCATAATAACTACTTTCTACCTTTGTTTGGAAATTGATAATCTTAATACGTTTTATTATGTTGAGTGCTACCACTCATAAATTTGGGTTTGAGAGTTCTTTTTATGCATTAATATTTTTGGAAATAGTGACCCACCTCCCCACAAAAAAAAATTTTTTTTTTTTTTTTTTTTTTAAATCTTTCCATGGTTTATGTCCAAGATGAGTGGTGCATTTTAGATCAAATGTAAATTGAGAGTGACTGGATTGAAATAAATAGTAAGAGCAGTTGGATGATAGTCTGTTGGCTAACTTTTATCTCCTATTTTTGGAATGGGCTCAGATAGGCTTGTTTCTCCTGTTCAGGTATGAAAGATTGAAAATGCAATAAATGATGGTTAATTTTAGTTAGGGTGATGATGCCTACTGGTTTACCACATCTTGTAGTGGCACATCTACATCATTGCTCTCTCTGCCATTTATACTCGTATTATTGTTTTGTACTGGTAAAATGTGTAAGAAATGTACTTTTAATTATTTATCTTAACAAAAGGGCAGGAAAAAACTATTCTCAATAGGTTATAAAGACTTCATTGAATTTCTAAAAAATTATAATAACATGAAATCATAAACAGTTTAAAAAAAGTTCATTGAATAAAATGCAATATTTTATTCAAAGTAAAGCTTGATGTCAAGAATAGATCAATACCAAAACTATCTGAAACAAGTCTTAGTAAAACAGAGAAAAAAGAATTAAAAAAAAACGAAAGGAATATTTTATACTTGTATTGAGTTTTTTGTCAAACCCCATTAAGAATCAGATATTGCTCTGAAGAGTCCCTATCAAGCCATACATCATGGGACAGTGAAGGTATGTACGATGTATTCCTTTAATTTAACAAATCTTTTTTAAAAATATAAAGTATTTAATAATAAAATCTGAACCATAATTCATTGAATTTTTTTAAATAAAAATATTTATATTTTGCTGAGGAATGCGAGATTTCATAAATTTATTTATTTCATGGCCAGTTGTGAATATTAAAAATATCTCTAGTACAAGTTTATAATAAACATAAGCCAATGAGCTTTTCTCTGACTCTTTTTTGATATGCAGTATTTGAGCACTGCTCTAACTAAATAACTGCTTTTTTATTCATATTTTTATATGCAGAGTAGTTTCATTCAATGCATCTTCCGACTCCAGCATTTTTTATGTAACTCCCACCCACAAAAGTTTTTTTCTATTTTTATTAAATTTTTTTTTATTTATTTTTTACATATGCTGAAAACCCTGCTCTCAAGACCAAACATGAAACTTTTTTAATCTTCTGGCCTCTTCTAATAAGCGGAGCAGTAGTGTTACACCAAGAAATGAATGTTTGCGATTATCCTAAAGATAATCACAGACATTCATATTCAGGGTGGGATTAAACCATCAGCCTGTTTATTGGACACTAACCACCCTGCTAACCAGGCCAGCAAATGTTCATAAACAAAAGTTATTGTTTACGTCTGCATTTTGCAGTAGAAGAATTATAAATTCTTCCTTAATTCAGAATAGGAAGTAAAACCAAATTAACATGACTGGATAACATTATTAAAAGAAAGCAGTCTTACAAAGTAATAAATTGTTAGCTATCATTTATTAAGAAAATTACTGTACCAATGTATATAAATAAAGGGTTTTTGGCATTGCTTTACCTGGTATTTACATAGATAGGAAGCTGCTCAAAGGAGGACAGAAATTTTGATGAAATATTTAAGAATTTTACTAAAAGTACATATTTCAGTAGTCTTTTAGTAATAAATAAAATCAAAGTAAATCAGCTAATGCCTTTTATTCCCTTATAGGAGGTAGGCGAGGCTTTTAAACCTCATCTAGCTTTTGGAGACCAAGTGGACAGTTCAGTCTCCATGTGTTGTCAATCAAAGATAGCTGGCCCAAGACTATCACTAATTATAAGCAGCAACCGATGAAATGACCAGCAAACATGTACTGCTATCTCTTGGTACCTAATCCTAACAGGATATGTTCTTGTCTGAAATAGTGCAAGTTCTATGGTTGAAAAATCTGAGTTTCCAGGAGAAAAAAACCTGCCTGCCAGTTCTAGAGATAAACTAACTCTTTTAGTAATAGGAATATTAAATTCCAGTTTGTGAAAATTTATTACTGATATAGTAAGCTAAGTTAGTGTATAGTAAGCTCTTCAGGAATTGTCATAACATAA
Source organism: Typopeltis vanoorti (assembly GCF_054136105.1). NCBI lineage: Eukaryota > Metazoa > Arthropoda > Arachnida > Uropygi > Thelyphonidae > Typopeltis > Typopeltis vanoorti. Next base: position 107,159,136 of record NC_143563.1, read on the forward strand.
TAATCCGAAGTTTATAAATAAGCTAGGTGCATTTGGCTGGATTGATACACCATATTGCAGTTATGTCCAGTTTTCCAGAGAACTTCTCTATAACTTGGCTAATTTATCTGTTTATTTATGTAATTATTTGTAATTTTTGTAGTCTACACAGAATGGCAGGGTGAGGGGGCTTTTACATCATCATCATCATCATCATCAAATTCCTGCCATGTACCCTCAAGGGGTGTACAGGATATGACAGTACTACATGAAAAAATTACATCATTACTAACTTCCTATCTACAATTTTCCTCCAAATCAGTCTGTTACTTGTCAAGACTCCAACATTATCAGATCTTATATTTCTATCGTCTAAGGCACTTTGTACTGTATCAATCCACCTATATCTTGGTCTTTCTCTGGGTCGTTTTCCTGCCAACCTGGCAGAGAACACTTGTTTTGCTAATCTTTCCTCTCCCATTCTATTTAAGTGACCATACCACCTGAAATTAGCTCTGCTAACGCATTCCTGGATGCTGACAATGTCAAGTTCTTTCCTAATATCCTCATTTTTAATATGATATTGCCATTGATGCCATCTGTTCACGCCTCTAATCTTTCTCAGGTCTCTAGTCTTTGGTCAAGTGTTTTACTTCTGACCCAGCTCTCAGATCCATAAGTTAAAACTGGTTTGAACACTGTCTTGTATACAGCTAATTTAGTGTTCCGACTAATTTCTTTCTTATTCCATATGAATTTATTCAATTGACTTCCCACCATACCAGCTTTGTTTATTCTGTTGTCTATTTCTATATTTAATTTACCATCTTCAGTAAAAATCATGCCTAAGTAGCTGAAATGTTTTACTTGTTCCACAGGTTCTCCATTCACAACACAGTTGACATTTTCAATGATTCTGCCTATTTTCATTGTCTTTGTCTTTTTATTGCTGACCTTCATACCATATCTATTACAACAGCTATTCAATTTAGTCAGAGAATCTTGCAGACTTGTAGTGGATTTATTTAGAAGTATAACATCATCTGCATAAACCAAAGAGCTGACATTAACATCTCCAATTTTGATATCAGGTTTAATACCACATTCCTTCATAATGTGATCCATATAGATAATGAATAACAGAGGGGATAATGTACATCCTTGTCTCACACCAGATTTAACATTAAACCATCTTCCTGTACTTCCTTCAATTCTAACTGCTGACTCACAACTCAAATAAAGACTAAGTATTGCTTGATATAATGCCCCATTGACACCATATAACTGCCGTGTATTGAATAGCTTCTCTCTTGGCACCTTGTCATATGCCTTTTCCAAATCGACAAAACTTAAATACAGATCTTTGTTATATTCCCATGCTTTCTCGACTATTTGTCGTAAAGTGAAGATCTGATCCTGACAGCCTCTATTTGGCCTGAATCCAGCTTGTTCTTCACCAAGCTTTTCTTCCACAATTCTTCTCAACCATACTTGCATAGATCTTGCCAGGAACACTCAGTAGGGAAATACCTCTGTAATTCTCACATGCAGTTTTATTTCCCTTTTTATATATGGGTACTATGAGAGCTCTACTCCAATCATCGGGAATTCGTCCCTCTGTCCAGGCTTTCTGAACTATGCAGTGCAGCCACTGTAAGACTCTTATACCACCAAACTTCAGCATTTCTGGTCGAATATCATCTACTCCTGCTGCCTTTCCACATTTCAAGCCTTTGATGGCTTTTTCTACTTCAAGTATGGATATGTATTCCTGACTGCATGCCTGGTCAGTGTTTTTTACCACTGTGCTGTCATCACTGCTTGTTTCATTTAGCAGTTTTTCAAAGTAATTACTCCATACTTCAAGGATATCTTTTTCTCCTGTTTTCATGTCACCTTTATCATCTCTAATTCCTTTTACAGCACTCTTTCCTCCATTCCTAAGCTGCTTCAACAACCTCCAGAATATTTTGCCACCTTCTTGATATTTATTTTCTATATTCTTGCCAAAGTCCTCCCATGACTTTTGTTTAGCTAGTTTTACACACTGTTTAGCTTTCTTACATTTGTCTCTGTATTCTGTAAGAGTAAAAGCTGACTTATTTGCCAGGAACTTTTGATATGCTTTCTTCTTTTCCTTCACTGCCTCTTTAACTTCCTGTGTCCACTAGGGAGTTCTGATTTTTTTATCCTTGCACACAACCTCTTGTGGGGGCTTTTACATCAATGTAAAAGTGAATTTGAATTTTTAAAGAAAGAAAAAATAATAAGAACATATATAAGTAGCATTTAAAATCAATGGCACCTTTGTATGGGGTTTTTTACCTTCGAGTGAGTTACCTAGTCCAATACAGAGGTGGCAGGTTTTTTTTTCAGCCTGCAAAACAAATAATACTATCATTTACCAATCTATAATCTTATTCACTCTGCTGTTAAGAATCAAAATCTCATACATAGTACATACATAAATGAGCATCTTATTCCAATCTATGATTTCATTCATCATGCTGCAAAGAATTATTATCTCATATCTAATTTATATCAGCTGCTCTTTAGCCTCCTAGTCCGTGACAAACCATTGCAATTTAACCTTTTTATAAATGTCCTGCCGAATATATGTATTTCAATCAACAAATATACTATATCTAATTCACTACCAGTATTTTCTTAACCTCATAGTCCAGAACATACAAACATAATATAACTTTATAAACGTCCGGCCGAATATAAATACTTCATGGAAGTACTCACTGTTGAACTGGCTCTACCGTCTCTTATCTGGTTCTGCAGGCTTCTTTTCTTTCTGGGTCTCATCATTCGTGCTGGTTTCCTTCGTTCTAGTTCCGTCACATTGTAGAAGATTTTCGGAGGATCGAATCATGTCGTACCGGTTCTTCTTTTCCATCCTGGGCCATGTACACTCGTGCGGGCTTCTTTCTTTTAGCGCCTTCCGAAGTATGCAGTGCAGCCACTGTAAGACTTTTATACCACCATACTTCAGCATTTCTGGTCAAATATCATCTACTCCTGCTGCCTTTCCACATTTCAAGCCTTTGATGGCTTTTTCTACTTCAAATATGGATATGTATTCCTGACTACATGCCTGGTCAGTGTTTTTTACCACTGTGCTATCACCTTGTTTCATTTAGCATTTTTTCGAAGTAATTACTCCATACTTCAAGGATATCTTTTTCTCCTGTTTTCATGTCACCTTTATCGTCTCTAATTCCTTTTATAGCACTCTTTCCTCCATTTCTAAGCTCCTTCAACAACCTCCAGAATATCTTACCACCTTCTTGATATTTATTTTCTATGTTCTTGCCAAAGTCCTCCCATGACTTTTGTTTAGCTAGTTTTACACACTGTTTAGCTTTCTTACATTTGTCTCTGTATTCTGTAAGAGTAAAAGCTGACTTATTTGCCAGGAACCTTTGATATGCTTTCTTCTTTTCCTTCACTGCCTCTTTAACTTCCCGTGTCCACCATTTTTTCTATCCTTGCAGACAACCTCACCACATGCCTCTCTGGCTGAATCAATCAGGGTTTTCTTCAAGGTTTGGTTCTTGTTCTCAAACTCTTTCATTTTTTTTTTTTTTTTTTTTTAATAATCTTTGTGTATTTTAGTCTGCAGTTCAGATCTGAGAGTTGCTCAACTTTTATTCGCTTTAAAACTTTCTTACATGTTCTTCTTTTCAATATGAAATTCATTTTATTCTGCTCAAGATTAAATAATGATCACTTCCAATTTCAAATCCTCTGTACACTCTGGTGTCCTGCACCAGGGAGAAAACATCACTATCAACAATAACATAGTCAATGAGACTTTTCTTATTCCTTGACTCTTCTCTCCACGTGAATTTGTGCCCATTTTTATGTTGGAACATGGTTAGTAATAACCAGTCCGTGTCCTGAGCAGAAATCCAACAGGTATTTGCCATTATTATTAGCTTTGCTCTTTTCTCCAAATTTTCCCCAAGTATTTTTGTTTTTTTAAATATTTTTATTTTCTTCAGTGCTAAATGGTAATGTTTTTCTTATTTTAAATTTCATATATTCTTGTGACAACCAATCTGAAGTTATCACTATTACCACAAACCTAATAAGATAGTTCTTCCCACCCCCCACCTTTGTGTTGGAACATGGTCCTCTGTTATAATAAAAAGAAATGAATGAAGGATCTTATAATAGTACTACATGAAGGGTTACATCTTTACTAACTTTCTATCAACAATTTTCCTCCAGATTAGCCTGTTATCTGTCAACATTCCAGTATTTCTTGTCTTCTAAGACACTTTTTTTATTTACTATATCATTCCACTTACCTACATCTGGGTCTTTTTCCTGTCAAAGAAAACTGATTATTAGCTCTGCGAGCATATTCCTGAATTTTCCAACAATGTCAAGTTCTTTCTTAAAATCCTCTGTTTTAATATGATACTGCCATTGATGCCATCCGTTCAGTCCCCAGTCTTTGATCAAGAGTTTTATTTCTAACCCAGCTATTAGATCCATAAGTTAAGATTATTTGAACACTGTCTTGTATACAGTTAGTTTAGCAATCCTCTTCACAACCAGCGATTATAAGATTAATTTAAATTTAAAAAGTGTGCATTTTGTGATATATATATAGGTATATCTTCTTCTTTAGTATTCTTCAATTGAGCAGGTTCTTCTTTTAGTAGCAGAAACTTTCCTTCCACTCTCTTCTGTTCTGAGCTTTCTCTTTCAAGGTTTTGTACCTGTCTCCATTGAGCATGTCATCTAGCATTGTTTTCCTTACTTTCCTCTGGGTCTTTTTCTGTCTATTTTTCCTTCGGTGGCATCTCTGATGATTCCATTCCCTCTCAGAATATGTCCGATCCAGTTTCCCTTGCTTCTTTTTATCCTCCTTAACAGACTTCTTTCTTCTTCTACTCTTTTTAAGACCTCTTCATTAGTTATTTTATCTGTCCATTTGATTTTTCCATGCTTCTCCAAATCCACATCTCAAAGCTTTCCAAAATCTTAATTTCTTCTTTCTTCAATGTCCAAGTTTCATATGCATAGAGGGCAACACTCCACACACAAGATTTTATTAGTCTTTTCTTTAGGTTTCTTTCCATTTTACTAATGAATAAATTCCATTTTCTATTAAAGGCATCTCTTCCCATCGCTATTCTTGCTTTTATGTCACTTTTACATCTTCCATCACTGCTAATAACACTTCCTAGATATTTAAATGTCTTTACTTGATTCAATTTTTCCCCATTTATTCTGATATCCATATTTGCCTCTTTCCTTTCTATTTTCATCACCTTTGTTTTTTTGATGTTAATTTTCATTCCATAATTGATACATGATTCCAGTAATCTGTTCAACAGATGTTGTAGTCCTGTTTCAGTGTTTGATAGTAATGCCTTGTCATCTGCGTATCTTATGCAAATATCTGTCTACCTCCAATCTTTATTCCTTCTTCCGAATTCTCCAGTGCTTCTTTTAGCATTGCTTCGGAATACATGTTAAACAAAATTGGTGACAGAGAACAGCCTTGTCTTACTCCTCATCCAATGATACCTGGTTCTGTTGTACCATATATGTCTCTCACCATGGCAGTTTGTCCCATATACAGTGAGATAATTAGTCTCCTGTCTTTCCAATCATACCAATCTTTTCCATTACTTCCACCATCTTATCCCATTTTACATAGTCAAAAGCTTTCTCAAAATTTATATAACAGATGTCAACTTCTTTATTCACTTCTAGGCTTCTTTCACTTACTATTCTTAACAGTCCAGTTGCATCTCTTGTTCCCCTACCCTTCCTGAAACCAAACTGATCTTCTCTGAGAAATTCTTCCACTTTAGATGCAATTCTTCGTGTTAAGATTCTCATGTATTTTTGATGTATGGGAAATGAGGCTTATTGTTCTAAAATCCTTGCACTTCACTGCATTACTTTTCTTTGGTATAGGTATAAATATTAAGGTCATAAAATCTTTTGGTAGTTCTCCTTTGTTATAAATTAAATTTATTATTTTGGTTATTTCTATATTGTACAGTATATATGAAGTATATCTGAGAAAAGCCATCTGACATGTAACTTCCTAATTTTTTATAAATTAAACAGTAAACATTATCAAATGGAAAAAACTCTTTATTACTACTGAATCTACTGATTACAATACAGTAATTTTATAAAAATGCTACTGATTACAGTAGCATTTTTATAAAAACAGCAAAATAAATTGTTAATTATAAAAACAGTAACATGTTTGAAAAGGAACTTGTGAACTTGCACATATTTGAAATGGTAAACAGAAACTGCATATATTTTTATGCAATCATTGATGAAAATGTATACCTTTATTGTATGAAAATCAGCAAAACAGTTTCTCCTTGCTGATAAACATAAAAATACATGGCAGGTTGAGCACATGACACGAGTATGACCTTTGCATCTTTCCATTCGACAGCGACTGGCTTGCTTACTGAAAATGTGTTTTGGTAGATGCATATTTGAGGCTCATACAATTTTGTCGGGAACTTTGACTATCTTCTTCCTTTTCTGATTTGATGGGCATGCTTGTGCTATCTTCAAAGTTTCTTAAAGTTCCAAAGGTCTAAAATTTCTTTTTTCTTCGGATAGCAAATTTAACGGTACTCTAACCAGCTATTAACTGTTGCCAGATCAACCAGATGGAAAATCACTCTCACAGTCCATTTCTTTGTTCTGTACCTCATGGGGTAGCATGAAATCAGTCTATCCATTAAATCGACACCACCCATAAATGTGTTGTACTTCTTAACAACAGATGGTCTATTAATCTCTATATATATTGTTTATTTTCTTTTGACCAGGGTCTGCATTTTTCAGTTGGTTCTTGTGCAGATTCTGTGCTGGCTAAAATTACAGTCTCTTTATCAAACCACTTAGTAACTGCCACTGAGCATTCTCTATTTATAATCATCACCATTGCTCTCCTCTTTCCTGGTTTTTCATCACCTTATCTGAAGGGAATTTGATACTAACTTCTTTTGGAATTCTGTTATTCATAATAGTTCCAGTTCCTCCCATACCCTTAGAGTAAAGTTTCTCTAATAAAGGAATAGTAATAAAATATCGATCAAAGTAAAGCCTGTGGCCTTTACAAGGTGTTCTGCCAAATAAAGTACACTTGCTGGCCCTATACCTCCAGCATTTTCAACGTTTCCAGGAATAGAACCTTTTCCTTGGTAGAAAAAAAAGGAATGTACCGATCCATCATATCCTGCCAAAACAAACATTTTCAACCCAACAGGTTGTGGCTTCCTTTCACATACTGCCTAAGAGAACATCTTCCTGTAAAAGGAACCATTTGTTCATCAATACAAATGTTAGCACTGATTGGTAAATTTAAACAGCCTTGTAGCACGTTATCTATAAGTGGTTGAATCTTCCAAAGTCGATTATGTTTTCGTTCATCTTGTGATATTAGTGGATCCTCTACAAGCTTCAATCTACAGCAGAGTGAATAAAATCAATTTTTTGTTAAATTATCAGTACCAAATTTAATGCCTAATTCTTTTGCCCATAGTAGACTTAGGCATGGGAGGCGAAGCAAACTAATAATCATGGAAATAGCAAAAAGTATTTAATTCTGATGGACTAGTACCAAAAGTCACCCCTTTATCTAACACCTCTCGTTGATTTATTTTGTCTGCCATTATTTCATAAATATCAGCAGATATATACTGTCTAAAAAACTGCATGGGTAGCCATTTAGATTTTATCACATCAAGAGGAAGATCACTTATGGTAGGTGGTAAGGAATTTTCAAACTTTGAATGTATTTTCCTCAAATTGCAAGGCAACTGTGAGGTTGTCTCTTCATCAGAAGAATGTGATTCGTTTTCTTCATCATCATCATTGAACATTTCATTCACTTCATCATTACTGTTATCTGAAAGACCGAGATCTGATTCATCAAGTTGTGTCAACAAATAATTAATTTTTTTTGTGGTTGGACGTTGCACATGACCATAAAATGACCCTAAAAACAAAAATATATATATCCTAATTATATCAATTAAAAATACATTATAAAAATGCATACTTCAAATACTAAGTCATATTTTTGGTAGAACATAACATAAAAACTAGTAAAATTAAATGAATGCAAAGTGGCTAAAATTCTAACTGACAAACTTAGACGGTATTAAGAACTGGTGTCAACAATTCTTGTCATTTAATTAAATAAGTAACATTACTTTAATAATACTATAAGCATTATAGATTCTTATACTATTATAAACTGTCAGGTCAAGAAATCAAATTAAAGTTTGATATTATAACTTTTAAATAGATTAGGTAAAGAAATTTAGACTTACTTGTGGTTAGCCCAGACGTAGATGCCGACGGATTTTCCTCCACGTTTGAAAAAGAACAGGCTTCCCTCAAAAGCTTTGTGCTGCCATCTACTGAGTAGGAATGAAAATATGAACTGTCAATATCCATTGACAATCTAATTGCAATGCCCACAATGATTTTAATAATTACAATTATTTTTCAAAAAATGTCAACAAATGATGACATTCCTCATAGGATGGTAATGAAGAGGCTATATTTCTTAACTGTTTCTTAATAATACTTGCATAAATTTTACCAGGAACACTCAGTAGAGAAATTCCTTTGCAATTCTTACATTCAGCTTTATTCCCCCCTTTTTTTTTTTATAGATGGGCACTATGGACGCTCAACTCCAATATCTGAAATTTGACCCTCTGACCAGGTCTTCTGAATTATGCAGTGTATCCACTGTAGAGCTTTTATATCTCCATATTTTATCATTTCTGTTCAGATATCATCTACTCCAGCTGTACAGTCCAGTTTCTGATAGTTTTTTCTGCTTCAAGTACAGATATAAATTCCAGATATATGGCATTCCTGTTGAGTGTTTTCCACCACCATTCTGTCACTGCTTGTTTTATTTAACAATCTTTCAAAGTAATTACTCCAAACATCTAGAATATCTTTACCTTCAGTTTTCTTGTCATCTTTATCATTTGTACTTACTTTTACATTGCTGAGCTTTTTCAGTAGTCCAGAATATTTTACCACTTTACTGATATTTGTTTTCTATTTCTTACCAAAGTCTTCCCGTGACTTTTGCTTAGCTAATTTTACACACTGCTTTGCTTTCTTACATTTTTCTTTGTATTCTCTGAGAGCACAAGCTGACTTACTTGCCAGGAACTTTCAATATGCTTTCTTCTTTTCCTTGACTGCCTCTAACTTCCTGTGTCCACCATGGGTTCTTATTTTTCTGTCCTTACAGATTACCTCACCACATGCCTCTCTGGCTAACTCAGAGTTTTCTTTAGTGTTTGCCACTGTATCTCCAAGGTTTTGTTCTTGTTTTCAAACTCAGTTTTTCTTGAATGTGTGTATATTTGAGCCTACAGTTCACATCTTATAGCTGTTCAATTTTGATTTGTTTCTAATACACACCTTTCTTTTCAATATGAAGTTCAATGGTATCATGTCAACACTAAATGGTGAATACATCACTGTCAACAATAACATAGTTAATGAGTCTTTTGTTATTCCTTGCATCTTCTCTCCATGTGAATTTGGGCACATTTTTATGTGAACATGATGTTAGTAATAACTAGTCCATGTCCTGAGCAGAAATCTAGCAGGTACTTGCCATTATTATTAGCTTTGCTCTTTTTTCCAAATTTTCCGAAAATATTCTTATATGTCTGGTAATCATTTCCTATTCTGCTGTTTAGATATCCAGCAAGGACCAACTTTTCCTTTTTCGTTCTGTCAGCTGCCTTCTCTAATGTCTTGAAAAATTTCTCCACTTCTTCCCTAGTGTAACGTTCTGTGGGACCATAAGTACAACTATGTCTCATTGTTCAGTTCCCTATTATGATATTAGCCCACATCACTCTACTTGATATTGCCTGTCCTTCAAGAAGATTATCCTTATATTTAGTTTTTAATATTGTAAAACGTGGTTTCTTATTGTAAAATGAATGTCTCTTAGTCCTTTTGTATATCTTATGCTATTACATTTACTTTAAATTCTCTATTTACTTTACTTACTCTTAACTCTATCTACTTTATTCTATTTCTTACGCATTACACTTTTACTTAAGTCACTGCAGGTTATCTAATTTTCTATACCTTTGGGAATCTTGGAAAATTTATTTAATGTTTTGACTGCACCATCAAGATTCCCCTTTTTAGACATTAAATATAATTAAGATCACCTGCAGTATCTATCTCAGGCTTTATTGACAGTTGTGACTACTCTTATTTAACTTTGCACACAGGTTCGCATTTTTTTTTTTTTTTTTTAGAATCAGTGAATACACATTCTTTAGCATAACAAACATATTTATTGAACTAGGATGCATTAATTGGTCCTTCAGATAATTAAAAGCTAAGAATTATAGTCTCATGCAATATACGCAACAATACTATCATATACCAATCTATAATCTCATACATTGTTAGGGATCCCATTTTTTGAAAACAAAAACCTGGATGCAATAAATTTTATTCGTTAACATTATGTATTTTAAAATAAAAAAATTAAATATTTATTTGAATTTGAATTATTAATGTAGATAACATAAATGTTTATACATACGTCGAATAAATAGAATTCTGATGAAAATACTTAAACATGTAACACTTAAATCAAACATTAATAAGTATATGAAATATAAAGACATAGAATAAAGATATATAATATTAATATGTCAATAAAACGGGAACTACAATGTAAATACAATATTATATAAACAAGCCTTATGCGTACGATATCCGACGGTCCGAAATGTTTCTCATTGGTTGAAAGAAAATGAACTATCGTGGCGCGTTAATATTCAAAAACATGTCGACCAATGAGAAACATTTCAGACCATCGGATATCGTACGCTATGCGAACTAAGCTTGAGACAAAAGATTGTTAAAAATTTACGGCCAACCAGACGAACGTAATAGATGCCGTGGTTGCGATTAGTTAAACATACAGTTGGGCGACTGTCTCCCTCATTCTGATTCTTTTCTCCGGCTGAATGAAATGTATGGAACTAAATAATTTTTCCCCAAATTCTGACATTCTGGTAATTCACCAAATTACAAAATAAATATGTCTCTGCTTTTTGTTTTGTAAACATATATTTTTAAAAGCATCCAAAAATATTATGACTTGTACTTATTCTTATTAGAAATGTTAATATTTTTATATTCTAAAAAATCCGGGACATTTAGCGTCCCGAATTAATCATATCGAGACTCCGGGACGAATGGGATCCATATACATTGCACATACATGCAGCAATACTATCATATAAGAATCTATGTTCTCATCCTAGAACTAATCTGTTCAAGCAACATACAAATATTTCACTCAACAAGTGTCTCATATCTAAATTATATCAACTATTATTTAGCCTCTTATCACAATTTAACTTTTATATACATGTCTCGCCAAATATATATACTTCAAACAACAATTTACCATATCTGAATAATTCCAATATTTCTTTAACCTCACAGAAAAATTTAACTATATATATGTCCTGCTGAATATATATATACTTCAAACTTGTACTCACTGTTCTTCTCTTGACACATATATCTGAACTGGCTCTTTCATCTTGCATCTGGTTCCACTGACTTCTTTTCCGTCTGGCTTTAACATTTGTGCGAACTTCTTTTCTTAGCACCGTCGCAACGTCAAGAATTCCCAGGACCAGATATATATTATTGCGATTCGACTTCTCCTTAGACACTTCCCTACTTCTCTTCAGACATCCAATGGATCCACAATGCTGGATTCTGAGACACTACGAAAGGAGGCTGCATTTTTCTTCTGCGTTTCTGCATACCTGCTTCCTTCCTAGTTTCTGCCTCAGCATACAGCCATTGCATCACTGCATACCTCGATGAAAAGGGAACCCTGCTTTCCGTCTGGCTTTAACATTTGTGCGAACTTCTTTTCTTAGCACCGTCGCAACATCCAGAATTCCCAGGACCAGATATATATCATTGCGATTCGACTTCTCCTTAGACACTTCCCTACTTCTCTTCAGATGTCCAATGGATCCACAATGCTGGATTATGAGACACTACGAGAGGAGGCTGCATTTTTCTTCTGCGTTTCTGCATACCTGCTTCCTTCCTAGTTTCTGCCTCAGCATACAGCCGTTGCATCACTGCATACCTCGATGAAAAGGGACCCCTGCATACCCCTGGCTCCTTTCTTATACTTCCTCTTGCGGTCCCTGGATTAAGGCTTGAGAACCCCTAACATTCCTGGGCAAAAAGGGGGTGTGACTTTCAGAGTTGTTGATTGCTTCTGTTTCCCCCAGAATGCACAAAAGCAATCTTATTCACTACACGCTGGAGATCCTTAGTTGTTCACTGCCTGTTGTAGCACTGTCCTTGAGACATGTATTAGGTTAAGCTTCAAACAATTGAAGGCACTTTACGTTTTACAAACAAAGCATCTAAGCTCTTTCTTTGAAATTGGAACCACTTAAAATGATGGGCTGCTTTCTAAGACATTGCCCTTGAAATACATAGCTTAACAATCCTACTGTTTCAATACATACTTGTATGGCTTTTCAAATCACAAAAATTATTATAACTACAGTTAATATAAACCTTATATACAAAATTCCACAATCAGCGTTAAATTGAAATATCCTTCTATGTACAATTTTTTGACCTCTGTAAAAATCGATGCAAAGTTAAGAAAAAAATTCCTACCGCATCGAATTTTGCAATATTATAGCTGCTGCTCCTTTTTCCTGATTGTTGTTGCCTGAATATAACATCTTGTATTTGTTGCTTAGAAAGATCTCACCAATTTTTGTCTTCTTTGTTTCAGCAACACTCATTATACTGAATTGGTACTTATCCAATTCTTCTGCTAGTTCCATTTCTTTTCCATTGATGCTTCTTATGTTGATGGTGCCGATGTTGAGTTGGGATTTGTTCCAGTAGCTGACTTTTCACTGTTTGCCCTGGTTCCCTGACGAAAGCGACAGGAATCTTGTTTAACTGGGTGATGCCCCAGCTGCATGAAATTCCATCATGTTGTACCATCGTTTTGAGTTATTCATCATTTAGACAAATTCCTTTTGAGTTATGGTTTAAGCCAATAATAATACAGTTTGGTACACTAAATCCCAAATTGCCAGCTCATCCTCATGTGTTTAGTATCTAAGTAGATACCCAACAGGATGCACCACGAGAAGATAAGATTTGATATCAGGTCAGAAGCCCAGGTCAGTTCTCTGCATTCCCAAAAAGGTCATGTTGAGGTTTCCTCCCAGTTATCCATTCTTGACCCTTAAGCACCCCTGGCCAATAACTTAATATGATTTAAGTTAAGGGATATTACATCCCATATAGTTTCTCAGCCGAATAAGAAACTCAAAGAGTTTCATGCCGAATATAGTAGAAACTATGTAAAGTTCGGCGATTCCAAGCGTAAGCAAATACCTGGATACTGCCGCAACTGACCCTAAAGGTAGTGCAAGCTGAGGCAACTCGTGTCAAAGGTGGAGCAAGCTCCGATCACTATTCTTGATATTTACCCATAATGTGAACTTAGCTCCTAGGAGCTGTATTATTGTTCGACATTATGAGAGAAGGTCACTACCCAGACCGGTTTCAACCTTTATTGAGGTCTCATCAGTGAGTAGGCAGACCTAGTTAATATCAAGTTTGTAGCGAACAGAATTGATGAGACCTCAATAAAGGTTGAAACCGGTCTGGTTTCTGCAATTTTCATTGCAATACTGCAATGAAAATTCACTTTTTTTATTGTCTAACAAGTCCAAAGATGAACCAAATTCTACCAAGGTCAAGTCGGTTTCATTTTAGTACTCTAGTGTCTTCTTGGTAGTGCTTGTTTTAAAAGATGTTTGTTTTCTTTTGTAGTAGTAGTAGTAGTGTAGGATTACTGCATGAACTTTTCAATCCCTTGCAAGGACAGACATGTTTTTTGTTTGACAAAAAAACACTGACAGGATTTTTCATATACATGGATGCTTAGGTGATAGTTCTTCATCTTAACAATATGATTTTTCTTTGATTTCTCAGACCATATTGTAATTGCATGTATAATACTTATTCTAAAATTGAGAGAGAATTGATGTAGCAGTCAGTTTATTTTTCATCTAATGTGAATGAGAGATAGCTTATCAGAGAAACACTTCATTAATTTTTACAAATAATAGTTTTTGAAATGTAACAATTTCTCCCTAACTTATGACACTATGAAGAAAAATTTAGTGATTTAAATGATTTTGTGCTAAACACTTTCATGTTGGGATGATTGTAGCACTCTCATTGTGAACAGACCTTACCATCTGCTGAAGCAAGTGAAATTACTGACAATTTTGTTCCTGTGTGTCGTCTGACGTGCCACTTTTTGTGACAGTTTCTTCAATTGTAACTAATCCCACAATTGGGGGGGAGTGAAAAGAAATGTTCTTTTCAGAATATATTAAAAACTACTAACTAAAGAGAATGATATATATATATATATATATATATATATATATATATATATATATGTTTGTTTATTAGTTACTATACTTGATTTCTAAAAGATAAGAAGAAGAGAAAGAACAGGCATGAATAAAAATACTTTTAGTACTATAAAATGGATTGTGAATAATTTACATCTGTGATATTATATGGGTGCTTGTGTTGTAAGTATCTGGGGGTGGAGGGAAGAATACATGATCCTATAAACTCTAACCTTTCATACTTGCATTTATAATTGACATAATTAAAGAAAAAACTTATGAATAGATGGAAAGGGATTTGTTTGCGAAATATAAATCACTAACCAATAAGAAACAGCAACTGTGTACATTGCTAAGTAAATAACTATAGGAGGGACTTATCCTATGATCTAATAATACTGATCAGGTGATTAGTGTGAGTAGGAATACATGTGGGTTGATGAAGGAGCAAATTATCTTGTATACTGTGCTTATTATGTGTATTTCTTTCTTTTTTATATACACCCAATTCTCCATTTACACGGTAGATTGTTCCAGAAAAAATCGTGTAAAAAAAAAGAATACAGCGCATATGAAAAAATAGAAGAATGGTTCCAGATGTGAAAATCTGATACGAACAATAAGTTTTTTTCAAACAAAAACATATGAAAATCTTTGAATAAAACGTATTTAATGTTAATGGAATATTTTTTTTTATATTTTAAATACTTATTTAAAGTCATTAATAAAAAAAAGAAATTGGAAAAGGCGCATATGGTTAAATTTAATTCGCTGTCAATTTCTGAGAGTAGCCACATTCTTTTGTGTGAGACTGTAATGAAATCACTTCCTAATAATTCTGAAGGTTGATTTTTTTTTATTTTTTTATCACAAACTGTAATTAATTGTTGAGATCCTGTTTTGATTAGAACTGTGTATAATTCTTCATATCGCACCATGCATGACTTCAATTCACATTTAAACTGTTCACCTCGTTCAATATGCAAAGATACAGGGTTTTTCTTTCTCACACATTCTGGCTAAGTAGCTTTCCAGCATGCATTTAAAGTTGATGGTTTCAATTTTGATAATGCCAACTTAGCAAGCTTGATGTAATCCAAAATAGAAAATTTTTTCTGCACATCAATAACTATCAGTAATCCAAAATGTATTGGAATGTTCTTCTTATTTAGTAAGTTTTGAAGGTAACAATCACACCCTGGTCTAGTGGTTGTATTCAGGATGCTGTATTAGGTGGCAGAAAACAAAATTCCACAT
Source organism: Typopeltis vanoorti (assembly GCF_054136105.1). Lineage (NCBI taxonomy): Eukaryota > Metazoa > Arthropoda > Arachnida > Uropygi > Thelyphonidae > Typopeltis > Typopeltis vanoorti. The sequence goes on from NC_143563.1 coordinate 107,174,891, forward strand.
TTGAGTGTTCTAAAACAGGATGGCCAAGTGCATTGCCTGTAATCAATAAAACTTTCAAGTGCAGATTTTTTTCCATCTAAAAGCATTTAACTTCTGGAACAAAACATTGATGGAGCCATTCATTAAAAATTTCTTTTAATCCAACCTTTTTTGTTTGCCTTCCATTGCACTGGTAACGTGTTAAAATCCACAACTTTCATTGCCCGTGGTCTTAGGGATCAATTAATGAGTAATGGTTTTAATATACAATCTTCTGAAGCATTGCTGCAAGATTATAGTCACATGATCCTTAGTTGCTTTAAAGCCACCAACACTTTTTTTTTTTTTTGTAATTTCGCTGTATAAGTTCTACTTGGCATTTCTTTCCAGAAAAAGGCCAGTCTCATCTGCGTTCCAAACTTGATCAGGAGTGTAGCCACCATTTTCAATAATTCAAGTTTAAGTACATATGTACTGTTCTAGGAAATGATAATTATAATGGAAATATCCTTTTTAATAGAACTGAATTCAAACAGAAATTTTAAAAATAAGTGCCATTTGAATGTTAAATCGAAATATACCGTGTAAAAAGAGAATTAGCTGTATTTCACTTTAGTAAATAAAAGAATTATCAGAAAATAATGATCAGTTTTTTTTATGTAGTAGTATAATATATATATATATATATATATATATATACACACATAATTTTGTTCTTAATAAGTTAACTCTTGAAATTCACTTGGCTACCTGGTGTTTGACAATCCTGTGTTGTGGATAAGTACTGATCTGCATATCTGATAGTTTTTCTTACCATAAATTCCCTTTAGTTAGAAATGCAGAATACACTGCATCAAGTGGTAAAATTAGTTCATATTCTATACTGTAATGCCATGTTACTTACCGGATTCCATTTGTTTGAAACTGAAAATTCAAAAACCTTGCTTTGTGAAATATCTTCCTCGTCAGGTGAGGAACTGCTCCATAATTATAATACCCAATTGAAATCATCGTTTGAATTATTCGTTCATACATCTTTGAAATTTTGAACTTCATTAGATGCTTTCCCCCCCCCCCCTTTGGACAACGGCTTAGAAAATTCATCACTAGAGCAGGTGGATTTTCTAGTTTGTTGGCTTTTGGATCCTACTTTCTACTCCGTTGTAATATTCTAACTGTTGACTGACTCCACATTCGAACACAGAGAATATTTATTTTTAACTGCGCCACTCTATGTTTTAATTCACATAAGCAACGTTGCTTATGCGACGTTCACAACGTTGAATCTTTAAAATAGTTCATTTAAAATAACTAGAATCTTAGCGGGAACCCTATATTATATATAGGGTTCCCGCTAAGATTCGGACTATTTTAATGAGCAGTGCAATGAAAGAAATCAGGCAAACACAAGATTCAACTCAAATAAAAATATTTAATGCTTTAACACATAAATTTACATTAAAACAAAGATTTCTAGTAGGGATAATACAATTAAGAATGAATAAGTTCTCATTAAGACATTAGTAATTTACCCAGCTGAGTATATCATTTACGATTAGGATTTATGCATACAAATTTCACTCTGAACAAAGTTATCATTCAATGTACTTAAATATTGACTCAGTTTAACTATTCAGAACAATCACAAAGCACGAGTCATCAGACATTCTTTCAGCAACTTTAAAGTTTATCAATCTAACACCATAGTTCTCAGAAAGTCCAGTCTCAATTTTACATTGCATTCTCATGTAGCAGGCTTCACTATATCACACATTCAAATATGAACTATTAATCCAGAGATACTTCATATATTACGTTTACGAGGAAATGATTCACTATATCACACATTCAATCTCAACTGTTAATTTCAGCGATATGAACTATATCATGTTCTCCAGAAACAAGCTTCGCTACTTCACATGAGGCATAGAAAAGATATCCTTACCGGTATAAACAGTATAGCTTCCTCATTATTGAGAATCCTAGAAACACTCCTTGGCTCTTGAATACTTTCACTTTGAGAGCACACAAATATTATAGAATCCTGGGTTTCAGTAACTGATTAGTTAACTCATCTTCTTGCTCGTAGCCTAACTTTCAATATTTCTTACTCATTCTTATTATCCTTTCGTCCAATGCTATCCTTCTGCGAGGTGATAGGAATTCATAAAAGAATAAGAGCTCAAAGAAAGATAAGTCAGAATACAGAGCATTTCCCAGATTTCTCCCCCTTTTCTCTCTCTCTCTCTCTTCCATTCTTCTTTTTCTTGTACTGCTCATGATATCCTACTCTCCTTTCCCTCCAAAATCTGATTCTAACTGGTTTTATTGATACCGAACTGGCTTCTTGCATACTGTACAGTAACCCAAGTTAAGGCATGCGCTGGCTAAAAATAACACAGTTTCTCACAACAACCAATCAAGTCTTATTTTGAAAATTTTCGTGGATACATTACATTTTACTAATAACATAAAAAGATTACACATTTTATACATAGTTTTTACAACTGTGCTTCATATAAAAATAATAAATGAACAAAGAAATCATATAAATAGTATACTATTAATAAGAGATTATTAGTCTGATGAGCAAATTTGGCTTAGGGAATGGCAGATTATGTTGGACTCTGAATGAAGTATTAATAATTTCCATTTCTCCTCATTCAGAATCCAACAGCTTTCATCAGATGCATTGCATTCTTCTTATAGAATATAAGGATTCAGTTTCAGTTAGGAATAGATAAATTTTTATTCCCTTCACGTATACTGTTTGAAGACTGCAAGCAGCTGTCCCTATATCGTGAACAACATGCCCTCCCTAACAGCAACTGTACTGCAGATGCAAGAAAAACAAGTAATTTTATTGTATCACTGAATAAGATAGACATTTGCAGTGTGTATAATATATTTGTCAACCAATAGTGCAAGTAGAGACAATTGAGATGAAAACGATATTACCTAATGAAACGTGTTCTCTCCCACACAAACTCAAGCAAAACCATTTGTTGTACTGCCAAACCCAGTATCTAACTAAAAACAGTTGTCCTAACATTTGTCTAAATTTTGACACAAATGCTACCTTAAAATCAAATTCTATTGAAAGATTTGCAACTAACATAAACATACTGCATAAACTTTGTGTCAGTGAGCCCATCTGCCTGACACATAAGTGTCAGGCGGATGAGCTCACTAACTTCTTCTCTTCTCTTATTACACAAACTTATCACATTAACTTCTCTTATTACACAAACGGTAATAAGAGAAATCTCATGGGTACGATAATGTATGAAACACTTCCTGAAGTGAACGTGTTAAGCATCTGAGGATGACACATGCAAAATTGGTTTGAATTCATTTTCTGTGGTGTATGAGTGCTGGACTGTATAAAGGGAATAAAGAAGTATCTAAGGGGAGTGGGGGAGGTCATTTTTGGAATTGTTGCAAATAATTTTTGTCTTTGTTTAACAGTTCAGAAAAGTGTGTGAAGAATAATTTTAACTTAAGTATTTGACAATTCAGAACATCTCTATTATTTCAAGTTCATTATTATTATTTGTAGATATGTCTTCTCTGTAATAAATAGTAGAGAATAAATAATGCTGGTATGGTGGAGAGAATAAATTGCATAAATATTTATGGAACAAGAGAGAGCTAAAATATTAAGTTAGCAATATATAAAACAGTATTTCAATCAATTTTAACATATAGATTTGACAGAATTGAGCTACAAATGAAAATAAGTTGATCAAAGACTGGCTATAGATATGAGGAGTGAAGATAATTACACCTAACACGTAGAATCAGTATACAAAAATGACATCATTAATAACAATGGATGTGAAAGCAGATCTAATCTAAGGTAGTGTGGTTACTTAAACGGAATAGGATATGAGAGAAAGAAATAAAACAGATTTTTGAAACACATATGGCAGAATAAACACTCAGAGGAAGACCAGGATATAGAGGGAATTAAGAATACTTTATATTCTCTATCTTATAATCTAATTAGATCAGTTCAGAAGAAAATTATTCACTTAAAAGAGAAGTGAAAATAAACATTTCAAAATTATATAGGATATTTTAATCCAAGAGCAGCATTATTAAAAATTTTCTTTTGATCAGTTTTAGTTAAATGTTGCTGTGAACTTCAGTGATTTATACGGATGTATCATTAGAAAGTTTTGCTAGTCCAAATTTATAGCACCTTTTTTTTTTTTTTTTTAAATTGATAGCTTGATTCTGTAATAATAAATTCACTTTAAAAATTATTAATCCGTTAAACAGGCAAATTAAAATTTTTAAGACTTCAGTATAATCTCAATAGCTGACAGAAATTAGACAACATTGGAAACATAGTTGCTTATGTGATATATGTACTATGTTTCATTTGTATTTCATAAATGAAAATTTGTTGTACTTATGTGCATAATTAAAATCACTGATTAGTTTCTCACCAAAATTAAGCTAGAAATGGGTTACTCTACCTCTTTCTATATTTTATATTAAATTAAAGATAAATTACTTCTTTCACTTTCTTAGTAAACTAGTATTTAATTTTTTTCCCAAGTAGTCATCAAAATACATTTTTTAAATAAAGTTAAAAGTAGTTGCTTACTGTTTTTTTTTCTTTCCTTTATCTTTTGTTTCAGAACACCTTATATGCATATAGAAGAAAATTTCATTGCACAGACCATCATGCAAAGTTCCATGACAGTGCAGGTTCATGTGATTGCATGGGTGAAGATAGGCCACTTCGCAATAAATTAATTATATGTATTTGTTTTTGTTATGTCAAAGGATGAGAGAATGTGAAATATTTTAGTTTTTAATCTACTAGGAATAGTATTGTTACATATATATTGCTTTCAAAAAAGAAACCATGTTTTGCTAATTATTTTTCATTAAACTCCAGTTGTAGAGAAATGTCCCTTCGTGCAGCTAAAAAGGTTTTTGTAAAATTTATGATTTGGCTGCTTAAAAACAATTATTTTGAACCTGAACAAATTTACATTTTGGTGAATATACCAACATGTTTACTTTTGTCTCTCAAGTTAAAAAAGGTGAACAAAAATTTAGAAAATGAAAGTTTAAACATTTACTTTAGTTTACAGTTGCATGCCCTAGTATTGTGTTTACCATGAACTCTCCTGCCATAACACAAAGTTAGGCAAATCTTTATAATAATTTCATTAGATTTAAATGTGATTTGAGAGGTAAATCACTGAACATATATAATGCAGTATCAGTGAAGTTCCTGGTGAGAATGAATCTTCAAGGAGTATTTAGTATAAAAGTACACTGGCTCTGTGCAACTTTTCTTATCTTAGGTATATGTGTGTGGCCAGTAATCTTAATTGTGCGATTTGATGTAATTTAAAACCTTTACAAATTGTTATCCTCTGAAGTTTTAATGACTAGCAATAGAATTATAACAATCATTTCTGTGATAAATAACTTCATTCTAAATAATGTAAATTACATTAAAACTGTTATTTTAAGAAAATATATGCCATTCAGAGTAAATTGCAATACAATATTTGCCTCATAACTATTTTTATAATGAAATTCTGTAGTATATAAGCAAAACAAACTGTACTGTTTTTCTGAAGATCAATACTTCATTTATTATATGGATCTTTCCCATACAAAGTTTAGCAAACAAAACAGAAGTTATAATAGAGCATGTATGTAATTAATAAATAATGATCAAAACAACGTTAAAAAAATAAATAGAAGGTAAGTCGCATACTATTTTGAATATTAAAATACTATAGAATGAAAATATATATATATCTATAAGGAATGCTAGCCCATGGCTACTCTACCACTGATTTCAGTTTTAGGAGATGGGATTATTTTAAAAACATTTAATTTAATTTATATCACAGACATGGGGAAAAATCTGCCAAAATATCATTGCAATACTAGTCACATGTTGATCTCATTTGGAGCATCTGTAATTAATTTATTGCTTTAGAATATGTGATCTCAAATAATATACTTTTTTTATCAGTATTTTTTTACTTATAAAGACTTTACAATCATAAAATAGTCAGCCAAAGAAAGATTTTGCAGTAAAGATGGTTTTTTTTTAATATTAAATGTTAAGTTTATTCATTGTTCTCACATGTGTTCGTTTTATTAAATTGGTGGTAGGGAGAGGTGCCTAGTATGCCTTAAAATCATGGAAAACCCTTTTCTTGTCTCACTTGTGATGACTTGGTAGTACAAATTACTCATAATTCTGAAATGTGATTACATTCAAAATACAGCTTTTCTTTCCCATAACAGTAATAGATCCACGAAACTTTGTCATCCTAGAAGATCACATTGTTTGTCCTTGAAAGAGGTTGGGGGAGTATGAACTTTAGGTGGAAAGTGGTACAAACATATAATGGTATGTTTAGTATCTTCTATATAGAACAGTGAACTGTTGCTTTAGAATATGTATAATAATAGTTGAAGATGCTAGTTCTCTAAGTTGCATCATATTAGCTTGGTTTCAAAACATTTTGTTATAAATTCCTTAAAGCCACAGTTGGAATGGTAGACAATCCATTATAGTTGCTTATTATGCACAATGGTTAAGGATGATAATTCAGAGAAGCAGCAAAGTAAAATGCATTATGGCAAAGCATAAACAGAACTGATTGAAAACATTAAAAAAAAAGAGAGGAAAGCAGTGACTAAATGAGCATGTTAATAATTTCAGAATGATAAACAGTACACAAATGTGTATTTTACCCAACTATTTATGAAAGTGTAATGGTTTATATAACACAACAGGTAAGCAAGCAGATACCACTTAGTTTTTATGGGCAGAGTTGAAGGAATGAAAGAGGAGAAAGAGAAATTTTGTTACTGAAACATTACAAGATTAATCATAAAGCCACACAATGTATAATTGAATTAGAACACTAAATTTAAGCAGATATTCTAATACAAAACCTTAACTGTGTCCTAATGTTCTAACTTTGGGATGAAGTCAGGACATTAGGACACTTACTTAAAATACCATGTTATTATTCAATTATATAGTGTGTGCTTTCTTGTTCATTTTTGCAAATAATCTTGAAAATGTCTCAGGAACTTGGCAAAATAATGGAAATTACTTTCTTGCCTATGATAAGCCGTTAATCTTTTATAGCATTGTGCATAATAAGCAAATTTTGAAACCTCAGTATATTATAAATTAAAGATACCATGGAATTATATTCTTGTTTTCATCCTTTACCCAAGCGTAAGCAAACAAAGTCTGCACATGAAGTAACTTCACGACTGGACTACTTGTATATAGAGGCTAATGACTTACCCATATACAATACTAACATACTATAGGTTGATCAGCCAACCTTTCGTATATGGATCCAACATAAGCATCACTTACTTTAGTATCCCATAATGCAAGGCACGTATCCTTACGGACATGTATAATGCTGTGCATTATAGGATACTAAGGCAAGCAGTGTGGCGTCATTAGCCCCTCTCTCTCTCTCTCTATATATATATACAAGTAATCGAGTCATGAAGTTACTTCACATGCAAACTTTGTTTACTTACACTTGTATTTTGAAGATGTAGAATTGAAAAGCATTCTGTGAGTAGACTTTTTTTTTCTCCCTCCCCCTATTAACAACCTGTGATTTTTTTGAGTTTATTTTTATTAATGGAGCTCCTTATTGTAACATATATACTAAATTAGCTAAGCTTGAATTTATTTTGAGCAACACTTTCCTTTACTTAATTGAACATCTGCTTTCTTAGTACTTCAGAAAAGTGAAAGGCAAAGTATCACAAACACATTGGGGTGGGAGATTGAAACTAGAATGTAGTTGAACATTGCAGTTCAATTTTAACATTAAGAGCAAATGGTTAAAAATGCAAGAATACATAAGGTCGATAATTTAAATTACAGTTAAAGAATAATTTTCACAATTGGAGTATGATGAAGAATACCTTTGAAAATTTACCTCATTTTAATATTGTAACATATGTTATGTTAAAATATTAAAATTTGTATTAATAAAACTTGTTACCAGGCTTTTTTTTTTTTAGTGGTTATTTTCTTGTCCCTGTCTGGAAGTAGCCACTTATGCAACTGTCCACACCTTCTAACTGAACACTCAGTTTTTAATTATTTAGAGATTACTTCAAAACATATATTATTATTATTATTTCACTCCTCCAGGGAGTCCAAAGACTCCCTGGAGGAGTGTCAAGGGAGGGCACCTGCTCTGCAACTGTGTCTCCACTCAATCCACCAACTGACCGCAACTATGGTATTGAATTCTCATTGTCTGATGGTCTCATTTTCTTGACCTCAAAAGCCCATTTATTTAGCCAGAATATGGGATGTTGCATCTGCTTGTGAGAATACCCAATACACCTAAGTAATATTTAAGGCTTTGTATTTTAAAGCTTTGACATTGAATCATGCTGTCTTGCAAAAGACTGATCTTTTGCAAAACAGCATGAAAATTAAAATTTACCTCATTTTAATATTGTAACATATGTTATGTTACAATATTAAAATATTGTAACATAACATATACCAACGCCATCTACCGCCAACCACCCACAGCGGGATTCGAACCTGCAGCCTTTTGGCTGGAGAGCGGATACGCTGACCACTCGGCCAGCCAGGGTGGCTATATACACACATACTGCATTTTCTCTTGTTATGAGAAAAGAAAGCTGTATATGTATGAGTTTTGTGTTCTGTTGAGAACTTGGATTTTCTATTCTGCAAACCTGGCATAATATAATATAATATACCGTTTCCATAGCCATAGATGTTTAAGCCCTAATTCATACACTGGTTTGAAGTTTTTATTTTTACTTATCTGGTTATTGTCAGATTTTGTGAAGCTTCTTTCTACTGCATTTATGTGTAAAATACAAACTTCAGCTGTCATAATAGACTTGTTTACTGTGGCATCAGTGTTATTTAACACAAATTAACATTCCACAAGAAACCGGTGACACCTCTTTCATTGGTTGATAGTATTTGCATTTAGGTGACTGAATAAGACACTTCCACCATCATAATTTTTTAATTGGTTGGACTAAGGTAAATTAGATCCCATTTTGAGCAGAAAACTTTGTATCTTGCATAGGCTTTGTCTGTTGGTGCACTTGGTTGACACATTGAGTCTAAAACATTTGGTATATTCTTATTCCATAGATTTAATTTAATATTAGATCATTTTAACAGTCATTGCATTGAGGATATCTTTCAGCTGTGTATATCTATGCAAATAAATAGTAAAGCAGTCTAATACTTTGATGATATTCATTTATAATAACATAAATGTACACATTCTAAGGGGTTCCTAAGAAAATTATTTGCCCACATCTGCTATATTTAGGTTTTAAGTTCCATTCATTTTGTTACTTATCATTCAGAAAGGTGTATTGTGAGTTTTACAAGGATGCCAGATTTATTTGTTTCATTGCTATAAAAAGAAAATAAATCATTTAGTTGACTTTTTAATAATTGAGTGCTTCTAATAGAATGAATCCGAAGTAAAATTATTGATTTACTTGATTGTAATGCTAAGAAAAAGTCTAATATGTAATTGCAAAATATTTGTATCCCTTATAATAAATGCATATGTTCATTAGCATTAATACAAATTATGGTTGTAGAAAGTGCCTGAAGATGAGAGATTATTCTTTGTTCAGTTCATTGATCTCAGTCATTTTAAGTGAGGCTAGTCCATTAAGATGGATATATATCCATGATTTTTTTTTTTTTTAAATGAGAAAATAACTTTTACTGTTTATATATTTTTTATAGTATTTGCATGCTGTGACAAAATTTTTACCATGGTATGCGTATTTATTATTAAACTAAACCATGTCTTCTTGTCATTTTGATTTCACTTCACAACATTAAAATATAAACACACTTCATGTGAAAATATGGCATAGCCAAGTATAGTTCTGTATTAATTTGAGAAAGTATGGGTGTTTAAATTGCACATTGAATATTTAAAAACTGTGAGTCACTATTCATAATTCACTATAAATATAGTGAATTCAGAAAAAGCACATGTACAAATTATATTTATTTCTTTTTTTTTTTTTTAAGGCCAGCTGAACACTGCCAGCCATTCACTTTATTTTGTCTGCATGTTATTACCACTCTGATCCATATATATATATAAAGTTACTAACACTTCTTAATCATTAATTTGCTAGTAGGTTATTTTTAATTGTATGTGTGTCTGTCTGTCTCACTGGTAAGACTTTGCTGATATACTTTGCAAAGGTAACAAGAATGCTGAGATTTACTGCAAGAGGATTGGCACTCTTGAAGTAAATTGAATTAAACATTTTTTTCATAGTTTGGTGACTCACTCATCTGTCTTCTTCATACTCAAGCTGAAAATGGTGTGAATTGCATAGGGATAGAAAATTTTAAGGCAACTAATATCACTGATATAAGAGCACATGTAAGTTTGAAAGAAGTTTTTGCTGGCAGCAGATGTGTTAAAACATTGTCATTAAAATAATTCATCATTACAGTTTGGATATAATGAAGATCTTCAGTGTTTTGCATCATTCTTAGATATATTGTAATTTATTTCTTAACTGTGTAATTAGCTGACATGTTGAACTGCATTAAAGTTGTCAAAATAAGCTTACAAGTTGAATTATGATATGATCATCACCCCAGTGAAAATTGTGTATTGAAATGTGACTAATTCTATTTATTTATATTTGTTGTTATATTTTAGAAACTTTTTTTTTAGAAAACAATCAAATGAATTCTGTATTGTTGATGGCTATATATATATTTCGCACATTTTAATAAATATGTATAATAAAACCTAAAGCCAGTATTTTTGTAATTTCTTTGCCCCTTGAGGGTTATGTTATACAAAAGTGTAGAATGTGTGAATCCACTTGATCAGTAATAAATGCCATGTATATGAAACCTTTCTTTTTAATCTTAACTAAACAGTTACAGAAAGTGTATTTTTCTTCTAAAGAACCTCTTTGTAACATAAATTTTGTGTAATATGGAATTTGTCAAAACAATAAGTGTTTTTGTAGCATCATGCATTTTAAGTGTGAAACTTGTACTTATGTACATAATTTTGATGATCTTTTGTCAACACTGCATGGTTACATGCTGTGTGTATTTTGTAATAAAGGCATGTTTTATAAACCTAGCTTAGTCATTTATTTTGCATTACAAAAACTTGTTAGTGCATTGTGAAATTGGTCAAACTGGCATGATAGACAAAAGATGGCCTGCATAGTTCATTACTGTAGAAAAGCATCATCAGTTAAGATATTTTCTGTAGACAGGTGAGGTTGATCAAAAGTGGAAGGGGACAAGCTTAAAATGTATGTTTAATATTAAAAATCAACAAGGGGAAATTGCCTTCCAAACTGTCAGTTCTCATTTAGACAGAAACAATACAGGTGGGTTTGCTGTAATCTGAAAGTGCCTGCCTGAATTTCAAACCATCAGGTTACAGTAAATTTTCTGCAGATTCTAAGTGCTGATATATATCCTGCATACTATAAATGTATGTGGTATGTCTAATAAACACCATTCTTGTGTGCTAAGTACTGTAATTGTAGAAAATTTACATCTTATGTAGGCTAGTTGACATTTTTCATTAAATATTTTATATATATTTCAGGAGATAGCAACTTAACCAAATCACTGGATTAGAAATGACAGGCTAAAGAACCTCTGAATATATATAATGACCAAGACAGCTATTACAGAAGCCTATATTTTATGCATTTTTCTACTCTATTCTGATACTTTCACCATAAAAACAATAATTGAAAATAGAGAAAGTTGACACATCTGGTACAATTAATATCTAAGAATTCACTCAAATACTACCAGCAAGATGCAGCACTGATAATCCTAGAGGAAAAAATCCTTTCACTTAAGCACCTGGAACTGAAATGTCCATAACAATGGTGGACCTCATTTAATTAAACAACTGAGCATGCTTTTCAATAGTCTCACTGAAACTGAAGTTTAGAAAAAAAGGTGATGTTCAAAAATGTAATTATTACAGACTATTCTGTAAGAGTGGCAACAGTAATCAGTTATGAACAACCAACAGAAGAACCTGGATGGAGGGAATCCCTGACATGGAACTGCCTACGGCTGCTCTGAGTATAGTGAATAAGTAGCTGTAAACCAACAGTGCCTGGGCATTTTAAATACAAAAATCTGGGCTGACCACCCATTCTCAGAAAACTGAACAGGTATGACCCAAGAAACGACTACTAGATTATGATTTTGTGAAATGGTATACAAGAAAATCTTGATTGATACAAATTGAAATTAGTAGTACAAGAAACAATTTGAGAATGCAGTCTAGATCCACATTCTAATGATAATTGACAGAAGTTGGAGAAAAATAGATTATGATTTTGTGAAATGGTATACAAGAAAATCTTGATTGATACAAATTGAAATTAGTAGTACAAGAAACAATTTGAGAATGCAGTCTAGATCCACATTCTAATGATAATTGACAGAAGTTGGAGAAAAATAGAGATGTTGAAAATTTATATACTTGTAAATTCTAAATACTGCAGAATCTGTGAAACAAAAACAATCAAAAGAAAAGAAAAGAAATTGGTTTGATGAAGAATATGCTCAAGCAGTAATAAGAAAAAATGTATTGCAAGTAGGCTTAAAACAAGAAAGTATAAACAACAGACAAGAAGTAGATCAAATCTGTCAAAGGAAGAAAAGCAAGTCCTTAAAGGATATATATACACAATAGAATAAGGGCAGTCTTAGACATAAATTGAATGAAATGATTTATATATATACATATATATATATATAATAGGAATAGGCAAAATCCCTACAGAGTTACTGAAGCAGAAGGGAAGAGACTAGAATTCAAGGTATATATTGTCAAAATGTCTCTAATAATTGTATAACTACATGTATCTGCCTTTCTTGAACCTACCCTAGGAAGGATTCAAGAAAGACACATGCAGTTATACAATTATTAGACAATGAAATGTCTAATAATTGTATGACTACAGCCTAACTCCAATGACGTTTTGACAATTTGATATATATAATATATCTCGAATTGCCGGCTTGCTTGGCTGAGTTAGCGTATTTGCTCTCCAGCCAAAAGGTTATAGGTTCGAATCCGGTCATGGGCTGAATCAATCTCCTCAGCTACTCTTAAACCAAAAATTTGGCTAAGATTTGTAGATGACATACTTCTTATCTGGGACCATGGAACCGATAACCTTCAGTCTTTTTTAAATCATTTAAACAACTTCCACCAAGATATTAAATTAACAATGGAGGTTGAAGAAAATGGATCTCTTCCCTTCCTGGACGCAAGACTTACTAAGTCATCTGATTCTATTAAAATATCAATCTTTAGAAAATCTATACACACCGATAGATACCTGTATGCGTCCTCACATCACTATCCTGCACAGAAAGTGGGTATCATCTCAACCCTAGCACATCGTGCTAGATCTATACTGTCAAATGATGAAGATCTAAAAAATGAACTACAACATCTACAAAGAACCTTCACAAGTAATGGCTACTCGTCCAAAACTATTAATAAGCATCTATACCACCACCATCAAAACAACTCAGAAACACAAGACAATCCAAAAGGTTATATCTCCTTACCATATATCAGCTCGCTCTCCCCGAAACTAAGAAGAATTTTAAGAAAGTTCAACATAAAAACCTGTTTCTCTACACTTCCTAAACTAAGATCGATTTTAAGCAAATACAAACAAGCTCACAACCATCTACAATTCCCAGGAGTGTACAAAATCACGTGTGACTGCGGGAAGCAATACTGTAGCCAAACTGAAATTTATCCTCTTACGTCTAGAAGAACACCAGAGAGACATTGCCTACAAAAGAACTAGAGCAAGTCCCTGTCAAGCCATGTACTGTTTTCAGTAAACACAAATGGTGAAGGCCGTCAACATGAGATAAACTGGACAACAACCTCAAACCTTCATATATGCTGTGACGAGGTGGAGTGACACATAGTCGAGTCTAAGGAAATTGTTATGGACCCTCATCACATAAATAATAACCTCAGCTATAATCTACCGGACTTTCAGCTCTGCTATCCGATATTGGCACACGCGTGAAATCAGATGCACGCAGCTACTTAACAATAGAACTTCAACACGGACTGTAGCTACAGTTCAAAGCTAACTGATTTTGTAATAGGCGTTTTATAGTGATACGATGTTACTTATAGTGTTTACTTGCATGGAAGCCTGTGTAGCTCAGTGGATGTGGCGTTTGCACACCATCGCGCTTGGCCGCACGAAGGAAGACTTGGTTTCGAGTCTAGTCGGCGACTAGAGGAAATTTTTCGACCGGTTCCCGAGTTAGTCGATCTCTGGCACGGGCAGGCAAGTTTTTCCTCCCGGAAACTCGGGTTTTCCGTCCTGTAAACTCAAGAAAATCGACCGTAGAACCCACATTATTTCAGACATTAAATATATTGTGTTAGGGACCACGAGATGGCGGCACATTTGAGCCGTCTCTCTTCACTGCATACCGCTTAATTAGTGATAGCCTTGGGCCATCTGTCTCTGATTTGGTACCAGTGGAGATTGAACTGCCCACTCAGTCTCCAAAAGTTAGATAGGGCTAAATGGCCTCGCCTACTCCCGTATACGGGAATAAAAAGGCGTTAGCTGATTATTTATTTATTATTTTTTTTTTTCAGCTCTGCAATCCGATATTGGCACACGCGTGAATAGAACTTCAACACGGACTGTAGCTACAGTTCAAAGCTAACTGATTTTGTAATAGGCGTTTTATAGTGATACGATGTTTCTTATAGTGTTTACTTGCTTTCTATGTTCCCACGCCTGAAGAAGTCGGACAATCCGATGAAACATGTTGCGTTTTGAATAAATTTAATTGTTATTCTAATTCTCGGTTATAGTCTATATATATAGTCTATATATATATATATATATATATTTTTTTTTTTTTTTTTTTTTTTTTTTTTAAAGAATTGAATGACTAGAACCAAGATTTAAGTAAAAAGGTTTTAATATAAAAACACGACTAGTTTCAGCTTGTAACAGCCTTCATCAGGTGATGACATAAAAGAAAGAAAAAAGAAAAAACACTAAAACACTGAAGCTTAAATAAACTATGAACATCATAGAGAGTCTCTATACATAATTGACATTAAATCGTTATGGTTGTATTTAAAGCTGTTTTTTCGTTTGTTGTATTGTTGGGAAAGTACGTGCTAGTAGCATCCCGTGTACGCCACTATATGATTACAGCTGAATGACTATCTGGGAGGTTGTAGCTCAAGTTATTTAGATGAACAGGATTGAAGATGATTTCCCTATATTCCACGATTTTTCTCTCTAGTTCATTCTTGATAAAGTCACCATCCTTTATCAAGAACACTACAGATTTTGTCACATACATCAAGGATATAACAGTTAATGAAGATGAAATCATGGCTGGCTTGGACATAACTTCTCTGTTCCCTAATGTCCCAACAGATGAAGTTCTAATTACTCAAAAACAAGCTATCCAAAAAAATGTTAGCCTTGCTTACACACTGCATCAAGTCCAGTTACTTCAGATTTCAATATACTATATACAAGCAAAATCATGGAGACTGGCTATGGGTAATACTTTATCCCCTGTACTCGAAAATATTTACTTAGAGGATTTTGAAACCAAGGCTATCTGTTCCTTTATTTTAACACCTAAAGTTTGGAAACGCTATGTAGATGATGTCTTCATTATTTAGAGCCATGGACATGATTCCCTTATGGTTTTCCTCGAACATCTCAATAGCCGACATCATAGTATTAAGTTTACTGCTGAGCTTGAAACGGAAAATATCCTGCCTTTTCTTGATGTCAAACTGACCCGCTCTTCTGGTAAACTCAAAATATCGATATATAGAAAGCCCACTCATACTAACAGATATCTCTACATAGTCAGTGCTATCACGTCCCCTCCTCATAAGCTTGGAATAATTTCCACCTTGTGACATAGAGCCCGTTCTCTTCTGGATGACCCAAATGAACTTCTTACAGAAATAAACCATCTCAAAACTTCTTTCAAAGTTAATGGATATTCCAAGAAAATCATTGAAAGATTCCTTCTTAATCCTCCTAGACATCTTTCAGAAGAAACAAATAGATTCAAAGGCAATATATCTATTCCTTACATAAGTACAGTTTCACATAAATTAGCAACAGTTCTAAGAAAATACAATATCAGAACCTTGTTCACTCCACTTCCAAATATCCGTTTCTTAATAAGCCACCCGAAACCTTGTCATCATCATCTCAAATACCCTGGTGTATATAAAATATTGTGTGATTGTGATATTCCTTATTTTGGGCAGACAGACAAATCTATTGAATTGCGTATGGAAGAACACATGAGGGACATTACTTACAAGAGACAGGGAGCCAGTGCATTATCAAGTGATAGCCTTCTCTCGGCTAATCATAATGATGAAAACCAAAGTCACAGAGTCTGCTGGGAAAAATCTACTAACATCTTCCGTTGCAATGATGAACTAGAGAGAAAAATCGTGGAATCTAGGGAAATCATCTTCAATCCTGTTCATCTAAATAATAACTTGAGCTACAACCTCCCAGATAGTCATTCAGCTGTAATCATATAGTGGTGTACACGGGATGCTACTAGCACGTACTTTCCCAACAATACAACAAACGAAAGAACAGCTTTAAATACAACCATAACGATTTAATGTCAATTATGTATAGAGACTCTCTATGATGTTCATTGTTTATTTAAGCTTCAGTGTTTTAGTGTTTTTTCTTTCTTTTATGTCATCACCTGATGAAGGCTGTTACAAGCCGAAACTAGTCGTGTTTTTATATTAAAACCTTTTTACTTAAATCTGGGTTCTAGTCATTCAATTCTTTAAAAAAAAAATGTATGTTAACCGAGTTAATGATCATCAGTATCACAAAAAAAAAGTGTTCAACACTCCTCCACCGAAATAAGCCCTCAATATGTTCCATATTCAGAACTATTTATACACACCCACATATATTATGTCAGGGACCACGAGATGGAGGCACTTGTGATGCCGTCTCTTCACTGCGGGCCGGTGATTAGTGGTCTTGGGCCAGTTATTTCTGATTGGCTACAGTAAAGATTGAGGTGTCCACTCAGTCTCCGAAAGTTAGACAGGGCTAAAACAGCTTCGCCTACTCCCTATAAAAGAATAAAAGTCGTTAGCTGATAAAATAATAATAATAAAAAAATTAAATTTTAGATGGACTAGACTATTCGTCCTCAGAGATTGCGTTCCTGATCCACTGCTTGTTGAAGTTCTTACTTTCTTTGCATTTGCGAAAAGACTAAGTATATGTTAACGATAATATGGTCTTATATTATATGTCAACGATAAGATGAACTTATCGAAGAAGAGAGCTAAGCAGGGTATTGCAAAATACATGTACTATACCTACAGATGCGAGAACTTTCGACACTTCTGCGCATGTCAAAAGAAGGAGAATCCATTTCGCCTACTCCCTATAAAAGAATAAAAGTCGTTAGCTGATAAAATAATAATAATAAAAAAAATTAAATTTTAGATGGACTAGACTATTGATCCTCAGAGATTGCGTTCCTGATCCACTGCTTGTTGAAGTTGTTACTTTCTTTGCATTTGCGAAAAGACTAAGTACATGTTAACGATAATATGGTCTTATATGTCAACGATAAACTTATCGAGGAAGAAAATACATGTACTGTATAGTTCGCCCACCGATTTGAGGTCCCTCGACACTTCTGCGCATGTCAGAAAAAGGAGAATCCATTCCGATAATAGGGTAATCAGTTTGTCTTCTGGGATGTAATAATAAACAAACAGAGTTTGTTTATTATTACAGGGCGGAAAATTTAGTTTTTCTTTTACGAACATTGCTGTTTTTAAAGTGTAACTATTTTGCTTGTATAACAGTTGAAAAAATGTACGTAGAGTGTTAATACGTGCAAATACTGCGTTCTACATAAAACAATGTCACTTCGTTCCATGATAAGTTTCCTTTTATTCTGGGACTTTTTAAAACAAAATCCGATTTCATGAAGTATTTTCCTTAAAGTTTCTCTTTTCCAAGGAAAATTACTTTTTTCTTTAAGCACAGGAATCAATTTCGGAACAGTTGGCACTCTTTTCTCGATCACGTAAAATTCGTGAATAGTTCTTCTTATAACGTCTACATCGAAATCATTCAAAGCTACGGTTTCGATGGTTTTCTTTCTCTGGCGCTTTTTTTTTTTTTTTTAGGAGATTTAAATTTTGGCTTACCTTCACCTTTTGATTCCCTACGAATTCTTTTAACAGTCGACCCCGATACGGCCGCAATTGCACTTGCACGTTTTATGACTTGAGAAAGGGGAACAAGAAGACGGCCTTCTGACGATTCTTTTTCGCAGAATGTCAGCACATTATTCAATATTCTTTTGCAAGAGCTACTGAAACGTGTAACAATATAACTTGTTGACTGTACTGGATCCATCATACAAATTAATAATAAAAAAATAATGCAAAAAGAGAACAACAAAAATCAAGCTAGTACTAGTACAGCGACAGACAAGAAAGCGCGTGATTTCACATGTTGGCGACCAATTCGTACATCCTTCATTTCTTTCTCCCCTTCAGCATGAATCGACTATTCCTGGCACCAAGCCAAGAAGGGATCTAGAAATGGGCAAACTATACCTACAGATGCGAGAACTTTCGACACTTCTGCGCATGTCAAAAGAAGGAAAATCCATTTCGATAATATGGCACTCAATTCGTCTTGTGGGATGGGTTGTTTATTATTATACGTCGGAAAAATAACTTTTCTTTTATGAACATTGTAATTTCTAAAGTGGTAACTATTTTGCTTGTTTACTTTGTCTACTTTGCTTAAGAAATAAATAATTTATTTCTTATAATAAAATAAATTCTTATAATAAAATTTCATATAATAAATAAAATAATAAATAAATAAAAGGCTTATCATAGGATAAGAAAAGAACTGTCAGAGGAGGACTAAAAAAAATTCAAACACGTGACCCAGAATGTAATTGAGAACAGATTTCAGTTGTCTACAGATCATTAGTATGTGAGCCATAAACTCAAATATTAATTTCCAAAAGAATAATAACTAGACCAATAAGAAGCGATCCATTTCTTAAATCAGTGTTTCTCAAACTTCAGATATCCGCGTTCCCCTTCTTGAATTTTCATTATTACCAAGTGCCCCCTAATTAATTAAAAAATTTCATTAACTAATTAAAAATAAATTAATAAAAAATAATAATTTAATTAAAAATATTAAAATCAAATACCTATTTTATTTGAATTTATATGTTCATGTAAACAAAAAATATAATTTATTTTTACATTTTGGTTCTCTAGAGATGTCAGACGACACATTCATCAATTTCATTTGATCCAGATGCAATATCGACGTTTTCTTGTTGCTTACAGCTACTTGTATGGCTATACTGCTCTATTTTGGAGGTTTTATAAATCCAATCTTTAACGAATTATCCATATGTAAGAATTTGAAAGCTAAAAAAACAAATACTGTATTTACTCGAATATAACTTTTTTTTCCCCAAAATTAAAGCTCAAAAATCGTGTTGCGAGATACGTGCGGGAATTTTCATAAACTAAAGTTTTCAGAAAAAAACTGAAAATGGTGCGACTTACCAAGAAGCTCCTACTCGCTATCACTACTTTTGGCATCGAGAACAGTTTCTTTGCGTGCATCGTCAAAGTCATCTACCCAAAATAGCGTCATCTTCTTTTCCATTATTTCAAGCAAAAATTATCAGTAATTTACAAGACTTGAGATACGTAGAGCAGCGAAGAATTGCATATGACTGGTGCGGTATTAACAAAAGATCGCGCAAACCAAAGACAAATTAGTATTTCAACAGTTGAGTTGAAATGCTAATTCCCTTCAACCGAATTCCATAATATCTGAAACACATTCACTGTATATTTCTTAGTTTTAACACGTTAACGACGGGAAGGGTGTCAAGCAAAACCACATGTTGGAGAGGGGATGTGATTCATTAGTTAGTGCCGTTTTATCCCGGTTGTCTCTAATTGCACTGTTTGTTGAAAAATATGACTCCTTTAATTAAGCATAGCCGAAAATTGCCACGTACCCCCCCGACCTTTCGCGCATCCCTGGGGGGGATACGCATACCACACTTTGAAAAACACTGTCTTAAATGATATGGTAACAATGGTGGTTGGGAGAAAAGGTGTATGGACTGTTATAAGTAGGATGACCGTACGAGGTAGGTTCCAAAAGTTTCCGGTCTGACATACAATTTGATTCAGCTGGAGGCACTTGTTTGACTAACACGTGGTATGCTAAATGGCTGTAATGTTAAAAATTGAGTACAGCACTGTGATCAAGTTTTTCACTAAAGAAGAAGTGCTATCAAACAGTGATTGGATAGTGTTTATTCAGCTTCTCCTTCATATTCCACTGTCAAGGAATGGGATAAACAGTTTTGCCTATGAAGAGCAACCATCAAAGATGATCCTCATGATGACTGAAGAAAATGTCTCTCCTGTTGAGAAGGAACTTCCCAATGACAGACAGCTGAAGCTCAAAGAAATCTCAGCAAGGTTGGGGCTTTCTATAACAACCATCTTTTGCATCATTCACAAGAAGCTTCACATGATTAAAGTCAGTGCAAGGTGGGTGCCCGACTTCTTTCTTCAATTCAGGAGTATTGTGTGACATGTTCCCACAAGTTTTAGACTCTTTCCCAGGGAATCAGAGAGAGAAGTGGTGGAATCCATTGTCACTAGGGATGAAACCATGGTCCTTTATTATGCTCCTCTTTCCAAAAAGGAATCCGTAGAGTGGCATAAACCAGGTGAGGAACTGCCAAGGCCACTCAAGTGGTCAAGAAAATCATGGCAACAATCTTTTGAAAATGCCAGGAAATTCTCGTTTGACTTCACAGAAAGGAATACCATTGTTAATGCAGAATATTGTGCTGCGCAATTCCATAAAGTAGAAGAGACAATAAATGCTGATTCAGAGTGTTTGCCTGCTTCACAACAACAATGCTCTAGTCAAGGAAGTTTTTTCACTTGGCTATGCTACTAATTATATATTTGGATTTATCCTTTATCCAAGTGTAAGCAAGCAAAGCTAGCGACTGAAGTACTTTCAGGACTGGGGAAACTCATAGTAAAGGTGGTATAAGTTCTCATCACGTGTTTTAGTATCTCATAATGCAAAGCACATCTTGCAGACATATACAGGGTGTTCGGGATAAATTTGACAGTTTCGTAAGGAAAAAGAAAATCTTCTTTGTATCTATTAAATTTAATGAATTGACAAAAAAAACATTACAGGCAGAGTTAATTACAATACTATCAACAAGATTTACTCAAAATAACTACCATTAGCATCGATCACAGCTTCAATTCTGCTTCGGAACCTCGAACAAGCTGATGCTACAGTCTCCCTGGGAAGGGCCGCAAAAACTGTTTTAATTTTATCCATTAACTGGGCTTTTGTATTACTGGAAGTGCGATTGGTGTCTTTTTCAACTGCGCCCCATACAAAATAATCCATGGGGTTAAGGTCTGGGGAGTTTGGAGGCCAAACATTTGGACTGGTGAAGTCGTAGAAATTTTCAGACAACCATTTTTGACTTTTCCCAGAGGTGTGGCAAGGGGCCGAATCCTGCTGCCATACATACGGCCTACCATTGGCTACCCTTGTTATCCAGGGCTTGACTACAGTTAGCAACTCCACGAACAAAGCCCGAATTCCAATGCCAGGGTTCTTCAACACCTGTTCCTGCAGATTTGCGAAGAATTCTGCTGTACGAACGCAATCAGATCGTCTGCTAGGGATCTTTCTTCTTGCTACATCCTCGTAGTCACCATTGCAAGTCTCTAGTTCATGCCTGATTGTTTTTACTGTATTCAGGGAGCATTGGGCAGCAGTCGTAATATCCTTATTTTGATGGCGGGCACGAATCATCATGATACAAGTTATTCTCTTCCATGATTCAGGTGGGTTCCAGCTATCCATCCTTTCTGACATCTTGTATATGAATGAAGAAGGGTCCAAACTTTTAAATGAAGAGAAGTGTGTGTTAATACATGTAACTTACGGAAAAATATAATTAATTATAAATATGTCAAATTTATCCCGAACACCCTGTATAATGCTATGCATTAAGGGAAGGGTCACTACCCAGACCGGTTTCGACCTTTATTGAGGTCTCATCAGTGGGAGCCAGACCCAGAGGTGGTGATACTAAAGTGGAAGTAATATTTACATATATGACTTGCCAAAAGGTGTCACACCCTATTATTAAAATTCTCTGGATTAGAGATAAGTTTACAGGTTTTTCACTTGGCCATGCTACTAATTATATATTTGGATTTATACTTTATCCAAGTGTATGCAAACGAAGTTTGCGCCTGAAGTACTTTTAGGATTGGGTAGCGACCCTTCCGTTAGTGCTTTGCCTTATGAGATACTAAGGCAAGTAAGTACTTCAGGTGCAAACTTTGCTTGCTCACACTTGGATAAAGGATAAATCCAAATATATAATTAGTAGCATAGCCAAGTGATAAAAACTTCCATAAACTTATCTCTAATCCAGAGAATTTTAATAATAGGGTGTAACACCCTTTGGCAACTCGTATAGGTAAATATGACTTCTCCATTACTTCCACCTTAGCATCACCGCCTCTGGGTCTGGCTCCCACTGATGAGACCTCAATAAAGGTCAAAACCAGTCTGAGTAGTGACACTTCTCTTAATGCATAGCAGGGCAAATGCTGGTCTTGAAATTCATTCAGGTTCTTGCTTTTGTTATCATTCAGGGAGTGAGAGGTGTGATTGAAGTCTGATTAGCGGAATAATGAATTACTGACAATTTAAAACTATATATTTAGAAATTTATAATCATATAAATACATTTATTTTACAAATGATAGTCTTTTTCAATTTAGCTGACCTACTTGAATACAAATTCTACCTTACGGTAGAATTCTTTATGAACTGGTCAATAACATCATCATAAAAAGTTGGTTGTAACTTAATTTTCCCAAGCAACACGCACACTTGTAAAGGCGCTGAAGCTCACTGGTTAGAGATACTTTGATTGCGTATAGCCTGTGTTTAAGACGATGTAAAGGGAGTGGAAATGGCTATGCATGCAATCACAGTGCTGCAGCAAGGACACGGAAGCTCCAACAACTGAGCAAGCCAAGGCTTGCTCAGTTGTTGGAGCTTCCATGCAAAGCTCAATTATTGCACAATGCAAAGCTCAATTATTGCAGCGCAAACTTAAGACGTCTTCTGTTTACAAAAATAAAAGCCTAAATGGAATGCTTATAAATGCATGCATTTATTAACAAATAAATATTACTTCTTTCTCAATTAATTAGCTTGTTCAGCAAGCATGGAGAATTCGCCCCTGATGCATAGCATTATACATGTCTGCAAGAGATGTGCTTTGCATTATGGGATACTAAGACAAGTAATGAGAACTTATACCACCTTTAGCACGAGTTGCCCCAGTCCTGAAAGTATTTCAGGTGCAAACTTTGTTTGCTTACACTTGGATAAAGGATAAATCCAAATATATAATTAATGCTCTAGTCAATATGGCTATTGTTGAGAAGGCTGCAGTATAGGACTGTGACTTCCAGGAGATAAAACACCCGCCTTACAGCACAGATCTAGCACCCAATGAATACTATCTCTTCTCAAAACTTAAGAAATAACTTTGAGGAAGAAAATTTGCAGATTACAATGTGGTGAAAGATGCAGTTTTATGTTATTTTGCAGACAAAAGTACAGACTACGTTTTCAAGGGCATAGAAATGTAAATTGAAAGATGTGAAAGTGTGTTAAAGTGAAGTAAAGAGATTATGTTGAAAAGTGCACAGTTGTTTTCTATCACCTCTAAAAGATAGTCAAGCTAGAAACTTATGGAACCACCCTCGTATGTTCAATAATTTTTAAAAAATTTTTTTATGAAGCCTGAGATTTGGGAGTGTTAGTTTATGGACAGGGAGTTAAAGTTTAGAGAGCACATAGCAAAAGTGGCTAAAGCAGCTGATCATATTACTTGGTTACTGAAGAATACTTTGACAAGCAGGTTGTTATTCCTCTTTATCAAGCCTTGAGAAGACTCCATCTTTACTATTTTGTGTGCAGTCACCCAGGTGACTGGACATGGCAATGAAGAAGTGGAGTGGATCCAGAGGCAAGTGACCAATTGGTAGCAGGTTATGAAATGAACCTTACTAGAACAGGTTGAAAGATTATATTAAAGGGTTGACATGACACTGAGCAACCTGAAATTCAGGGAACATATTGCAAAGGTACCCAGAGGAGTGCTGCAATACTGAGAAGGATGCTCACCTGCAGAGATAAAAGAGTTAGAACTAAAAAAAAGGGTTAGAACTATTTTTTTTTTTTTTTTTGCTTGGAGAATGGTGAATGAATGGAATATATTGCCAGAGTCTGTTGTGGGTGCCATAACTGTGAATGAGTCCAATGCAAAGTATCATAAATATTGCACAAATGTTGGATAGCACTTGGCATGATGTTTAGGGCCTTGATGAATCTAAGGACTCCATGGAATAGCCTGTAATAATAATAAAGATAAATAGAATTGAGAATATTCTCCCTGTAGTAGAATTTCTCAGCTTACCAAGTACCTCATCATTCATGCTGAGAGTATTTTCTCTGTATTATGGCCTACAGAGAAGAGTCAATTGAGTGTCAACACTTTCAAATTTATTAACGATAAAATGCAAGCAATTTTATTTATTTTGAAGGTCAAAAGTATTGATACCTATCATACCAAACACATTCATGGAAGCTTTTATTTATCAAAGTTTGATAGATAAAAGAAAAATACTAATATATAAAATAAATTAAAAATTACAAAAAATATATAAAATTGATAAAAATGGGAAAAAAAAAAATCCTCAGCTCACCCACAGTACAAATGTACTATAGGTTTAGTAATAACCTTTTGTGGGTGGTAACCACATAACAAAATAAAATAAAAACAAACTTCCACTGGCCAGATTCCACATGCATAGAAAACCATTTCAGTGAGAGTCTAGAACCCAATGAAATACCAAGGTTGAATTAATGCAGAAGTGATAGATTGCCCATATACAAGCAGTGAAAAGGTGGATCACTTATTAAAATACTCTTGATCAGAGATAGTTACTTAAATTTACCAAAAATTATATTATTGTTTAATTCTTTACCCAAGCATAAGTGTAAACAATGTTTGCAAACGAACTATCTCCATGACTAGCATCTTCAAGTTGTGAAAAACTGGGGTGGGCAATAGTTAATAAACATGATGTAAAGAGTCCACAGAATGATTCAAATATACTGACAAATTTAGATACAGAATAATAATTGCCATTTCAGTGTAACCAAGTATAAGGTATACATTCAAAATGCTAAGAATTTGATGAAGCCAGGGATTTGGGAGTAATTGACAATACACAGTTGAAATTCAGAGGACATATTTCAAAAAGTGGGTAAAGGTTCATTTGGATGTTGAAAATATATTGGAAAGTATTACTGATGAATGTAATCTGATTTTATGGCCAAGCCCTATGCATTCTTCTTATTTAAGAATTCCCTGGAATTATGGGAGGTCTGTCATACCACTCCTTTAATCATTTACTGTCTGCTCTCAGGCAAAAAAAAAGCTACTCACCACTCCCATGCATAAATTTTGACAGTCAGTATGGATTTGTTAAGGGAATGCTCTTGCTTTAGTACTATGATTGCCTTTTATAATAACATGATAAGAGTGGTTGATGAGGGAAAGGCATATTCTGCCATTCTTTTGGATTTTGCAAAGGCATTTGGCAGGATGCCGCATGACAAGTTGATATTTAAGTTGCAGAACATGGGCTTAGATGTCAGGTTAGTGAACTGGATTGGCTATATGATAGGTATCAGACAGTTGTGTATGGTGGAGCAACATCAAAGAGGCAGAAGGATACATGCGGGGCCCACAGTACTGGGACCTGTATTAACCTTTATATCAATGACGTCATGGATTACAGGGGGGATATTCAGCTGTTTGCAGATAATGTGAAGCTAGGAAGGGCTATTAGTAATAGTGCAGATGTGGCAGTCTTGCAAGAGGATTTGAATAAACTGGACAGATGGGCAAATGAATGAGGTTGAGGTTTTCAGTTTAATACAGCAAAATATATACAGTCTTGAAGTTTGGGATACATCGATGGGAGGCTGCATACTCTATTGGAAGTAGGGAAGGCAAGAGATCTGGAGGTGATGATTGTTAGAAACCTGAAATTCAGGGAACATATTGAAAAGGTGAAGGCAACCCAACAGATTGCTGCAATACTGAGAAGGATGCTGACCTGCAGAGATAAAAGAGTTGTCATTCCATTGTGTAAAGCCCTGACAGACCAAACTTGGACTATTGTTCTCAAATTTGGTCCCCAGTATTTAAAGGGGATAAATTAACTGTGGAAAGGGTACAGAGGCAGATAACGAAGCTGGTTTTCAAAACTGTACAATGTAACTTGTGAGGACAGGCTAAGGGAATGTGGACTGCAGAATTTGGTAGATAGAAGGAGAGGTGATACGATTGAGACTTTTAAACTGTTGAGAGGTAGTTAAAGTTTGACACTGGGGGAGTTCTTTCTCTTTGTGGAACAGGGGATAAGGAGCGAGGACAAGAGGCCATCCCTGGAAGCTGTGAGCAAGAGGGTGGTTGAACCATGGAATGTATCGCCTGATAGTGGTGAAAGCACGAATGGTAAATGAGTTCAAGGAGTGATACGATAGACTGTGTTTTCTAGGAAGGCTTCCTATGGTGAGTCTCTTAATTCCATGGAGGCCTGAATCATCATAATAATAATAACAATATACAAGGGTGGTCTGAAAAGTTCTCAGCCTCGACCATAGATAGCAACACTATCGGTAAGATTTTTTTTTTCCAAGTTGGTACATCTGTCATAAGCATCCATATGAAATTGCAAGTCATTCTATCAAGTAGTTTGTTTTATACAGCTGTCTGAAGCAAAAGTGTTGTCCGTATCCCTTGAAATGGATAAAATTGTGTATTGTGCTGTTATAAAATGATTTGTAATAGAAGGTTTAACACCAAGAGAAATTCATCGAAGTTCATAAAAGTTTATGGGCACTCTTCCCCTTTATTTTTGACAATTAAGAAATGGGCTGCCGAGTTTAAATGTGGCCGTACCAGCATTGAAGATGATCCATGTGAAGGACATCCAAAAAGTGTAACAACACCAGAGATCATTGATCAAGTGCTCAATATGGTATTGGATGACCGGTGAGTCAAAGTGCATGAAACTGACGAGACTATAGGCATTTCAAAAGAACATATAGGATATATTTTGCAAATGAAAAAGCTTTGCGCCAGATGGGTGCCATGCTTGCTCACAGCAGATTAAAAACGCACTCGCATGAAAATCTCTGATCAGTGCTTGGAGTGTTTTAACAAAAATAACACTGATTTCGTGTATCAATTTATTACTGCGGATGAGACTTGGATTCACCATTACACGGCGGAATCCAAACAGCAGCTGAAACAGTGGACAGAAGTCAGTTGTTCAGTGCTAAAGAAGATAAATTCTGTTTTAAGCAGAAAAGATCATGGCATTGGTGTTTTGGGATGCAAAAGGCATTTTGTATATTATCTTGAAAAGGGTAAAAACAATAATGGGAAAATATTATTCTGATCTTTTAACCAGACTAGACGAGAAAAAAAATCATCTTTCATCAGGACAATGCACCTGCCCACAAAGGTGTTTTGGCAATGGGAAAATTAAGGGATCTGCACTATGAATTGTTGGAATATCCACTCTATTCCACAGATTTGGCACCCTCTGACTTCTAAACTAAAAGTCTTCCTCACTGGTCAGCTTTTTTCTTCGAATCAAGAGGTGATTGCAGCTGTAGAGGGGGGTATTTTGCAGATCTTACTGAGAACCACTACAGGAATGGGATAATGATGTTGGAGTATCGCTGGAATAAATGTATTAGTCTTAAGGGAGATTATGTTGAAAAATAAAAATAATTTTGAAATTATAAATTCGTTTTTTCATTCTTAGGCTGAGAACTTTTCAGACCACCCTTGTGTGTGTGTATATATATATATAGTTAACTGGTCTATAGGATGATGCCCCATCCTCATGCAATTGGCACTATCTTATCATGCTTTCATTAAAGCAGATCAATACTATTGTCAGTTCCTTAGTACAGGCATCCCTTGATTAACACGGTTAATTAATCCCTCGATGTTACCGCATATATCAAAATCACGTTAATCAAATCTAATAATC
This sequence comes from Typopeltis vanoorti, assembly GCF_054136105.1. NCBI lineage: Eukaryota > Metazoa > Arthropoda > Arachnida > Uropygi > Thelyphonidae > Typopeltis > Typopeltis vanoorti. Next base: position 107,203,276 of record NC_143563.1, read on the forward strand.
AATAGTAAGAATACAGTAATTCGTCCATGATCAATTACTGTATTAATAATTCGTTTTATATGGTACTCTTTTAGGAAAGATTAAAAATGATTGCAAAGTAAATGTTTAATAAATACTTGCACCTACATTATGCAATTTTTTTATCAAAAGAAGTTATCAAGAGTCGTTTGACTCTTGATAACATACTATACTGACATCGGCATAAATTCTACGATAACAAGCAAAATGACTCTCCAGACTTCGGCAAACAAGCAATAAAACATAAAGAAAAAATACTGCAAATATAATACATGTATTTTACATAATGTAATGCACATCTCCTAGAGGACAGGTATGATAAATAAGCCTTTGGCTCTCTATTTCAGTAATACATGATGGTTTATTTATTTTCAGTTACAATCTGAAAATTATTGAACAAAGAATAATAAAAAAAATCAACTAAACCATACTATACTGACATCGGAGGTCACGGTATCTCTCAGATGTAATTTACTGTCAAATATCACAAACCTTTATATAACATGTGTTAAACCAAACTGACAGCAAAAAACAGTGCGAAATATCACTCATAACATATGAATGCAGCTACTCATTACCTCCAAGCTATACACTGAATTGTGTAAGAATTTTATATTAAACATTTTGCATGTATCTGTCAGATCAGCTGCGAGTTCTGCAGGGTTAAAGGCACGTTAATAAAAACTCTTTTCGTGTATATCAAGGGATTGCCGCAATTAATTTCGCCACATTAATCAAATCCCGCATTAAGCAAGGGATACCTGTACATGCCCAAAAATTACACGGTAAAATCTAACTACATCTATTTCATTATATGTGACACCTCTAAGAACTTATCATGGGATGGCACTCAACTGCACAACTGACCATCTTCCCTATTCAATCTTCCAACTACTACCATGACCAGCAGTATTTTTTTTTTTTGTCTGTAAATTTCATGCGTTCTCTTTTCTGATTTTTCTGTATGTGGTAGGAAATATTCTGATACCTCCATATGAGATCATCTAACTCAACTTCAATTGAAAAGCCTATATATAGATTCCTCTCATTACGATGAGAACTGAACTCGGGTCTCTTTCTCAACCATCGAATTTCATCTTCATCTGCCAGTTAAGGCTACCATGAGCCACAGCTTTTCAGTTCAGTCTGAGGTGAAGTTATTTAGATTTTTAGACTTTCTTCATAATTTGTCAGGAATTAAAGTGCCAAGGTAGTTAATTTTTTAAAACCTGTTTTAATTAATTCCTTCTGCTTCCAAGTTCTTCTTGGTCTTTACTGTTGCACAGTTTTGGTTTTATTAAAATTTATCAGCATTGCATGGTCACTGATGTTATATGATGTAATTTTTGAGCATTTTAATATATTCCCGCTTTTCTGGGATAGCTTACGAGTTCCTCCAGGCATAAGTCAAACAAAATGGTATTTCATGAATTTCAACAAATCCAATTTTATTGTTGCATTGGCATTTTTTTATAGTGCTAGAGTATGATGTTGAGTTTTTTTACCTTTTTCTTTTAAATAATTGAAATAATTTATTTCTGCTTAATGAGTGAAATGCTTGTTTTAAGTCTACACAGTAGCAATAAAAATTTCAGTCCTCCCCCCCCCCCATAGATTTCATTTACTATAGATTTCACTCTCCTAACTCCTATATTCTCCTAACTGCTTTTATTCTGCAGCTTCCCCACTAACACGACCTAATTTGTTGCTGAGAAAAACTATTATCGAACCCTAATTTTATATAGCTTCAGTGTCTTGGAGTTTTATTAATAATTTTCAAGGAACATAAAGTAATAATACAAGAGCGTGTTTACTTTTTTTAATGAAGTACACAGCATGGATTTGTGAAGACCAATAAGACAAAATATACAGTTGGTTGTTGCTATAGGTCAGGGAATTCCTCAGATGATCTAGAAAGCATGCAATGGCAAATTAGTTCAATGAGTACAGGTTGAGTTATTATTATGGGGGACTTCAACTATAAAGATATAGACTGGAAGGAAGAAAGATCACAGGGCAGGAAGGAAATAGAATTTATACATCTACTAAGAGATAATTACTTAAGGCAGCATGCGATGGAGGAGACTAGGGGTGGGAGAGTAATGGAACCTGTCATAGGATCAGAAAGCTATCCATAACCAAGGTGAAAACATTGCCTCTAATTCGTGAAAGTGACCATTCAGTCACATCTCTACCATGGCATAAAACACTGTAGGGTAAGGATGTTAGTAATGCATGGGATATAGTTAAGGGTCATCTAGAATAAGCAATGTTAAGTTGTATACCTAAGATAACGAGGTTAATCAGGTAGGAGTTGGATGAACGAGCAACATCATTAAGCACTAACTGCCAGAGAAGAAAATGTGGTAGAGGTAAAAAGAAAGGTGACCAGCAAACTCACAAAAAGTGTAAGGCTCAGGCAAGAAAGGTGACCAGCAAACTCACAAAAAGTGTAAGGCTCAGGCAAGAAAGGTGACCAGCATGGCAAGGAAGGCAAAATCGGATTATGATGAGAAACTAGCTGAAAAAGTCAAAGAAAATCCCAAAGAGTTCTTTTATTACATAGCAAGCAAGATGATCATGGAAGATTAACCTTAATGAACGATGTTGGTTATGAGGTGACAGAAGCAGATAAAGTAATCGAGTTACTGAATGAACACACACCTTGGAAGAGTATATCATCCAAATAAGGTTACTGCTTTAACATATGTGACAGATACTAATGTGGGAATAGAAGTGTATGAATTGGAGGTTCTTAGGATATTAGAGAATCTAAATGTAAATACAGCTATGGGATTAGATGAGATATCAGCTAGAGTTTTGCAAGTATGTGAAAGGGGAACTAGCAATTCCTTTGACTAAGCTGTTTAAGTTTCAGCTCTGGTAGAGTTCCATGGGAGTGGAAAGAGGGCAAAATTATTCTTTTGCATAAGGGAGGTTCTAAGACAACAGTAGCAAATTATAGACCAATCAGTATCTAAGGCATGGTGGTAAATGTACTAGAAAAATTGGTAAAAAGGAGTCAAGAATGGGTGGATAAAAATATTAATACTGTATGAGTAATTAGAGTCAACGTGGCTTTGTGAATGGTTGGTCATGCCTTAGTAATTTACTAACTTTTTATAACAGTGTAACAGCTGAGTTGGTTAAAGGAAATGGCTACATGATGATTTTGCAAAGACATTTGAAAGAATACCACATGGAACACTGTTACACAAATCAGAAAAAAATGGGGATGGATATGATTCTGGTTAAGTGGGTGGCTGCTGGACATGTCAAGCACTCTAAATATTTTTATAATGCTTCCATGCTGTCCTCTTATTGATTGTATTCCATTATGACCAAGTCATTCATGATGAGCAGAGCATTCTGTAACCAGAATGCTTAAATAGATTTAATAAGCAAGGTTTTTAAAAAAAATGTATATTTATGTATTTACAAAATAAAGCATTGGCATTATATAAATATAAATAGAATTGGTAAAAAGTTACCAATTGTTACAAATTGGTTAAAGTCCTCTTTACAAAGGCTACTGTTTTCTGAGAAGGCACAATGTCAAGAAGTAATGTAGTAAATGATCAGTCTATTTGCGAAGAAGGAAAGCACAACTAAACAAATTGTATGACAGGAGAAAAATAAATATGAGGTTGAAAATGTGATGCAGCAGCACAAGGTGATGGAATGCATATAGGTGAGGATGAGACAGGTAGGAATGGAAATCAGTCAGGATCAGGGAAATGGGTGTGGTCAGACCAAAGAGAAAGGTGTGGTATAGTAACTAGAATAAAGAATGTTGGTAGAATGTCCTCAAAGGCACAAGCATGTTTGCACACAAATGTAAGGAATATTTGAAACAAGAGAGATGAGTTTGTTGCATTAAATGGGTCAGTATGCCCAAAGATAATTGGAATAAGTGAAACTTGGTTGTCTGAGGAGGATGTGATGTCAGGGATAGAAATATAAAAAGAAGAGGGGGAGTGCTGTTAATGATTGCAGAGGAATTGCATCCATAAAGTGTGGAAGTAGATAATGCATGCACAGATTTTGAATCTGTGTGGTGTGAAGTTGAAATTAGCAGGCTAGTATATCTGATAGGATAATTTTATAAGCAAGGGAATGAAGATTACTTATTGTGAAATGTTTACGCAAAGTGGTTGGGTATGTAAAAAAAAAGAAGGTGATCCTGATGGGAGACTTTAATTACAGGAATATAGAATGGAAGGAGGAGATAGTATTTGGGAACAAGGAGAGCTAGTTTGTGGAATTTCTGAGAGATGAGTATCTTAAGCAGCATGTGATAGAAGCAACTAGAAGCTTTAATGATTTGGTGATAATTTCACAAGATTTAGTTGTAAATGAGGTGTTGACACTGGTTGGTGAAAGTAATCATGAGATAATTGTTCGGGAAGTGGTGAAACAAGAAAAGTTTACAGTCAATAATGGATATTATTATTATTATTTCCCAAGACCTCATGGAGTCAAAGACTCATCTGGGAGGTCCTTTTATCACACACAGCTCATCATACTGTCTTAAACACACTCAAACTCCTTGCAGACACCACACTCTCAGGCAAGGCATTCCAATCATTCACAACTCTGCACGAAAAAACCTGCCTTTCACTCCCCTATTCACACTCTCTTTATACAGTTTCCAGGGATGACCTCTGGTTCTTCCCCGATCTCCCACTTTTTTCTGTAGAATTTCTCCAGCATTAATCCTACAACAACCCCTTACTAACTTGTAGGTCTCTATCATATCTCTCCTCTTCTTCCTGTCCACCAGACTCTGCAAATTGCAACTCCTCAATCCTTCCTCATACTCGACATTCCAGAGGTCAGAAACTACCTTAGTCAGTTGCCTTTGGATCCTTTCCAACATCTCTTCATCCTTCTGAAAACACGGTGACCAAATCTGGGCACAATAGTCGATGTGTGGCCTAATCAAAGCCTTATACAATGGAACAAGAATCTCCCTACAAGAATGATGCAGAGGACACGTCAGTGTCCTCTGCATCATTCCTAGAAGTCTTTGGGTTGTCTTCACAATTTTGGCAATGTGTCCCCTAAATTTTAGATGCTTATCCACTATTACCCCCAGATCTCTTATTTCCTCTACCTTCAACAATATATTCTCACCAAGTATAAATTCTGCATCCTATCTTTGTTTTCCAAACTTTAAAACCTTACATTTTGCAACAGTGAACTCACATCCCCATTTGCTTGCCCAATCACTCAATTTATTCAAGTCTTCTTGAAAGGTCACAACATCTTCACTACTTTTTATGGTTCGTCCTAACTTTGCATCATCTGCAAACAACTGAATATCTCCATCCAAATCTTCACAAATATCATTAATATACAAGTTAAATAGTAATGGCCCTAAAACAGACCCCTGAGGCTCTCCACTAGTGACTTTCCTTTTCCTGGATATCACACACACCCATATACAACTTACTGATACCTATCAGATAGCCAGTCTCCAATCCAGTGCACTAATCTAATATCCAACCCCATCTGCTTTAGTTTGACTGTCAACTTATCATGAGGTACTCTATCAAAAGCCTTTGCAAAATCCAAGTATATTACTGTGTATCCTTTTCCTCTGTCGAAGGAAGCAGTCACTTTATTGTAATAAGTAAGTAGATTACTAAAACGTGACCTCCCTTTAGCAAATCCATGCTGTCCATCAAAGATGATATCATTGTTGTCAACCCAACTTTGGATCCTAGTTCTCACAAGCTTCTCCAACAACTTAACCACAACACCTGACACACAGATAGGCCTATAGTTTGATGCTTGAGTTCTATCACCTCCTTTATGAAGTGGCACAATCTTGCCCTCCTTCAACTCTTTAGAAACTTGACCAAGTGCAAGACTCGTATTAAAAAAATATGTCAAGGCAGGTGTCAACTCTCTGGCACATTCGTTCAGAATATGCGGTGATATATTATCAAGTCCCACAGCCTTATTTACATCTAGTTTACTCAACTCCCCAAACACCTCTTGCTCACTTACAGTCAGTCTCTCCTCCCCATCATCAACTGCTCTCAATCTCTCCATGAAGTCACACGAGTCACATTCACACGATTGAAAGATCTTTATGAACTGCTCATTAAGTATCTCCACCACACATTCTTCAACAGCTGTCTTTATACCATTTCCTCCAATCAATGTCATCCTTCCATAATCATTCTTTCTTTTGCTGGCTACATATCAAAAGAACTCCCTAGGATTCTTTTTGGCTTCATTAGCTAACTGCTGTTCATACCTCTCTTTAGCTATTCTCACCAACCAAGTCACTCTCCTTGCCTGGTCTTTGTAGACCTCATGAAATTGGTTACTTCCACTTCTCTTATGCTGCCTCCACAATGCCCTTTTTCTCTTTATCGCATGCTTAATCTCGTTATTCATCCATCTCACCCTTGGAATACATTTAGACATTGCATCTACGAAATAGTTTTTGAAAATCTCCCAAGCTGCATTGATCTCTTTTCCAGCTAACTCCTCATTCCATGCTACACCCACAAGCTGTCTCTTGAGCTCTTCATAATCACCCCCCCCCCTTGTAGTTTCACATATACCCTCTTTTCACAGAGGTCCTTGCACCGCTGGCAACCACCTCATGGTCACTTTCACCAATTAGTGGATGATTTGACACCTCATTTATAATTATACATCCTCTGATGAGATGACCAAATCCAAGACCCTTAATCCTCGTGTGCCCTCTGTTACATACTGTCTGAGGTAGTTATCCTTCAAAAACTCAAGAAACTAATTTTCTTTACTTCCAGTTGCTATCTCTTCATTCCAGTCTATATTGCCATAATTAAAATCACCCTTTTTTTATTTCCTTGGCTTATTTGACTATACATTTCACTATCAACACCATCCACGTTACCAGGTCTATAACAACATCCCACCAAGTATTTGATTCTATTCATCTCTATCTCACACCATACTGCCTCAAAACCACTGGCCCTATTTCCCTCTTGCATCTCTACCTTGTATGACATAACTCTTTCTCTATCATCAATAGCACTCCCCCTCCCTTTTTACCCCTTCTACCTCACGAAACATATCATACCCTTCCATCTTTATTCCTGTCAGGATGTTGTCCTCATCTAACCATGTCTCACTTATTCCGAGAATCTTTGGTGAACAGATGGAATTGGTACAACCATTTCATCTGCCTTGTTTCTTGTACTTCTGGCATTGGTATACAAACACGACAGCTCATTTCTGGATCTACAGCTAGTTCCACTGATACCACTCACTCAATGTGATCTCTCTCCATGCTGGACTGGGGCCATTTCCCTTTCTGCTTCTTCATTTTAGAACTCTTTTCAATTTCATCTGTTTCCTCTTGATCCCTGGTCATCCCATTTCTTTCCTGCCTACACATGCTCTCACCTCCTCTTGGAGCATCCACCTTTCTCACGCTGTGTACCCCTGTCCACCCTGAGCCTCCTCGTTTCCCTGCTCCTCTTGCACACCCATTCTCTCATTTTCTATACTCATACCACTCACTTCCCCATTCATTTCCACTTCTTCAATCTCTCCTTCTCTTCCACATCACTCCTCTCTCGATTTGATTCATTCTCTCTATTCACTTCTCTACCTTCCAGCAGCAGTCTCTCCAAGCAACTCACACCATAACCACTCAAATGCTGACTATCATAAAGAATGCTATGTCCATCAACCTAATCATATATTCTATTCCTAACCAATCTCTCCAACACTTTGACCATAAGTTGGTGTACAAGCTGCAGAGGATAGGAATAGACAGTATATTATTGAGATGGATCGGAGATTGGCTCTCTGAACAATACCAGCATGGTATGTATGATGGATCATTGCCTCAAAAAAGGAGGATAACCAGTGGCATGCCCCAGGGTTCTGTTCTTGGGCTCCTGCTTTCTAACTTGTTTGTAAATGATATATCATGTGGACTGAGTAGGGATCTTCAGCTGTTTGCTGATGATGCAAAGTTGGAAGAATTATGAGTAGCACAGCTGATGTTCAGGAAGATTTGAACTGACTTTTGACTTGGACAATGAGGTTGTAGTTTTAATAAGTGCAAGGTGTTTTGCACTTATTAATTTTGGAATGCAGAAATATAAAGCTGTGTACTATATCGATGGTGTGTACTGCAGGAAGTCGATGAGATTAGAGATTTGGGAGTGATAGTTGATAGTAGATTGAAGTTTAGAAGGTATATTGCTAGTGTTGCAAAGGCTGCACATTGTAGTGCTGCTATGATAAGTACTTAACATGTAGGGATAAGGGAGTGGTTGTGCCACTGTATAAAGCACTGGTCAGATCACACTTGGACTATTGTGCTCAAATCTGTATACCTGGTTTTCAGTGTGATGTGGAAACATTGGAGAGGATCCAGAGACGAGTGACTAAGACAATATCAGGACTTTGGAATGCTGGCTATGGAGAGAGAGAGAGAGAATGTAGAAATGTTGATTGCAGAGTTTAGTGGATAGTAGATTTTTTACATGGAGAATTGTCAGTGAATGAAATACATTACCAGAATGTGTTAAGGATTTTAAGAATCGGTATGATAAATGTTGTCAGTTGAATGAACTTCCCACGATGAGTCTGCTGACTCCATGGAGGGTGCAATAATAATAAGATTTGGTCAATGTAAAAGAAGTCTTCACTGTAATAATTGTACTTTAGCAGCAAACAAAATGACTCACAGACATTGATAATTTTTTATATAAAGTTAAATAGAAATCCATTTTTATTTAACATAATTCAGAATACAATTGAATTTTGATATACAAAATATTTTTAAAATTTCATTATTATTATTATTACTACCCAAGACCTCATGGAGTCAAAGACTCATCTGGGAGGTCCTTTTATCACACACACAGCTCATCATACCATGCTTTGAACATATTCAAACTCCCTGCAGACACCACACTCCCAGGCAAGGCATTCCAATCATTTACAACTCTGCAAGAAAAAAAACCTCTCTCACTCCCCTCCTCACACCTTCTTTATACAGTTTCCATTTGATTATTTTCACTTCGCTTATGCTGCATCCACAATGCCCTCTTTCTCCGTATCGCATGCGTAATCTCTTTATTCATCCATCTCACACCTACTTTATTTATTCATGCATCACATTTACCAATGAAATAAAATATTTCTCCCCCTCCATTTATTTTTATTTTATTATTACAGCTCTTGTAGACACTATTTTTTTTTAACACAAAAAATTCACATAAAGAGATGTATAGATTTTGATGTGAGCAGCAATCTCTCCAAAAGAGACCAGTGAAGACATTTGATACCAGGAAGTGGGTATCAGAAAAATTTTGGCAAAAATATTAACAGTGAGTACAAGATTAGTTTTTACAATGGAATCTTTTTTAATAAATGGATTGCTTATGAGGTAGGTTCCAAATGTTTTTGGCCTTACATACAAAATACGCTCCAATTTTAAAATTAAAATTGGGGTATATTTTAAAACTCCATGTGTGACAGATAGCACCATCTATGGGGAGCTTAGTGTACCAGTTTCATCTCTGTACCTGCATCATTCAGTTGGAGGCACTTGTTTGACTAACACATGGTATGCTAAGTGGCTGTAATGTTAAAAATTGAATATGGCATTGTGATCAAGTTTTTCACTAAAGAAGGGCCTTCTCCAAGTGCTATCAAACAGCGATTGGATAGTGTTTATTCAGCTTCTCCTTCATATTCCACTGTGAAGGAATCGGATAAACAGTTTTGCCTACGAAGAGAGAGAGAGCATCAAAGATGATCTTCATGATGACTGAAGAAAATGTCTCTCTGTTGAGAAGGAACTTCTCAATGACAGATGGCTGAAGTTCAAAGAAATCTCAGCCAGGTTGGGGCTTTCTATAACAACCATCTTTTGCATCATTCACAAGAAGCTTCACATGACGAAGGTCAGTGCAAAGTGGGTACCCCGACTTCTTTCAATTCATCGTGTGACATGTTCCCACAAGTTTTTAGAGCCTTGCAAAGGGAATCAAAGAGACGTGCTGGAATCCATTTTTACTAGGGATGAAACCATGGTCCTTTATTATGTTCCTCCTTCCCAAAGGAAATCCATGGAGTGGCATAAACCAGGCAAAGAACTAGTCACTCAAGTCCACCAAGAAGATCATGCAACAATCTTTTGGAATTGCCAGGAAATTCTCTTGATTGACTTCAAGGAAAGGAATAACATCGTGCACAATGCCATAAAGAAGAAGAGACGATAAATGCTGAGTCATGGTGTTTGCCTGCTTCACGACAATGGTCCAGTCCATATGGTTATTGTTGCGAAGGACTCTGGCTTCCAGGAGATTAAACACCCACCCTACATCCCAGTTCTAACACCCATTGACTACTACGTACCGACTATTTTTTCAAGGACATAGAAATGTTAATTCAAAGATTCACATCTCTGAGTTAACATTTGAGAGATTATGTTGAAAAGTGACACAGTTATGTAGTGTGATTTTTGTATGGGGTGAATTATGATGTATGTAAATGATAGCAGTAAGAGGTTCTTACCTTGATTACTGAGAAGTTCTCAGATATTCTAAATTACCATTAAGAGCAGTAAACACTAAGAAAATTGTTACATTCGAACCTATTGTTTTAGGTTCAAATGTAACAAAACTGGCATATGCATATTGTACAGTTGTTTTCTCTTCTGTTATTAGATTGTGATTGCTATTAATTACCAAGTTTTTCCTAGTATTTATGGTGACACCTTAATACCTATTGTTTAGAATATAACGAACTGAGGAAAATCGATGGCATGAACAGCAAACTGGTGAACATATGTATCTCAGAATAGTGCTAGTTTAAGTTCCAATATTGCCTTAAGGCATATTATAGCAGAAATATACATTATCCATATGTAGTAATATAAATGGGCAGAGGAAGGGTGATATGATTAGAGATTTAACTTGGTTAGGGGATTTCATCAGATGAATAAGAAAGCAGTTATACATGGAGTAGAGGGAGAAGAACAATAATCCATGTCTGAAAGTTGTAAAGAATGTGGTGAGCAAGGGGATAGAGAAGTAGTTGTGGTACAATAAGAAATGCAACTAGCTAAATGATTTGTGAATCTTCTCCCAGTGAATCTATTGACTCCATGGTGGTGGTGGTGGTGTCTTAATAGCGCAGATGTGGTAGCCCTGCAAGAGGATTTGAATAAGCTAGATAGATGGGCAAATGAATGGGGGTGTTAGTTTAATGCAGCAAAATGTAAGGTCTTGAGGTTTGGGAAACATTGATGAGACACTGCATACTCTATGGGAGGAGTTATACTGGAGGAAGTAGGGGAGACAAGAGATCTGGGGGTTGATGATTGATAGAAACCTGAAATTTAGGGGACATATTGCAAAGGTGAAGGTAACACAAAGGATTGCTGCAATAACGAGAAGGACACTGACCTGCGGAGATAAAAGGGTTATCATTCCGTTGTATGATCAGATCACACTTAGACTATTGTTCTCAGATTTGGTCCTCAGGATTTAAAGGGGATAAATTAACTGTGGAAAGGGTACAAAGGCAGATAACAAAGATGGTTTCAGGAGTGTACTATGTTAGTTATGAGGATCAGCTGAGGGAATGTGGACTGCAGAATTTGGTGGATAGAAGGAGAGGTGATATGATTGAGGCTTTTAAACTGTTGAGAGGTGGTTACAAGGTTGACACTGGGGGAGTTCTTTCGCTTGGTTGAACAGCAGGAAGGAGTGATGACAAGAGGCCATCCCTGGAAGTTATGAAAGGAAACTGTTTGCAAGAGGGTGAGGAGTGGTTTCTTTGCATGAAGGGTGGTTGAACCAAGGAATGCATTGCCTGATGGAGTGGTGAGAGCGAGAACGGTCAATGAGTTTAAGGAGTGGTATGATAGACTTTGTGTTTCTCAGGGGGGGGGATCTCCCCCTCGATGAATCTTGATAGGCTTTGTGTTTCTTAGGAAGAACCTCCCACGATGAGTCTTTTGACTCCATGGAGGCCTGAATAATAATAATAATAGTGACCAAGAGAGAAATCCACTTTATTCTGTTGACATAGTTATACCCAACTATGCCCAGTTATACGTTCATATACCCAACAGTATACAAATATATTTATTACATAAGAATAATACAAACTTTTTAAAACATGGACAATACATTTTTCTTTAGTAACTAAAATAATTTAACTGATTGGTATTTAAAAAGTAATTATCTGCATTTTTAGTTTTCCAATATCTGACAGAACATATCTGAATGCATTAAAAAGTTTTGAAACCAAATAATCACCCACAAAATAATGTATTTTTAAATTGCACAATTAATTTTTTTATCCCATTTACTTTGAAAGCCTTAGGTAATGAATAATAAGTATCCACTATAATACAGGCCAAGAAAGGAAAATTTTATACAGCTCTTCATAAATAATTACATGTATGGGGAGGGGGGAGGTCCTGGAAAGTTCTGATAAACACCTAGAACAAAAATGATATTAAAGCAACTGATATAATCCTAAGAAAGAACATACTAGTGGCAGAGTTATGAAGTTAACTTATGTTCTTTCTTGTGGTTATTAATATTATTATTACATGACACCTCCAGGGAGTCCAAAAACTCATTGAGGGAAGCACCTACTCCACAACTCCACCTCCACTGTCCAAATCAACCAACTACAACTAACCACAACTACAGCAAGGCCATCTACTGCCCATCACCATCACTAGTATTTCCACAGACAGCCACAAACATCTATGCCCATGGCAGGATTCCACCCTGCAGCCTTTTGGCTGGAGAACAGATACGCTAACCACTCTTGCAAGCTTTCCACATCTCGTTGATTAACTATTACTCTACCTAATTTCACCTCATCGGCAACTTTCCAGGCCGGTTATATCAGCTGCTTTAATATCATTTTTGTTCTAAATGTTTATTAGAACTTTCCAGATACCCCTCAAAATTTAAGTACACTGATTTTTTTTCTTTCAAGTTTGATGCTAATAAATGAAATAAAGTTTCAACATATGCTTGTTAATATTTTCCTTTGAAGAATAACACTAATCACCAAGTAATACATATTTTCCATCATTTTACTCATTCTATGAGGAAAATACTTATTTGTATTCAAGAATCTGAACAGAAATCAATTACTAAACTTCCTTATCTTGAGATCCTAAATTTGATGAGAAAATAGCAACTATATTTGATTACAATTACTTTAACATTTAGCAATGAAGAATTGATTTTATTATGTAACAAGTTAATATGGAGATATGAATTAATACAATTTTGTGAAGCATCTATCATCATCAGCCACTTTTTATACCGATTATAAAAATAATACAACTGAATTTAATCGCCATACCTCACTTGCAATAAAAAAAAAGATAGTAAACAGAAACCTGGCTCATGGTAATTGCTTGAGTCATAATAATGGTTTCAGTGCAGATATTCCACTGATTTTCTAGACAATAAACTTAATTGAAGGAACATCTCAGTTTTGCTCCATCTGCTGGTTAAATGGCAGTGTCTTTCTCAGAATTTGCAGAAAAGTAGCTAAACTCAATCCTCCATGAAAACAAACATGTTTGACCAATATATTGGCAAGCTGGGTCATTGGTTTAGAGAGACCTAAACCCATCAAAGGTATCAATGGGATTAACTCTTAACTATTGTTAGGAAATATTCTAGGCCAGTTTCAAATTTTTAAGTGTAAGACCCCCCCCCCCTCCCCACAAAAAAAAAAAAAAAAAAAAAAACTCCAAATATCAATTTTAGGTGAGTCATATAGAGTATCAAACAAGAAGAACAGTTAATATTCCTAAACACATTTCTTGCTAGTTACTTAACTACTAATTAATTTATTACTTTAATAATGCGAGCAGGAGCACGCTAGAGTGAAATTGCTGGAATGTAAGATTTGAAGAAAGAGTTGTTCAAAATGAATTGAGGAATATGCAGAGTGATATTAGACATTTAGGGGAAAGAAACAAAAGAAAAAAGAGGTGACAATGACTTAAGAACAGCAGTGTATGGAGATTCCATTGTTAGAGGATTGGTTAATGAGAGTCTAGGAGGGAGAATGCTAAACTTGGCATGGGAGATGTGAGACACATGGAATTTTCAGTTAACAATGGGTATATGTGAAATTACAAAGCAGGTAATTATGATAAGTTGAGGATCCAGCTTGGAGTGGTAACATAATAAACAAAGACCTTCCTCCCCTTCCCCCCCCACAAAAATGTGCCCTAATTCAAAATAATATATGTATACATTTATATATATATTATTAACATTAACCCGGGTTATCCAAACTTATTTCCCGCGTCAAAACATCCCCCCCCCTGCTTATAAACAACCTTCAGCGAGATCATGGAAGTGGAAGACATCGTAGATTCAAAAAAGGTATGTGCCAAATTTTTCCACCTCTTTTATTCTACCTTAATTGCCTTCTATACTCACCAATAATGCCCTAAATATATATACCCCTCTTGAGTATTGATAGCCGTTGTAGTTAAATAAGGGTCACTCCTAAACAAAAACAGGCTATAATAGCCATAATTATAATAAACAAAGATGTTACCAGTATGTGGGATATGATCAAAATGTACTGAAGAAGCAATATCGGAATGTATACCCAAAGTAAGGAGAATATATAATGTAGGAGTCAGATGCAGTAGAATCATTAAGCAGAAACTGGAAAAGATATATTAATAATTTATATTAAACTGTCATTTTGTATTATAAAGAGAAATGTCATTAACAAGCTCATGAACAGTAGATACACAGTACTGGTCATAGCAGGCAAGATACTATGACCAGTATTGTTAAAGAAAACAAAAGCAGATTATAAGAGGAAGCTAGCTGAGCAGGCCAAATATTTCTTTTGCTATGTAGCAAGTAAATGGAAGAATTACTATGGAAGGATAACTTTCATAAGTGATAGTTATAGGGAAATATTATTTTATGGGTGCCTCCATGGAGTCTGAAGACTCGTCGCAGGAGAACCAAACTATCTCCAAAATCTCTCATACTTCTCCTTGAACTCATTAAGCATACAAAGCACTGATAACTGACACTGGCAACTTATTCCACTCATTCACAACTCTCTATGCAAAAAAATCTAGTCCTCACACACCTACTAATCACACCATTCAACTTATATGGAAGAATCTCTCATTCTGACTTCTCAAGCCAAGTGCTAAAACATTTCTCCTGCATCAACCTATAAAACTCTTTAAGCAACTTAAATGTTTCTATCGCATCCCCTTTTTTTTCTCCTATCAACTAAATTCTGCAATTCACATACCCTCAATCTATCTTCATAGGGGACATTCCACAGACCATTCACCATCTTGGTCACTCACCTCTGAATCTTCTCCAATGCTTCATTCCCAATTCAAACCTAGGAGACCAGACTTGAGCACAGTAATCCAGATGGACTCATATAAAGAGCCTTATAAAGAGGAATAGCAATTTCTTTATCTCTACTTGTTAATATATTCTTCAGCTGTTTATCCCAAACTGCATAATTTTAACATATCGCCACATTAAACTTATACCCATACTGACAGCCTATTTAAATCATCTTGCGAGCTTTCCACATCTCCTTAATTAACCATTACTCTACCTAATTTTGTCACATCAGCAAACAACTCAATAGTTTCTTTTAAGTTATTTCCTATACATGTACAAATTAAACAGCAATTGTCCCAGCATCGAACCTTGCGGCACATTACTAGTCACCTATTATTGCCTCGATTCTGCCTTCCATATACCACTTTTTGATATCTGTCCTATGTCATATCTATCCCCCATTTGTTCTAATTTGAATAAGAGAGTTTTATGTGGTATTCTGTCAAATGCCTTTTCAAAATGCAGCAGAATCATCATATAGCTATTTCCTTTATTCAACTCTGCTGTTACTCTGTTATAAAAAGTTAGTAAATTACTAAGGAATGACCAACCCTTCACAAAGCCATGTTGACCATCATACAGTATCATATTTTTATCTACTCACTCTTGAATTCTCTTTTATACCAATTTTTCTAATACTTTCACTACCATGCTTGAGATACTGATTGGTCTATAATTTGCTACTGTAGTCTTAGAAAACCTCTTTTATGCAAAGGAATTTTTGTCCTCTTTCCACTCCCTTGGAACTCTACCAGAGCTGAGATTTAAATTAAAGAGCGTAGTCCAAGGCATTGCCATTTCCTTTGCAAATTCTTGCAAAACCCTAGCTGATATCTCATCTAATCCCAAAACTGTATTTACATTTAGATTCTGCAATATTCTAAGAACCTCCAATTTATCCACCTCTGCTCCCACACTAATGTCTGTCACATACGTTAAAGCAGTAATCTCACTAGGATGATATATCTTTGCAAAGTGGTAACTCAGTAACTCTACTATTTTATCTGCTCTGTCACCTTGTGACTATCATCACTCATTAAGGTTAATCTTCCATAGTCATTCTTCCTTTTACTTGCCACATAACGAAAGAACTCTTTGGGATTTCTTTTGGCCTGCTCAGTTAGAGTCTTCTCATAATTTTAATTTGCCTTTCTTGCATGAGACTTATACTGTTTGTGAGTTTGCTGGTCACCTTTCTCTTTATATACTCTCCACAGCATTGTCTTTTTCTACAGCTTGTGCTTAATGATATTACTCATTCATCCAATTCTTAACTGATTAACTTCTTAGGCATACAATTTAATATTGCTTATTCTAGATGACCCTTAACTATATCCCATGCACTACTAACATCCTTATCCTGCAGTGGTCATGTCATGGCATAGATTTAAACTCCTTCCTAAGATTGTCATAATCACCTGCCTTGTAGCTCCACATATACCCTTTCTCGACAGAATATTCCTCATGTTGTACAATATCCCAAATCAAGACCACATGGTCTTCACAAACTGGAGGCAATGTAGTCACCTTGGTTATGGATAGTTCTTCTGATTCTATGACCAGGTCCAATACTCTCCCACCCCTAGTCCCCTCCATCACATGCTGCCTTAAGTAATATTATTATTCCTGATACCTCCAAGGAGTCTGAAGACTCGTCGCGGGAGGACACCTACAACTGTCTCAACCACTACACCGAACCTCTACTATGAATCATCTCCATCAACAGCATCTATCACCCACCACCACAACTAGTATTTTTTGTCTGTAAATTGCATGTGTTCTAATTATCTCTTAGTAGGTGTAAATTCTATTTCCTTTCTGCCATGTGATCTTTCTTCTTCCATAGTTGAAGTCCCCCATAATAATCACTTGACCTGTAGTCATTGTACTGACTGGTACAATGGTCGATGTTAGAGACAGTGCAACAGAAATGTGTTGCACTGTCTCTAATCTCTGTAGAAATGTCCAATGAAAAATAGTGAGTGTGCTGCCCTAGAATGCTAATGCAGAGTGAATGAGAACAGCAGTAAGAAAAAATGAGATGATAGCGAGAGTGTGTAGGAGAAGAGATCTGGAATATGTGGAGTATGTCTGAGGATAGACAAGAGTTATATGCCAGAGATAGATTACATTTGGAGAGACTTTTTTTTTTTTTTTCTGGGCAAGTGTGTATCAAGGCAGGGAATCTAGAATTGCATGGGTGGGATGACCTTGTGGAGATAGTGGCTTGAGAAATGAGAGGGTGTACATTATATTACAGATTACAGAGCCAGGTGAAGTAAGAGGGGAGTAATAATGAGTATAAGAAGGCATTGCATTGGTGTTTCTGTGTACAAATACTAGGAGCATTAGAAATAAAGGCACTGATTAACTTAGCCTCTGCAAAGGTTGTTGGTATCAGTGAAACTTGGTTAACTGAAGAGGCAGGATAGGGAGGGTAAATGTGTTTGTGGATGTTACTCATGATAAGAGTTGAACTGTGCCCTCTCACAGTGAAGAATCACAAATCAAACAACACTAACAGCTTTGAGAGTATATGGTGTGAGATAGATGTTTATATGACAAGATATTTAGTGGGATGTTGCTACAGACTAGGCAATATAACTAGTGATGAGTAGGAAATGTTAAGACCAATTAGCTTGGCAAGTGCAAAGAAAGTGATCGTTATGGAGGACTTCAACTACAGCAATATAAATTGGGCAAAGGAGACAGCATATAGCAATAAAGGAACTGAATTTTTGGATTTCTTGAGGGAAAACTGTCTTAGGCAGCATGTGGTTAAGGCAACACGAGAAGCAAGAGTTTTGGATTTGGTCATAGCATCAGAGGATCTGATTGTGGAGGAGATATCATACTGGGTGAGAATGATGAGAATGACTGTGTAGTCCTGATTTGGAGGATGAATAGGCATGTGAAGGTATCAAAACTGGAAGAATTTACTTGAAATTATAAGGCAGGTAACTATCATAGATGTAGAACCAACTTGCAGCAGCACAAAGGATGAAAGAATTTGAAGGAAGAGGGGTTATTAGTGTATGGGAGATTCTTTTTTTTTTTACTTGAGGTATAAAATCTGCCATTGCAGATTGTATAATATAAGGAAAGTGACTGATATCGTAAGGAGAGAAATAATGGAATATGAGAGGAGATTGGCACTACAATCCAAGGAGAATCCCAAGGAATTTTTTCGCTATATGAAAAGAATGAGGAAAAATGGAGGAAAAATGATAGTGGATGGATTGATTACTTTGCTAGATGAAGACGGGAAATAAGCACTTTATTAGAGTGTTTGATCCTGGTGCAGGCTATATTCCAAGTAGGATAATGAGCGATGAAGTGATGTGTTAGAAGTGAAGGAAGAAGATGTATTCCGAATACTGAGTATCTGAAATGTTAACGAGGCAAGGGGCCTAGATCAAATTTCACCACGTGTTTTATGGGAATATGCCTTAGCTTGGCTGTTTAATGAAAGTCTTGCCATGGGACAGATTCCGGAGAGTGAAAGGAGGATAAGATAGTACCATTGCATAAGAGTAGCGGTAGAATGGAAGTATTAAACTATAGGCCTGTTTGCATTTCTTCTATAGTTGTTAAGATGTTGGAGAAATTGGTAAGAGCTCATATACAGAACTGGGTAGATGAGGACAATATTATTGATACAGTCCAGCATCTGGTAACCTTTTACAACAGAGTAAAAAGAGTGTTAGATCGTGAATGAGGCCTGCTTTTACTAGACAGACACTCATTCGTGATCTAACAATGAAAGGAGCTTTAAACCAAAGAAAATACCTGTACTGCTGGTCAAAATTGTATTGGAAAGAAATAAGGAAAGGGGGTAAAGTAAAGTGTATTATATAATTGTATATTGAGTGTAAAGTGTATCATATAATTGTGTATTGAGTGTGTATCTAATTATTAAGTGTATATCTATTTACTACTTGAAAGGGAAAGATTGTGAAATATTTAACATTTGTAATTTTAATGAAGGAAAATAATGTGTATAAATTGAAATAAAGGAATGGTATGTGTAAGCTACGGCAAACAAAGAAAATGTGATGACTAAGAGCCTAAAGGGTATGACATTGACAAGCCCATATTGGAACCTTACAAGCAAGGATTAGCTAATTCTCTGAGAGGAGCTCTCTCATGGGTTCGCAACGAAACAATTTGATGCGACTGTAAATGTAAGCTCCTTGGAAGAAAAAGGTGAATGATTGAAAGAAAAGGGAAGAAAAAGGTGGGAGACAGAGAGTGAGGGACACGAGGTGAGAAACAGGGAAAGAAAAGGTGGTAGGAAGTGAGGATGATCTCCGACTAGAAAGGGAAAGCCGAACCATGATGAAGGATCCAGAAATCCCAGACAAGCACCTCAGATGTTGCCAGCTAATGGCGAAATTTCAGTGCGCATGAATCCATGAGACGGGAAGGAAAAGAATCTGCAGTGTGAACAAGGATCCAACCAGGATGCACACGTGACTCGCATGTGGTGATTCAGTGAAACAGTGAGCAGTCAGAAACAGTACAGCAATTTTGTCCTTTCTCAAGTTAAGTGAGAGCGCTGAAGGAAAACTGAAACTAATTTATTTGTCGGAGTAACTTTAGGAACATTGGACTGGTAGTCCGAACAGCCATGTGAAGTGATTCTTGCTCAATCTAGTATGCAAATGTTACCTTAGCTCTTTTCCCTGAGATTTTGTCTAGATAAATTTGTATTAATTGCCAAAGTGCATGCCTTTCTTAGAGAATGATAAATGTGCTAATATGTGAGATTTTCATGTGATATTGTTTGAATGTAGTTTAGTCTCAATCATATCACCTCTCCTTCTTCTATCCACAAAACTCTGCAGTCCACACTCCCTCAGCTGATTCTCATAACTAACATTGTAAAGTCCTGAAACCATCTTTGTTATTCTGCCTTTGTACCCTTCCGACAGTTAATTTATGCCCTTCAAATCCTGGGGAGCAGATCTGAGAACAATAGTCTAAGTGTGGTCTGATCAGAGACTTATACAACGGAATGATAACCATTTTATCTCTGCAGATCAGTGTCCTTCTCATTATTGCAGCAATCTTCTGTGTTACCTTCACTAACTTTGCAATATGTCCCCTAAATTTCAGGTTTATATTAATCATCAACCCCAAATCTCTTATCTCCCTTACTTCCTCCAGTTTAACTCCTCCCATAGAGTATGCAGCATCCCAAACCTCAAGACCTTACATTTTGCTGCATTAAACTGATACCCACATTCATTTGCCCATCTATCTAGCTTATTCAAATCCTCTGCACTATTACTAATAACCCTTCCCAGCTTCGCATCATCCCCAAACAACTGTATCTCCCCTAGCAATTGACGGATAATGTCATTGACATAAAAGTTAAAC
Organism: Typopeltis vanoorti; assembly: GCF_054136105.1. NCBI lineage: Eukaryota > Metazoa > Arthropoda > Arachnida > Uropygi > Thelyphonidae > Typopeltis > Typopeltis vanoorti. Next base: position 107,224,095 of record NC_143563.1, read on the forward strand.
AATATAGGTCTCAGTACTGAGACCTGTGGAACCCCACTTGTAACCTTTTGCCTCTTTGATATTGCTCCACCATACACAATTCTCTGATACCTATCAGACAGCCAATCCTGAATCCAGTTGACCAATCTGACACCCAGACCCATGTGCTGCAACTTGAATATCAGCTTATCATGTGGCACCCTGTCAAATGTCTTTGCTAAGTCTAGGAAAATGGCAGTATATGCCTACCCTCATCTAATGCTCTTGTAACTTTATCATAAAAGGCTAGCATATTGCTAAAACAAGAGCACCCCTTCACAAATCCATCATGTATCCTCTCACAGATAACATTACCCTCATCTGCCCAATGCTATATACGGTCCCTCAATACTTTCTCCAAGATCTTACTAACTACTGATGACACACAAACTCGCCTATAATTAGACACTTCCAGTCTACTACCGCCCTTATGCAATGGCACTATCTTACCTTCTTTCCATTCCATGGGCACCTTTCCCACAGCCACATTTTCATTGAAAAGCCAGGTCAAAGGCACTGTCACTTCCTTAGCACATTCTCTCAAAACTCGTGGTGAAATACCATCCAGTCCCACAGCATTACTAACATCCACAATACTCAGTATGTGGAACACACTCTCCTCCTGCACCTCTAAACCTCGAACCTGCCCTATCCCACTAGTATTCAAATTGACTCCTCCAGGATGAAATACTCCAATAAAGTGTTCATTGAACAATTCCACTATGTCCTCTGCATCAGTCATTCTATTCCCATGTTTATCCCACAGTATCATTCTTCCACTGTCATTTCTCCTCCTACTGGCCACATAGCTAAAAAATTCCCTAGGATTTTCCTTGGATCTAATTATTATTATTATTATTCAGGCCTCCATGGAATCAAAAGAATCATTGTGGGAGGTCCTAAGAACATAAAGTCTGTCAAGACTTATCGAGGGGAGGTCTCCCCTAAGAAACACAAAGTCTATGATACCACTCCTTAAAATCATTGACCGTTCTCGTTCTCACCACTCCATCAGGCAATGCATTCCATGGTTCAACCACCCTCCATGCAAAGAAATCACTCCTCACCCTCTTGTTCACAGTTTCCTTTCGTAACTTCCAGGGATGGCCTCGTCATCACTCCTTCCAGCTGTTCAACCAAGCGAAAGAACTTCCCAGTGTCAACCCTGTAACCACCTCTCAACGGTTTAAAAGTCTCAATCATATCACCTCTCCTTCTTCTATCCATCAAACTCTGCAGTCCACATTCCCTCAGCCGATCCTCATAACCAACATTGTACAGTCCTGATACCATCTTTGTCATCTGTCTTTGTACCCTTTCCACAGTTAATTTATCCCCTTCAAATCCCAGGGACCAAATCTGAGAACAATAGTCTAAGTTTGGTCTGATCAGAGACTTATACAACGGAATGATAAATCTTTTTATCTCATAATTGCAGCAATACTCTGTGTTACCTTCACCACCTTTGCAGTATGTCCCCTAAATTTCAGGTTTCTATCAATCATCAACCCCAGATCTCTTGTCTCTCCTACTTCCTCCAGTATAACTCCTCCCATAGAGTATGCAGCATCCCATCGATGTTTCCCAAACCTCAAGACCTTACTTACATTTTGCTGCATTAAACTAACACCCCCATTCATTTGCAAATCTATCTAACTTATTCAAATCCTCTTGCAGGGCTACCACATCTGCACTATTACTAATAATCCTTCCCAGCTTCGCATCATTCACAAACAACTGAATATCCCCCTGCAATCCACTGGCTACGTCATTGATATAAAGGTTAAACAATATAGGTCCTAGTACTGAGCCCTGTGGGACCCCACTTGTAACCCTCTGCCTCCTGGAAACTGCTCCACCATACACAACTCTCTGATACCTATCAGACAGCCAATCCTGAATCCAGTTGACCAATCTGACATCCAGACCCATGTGCTGCAACTTAAATATCAGCATATCATGTGGCCAACTGTCAAATGCCTTTGCGAAATCTAAGAAAATTGCAGTATATGCCTTTCCCTGATCTAATGTTCTTGTAACTTTATTATAAAAGGGTAGCATATTGCTAAAACAAGCGCGCCCCTTTCACAAATCCATGTATCCTCTCACAGATAACATTACCCTCATCTGCCTAATACTGTATATGGTCCCTCACTACTTTCTCCAAGATCTTAACAACTACTGATGACACACAAACTCGCCTATAATTAGACACTTCCAGTCTGTTACCACCCTTATGCAATGGCACTATCTTACCTTCCTTCCATTCACTGGGTACCTTTCCCGCAGTCAGACTTTCATTGAAAAGCCAGGTTAAAGGCACTGTCAGTTCCCTAGCACATTCTCTCAAAACTCGTGGTGAAATACCATCCAGTGCCACAGCATTACTAACATCCAGAGTACTCAGTATGTGGAACACACTCTCCTCCTGTACCTCTAAACCTCGAACCTGCCCTATCCCTCTAGCATTAAAACTGACTCCTCTAGGATGAAATACTCCAATAAAGTGTTCATTGAACAATTCCACTATGTCCTCTGCATCAGTCACTCTATTCCCATTTTTATCTCACAATATCATTCTTTCACAGTCATTTCTCCTCTTACTGGTCACATAGCTAAAAAATTCCCTAGGATTTTCTTTGGATTTTAAGGACTAATCTTTTCTCATATTCCAGTTTCACCTTCCTTACCATACCAATCACTCTCCTGGCCTGTGTCTTATATTCTTCATGTATCTTCTATTCACCTGTCTCCTTATATCTCTTCCATTGCCTCTTTTTCGCATGCAGTTCCTGTTTAATATTGTTTGTCATCCACTTTACTCCAAATTGTGTCCTCTTCTTCACTTGTGGAATACAGTTTACCATTGCAGTTAACAAATATTCCTTCACAATTTCCTAAGCACTAATGATATTCTGGCTTTCCAATTCCTTCCTCCACGAAACTTCCCCAAGTTGACGTCTAAGACTATTATAATCACCTGCTTATACTGGAAGAAGCAATGGATCTCGGGGGGGGGGGGTGATTGTGGATACAGATTTGAAGTTCCAAGGTTAAATTAGAAAGGTTGTGAAGATATCTCAGAGAATTATGGCAATGTTGAGGACCATGAGAGATAAAAAGTGTGCTAGTCCCATTGTATAAAGTTTGATCAGACCACATCTGGATTTCAGTGCTCAGATCTGGTCAACAGATCTGAGCACTGAAATGATTTGAGGGAGGATTCTGAAATGATTTGAAGGCAGAGTTTTTTTTTTTTTTGTGGATAGAAGATGAAGGAGAGATATGATCTTTAAGGGTTATTATCATATTAACTGAGGAGATTTTCCTTATGGTAGAAAGAGGGGAAGGAGCAAGGACAAGAAGCTATCCCTGGAAATTGCAAAAGGGAATGGTGAATAAATAAGAAGTAAGTTTTTTGTTTGGAGTTTGGCAGGAGCATGGAATGCATTGCCTGAGAGGGTGGTGAATGTGCAGACAGTGGATGAGTTTAAGGAGTGGTATGATAGACTTTGGTCTCCCATGATGACTCCATTGAGGTCAGGAAAATGGTGATAATAATATCTTCTCCCTGGGTAAGATATATTGAACTGGATGAATATGGATTAATTCAGCATAATTGACAGCAAAATGCAGTCTTGTTTTTAAAGATTATTATTATTACCCAAGACCCAATGGAGTCAAAAACTCATCTGGGAGGTCCATTTTTTAATTTTTTTTTTATTTTATTTCGAGAGATGGATTTAAACATTTGATTATGAAAGTTTTCTTTAAAAGTTTTGCATTTACTGAATGAGTTTCATTCCATTAAATTCTAACTTACAGCCTCAAAATCACTTTATTAAAATTCCAGCCTTACTGCTTCCTTAATTATAGCTAAATTCCTAAGCTAGGGTTAAATGGTAACCATCACAATAGCGGCCATAAATAATGGATATGACCAATTTTTAGTTCCTTTGACGTCAATATTAAATCTGATATTGTTGCTCCTAATGGGTTCAAGTATATATTGTTTTAAAAAAAATGCTATCCATTCTATTTACTGATGTTTCACTGATGTCAAATACCACTAACACAAAACTGAATACTAGATTCTCTGCTGCAAAATCATATTTTCACTCTTAATTTTACAGTCTGTATGTTTATCAAATCCACACAGTTTCTAATTCCTCCTGAGTTATGAACTTTGAAATTTATATCCTCCTTTAAAAGTAATAATGTTGTATCCCTTCACAAGATTATAATTCCACTGATGTAATTCTTTATCAAAATCTTCTCCATTAAGCTAGGTTTCAGTAACCAAGTATGTGCAATTTTAGCTGCTTATTTTTAAAATTTTGTATATTAATATAAAGAAACATAATCCCACAAATCATCTTCTTAACCAAACTTACCTTGCCTGCTGAAACCATCAGTACTCAAATGAATGCTGCCTTTACAAAACCACCTCCTATTACTGATAAAATGATTACAAACAGTGAAGAATTATCTATTTATGATGATATTGTTCTGAACATACATTCTTTAGACATCATCATCATCATCAAATTCCTGCCATGTACCCTCAAGGGGTGTACAGGTTTGATAGTACTACATGAAAAAAAATTACATTATTATTAATTTCCTATCTACAATTTTCTTCCAAATCAGTCTGTTACTTGTCAAGACTCCAACATTATCAGATCTTATATTTCTATCGTCTAAAGCAAGTTGTACCGTATCAATCCACCTATATCTTGGTCTTCCTCTGGGTCATTTTGCTGCCAACCTGGCAAAGAACATTTGTTTTGCTAATCTTTCTTCGCCCATTCTGTTTAAGTGACCATACTACCTGAGATTAGCTCTACTAACGCATTCCTGGATGCTGACAATGTTAAGTATTTTCCTAACATCCTCGTTTTTAATATGATATTGCCATTGATGCCATCTGTTCACGCCTATAATCTTTCTCAGGACTCTCATATCTATGGTCTCTAGTCTTTGGTCAAGTGTTTTACTTCTGACCCAGCTCTCAGATCCATAAGTTAAAACTGGTTTGAACACTGTCTTGTATACAGCTAATTTAGTGTTCTGACTAATTTCTCTCTTATTCCATATGAATTTATTCAATTGACTTCCCACCATACTAGCTTTGCTGATTCTGTTGTCTATTTCTATATTCAATTTACCATCTTCAGTAAAAATCGTGCCTAAATAGCTGAAATGTTTTACTTGTTCCACAGGTTCTCCATTCACAACACAGTTGACATTTTCAATGATTCTGCCTATTTTCATTGTCTTTGTCTTTTTATTGCTGACCTTCATACCATATCTATTACAACAGCTATTCAATTTATTCAGAGAATCTTGCAGACTTGTAGCAGATTTATTTAGAAGTATAACATCGTCTGCATAAAAAAGAGCTGACATTAACATCTCCAATTTTGATATCATGTTTAATACCACTTTCCTTCATAATGTGATCCATATAGATAATGAATAACAGAGGGGATAATGTACATCCTTGTCTCACACCACATTTAACATTAAACCATCTTCCTATACTTCCTTCAATTCTAATTGCTGACTTACAACTCAAATAAAGACTAAGTATTGCTTGATATAATGCCCCATTGACACCATATAACTGCAGCGTATTGAATAGCTTCTCTCTTGGCACCTTGTCATAGGCCTTTTCCAGATCGACAAAACTTAAATACAGATCTTTGTTATATTCCCATGCTTTCTTGACTATTTGTCGTAAAGTGAAGATCTGATCCTGACAGCCTCTATTTGGCCTGAATCCAGCTTGTTCGTCACCAAGCTTTTCTTCCACAATTCTTCTCAACCGTTTCTCAAGTATACTTGCATAGATCTTGCCAGGAACACTCAGTAGGGAAAAATCTCTGTAATTCTCACATGCAGTTTTATCTCCCTTTTTATATATGGGTACTATGAGAGCTCTACTCCAATCATCGGGAATTCGTCCCTCTGTCCAGGCCTTCTGAACTATGCAGTGCAGCCACTGTAAGACTATTATACCATCATACTTCAGCATTTCTGGTCGAATATCATCTACTCCTGCTGCCTTTCCACATTTAAGCCTTTGATGGCTTTTTCTACTTCAAGTATAGATATGTATTCCTGACTGCATGCCTGGTCAGTGTTTTTTACCACTGTGCTGTCATCACTGCTTGTTTCATTTAGCAGTTTTTCAAAGTAATTACTCCATACTTCAAGGATATCTTTTTCTCCCGTTTTCATGTCACCTTTATCATCTCTAATTCCTTTTACAGCACTCTTTCCTCCATTCTTAAGCTTCTTCAACAACCTCAGAATATTTTGCCACCTTCTTGATATTTATTTTCTATATTCTTGCCAAAGTCCTCCCATGACTTTTGTTTAGCTAGTTTTACAAAGTGTTTAGCATTCTGGCATTTGTCTCTATATTCTCTAAGAGCACAGGCTGACTTATTTGACAGGAACTTTTGGTATGCTTTCTTCTTTTCCTTCACTGCCTCTTTAACTTCCTGTGTCCACCAGGGAATTCTGATTTTTTTTATCCTTACAGACAACCTCTCCACATGCCTCTCTGGCAGAATCAATGTTTTCTTCAGAGTTTGCCACTGAATCTCCAAGATTTGATTCCTGTTCTCAAACTCTTTCATTTTTCTTCAATAATCTTTGTGTATTTTAGTCTACGGTTCACATCTGAGAGCTGCTCAACTTTTATTCGCTTTAAAACTTTCTTACATGTTATTCTTTTCAATATGAAATTCAATTTTATCCTGCTCAAGACTAAATAGTGATCACTTCCAATTTCAAATCCTCTGTACACTCTGGTGTCCTGCACCAGGGAGAAAACATCACTATCAACAATAACATAGTCAATAAGACTTTTCTTATTCCTAGCCTCTTCTCTCCATGTGAATTTGTGCACATTTTTATGTTGGAACGTAGTGTTAGTAATAACCAGTCCATGTCCTGAGCAGAAATCCAACAGATATCTGCCATTATTATTAGCTTTGCTCTTTTCTCCAAATTTTCCCAAAATATTTTTGTATGTCTCACAATCATTTCCTACTCTGCTATTTAGATCCCCAACAAGGACCAACTTTTAATTTTTCATTGTGTCAGTTGCTTTTTCTAAAGCCTCAAAAAATTCCTCCACTTCTACCTTAGTAGAACCTTCTATGGGACCATAGGCACAAATAAGTCTCATTGTCCAGTTCCCCATTCTCATATTTGCCCACATTACTCTACTTGAGACTGACTGCCATTCAAGAAGATTAGCCTCGTATTTTGTGTTGAATACTATGGCTACTCCTTCTTTTCCTTGATTGCCATTGCCTGAATATAACATTTTGTATTTATTGCTCAGAAAGATCTCACCAGTTTTGGTCTTTTTTGTTTCAGTCACCCCTATTATGTCAATCTGGTACTTATCTAATTCCTCAGCTAGCTCCATTTCTTTGCCATTCAGGATTCGTACGTTGATAGTACCGATCTTTAACTCTGGTGATGTTGTGTTGGGGTTTATTTTCAGATTTGTTCCAGTAGCTGACTTTTCGCTGTTCGCCCTGGTTCCCTGGCGAAAACAACGGGGGCCTTGTTTAACCGGGCGACGCCCCAGCCGGCATGAAATTTTGTCATGTTGTACCATCATTCTATATTTTGGTTTAACCAATAAGAATACAATTTGGTCGGCTAAATCCCAAATTGCCAGCCCATCCTCGTCCGTTCAGTATCCAAGTAGATACCCAACAGGGTGCACCACGAGAAGGTGAGGATTGGACATTAGGTCAGAAGCCCTGGTCGGTTCTCCGCATTCCTTTAAAGGCTATGTGGAGGTCTCCTTTCTGTTATACAGCATGGAGTCAAAGGACTCATTGTGGGGATGGTTCATACTCTCTCTTGCAAAAAATCGTTGAACCGTGCCTTAAACTCAATCATAGTTTACACAGTCACCACATTTTCAGGCAATGCATTCCACTTTCCATGCAAAGAACTTGCCTTTCACACCCTTCTTATATATCTTCCAGAATGGTCTCTTGTTACACTCTATGAAAAATCTCCTTCACATTTATCTGGTAACAACCTGTCACCAACTTATATGTCTCAATCATATCCCTCTCTTTCCATTCACATAGTTCTTCAAGTTGCATTCCCTCAATATTTTCTAACAACTGATATTTCATAGACCTGACACTGAAATGGTTAGTTTTATTTAATATATTTCTGATAATGAAATTATAATATGCTGCTTGTTACAATATTAACATCATTGCCAGATTAAAAATATTTTGACTAATATATCCTATTCTTCCTTAAAATCCAGTTACTTATGAAATCCTAATTTTCTTCTTGAAACTCTGAAAATGTTTTCTTCCTCAAGTCTTTCTCTCATATGGCTGTCCTCTATAATTCCAGGTTTCTTCTAATAATACTTTCTTCTCAAAGCTTACAGTATTATACTGCACCATGCCACTTTTCTTACTTAAATTCTGTGCTATTTAATTCGATAATTACTGTATACTGCATACATTGCTCATCAGTAGCTACATTCATTATGTTTCACATATTCAACAAGATTTTTAGCAACAGTCATATGTAATAACTACACCCTCCCACCCAGTTAATTTCTTTGGAATCTTCTGCATTTTTTTAATTTTTTTATTTTATGCTTCTAAAGAATTAAAAACAAAATTTTTATTCCTTAGTTATGCTGAATAGGTCAAAGAATAAAAATTAACAATTCAGAGTAATAATAATAAAAAAAATATTATCAATTATTAGAGCTCTGCCAACATCCTAAATTCTAATTATTATTATTATGTACACCTCCAGGGAGTCCAAAGACTCATCGAGGGAGGGCACCTACTCTACAATTCTTCACCAACTACATCAACACCATCTACTGCCTACCACCACCACCACCACTAGTATTTCCACAGACAATCACAAGCATCCATGCCCATGGCGGGATTCTAACCAGCAGCTCTTTGGCTGGAGAGCGGATACACTAACCATTCGATCTGACCTACCCTCTGATTAGAAAGACCTAGGATTTGAATCCCATCTAGGATGCAGAGAATCTTTCTAACGTCCTTTGACTGTTATGAAACAGATAAACAGGTCTGAGAATTCATGCAACTAAAAGACACAGCAGGCTATGCAGATAGTTTCATCCATCATGTCAGGGCATATCAGTGCTGTGCATGGGCTTTTTTTTTTTAATTAACAGGGAGACACATTACTGAATTTTAAGGTTTGTGCAGTTTATATTACTATGAGGTGAAATAACAAATGATACAACATAACCTTTGCATACCCATGTAGTACTTAAGAATAAGTATCAATGGAGTCAACTTTTACCATTATAATGAATTACTTTATATTACAAAAATCACTCTTAAAAGGTTCATCAAATGAATCGGGAGGGGCTGCAGCATACTCTATGCTGTCTGGGTGTTTTTCTGGATGCTTTCCCCAGAGATTAAAGGATTTGTTTTCAATTCAATGTACAACAGAGTGGATTGCAGACCTGGCCTGGCTGATCAGATGCAGTATCTTCACTTTCAAACCTATGATCTCACTATGGTGTAGGTTTCAGCTGTTCATGTAGAACAGACATGTACTGCTTGGTGGGAAACTATTAACTATCAAAAATTACAGTATGTGAATTGTTAACTGCTAGCCTAAGGAATTTTTGGGCAGGTTATTCACTACCAGGAAAATCAATGAAATGCAAACTTATAGTAACTTACTTTATGTTAGCAAATTACAGTTCCTGTAATTAATTTTTCTCAGGTTTCTAATGAACTATCCCAAATGAAAAAAAAAAACCTTAGCATTTCTTATGAATTCAAATAAAAACTTTCTAAATGAGCAACAAAACAGAAAAAAAGCAAATCTTCATGACTCCATGGAGGTCAAGAAAATAATTTTAAGGAACTTCTGTAGCTCAGTCCATAATGGTAATGCCCTCTGATTAGAAAGACATAGGTTTGAGTCCTATCTAGACTGCAAAGAATGTTTATAATGTCCTTTGACTGCTATGAAACAGATAATAAGGTCTAATAATTCATGGATCTGGTAAAAGACACAGTTGACTAGATTAATATATGAAGCCAATTATTGGGCCATAATAGACCAGTCAGTAACACATTCATTAACATTAAATCATTAATGTACAAATTAAAGAGTAGTGGTCCTAGTACAGAGTTCTGGGGCACTCCACCAACTTCATATCCATTCCCTTTTGCTCCAACTTATGTAATAACTTTCCATGCGGTATTCTGTCAAATGCCTTTGCAAAGTCTAGCAGTATTATAATGTAGCAATTTCCTTTATGCAATTCCACTGTCACCTTATTATAAAAAGTGAATAAATTACTGAGACAGAATTTCCCTTTTACAAAGCTATGCTGCTGCTCCCTATAGAGTATCATATTCCTACCCACCCATTCCTGAATTTTACTTTTAACCAATTTTTCCAATACTTTAACCATCACTCTAGAGATATTAACTGGTTTATAATTTGCTACGTCTGTCTTGGAGCTGTCTTTATGTAATGAAACTATCTTACCCTCTTTACACTCCCTTGGAATGTTGCCAAACCTGAGGCTTAGATTAAACAACTTCATCAGCAGAACTACCAGTTCACTTGCACACGAGCTGACAATGTAGATACAGCAGTTGGTCCAGGCCAACTGCTGTATTTACATTGACATTTTTTCAATATACTGAGTACCTCCAGTTCATCTACCTCAATTCTCTGTCGCTTCAGTAACTGTAAAGTCATCACTTGGACGATATACACTTGCAAAGTGATCTTAGTAACTAAACTATTTCTTCTACTTCTGTCACTTTCCTACTATCAGCACTGAGTAAAGTTATCTTTCAATAATCATTCTTTCCATTACTTGCTACATAGCAAAAAAAACTCTTTTGGATTTACTTTGGCCTGCTTAGCTAATTTTCTCTTAAAAATTTGATGTAGTTTTCATCACATACTTGTTACCCTTCCGCTCTCCAGCCAAAAGGCTACAGGTTTGAATCCCACTATGGGCATGGATATTTGTGAGAGTCTGTGAAAAATACTAGTCGTGGTGGGAAGTAGACGACATTGGTGTAGTTGTGGTTTGTTGTAGTTTGGTGGATTGAGTGGTGGAAACAGAGAGTTGTAGAGTAGGTGCCTTCCCTCAATGAGTCTTTGGACTCCCTGGAGGTGTCACATAATAATAATGAACATGCTGATCACCTTTTTTTTGTTTATATTCCTTCCACAATGCTTTTTTTTTTTTTTTTTTTTTGCAGCTGCTTTATATTGTTACTCATCCACTTAATCCATACTCAATTTGTCCTCCTGACCCTGGGTATGCAGTTTGATACTGCCTTGCTCAAATAATTGCTGACTGCATCCCACAGAGATGCTTCACATGCAAATTTTGTTTGCTTACACTTGGATAGAGTTAAGAATGATGGGTTTTCTTTGTTCACAAAGCAAATTTCTGTTTGCATACAATTCTGTGCCATGACCATGTCTCCTAGTTTTACCCTTTTTTTCTATTCTATGAAAAATTTCTTCCACATTAATCTGGTAACAACCCTTTACCAACTTAAATGTCTCAGTCATATCCCTTTCTCTTCCTCCTATTCACAAGGCTCTGCAAACTGCATTCTTTCATATCTCACATCCCAAAGACCAGTTACCACCTTAGTCAGTCCTCCTCTCTGGACCCTTTCCAATATATCCTCATCACCATGAAAACCAGGGAACCAAATCTGGCACAATAATCCACACAAGGCCTATTATATATATATATATAGTTTTATGAAGAACTGAATGACTAGAACCGAGATTTAAGTAAAAAGGTTTTAATATAAAAACACTACTAGTTTCGGCCTGTAACAGCCTTCTTCAGGTGACATTATAAAAGAAAGAAAAAACACTACACATTGAAGGTTAAAAGACTATGAACAACATAGACAGGCTCTATACATAATTAGCATGAAAACGTTGTAGTTGTATTTGAAGTTGTTCTTTCGTTTGTTGCATTGTTGGGAGAGTGCGTGCTTGCACCCTCACGTGAATGCCAGTACACGTGAGGCTGCAAGCACACACTCATTCAATTAGTCATTCAATTCTTCATAAAACTATGTATGTTAACTGAGCTAATGATCATTCTGTCATATATATATATATTTTTTTTTTCTATAGTTTTATGACAGACTTTATTGATGTTTTCTTTTATCTTTTAATTACCAGAGGCACTGTATAAGATGTAAAGGAAATCCATTTTTTACTTTACACTGCAAATATCCAAAAATATTTTTTGGAAATATATGTATTTAACATGTCATGTGCAGCAAAAAGCATTATTTGTTTGCATATTATGCACATACAGAAATGCTAAGAAAACTATGAAGAAAAATAGAATAGATAATATATTCTTAAAATAATCAGATATGCAGTTTTAAAAGCTAATCATATATCCTACAGATTATTATATGCATACTGTAAGGTTCTTAAGTTTTGTATTATATTAAATATACACATTAATGTATTTATGTAAGAACTGATTGTAGTTACTACACAGATTCCCTAAATGCCAATACCAAAACTGCTTTTCAAACAGAATGAAGGTAGCTAAATATAATTTCCTATTATTTCAGAAGAAGAACAGTGAACTGATAATCACGAGGAGTAATTGATTCAGCATTTTTTTTTTGTATATTCTAAGTAAAGGTACTTGGATTCTGTCCAGGGCTGGCACATTGTATGTAGGTATTTCTGCCCCATCTCCCAAAGAAAAGGCAGTTTTCGTTTCCCACATAACAAAATAAAGGAAAAATATGCATAAAGAAGATAAAATTTGAATTCAAATTCCTGTATACATATTTATTATTCTGAATATTACATTCAATTATCTTTACATATATGCTCATTCAAACAAATATATCAACTTATTCAAACTAATTATAATTATTTTAACTTTTTGAGCTTTTAGACTGGAAAAATACACTAAAATGTGAACAATATATATTATTTTCAATAACTATTGTGGATAACCCAACAAACTCTTGAGACATGGTTGACCCCAATTTTTAAATGATTAAAAAAAAAAAAACCTGCTTAAATCTTATCTATTACAGATCTATAGAAAAAGATAAAGATGGAAGAGTCTTCCATTCTAAATTATTTTGAAAAAAAAAAATACGTATGCTATTAGTTTTAAATAATCTTTAATAATTTTAAATCACTCTGTGTGTCAAAAGTAATTCATTCCTTTGCTTTTGTTTATAGAATTTAACAATATTAATGCTGTTTTCTGACTTTACTTAAATTCTGATAGTTTTTAACAAATAAACCATTACTCATTCTTTTAATTTCAGCTAAGTGCAAAAGAAACTGAAAATTATTTTAAATAGTGTTTTTAAATATAATATTAACTACACTGGTGTCAAAAAAATCTAAAAACAAACACTATTTCTGAAGATTGCAACCACAAATTCAGACAAATTAGTTGTGGAAATTTGTATAACTGATGATTTTGAATAAAAAGTGGATACACATTCAAAATTTTGAATTGCATGCAAAGGGGTCACATGATAGCACTCAACAGGATAAAAGACTGTGCTAAGCGAATTGTGTTTGAAAACCTCTTTTCATGAAAGAATAAAGTTGAAAGCTTGGATGCCTTGTAATGTCTCAAGGAAGAGTTATTGGATAGCTTGAAAAAGGTTGCAGAATTTTTTCTGATATTGCTAGAGAGTTTGGAATCCCAGACCTTGATTCTGGGCAGTTTTTAGAATAATTAAAAGAAACACATGTATTATCCACAGTGAAAATTATTTAATTGTAAATATTCATCCTAAGTATCTTAGGACATCATCAGTACAGTAGTTTAAACAATAATAGGAATAACATACAGTTAGGGTGCATGATTACAATAGAATCTCATTAAAAACATGCGTAACGTGTTACAGAAGTAAAAAAAAAAAAAAATTACACAATTTTGTATGACAATTTCCCAATTACAATTTACTTTAGGAATAGTAAGAATATCGTTGTGGTTTAAATTTGGTCTGTGTGGTAGGGCTTCAGAACTTTCTTTATATAAACGTTCATGTTTATATAAAGATCTATATAAAAGGTTAGACTTTTCCCAATGGATCCTATGGCTTGGATTTTCAATTCCGTATTGAGAGAGGCCAGATTTCTGTGGTTTAAAAAGATGAATGTGGTCTTGATGTTCTGAGATGCATTTCTGAACAGAGCTACCTGTCTGTCCAAAGTAAGACAATTTGCATGAGCATGGAATCTCATAAATGCCAGGCAACATCAAAGGTGAGAGTTTGTCCTTAGGAGAAGGTAACAAGTTCTAAATTTGGTTGATAGGTTTGTAAGTAGTGGCAAAATTGTATTTCTTCAGAATTTTAGAAAGACATTTGGAGATGCCTTTGACGTAAGGTATGGGAATCCTATGGACTTCTTCTTGTCTGGTTTGATGTGTGGGAAAGTGACTGATGATTTTTTTGAGTTGTTTTAGGATTATATCCATTTAGGATGGCTGTATTTTTGATTACTTCTAATTCTTGGTTTATAGATTCTTCAGAGGAGCAGAATTTGTGCGCTCTGGAAACTAGTGATTTAATAATGCCAGATTTCTGAGATGGATGATGAGCAGAAGAATTGTGAATGCGACCTGAAAATGTAGCCTTGTGAAAGACAGACGTGGCGATGGAACCATCTTCTTTTCTTTGAATGTGTAAATCCAAAAAGGAGATACCCTGTGGAGATTATTTTTCTAATGTAAAGTTGATGCGATGAAGAAGAAGGTTAATTTTATCTAGAAACAGTTGTAATTCATGTTTGGGATGATCCCAGACTGCAAATATGTCGTCGACATATCTTAACCAAATTTTTGGTTTGGGTTCAAAAGTGAATATTTTTTTTCCCTCAAGGTGTTCTAGAAACAAGTTTGCTAGGTTTGGTGATAAAGGAGATCCCATTGCTGTTCCTTCTTCTTGCTTGTAAATTTGACCTTTCTAGGTGAAGTAACCTGATGTAATAACAAACTTGAACAATTCATCTATATCAGATGGAAATTTTTGAGTTAGTAATTCTATTGTTTCTTGGGGAATGTTCGTGAAGAGGGAGACAATGCCGAAGCTGATTAACAAGTTAGTTTTTGACAGCTGAATGTCTTTCATTTTTGTGTGAAACTCTGTTGAATTTTTGATTGAAGAGACCGAGTGGCCTATGTGAGGACGGAGAAGGTTAGATAAGAATCTTGATAACTTGTAAGTTGGACTGCTGATACAGTCTACGACAGGTCTGAGTGGAACATTAGTTTTGTGTAGCTTAGTTAAGCCATAAATTCTAGGAGGTCTGGCATGGTATGTCTTCAGTTTTTTGATTGTTTCTTCATCTAAGGAAGAAGTTTCATTAAGTAGCTTATTTA
Source organism: Typopeltis vanoorti (assembly GCF_054136105.1). Lineage (NCBI taxonomy): Eukaryota > Metazoa > Arthropoda > Arachnida > Uropygi > Thelyphonidae > Typopeltis > Typopeltis vanoorti. The sequence continues at coordinate 107,239,561 of NC_143563.1, forward strand.
ATTTTCTGAGTTGACGTGTTGTAGGATCATAATCCAATTTGGTGTAAGTATTACGATCTCGAAGAAGTAAATTCATTTTTTGGTCATGTGAATTGGTATCAAGAACCACAATGGTATTTCCTTTATCAGCTCTGGTAATGATTATGTTTTTATTACGTTTTAAGGATATAATAGCTTTCAATTCTGATGGTGGGATATTTAATTCCGAAGGTTTGGCATTGTAGATCACTTTAGCTATCTCAAAATGAAGTCTGTTGGCTTCAATACTAGAAAGATGTCTGACGTTTCTTTCTATATTATGTATGAAGTCTAAATATGGGAAACATTTTGGTGAAATCACGAATTTATGGCCTCTTGTTAGAACATTTAATTCATCTGTTGTTAGTGGATGGTTAGATAAATTGACTACCCATTTTTCCATTGGTAATTTGTTAGTGATCTTTTTTGATCGATTTAGTAGATTAAGGTATTTATTATGTAGAGCACTATTGCTGTTATCAAAAGTTTTTTTTCTGAATTCTTTGAGACAGTTATAATTAATTGTAGCAATTCTTGATTTAACGTATTTGACAAGTCTGTTTCTAGTTTAAAAAAAAAAAAATCACTTTTGAACCCAAACCAAAAAATTTGGTTAAGATATGTCGACGACGTATTTGCAGTCTGGGATCATTCTGAACATGAATTACAACTGTTTCTAGATAAAATTAACCTTCTTTTTCATCGCATCAACTTTATGTTAGAAAAAGAATCTCCACAGGTTATCTTCTTTTTGGATTTACACATTCAAAGAAAAGAAGATGGTTCCATCGCCACGTCTGTCTTTCACAACCCTACATTCTCAGGTCGCTACATTCACAATTCTTCCGCTCATCATCCATCTCAGAAATCTGGCATTATTAAATCACTAGTTTCCCAAGCACACAAATTCTGCTTCTCTGAAGAATCTATAAACCAAGGATTAGAAGTAATCAAAAATACAGCCATCCTAAATGGATATAATCCTAAAACAACTCAAAAAATCATCAGTCACTTTCCCACACATCAAACCAGACAAGAAGTCCATAGGATTCCCATACCTTATGTCAAAGGCATCTCCGAACGTCTTTCTAAAATTCTGAAGAAATACAATTTTGCCACTGCTTACAAACCTATCAACCAAATTTACAACTTGTTACCTTCTCCTAAAGGACAAACTCTCACCTTTGATGTTGCCTGGTGTTTATGAGATTCCATGCTCATGCAAATTGTCTTACTTTGGACAGACAGGTAGGTCTGTTCAGAAACGCATCTCGGAACATCAAGACCACATTCATCTTTTTAAACCACAGAAATCTGGCCTCTCTCAATACGGAATTGAAAATCCAAGCCATAGGATCCATTGGGAAAAGTCTAACCTTTTACATAGATCTTTATATAAACATGAACGTTTATATAAAGAAAGTTCTGAAGGCCTACCACACAGACCAAATTTAAACCACAAAGATGTTCTTACTATTCCTAAAGTATGGGAAATTGTCATACAAAATTGTGTAAAATAATTTTTTTTTTTTTTTACTTCTGTAACACGTTACGCACATTTAATGAGATTCTATTGTAATCATGCGCCCTAATTGTATGTTATTCCTATTATTGTTTAAACTACTGTACTGATGATGTCCTAAGATACTTAGGATGAAATATTTACAATTAAATAATTTTCACTATGGTTAATACGTGTGTTTCTTTTAATTATGGACTCACCACAGGTTTTGTTATTTAAAAAAGTTTTTGGAATGGAATCTGTTGTAGACATTTGCAAAACAACAAAACATAATTAATGCACTACGGCAGGTTAGCATGCAAGTTGATTCCATTCAAGCACAGATATGCAGATAACTTGACAAACTATGGCCAGACGTCTGTGACTGGTAGGCTTGCAGTCTGCATCTCTTTATTCATAGCTCATTGTAGAGCACATTTTCAGTAGTGTTGTATCCAGAAAAATTGGACAAGATACCAATGGACTAATGTTCTCTTTTGCAGATGAGAGTCATTTTAATCTTTCTTTCGATTTTAGATGACACTTGATCTGGCATGAAAGTGGTGCTGCTTACAGGTGCAAGAATGTTCTTGAAAGGGATAAATACACTGATGCTGGTGTCATGGTGTGTGGAGGCATTATACTTAATGGCTGCACCAAGCCACAAGTGCTGGAAAAGGGACTATGACTGGTGAATGATATCGTAATGAAGTTCTTTAACATTATGTTTGATTGTTCTGCGGTGTGTAGGTTAAAAATTCATTTTTATGGATGGCAATGTCACCCACATTGTACACAAGCAGTGGAGATACTTCTGGAGAACAAGGATATTAATCGAATCGAGTGGCCAGCATGCCCCCCAGATTTCAACCCTATAGAACATGTTTGGGATGCAATAGGGAGACACATTGCTGCTCGGAATTCCCCTCCAGAAAACAAATGTCTCCTCATCCTTGCTCTGAAGGAGGAGTGGGTCAATTTGCCTCAAGAACTCCTGAATCACTTGGTGCTAAGCATGGTATGACGTTGCGAGAGCTGCACTGCAGTTCAGGATGGACATATTCCATACCGAAATGTATGGAATATGTCCATCTTTTTTCTCTCTGCATAGTTTTCTGTAAGCAATGTTCATTAATTCCTTAACTATGCCTTAGGAAATTTGTAACTTTTGACAAAAAACATACTGCAATTTAATATAACTTATTAGTATGCTGGCAATAAATTTATGCCCACATTTGGATGTAGTCACGAAAATTTTTTCACATACGGGTAAAAATTTAGTTTGTCCTTAGCTTTTGGACACCAGTGTATTTAAGGTTTAGAAAGCAGACAGTTTGACTTGCATTTTGAAGCATTCTGCTAACTGAATTAACTCCTATGATAAATATCAAACAAAAATTTTAATGTTTGTGCTGTTAAAAGGCTAAATTTATGATTTTATAATGTCAATGATCACAAAATTTATTATCAAGAATGTGTGTTCTATAATTTTTATGGTCACGAACTCTAAAGTTCATTCAGTTGACAGCACTTTGTTTTAAAAAAAAAAACTTGGATTTTTTTCAGGAAGTTAGAAGAAATGCAGAATATTTAAAGGAGCTCACATCAAAAATAATGCATTCTCATCCATTTTGTTACTTAAGATATCATTCAAAATACACTGGTCTGAGTTTTAAATCGTTCTTGATGATTAAACTATTTAAAGGAAAAAAAAAAACCAGATATTCAGAATAGCATCTTTTTAAATAGTGCATCATTATAACTTATGGACTAAGTTCTATAATGTAACATTACGCCAATTATTGGAAGGAAAATGGTTTTAGGGTGTAGTGTTAGGTAAGGAAGAGATTTTAGTGGAATGTTAATACAGGCTAGAAAATGAGCTGGAAATATTTAGGCAAATTAGTTTGCACTTGCCAAAATCAGTGATCATTATGAGAAGTTTTATCTATATCAGTATATTTTAAATACTAAATACTCCAGATGTCAGTAAGGCAGTGAGAACTGCATGGGATTATTATTATGTTACATGGTTTAAGGGAATGTGCTAAGGAACTGACAGTTATTAACCTGGCTATTGAATGAAAGTCTTCAACTGGACGAATTCCTATGTGTTATTGCATAAGAAAATGGAGGTATCAAACTATAAACCAGTTTGTATTTCTTCTATATCCGATAAAATTTGAGAAAAATTAATAAAGAGTTGTGTACTGAATTTGGCAGATGAAGATAATAATTATTATTATTCAGGCTTCCATGGAGTCAAGAGACTCATCGTGGGAAGTCCTTCTTAGGAAACAAAGTCTATCATACCACTCCTTGACCTCATTGACCGTTCTTGCTCTCACCACTCTATCAGGCAATGCATTCCACAGTTCAACCACCCTCTGTGCAAAGAAACCACTCCTCAACCCCTTGCTCACAGTTTCCTTTCGTAACTTCCAGGAATGGAAGTTTATGATATTTATGAGTCAGCATGAATTTAAAAAACGTTTAATTTTCTTGACCAAAAAGCTCTGGAAAGACTTTTAATGGGATTATATTGATCAAGTGCATATAATAAACAACTAAGTTATATCAAATAGTTTCACCAACTAAGGCTGTTGGCATCTTCAGGGTACATAACTGATGTAAGGCACTAAAAAGTAAAAAACTGTTACAAATCAACCGATTTGTAACAGTTTTTTTTTTGTAACTATAATCAACTGATTCCAATTATATTAAACAAAGAACAGAGCTCGTACAATACATTCATAGAGCATGGATGATATCACTTGATATTTAGGAATGTTCTATAGTTGGCACTTCAGCATGAATTTGTTAAGGCACCCTAAATATAAACTGTGTAGAGGAAATACAGTAATAAAGGAGCTGAATTTTTGAAGGACAAATGTTTTAGACAAAATGTGAATCAAGTTTTGGATTTCTTAACAGCACTAGAGGATCTGATTGCAACTGAGATGCCATCTTTAACCCTGGCTTTTGAGGGTAATCACGTAGCCTTAATTGAATGATGAAAACAGATTTCTGGAAGTATCAAAAAGAAAGTAATTTATGTGAAATAATAAGGCAGGCAATTATAACTGACTAGAGGCAGTAAGATGGATGGAAAAATTTGAAGGAAAACATGGATAGATAGGAGCTAAGAAGTATTTGTTACTGGAAATGGTAAATTGTATACCTTAAAGAAAAAACAACAATGCAACTTGCAATAAATAGATGGTTAGGGAAACTGAACAGGAATCATAGACAGAAAAGTAGGAGGAGAGTAGGAACATGATAAACATGAAGCTCAAGCTAAGAAGATTAGTATAGTATGCAAAAAAAAATTAGAACACGAGGAGAAATGACAGAACAAATAACCTTTCTGGGTGGAGACAGTGGTCAACTGACCAATACATTACATAGAAGAGCTTTTTAATGAACAGCAGGTTTTATTCCTAGAGGTATGGGGAGGGTTCAAAGATTAAAAGTAAGTGAAAAAGATATTTTAAATACTAAATATCTTCAGATGTCAGTAAGGCAGCAAGAATAGGATGGGATTATTATTATGCTACATGGTTTAAGGGACTGTGCTAAGGAACAGACAGTTATTAACCTGGCTCCTGAATGAAAGCCTTCAACTGGACAAAATTCCTATGAGTGAAAGAAGGGTAAGACTGTGTTATTGCATTAGAAAATGGAGGTATCAAACTATAAACCAGTTTGTATTTCTTCTATATCTGTTAAAATTTGGAAGAAATTAATAAAGACTTGTGTACTGAATTTGGTGGATGAAGATAATATTTACGAGCCAGCATGAATTTATTAAGGCACCCTCTTGTTTCAGCAATTAATTTGGTTGCCTTTAATAACAAACTACAAGAGTAGCTGATGAGGACAAGGTACTGAAATGTTTCTTGATTTTACAAAAGGCATTTCACAGGGTGACATAAGGCAAGCTGATGTTTAAATAAAAACATATGGGTTTCTACTTAAATAGAAATTAAATGGACTGACTAGAAATGGCTGTCTTATGGATATTAAATAGTTATGTATGGAGAAAGAAGGTTGCAAGTGGGTTTCACAGAGCTTAGTAATTGTACCACTGCTGGTATGTCAATGATACTATCACTAGAATGCAGGAAGATATTCGATTGTTTACAGATGATATTAGTATTAATACTTGTGTTGATGTTGTTGCTCTTCAAGAGGATTTGGAAAGGTGGGCATGTGAATGGGGATATTTGTTTAAACAGCCAAATGTAAGGTGTTGAAATATGTGATCCATAGATGGGAGGCTATCAGTAAAATCTTTTACTGACACTATACTAGAGGAAGTGAAGAAGGCAAAGGATCTTGAGATGATAGTAGACCGAAATTTGAGATTTTGGTGACACATTGCAATGGTAGTGAATTAAAAAAAAAACAAGTGTTTTAAATTAGCTACATCAATTTAGCTAATTTCAAAATTGCAAACTTCGAGACTCAAAAACAGAATGATATGAATATTATTGGTAGGGCTATATTTGAAAGAATGTGATAAAGCAATGGATCATGGGGATAGGAAGTTGAAGTTCTGAGGATATGAAGACCGAACAAATAGAGATGGATATGGTGGTTTCTTTGCATAAAAACTTCAATCAGCTCATCTCTGAACTACTATAATGCTGTTTTAGTCACTTGGATTTTAAGATGTATAGACTTTAGAGAGGGTATAATGGTAGGTAACAAAGATGATAGAGTACAGGAATGGTTTGGAGAAACATGCACTGTCACTTTTGACATTTAAAAAGCTTTTGATTATATTTGGCATGAAGTTCTGTTCAGTAAACTGTCACCCTCTGCAATTAGGCAAGAATGACTGTGGAAGAATGATATTGTGGGATAAAAATGGGAATAGAGTGACTGATGCAGAGGACATAGTGGAATTGTTCAATGAACACTTTATTGGAGTATTTCATCCTAGAGGAGTCAGTTTTAATGCTAGAGGGATAGGGCAGGTTCAAGGTTTAGAGGTACAGGAGGAGAGCGTGTTCCACATACTGAGTACTCTGGATGTTAGTAATGCTGTGGCACTGGATGGTATTTCACCACGAGTTTTGAGAGAATGTGCTAGGGAACTGACAGTGCCTTTAACCTGGCTTTTCAATGAAAGTCTGACTGCGGGAAAGGTGCCCAGGGAATGGAAGGAAGGTAAGATAGTGCTATTGCATAAGGGTGGTAACAGACTGGAAGTGTCTAATTATAGGCCAGTTTGTGTGTCATCAGTAGTTGTTAAGATCTTGGAGAAAGTAGTGAGAGACCGTATACAGCATTGGGAAGATGAGGGTAATGTTATCTGTGAGAGTCAACATGGATTTGTGAAAGGGTGCTCTTGTTTTAGTAATATGCTAGCCTTTTATAATAAAGTTACAAGAACATTAGATGAGGGAAAGGCATATACTGCAATTTTCTTAGACTTAGCGAAGGCATTTGACAGGGTGCCACATGATAAGATAAGCTGAAATTTAAGTTGCAGCACATGGGTCTGGATGTCAGATTGGTCAACTGGATTCAGGATTGGCTGTCTGATAGGTATCAAAGAATTGTGTATGGTGGAGCAGTTTCAAGGAGGCAGAGGGTTACAAGTGTGGTCCCACATAGCTCAGTACAAGGACCTATATTGTTTAACCTTTATATCAATGACATTGCCAGTAGATTGCAAGGGGATATTCAGTTGTTTGCAGATGATGCGAAGCTGGGAAGGATTATTAGTAATAGTGTAGATGTGGTAGCCCTGCAAGAGGATTTGAATAAGCTAGATAGATGGGCAAATGAATGGGGGTGTAGTTTAATGCAGCAAAATGTAAGTAAGGTCTTGAGGTTTGGGAAACATCGATGGGATGCTGCATACTCTATGAGAGGAGTTATACTGGAGGAAGTACCGGAGACAAGAGATCTGGGGTTGATGATTGATAGAAATCTGAAATTTAGGGGACATATTGCAAAGGTAGTGAAGGTAACACAGAGGATTGCTGCAATTATGAGAAGGACACTGACCTGCAGAGGTAAAAGGATTATCATTCTGTTGTATAAGTCTCTGATCAGACCACACTTAGACTATTGTTTTCAGATTTGGTCCCCAGGATTTGAAGGGGATAAATTAACTGTGGAAAGGGTACAAAGACGGATGACAAAGATGGTTTCAGGACTGTACAATTTTGGTTATGAGGATCGGCTGAGGGAATGTGGACTGCAGAGTTTGATGGATAGAAGAAGGAGAGGTGATATGATTGAGACTTTTAAACTGTTGAGAGGTGGTTACAGGGTTGACACTTGGGAGTTCTTTTGCTTGGTTGAACAGCGGGAAGGAGTGATGACAAGAGGCCATCCCTGGAAGTTACGAAAGGAAACTGTGAACAAGAGTGTGAGGAGTGGTTTCTTTGCATGGAGGGTGGTTGAACCATGTAATGCATTGCCTGATGGAGTGGTGAGAGGGAGAACGATCAATGAATTTAAGGAGTGGTATCATAGACTTTGTGTTTCTTAGGAAGGACCTCCCACAATGAGTCTTTGGACTCCATGGAGGCCTGAATAATAATAATAATAAAAACTTTGTATTGTGGTGGATGGTTCCTACTGTTCAAGCTTCACTACAATGTACAAATGCTTCAGGGTTTTGTTCTATCACACATTCTCTTTCTCATACACATGAATGAGCTAATATAGTACATAGCTTTGCTGACAATAGTACATTACAATCATCCTACTCATTTGATAAACCATGTGCTCAGCCATTCAAGGCTTGAAAATTGATTGTAACTAACCAGTACCTCAAACACTGATCTCCATACTATCCTTTAATCACACAAAGAATAACCTCATCATCCAAACTCAACTGATTCAACCTCTGTCTCACAGATGCACTGTTTTAGCTTTGCATTTTTTTCTACAAGTACTTCCATGGACATTGTGCCACTGAACTAGCAATCTCTACATTCTTTTGAGGATGTTAAAACAAGAGCTATAACTGCCTAACTATTCTTTTCAGTACAACTGAGAATACATCAAACCTGCATCTCCTCTTTCTCTTTTATCCCATCTATCTCTGGATCGGCCTTCTGCAAAAAGTGTTGAACAACTACAGTCTGTAACAAAGTACCTCAACAAGGTAACTGTTTATACTGGATGGAATAAATAATTGAAAACCTTATATGTATGATATCAACACATGAAATGATATCATACAATACAAATAAAAATAAATAAATAAATAAAAAGTGCAAACATACAGAAAAACAAAAGCAATGATATTATGTGCATATATATATATATGGACTAAAAATGCTATGCATCTAAAATTAAGTCTGATCACAAAAGATAAGTAAAAATTTGTATTTATAATGAAAAGTTGAAATAATTGCCAAAACTTCAGCAATAATTTACAACCTATAGAGCCTTTGAACTTTATACATTTGGTTTGCTTCTTGTTTTTCACTATACTTTAGTTCCAAAAGGAAAAAGGTTTAATTCATATCAAGTCATTCTCATGATGTAACATATGAATGACTTGATATCACAAGCAGCATGCTTTATCTCATGGTGTCAAAGGGAATGTTAGTTATGCTACTAACAAATTATACTTCATTTTGAACAGACTGGTCATAAAAGCTTACTGAATTTGTTTACATGCCTGCATAAGTTGAGTTTAATCATGGAATTTAATCATCCAAAGTAACCCGCTCCAGTATTTTGCAGGCAGCAGGTAAACAGCTGTATATATTTAAAAGGACTTCTAGGTAGTGGCAAAGTATTTTCTTCCAAACTTCTTTACTCATATCTCTGAAGTGGAGGTAACCTTGTCTTGTATGAGTTCTCATGTGTTTAAAACTACAAGTTTGTGCCTTACCTCTATTAGGACTTACAAATAACAGATGTGTCCAGTGTCCACTGCATTAATGCATTCATTCATGCAGTGAACACTGGTGGCCTGGAGGGTAAAAATAATATATATTCCCATATTATCTAACACTCAACCTATCCAGAGTATTAACATGTGATAGAAGTTTCAATCTTTCATGGGTGTGATCATCATAATAAATAACCATATTGTCTGTATTTCATAAATACAATCTCTTTATTTGTAAATACATTGTAATGGGTGCTGAAAAAAAAGACAATCAAGAAAGTTTCTTTAAAATTTTCTGCACTCCAAAAACATGAGCCTATGCCCATCATGAAGTTCTGTTCCTTTCCTAGTTGCATCCTGCAGTCTTGCTACTGTCTAGAGCCAGTCCTGTTTATGTTCATCTCTTGTGTGTGTTTTCAGCAAACATTTATGTTTTAAAATTAAGGTATCTCAAAATATATCAATGAATAACTGATCTTATGCAGAAAGTGCTTGTTCACAGAGGGCAATGAAGTAAACTTATCTGGTCTTCTTTAGATGACAGACCGCCAAGGCAAGTGTTAAAATTTTCCATGATTGGCAGGTTCTCAAAACATCACGATACTAAATACAGGGATATTTTGTGCATTGAGATAGTATTTATGCTGTGCCTTTGGAATATTTTTCATTAACACTGCACAGTAGTGAAAGGCCTGGCTATTAATAAATGCCATTTATAAATGACAAAGCCATCCAAGAAGACTATAACACAGCCTCACAAAAGAGACTAGAGAATACCACATATATATCGAACAACTTGACTCTATAATATAACATTTCTCAAACTTCTTTAAGGTACTTTAATGGACAGGGATAAGTTTTATCATTTGTACCAGTTCTAATTGTAACTATACCATCAACTTCTTCTCCTACTTGTATTACAATCTGAAAAAAAAAAAGAAAATACAAAACAATTTTACATTCACTGCAAATTATTTTCTTTATTTCTTACAGTTATTTATTTATTTACTAATTACTCCATTTTAAAAGTCTAGCATTACAGAATTTATCTATGAGGAAATGAATTTAACTATTCTTAGAGGAAACCAAAGTGAATTCAGCAGTGAGACAGAGTTAGGTCAAAAAATCTACATTTCCCCTTCTAAACCTTTACATAAATCAAATTAACAAATGGTACATCAACTAATCACTGTCATTTTGGCAAATTTTTATTACTAATTTAGAACTAAAAATACATAAAAGAGGCATCTCCATGGAGTCCTAAAACTCACACTAACCATTATTCATGCAGTACCTATCATAACTTTCCCATGAACTCATTTACTAACAATGCATTCATAACTAACTCTAGTAACCTATTCACCATACTCCAAACAAAATATCTAGGAGATTATGATCTGAATTACTAACAGGAATGTTCACCTCAATAGCATATCTGAAAAATACCTACTGGGTACTCTGGTTGGTAAACCTGCTTAAAGAAAATACTTCAACTTCTCTTCCAGCCTTATCAATGGAAGGAAGCCAGTTACAGTTGTGGACATTGAAGTCTCAAGGCAAGTATTTAGATTTAGATTCTAATTTACAATGATGATGAAGTTTAATGAAATAATTACATCACAAAGAGAAATAATTAAATATTGAAGCAATTAAACTTGCTGTTCGTCTCTGTTACAAAGACATCTTCAGAAATACAATGGTAAAATTGTAATAACACATACAAAAGCACACAAGAAACATTAAGAGGAAGAAGTGAAATTAGACTAAATGAAGACTGAAGTCTTATGAGGGGGCACCCTCTATAGGTGCTGATGGCTAGCCTGAGATGTTGGGTGGGAGGTCTAAGAATTAAAGTTTCCCAAATCTTGGGAAGTTTAGTACAATGATATTTATTAAACTTAGACTGGTTCTTGAAATCTGCTATTGATTCCAAAAACAGTCTTTCAAGTTTTGTATTTACTCTGGTGGAGCATGATAGTTTTCTTCCATCTGATTCTATCAAGGTACCAAAGCATGGTCTGCTAGATCTGATGACTGACCACAGTTGTGGCAGCAGATATATTTTTTTTGTGTTCTTCTAGGCAAATGTTAGTAGATCTCCTAGTCTGACCATACCTTTTACATACTTGGAATGGAGAGAGGAGGAAGCAAATCCTTAATAGAGTGGAGAAGGGAAGCTAGCTTCAAATGAAGTTTGAAAGCAGTACATCACTATTTCTTTAAAGTTCTGGCTATTTTTTCTGAAGTTGCTCAGATATAGGGAATAGTAATGGCATTACTGTAGTCCTTGTGTTGAGAGGAATGTGAGGAGGTGGAAGGGACAGATAATTTGTCAGGGGCGAATTCTCCATGCTTGCTGCGCAAGCTCATTAATTGAGAAAGAAGTAATATTTATTTGTTAATAAATGCATGTATTTATAAGCATTCCATTTAGGCTTTTATTTTTGTATACAGAAGACGTCTTAGGCTTGCACGGCAATAATTGAGCTTTGCTTTGTGTATTGAAGGCCGATGCTTGCTCGTCTAGTCAAAGCTACCTTGTCTTGCTTGGTTGTAGGAGCTTCCAGGTCCTTGCAGCAGCATTGTGATTTCATGCACACACATAGCCGTTTCATGTTGTCTCACTCTGTTGCTTAAACACAGACCATATGCAGTCAACGTAGCTCTAGCCAGTGAGCTTCAGCCAGCCTTTACAAGTGTGCGTGTTGCTTGGGAAAATTAAGTTACAACCAACTTTTTATGAAGATGTTATTGACCAGTTCATAAAGAAGAACCGTAGGGTAGAATTTGTATTCAAGTAGCTAAATTGAAAAAGATAGAATATCATTTGTAAAATATATGTTGTATTTGTATGATTAAATGTACATAAATTTCTAAATATAGTTTTAAATGGTCAGTAATTCATTATTCCACTAATCAAACTTCAAACACCTCTCACTCCCTGAATGATAACAAGAGCAAGCATGAATTTCAAGCATTCGCCCCTGTAATTTGTAGATCTTTTTGGCATTGTAACCATTGGACAGGAAGGTTTGATGAATAAAGGTAGGTTCTGTTGTAAGTGAAGCTTGGGTAGAACAGAGGTTGGAAGCTCTGTTGAGAAGGGTTTTGATGACACCATATTGTTGAGAAGGGGGGAATGATGGGAAAGTTTATGTATGTATTTACCTGTATGGAGGGATTTTCAGTAATCTGCAAAAGAAAGGGTGCCACTGACCAGACGATTAGAGTATCTACAAACAGCAACTGTTATTTTATTTTTCAAAAGTGAGCTGGATTCTAGGGTGCTGACTGTTGAGATGGAGGAGGAGGAAAGTGTAAGCCATGTTGCCAAACAAAGAACACATCATTGGGTGATTGCCAGCCATGTGAAGGCCTCTGTGAGGAAAGGGTATATGTGGAACTACAAGGCTGGTGATCATGAGAAGCTCAGGAGGCAGATTGCAGGTATAGTGTGGAATGAGGAGTTGGCCGGAAAGGAGATCCATGCTGCTTTTGTGTAATTCAAGATCTACCTGGTAGAAGCAATGTCTAAATGTATTCCAAGGGTCAGAAGGTTAAATAAGGTAGGTGTGAAATGGATGAATGAAGTGATTAAGCATGCAATACAGAGGAAAAAAAAGCATTATGGAGGTAACATCAGAGGAATAGTAATAATCAGTTCTGTGAGGATTACAAAGAACAGGCAAGAAGGGTGACTTGGTTGGTAAGGGTAGTAAAAGTGAAGTATGGGCAGCAGTTGCTAATGAAGCCAAAAAAATCCTATAGAGTTCTTCTGATATGTAGCCAGCAAAAAAAAAGAAAAAAGAATGATTATAAAAAAGATGACACTGATTGGAGAAAATGGTATAAGAACAACTACTGCATAGGATATAGCTGAGACATTTAATGAGCAGTTCATAAAGATCTTTCATTCTTGTGAATGTGATATCATGGAGAGTTTGAGAGTAGTTGATGACATGTACTGTGTGTACAAAGGTTAGTCTGGGTCTCTGGCAATTAGTCATCTGACTCCATGGAGATACCAGTACAATAATACTAAAAGTGAGTAAAGAGTGTACCATACACCAATTACATAATAAGTTCATTATTTTAGTTTGTCTTCCCTTATCAAATACCATAAAAATAATGGTATAACCAGAATCGATGGCAAGGAAAAGAGATCTAAGATGCCATAAATTCTGGTTATTTTTCTTGGAAGAACAAAATCTACAAGCAGATAGAGGGAACCGCCATGGGTTCCCTCCCTCTCACCCCCTCTTGCCAATTTTTATATGGAAAATTTTGAAAAACGAGCAATAGACTCAGTCCCTCTCAAACCTTTCGATCTGGCTAAGATATGTAGATGATGTATTCTCTATTTGATTCCTTCCTCAGTCACCTCAACAGCCTACATCCAAGGATCCAATTTACGATGGCAAAGGAAAAGAACCATTGTTTACCCTTCCTAGACACCTTAGTTACATGCCTTCCTAACAGTACACTTTCCTTCACTGTATATAGAAAACCTAAGCACATAGGCAGATATACATTCACAAACTCTCCCACCACTATCCCACTCAACAATATGGCATTATTAAAACTCCTAACCAAGAGAACTGCCCTTACAATTGAGCTTGACCATATAACCATATGCCATGTGTAGGTTGTATATGTTACAACCTACACAGAGCATTTAAGCCCCCACTGCAAACTTGCTACCCTTATCCATTCTACAAAAGATCAGCTCTCTCCTCTCTCAGTGCCTGGAGTTTATAAAGTACCCTGTTCATGTAAGCTGGTGTAATTTGAACAGACAGGCAGATCAGCAACCATCCACCTGAAGAAACACAAGTCATACATTTGCAACCATGACTATGGTCAGTCAGGCCTGGCTGACCATGTCTTGGATACAACCCACAGGATCTCATGGGAAAAAACCACCATGCTCCACAAGAGCAAATTAAAAAAAGAGAGACTATTTTTAGAATCAGCAGCAGCTCTCAGAAATCAACCAAATCTTAATAAATATGGTTGCATTAAGCTTCCTAAGATTTGGGAAACACTTATCAGAGATCCCACCTTACATTCCAGGCCACCTACAACCGCCCTTGAGGGCGCTCCACCTAGATAGGACTTTAGAGTCACCCACGTGGTTGGGCTTAATATTGTGTGGTATTTGTGTATATGTTACATTAGTTTTTCGTAATCCCTGAAGATGTATCCAGTGACTGAAACAAAATATAGGAAGTATTAAATTTTGTTTTAATCCTTTCTGAGTGCTGTGTACAATCCATTAAGCCTCCAACATGATGTCCTCACAGCACTTAAGCCTCTACACAAAGAGAACTTGAGGGAATGCAGTTTGCAAAACCTAATGAATGAGAAGAAGAGAGGGGGATATAATTGAGACAATTTACATTAACCTGGTACCAGGTTAATGTGGAAGAAAATTTTCATAGAATGGTAGAAGGGAGTAGAACAAGGGGACATACCCAGAAGCTGTATAAGGAGGGTGGGAGCAAGGGCATAAGGAGCAGGTTCTTTACATGAAGAATGGTTGGTGAGTGGAATGCATTTCCTGGCATTGTGGTGAATGCAAATACATTGAATGAGCTCAAAGAATGGTTTGATGTGCTTCATGTGTGATAGTGTTTGCCTCCCATGCGTCTTTAGACTTCGTGGAGGTCTTGTGTTAATTAAATAATAATAATAATTTGCCTGTGTTATTATGCTTCACAAGCACTCTTTGATCATTAGCTACACTAACTTCTTGATTCTGTGCATTCTCAGCAAATAATAGCTTTAATTGAAAGGGAGATGGTAAATCCCGTTTTATTTTATAGCCGTGTCCGAAACTCGGATCGAAATCCATAGTTTCATGCCGAAAAAACTATCGGCGAGCCCAAGTGTAAATGATCACTTGGGTAGTACAACACCAGGGCAACTCCATGCAAAGGTGGAGCAAGCTCCGTCACTAACTTTAATATTCTCTCATAATGTAAAACCCAGCTCCTAAGAGATGTATATATATTGTTTTACATTATGAGAAGAGGTCACTACCCAGACCGGTTTCAACCTTTTTTGAGGTCTCATCAGTGAGTAGGTAGACCTGGAATATCAAGGTTTTTAAGCGAACACGAACTTACATACCTCTACTATCGAATTGCCGAAGTGGTGCACTCCTATATTGTTAATTATTGTTAATTACTAAGATAATAAGCCGAAAGGCTATTTTACCGGCAAATTTGTTAATTGAAAGGGAGATGGTAAATCCCGTTTTATTTTATAGTCGGGTCTGAAACTAGGATCGAAATCCATAGAGTTTCATGCCGAAAAAACTATCGGCAAGCCCAAGTGTAAATGATCACTTGGGTAGTACAACACCAGGGCAACTCCATTCAAAGGTGGAGCAAATAAAATAAAACGGGATCTACCATCTCCCTTTCAATTAACAAATTCGCCAGTAAAATAGCCTTTCGGCTTATTATCTTAGTAATTAACAATAATTAACAATATAGGAGTGCACCACTTCGGCAATTCGATAGTAGAGGTATGTAAGTTCGTATTCACTTAAAAACCTTGATATTCCAGGTCTACCTACTCACTGATGAAACCTCAAAAAAGGTTGAAACCAGTCTGGGTAGTGACCTCTTCTCATAATGTAAAACAATATATATACATCTCTTAGGAGCTGGGTTTTACATTATGAGAGAATATTAAAGTTAGTGACGGAGCTTGCTCCACCTTTGCATGGAGTTGCCCTGGTGTTGTACTACCCAAGTGATCATTTACACTTGGGCTCGCCGATAGTTTTTTCGGCATGAAACTCTATGGATTTTGATCTGAGTTTCAGACCCGGCTATAAAATAAAACGGGATTTACCATCTCCCTTTCAATTAACAAATTCACCGGTAAAATAGCCTTTCGGCTTATTATCTTAGTAATTAAATAATAGCTTTTCTAAATGCCAAACCAAACCCATTCAAATGCAATCCATCGACTTTAAACCATTAAAACTTGCCTTCAAGAATTCACTCCAAAGATTCACAAACTGAATCTCTTTTGCCTCACACAATTAAGCCATCGTGCTATTCATTATCTCTGCTTTCCTTCTCAACTCTATTATCATATCTGGGTAATAGGCTAATGACATTCCCAACAACTTCCTCAGGTTTCCATCAGAATTCCTTTTTTTTCACAAAGTCATTCATGCCCATAACTACCACTAATTCTGATGTCCACTCTTTCCTTTTCTGCAATGCATCACTTATTTGTTTCTAAGTACCACCAAGAAAGCATGTTTTGTGTACTTTATTATTCATCACACCTCTAATGATTGCATTCCCATACAATGTTATATGATTATCCTTTGACTCTTTCTTTATAATCTAACTTCCTCCACCTCATTCAACATCAACCAGGTCTCTTCTTTTAGATGTTTAATCTCATCTTTCAAATGCTGCGATGATAAGTGACAATGTGCAGGAAAAGAGGTCTGAATATGTGGATGCCTAAAGTACATTTGAGGATAGAAAGGAGCAGTATGCAAGAGATGGACTGCATTTGAATAAAGAAGGATGCAGGCATTTGGAGAGACTGTTGTTTTCTGGGCAAGTGAGTGTGTTGGGACAGGGAAACTGAAATTGCACAAGTGGAATGTTGCTGGGAAGGACTCATATTGGTATAGCAGCATGAGAGATGAGAGGGCGTATGACAGGGGCTTAATCTTGGGGAGGTAGGATTTAATCTTGGGGGGGGGGGTGCCGAGTTAAGTAGACAATTTGAGAATACACACTACGCATTGCATACAACCTATGACTGAGCATCTGCAGTGATCGCCCAATACATGATACCCATGATCTCCTTTGGCCCTGCTTGGACAAACAAAGTAGCGCTTGGTCCAACAGAGCAATAGCAATACTTTGTTTGCTTCGCATTCAACAGTGGTCGTGATTCCCGAGAGCTACAGGATATTATCCTATCTTATGTAACCGCTAATTCATAAGTAGTATAGAAATAGAAGACATGACACAATATAAATAAAAAAAAATAATTTTAATTAGGAAAATATTTTTAGAAAATGTTCTAGTGTTTTATCCTTTTTCTTTTTGTAGGGGGCAGAGCCCCTTGGTCCCCTCACTGGGTATGCCACTGGAGGAGAGCATGCAGTAATAAGGGAACTGAATTTTAGGATTTTTCAAGGGACAACTGTCTTATGCAGTATGTGGTGGAGGGAACACGAGGATTGACAGTTCTGAATTTGGTCACAGAATCAGAGGATCTGATTGTGACTGAGATAGCATACTTGTTCCCATTGGTGAGCGTGACCAGTGATCATGTAGTCCTGACTTAATGGATGAATAGGCATGGGGAGGTATCAAAATAGAAGGAAGTGATGCAGAATTATTATTATTATTATTATTATTATTATTGTTCCGGGAAACTCCAAGGAGTCGACAGACTCATCGAGGGAGGCCCTAACATCATGTCAAGAACAACTATTCAACATTCACACAGTATCTATCATACCTTGCCTTGAACTCATTCACGGTCGTAGCACCCACAACAGACTCTGGAAGCTTATTCCACTCATTTACCACTCTCCAAGTAAAGAACCTAGCTCTAACACCCTTGTCAACCACACTCTTGCCCAGCTTCCATGCATGGCCCCTAGTCCTCCCACTACCAGTCATATTTTCAAAAATATCTTCTGGATCAATCTTATAAAAACCCTTCAGTAATTTGAATGTCTCAATCATATCACCCCTCCTTCGCCTATCGTCCAATTTCTGCAACCCACAAATCTTCAACCTATTCTCATAAGGTTCATTCCACAGACCTGCTATCATCTTGGTCACTCGTCTCTGGAACCTCTCCACTTCCTCCCCATCACGAAGAAACCCTGGTGCCCATAGCTGGGCACAGAAGTCCAGATGAGGTCTTATCAAGGCTCGATACAGAGGAACAACAACTTGTTCGTCTCTGCATGTTAAAGTATTTTTCAGAAGCCAAGTGATTTGGTGAGCTGTTTTAGTTACTTTTGCAATGTGCCCCCTAAACTTCAACTCCCTATCCACCAACACTCCCAAATCCCTGGCCTCATCAATCTCCTGGAGTATGATTCCACCAATGCGATATACTGCTGCTATTCTTTTCACCCCAAAGTGCATAACCTTACACTTTGCCACATTAAATTCACATCCATTTTTCCTAGCCCAGTCCTCCAAACTATCCAAATCATCCTGTAAAATGTTGACATCTTGTGCACTCACAATTGCTCTACCCAACTTTGCATCATCAGCAAACAAGTGAACACTTCCTCTCAGATTCTTTCCAATATCATTGATGAACAAATTGAAAAGCAGTGGTCCAAGAACAGAGCCCTGTGGCACTCCACTAGTCACAAGACGTCTTTTAGACTCCACTCCTGAATAAGCCACTCTTTCATATCTCTCCTTCAACCACCCTCTTATCCATCTCACCAACCCTATATCTATACCCATCTGCTCCAGTTTACTGATTAGGGTTCCATGTGGTATCCTATCAAAGGCCTTGGAAAGGTCCAGTAGTATCACTGTAAACCCATTACCCCTATCCAGTTCAGCCGTCACTGTGTTATAAAACGTGAGCAAGTTACTGAGGCATGATCTACCCTTCACAAAACCATGTTGTCCCCCATACAATATCCCATTTTCATCTATCCAATCCTGTATTCTTTTCTTGACTAATTTCTCTAAGACCTTGACAATGATTCCTGATATGCTAATAAGTCGGTAATTTACAACAGCAGTCTTGGAACCACCTTTATGCAGTGGAACTATTTTCCCCTCTTTCCACCCGCTCGGGACTAACCCAGACCCGAGACTCAAATTAAACAAAATGGTCAAGGGTACTGACAATTCTTTAGCTGCTTCTCGTACAACACGAGCTGGTATACCATCCAATCCCACAGATGTATTGACATTGAGGTTATGCAATAGACTACTCACCTCCACTTCATTAACCACAATTCCCGTATAATCTACTGGTTTATTCGTTTCTGCAATGTCACCACCTGGATGATATACTTTTGCAAAGTGCTCATTCAGTAACTCAACTATCTCAACTGATTCAGTTACCTCCCTACCATCAGCATTCTTTAAAATCAATCTGCCATGTACATTTTTCCTTTTACTTGCTACATATCTAAAAAACTGTTTAGGATTCTCTTTAGCCTGCATGGCCAATGTTCTTTCGTAATCCTTTTTAGCTTTTCTTACCACACTCGTCACCCTTCTGGCCTGCGCTTTATACCGTTCATGTGCCTGCCGGTCACCCTTCTCCTTAAATTCCCTCCATAGTTGTTTCTTTTTTTGCAACTCAAGCTTAATGGTGTTATTCATCCATTTAACCCCTACTTGATTTATTATTCGGACTCTAGGTATACAGTCAGCCATTGCTTCATGCAAGCACTTCTTAACTACCTCCCATGCACTATCAACTTCTAGTCCTTGCAGTTGTACATGCCATGGCACTGAACCAATCAAACTCCTAAGCATGTCATACTTTCCAGCCCGATAATTCCACATGTACCCTGTCTTAATTGAAAATTCTACACCTTTAGCCACCTCCCAAGTTAAGACCCTATGATCACTCTCACCGATTGGTGGCAATGTGGTCATATTTGTTACAGCCAAATCCTCAGATGTAATTACTAGGTCAAGTACTCTCTGACCCCTAGTATTTTCCATTACATGCTGTCGCAGATAGTTATCCCTTAATAACCGCAGAAAATCCAGTTCCTTCCTCCCGTGTGTCCTCTCCTCACTCCAATCAATGCGACCATAGTTGAAATCTCCCATAATAATCACCCTCCTTCCACCCATTTCTTCTATTTGCTTGTGCATACTGTCACCACCATCTTTTCCATCACCTGGTCTATAGCAGCACCCAATTGTATATTTAGTTCTGCTAGCCACAATCTCACACCAAATGGCCTCAAATGTGCTCTTTTCTCTATCCTGCAATTCAACTTCTATTCTCCTTGGCTGGAGCTCATTATAAGGAGCTCAATTATAAGGCAGGTAACTACCTATAATGCAGGTCGATGGACTTTGGACCTTGTAATGCAGATCTTTGCATTACAATGGATGAAAGAATTTCAAGGAAGAGAGGATTATTAGTGCATGAGTGATATTAAGAAAAAATTGTTGACAGCAATGACAGACTATATACCTTGAGTGAAAAAAAGATAAAACAATTTAGAGCCAAATGGATGACTAGGTCGAAACCGGTCTGGGTAGTGACCCTTCCCATAATGCATAGCATTATACATATCCATAAGGATATGTGCATTGAATAAAAGGGAAATTGCAAAAAAATAAAGGGTTATGAAAGGCATATAAGCAGAAGTGGAGAACAGTTGCATGAGGAATAAAGCTCAGGCTAGGAAAGTGACTAGTATTGTAAGGAAGAAAAGTTAGAATATGAGAGGAAACTGGCACTGCAATACAAAGAGAATCCCAAGGAGTATTTTTCAGTAGGTGGCAAGTAGAAGGAAAAAAATGATAGAGGATGGATTATTTTGTTGTATAGAGATGGGAATTGGGTGACCAAAGCAAGTGACATAGTTGAGCTATTTAATTATTACTTTCTTAGAGTGTTCCATTCTGGTACTAGGTGAGGAAGAGGATGTATTCTGCATACTGAGTATGCTAAATGTCAATAAGACAAGGGGAGTAGACGAATTTCACCATGTGTTTTTAAGGGAATGTTCTATGGAAGTGGGTGTGTTACAGTGGCGGCCCGTGAAGTTTTAAGTGGGGGTGCTGCCTATACAAAATAATTTAAAAAAAATTATTTTTTTTACTAATTAGTAACCAATTTATTAATAAATAAATCTGTAGATTTATTTATTAATAAATTGGTTACTGATTAGGACAAAAAGAATTTTTTAAAATTATTTTGTATAGGCAGCACCCCCCACTTAAAACTTCATGGGCTGCCACTGGTGTGTTGTTAACTTGGCTGTTTAATGAAAGTCTTGCAATAGGGCAGATTCCTGGAGGGTGGAAGGAGGGTAAGACAGTACCAAATGCATATCAGTAGTGGTAGAATGGAGGCATCAAACTATAGGCCTGTTTGTATATAATTATGCAGGCCAACATGGATTTGTTAAAAGGTGCTCTTGTTTTAATCTGGTTACCTTTTACAACAGAGTAACAAGAGCGGTGGATGAAGGTAAAGTATACACTATCATTTTTTTTTGATTTTTCCAAGGTGCCAAATTTGACAGGGTGCCACATAACAAGTTGATTTTTAAGTTGTATCACATAGGTTCGAATAGAAGGTTAGTGGAATGGATTGGCTCTCTGTAAGATATCAGAAAGTCGTATGCAGGGGAGCAGTATCAGAGAGTAGGAAGGTTACAAGTGGAATTCCACAGAGTTGAGTCGTGGGACTATTGCTGTTCAATCCTTACATCAATGATAGTGTCAGAAGACTACAGGGAGATGTTCAGTTGTTCATAAATGATGTGAAGCTTGGGAGGGTTATTAGTAATTGTGCTGATGTTTTGGTTCTTCAAGAGGATTTGAATAAGCTAGAAGGGTGAGTAAAGGCATGGGGGATGTCAGTTTAATGCAACTAAATGTAAAGTTTTAAAATTTGGGATCTACAGATGGGATGCTTTGTACTCACTTTGTGGAGTTATATTGGAAGAAGTGGAAGAAGCAAGGGATCATGGGGTGATTATGGATAGAGATTTAAAGTTCCAAGGTCATACTGCAAAGGTTGTGAAGGCATTTAAGAGAATTGCAGCAATGTTGAGGAGAACACTGAGCATAAGAGATAGAAGTGTGCTGGTCCCATTGTATAAGAGTTTCATCAGACCACATATGGATTTCTGTGCTTAGATCTGGTCACCAGGATTTGAAGGGGATGAAGTAACCTTGGAGAGGGTGCAGAGATTGATAACAAAAATGATGTCAGGAGTGTACAATGTTGATTATGAGGCTAGCCTGAGGATGCAGACCTGCAGAGTTTGGTGAATAGAAGGCAAAGAGGGGGGGGATATGATTGCAACATTTAAGCTGCTGAAGGGTTATTATTGTATTAACACTGAGGAGATTTTCATATGGTAAAATGTGGAAAAGGAACAAGGATAAGAGGCCATCTCTGGAAGTTGCAAAGGGTGGTGGCGAGTAAAATGGTAAGAAGAGTGAGTGGATCATGGGATGCATTGGCTGAGAGGTGGTGAACATGCAGACTGTGGATGATTTTGAGTGGCATAACAGACTTTGTGTTCACTAGTGTTGACCTCGAGTGATAAGTCCTGACTCCATGGGGATCAAGAAAATGATAATGATAAAATCTTTCAAATTTTTCAGTGTATATATTATTCTCACAATACAGCCATTGAGAAAAATCAAGGGCAGAACTCAATTTTCATTCTGTAGACATGCATTTCTTTATGAATGATATTTTCAGACAGCAGAAGCAGTAGGAACAAGAAAGTAGCAAGAACACAAATGATCAAAATTACTGAAGGACACTTGTATCTATCATAAAAAAATGGTGCACAATAATACAAAAAAAAAAAAAAAAGCCACAATATTTAAAATATTTCTTAGCAAAGTTCAAATATAATGCTACATTCACTTCGGACACACACAAATATATAAAATGATAAATAAGAAATGTATATAAACACACACACATACTGTATATATAAAATAAACTATTTAAAAAAGAATGTGATCCTAATTCAACTTACCTGATCATGCAATAATTTTACACCATTTTCACCATCACTAACTTGAATTGTATGAGTTACTTGAAGAGGGTGTTCTCCAGGATGAAGCTTTGCTACATATTTAGATGGAAAGTATCCAACTTTACCAAGGCACTTTCCCTGAAGCAGCATATAATTTAATTATGCTTTAAGAAAATAACTGTACATACAACATATGCAAAATAAAATTACTTAATTAAACTAATTGTTTTTCTTTTTTAATTCACAAAATCCATTAAAATCTAAGATAATATACCAAAAATCCAATTGCTATGTAAATAACAGCTTTCTGCAGATACTGTTTCACGTTGCCCTTGATGCAGTTAATAGCTCGGGACTGATAGTCATCTACGTGAGGGGTTGTTACCGTTGGAGGTGGAGGAAATAAGAAATCTGGGAGTGATAGTGGATAAGGATCTGATATTTAGGGACACTTGCCAAAATTGTGTGGGAATGATGCGAAGGACACTGATGTGTAGAAGTAGGGAGATTCTTGTTCCATTGTATAAGGCTTTGATTATGCCACATGAACTATCGTGCCCAGATTTGGTCAACTGGTTTTCAGAAGGTTGAAGAGATATGTTGGAAAGGGTCCAAAAGTGGCTAACTAAGGTAGTTTCTAACCTCTGGAATGTCGAGTATGAAGAAAGATTGAGAAGATGTAATTCGCAGAGTCTAGTGGACAAGAAGAAGAGGGGAGATATGATAGAGACCTACAAGTCAGTAAGGGGTTGTTATAGGATCAATGCTGGAGAAGTTCTACAGAAAAAAGTGGGAGATCGGGGAAGAACCAGAGGTCATCCCTGGAAACTGTATAAAGAGGGTGTAAGTAGGGGAGTGAGAAGCAGGTTTTTTTTTGTGCAGAGTTGTAAATGATTGGAATGCCTTGCCTGAGAGTGTGGTGTCTGCAAGGAGTTTGAGTGTGTTTAAGACATGGTATGATGAGCTGTGTGTGTGATAAAAGGACCTCCCAGATGAGTCTTTGACTCCATGAGGTCTTGAGGGTAATAATATGTTTCATAGAGCAGAGAGCAGCAAGGGTAGAACTAGAGGCCATCCATGGAAGCTATATAAGGAGGGTGATCAGGGAAGTGACAAGCAGGTTCTTTGAGTGGAATGTATTGGCTGAAAGTGAGGTCAGTGTAGAAACTGTGAATGAATTCAAAATGTACTTCAATGACCTTTTAGCATGAGAGAGTATAGACCTCCCACAATGAGTCCTTTGACTCATGGAAGTCAGATGATAATAATGGTTCAGGAATCACAATTCCCTTTGATCAGAAATCTGGTCTAGGATGCAAAAAACTTTTACAATAAGCTCTTCAACTGAAGATAAGGCAGCTTACCTCATATAAAAGTGTTAGTTTTTATTTTTTAATATCAATCCCACACACCATAGTAGGATTGATATTAAAAAATAAAAATGCCATGTGTGGGCAACTAAATAAAAAAAAAGATGCAATCTGCTAATGTACTTCTTAAAGAAATAATGTACTTCTTAAAGAAATTCATTGGGTTCATGCGGTTAGCCTAGTGGCATATGTTTCACAACCATATGCCTGGGGAAGGAGTGTTCCTAGGTTCGATTCCCATCAATGATGTGAGGAGCTTAAGGATTTTCATTACTCACACTTCATGTTGAAAGACTGAAGAGCAGAACACCTGCTCTGCAGATTAAGCATAGCATCAGCTACACAAACTGGCCACTGAATTAAAAGCCTTTATGCAGATGTACTTCATGCATATATGCTATGTAAGCATCACTTACATAGCATATATGCAAAATACTTGGTAATGTGCATCACCATGTGTTCTAGGTAACTATTTAAGAATGCTGCTGGTCAGTAATGTTGATCACAATGGGAAAAACAAGGATCTCTTGGGGTTCAATAAAGGCTTATTGTGGGTACTCATCTGGTTCGAGCCATGATTTTGAAAACAGCAGAGCTGACTGGTTTCTCAAAAGGTGAGATATGCTGGATGTCATTTAATGAAGGCTGTTCCCAGTCCATATTTCACCAATCAATGAGTAGAAAACTGAAGAGGATCGGTATTTTAGTTGCATGCCTATATGGAAATGAATGATTTCTGCAAAGAACCAGAAAGTTAGTCTACAATGGTGTAAGGAACACTGTG
This sequence comes from Typopeltis vanoorti, assembly GCF_054136105.1. Taxonomy (NCBI): domain Eukaryota; kingdom Metazoa; phylum Arthropoda; class Arachnida; order Uropygi; family Thelyphonidae; genus Typopeltis; species Typopeltis vanoorti. The sequence continues at coordinate 107,264,839 of NC_143563.1, forward strand.
ACTGGAATCTGAGAAAAAGTGATGTGGTCCAGCAAGTCACAGTATACCTTGTTCTGCACCGATGGTAGGCAGATTTTGCAGGAGTCACATGATACAATGAACCCAGCTTGCCTTGTAAGCACAACTTAAGGTTCTGGATGTGGTGTCATGGTGTGGGACATGTTCTGTTGGTATGGAATGGGTACCCTGATATTGCTGATGGGTTGGGTGTCCTCCACATTGGTGCTGATCAACTCCATCCTGCAATGCTGATTTTTTATCCAGCAGGTGATGGTTATTTCATGGATGACAATGCTACTGTCCATTGCACAATTCTTGTGCAATGGACACCACAAAGCCAGATCTAAATCCCATGTATGAGGGATGTCCAGAAAGTAAGTTCCGATGAGCTATCAGAGAAACAAAAATATACTTACAAAAAAAACTTTATTGGAAATTAAAGTAGACATCTTTCACTACTTTTCTACATAATTTCCACCATTGTTCAGGCATTTATCATAAGAGGGCACCAAGAGTTGTATACCTTTGTCGTAGAAAGTTGCCACCTGTGACACAAACCACGTATTGACTGCTTCTTTGACCTTGTCATCGTCTTGAAACCGCTGGTCACCAAGGAAAGATTTCAGATGTTTGAGCAGGTGAAAGTCACTTGGCACGAGGTCAGGACTATATGGGGAATGATGGAATTGTTCCCAGCCAAAGGTGGCGAGAAGTTGTTGTGTTACACAGGCTGTGTGTGGGCGGGCTTTATCATGAATCAAAACAACGCTCCTGGTAAGCTTGCCATGTTGTTTATTCTGGATCGCATGATGCAGCTTCTTAAAGGTTTGGCAGTACATACTCATGTTGATTGGGGAGCCATGACCCAAGAAGTCTACCAGAAAAATTCCTTGTCTGTCCCAAAACACAGTGCACATGATTTTCCGAGTGGAAACTGTTGTCTTCAATTTCGTCTTGACTAGTGATGAGGTGTTCCTCCACTCCATGGACTGTTGTTTAGATTCAGGGGTTGCATGTGACACCTAAGTCTCGTCCCCAGTGACAAGTCTTCTCAGGAAGGCATTGCCATCCTCATGGTAGCGTGTCAAGAATTCCAACGCACTGCCCAGCCGATTCACTTTGTTGTTCTGTAAGCAACTTCGGCACCCAGCATGCACACAATTTTCGATAATTCAGTTTCTCCAACACAACTTCATGAAGACATTAACGTGAAACTTCTGGAATTTGCAGGGAGAGTGACGTCATAATGAATCTCCTATTCTGTCGAATCTTCTCTTTGACTGAACGCACGAAATTGTCAGTCACTAAAGATGGTCGCTTGCTCCATTCATCATCGTGCACACCTGTCCTTCATTAAAAAGTCTTACCCATCTTCATACTATTGAATCACTCATTGCATGTTCTCCATAAATGTCAATAATTTGCCGATGGATTTCAGCTGCTTTAATGTTCCTTGCATTCAAGAAATGGATAACTGACCTAATTTCACATGCGGCAGGTGATTCAATTTTCTAGACATTATAAACACACACCAAGAAGCATAGGCACTGTGAGAATGTCTGAAAATAGCACCAACACCTTGCTAACGAATCAACAAACTCAGCAAGCATGCACACCATTGTGATCACAGCACTGCAGTGAAAATATTTAAAAACGGAACTTACTTTCTGGACATCCCTCGTATGAGGCATGTTAGAAAAACAGATCCAGGAGTAATGTCCTCTTCTGCCAAATCTGAGCCAGTTAAAGGACTGTCTAGTGAATGCCTGGTATGTTGTAGACAGATGTAATCCAAGATCTTGTGGAATCTATGCCGAACTGCATAGGTACTGAATTTCATGCTAAAGGAGATCCACCACAGTATTAAATAAAAGTTTATAATTCAGTGGCCGGTATGTGTAGTTTAGGCCCCCAAAAAGCAAGGTAGTATTCCACCTGTGATGAAAGTCACCAGGTGGAGTACTTCTACTACAACTTTTACATGGAACATTTTGAAAACCAAGCATTCAACACAGCTACATTCAAACCAATGGTCTGGTTGTGCTATGCTGATGATGTGTTTGCCATTTGGTCTCATGGCCCAGACACTGAATATAATTTTAGCACATCTCAACAGCCAATATCCAAAAATAAACTTTGCCATATTAAAATAAAACAGCAATTTTTTCCCCTTTCTAGATACATTACTGATAAGACTTCCTAATGGCTTATTACCCTTTTCCATTGAAAGAAAACCCACAAGTACAGGAAGGTACTTACATAAGCAATCACACCATCACCACCACACATCCCCAAGCATCCTCAAAACACTTACTGAGCTAGGGATGTTTATTCAAATGACAGAGCCCTTAAAACTGAGCTATGGGACCTTTGGAACATTTTTTTAGCCAATGGCTACAGTCCATATAAAATAGATAAAATACTACATGTATTCCCATTCATCCTATAACCAACACAGGATCACTACAAAACTATTCCACTCCCATGAGAAAAGATAGCTAAAGTTCTCTCCAAATACGATCTCCAAGCCACTTTTAAAACACCCATGCAACTAGCTACCTTCATTTGCTTTCCTAAAGATCAACTTCATCCTCTTGCACATAATGGAGTGCATAAAGTTTGTTGTGCCTGCAGTTTAGCTTATTTTGGACAGACTGGTAGAACAGTTAGCATCTGCCTTGAAGAACCCAAAAATTACACCCATGATCAGCTTTATCACAAGTTAGGACTAGCAGACTGTGCTCTGGATACTTATTTACATAGCATTAAATGGAAGAAGACATTAGTTTAACATAGATCTTATTATAGGTCTAAAAGACTATTTTTAGAATCAGCATCTGCTATGAAGCACTCCTCCAACCTCAACAAGAAGGGTTGCATTAATTTGCCAACAGACAGATCTGGCAGACAGTCATTATGAGACCAGATAGCATGACTTCTTCAAATTAACTTATAACTAATTAGTCATAGAGGACACCTTGTTAGAACATTAGTTCTGTGCCAGTTATAAATTGATTTGTTCTTAATGTTTCAGCATAGTGATTGTCACAGTTATAATTTGTGCTCCGATGATGCTGGGTAGAAAACCAGTGAAATATTAGTAAGCTTAATAAATTAACTTATTCTTTCATCTCTTAGTGTTCTTTATACTGTGAAGCACCAATATGAATAATCAATAACACCTATTAGTAATGTGGAGAGTATGCTCTGCTACATATGTACCAGAGCATACTCTCCACATTACTAATATTACCTGCCCTGCAGTTTGGCTACTTGGTGATAATAGTGATGTGGGCAGCTGATAAAAACGCAACACGAACTAATGCACCTTTCTTTTTTCATATTTTGATTCTGTTATCAGTGTAGAAAAACATAATCAAGGATTTGTCAGCTGAGACAATCTGTTTTCCACTCCTCTAGTATCCACTGTCAGTGGTCCTCTGCCTGGTTATTCATACCATTATACACATTAGACTGCAGGATTTTTAACTCTCCACTGGTCTTGCATCAACAAATTGGATATGGCTGATATTTTCTAGTTGTTAACCCACTCTTAATATACACTAGACACCACACATGGTAAATAAAGAGCCATTCCTGAATGGAAATGGCTCTTTATTTGCCTACCTGGATCAGATCAAGAATGAACATGTAACAGCATTTCTGGATTCAAAGGCTGATACATTATGCCTAAAAATGTTTTATTAGGCACAGTGGCATCAGCCTCAGAAACGCCAAGGCATTAATAAGCTTGCTTCATGATAGGTGGGTGACTGACAGATTGACATCAAAGAACAGTATATAGGGTTGACATTATTATCTTTCTTTATTAAGCTCTGATACTATAGGCAAGTGACGAGCGATATACCACAGGGTTTTGTCCTTGAGGTACTAGTGAGTTTAACTGTACATTAATGATATCAGAGATGATTTGAGGGGAAATATCCAATTATTTGCTGATGTTAAAGTGAGGAAGGCAATAAGATCCCAGAAATAATTTGAATGGACTGGGAACAAAAGATCATGGCTACCAGGTCAAATGATTTTAAGGCCGTAAACTTCATAATGAAAAATTATAAGTTTTAGATTACCTAGAAAGGACTCTGCTGCAAGAAACTGATGAGACTGGAGATTTAGGGGGTTTATGGTAGAAAGGAACTGAAGTTTAGCGAGCATGCTTCAGAAGTAGGCAAAAACAATACAAGAAATCACTTGGAAGTTGAAAAACATGCTGACAACTAGTGATAAAGAAATTATAATCCTTCTTTATAAAGGCCTGATAAAACTACATCTGAACTATTCACAGATTTGTCAGGTTGGGAATGAGTAAACAGTGGAGAAGATCAAGAAGTGGGTGACCAATGGCTAATAAGTCTGTGGAATGCTGCCTATAAAGAAATATAAGGATTTGCATGTTACAAAATTTCATTAATATTATAAAACTTATACATAATAGAAACACATATTATTAAGGAAGTTTTATAGGCTAGATAAAGAAGAAATGTTTAATAAATTGCAGGAAGGGAGAAAACAAGATCACCCTTGGAAATGGAGTAAGGATATGAGGACTACACTTTTTGCTTGGAGAGTGATGAATGAGGGGAAGCTTACCAGAGATGGATATAAATGCATTCCTCAGGGCAGATATGCAGGCAGTGAGTGCGATGCCTTTGGAGATACACAGATAATAATATGTGTCTACATGTTTATTTTACACAGAATTCTTTTTCTTGTGATTACTATCAATTTTGTTTTGTGAAAGTGATTTCCATATTCCATTTTCTAACTCTCTGATGTATATTTTTTTATTTGATGTTAAAATAATATCACCTGTATATTCTACATAATCCTTTTTTGTTCTTCCATAAATGGTAATTCTTTCACATTCTTTTAGAATCTTAACCATCGCTATCTCTAGAAAAATCTTAAGACACAAAGAAAGGAAATATTATACATTCACTGTTACTATACTTTCTCCCTTATATGTTGCTAATTGGGCTAATTGGGCTTATTTCTATATCATTATATGTGTAAGAAATGTGTATGAACATGTATGCAAGTTTTAAAGCAAATAAAAGTTGAGCAACTCTCAGATGCGAACTGCAAACTAAAATACATAAACATTATTCAAGAAAAAATGAGGGTTTGAGAACAGGAACCAAACCTTGGAGATTCAGTGGCAAATCCTGAAGAAAACATTGATTCAGCCAGAGAGGCATGTGCTGAGGTTGTCTGCAAGGATAGAAAAATCAGAACTAAATGGTGGACACAGAAAGTTAAAGAGGCAGCAAAGGAAAAGAAGAAAGCATAACAAAAGTTCTTGGCAAATAAGTCAGCTTGTTGCTCTTAGAAACAAATTTACAGAAACAAATGTAAGAAATCTAAACACTGTGTAAAACTAGCTAAACAAAAGCCATGGGAAAACTTTGACATAGAAAATAAATATCAAGAAGGTGGCAAGTAATTCTGGAGGTTGTTGAAGAAGCTCAGAAATGGAGGAAAGAGTGCTGTAAAAGGAATTAGAGATGATAAAGGTGACATTAAAACTGAAGAAAAATATATCCTTGATGTATAGAGTAATTACTTAGAAAAATTGCTAAATAAAACAAGCAGTCATAGCATAGTGGGCAAAAAACACTCAACAGGGATGCAATCAGGAATACATATCCATACTTGAAATAGAAAATGCTATCAAAGGCTTGAAATGTGGAAAGGCAGCAGGAATAGATGATATTAGACCAGAAATGCTGAAGTATGGAGGTATAAAAGTCTTACAGTGGCTGCACTGTAAGACTTTTATAATCATCCAGAGTGCACTGCAGCACTCCGGATGATTGGAGTACAAAGAAATAAAACTGAATGTGAGAATTATAGAGGTATTTCTCTACTGAGTGTTCCTGGTAAGATTTACACAAGTATACTCGAGAAACGGTTGAGAAGGATTATGGAAGAAAAGCTTGTTGAAGAACAAATGGATTCAGGCCAAATAGAGGATGTCAGGATCAGATTTTCACTTTAAGACAAATAGTCGAGAAATCACGGGAATATAACAAAGATTTAAGTTATGTAGATCAAGCAATACTTAGTCTTTATTTGAGTTGTAAGTCAGCAGTTAGAATTGAAGGAAGTACAGGAAGATGGTTTAATGTTAAATCTGGTGTCAGACATGGATGTACATTATCCCCTCTGTTATTCATTATCTATATGGATCACATTATGAAGGGAAGTGGAATTAAATCTGATATCAAAATTGGAGATGTTAATGTCAGCTCTTTGCTTTATGTGGATGATGTTATACTTCTAAATAAATCTACTACAAGTCTGCAAGATTTCCTGACTACATTGAATAACTGTTGTAACAGATATGGTATGAAGGTCAGCAATAACAAGACAATGAAAATGGGCAGAAGCAATAAAAATATCAACTGCATTATGAATGAAGAACCTATAGAACAAGTAAACATTTCAGCTACTCAGGATGATTTTTAAGGAAGATGGTAAATTAAAATTGAAAATAGACAACAGGATCAACAAAGCTGGTATGGTAGGAAGTCAACTGAATAAATCTATATGGAATAAGAGAGAAATTAGTTGAAACACTAAATTAGCTGTATACAAGACAGTGTTCAAGCCAATTTTAACTTATGGATCTGAGAGTTGGGTTAGAAGTAAAACACTTGACCAAAGACTAGAGACTTCGGATATGAGAGTCCTGAGAAAGATTAGAGGAGTGAACAGATGGCATCAGTGGCAATGTCATATTAAAAATAAGGATATTAAGAAAGAACTTAATACTGTTAGCATTCAGGAATGTGTTAGCCAAGTTAATCTCAGGAAAAAGACCCAGAGGAAGACCAAGATATAGGTGGATTGATATGATAAAAAGTGCATTAGAAGATAGAAATATAAGATCTGACAATATTGGAGGCTTGACAAGTAATAGATTCATTTGGAGGAAAATTGTAGATAGGAAGTTAGTAATGATGTAAATTTTTCATGTAGTACTATCATATCCTGTACACCCCTTGAGGGTGCATGGCAGGAATTTGATTATGATGATTATACATTATAGTAATTTTTTTTAAACAACTTAATATATATATTGGTTCCATGCTCAAAGGGCATCTGAAGACAGAAAGGAACTGTATGTGAGAGACAGCTTGCATTTGAATGACGAAGGACGTAAGCATTTGGAGAGATTGCTGTTTTCTGAATGAGTCAGTGTGTCAATGCAGGGAAACTAGCATTCCCAGGGGTGGTCTCTTATGGGAATGAGTGCTTGGGAGAAGGGGGACAATATCAGGTAACACTGAGTCCAGTAGGGTCGTGAGGGGGACAAATGATAGGTAGGTATAGAAGTAGTGACATTTTTATGCTTTATACTAATGCCAGGAGTATCTGAAATAAAGGAGATGAATTGGTGGTACTGATAGCAGCAGCCTGGCCAAAGTTGATTGGGATCTCTGAGACGTGGTTGACAGAAGATGATATAATAACAGGAATAGAAGTGGCAGGGTACAACATTTTTTGGCAGGATAGGAAGGGAAAATGCATTGGTGCAGTACTGCTTATGATAAGTGATGACTTAAAGTCCTGTAAGAGTAGAGGCTTTGGAAGACAGTGACACTAATGGTTTTGAAAGCATATGGTGTGAGGTAGAGGTGGGCAAGACAGGATATTTAGTGGGGTGTTGCTACAAGCCTTTTCCTATTTTTTTCATATTTTGTTAAATAATTTTCTCCACTTCTTCCTAAATACTTATTTGACCAAACAAAATATGAGATGAGACAAAACAGTATTTACATTTTTTTAAATTTAGGGTCACTTACGGTTCAATGCTAGATATAACTGAGAGGACCTCAACGTATTCCACAAGGAATGTGGAGAACTAATCAGAGCCCTTGCCCCTATGCCAATCCTTACCTTTTTGTGGTGTACCCTGTTAATGCATTTGTTCAGTGTCCTTCATACTAAATGAATCATAAATGTATTCTCTAATAAAAACGATGATATATGATGGAATTTCACACCAGTTGGGACACTACCTTAAATTTTTACAAATTGGTGAAAATCTTGTTTAATGACAGTGATAAAGATACTAGAATAAAATCACTCAACCTACGAGCAACTAACGATAATAGCAAAAATAGTGTGAGAAGCTCTGAAAACAATGTGGAACTCATACATGAATTAGAAAAGTATTATATTGATATAACTGGTTTACTGAAACAAACAAGAATTAAAAAGATGATATGCTGCTAAATAATAACTACAAAATGCTATATTTGAACAATAATAATCGGGGAAGGAAGGAGTAACAATAAACACAAAAATACTTTAAATGGCTGACAATCTCAAGTGAAATTATGTGGACAGATTTCAAAATGGGACTGTGCAATGAGACTTAATTTTTTTTGCTTATGATCCACACAAGGTTCTACTAAGGAAAAGGTGGAGAGATTTTTTGAGTAGAGAGGGCACTGATATAAGGAAAAGCTGGTTGTTCATGGAGACCCAAATAGCAGAGTAGGAAATAACTACCAGAAATCTAGAAATGCTTTGTGGAAAAGGGCAAAGTTAATAATAACAGTAATTACCAGCTGGAGTTGAGGATATGAACATGTCATTACTAATATCATGTTCAAACAAAGATGTGTGTAAATTCCCACAGAGAGAGAGAATGCACAACAAATACGTAATGTTTTAACAAATGATATTACTACTGATGTGATATCTTAACACTAGTTTAAACTACAAATATACAAGTTATCACCATTTAGTTTTAAACAGAATAAAAAAAATATTATATTATATTCATCATCATCTGGTTTTCATGAAGTCAAAATGATTCACTGTGGGCAGTTACACTGTTACACACATACACATAGCTTATCATACCATGCCTTAAATGCATTCACCATTTCCACACTCTAGGCAATACCTTCCAATCACCTATCACTCTCCATGCAAAAAAATGTATGCCTCACCTCACCTTCTTTCCAGCTTTCTTGTTCTCTCCCTGTCTGACTCCCCCATTGTATGAAAATTCTTATCCATATTAATTTTTAATAATCCCCTTATCAACTTATACAGTATGTCTCAATCATTTTCCCCCCCCTTCCCTCCTATCCACTATTATTATTATTATTATTCAGGCTTCCAAGGAGTCAAAAGACTCTTCGAGGGAGGTCCTTCCTAAGACATAAAGTCTGTCAAGACTCATCGAGGGGAGGTCCCCCCCCTGAGAAACACAAAGTCTATCATACCATTCTTTAAACTCACTGACCGTTCTCGCTCCCACCACTCCATCAGGCAATGCATTCCACGGCTCAACCACCCTCCACACAAAGAAACCACTCCTCACCCTCTTGCTCACAGTTTCCTTTTGTAACTTCCAGGGATGGCCTCTTGTCATCACTCCTTCCCGCTGATCAACCAAGCGAAAGAACTCCCCAGTGTCAACCCTGTAACCACCTCTCAACAGTTTAAAAGTCTCAATCATATCACCTCTCCTTCTTCTATCCACCAAACTCTGCAGTCCACATTCTCTCAGCCGATCCTCATAACTATCCTTGTACAGTCCTGAAACCATCTTTGTCATCCGTCTTTGTATCCTTTCCACAGTTAATTTATCCCCTTCAAATCCTGGGGACCAAATCTGAGAACAATAGTCCAAGTGTGGTCTGATCAGAGACTTATACAACAGAATGATAACCCTCTTATCTCTGCAGGTCAGTGTCCTTCTCATAATAGCAGCAATCCTCTGTGTTACCTTCACCACCTTTGCAATATGTCCCCTAAACTTCAGGTTTCTATCAATCATCAACCCCAGATCTCTTGTCTCCCCTACTTCCTCCAGTATAACTCCTCCCATAGAGTATGCAGCATCCCATCGATGTTTCCCAAACCTCAAGACCTTACATTTTGCTGCATTAAACTGACACCCCCATTCACTTGCCCATCTATATAGCTATTTAAATCCTCTTGAAGGGCTACCACATCTGCACTATTACTAATAATCCTTCCCAGCTTCGCATCATCTGCAAACAACTGAATATCCCCCTGCAATCCACTGGCTATGTCATTGATATAAAGGTTAAACAATATAGGTCCTAGTACTGAGCCCTGTGGGACCCCACTTGTAACCCTCTGCCTCCTGGAAACTGCTCCACCATACACAACTCTCTGATACCTATCAGACAGCCAATCCTGAATCCCGTTGACCAATCTGACATCCAGACCCATGTGCTGCAACTTAAATATCATCTTATCATGTGGCACCCTGTCAAATGCCTTCGCCAAGTCTAAGAAAATTGCAGTATATGCCTTTCCCTCATCTAATGTTCTTGTAACTTTATTATAAAAGGCTAGCATATTGCTAAAACAAGAGCGTCCTTTCACAAATCCATGTTGATTCTCACAGATAACATTACCCTCATCTGCCCAATGCTGTATACGGTCCCTCACTACTTTCTCCAAGATCTTAACAACTACTGATGACACACAGACTGGCCTATAATTAGACACTTCCAGTCTGTTACCACCCTTATGCATTACTTTCCTTCCATCCCTGGGCACCTTTGCCAAAGCCAGACTTTCATTGAAAAGCCACGTTAAAGGTACTGTCAATTCCCTAGCACATTCTCTCAAAACCCGTGGCGAAATACCATCCAGTCCCACCTAGAATCCATAAATTGCATTCCTTCAATCTGTTTTCATACTTGACATTCCAGAGACCAGAAACTACCTTAGTCAATCATCTCTGAACCCTTTCCAATATTTCTTCATTCTTCTGAAAAAAACAAGATAACCAAATCTGTGCCCAGTAATCCATATGCAGCCTGATCCAAGCCTTATGTGGAACCATAACATTCTTACACGTCCTCTGAAACATTGCTATACTCCATTGTGCCATCCTCAAAATTTTAGATCATTGTCCATCACCACACTCAGATCCCTTATCTACACTATTACAACATTGAACTAGTAACCCCATTTTCTTCCTCATTTACTCAGTCTATTCAGGTCCTCACAAATCCACAACATCTGCTCAACTCCTCACAGGTCTTTCTAACTTTGCATCATTAGCAAACAACTGTATATCACCATTCAAACCTTTCTTAATATCATTAATAAACACAAGCTAAGCAGCCATAGTCCCAAACACAGCCCCTTACACACACTGGTGACTTTCCTCTTGTGGGATATTACCCCCTTCCCGTGAATAAACACTTGCTAATATCCAAAGCTCGGCAAATTATTCAAAATCCTACCTTGCAATGTAAGAAATGTACTCACTCAAGATCCCTGTTTTTTAAATGATATGTATCAATAAGGCAGTAGGAGTTCTATAAACTGATCAATGGCCTTGCATCTGTATTTTTTAAAGTTATTATTATGAAACCTCCACAGAGTCAAAAGACTCATCACGGAATGAGTTAAAAGATTCTTTTTTAATAAACAAAAAATATGTTTTGCTCAGCCTGCAGTTAGTTGACACAGGCAAGCATATTTGTTGAGCCTTGATAATACCTGTTAGACAGCCAATCTCCAATCCAGTGCAATAACCTAGTATCAACTCCACCTATTCCAGTTTAACTATCAGCTGATCATGTGGCAATCCTTTCAAGGCTTTTGCAAAATCGAAACATACTACTGTGGATGCATTTGTCACATTGTAAGTGGATTATTTATAATAAGTAAGTATCTAGGCTAATTTGTCTATACATTTCCTTATTACCGTTCTCAGGAGAAAAACTCAGGGGAGAGAGAGAAATAGAGAGCTTGCAACTATATCATGGGATGAAGAATTGGATGGAAAGAAAATCAATGGTGCTCAGGCCTTCTCAGTAACTGTCTGACAGACAATGTCTAAATGTATTCCAAGGTCAGAAGGTTAAATAATAGATGTGAAAGAGATGAATGAAGAGGTGAAGCATACATCTGGAATAAGAAGGCAGTACAAGATGAATGTAATAATCAGTTGCATGAGGAAAACAAAGAACAAGTAATAAAGGTGACTTGCTTTATCACTTGTTCTTTGGGTATCCAAAGTAGAATAAGGGCAGCATTTGGCTAATGAGGGGAAAAAAAAAAAATCTGAGGGAATTCTTTCAATACATAGTCAGAAAGAGAAAGAATGATACTGGTTGGTGAAAATTGGAATGATAACCACTGCAGAAGATATAACTGAGCAATTCACAAAGATATTTCATCCTTGGGAATGTGGCATTACAGAACTTGAGTGCATTGGGAAGGCTGTAGATCTTGATATATCACATCATATTTTGAGGGACTGTTTCAAGGAGTTAACAACAGCATTGAAGTATACCACTAAAATATGAGTCTTAGATTGGGTAAAGTTCTAAAGGAGAGCAAAGTTGTTCTGCTTTATAAGTGAGGTTACCACCTAAGGTTATCCTCTGAATCATAGGACAATGTGTGTGTGCATGTCTGGAGATGTGGTCAAAGTATTAGAAAGGTAAGTGAGGACCAAGTCTCTGAATTAGGCTGATAATAGTAGCATTCTCTTTGATAGATATCATGAGTGTTTTTGAGTTTTTTTGCTATTGAAAGATCATGTTTTAACAATCCACTTATTATAACAAGGTGAAAAGTGCATTAGACAAGGAATATGCATATGTAGTAGTATATTTGTATTTTTGCAAAGGCTTTCATAGATTATCACATGATAAGTTGATAATTAAACCAAAAAAGAATGGAGCTGGATAGTAGATTAGTGCAATGGATTGGAGATTGGTTGTATGAGAGGTATAAAACATGTCGTGTATGAGGGAGTGATATGTCAGAAGAGTACAGTCACAACTGATGTGCCCCAAGAGTCTGTTTTGGGACCAATGCTGTTTAACTTATATGTTAATGATACAAGTAAAGGTTTGAATCATGATATGAAGTTGTTTGCAGATAATGCAAAGGTGGTAAGACCTATGCAGAATAGAACAGATGTAGCTTTGCAAGAGAACCTAAATGAGCAAATGAGTGGGATAACCAGGCCAATACTACAAAAAGTGTAAGATTTTAAAATTTAGGAAGCAAAGATGAGATGCAACTGTACAGTTGGTGGGGTGTGTCTTAGTGAATGTGAAGAAGGGATTTCATGGTGATGGGGGACAAGGGCCGAAAATTTTGGACAGTACAGAGGATAATGACAAATGATGTTATTGTTCCATCATACTGTATAATGCTTTGATACGCTGCATATGGATTATCGCATACACATTATATAAAACAACATATTGGATAAGCATCACCAAAATCCTCACTATCACACACAATGCTCATCCAACCTGCCTTAAACTGATTCAATGTGTCTACCTTTACAACATACTCAGGTAATGCATTCCACTCACCAACCACTTTCCATGTAAAAAACCTCCTGTTCACATCCTCCTTACACAGTTTTCAGGAATGGCCTCTTGTTCTACTCCAGTCTCCTATTCTATGAAAAATCTTTACCATGTCAACCTGATAACAACCCCTGACTAGCTTATTTATCTCAATCATACTCCCCCCCCCCCCCCTCTCCTCCTCACATTCATGAGGCTTTGCAATTTACATTCTCTCAATCTGTCCTCGTACTCCACATTCCAAGGACCACTGATCACCTTTGTGAATCTTCTCTGGACCCTTTCTAACACATCATAATTGCCATGAAAATCTGGCAGCCAAATCTGTGTAGAATAATCCATATGAGACCTGATCAAGGCTCATACCATAACATCTTTGTGTCATAACATCTTTGTTTCTGCATGTTAGGGGTTCTCTGCATCATTGCCATTATCCGATGTGATGTCTTCACAACTTGTGCAATGTGGCCCCTTGTCCTCCACCACCACTCTCAGATCTCTCATCTGCTCTCTCTCTTTTAAAGTTTCCCCATCAAGTGTATACCTTGCATCCCACTGCTGCTTACCAAATTTCAAAACCTTACACTTTGCAACACACTGAACTGATAGTTCCACTTACCTGCCCATTCATGCAATCAATTCAAGTCCTCCTGTAAGGCCATAACAACTGCTTGACTGCATTGCTCTTCCCAATTTTGCATAATCTGAAAACAGCTGCATATCACTAGTTAACCTCATCTCAATATCATTGATTTAGAAATCGAACAGCAATGGTCCCAAAACTGATTCTTGCAGCACACCACTAGTGAATTTCCTCTTTCGGGACACTGCACCCCAAACAGAACTTTCTGATACCTATCTGACAGTCAGTCATTCATTCAACTCAGAAGTCTGTTATCCAATGCCATCTGTTTCAATTTATTTAACAGCTTTAATGTTGCAAAATCTAAGTACACCACTGTATATGCATCTCACTTGTCCAAGACATTTGTCACAATGTTATAGTACATAAGTTAGTGACACATGATCTCCTCTTAACAAACCCATGCTGATAACCACAGAGAATACTGCTGTTATCAACCCATTTCTGTATCCTACTTCTCTCACAAATTATGTTGGAGATGAAGTTCATCTCCTGGTGTGAGACCACTACCCCACTTATTGAAGGCCAGAAGTGGCTTGAAAAAGCCACTTCTGGCCTTCAATGTAGTGGTTCCCTGTTGGGTCTTTCAAGCAGGGTTTCCAGACTATGACAAAAATAAATTAAAAAAAACTCCAAAATTATATAAAAAATATAATCCTTAGCTCACTCACAGTACTAATATACTATAGGTTTAAATAAAAACTTTTATGGGTGGAAGCTACATTAAAAAAAAAATCATACCCCTCCTTTTCCTGTCCAATAGACTCTGCAAATTGCATTTCCTCAGTCTGTCTTCATATTGAGTTCCAAAGGTCAGAAACCACCTTAGTCAATTGTCTCTGAATCATTTCTAGTATCTGTTCATCCTTTAAAAAAAGTGACCAAATCTGTTCACAACAATACATTACAGCCTGATCAGATCATTATATGATGGACCAATAACATCATTACTTGTCATTGTCCTCTGAACTGTCCAAAAGTTTAGGTCCTAGTCCACCTTCACCTCCAGCAAAACATCTGCACTAACTGTACAAATGCATCCCATCTCTGCTTCCTAAATTTTAAAACCTTACACTCTGCAGCATTAAAATGGTAATCCCGCTCATTTGCCCATTCACCCAGTTTATTCAAGTTCTCTTGCAAAGCTATATCTGTTCTATTCGCATAATATTTCTCGGCTTTGCATTGTCTGTCTGCAAAAAAATTGTATACCACCATTCAAACCTTTTTCAATATCATTAGCATACAAGTCAACAGGTTTTTAAATTTCAAGAAAACTAATAACTATGAAAATGGACTTACTTGCCACCAGTCTGGATCACTAGTATCTATGACAGTGATTGTGTAGCCAGCTCTGGAACAGAGAAAATATTATCTAAGTATAATAAATATAGATATCAATACATATTATAGATTTTAAATATATTCACACTTTTTTATTTATTCGTGTCAGAAGCAACATAATTCATATACACATAAATTTACAAAAAATAACTGATTATATATTGGAATTAAAAAGAAAAGAAAAAACTAAACAATTTACATCATAAGTACACTAGAAGGTCCATCAAATTTTGCTGCCCAGAATTTGGCCAGATCACAAGCGTTAGGTGTCGCATTAATCAAATCGTCCATTGTACAATACAACTAAAGGAACATAACCTACAGTTCAAAAGGTGAGCCATAGTTTGCTCCTCCCCACATTCACATAGGGATGATTCACATGTCAGTTCCCACTTTTTTACATTATCCTTGGATCATCTTCCAATGCAGCATTGCAGGCCTATTTAAAGCTTTTCAGGTAGTCCAGTTTTCTCTGTGGCCTGGTGGAAGACTTTCAGATGATACAACCTAATCTGTAAGGTTACTGTTTCTTGTCTTCCATGAAGCTAGTCTTGATTTTTGGAGTGGTTCAGTAAGGCTTTCGGTGGTATGAAGAAAGCTTTTTCTGGATTTAACCGTTGATGGGCAGGTCGATATTCAAATAGGCGATGGTCTGTAGACACAGATGGCTTCAGCCTCTCATTTCTAGCAACCATCTCGTGTCTAATATCTGGAGGTGCTATACCAGCTAAACAATATTTTTTTCACAAGATGTCTGTCTCAAACAACTAGTAATGAGTCTACATGTCTCATTTAAGACAACATCCACCTGTTCATGGCAAGATCTATACCATACATGGCATGCATATTCTGCAGCCAAGTAACATAGAGTTAAGGCAGTGGTTCTTATTGTTTGAGCTTGCGTTCCCCAGTAGTGCCAGATAGTTTCCGAGAATACTATTCCTTGCAGTTACTTTATGTTTTGTATTTATACAATGTCGTTCATAAGTGAGAGCACGGTCTAAAGTTAAGTATTTAGGTGTTGGAGAATGATCTAAGTGAGTGCTCTCCCAAATTATTTGTAGTTTCCTTATTGCCTGTTTATTCTTTAAATGGAAGGCACAGAGTTGGGTTTTTAGGGGATTAGGTTTCAACTGGTTTTCACTATAGTAATGGCTAAGTTCAATCAGTGCGTAAGAGATCTTTTGTTCTACACTCTTAAAATGATCTGCCTGAGTGGCAATGGCACGATCATTAGCGTAGATAAAACTTTTTGTATCTTTGGGGAGAGGCTGGTCATTTGTATAGATGTTAAAAAGCATCAGGGTGAGAACACTGCCTTGAGGGAGGCCGTTCTTCTGATTCCTCCAACGACTACATTGTCCTTGAAATTCAACAAAATATCTTTGATTCTGAAGAAGGCATCTAATTAATTGAGTTACCTTATAATTTTTCGTCATTTTGTACAGTTTACTTAACAAAATGCAGTGGTTTACCATATGACAAGCAGCAGTTAAGTATATAAAAACTACCTCTGTTATTTTCCAGTTCTCGAAACCATCCTCAATATATTGTGTTAGTTGAAGAACTGTGTGATGTCAATCATCCTTGTTAGTTTTTCGAGGATCATTCGCTCAAGAATCTTATATAGATGACACAAGAGAGAGAGAGAGAGAAATAGGTCTATAATTTTTGGGATCACTTGCATCTTTCCCTGGTTTGAGAACTGCAATAACTCTTCTTCTCCAAATTTTGGGTATTTTGAAGGTATCAATACAATTGTTGAATAAATTCAGTATCCAGTCTTTGGTTGCAGGACCAAATTCCTTGATTTGCTCAATACAAACTTCATCCAGGCCTGCTGCTTTTCCATTCTTACAAATGTTAATTGCCTTATTAAGTTCTTCCATTGTAAAAGGTTTGGAGAAAATATTTGTTTCCTTTTCCATATTCCCTCTGAAGTCCTGTCTTTTGTATTCAAGTTGGATTTATAGGTTTGCGACTTTTAAGAAGTTGGTGTGCTATTTGATTTGCCAAGACATCGGAATGTGTCGAAGATTTGTTTGGGTCATTGCTGAGGCATCTGAGTAGCCTCCAGGCTTTTCAGCTACTCCTTCCCATATTTATTTCATTCATTAACTTTAGCTATTGTTCCTGTTTTGCTTCAGATATGGATGTAACAACCTGTTGTCCACTTGCTATAGTTTCATCACTAAACGGATCTCTTTCAAATAAGTTGCAGTATTCTATCAGTTGAGCAGTTATCTCGGGAGTTAATCCTTGGAAAGTTAATTCTACAAATTCTTGGAATGGTTTCTCAGGAGCATATCCGAACGGCTTCAATGAATTGGCCATAGGCCTCTGGATATTCACACTGATAACATAATACAGATAGCTCTTGTAATATGCGATTTCATTATCTGCATTTACACATATACTGTATGTGGTTTCATTATTGCAGTACATAAGAACTATCACTGTTTCCTACAAAGGCAGCCATGTTCAGTGAATCAGTGTCCATTTTGTGTTATTAATCAATGCCAGCAATTTTCAATCTTGCAGCACACTGGCGTGCCCCAAAATTTTGATATAAAGGAATAAAAATTGATGTAAAAGAAGATTTTTTGCACATTTTACCTACAAGTGTATGAGGAGTCATAGTGTTCATAACAGTATTGAAAGGAACTGTTAACAGTAAATAAAATTTATGATTATATTGGTATAGTATATATTTATTATACCTGTTATTATAAATATGCATCACTGTTCCTCCAGTTGTGCAACAATTATAGCATATGTTGCACTTACACTGTAAGTGCGGACTGGATAAAAATCTTACAGATGATTTTACAAAGTTTAATATCGCTCAGCAAAAATATGAAAAATATTTTCCCTCACTTGATGTATCATCTTTAGATTGGGTAAGAGATCTGTTTGTCTTATCCATAGTGTGCACATTCAACACCCTTTCAGCAAAACATTCCATGAAAAAAACTTACTTACCACTCCCTTTTGCAACTTCCAGGAATGGCTACTTGTCCTTGCTGCTTTCCCTTGTTTTACCATATGAAAAATCTCCTCAGTGTTAATACAATAATAATCCTTCAACAACTTCAATGTCTCGATCATATCCCCCCCCCCTCCATTGCCTTCGATCCAAACTCTGCAGTCTGCATGCCCTCACTTTATCTATCCTCATAATCAACATTGTACAGTTTCGATATGATTTTTCTTAACAATCTCTGCATCTTCTCCAAGGTTACTTATCCCTTTCAAGTCCTGGTGACCAGATCTGAGCACAGAAATCCAGATGTGGTCTGATCAAAGTTTTATCAAATGAGACCACCATTTTATCTCTTGTCGTCAATGTTCTCCTCAACATTGCCACAATTCGTTGAGATGTCTTCACAACTTTTGCAATATGTCTCAGCATCAATAATACCACCACTCTGTCAAATAAGTTCAAATGCATGCAGTAATTAACTAACACTCCCTCACAGCATATCTTCAAACTCACAGCAAAAATTTCTCCTCCTCCTCCTCATTCATCTCTTCCACTGCTACCCTATGGAAGAGTTTCCTATCTTATGTGTTTCTCAAGGAATATAATCCATAGCTTTCCAAGATAAATGTGAACAAGTTCCTTCTTGTCCATCCAGGATATTATAGGCAGACCAACTTCTCATGGATGGGTTCCCCATTAAAATGGAGTCCTCAGAACTTCAAATCTCTATCCATAATAACTTGCTTCCTCCATTTCTTTCAGCAGAAACTCACCAAGTGAGAATGAAACATTCTATCTGTGAATTCTAAATTTTAAAATCTTACATTTAGTTGCATTAAATGGATTTCCTTATTTGTTTATCCACCTTTTCAGCCTATTCAAATTCTCCTGAAGAGCCAAAACATCAGCACTACTACTAATAACCCTCCAAAGCTTCACATCGTCTGCAAAAAAACTGAACATCTCCCTGCTGTTCTGTGACAACATCATTGACAAAGATTGAACAGCAATGGTTCAATGTTATAAGAAATGTTATAAGTGGAGTTCCACAGGGTTCTGAACACTGTGGAACTCCACTTATAACATTTCTGCTCCCACATATACAACTCTCTGATATCTACCAGAAAGTCAATCAATTCAATCCTCTAACCTGATAGCCAAACCCACATGTTGCAGTTTACAAATCAGCTTGTCATGTAGCACCATGTCAAATGCCTTTCAAAAATTCAAAAAAAAAAAATGACAGTGTATGCTTTACTCTCATTCACTGCTCTTGTTACTCTATTGTAATCCCTCTATCTTCAAATTCTTTCATCCATTGTACTGCAGCAAGGTGGTTTCTAACTCTGTGATAGTCACCTACCTTATAATTCCACATAATGTTCTTTTGTTTTGATACCTCCTCGTGCCTATACATCCTCCAAGCCAGGACTACATAGTCACTCACCAAAGGGAGACAAGTATGCCATCTCAGTGAAAATCAGATCCTCTGATGCAATAACCCAATACAAAAGACAGTTACTATCTAAGACAGATGTCCCCCAAGAAATCCGAAAATTTGGTCCCTTTTTATTGCATGGCATCTCCTCTGCCCAGTTTATATCACTATAGTTGAAGTCTCCCATAATGATCACCCACTTTGCATTTGCCAAACTAATTTGCCTAAACATTTCCTGCTAATTACAATCTATATTCCCTGGTCTGAAGCAACATCCCAATAAAGTGGAATCTAACAAGATCAATTACATAGTGAGGTGTTACATCGGTTGCTAGTAATGAAGAAATGCATTACCAAACAGAAAAGACGAGCACAAAAAGAGTAATCATTATGGGAGACTTCAATTATCCAAATGTTGATTGGGTAACAGTAGAATCTCATGAGAAGAATGAAATGCATTTACTGAGCTGATGCAGGAAAACTTCCTCAAGAAGTATGTGACAGAAGTAACTCGAGGTCAAAGAGTGCTAGATTTGATTATACTGTCAGAGGGCGTTTCAGTTAAAGACGTAACTATTCTGCCTCTGGTTGATGACATTGATAATGTGGTAATCACTTGGGAAGTGACTAAGTTTATGAATGTTCTATTTAGAAAAGGTTACATGCTGAACTGCCAAGCAGGAAATTATGACCAATTGAGGAGTATCCTGAGTTTGGTGGAATGGGATCGGGTGTTGGATGGGAAGAATATCGACATTGCACTGGAAACATTTAAACAATACTTAAATGATAAGAATGTGTCCCGAGAGTTCGAAGAATAAATAGGGTAGGAGTCAAATGAATGTGTAATCGTATAAAGCAAGGGATTCGTAAGAAAAGGATGATGTGGAAGGAATACCATGTGCATAAGGATGACGTCCATTATGAATGTTATAAGTAGCAGGCTAGAATAGTCCCAACTGTTTTACGGAAAGCAAAGTCTAAGTATGAAAAGAAACTGGCTCTGCATGCTCAAGACAACCCACAAGAATTCTATTGATATGCTGCAAGTAAAAGAAAGAATGAATATGAAAGAATAACTCTTCTAAATAAATGAAAGAATAACTCTTCTTCATCTGTAACCATCCTACCACAGATGGTAGGATGGTTACAGATGCAGAAGAGGTTGTTCAGTTAATTGAGTGCCAATTCTGTTAAAAGCTATCAACATGGTGTACACGACATTGAGCTCACTGCTACCTCTTCTCTGGATGAAGATACTCAGGTATATGAGGACGAGGTATAGTGTTGCACAAACTGAATAAGAATTCAGCAATAGGGACTGATGGGATATCAGCATGTGTGCTTAAAGAGTGTTCAGCTAAACTTACTATTTCCTTTGACCAGGCTGTTTAATGTGTCTTGGAACAGGGAAGATTCCGCAGAAATGGAAGGAATGTATGGTAATTCCATTGCACAAGGGAGGTGCAAAGACCGATGTATCCAACTATTGACCAATTAGCATCTCAGGAGTGGTGGTGAAGATTTTGAAAAAACTGGTTAATGCTCACATTCAGAAATGGGTTGACAGTGAATCTCTACTTTGCGATGAGCAACATGGTTTACTAAGGGAAGGTTATGTTTTAGCAACTCACTCACTTCTATAATAATGTTGAAATAGACAAGTGGAATGGATACACCATGATACTTTTGGATTTTGCTAAGGCTATTGACAGAATACACCATGGTAGACTATTACATAAATTGAAGAATATAGGTATGGGTTAAAGAATATTAACATGCATGTGTAGAAGCTTAAGTGAGGTGAGGACATCATGTTGGAGGCTTAATGGATTGTATACAGCACTCAGAAAGGATTAAAACAGAATTTAATACTTCCTATATTTCATCTCAGTCACTGAGACATCCTCAGGGATTACAAAAAAAACTAATGTAACATATACACAAATAAAGCACAATACTAAGCCCAATCACATGGGTGAAACTAAAGTCCTATCTAGGTGGAGCACTCTCTAAGGGCAGTTGTAGGTGGCCTGGAATATAAGGTGGGATCTCTGATGATAAGTGTTTCCCAAATCTTAGGAAGCTTAATGCACTTGTATTTATTAATATTTGGTTGATTTCTGAGAGCTGCTGCTGATTCCAAAAATAGTCTCTCCTTTTTGAATTTGCTGTGGTGGAGAGCATGGTGGTTTTTTTCCAGGAGATCCTGTGATCATTAAGATTTGATTGATTTCTGACCACAGGATCTCATGGGAAAAAACCACCATGCTCCACCACAGCAAATTCAAAAAAGAGAGACTATTTTTGGAATCAGCAGCAGTTCTCAGAAATCAACCAAATCTTAATAAATATGGTTGCATTAAGTTTCCTAAGATTTGGGAAACACTTATCATCAGAGATCCACCTTACATTCCAGGCCACCTACAACCACCCTTAGAGAGCGCTCCACCTAGATAGGACTTTAGTGTCGCCCACGTTGGGCTTAGTATTGTGTGTTATTTGTGTATATGTTACATTAGTTTTTTTGTAATCCCTGAAGATGTCTCAGTGACTGAGACGAAATATAGGAAGTATTAAATTCTGTTTTAATCCTTTCCGAGTGCTGTATACAATCCATTAAGCCTCCAACATGATAATATTAGCATGGATAAGAGGATCACTGACTGACAGATAACAGAAAAATGGTTAAGAGACTGCAACAGCAAATTAAGCATGACTTCTGTCATAGAGTCTTTATCCCTTTGGATGGCTATGCTGAAAACATATATGTCCTTTCCTCCCTTCTTGCTGATTCCTGATGCTGCCTTAGGCCTCTCTACATGGCGTCTCCCTTCCTGCTATTCTCAGAGCAGGATCTAAGAATAGCAAGAATGGCTCTTTATTCTGTCTATCTACTTCTGAGGTATTACTACAATTTGGTGCTCAGAAGAACGTATGTTTCGGTACTATCCCGAATGGATAAGGCTGTTTGCTCTGCAGTGAGATCTTGGCTCCGCCTACCTCCTGACACCCCAGTGGCATATTTTCATGCTAGAGTGAAGGATGGAGGGCTCCTATTCCAGCTCTCCACTGGTTGATTCTGCAACTGCGTTTCATCTGGTTAGCAAAGCTTGAAGCTTCCTCCTCGCCCATCTGCAGAGAGGCTTTTCTAGTTCTATTATTCAAGATGATTACAGATGCACTAGGAGTTGGACCCAGTACCAGGGCTCCCAGATAGTGACAGCATAAGAGAAGGACATCTCTGCTTCATTGCTCTGTCGATGGTGCTTCCCTTTGTGAATCTTATAAGGTGCCCCCTCAACATCAGTGGATTAGGGATGGTACCAGACTACTAACAGGATATGACTATGTAGACCTTACTAGGACTAGAATCACTGTCCTGTCCATGAGAGCCCATATAGCTTGCTGGAGCAGTGATGACATTAACTGTAGGGCTGGCTGCCGCTACAGTGAGACTCTATCTCACATCTCTCAGTGTTGTTTTAGAACACGTGGAATCCATGCATGGAGGCATGATGCCGTGGTCTCCAAATTAAACAACTGTTTAAAAATAAAGGTTGAGAGACCATGGTAGAACCTCACTTCCATACAGAGGTAGGCATAAGGAACCAGATTTGATAATAAAGAAAGAAACAGAAGTTGCTCACCCACCTTTAGCCATCTTAACAAGGTACAATACTACAAGCAGAACCAAGACCTTGTAAGACTAATACAAGAGGAGTTTGGGGCAACTTCTCATTTTATCAGTGCTACTATTCTTTTTGTGGAGTTTGGTGCTCTGCTAGTTATAAAGGTCTCTCTTTATTAGAACTGTCATATGGAGACTTTAAAATTCTGTCTCTGCGTGCTCTGCAGGGCAGCACACGGGTGGCTTGGCACTGCCATCAGCGTATGACCGTTAGGATGCCTCGTGATGGAATTGGGTCATCTCTTGTTAAGGGTTCAGCCTAGTAAAATTTTTATGTTATTATTATTATTAGTAGTAGTAGTATTCAGGCCTCCATGGAGTCAAAAGACTCATTGCAGGAGGTCCTTCATAGGAAACACAAAGTCTATCATACCACTCCTTAAACTCATTGACCTTTCTCGCTCTCACCATTCTATCAGGCAATGCATTCCACAGTTCAACCACCCCTCCATGCAAAGAAACCACTCCTCATCCTCTTGCTCACAGTTTCCTTTCGTAACTTCTAGGGATGGTCCGTTGTCATCACTCCTTCCCACTGTTCAACCAAGCGAAAGAACTCTCTAACCACCTCTCAACAGTTTAAAAGTCTCAATCATTTCACCTCTCCTCCTATCTACCAAACTCTGCAGTCCACATTCCATCAGCCAATCCTCATAACTAACATTGTACAATCCTGAAACCACCTTTGTTATCCGCCTTTGTACCCTTTCCACAGTTAATTTATCCCCTTCAAATCCTGGGGAACAAATCTGAGAACAATAGTCCAAATGTGGTCTGATCAGGGTCTTATACAATGGAATGATAACTCTTATTTCTGGAGGTCAGCATCCTTCTCAGAATTGCAGCAACCCTCTGTGTCACCTTCAACCACCTTTGCAATATGTCACCTGAATTTCAGGTTTCTATCCATCATCAACCCCAGATCTCTTGGCTCCCCTACTTCCTCCAGTACAACTCCTCCAATAGAGTATGAAGTGTCCATTGATGTGTCCCAAACCTCAAGACATTACATTTTGCTGCATTAAACCAACACCCCCATTCATTTGCCCATCTGTCTAGCTTATTCAAATCCTCTTGCAGGGTTATCACATCTGCACTATTACTAACAACATTTCCCAGCTTGACATCATCCGCAAACAACTGAATATCCCCTGCAATCCACTGACAATGTTATTGATATAAAGGTTAAACAATATAGGTCCTAGTACTGAGCCCTGTGGGACCCAATTGTAACCTTCTGCCTCCTTGAAACTGCCCCACAATACACAACTATCTGATACCTATCGGACAGCTAATCCTGAATCCAGTTGACCAACCTGACGTCCAAACCTATGTGCTGCAACTTAAATATCAGCTTATAATGTGACACCCTGTCAAATGCCTTCGCTAAATCCAAGAAAATGGTAGTATATGCCTTTCCCTCATCTTCTGCTCTTGTAACTTTATTATAAAAGGCTAGCATATTACTAAAACAAAAGTGCCCCTTCACAAATCCATGTTGACTCTCACAGATAACATTACCCTCATCTGCCCAATGCTGTATACGTAATGTGTAATACTTCACTCTCAGTATGAAGTTAATAAAAATAACTAGTGGTGTACCACAAGGATCAGTGCTTGGTTCACCGTACTCAATCTGTACATTAATGATACTGTGAAGGATTTGACAAGTGACATACAGCTATTTGCTAATGATGCAAAGATAGGAAGGGTAATCAGGAATACTGCTGATATGAGTACTTGCAGAATGATTTGAATAGGCTTGAATTGTGGGCATGGGAAAACGGATGTCAGTCCAATGTCAGTAAATGTAAAGTCATTCACTTAGGTGCGATTAGATATCCAGTGTCATATTATATTGGTGTGGGATTATGCTAGAAGAAACTGATGATGCTAGGATTCTTGGAGTGTTAGTAGATAAGAAGTTGAAGTTCAGGGTCCATGTAGCAAAGATTGCAAATACAACTCAAATGATAATTGCAATGCTGAAACTAATGTTCAAATATAAAGATAAGGATGTCATTTTCCTCTTTATAAGGTCTTGATAAGACCTCATTTGGACTATTGTGCACAGGTCTGGTCTCCTAGTTTCTGTTGTGATTGAAGAGAGTGCAAAGGAGAGTGTTAAAATAATATCAGAATTGTGTAATACTGATTAAAGAGAGAGAGAGAGAGAGAGAGAGAGAGAGATTGAGAATTTGTGGACTGTAAACACTAGCAAACAGGAGAAAGAGGGGAGATATGATTGAGACTTGCAAACTTCTGAAAGGGTCATACAGGATTTCAATTGATGGAATTTTTCAATTTATGGTGGTGGGGAAAGGACAAGAGGACATCCTTGGAAAATGAAGGCTGCTAAGAAGGGGTGAGGGCTAGATTTTTCTCTCATAGGGTGGTGCGTGATTGAAATGGATTGCCATTGGATGTTGTGAGTGCAAGCAGTGTGAATGAATTCAAGAATAAATATGATAGCTGGTGCGTGTAATATGTGGCCTCCTTTGATGAGTCCCTGACTCCCTGGATGTCTCTCTTAATAATAATAAGTTTTGAAAATTGTACAAAATGAAGACTGCAACATTGTCTAGGGAGGTGACTCTTGTTGATGTGTTTATTGTTTATTCTGCAAGAAGCATGTGGTGAAGTGTTCTGCAAGTGATGGTATGCTGTAAGGGTTATGATTAATTCAAGAATGGTACAAGAATGATACATTCAAGTATTTGGATTTTATTATTAGCAGTATGTTGAATATGAGGGTGTACAACATTTTTTACTAAGAGGTGTGTATACAGCAGAATTAGCAGTGGTAATATGAACAAATGACTTAAATGGTAAGAAGAGACTTAAAATTAATAGAAGGTCATTGAGAAGGATAATAGTAGTAGTAGCTTTCTACCAGGATGAGAGGATTCTGCTCTTCAGTCAGTAAGCCTTGGGATTAAATCCTGCTTCGGGCAATGATGTTTGCAAATGTCTTTTGATGACAGATAAATTTCAGTGACAGTGGACAACCACTATAATTATTGAAAGCATAAAGTAGCTTGAAAATTTTCATGTCTGGTCTCTTGAGCAAGGTTTCTGAATTATTTAACTCTTAGGCCATCCAAATTACTATGGTATGGTAGGTTTATGACCTTTTATGGATTTGATTTAGATATAAAAAAAGGGGAGGGGATGTGTAATCTGGATATGATAGCAACGTGGTTGCCTATAAAAATAATAAATGGGATGTGTAATCTGGATATGATAGCAACGAGGGTTACCTATAAAAATAATAAATGTTGACAGATATGTGTGAAAAGAAGGATAAATTACTGAACCCTGTGGGACCCCAATTGTAACCTTCTGCCTCCTTGAAACTGCCCCACCATACACAACTCTCTGATACCTATCAGAGAGTTGTGTATGGTGAGAATTATGTAGGATGAATGTAATGTTAACTGAACTTTATCAAAATAAGTTTGATTTGAAATATTTTGTGTGGCTGTTAAGAGAGAGAGAAAGAGGGATGAAATGAATTAATCAAGAGATATAACAAGGTGGGAGCAAACATAAAGGAGCAGGTGAAACTTGTTGCTCTGAGTTATCTTGCCTGAAAATGGTTGGTACTGACAGAATAAAGATGTGAGGGTATTCAATTCTCTGAGTACAAGAAAGACAAAATGGGAGGGAAATAGTGCTGATGATATAAGCAAAACTGTGTGCACTCTAATACTAGCAATGGTTTAGAAGTTATATGATGTGAGGCTAAAGTAGACAGGATGAGATATCTAATGGGATGATGCTGCAAACCTGGAAATGTGGAGGATGATGACAATGGAATAGTTAGGTAAATTGGATTAGTATATAAACAGGCAGCTCATTATGGAGATTAGTTTTTGAAGTATAGATTGTAAGGAGTACCAGCATCTAAGAGCAAGGAAATTTTCTCAAATTTTCTTTATTGGCAAACAACAGAGTACCCATGAGAATCAAGAGTTCTGAATTTGATTACATCATCTAAGGATGTTACTATGAACTCTTGGCTTGTGAAAGTGACTATAGGCTACTGACATAGGTGGTGGCTAGCCAGCAATTTAAAAGCTTTGATGAATACAAGTGCAACCTGGTGGGGAGGAATGGCTGATTTTGATTTAATGCGATAGTCATAATATTTTAACTGACCAGTGCAAGCAGAGATAAAGATGTCACTGTTCCACTGTGCAAGCCTGTAACTGGATTAGAGTACACAGATTTTGTCATGTGGTTTTTGGGATGATGTCCAACACATCATCCTTTCCAGAGAAAGAGAAGATAATATTGTGCCTCTACATGTTACATACAATTGGGAAAATGCCGCCTCCAGAATCTGGCAGATAGAAGGAAAAGAGGTGATACAACAGAATTAATATAGAAGGGATTATTCATAGTTACTTGGAAGAGACAAGGAGTATGAGGGAGAACATGGTAGTTGTACAAAGAAGGAGTGAGGAGAAGAAGATTTTTGGTTGCCAAGTGGAATATTACTAGAGAATATAATTCACGCAGAAGCAGAAAATGAGTTTAAGCACAGTATGAACAAAAACTGATTCTTTCACTAGTCTCATGTCTATTATTTGTTATCTTGACATTTTAAAGTAATTTAAATGCTATCCATTTGGCCAACCAGACTATCAGCAACAGGATGTAGGTTCAAATTTACAACTTTTCATGGGTGGAAATCACATAAAAATTTATTCTAGATATCTAAAATATAAAAACCAAAGATAAGAATATCACTTTTATGATATTAAAATTAAAACTCCTTCCTCTAATTCTTAACTTTCTTAGCCTCCAAACGCTTTGAAGATTTATTTTCTATATTCTTTTACAATAATCTTTCTATGATTTGTATTTGGCTACTCATGCACATAGATCTCTTACATGTTTTTCTCTATATTTTTTAAGGATATATGTTGCTAGCTAGCAACTTTTTATATGATTTATTATTTTCATGGACTGCTTCTGTAACTTGTGTCCAGCCACCAAGTTCTTATTTTCCTGTTTTATCTTCGAACACACATTCACATGTTTCTCTGACTGAATCAATGATTATTTTCTTCAGATTTTGCTTTTCAGCCTCCAAGATGTTTTTGTATAATTTGCTCTCCCAATTATATTTGTATATTTTATTTTATACTTCACATCCAAAATTTGTTCAACTTTGATTCTTTTCAAAACTTTATCTTTCTATTGCTCAAGAACTGGTGGTAGTCACTTCCTATTTCAACTGACCTGCGTACATTTGTAATTTGGACCAACCTGAAGATATTACTATCAGCAAATAATACTTTAAAACTTTTATACTGCTATATTTGAGCACTTTTGGTCTCTCTCTCACACACACACACACACACACACACATCAGAAAGTTGACCAAAAGAACACACATGTATCTTACTGACAAAAATACAAATGGTGTCATTTTGTGTAATGTAGTGCCATCCCTGCAGATGTCACATAATACAAATAATATCATCCACTCCAGCCAACCTTTCCATGTGTCAAGTTTTTGATGGCTTTTCTACTTCTGGTAATGATAGGTACTCACGACTATATTCTTTTTGAGTATTTTCTACCATCATTCTGTCACTTCTTGTTTCATTTAGCTATGATTCAAAGTAATTACTCCAGACATTCAGATATTTTCTTTCTTCTAACCTGTTTTGCTTTCAAAATATCATTCAATCCCCTTGATTTTTATCTTTTATATTTATACACTGCTTCACCTTCTTACATTTTCTGCATCCTCTCAGCACACTTGCTAGAAACTTTCAATTTGCTTTCTTCTTGCCAGGCCTGCCTCTATAACTTCCCGAGTCCACTGTGAAGTTGCGATTTTCCTGTTCTTGGAAAACAACTGCATATTTTCCTAGATAAATCTATCAATGTTTCCATCAGAATATGCCACCAAGTTTCCAAGGTTTGATTTTTGCTTTCATACGCTTTCATTTTCTCTTGAATAATATGTGCATATATGGGTCTACAATTCAACTTTGTTTCAGCAGAATAAATATGGATTTTATATTGAAAAGGGAAACTTATTTGCCAAGTATACTCTTGTGTACTCAACCAACATGAAGATATCAACAATAACAATCAATGCAACTTTTCTCATTTGCATCTTTTTCACAAGAAGTCATGTTTGTTCACATAACTCTGCTTGAAATTGCCACTCACTGAAGTTTATCTATATTTTGTTTTCAATGCTATAACTACTATTGCTTGAATATAACATCTTATAGTTATTTAGATGATTTTCACCTGATTTTGTTTCTTATATGTTTTGGTTGATTGATTTGTGGTTTTATGGCACAAGGACAGCACAGGTCATACTGTGCCATGACACAGGCTAAAGCAGTACACAGCACATTAATAAATAAATGAATAGTTATAAAGAGATAAATTAGTGAATAAGATAAAATGTATGTACAGAGTGTTAAGCATCTGCATATTAAAGGTATTAATAAATAGTTATCTACTCCTCCTCCTTTCCCACATTAGGAAATTACATTCGAAGTATGCATGATTTGAAATTACGATTTGAAAATGCAACCGCTTCGAGGAGAAGGTGGTTAGTCCTATGTATATGGAAGTGTGTTCACGGAACCGGTTTGCCTGTTCTGGAAGATGAAAAACCAGAGTTTCCAGGTGAAACCAAAAACTAAAACTCTTCCTCGTTGGTCAGCATTTTTCTTCGAATCAAGAAGTGATTGCAGCTGTAGAGGGGTATTTTGCAGATTTTGCTGAGAATCACTACAGGGATGGGGTAATGGTGCTGGAGCATCGCTGGAATAAATATATTAGTCTTAAGGGAGATTATGTTGAAAAATAAAAATGATTTTGAAATTATAAATTCGTTTTTACATTGTTAGG
This sequence comes from Typopeltis vanoorti, assembly GCF_054136105.1. Taxonomy (NCBI): domain Eukaryota; kingdom Metazoa; phylum Arthropoda; class Arachnida; order Uropygi; family Thelyphonidae; genus Typopeltis; species Typopeltis vanoorti. The sequence goes on from NC_143563.1 coordinate 107,295,196, forward strand.
CCAAGAACTTTTCAGACCACCCGTGTAGCATGTAAAGAACTCAGCTCTATAAATTACATACTTTTGGTAGGAGTTTTTCTTTTATATGCAAAAGTGTGAGCAGAATGGCATGCAACTCTGTGGTATAATTACTGCAACTGAGTGGGATCTGGTTGGAGACAGTAATATTAGGAAACACAGAAGTGCAGCCAACAGAGATCTCTGATCTTGACCCATCAGTATAGATGGACAAGAAATCAGAGTATGAATTAAACAATTGAAGGTAGACAGATGATGGTCCATGAATCTTCTGTAGTTGACAAAGTGAGAGATTGCAGGATGGCATACAAGCCTGCCATGAAGGAATACCATTTTGTTTGATGCAGGTAATGTTGTCAATATTCCTGCCAATAGCTTCCACAGCCTCTTTAATATGCATACCAAAAGAATGGCTGGCAGTCTGTCGACCTCCCAACATAGAGAAAAGAGACTAGTCCATGTAGGATATGGAAGGAATTTTATTTTTTTAGGGCATAATTACGATACAATTGTTTTTGTCTAAGTGATAGAGGGGGGGGTTAATTTGATTCAACATACAGACTCTGAATGGGTGATGTGCAAAAAGCACTGGTATCTAATCAGATACCCTGATGGATGGTGTACAACCACTGGAACATAACTCACCCTTGCCGATTTGTAAACCTAGGATCCATAATTAATAAAAAAACTAGTACAGTAATAAGAAATCTCCACAGATAGGCAAATCGCTATTGCTTCCAGAGCAGCATTAAGCTGGACATGATGGAAAGGACTGTGATTGCCCACAAGGATAGCTACTCCACCATAAGCAGGACTATCTCCAGTTCTGTCCTTGCATAATATAGTGATATTCCTGAAGGTAGGGCACTCACTGCAAACAGAAATGAAAAGGTTCATGTTTCTGCTGCAGATGCTTGATATCATCAGTATTCTAGTGAAACACATGACATTTCCAATGTAAATATTTTCATGTTGTTTAGGCTTCTAAGACAGGTCTGATTTCTGGAAGGTTGAGGACTTATCCTTGTGAGGTTTAGATCTCATAAATCTCTTACTCTAGAAAAATATCTAATACATCAATGGATATGTCAGGATCATTGGGAAGTTCAATGGTCCTGACATATCCACCAGACCCTCCCACGTTTTTCTGTGGGAGGGTCTGGTGCTTTATCTTTAAGTATAAAGATAAAGCACCTTGCCATAATAGTTTTTGACAAATGGGTTCTCATTGAGTGGAACCATTTTTGGAGTTTGTTTCTTTTGTTTCTGGAGTGAAACCATACATCGTGTGATTGATGTGCTCAACAGAGAAGCAGTCACAATTGTGAAGTTCAGATATGGTGAAATTATCAAATGGTGAAATAGGCATATAAGTTTGAATTGCTGTTGACATTTTCCTAACTGCTTTCCGTCTCAGCATAACAGGATCTCAGAGCTGATGTGGTGGTGGTGGCAAGCCTCCTTTTTGCATCCTGATGTGATATATATTGTTCTGTTTTTATCTTTTGTATTTCTTTTTCATTTTTCATCTTCTGATATGCACAGGAGTATGCTGGATGATTTCCCTGACAGTTAACATATTTAGCTTTCGTTGCAGAGTAAGAATGGTTATTATGCTCTTTATTACCACATCAGGCACAGGTGGCAGAGCCATGACAAGCAATTTGAGCATGTCCATATTTCTGGTATTTGAAGCATCTTAGTGGATTAGGGATTGCAATCCAGCAGGAAAATTGAGAAACCCTGCTTTTACAGATGTTGGAAGTTTAGGAGTATCAAAAGTAAGGATGATATTTCTGGTTGGAACCAGGTGACCATCCCTACAAATCAGGATGCATCTCATACCTGTTACCCCTGATCTTTCAGTTCTGATATATATGATATTAGAGATCCCATTTTGAGATCACTCCTCTACAGGAATTGAGTGTTTTATGAGGTGTAACTGTTACTGGTACTCCATCCACTGGTGTAGCTCTAAGTAGTTTTTCACACACTTGTAGCAGACATGATCTTGCAGGCAAAAGATAAGAGAAAGAATGAAAAGGGCCAATAGCATCACTGGGAGGTCCCTCCACCAATTTGTTTCGGTATTGACATGGTACTTTGCTAATTCTTCTGCCAGTTATCCTTATCACACTGATAGTGCCTAATCTTAAATTATGCAGAGCCTTTAGTTTGAGTTTGGTACTCAAACTTTTCACCCTTTTGTTGAAGAAAACAGGAGGAAATGTCATCTGATTAAAGAAGGCATCATAATGCTCCATCATTGTCTTCTGGTTTAAGCTAATACAGAATACAGTTTGGTTGGATAAATCCCAAATTTCTAGCCCATCTTTATTTATTCAGTATTCAGGTAAATACCTGCTAACAGCATACATGCAGTACAAGAAGGTGAGGAATAGATATTATGTCAGAAGCCCCGGTCAGTTCATTACATTTGTTAAAAGGCAATGTGGAGGTTACTTCCCAGTTATCTAGCTTTGACCCTTAATATCAGACTCAAACTACTGTTTTCATGTAATAATATTTACTGGGCTCATAAAATATTTTGTTGGTTCATACACTCTCAGAGTTTCTAATTTAAAAATAGATTTTCAAAACTGTAAATTACACTTCAAGTTTTTTAAAACTAAATAAAATTACTTACTTGAGGTCAAGTTCATCTTGGTGCCTACTTCGAAAATTATACAAAATTACATAGAGATTTGTTGGAAGAAGGCGATGAGGTTTCTACAAAATTGAAAAACTATATACATATATATTGGAAGTTTATTTTTCACTTGGTTAGACTATAATAAATTTAGTTTAATCCTTTATCCAAGTGTAAGCAAACAAAGTTTATGCCTGAAAATATCTTCAGGACTGAGGTAAGGTAGTGCAACACCAGGCAACTCCAAGCAAAGGTGGACCAAGCTCTCATCATTCCTTGTCTCAGTATCTCCCATAATGCAAGGCACATCTCCTTGCGGGCAGTATACATACATGTCCGCAAGGAGATGTACTTTGCATTATATGGGTAGTGGCCCTTCCCTTAATGCATACATGTTAGCAAGGAGATGTGCTTTGTATTATGGGAGATACTGAGACAAGGAGTGATGAGAGATTGGTCCACCTTTGCTCTCAGAGTTGCCTGGTGTTGCACTACCTTACCTCAGTCCTGAAGATATTTTCAGGTGCAAACTTTATTTACTTACACTTGGATAAAGGATTAAACTAAATTTATTATATACATATATATGTTTGACAAGAAATAATCAGAACTAAAAAAAAAACAACAACAAGATTTTATATTTACATTAGCAGTTGTTTTATATTTAGCAGTTGTCAATTTCATTAACTGTAGTATACTTAGTTTATATTCCTCACTGCATGTTTAAAAACATACTATGAGGATAATCATGTGAACTAGCACAAATTTAAGCAACAATTATACCGACTCTAAAGTTTCCTTCTAAACAGCAGTTTGCAGTACTTGTTTCATGTTTCTTTGTTGAAGAGTGCTTTGATAATATTCTTTCTTCCAAATTGATTCAAATTACAAAGTTACATGGATATTTTAGATTAGTAATTGGAGGCCACAGTTGACTTTTTTTTCTGGACTTTCATGGAGTCACAAGATTCATCACGGGAGTCAACACTAGTCAATACAAAGTTTATTGTACCACTCCTTAAACTCATTCACTGTCTGCACTTTCGCCACCCTCTCAGGTAAACCATTTCATGCTCCTACCACTATCCACGCAAAAATTTTACTTTTTATTACTCTTTAAATCACTACTTGTTTTTGGAACTTCCAGTGTCCTCGATCCTTCCCCTCATTCTACCATAAGAAAAACTGCCATAGGGTTAATTCAATAATAAACCTTCAACAGCTTAAATGTCTCAATCATTTCTCTCCATCTTTTGTCTTCTATCCACCAATTTCTGCAATCTGCATGCCCTCAGTCGATCCTCATTAGCGTTAGGCTTCAGGTTAGAATCCCGCCGTGGTCATGGATGTTGTGATTATCTGTGAAAATACTAGTGGTGGCCAGTAGATGGTGTGGGTGCAGATGATGATGGTAGTTGCGGTTTGCTGTAGTTGGTGGATTGAGTGGTGGAGACAGAGTTGTGGAGTGGATGTCCTCCCTTGATGAGTCTTTGGACTCCTTGGAGGTGTCATATAATAAAAAAAATCCAAACACAAATTTAAGTGAATCTATAAACATGTTAAATAATGTAATTGACTTCATTGAAGAATTTATAATAATAATAATAAGCTAATGCCTTTTATTTCCTTATAGGGAGCAGGCGAGGCCTTTAAACCTTATCTAGCTTTCTGGAGACTGAGTGGGCAGTTCAATCTCTACCAGTAGCCAATCAGAGACAGCTGGCCATGTCTATCATTAATTACTGAAGAATTTATTGCTTGAATCAGCAAAAGAGTTAGCATTAGATTTAGAAATTTCTCCTGAGTTTAAAAGCAGTATATTATGCAGATGTAAGAAAAGATTGTTCTGTTATGAATGTTCAAATGAAGCGCCAGTTGATCCACAATCTAAATTTAAAGTTACATTTTTCTTCCAATTGTGGACACTATTATTATTCTTTTGCTGAAAGGTTTGATCTCTTGAGAAGTCACTTTTAACATTCATTTTTTATCTAGTTTCAAGAAAAATTTCTAATATGGATGCGGACACTGTGATGATTTACAAGTTGCACTGACTGATAGTGAAGAATAGGATATTTGTGCCAACAAATTATATAATGAAATACAAATTCTAAAGGACATCATAAAGGATAGTTACAGCTTAGCCCCACTGCAAATATTGCAATATATATATATATATATATATATGTGTGCAAATGATTTAGATAGCATCTTTATTAATTTAACAATTTCGAATATTTTTGACACTTCCAATTTCAGTAGCAAGTGGAACAAACATTTCAAGACTAAAACTAATTAAAACATATCTAAGATCTAGTATTTCACTGGAAAAACTGATTGGACTGTCAATGATTGCATTAGAAGGTGATATCTTCGAGAAACTAGAGATGAAATTTTGGATGAATTTGCTTTCATAAAATCAAGAAAAGTAAACTTTTAAATCATTTAATTGTTTTCATGCATTGCTTTTTCCATTAAAAATTAAATTATTCTTATCATTGTGCAATTTTTCTAGTTTGTATATCTCTAGTTATAACAGCTCATAGACAGTAATCGGCAACTCATGTATCTGTAATTCTAGTCTATGTGCATTTTTACTGTGTTGTTAATATATGTATTTTTCAAAGTGTACAATTTTACATAAAAATATGTGTTTTGAATTTTTCACCTTTGAATTTTAACTACACTTTAAAAAATGTAAGGGGCACTCAACTTAAATTTGCATCGGGTTGCCAGGATCCCTAGTCGGCATTGTTTAGTTGCATTAAAACCAATATCCCCAAAATATCATATCAGCACTATTATTAATAACTCTCCCAAGCTCATCATCTCATAAACAACTGAATATCTTCCTGTAGTCGTTACAATGTCCTTGACATAAGGACTGAACAGTAATGGTGTTAGTATTGAATCCTGTGGAACTCCACTGCAACTATCCTACTCCCTGATACTGCTTTCCCACAATATACAACTCTAATATCTGTCAGGAACCCATTAACCAATTCAATTCACTAGCCTGATATCCAAACTCATCTGCTGCAACTAAAAAACCAACTTGTTATATGGTACCTGTCAAATACCTTCTTCAAAATCTAAAAGGCAGCATAAGCCTTACCCTCATCTACTGTTCTTGTCACTCAGTCGTTTTAGCAATCTGGTTACCTTTAGGTAACCAGATTACTAAAACGAGAGTGCCCCTTAACAAATTCATGCTGGCAAGCATAATTCTCACCAATTTCTCTGAAATCTTGATATCTACAGAAGAAATACAAACAGGCCTATAGATGATACCTCCATTCTACCATAACCTTTATACAATGGCACTATCTTATCATCCTTCCAATCTCAAGAACCTGTCCAATTGCAAGATTTTTAAACAGCCACATTAATGGTACATTCCCTTAAAACATGTGATGAAATTCCATGTAGTCTGCACTGCCTTACTGACATTTAGTGTAATTAGTATTCATAATACATCCTCTTCTAACACTTCATCACTCCTTATCTTTCTAGGAATAAAGCCTGTTGTACCATAATGGAACACACTAATAAAGTGATCATTAAATAGCTCAACTATGTCATATGCATTGGTTACCCAAGTCTCATCTCCAGCTAGCAAGGTAATTTTTGCCCACAATCATTTTTCCTCCTTGCTACACAGCAAAAAAAAAAAAAAAAAAAAAAAAGTCTGTAGTCTGTTGTACTCTCATATTCTAATTTTTATCTCCTTACAATATTAGTCACTTTCCAGACTGAGCCTTTTATTCCTCATGCAATTGTTTCCCACCTCTCTTTTTATGTCTCCCATAATCTTTTTCTTCTGCAAATCCTCTTTAATTTCTCTAGTCATCCATTTAACTCCAAATCAGCATCTTCCTCACTCTAGATATATAATCTGGCACTGTAAAATTTATTTTAAGTATCTCCCATGCACGACTAACCTAGCTTCTTTCAAATTCATTCATCCATTGTATTGTTGCAAGTTGATTTTCTAAGTCTATGGTAGTTGGCAGCCTTATAATTCCACATAAATTCCCTCTGCATTTCACACTTCTACATGGCTGTTCATCCTCCAAGCCAAGACTACATGATCACTCTCACCAAATGGAAGAAAGTACAATATCAGTCACAATCACATCTTGTGATGCTATGACCAAATCCAAATTCTTCAAAAATCAGGGTATTCTTCAAACCTCCAAGTAATCTGATGAGCTGTTTTAGTCACTTTTGCAATATGACCTCTAAACTTTAACTCCCTATCCACTAACACTCCCAAATCTCTGGAGCACAGTTCTATTAATGTGGGATGCAGCTGGTAATCTTATCACCCCAAAATGCATAACCTTGCACTTTGCCATTGCCATATTAAAATGACATCCATTCTTCTTTGTCTGTACTGCCAGTATATCCAAACATTATAATTAATGCTTTACCCAACTTTGCATCATTGACAAACAACCGAATAGTTCCTCTCAAGTCCTTTCGTATATTGTTATTTATAAATTAAATGTGCCACTAGTTACAAGCCTTCTACTGGACTCTACTCCTGAATAAACTAGTCTGGTATCTCTCCATCAACCACCCTCTTATCAATTTCACCAACTTTACATTCCAATGCACTTGCTGCAATTTATTAATTAGAATTTCATGCGGTATCTTGTGAAAAGCCTTTGCAAAGTCCAGCAGTATCAGTGTCAATCCATTATCATTATGGTATGGCTGGCCGAGTGGTTAGCATATCCGCTGTCCAGCCAAAAGGCTGTGGGTTTGAATCCCGCATGGGTTCACAGACAAATTTCACAGACAATTACAAACATGGATGTTTGTAATTGTCTGTGAAAATACTAGTGGTGGTATTCGGCAGTAGATGGCATTGGTTTAGATGATGAAGGTAATTGCAGTTGGTGCAATGGTGAAGACAGAGTTGTGGAGCAGGTGCCCTCCCTCGATGAGTCTTTGGACTCCCTGGAGGTGTTATGGAATAATAATAATTATTAATATCCAACTCAGTTGTCACTGTATTATAAAACATGAACAAGTTACTGAGACAACCTATCCTTAAAATCATGTTGCCCCTCATGTAGTTTCCATTTCTATCTATCCATTCCTGTATTTTGATCTTGTCCAACTTCACAAAACCTTATGACTATGAATTCCGATACGCTGATCGGTCGATAATTTGCAACATGGTCTTGGAGCCTACTTTATATATTTTCCCTTTTCCTTCATCCCCTTGGGACTAACCCAAAGCTGAAAATTAGATTAAGAAATATGGTCAAAGCACTACCAATTTCCCCTAGCACCTTCTCGTAAAACTGATACATCACCTAATCCTATGGCTGTTATTTACATCAAGTTCTTAATATGATATGCACCTCCAGTTCATTTACCAAGTTAAATGAACTGGAGGTTCATTTACAGAGCAAACATAATTTCCAGCAGTACAGACAAAAGAAATGAAGAACTACTTTAATACTTCAGCTAAATCCTAGCAAAGAATAGCTACAACAGAACAATGGTTAATAAAACCTTATAGCAATCCCATGGGCACCAAACAAACAAGATTACAGAGATTTAGTAGTTTGCAATTACATCAGATCACTCAGGGACAAGATTTCAGAGATAGTACAAGTGTTAAAGCTGTCTCCTTCCCACATGATAAGATTTCAAGTCTTCTTAGGCCTCCAAAACCTCCCCATCTGCCACTTCAACAATGCGGTGTTCACAAGATCACCTGTCTTCAAATGTGTTACATAGAACAGACAGGCAGGTCAGGAGAGATATGTATGTCAGAACATTTCAAAGATGTAGAGGGAGGGAAAAATCAGGGTTGGCAGCATAAACACAAAACAGAAAGTAATGTGGTGATGAACCAAAACAATCTTGGTAGATTACAATTTTTACTCCAGAGCTTTTACTGAGTCATCTGAAATGTTCAAATATCCACAACAGTACAACAAAATACAAGGAGTGATCTTATACCAAGTCTGAACTTTCACATAAACGGACACATGCAAACACCAGAAGCATATATAACATCCTAACCATCAAAGTTGCAACACAGTGCATGCATGCATTCTATTATTGTTAGCTTTTAAATATTTAACATTTGTGATTGTTATCTGCTTATAGCTTGACTCTTTGTTTTATTCACTATTATCTGAATTGAGCAGATGAGGACAATATGATTTATGCAGGCCTGCATGTTAAGGTGCACTCTTGTTATAGTAATCTGGTTACCTTTTACAGTGGAGTAACAAGAGCAGTAGATTATTATTATTAACATCTGACCTCCATGGACTCATTATGGGAGATACAATACATACTCTCTCATGCATATAGATCATCGAACCATGCCTGAACCCCCTTAAGTTTCTGCACTCCCCACACTATCAGGCAATATATTCCACTTACCAATCACTCTCCTTGTGAAGAACCTGCTTCTTACTAACCTGCTGACACCCTCCTTATACAGATTCCAGGGACTTCTTGCTTAAACTCTTGTCTCCCTTTACTTTATGAAAATCTCCTCCACATTAATCTGGTAACCACTCCCTCACTAATTTATATGCCTCAACCATATCCCCTTTCCTTCTATTCACAAGGCTCTGCAATTTACATTCCACAGACCTGACATTGACTTAGCATACCTTTTCTGGACCCTCTCAAATACATCCTAATCCCCTTGAAAACCAGGTGATCAAATCTGTGCACAGTAGTCCATATGTGGTCTGATCAAAGCCCTATACAAGAGAATCATAACCTCCTTGCTTCTGCATTTCAATGAGTCCCTCTTACTGTCATAACCCGTTGTGATGTTCTTACAATTTCAGCAATGTGATCCCTAAACTTCAAGTCTCTGTCCACCATCACTTCTAGATATATTCTCATCTCTTCCACCTCCTTCAAAATCTCCACATTAATTGTATACTCTGCATCCCAACCTTGCCTACCAAATTTCAGGACCTTACACTTCTCAACATTAAATGAAACCAACAACTCCAATCACAAAGTCTACTGAGATCCTCCTGCAAGGCCATAACTTCTGCTGTACTTCTCGTAGTTCTTCTCAACTTGGCATCATCGGCAAACAGCTGTACATCTCCAAATAAGCCAGTTCCAATGTTGCTAACACACAAGTTAAACAACATGGTGCCAAAACTGATCCCTATGGCACTCCGCTAGTGACCTTCCTCATGTGGGATACTCCTCTTCCAGACACAACTTGTTGATACCTATCTGAGAGCCAATCAGCTATCCAAATCACTAGTCTATTATCCAATCCCATCTGTTAGAATTTAGCTGCCAGCTTGTAAAGTGGCAGGCTATCCAAAGCATTTGAAAAATCCAAGTGTACCACTGGATATGTATCTTCTTTATCCAGTGAATTGGCCATTGATCACATCTAGTCCACTCTGCACACTAAGATAATCTCTGACCACTGAAACCTTGTTTGCATCACTGATTATAATTCCTCCCAGCAGTAGTCTTTTCAGAGGAGATGGGCAGCCTTCTGAGGGGATGGTGCAGAACATCAGTTGAATGGAAGTGACGGAGGCCATGAAGAGGATGAGGAATGGAAAAGCGGTGGGCCCTGACAGAATTCCAGTGGAGGCATGGAAGGCACTGGGGGAAGAGGGAATTGACCTGCTGTGGGACCTGTTCATGAAAGTGCCAACAGGAAAATATACCCGAGGAATGGAGGGAGAGTACTCTTGTTCCCATCTACAAGGGTAAAGGGGATGCACAAGACTGTAAAAATTACAGAGGAATAAAGTTGATGTCCCACACAATGAAGATCCTAGAAAGGGTTCTTGATGGTAGATTGAGGGAGGAGGTGGAGATTGCAAAGGAACAATTTGGCTTCATGCCTGGTAGATCAACAACAGATGCTATCTTTGGGTTACGACAGATGATGGAAAAATATCGAGAGAAACAAAGGGAGCTACATCTGGTATTTATTGATCTGGAGAAAGCATACGATAGAGTGCCAAGGCAAGAAGTCTGGAGGTGTCTGAGGGAGAAGAAGGTGCCGGAGAAATATGTCAGGTTGGTGCAGGAAATGTACAGAAATGTGAAGACAAGTGTTCGGACCTGTTTGGGACAGACAGAAAGTTTTCAAGTAACAGTTGGCTTGCATCAAGGGTCAGCATTAAGTCCGTTTCTGTTTAATATTGTGATGGAGGTGGTAACAGAGGAGGTGAGAGAAGATGCACCTTGGACAATGCTGTATGCAGATGACATCTTGCTGTGTGTAGATTCAAGAGAAGAAGCGGAAACTAAACTGGAAAGATGGAGAAAAGTACTGGAAGAGAGAGGTATGAGACTGAGCAGAAGTAAGACAGAGTATATGTGTTGCGCAGTGGGCGGTGGCCAGGAGACAGACCTGGAGCTGGAAGGAAATGTCATCAGGAAGGTGAGAGACTTTAGATACTTAGGTTCGACAGTGGAAGAAGATGGAGGAGGTGAGAAGGAAGTGGGATGCAGGATACAAGCAGGTTGGAGGAACTGGAGGGAGATGGCTGGAGTGTTATGTGATAAGAGGGTGCCGATCAATCTGAAAGGCAAAATTTATAGGGCAGTAGTGAGGCCAGCTATGACATATGCTATAGAAACTGTGGCCCTGAGGAAAAATAACATTAGCAGGATGGAAGTAGCAGAGATGAGAATGCTTAGGTGGATGTGCGGTGTGACCAGAAAGGATCATCTGAGAAATGACTATGTCAGGGGAACAGTGAAAGTTACGAACTTAGGAGCGAAAATACAGGAGGCAAGGTTGAGATGGTTTGGTCATGTGATGAGGAGGGAGGACGAATATGTGGGAAGAAGGGTCATGCAGATGGATGTGCAAGGAAGGCGGAAGCGTGGGCGGCCAAAGAAGAGATGGAGGGAGCTGGTAGAAGAGGACTTGAAGATGAAGAACTTGGATGTGGTGACAGCCCAAGACAGGAAGGTGTGGAGGAGACTCATAATAAACAGTGACCCCACTTAAGTGGGAGAAGCTGCAGAAGAAGAAGAAGTAGTAGTCTTTTCAGATGAACTTACTCCAAAACCATTCAAATGCAGGTCCATCACTCTTATACCATTTCATTATTCCTCAAACTCATCTTACACATTCACCAACTGAATTTCTTTCTCTAAACACATTTCTGCTAACATTCCACTCAAGTTATTTCCTCTCTGCCCCAACTCCTTCTCCTATTACACTGTTGTCTTTCACTCTCTTCAATAATCTCCTGATATCCACCTTCACATTCTTCCTGTGACCTACCAAATCATTCATTCCAGCCACAACCATTAACTCCATCACATGCTTACATTTCATATCCAATGCCTAAATCACCGTTTATCTTCCCTCCTAGAAAGCAGACCTTGTGCACCCTCTCATCCACTACACCTTGCATATTAGAATATCTGTATAGCACCACTCTTGAATCAGTTGCTACTACTTTTTCTCCACTATTTTTCATTTATTCTTTTGCACTCTTCTATTTGTATCTACCATATATCTAATTTCATTTTGTTTATGCCTCACTGATTTCTCATTTTAATCATTTCATTCTTCAATTTTTGCATTCCAGCAATAGTTCTTGCTATTGCATTCCAGCAATAGCAAGAACTATTGCTATTGCATTCCAGCAATAGCAATCAGGCTTACTTCTGATTCCACATTTATGCTTCCTTTTTAATCATTTCTGTATTAACTATCACATACTCTGCACACATTATCTCACCCTCCTGGCTATCATCTTAGTCTTACACAAATCACTGTCTTTTGTCTGGTATTCTTCACTTCCTGTTCTTGACTTTCATTCAAATGACTGCATTCCATTAATATATCACACTTTCTGCAGACTCTCTGACTTCTTTTGTTAAATCTTTCAACAAATACATCAGTTACATTTGCCCATGCATATATATTACACTTCCTACAATGAACCATTTTGGTAAACTCCACAGCACACACTCAGAGGGTAAGACAAAGTTAATTTTTTTGGATTTGCAAAGACATTTGATAGGGATCCATGTGACAAATTGGGTTTTTAAGGTGCAGCATAGGGGTATGGTGGAAAAAATATTAATAATTTGAGGTATGCAGATGATACCACCTTGCTAGCAGAATGCAAAGAAGATTTGAAAGAACTTATTATGAAAGTTAAAGAAAAAAGTGCTAAATATGGTCTGAAACTTAACCTCAAAAAGACCAAAGTTATGGCAACATGTGAACTTAATGATTTTGAAGTAGATGGGGAGAAAATGGAAGCAGTTAACAATTTTGTGTTCTTAGGATCCCAAACTGATAAAGATGGTTATTGTACCGAAGAAGATTACTACTCGGAAAAAAAGCAATGACAAGTTTAAGCAAGATCTTTAAAGATAAAGATATTAGCTTCACAACAAAAATCAGAATTGTGAAAGCAATGGTATTCCCTGTGGTGCTGTATGGATGTGAAAGTTGGACCCTGAGAGAGTGAAGGAAGGAAGATAGATGCATTTGAATTATGGAGACGCTTACTAAGAATACCATGAACTGCAAAGCAAACCAATAAATCAGTGATAGACAGAATAAAGCCAGATTGCTCCCTTGAAGCTATGATCATCAAGCAAAAATTGTCATACTTCGGACATATTATGCGAATGACAGTCTGGAGAAGATGATGCTTGCTAAAGTTGATGGAAGAAGGAGAAGAGGAAGACCAAGAATTAGATGGGTGGATGGAGTTAAAGAAGCAACTGGAGTGCGCTTGGAGGTTCTGAAAGACATGGTCAGGAACAGATCGGAATGGAGAGTGTATGTTCGTGGAGTCGCCAGGAGTTGGAAACGACTCGATGGATCATAACAACAAAAAAATAGGGGTGTGGATATCAGGGTTAGTGGATTGGATTGGTAACTGACTTTGGATAGCAGAGAGTTCTATATGGTGGAGAAGTATCGGGGAGTAAGAAGGTTACAAGTAAACTTGCGACAAGTGGACAGGGTTCAGTACTGGGACCATTACTATTAATTCTATATGACAATAAGTATTGTGTAGAGTAAGTCCCATAGCAGTAAGTATCTACTATATGTATTTTGAATCTGTTTTTCAAAAAACAGATGCAAAATTCAAAATTAATTTTGTATTTGGTTAAAAACCTATACAATTTTACCTGTTGTTTCCCTTCTAGGTGACCTATACCATGGAAACTAAAAGCATGTGAAGTAGCTAACATTCACATTAATAACCACCAAAGCATATATGTATGTGTGAGGTAAAAACTGAAGATGCAAATAACCATCTTTTTTAAATTCAATGCTTCCAAAACAGAGTTCGAAAGAGCAAAAAGCAGGAAATTAGCAGCTTGTCCAAATGGTAGCTGAACCTTTTGGTCTCTAGCCAAAGCAATCGGCTGTAACTTCTGCCCAACACTATTCCTACCTCTATCATATCCAGATATCTCCACTGCATCATCTCCTACAGAAAAGGCTAATCTCCTGGCCTCACACTTTGCCTCCAATGCATGCACAATCAACAATGGCAAATGTCCCCCAACCATTCCAGATGCCCATCATATCCTTTTGCCAGAAAGAGATCAGCAAAACACTGTCTAAATTAGACCCAAAAAAGTCTCCTGGCCCTGATGGCATTCTTCCAATTGTCCTGAAGGTTTGTGCACCAGAACTGTCTCCTGTCCTATGTCACTTATATATACTGTCTTACTCCACTGGTATCCCACAGCCAGAAGTTGGCCTATATTCAACCCATTCCCAAAAAAGGGCGACAAGTAACTGCCGTCCAACTACTGCCCCATCTTGTTCTCCTTGATCCTGTGTAAAGTAATGGAAAAAATCAATCATCAATTCTCAACTCCTACACTACCTTGAAGCTACCTGTCTAATAAACAGCTTCCAGTATGGATTACATTGCTGCCGATCAACAGGAGATTTGCTCACATATGTCACCCATCTCTGGTCAAATGCCATGAAGAAGTTTGGCGAATCTCAAGAAGTTGGACTTGATGTTTCCAAGGCAAATGTCCCCCATAGTACCGATTTGACTGGGTCTATAGCACAAGGGCTTACTAAGCAAGCTGCCATCATTTGGTCTATCTCAAGACCTCTGTAATTGGATTGCCAGCTTACTGTCTGGATGCTCACTATGTGTGGTGGTGGATGGCTCCTTATCCTCTCACCATTCAACTAATGCTGGGGTTCCTCAAGGTTCTGTCATCTCACCAACCCTCTTCCTATCATATATCAATGACCTACTTCAGCTTACTTCCAACCCAATACACAGTTTTGCAGATGACAGTACATTGCACTCCTCCCTTTCTTTTGATAAACCTTACTCCATACAACTCACCTCAACCTACAGATCAGCAACCACCACTGCCCTTAATTCAGATCTTCAAGTCCCTCCAATGGGGTTCAGATAACCTAGTCAATTTCAATGTAAATAAAACCCAGTACTGTCTCATTTCTCATAAAAAAGAACCAGTTTCTCCCAGTATTATTTTTGACAATACCCAAATTTTCAGACAATCTGAGATTTCTCTTCTTAGAATTACCCTGACATCAAGCCTCTCCTGGCATAAACACATAACCATTGCATCCTCAGCTTCTAAAAAACTAGGATTTCTCTTTCACTCAAGACGTTACTTCACTCCTGAACAGCTATTAACCTTATGCAAATCACAAATCTGCCCAAACCATCGAATACTGTTCCCACATATGGGGTGGGGCCCCCCAAAAGTTCTCCCAAATTGCTCAACTCCATACAGAGGAGAGCAATCAGACTTATTAATGACCCATCTCTTACCAATTCACTTCCCTCCACTTTCACACAGATGATTATTCTCTGCACTGTGTCTTCTACAAATATTTCCATGGAAAATGTTCATCTGAAATAGCATCAATAATGCCCCCACTTAGTACTAAGCTCATTGGAACACATGCAGCTGCTGCTCAATATCGCTACACAGTGCACTTGAAACCCACAAAACAGGTTTCTTCTCCTCCTCCTCTTTTGTCCCTGCAACCGCTATACTATGGAAAAGTCTTCCCCCTGATGTGTTCCCTAGGGAATACAGTCTACAGTCATTATCTAATGTGAATAAGTACCTTATTTTCCAACCAATACACGGTACTAATGTATTATAGGTTGATCTACTAACCTCTCGTGTATGGGCTCAACATAAAAAAAAAAAATGATGCCTTGATTGCAAGATGGGATAATGAAGGATTAATGTTTCCCATATTTTGGGAATTTTTGCATCTGTATTTATTTCAATTATGCTGATTTATGAGGGCAACTGGAGATTCTGAAAATAGTCTTTCTTTTCAAAACTGGCTGAGATGAAGCATGGCGTTTTTTTTTCAAATCGATTCTATGAGTAGTATCAAATGCATGGTCTGCAAGACCAGACTGAGCGTAGTCATGATTGTAAATGTATTTTTTGTGTTCTATGTGGAAGGTGGAAGAGCCTCCGTAGCTCAGTCGGTATAGACAAAGCTCTTTAGCCGGAAAGACCTAGGTTCCATTCCTGTTAGTGATGTGAAGAACCTGTATCTGGTTTCTTTCAATGAAAGGTGAGTTAGCTGATCTCATACGGAGGTAGGTTTTCTTTCACCCGGAAACACAGTTTTTTTTTTTGTCCCCCAAGAACAGGCAAACCGGCCCTGTGAACACACGCATCTACAGACATAGGCCACACCAGGAGGCATACCACCTTATCCTCGAGTTACAGTTGCGAAGTCCAAGAATATTTGGAACGGTCGTAGGCGCTTAAGTGCCCATTAGGACCACCGATAGGATAGAATAGGATGTGGATGGTGGTTGAACAAGGAAGTTTATATTATTATTATTCTCCTGATCTATATGGAGTAATGACTCATCGTGGGAGGTCAACACAAAGTTCATCATATCTCACTCCTTAAGAAGTGAGAGAAGTGTGAGCGGGTCCTTAGTGGAATGAATAAGGGTAGCTAGTTTCAAGTGGGGTTAGAAAGCTGTGCAGATGTATTTCTTTTATATCTTATAATTTTTAATTGTTTCCACAATTACTTGATACTGGTGCTCTTTTTAGCTTAATAAATTATCATCTGTTTGATTTTTAAAATGATGCTGTGAGAGTACTGTAAAAAAAAAGGTTAACATTAAATTTATATATGGTTTTCATATTTAAAATCATTCTCAGATTGTCTTGTACACAACTTTCACTTAAAAGAGATTCATTTCATCAGAAAACTGAGTATGAATTCTATGCATATGCTTTCCATTTTTATATACACAGTATTTTAATTAGTTATTTTTAATTATTTTAGAAAAGCATATGACAAGGTGCCAAGCTATTCGAAATGCTCCAGTTGTATAGTGCCAGTGGGACATTATATCAAGCAATACTTAGTCTTTATTTGAGTTGTAAGTCAGCAGTTAGAATTGAAGGAAGTACAGGAAGATGGTTTAATGTTAAATCTGGTGTCAGATGATGATGTACATTATCCCCTCTCTTATTCATTATCTATATGGATCACATTATGAAGGAAAGTGGAATTAAATCTGATATCAAAATTGGAGATGTTAATGTCAGCTCTTTGCTTTATGTGGATGATGTTATACTTTAAAATAAATCCGCTACAAGTTTGCAAGAGTCCCTGACTAAATTGAATAACTGTTGTAATAGATATGGTATGAAGGTCAGCATTAAAAGGACAATGAAAATAGGTAGAATTGTTGAAAATGTCAATTGTGTTGTGAACGGGGAACCTGTGGAACAAGTAAAACATTTCAGCTACTTAGGCACGATTTTTACTGAAGATGGTAAATTAAATATGGAAATAGACAACAGAATCAACAAAGCTGGTATGGTAGGAAGTCAATTGAATAAATTCATATGGAATAAGAGAGAAATTAGTCAGAACACTAAATTAGCTGTATACAAGACAGTGTTCAAACTAGTTTTAACTTATGGATCTGAGAGCTGGGTTAGAAGTAAAACACTTGACCAAAGACTAGAGACTGCAGTTATGAGAATCCTGAGAAAGATTAGGGACACGAACAGATGGCATCAATGGCAATATCATATTAAAAATGATGATACTAGGAAAGAACTTAATATTGTTAGCATCCAGGAATGTGTTAGAAGAGCTAATCTCAGGTGGTATGGTCACTTAAACAGAATGGGAGAGGAAAGATTGGCAAAACAAGTGTTCTCTGCCAGGTTGGCAGGAAAAAGATCCAGATGAAGACCAAGATATAGGTGCACTGATATGGTAAAAAGTGCCTTAGTAGATAGAAATATAAGATCTGACAATGTTGGAGCCTTGACAGGTAATAGATTGATTTGGAGGAAAATTGTAGTTAGTACTACATGAAAAATTTACATCATTACTAACTTCCTGTCATATTCTGTACACCCCCCTTGAGGGTAAATGTCAGGAATTTGATGATTATGTATTTTAATTATATGATCAGTCTGTTCTTGAGATTCTTCTTCCTCTTTCGTTTGGCAAGGAAAATTCTACAAACAGATAGAGGGGACATCCATGGGTTCACCACTTTCCCCACCCTTGGCCAATTTCTTTATGGAGACCTTTGAAGAGAAAGCCTTAAACTTCGCTCCACAAAAACCCACTATTTGGCTTCAATACATGGATGATGTGTTCGCTATTTGGCCACATGGCTCAGATACACTCCACTCCTTCCTAACACACTTAAACAACCAACACCCCAGAGTCCAGTTCACCTTAGAAAAAGAGGAAAACAACACCCTTCCCTTCCTAGACACTTTAATCACTAGCCAGCTTGATGGATCTTTGGTTTTTCTCTGTTTACAGAAAATCCACCCATACAGGCAGATACATTCACCAGCAATCCCCCCCTCTCACAACAATATGGGGTTATAAAAACATTATATAACAGGGCAAAAATTAATCTGCTCAGATGACGACGCCCTAACCACTGAAAATGGACCACATCCTCAACACTTTCTTAGCCAATGGCTATAACCCCCAAAAAATCCAAAAACTACTAAAACCAGTACCCCCCCCCCACACACACACAATAAAGATTACACCAAATCTATCACCATCCCCTACATCCAGGGCACCTCTGAGAAAATAACCAATATCCTCAAAAAATATGACCTGACTTCTTGTTATAGACCATATAAAAAGTTGACATCCCTTATCTGCTCTACCAAAGACCAGCCACTTCCCCTAGACCTTCCTGGTGTACACAAGGTCCCTTGCAGGTGCAAATTGTCCTACTTTGGCCAAACAGGCAGGACAGCAAATATCAGGATTTCAGAACAAAAAGACTACATCCGGTTTCACCAGTACAACCATTCTGGGATGGCAGACCATGTCTTAGATACCCACCATAGAATTTGTTGGAAGAAAACTAAAATAATACACCACAGCAAGTTTAAGTAAGAAAGATTATTCAAGGAATCACATCAGCAGCTCTAAAAAACGTTCCAAACCTCAAGAAATTTGGGTGCATGAAACTACCCCAAATTTGGGAGACTTACATTATGAGAACTTCAGCCCAACGGCCAAGACAACCAAATTAGCCCACCGGAGAGCACCATTAGGAATTTAGGAACAATATTAGTTTCTTGCCTTCTTCCTCATTTGCTTTTGTTAGTGCCTGCGTGCACATACCATATTTTTATGTTCCTGAAGATGGCAACGTAATGTTGCCAAAATATTGAAGTTATTCATTAAAGTTGCCTTTTATTAACATCCTTTATATGCGTTATTAATTCCGTAATATAATTACCAGTTATGTATGACCAACATATAAGCCTTGCTACTAGAATTACTTCTTCTTAATTGAAATATAACTTCTTGTTGCAGGTATTTAATTATGAGAGTTCTTTGAGATAATGGGTATTACAACAAAGAATGCATGTAATCATATGACAGATCATTAATTTAAACAGCACTATATAAGTATTTGAGAAAAATAAACTACAATGGGTTAAAGTGCTTGTGATGAATTACCAACAACTAGTTCTTACATAAAATATGTTTCAAAAATTATTTGGACACCTGATAGTTTCACAGACTGGCTAATCTTGGTAAATATCTCTTTCCATTTATTAAAAATATTAATAAATGGAAAGAGATATTTTGGTGCTTATGATGGCCAGCTAACCTTTGCATTTCTTCAAACCGCATGGCGAAAGGCTTGTAGCACGTCATGGTGATGTGTCAGCTCCACTCACTCACTACAGAATATAGTATCCCCCCCCCCTCAAATGCAAAACTTAACCGATGGGATGATATACTCATAAATAATGTTTGTCTGCAGCTGCCACACACAAGCAAAGCAAGCTCTGAATCAAGCAAGTTGATAAGCATTGTCCTGAATGATGTTTTGTTCATATTTATCATCTCGTCCATGTAAACAGAGACTATGGACTTAAGTATTTAATGTTATGGCATAAATCTCTAAGGCTGTGGATGCCTTTAGAATGGAAGGATTGTACAAGCCATTTATTCCTTTCTGCAAATTTCTTTTCACCACCACATTTTCATCTTTTTAAATTGTGTAAACCACTTTTTAAATGA
Source organism: Typopeltis vanoorti (assembly GCF_054136105.1). Classification (NCBI taxonomy): domain Eukaryota; kingdom Metazoa; phylum Arthropoda; class Arachnida; order Uropygi; family Thelyphonidae; genus Typopeltis; species Typopeltis vanoorti. Next base: position 107,315,418 of record NC_143563.1, read on the forward strand.
TGTTTTGTTCATATTTATCATCTCTTCCATGTAAACAGAGACTATGGACTTAAGTATTTAATGTTAAAGCATAAATCTCTAAGGCTGTGGATGCCTTTAGAATGGAAGGATTGTACAAGCCATTTATTCCTTTCTGCCAATTTCTTTTCACCACCACATTTTCATCTTTTTAAATTGTGTAAACCACTAAATAATCTTTGATGCTTAATTATACTGCACTTGCACATATGGATGACTAATAAGACAGCCTATGCTAACACTGTGCTGGTGGTTTAGTCATTCTCTTGTTTTATAGCCTTCTGTGCCATGTGGTTTGTCACTGGTATGCAGTACTTGAAAATATGGTGTCTGTATAATTTTTCAACATAGTATGTATATACCTTTAACAAATATTAAGAAATCCTTCTTACTGGTGAAGGGCATGGGGAAGTTGATGCACTGCTCAGAGATTTTTCATTTTCATCAGGTAAATCAACTGAACTCATTCTTACAGTTTTAGTACTGAGAAGATGACGCCTTCCATGAACTGGGCTTTGTGGTGCTGCAACAAGTAAAAAAATAACTTGAATTTGACATTTATTCATTAAAATGTTCATTATTTATTCATTTAAATAGAACACTACATAAATACAATATTAAGGCAACCGTCAAACCTCCTGCTAATTAAGAAATTTGTTCAGCTCATCCAAAGATCCTCTTCTATACCTTGCTAACACAAGGGTTTACAAAATTCAGTGCACCTGCAACCTACTCAACACATAGGGGAAACAGGGTGCACCATCCCAATAAGTAAAGATGAACATAAATGTCACATTAAATTCCTCCACTATGGTAAAACAGGCGTGTCAGACCATGCACTTCAAACATGTCACAGAATCAACTGGAAAGGCACCATGTCCTTACACCACATCAAAACCTGGTTTGAAAGAAAGTTCAAAGAAGCCTGTGAGATGAAGAAGCATCATCCGAATCTAAACAAGAATGATGGATTGATAATTCCAAGAATCTGGAGGACCCATATAGCATTTAGAATAACATCGAACAGAAAAAAACCTTAATATGAGAGGACTTTAGAAATTTTTAATGTAGTTCTGCTTTACAACCTGTTTTTATTAGTATTATTATCAGTATATATTTTGTTTTTAATTATTATTTTTTTTTTTTTTTTTTACCAGGGATCAGTCTAGGGTAACTGATTAACAAAGCATTTGGATTCATCTTACTTTTATGTAGTGTCATGTAGTTTGTGTCCTGTACGTATGTTTGTTTGTTTGTTTTCCTGATAATGACCTCAATACAGAGATCGAAATGTTGAGTGTACTTTTCTTAATTATGAGTAAAGTAATTACTCAAACACATGTGTTTTTGTCTCTATAAATTCTTCACTATGACTAATCCTCATTCTTTTGCTGTCTACCATTCTATGAAAAATTTCTTCCCAGGTAACGTAATTACAACTACTGACTAACTGATAGGTGTCAATCATATCCCATCTTGTCCTCCTATTCACAAGGTTTTGCAAACTGCATTCCCTCAAACCCCCACATTCCTAAAACGTAAAGTATGTCTCTCCTTGGTAGGCAGTCCAAAACAGTTCGTAAGTTTTCATAGAATTCCTTACTCTCTTCTTCAAGTCTATCTATGATACATTGGTAGGCTGAGCCTTAAGTTTAATAGAAAGTATCCTATCATTAATGGGGTTATAACCAAGAAGGCTTCTTGCCTGAGCTGTCTTCACTATCACAGCTACCCCATGATGTTTTGAGTCACCATATGAGTAAATATGCAAGATATGCATATTTACTCATACTAGCTTACCCTCCTGTCTTTTGAAGTGACCTTCTCCATTTCATTTGGTCTCTGTAATTCCCAAGATGTCAATTTTACAGTATACCTATCCATCTCTTTACAGACAATCTCAAGAGTACCCATCTGCAGACCCCAAACATTCTATATGCCTATGTAAAATTCCCTTCTAAGATTAATCTTATACCTTCTGTGTTGCTCATTCACAATATCATTCTGTAAATGAGCAACACAGAAGGTATAAGATTAATCTTAGAAGGGAATTTTACATAGGCATATAGAATGTTTGGGGTCTGCAGATGGGTACTCTTGAGATTGTCTGTAAAGAGATGGATAGGTATACTGTAAAATTGACATCTTGGGAATTACAGAGACCAAATGAAATGGAGAAGGTCACTTCAAAAGACAGGAGGGTAAGCTAGTATGAGTAAATATGCATATCTTGCATATTTACTCATATGGTGACTATATATGCTAGACTCCTCACCGTTCTCCCCAATTTTGCATTATCTGCAAAATGCATATCTCCAGTTAAACTATTCCAACATCATTAATATACAATGAAGAACAATAATGGTCCCAAAACAGACGACCATTGCAGCACACCACTGCAAGGCTATAGTAGCTTCAAACATGTCACATGTTTGAGCACACCACTGAAAGGTTACTATTGCCTCACTGGTGTGCTCGAATCATCACTCTTCTCCTCAACTTTTGCAACATATCATCATTAATATATGAGGGTAGTCTGAAAAGTTCTTGGCCTAACAATGAAAAACCAAATTTATAATTTAAAAATTATTTTTTCAATTTTTCAACGTAATCTCCTTTAACACTAATAAGACAAGTATTGGGATCTATATTGTTTAACATTTATATCAATTACATTGTCAGTGGATTGCAGGGGGATATTTAGTTGTTTGCGGATGATGTGAAGCTGGGCAGGGTTATTAGTAATAGTGCAGATGGTGTAGCCTTGCAAGGGGATTTGAATAAGCTAGACAGATGGGAAAATGATTGGGGGTATCAGTTTAATGCAGCAAAATGTAGGGTCTTGAAGTTTGGGACACAACAATGGGACGCTGCACTCTACTGGAGGAAGTAGGGGAGACAAGAGATCTGGAGTTGATGACTGATAGAAACCTGAAATTTAGGAGACATATTTCAAAGGTGGTGAAGGTAACACATAGGATTGCTGCAATAATGAGAATGACGTTGACCTGCAGAGATAAAAGAGTTATCATTTCATTGTATAAGACTCTGATAAGACCACACTTAGACTATTGCTCTCAAATTTGGTCCCCAGGATTTGAAGGAGATAAATTAACTGTGGAAAGGGTACAAAGGTGAATAACAAAGATGGTTTCAGGATTGTACAATGTTAGTTATGAGGATCGGCTGAGGGAATGTGGGCTGCAGAGTTTGGTGGATAGAAGAAGAGGTGATATGATCGAGACTTTTAAACTGTTGAGAGGTGGTTACAGGGTTGACACTGGGGAATTCTTTTGCTTGGTTGAACAGTGGGAAGGAGTGATGACAAGGGGCCATCCTGGAAGTTACGAAAGGAAACTGTGTGCAAGAGGATGAGGAATGGTTTCTTTGCATGGAGAGTGGTTGAACCATTGAATGCATTGCCTGATAGAGTGGTGAGAGCAAGAATGGTCAATGAGTTGTTTAAGGAGTGGTATGATAGACTGTGTTTCCTAGGAAGGACCTCCTGTGATGAGTTTTTTGACTCCAAGGAGGTCTAAATAAAAATAATAAAATATAATCACCTGGGTATTTTGGAGATCAGTAAGTGGTGGAGAGGATTCATAGACCAAATGACAGCAATGCTCCCTATGAGGATAGGTTATAGGTATGTTGGTTACAAAGTATGTTGTAACCAACATACCTATAACCTATGATGTTGAATCCCACTCTATGCTGCCCGTATACACTTTCTTATTCCACTGGTATCTATCCTGCAGTCTGGAAACTACCCCATATACAACATGTTCCAAAGAAGGATGACAAATCTTTATCTTCAAATTACTGTCCAGTTTCTCTCATATCAATTCTTTCTACAGTAATGGCAAGAACCATCACCACCCAACTCCTATACTACCTTGAAGACTTTTAATAAATGAACAACATTATGGATTCCATCACTGTTGATCAACAGGGGATCTACTAACCTATGTCATCCATCTCTGGACAAACACCGTGGAAAGATTTGGCAAATCTCAATTGGTTGCTCTTGATATCTTGAAGGCTTTTGATTGATTTTGGCACAAAGATCTATTAAGTAAACTCCCATCATTCAATCTGCTCCTTAACTTCTCATTAGGTAGCCAGCTTTCTGACTGGATGCTCACTTTGAGTGATGGTGGATGGAGCCTTATCTTCCATCGATACAGCTAATGCTGGGGTCCCACAAGGCTATGTTGTTTCGCCCACCCTCTTCCTTCTATACATATATGATCTACTCCAGCAGACTGCCAATCTAGTACAAGTTTTGATTGACAACAGCATATCGTACTCCTCCTCTTCATTTGACAAACCTTGCAAAGCACAAATTACCACAACCTGCAGAACTCTAACCTCTACTACATTAAATTTTTATCTTCAAAACATTCATCAATGCAGTTTGGATAACCTTCTCAATTTCAATACTAGCAAAACAACTCTGTATTATCCACCCCCACCCCCTGCCAAAAAAAAAAAAAAAAAACATGTTCTTCCAATCTTGCCCTTGACAATACTCAGATCTCTATTCAGGATGAGATTTACCTTTTTGGAAAAAGTCTAACTTAAATCTCTCTTGGCATAAACATATTAAAAATATTGCTTCCTCTTCATCCCAAAAATTATGCTCTCTTTTGCTCGAGGAATTACTTTAACTATGAACAGTTCCTAATCCTACACAAATCTGCCTGACCATTGAAGACTGCTCTTGCATCTGGGGTGGTGCCACTAAGAGCTTCTATTCTATTCTATAATTATTCTGTATTCTGGTTTGTATAGAATAGAGAATACAAAATAAAGAATGCCTCTAAGGGCATCCAATTCTATATAATCTATACAGAAAAAAAGCAATTAGACTGATTGATGACCTCTCTCTCACTAATAAACTCCACTCACTTTCACATAGGTTTTCAGTCTCCTCAGTCTGCATCTTCTATAAATACTTCTATGGCTATTGTTCATCAGCATTAGTATTAATATTTCCCCCACCCAAATGCATGCAACAGCTAACCAACACTCTCTCATAGTTTAACTCCAACCCACAGAACAAATTTCTCCTCTTCTTCATTCATTCCTGGTGCTGCTGCTGTTTGGAACAGTCTTCCACTGTATGCATTTTCCAAGGAATATACATTCCGTCAAATGTGAACAAATTCCTTATTATCTATCCATGGTACTAGTGTGCTAAAGGTTGACCAACCTCTCATGGATGGGGTCTCCATAAACAACCCTTAAATCGACCCTACATGAGGCAACAGTACAAAAGTACTGTGTGTCTGTAAACAAACAATTAGAAGAAAAGAACCTATTTTGATATGCTTTTTAAATAACTGAACCTTGTAGTCCTTGGGAAAAATTATTCCAAAGCATGTAAGTGGATAGCATAAAAGAAGAGCATAAGAAAATATGATTGGGTAAATTTGAAGCTAGACTGAACAGATTTTGAATAGTTGCAAAGTGCAAACTTATGAAAATACCTAGGGAAGAAACATAAGACAGAAACAGATGGTCATCAATTAACCAGAATGCCCTCTCCTGGATAGCATCAAGCATCATTATTAAGGTTGTTTTTTTTTTTACACTGCTTCCCCAAATGTAAAAACAACATCTTAAGTAAAGGCAGATTTGGGATTTATACGTTGTTAGAGGCTGTACTAGTGATGATAAGTGATGTCTAGAGAGGAAAAGGACACCTAGTTTCCTGAAGACATTATAGTTATCACATATGTATGCTGGAGAGGTCACAAGTGTAAGTCAGCCGAAGAAGTTGCTTGCTGTATCTCTTTTCAACTGTGCCCATGTAATATGTTATGATGAAAGTCCTACCTGAATTTGGTTTGATCTTCACTAAGATCTCATCAGTGGGAAAAGACCTGTGAAGATAAAGGCATCTTGCTGACAGAAGTCCTTTTAACCACATATATGCAGCAAATTAGTGTACCACCATTTCAAAACAACATGTATCATACTCTGGTTGTTATGTCAATGATTAGATGTGCACAGAATTTCCATTTTCTGCCAAATTAGAGTGATTTTTCAGTTGTGTGACAAGTAAATCTGGTTTGTCTTTTCTCTTCCTTTCCATATCTTTAGCATGTTCTGACATGCTAAATCTCTCTCTCTCTCTCTCTGAATCATCCTGTTTTTCCTACATAACATATGACACACAAACAAAAGAACAGATAAACATCTGGTTTCTGGAGGGATGGATGAGGTTTGGGTGGAAAATGTATGAAAATCTTGCAATCTTGCATAGTGGAGTGAAAGGTACTTTGACGGCATAATTTAAAAGTATTTGAAAAATTTTATCTGCTATGTGTTGGATATAGAGAAGTGTTACTATACCTTTGTATTTTTGTTTATGTGCAGTTGCCCAGGGGAGGGGGGGGCTTACAAGATCTTATGTTCATGTGATCAGGTGTGGCTGAGGTCTTTAAGTTCTTGAGCCCTGTTCTCTGTTTCTAGAGGTGTTTATGCTCTTTAATTATCGTACATTAATTATTCTTACATTTTGTGTGGACTGGTGAATGTATTTTAGAGGTATATTCCAGTGTAGGTCTGCTTTCTGTATACTCAAGCAATGAGTTTTTTTCTCTTCAGACACATTCAGGAATATGTCAAGTAATGGTTATTTTGTTGCGCTGTTTTTCTCAATTAAAGAATGAAATTTGTGTGTGAGTGTAGACTGTTCAGATAGACTGCAAATTCTTCTTATTCCAATGAGTCTGGTCTGATGATGAAAATATCATTCACAAAACACAGACCTATTCTTGAATTTTTTAATTTCTTTTCACATGATTCTATGAATAAATTGGTTAGAATCAGAGATAGAGGTAAATCCCTAACAATTACCTCTTGTTGTTCAAAGTATTTTTCTTGAAAATAGAAGTTTCTATGCTATATTTGAAAAGTCATTTGTGACATCTAGGCATGTTAGACGGTTTGATGGGTCTGTCAATGAAATGATAACTATTTTATTATAAAGGACTATTTTCTTCATGCTTACATGGTGATCAGAATACATCATGAAAATTATGGAAACAGCTACCACATTAGAGTAAAACTTCAGTTTAATATAAACCAAAATAAACACTCGATGTTTCGACCTTCACATTAAGGTCATCATCATCTGGAGTATACACATATATACAAAGAAACAAGTGACACTATAATCCACATGCTGTATACACAACTGTTTTGTCAGAAAGATTCAAGGATGCTTTGGAAATGCTATGCACACCTACCCAATGTGATAAAAACCAAATATCATCTTATATATGGGAGATATGATAGAGACCTATAAGATAGTAAGGGGTTGTTATAGGATCAATGCTGGAGAGGTTCTACAGACAATAGTGGGAGATCAGTGGAGAACCAGAGGTCATCCCAGGAAACTGTATAAAGAGGGTCTGAGTAAGGGGAGTGAGAAGCAGGCTTTTTCCATGCAGAGTTGTGAATGATTGGAATGGCATACCTGAGAGTGTGGTGTCTGCAGAGAATTTGAGTGAGTTTAAAGCACAGTATGATGAGCTGCGTGTATGATAAAAAGACCTCCGAGATGAGTCTTTGATTCCATGGGATCTTGGGTAATAATAATAATAATAATATTATTATATAATACACATAATATAATATATAATACATATATAATAATAATTATATTATTATTATTACTACCCAAGACCCCATGGAGTCAAAAGACTCTTTTGGGAGGTCTTTTTATCATACACACAGCTCATCATACCGTGCTTTAACCCACCAACCGTCCACGACGCCTATAGACATTGAGATAAATCTGGATAATACAAAGCTCTAAAACCCATTGAATAACATGGATAAGAAGTGCAATTTGGTGTCACTATTTCATCCAATTGGCCGGTAGGGAGGTTAAACACACTCAAATTCTCTGCAGACATCACACTATCAGGCAAGCCATTCCAATCGTTTACAATTCTGCATGAAAAAAACCTGCTTCTCACTCCCATGCTCATATCCTCCTTATAGAGCTTCCAGGGATGACCTCTGGTTCTCCCCTGATCTCCCACCATTTTCTGTAGAACCTCTCCAGCATTGATCCTATAACAGCCCCTTAATAACTTGTAGGTCTCTATCATATCTCTCCACCTCCTCCTGTCTACAAGACTTTGCAAGTTGCATCTTCTCAATCTTTTCTCATACTCGACATTCCAGAGGTCAGAAACTACCTTAGTCAGTCGCCTCTGAAATCTTTCCAACATCTCTTCATCCTTCTGAAAACCCAGTGACCAAATCTGAGCACAATAGTCCATGTGTGGCCTAATCAAAGCCTTATACAATGGAACACGAATCTCCCTACTTCTACAAGTCAGTGTCCTCCACATCATTCCCAGAAGCCTTTGTGTTGTCTTCACAATTTTGGCTATGTGTCTCCTAAATTTCAGATCCTTATCCACTATCAACCCCCAGATCTCTTGTTTCCTCCACCTCCAACAATATATACTCACCAAGCATAAATTCTGCATCCCATTTTTGTTTTCCAAATTTTAAAACCTTACATTTTGCAACATTGAACTCACATCCCCATTCCCAATCACTCAATTTATTCAAGTCTTCTTGTAAGGCCACAACATCCTCTCTAAATCTTTGCAGATGATGCAAAGTTCGTCCAAACTTTGCATCATCTGCAAACAACTGAATATCTCCATCCAAATCTTCACCAATATTATTAATATACAAGTTAAAAAGCAATGGCCCTAAAACAGACCCCTTGAGGCACACCACTAGTAACTTTCCTTTTCCTGGATATCGCTCCATACACAACTTGTTGATACCTATCAGATAGTCAGTCTCCAATCCAATGCACCAATCTAATATCCAACCCCATCCACTCCAGTTTGACTATCAACTTATCATGCGGTAATCTATCAAAAGCCTTTGCAAAATCTAAGTATATTACTGTGTATCCTTCTTCTCTGTCCATGGAAGCAGTCACCTTATTGTAATAAGTAAGTAGATTAGTAAAACATGACCTCCCTTTAGCAAATCCATGCTGTCCATCAAATATAATACCATTGTTGTCAACCCAATTCTGGATCCTAGTTCTCACAAGCTTCTCCAACAATTTAACCACAACACCTGACACACAGATAGGCCTATAGTTTGATGCTTGAGTTCTATCACCTCCTTTATGAAGTGCACAATCTTGCCCTCCTTTCACTCCTTGGGAACGTGACCAAGTGACATTCGTATTAAAAAAATATGTCAAGTCTGGTGTCAGCTCCCTGGCACATTCCTTCAGAATATGTGGTGATATATTATCAAGACCACAGCCTTATTTACATCTAGTTTGTTCAACTCCTTATACGCCTCTTGCTCACTTACAGACAGTTTCTCTTCCCCCCCCCCCATCAACTGCTCTCAATCTCTCCATGAAGTCACATTCACGAGATTGAAAGAGCTTTATGAACTGCTCATTAAGTATCTCCACCACACCTTCTGCAACAGCTGTCTTTATATCATTTTCTCAATCAATGTCATCCTTCCATAATCATTCTTTCTTTTGCTGGCTACATATCGAAAGAACTCCTTAGGATTCTTTTTAGCTTCTTTACTAACTGCTGTTCATACCTCTCTTTAGCTACCCTCACCAACCAAGTCACCTGCCTTGCCTGGTCTTTGTAGTCCTCATGGAATTGGTTATTTCCACTTCTCTTATACTGCCTCCATAATGCCCTTTTTCTCTGTATCACATGCTTAATCTCTTTATTCTTCCATTTCACACCTACCTTATTTAACCTTCTCACCCTTGGAATACATTTAGACATTGCATCTACTAGATAGTTTTTGAAAATCCCCCAAGCTGCATTAATCTCTTTTCCAGCTAACTCCTCATTTCATGCTACACCTGCAAGCTGTCTCCTCATAATCATGTCTCTTCATAATCACCCCCCCTTGTAATTTCACATATACCCTTTTCTGACAGTGGTCCTCACACTGCTGGCAACCATCCAGGTAATCACCTCATGGTCACTCTCACCAATTGGTGGATGATTTGAGACCTCATTTACAATTACATCCTCTGATGAGATGACCAAATCCAAGACCCTCAATCCTCGTGTGCCCTCTGTTACATATACTGTCTGAGGTAGTTATCCCTCAAAAACTCAAGAAACTCATTTTCTTTACTTCAAGTTGCTATCTCATCATTCCAGTCTATATTGCCATAATTAAAGTCACCCATAATGATCACTCCTTTCTTATTTGCTTGGCTAATTTGATTATACATTTCATAGTCACTACCATCCACATTTCCTGGTCTATAACAACATCCAACCAAGTATTTCATTCCATTCACCTCTATCTCACACCATATTGCCTCAAAAACACTGGCACTATTTCCGTCTCGCATCTCTCTGTATGGACATAACTCTTTCTCTATCATCAATAGCACTCCCCCTCCCTTTTTTACCCCTTCTATCGTCATGAAACACATCATATCCTTCCATCTCTATTCCTGTCAGGATTCCAACAATTTTTGGGTGAACAGACTCAATTAGTGCAGCCATTTCATCTGCCTTGTTTCTTACACTTCTAGGATTTGTATATAAATACAACAGTTCATTCTTGGATCTACAGCTAGTTCCACTGATAACACCCATTCGATGTGATCTCTCCATGCTCGACTGGGGCTATTTCCCTTTCTGCTTATTCATTTTAGAATCCTTTTCAATTCCAACCATTTCCTCTTGATCCCAGGTTATCCCGTTACTTTCTTGTCTACACATGCTCTCACATCCTCTTGGAGCAACCACCTTTCTCACGCTGTGTACCCCTGTCCACCCTGAGCCTCCCCATTTCCCTGTTCATCTTGCACACCCATTCTCTCATTTTCCATACTCATGCCACCTACCTCCTCATTTATAACCACCTCTTCAATCTCTCCTGCTCTTCCACATCACTTCCCACTTGATCCGGAGGCCTGGTTGGCCGAGTGGTTAGCGTATCCACTCTCCAGCCAAAAGGCTACGGGTTCGAATCCTGCCTTGGGCATGGATGTTTGCGATTGTCTGTGAAAGCACTAGTGGTGGTAGTCGGCAGTAGATGGCACTGGTGTTAGATGATGAAGGTTGGTGGAGTAGAGAGACGAAGGGTTGTAGAGTTGATGCCCTCCCTCGATGAGTCTTTGGACTCCCTGGAGGTGCGATGTACTAATAATAATAATATTAATCTGATCCATTCTCTATACTCACTTCTCCCTTCCAGCAACAGTCTCTCCAAATGACTCACACCATAACCACTCAAATGCAGTCCATCGCTCCCATACAGTTCACTTTGTCCTTCAAACTCATTCCACTTTACTAAATATCTATGAGACATTTCTTTTAAGATCATTTTTAGCTCAATGATTCTATGCTATTTTAAACTAGCCTACATGGTGCCATGATAGGATGATAGTTATTTCCCATATCACAACTTTGAATTGCTTCCACATTTCTTTTATTTTATATTTTTTATGTGACTCTAACTGGCAAATGGTTACAGGTTTCTAATATGGAGGGCTGTGGTTCCATGCCCACAGTAGAATTCCAATATATAACTTGTTGATTGGAAAGCAGATACACTACTTGACTAACCAAGTTAGCATACTGAATGTTAACAATTATTCAAATATTAGAACCTAGTGCTCCTGAGAATGGCAGCTTGAAATCCAGGAAAATAGTGATCACAGAATGAAGTCTGCCACTCTTAATTCTGGCCAACAGAGTCCAACTTTGAAAAGCAGTGGAAAACGTTTAGACAAACTTATGGTTGCTCTTGACATTAAGTAGTCCTCTCTGCCAGAACCTATGACTGGGTCTGGCAGAGAGGACTACTTACCAAACTAGCAACCTATGGTCAGCCTTCCATCCTTTGTAATTGAGCTGGTTTCCTCTTCTCATTTGCTGTCACAACAGATGGCTTCCTCTCTTTAGATTTCCTCCTCAATTCAAGAGTATCCCTTGGCTACATATTATCATTCACACTCTTCTTCCTATACTAACAGCCTTCTTGCACTGATCACAAATTCCATTCAGTTCATTCCTCCAAGTAATTTGCCAAGTTTTGAGATTGAAAGTTTATTTGGTATTGTACTACCTGACCCCAGTCCTGAAGATACTTTCAGGTGCAAACTTTGTTTGCTCACACTTGGATAAAGGATTGAACTAAATTTATTAAAGTTTTGAGATGTTCAAACATCACCAAACACACTTGAAAGGAGATTACTCAGTAGAAAACCCAGCAAAGGTATATTTTCCTAATAGAGAGGGAAAGGAGTTCCAGGGTGGACAGGTTTTTTTTTATGACACTTCAGGCTTCCATTAAGAAGGATGATAGATTTCATCTACCACCTGAATGATAAACAAAGTGGATTACTGGAGAAGGAAAGAGTGAGGTGCTTGCTCTGGTTATAGTTTTACTTACTTCATACATTCAATGAACAGAGTGGTGAGAAGGTCACCTACCACCTGCAAAGTTCAGTTGACATTTCCTAAAACTAAGAAGGCAGTAGCACAGGCATCCTTTTTTATTACAACATGAATGAATTTTTTAAAATAAACAATATCTGTATTTAAGCATTGAAAGTGTAACAACTGTGGATTTCATATAGAGAATTACTTATAATTATTAATGAAGTTAGTCACAAAGTAAAATATATCACTAGTAGATGGGAAATTACACTGGCTGTGAGAACTGCTATGAGAAGATGGCTGTCCCAAGTGATGCCGCCGGTGAACATGTTCACTGGATTCTGGACTATCTAAAGAAAAACTTTTCATTCGTAGTGATAATCTCTTACGCTGTGGACTGTGAGGAGCTGTAATTGGAAAATAACAGAAGTGATTAATTTTTTATATGGAATATTCTGAAAGAGAATTTTATTTTAACACAAAAAAGAAAAATACAAGAATTCAAACATTTATTATTTTTAACTGACCTATGGAATGCAAAATTTACCTAATGAATTATTTTACTCATAAAAATAACCATAAAAATCTTAAGTGGATGCAGGGAATTAGATATAACTAACTAATCTGCCAATTTCTTTTAGAAGGAAAGTGAGTGTGAGGTTCCAACCCACACAAAAGCCAGGAATATGAAAGTAGTGGTTAAGAAAATGAAGTATTTGGAAAATATAGAGCAGAAAGTCATAGCAGATTTCTAAACAATTATAACAACACGTGGTTGTTAACCATTGTTCAATTTAACGACAGTTATTAACAAAGAGTGGTAAAACTGGATGATTATTATGCTAAACTGTTAAGCATGTTTTTTTTTGGGTCATTAGAAAGGAATTTGACAAAAAAACATCTGGTTCATGCTGGAAACCTAAACGACAGCATAAATGAAGTACAGACATACAGAAATATTTCAGGATAACTTAGAGAAGCTAAGGTTGTTTATGATTATCACAATGGATAAATGTTGAAAAGAAACTAAACTTTCAGGAACATGAGTTATTCTTCCACTCGATAAGAACAGTTCTTGACTATAATTCTGAGACACTGTCACCCAGGTTCCCAGGAAACAGACTCAAAATCCTGCAGGTGACAGACAGTAACCAACATGAAATCTAGACTATAGAATTGTGCATAAGAGAAGAGATTCAGGACGTGTGGTCTACACAGGCAAAGGAGAAAAGATATGACAGAATTATTATAGTAGATAAAGAGATCTTGGTATAGACACAAGTAAAACTTTGCAGCACATGAAGAGAGCTCACAGGTAAGTAAAATAACATATGGAGAGTGCGCAGAGAGTACAATTGAATGATGGTAATGTCTTCAGTGAATGTTTTCAAGGAGAAATATTTAGCAAATCAATTTAGATTGTCAACCAAAGCTTTTGTAATACCATACTTTTGGGAGAGATAATGGTGTGTTTGTTGGTAGATTATACCAGAGTGTGTTTTGGAATTTCTTGCAAAGTGTAAAGATCAAAAATAAATCAGGTAGACAACTAATCCAGTTATGTTGAAAGTTTTTTTTTTTTTTCACTTGGTTATATTATAAATAGAGATGCCACAAAGTTGTATTCTTGGTTTAATTCTTTATCCAAATATGTAAGCAAAGTTTGCATGTGAATTATATTCACGACTTGGCTACTTATATATATAGAGAGACTTGTATACATTCACATCAGTTATTATTATTACAGGATACTCCAAGGAGCCTTAGACTCATCGACAGAGGCCCTAAACATCATGCCAATGCTATCATACTTTGCTTTGAACTCATTCACAGTCATAGCACCCAACAAATCTTTCAACCTATTCCACTCCTTTACCACTCTCCAAGCAAAAAAACAGCTACTAACATCCTTGCTAACTACACTCTTACTCAATTTCCAAGGATGACACCTAGTTCTCCCACCACCAGATCTTTCCTGAAACATTTCTTCTGATTAATCTTGTTAAAACCCTTCAGCAATTTGTATGTCTCAATCATATCACCCCCATTTCCACCTGTCAACCAGTTTTTGACCTGTTCTCATAAGGTTCATTCCATAGACCTACTACCATCTTGGTCACTTGCCTCTTGATCCTCTCCACCTCTTCCTCACTGCCAAGATCTGCATACATTAGTCAAGATGGGATTTTATCAAGGCTCAATAAAGAGCGAATAATAATCATTAGTGCATGGGCAATTGTGAAAGAATATTTGTTAGCAGCAACGGTAAGTTGTATACCACGAGTGAACAAGAGGACACAATTGGGAGTAAAGTGGATGACAAACAATATTAAACAGGAATTGCATGCGAAAAAGAGGCTATGGAAAAGATATAAGGATACAGGTGAAGAGAAGATGCATGAAGAATATAAGACACAGGCCAGAAGAGTGACTAGTGTGGTAAGGAAAGCAAAACCAGAATATGAGAGGAGATTGGCCTTAAGATCCAAAGAAAATCCTAGGGAATTTTTTAGATATGTGGCCAGTAGGAGGAGAAATGACTGTCGAAGAATGATACTGTGGGATAAAAATGGGAATAGAGTGACTGATGCAGAGGGCATAGTGGGATTGTTCAATGAACACTTTATTGGAGTATTTCATCCTAGAGGAGTCAGTTTTAATGCTAGAGGGATAGGGCAGGTTCGAGTTTTAGAGGTACAGGAGGAGAGTGTGTTTCATACTGAGTACTCTGGATGTCAGTAAAGCCTTGGGACTGGATGGTATTTCACCACGAGTTTTGAGAGAATGTGCTAGGGAACTGACAGTGCCTTTAACCTGGCTTTTCAATGAAAGTCTGGCTGCAGGAAAAGTGCCCAGGGAATGGAAGGAAGGTAAGATAGTGCCATTGCATAAGGGTGGTAACAGACTGGAAGTATCTAATTATAGGTCAGTTTGTGTGTCATCAGTAGTTAAGATCTTGGAGAAAGTAGTGAGGGACCATATACAGCATTGGGCAGATTAGGGTAATGTTATCTGTGAGAGGATACATGGATTTGTGAAGGGGTGCTCTTGTTTTAGCAACATGCTAGCCTTTTATGATAAAGTTACAAGAACATTAGATGAGGGAAAGGCATATACTGCAATTTTCTTAGACTTAGCGACGGCATTTGACAGGGTGCCACATGATAAGCTGATATTTAAGTTGCAGCACATGGGTCTGGATGTCAGATTGGTCAACTGGATTCAGGATTGGCTGTCCAATAGGTATCAGAGAGTTGTGTATGGTGGAGCAGTTTCAAGGAGGCAGAGGGTTACAAGGGGTCCCACAGGGCTCAGTACAAGGACCTATATTGTTTAACCTTCATATCAATGACATTGCCAGTGGATTGCAAGGGGATATTCAGTTGTTTGCAGATGATGCTGATGTGGTAGCCCTGCAAGAGGTTTTGAATAAGCTAGATAGATGGGCAAATGAATGGGGAGAGGGGGGGGGTGTCGGTTTAACACAGCAAAATGTAAGGCCTTGAGGTTTGGGAAACAGATGGGATGCTGCATACTTTATGGGAGGAGTTATACTGGAGGAAGTAGGGGAGACAAGAGATCTGGGGTTGATGATTGATAGAAACCTGAAGTTTAGGGGACATATTGCAAAGGTGGTGAAGGTAACACAGAGGATTGCTGCAATTATGAGAAGGTCACTGACTGCAGAGATAAAATGGTTATCATTCTGTTGTATAAGTCTCTGATCAGACCATACTTAGACTATTGTTCTCAGATTTGATCCCAAGGATTTGAAGGGGATAAATTAACTGTGAAAAGGGTACAAAGACGGATGACAAAGATGGTTTCAGGACTGTACAATTTTGGTTATGAGGATCGGCTGAGGGAATGTGGACTGCAGAGTTTGGCGGATAGAAGAAGGAGAGGTGATATGATTGAGACTTTTAAACTGTTGAGAGGTGGTTACAGGGTTGACACTGGGGAGTTCTTTCGCTTGGTTGATCAGCGGGAAGGAGTGATGACAAGAGGCCATCCCTGGAAGTTACGAAAGGAAACTGTGAGCAAGAGGGTGAGGAGTGGTTTCTTTGCATGGAGGGTGGTTGAACTGTGGAATGCATTGCCTGATGGAGTGGTGAGAGCGAGAACGGTCAATGAGTTTAAGGAGTAGTGTGATATACTTTGTATTTCTTAGGGGGGGGGGGGACCTCCCCTCAATGAGTCTTGACAGACTATGTTCTTAGGAAGGACCTCCCATAATGAGTCTTTTGAATCCATGGAGGCCTGAATAATAATAATAATAATAACCTGCTTGTCTCTGCTCATCAAAGTATTCAGTAACCAAATGATTTGATGAGCTGTTTCAGCCACTTTTACTATGTGCCCCCCTAAACTTCAACTCCCTATCCACCAACATTCCCAAATCTCCGGCTTCATCAATTTCCTGGAGTACAGTTCCATCAATGTAGTATACAGCTGTTATTTTTTTCACTCCCAAATGCATAATCTTACACTTTGCCACATTAAAATGACATCCATTCTAATTGGCCAGATTGTCAGTTTATCCAAATGATCCAGCAAAATTTTAACTATATTAACGATTACTCTACACAACTTTAGATCATCAGCAAACAACTGAACAGTTCCTCTCAGATCCTTTCTTATATTGTTAATGTACAAATTAAAAGGTAGCAGTTCAAGAATAGAAGCCTGCAGCACGCCACTAGTCACAGGCCTTCTTCTGTACTCTACTCTGAATAAACTGATGCCTCTCCATCGACACCATCCTCTCATCCACTTCACCAACTTTGTATCCATTGCATGTGCTGCAATTTATTAATTAGAATGCCAAGCAGAATCCTGTGAAAAGCCTCTGCAAATTCCAGCAGTATCACTGTCAACCCATTACCTTTATCTAACTCAGCTCTCACTGTATTATAAAATGTGAGCAAATTACTGAGGTATGACCTACCCTTCACAAAACCATGTTGTTTCCCCCCACCCACACACACAGTATCACATTTCCATTCCTGCATTTTGCTATTGACCAACTTCTCCAGTACTTTGACAATAACTCATGATATGCTGATCAGGCTGGGAGCCTCCTTTATGTGATGTAACTATTTTCCTCTCTTTCCGCCCTTGGGACAAATCCAGAGCTGAGTCTTAGATTAAACAATGTGCTCAAGGGCACTGACAATTCCCTAGCACTTTCATGTAAAACTCGAGCTGGTATACCATCCAATCTGGCCTGGTTGGCCGAGTGGTTAGCATATTCGCTGTCCAGCCCAAAGACTGCGGGTTCGAATCCAGCTGTGGGCATGGATGTTTGTGATTGTCTGTGAAAATATTAGTGATGGCGCTGGTGTAGATGAAGGTAGTTGCAGTTGGTGGAGACAGAGTTGTAGAGTAGGTACCCCTCCCTTGATAAGTCTTTGGATTCCCTGGAGGTGTTACGTAATAATAATAATCCCACAGCTGTATTCACATTAGGATTCTGTAAAAATGCTATGTATCTCCATTTCATTTGCCTCTCTTGTTACTCCACCTGGATGATATACTCTTGCAAAGTATTCGCTTAGTAATTCTACTATTTCGGCTGACTCAGTTACCTCCCTACCCATCTGAATTCATTAAAATCCTTCTGCCATAAATATTCTCTCTTTTTTAAGTTATTACATCCCATATTGTTTCATAGCCGAATAAGAAACTCAAAGAGTTTCGTGCCGAATATAGAAACTATATAAAGTTCGGTGAGTCCAAGCGTAAGCAAATACCTGGATAGTGTTACAACTGACCCTTTAGGGAGTTGCAACACTGAGGCAACTCATGGTGAGGGTGGAGCAAGCTCCGATCACTATTCTTGATATTTCCCCATTATGTGAAACCCAGCTCCTAGGAGCTGTATTACTGTTTTACATTATGAGTGAGAGAAGGTCACTACCCAAACCGGGTTCAACCTTTATTGAGGTCTCATCAGTGAGTAGGTAGACCTAGAAATACCAAGTTTGTAACAAACAGAACTTACATATATACCCTACTATGAGAATTGCCAAGGTGTCCTAATAAATTATTAATTATATGAAGAGCCAAAGGCTTCAATTGGAATAACTTAAATAAGTTTATGTCACCGAATTGAAGCCTTTGGCTCTTCATATAATTAATTCTTTCTTTTACTTGCAACATATTAAAAGAACTGTTTGGGATTATCTTTGGCCTGCATTGCTAATTTCCTTTCTTATCACACTAGCTACCCTTCTTGCTGGTGCTTTGTACTGTTCATGTGCCTGATGATCACTTTTCTCCTTGAATTCCCTCCACATTTTTTTTTTTTTTGCAGCTACAGCTTGATGATATTCATCCATTTAACACCCATCTGATTTGCTCTCCTGACTCTAGGTATGCAGTCTGCCAATACTTCCCTCAAATACTCTTTTACCACTTCCCATGTACTATCAACATCTAGACCTTGCAGTTTCACATGCTATGGCACTGATCCAAGCAATCTTCTAAGCTTGTCATAATACCAGCCATACAATTCCACATATATCCCCTCTTAACTGAAAATTCCACACATTTAGCCAACTCCAGGTCAAGACCATATGATCACTCTCTCACCAATTGTGGTCATATTGGTTACAGACAAATTCTCAGATGCAGTTACCAGATCAAGCACTCCCAAACATCTAGTAAAGTCCATCACATGCTGTCTCAGGTAATTATTCCTTAGTATTTGCATCAATTCCATTTTTCCTCCCATATGTCCTCTCCTCCTTGCAATCACTGTTCCCATAGTTGAAATCCCCCATAATAATTACCCACCCTCCATTCATTCTTAGCTCTGCTCTGTCATTCAACGGCAACAGATTTACTATCTATCTTAACTCTCTCACTCTTTTCTTTTGCTACTTCCAGTAATTCTTTCATGCCCTCTCTCATGCCATACTTTTCTCCTTTCAAATCGTTCATTCCAGCTAATACTATCAGCTCTTTCCCTTTTACCCTTTTGTGCTCTAATAGCCTCAACTAACATACTTAATTTTTACACCCATAAAGCACAATTTTGTCAATCTTTCGCCAATCACATCTCTTATGATTAATCACCATACAAGACTTGCTCCTTGATTTTTCCTTCTTTTTTTAGTCAAGTCCTAATTTCTCTAATCTCACATTGCTTTCTTTCTGATATCAGTTGACCCACTCAGCAGACATTTCTGCATTCGTTGCAGCTCTTGCTTTGCCCTGTGTATCACTTTGTGCAACCAAGCTATCTTCCTCATTACAGACGATAGCTCTTTATTCTTTACATCTGTCATACTGCAATTCTTTCTATCAACACCTTTACTCTCTTTCTCAATTCTATCTGCAGTTACATCACACACATTTAAGTATTCTCAGTTCTATCCACCACTTCAATCTCACAACCTGAAACACACTTTAGATTGCCTTGGTATCCCATAATGTAGAGCGCACTTCCTTTCAAACATGTCCAAAAGGGCAGGGGTGTGCATTACATACTTGGATAATGGATTAAACCAAGAATATAACTTCTTGGTGTCTCTAATTTAAAGCAATCTAGTTATCTTCGTAAGGCAAACTGTTGTTTTATTTTTCTGAAGTGAATTGGATCATAGGCTGTAAGTTTCAAATTTGCCAGAAAGGTGCTACAACCCTTATTTAGCATGAACTCGAAAGGTTCTCTCTTCCACAATGTTTTCAAATCACTTCTCACGTATGCTTTCATAAATTGAGTCAAGTGATCATGAAGTCTTGATAAGGGAAATTGCCAGATATGCAAAATTTTCTGTTAAAAAGGATATATATTGGAATGACAAGTTGAGGAGTCAACTTTCAGCAGTGACATAGCATAAGAATTTAGAGGGGGAGAGATGGTGGTGCATTATAGGTAGTCAAGGTGTGTTTGAAGAAAGCACTATCACACTATATACCAGAAGTTAGATGGATGAATAGTATCATTAAGCAGGAGTTATTATTAAGATAGATTTCCAGGCAGTCAAGGGCTCATCGAGGGAAGCCACATACTACACACGCCAGCTATCATACTTATTCTTGAATTCATTCACACTGCTTGCACTCACAACATCCAATTGCAATCCATTCCAATCACGCACCACCCTATGAGAGAAAAATCTAGCATCCTTCATTCTCAGCTTCCAAAGATGCCCTCTTGTCATTTCCCCACCCTCCATTAATTGAAAAATTTCATTAATTGAAATCCTGTATGACCCTTACAAACTTCCGAAAGTCTCAATTATATCTTCCCTCTTTCTCCTGTTTGCTGGTGTCTGCAGTCTACAAATTCTGAATCTGTCTTCATAATCAGCATTCCACAATCCTGATATGATTTTTAACACTTACAAACTTCTGAAAGTCTCAATTATATCTTCCCTCTTTCTCCTGTTTGCTGGTGTCTGCAGTCTACAAATTCTGAATCTGTCTTCATAATCAGCATTCCACAATCCTGATATGATTTTAACACTCTCTTTTGTACTCTCTCCAATATATCAGTTAGGTCACAAGTTAGGTCTCATCAAGGCCTTGTAAAGAGGCAAATAACATCCTTATTTTTACATGTGAACGTTTGTTTCAGCATTGCAATTATCTTTTGAAATAATTTTGAGATGGATAGGATCTGGATGGGATTGTAGGAACTGAACAGATGTGTAATTTTTTCGGAGAAGGCATTTAATTTCATGTGATTAAACTTTCCTGAACTCCAACTTCCCGTCTGTTATTCTTTAGAGACACTTGTGACACAATGATTAAGAATTATAGACACGTAAACACAAGAATATTTTAATATTTGCCAAATATTTCAGTCTGAAAATAACAGACTATCTTCAGTGGCTACATAGGAACAGTTTTTAACAAGGTGGAATACCAACAATTGATCATTCAAAAGTAGAATGGGCCGCATGATGGTACTGTTGCTAAGCATTAAAGAGAGGAAAAATTTCATCAGAGTGATGATTAAATTATAGGTATTAATTCACAATTTCATATAATAATCTTAATTTATAAATAACATTAGACTAATGCAGGAATTAAAAGTCTAAATTTAAAAAAAATTAATGTTATCCTGATTAAACTTCCCCATCTTTTTGATAAGGATATACAGTCATTTCGATTCAAGTTAGGGCATTGAAGTAAGGTCTAAGCACTCTCTTTGAATAGGCGTTCAAATTTATAGCGACATCTGTGTAGAAATAGTGTCTTGGACCAGAGGATGTTGTGGCTTGTCTCTATCCCATGCTGAGCCAATCCAAACTTATCGGATTTGTTATGCTGAATGTATGATTGATGTTCTTGAATTCTTTTTTCTATAGAGCATCCTGTTTGTCCAAAGTAGGACAGATTGCAGTTACAAGGAACTTTATACACACCAGGCAGAGACATAGTTGAGCGTTTATCTTTAGAAGAGGGGAAATAGGTGGATATTTTGTTAATAGGTATATAAGTGGCTGATAAATCATATTTCTTCAGAATTCTTGAAATTGGTTCTGAAATCCCATAAATATATAGAATTGGAACTCAATGTATTGAATCTTTGTTGTTCTGGATGGGACTGTAGGAACTGAACAGATGTGTACTTTTTTTGGAGAAGCCATTTAATTTCATGTGATGTTTGATAGTTGAAAGTTCCTTCTGTAATTCATGAGGAGTTGAACAATTAGTTTTAGCTCGTCGGATTAAACATTTTAGTTTAATCCTGTTTTTTTGATAAGGATGATGAGCAGATTGTTTGAGAATATAACGTCCAGTGAAAGTGGGTTTTCTGTAAACTGTTGTTGTTAGAATACCTGAAGGTGAACGGATGAGGAGGATGTCTAAAAAGGATAACTTGTTGTCTTTTTCAATTTCCATGGTCAACTTAATACGAGGATGCAATGAATTGATTCTGGATAAAAAGGAAGGTAAGGAATCTCTCTTATGAGGCCACACTGAAAAGATGTCATCTATATATCTCACCCAAAAGGATGATTGACATTATAAAATTATTTCATTTCGTGATGCACTCTGGATATTTCTTGTGTCAAAACAAATTCCACAACCAAGTGGAAGGAACGGCCATGGGAAGTCCACTTTCACCTGCTCTAGCCAACTTTTATTTGGAACGAACAGATTGATAAGAAAATAACTATTTATTAACTTAAAAGCTAATATTTTGCTGGTATTATATCCAGCATATTCAGAGCACACAAACAAAGTTTGTTACAAATGCGAGACAACCACAATCCGGTGTAACAGTGGGCTTAGTATAAGTAATTGCAGCATGCAACACAAGACTAAAGTCCTAATAAAGTGCCATCTAAGTTAAAAAAAAATATTAATTTGGTCTTAGGATGACTGTCTCCCAAATTTTTGATGAATTTATACAGCCATACTTCTTAAGGTTTGAAATATGTTTTAAGGCTTCTGTTGATTCCAGGAACAACCTCTCTAACTTGTAGAAGCTTTTGTGCAGTACTTTTGTTTTTTTCCAATTGATCCTGTCTGCCGGGGTATCCAAAGCATGGTCTGCCAGACCCGACTTACCATAGCGAAAGTGCTGGATATATTTTTTGTGTTCACTCAGGCAGATGTCCACAGTTCTTCCTGTCTGTCTGTAGTAGGCGATGACATGAACAGGGCATTTCATAGACTCCTGGATGTGATAAAGGAGTGAATCTGTCCTTAGGTGAATGGATGAGAGTTGCCAATTGCACATAAGGTTTAAATACAGTGCGCAGTTGGTGTCTGTTAAGCACCTTTTCAGATGTGCCTTTAACGTACAGGATGATGATAGTTTTGTTGTAGTCTTCTGTGGTGGTGGGGGGGAATTCTGGGTAGTATTTAGTATTTTATCTTATGGGGATTATAGCCATTGGTCAGGAAGGTGTGACGCAGGTGAGGAAGTTCAGCAGTGAGGGCAATGTTATTGGAACAGATTGCTCCAGCTCTATGGGTTAGTGTTTTTAAGATACCATGTTGATGAGAAGGATGATGGTGTGATTGTTTGTGTAAATATCTCCCTGTGTGTGTGTGTGTGGGTTTTATATAAAACGAAAATGATAATGAACCTTCTGGAAGACGTGTGATCAGTGTGTCCAGGAAGGGCAGGGAGTCATTGGATTCTTCCATTGTCAAGTGGATTTTAGGGTGCTGATAATTTAGATGCACTAAAAATGTATTCAATGTGTCTGGGCCATGTGGCCAAATAGCAAACACATCATCAACATACCATAGCCAAAGACTAAGTTTGAGAGTGGCTGTGTTGATAGCTAGCATTTCCAGATGTTCTATGTAAAAGCTACTTGTCAAGACTCCAACATTATCAGATCTTATATTTCTATCTTCTAAGACACTTTTTAGAGGATAATGTTCATCCTCGTCTGACACCAGATTTAACATTAAACCATCTTTCTGTACTTCCTTCAATTCTAACTGCTGACTTACAACTCAAATAAAGATTAAGTACTGCTTGATATAATGCCTCACCGACACCATGCAATTGTACTGTTTTGAATAGCTTCTCTCTTGGCACCTTGTCACATGCCTTTTCCAGATCTACAAAACTTAAATACAGATATTTGTTATATTCCCATGATTTCTCAACTATTTGTCGTAAAGTGAGGATCTGATCCTGACAGCCTCTATTTGGCCTGAATCCAGTTTTCTTCACCAAGCTTTTCTTCCACAATTCTTCTCAACCGCTTCTCAAGTATACTTGCATAAATCTTATCAGGAACATTGAGTAGGGAAATACCTCCGTAATTCTCACATTGTTTTATTTTCCATTTTATATATGAGTACTATGAGAGCTCTACTCCAATCATTGGGAATTATTCCCTCTGTCCAGGCCTTCTGAACTTTACAGTGGCTACACTGCATAGTACTTTTATACCTCCATGCTTCAGCATTTCTGGTCTAATATCTATTTTGCTGCCTTTCCACATTTCAAGCCTCTGATGGCTTTTTCTACTTCAAGTATGGATATGTACTCATATCCATATTTGAAGTAGAATGCATGCCTGTTCGAGTGTTTTTTTTACCACAGTGCTGTCACTGCTTGTTTCATTTAGCAATTTTTCGAAGTAATTACTCCATACTTCAAGGATATTTTGCAGGATGATTTGGATAGATTGGAGGTCTGGGCTAAGGAGAATGGATGTCAGTTTAATGTGGCAAAATGTAAGGTTATGCATTTTGGGGTGAAAAGATTGGCGGCAGTTTACTGCATTGGTGGAACCGTGCTCCAGGAAATTGATGAGGCATGAGATCTTAAAAAATGCTGAGGGTAGGGAGGTAACCGAATCAGTCGATATTGTGGAATTACTGAGCGAGCACTTTGCAAGAGTATATCATCCAGGTGGTGACTTTGCAGGAATGGAAGAACCAACAGCTTATACTGGAATTGTGATGAATGAAGTAGAGGTAACTAGTCTATTACAGAACCTCAATGTCAATACATCTGTGGGATTGGATGGTATACCAGCTCGTGTCGTAAGTGAAGCGGCCAAAGAATTGTCAGTGCCCTTGACCATTTTGTTTAATTTGAGCCTCAGGACTGGGTCAGTCCCAAGGGGGTGGAAAGAGGGGAAAATAGTTCCACTGCACAAAGGTGGTTCCAATGCTGCTGTTGAAAATTACCGGCCAATCAGCATAACAGGAATCATTATCAAGGTCTTAGAGAAAATAGTCAAGAGGAAAATACAAGATTGGATAGAAGAAAATGGGATACTGTATCGGGGACAGCATGGTTTTGTGAAGGGTAGGTCATGCCTCAGTAACTTGATCACGTATTATAACACAGTGACGGCTGAACTGGATAAGGGTAATGGGTTTACGGTGATTCTACTGGACCTTGCCAAGGCCTTTGACAGGATTCCACATGGAATTCTAATCAGTAAATTGCAGCATATGGGAATGGACATGGGGTTGGTGAGATGGATAGGAGGGTGGTTGACGGAGAGATATCAGAGAGTGGTTTACTCAGGAGTATAGTCCACAAGACGGCCTGTGACTAGTGGCGTGCCACAAGGATCTGTTCTTGGACCACTGCTGTTTAATTTGTTCATAAATGATATAGGAAAGGATCTGAGAGGAACAGTTCATTTGTTTGCAGATGATGCGAAGTTGGGTAGGGCAATAGTGAATGCAGATGATGTCAAAATTTTGCAGGATGATTTGGATAGATTGGAGGTCTGGGCTAAGGAGAATGGATGTCAGTTTAATGTGGCAAAATGTAAGGTTATGCATTTTGGGGTGAAAAGATTGGCGGCAGTTTACTGCATTGGTGGAACCATGCTCCAGGAAATTGATGAGGCACGAGATTTAGGAGTGTTGGAAGATAAGGAATTGAAATTTAGGGGACACATGGCAAAAGTGGCCAAATCAGCTCATCAAATCATTTGGTTGCTGAAGAATATGTTGACAAGCAGAGACAAGCAAGTTATTGTTCCTCTGTATCGAGCCTTGATAAGACCCCATCTAGACTACTGTGCTCAGATTTAGTCACCTAGGTTTCTTCTTGATGGGGAGGAGGTGAGAGGATCCAGAGGTGAGTGACCAAGATGATAGCAGGTCTGTGGAATGAACCGTATGAGAACAGGTTGAGGATTTGTGGGTTGCAAAAATTGGTTGATAGGCGGAGGAGGGGAGATATGATTGAGACATTCAAATTACTGAAGGGTTTCTATAAAATTAATTCAGAAAATATTTTTGAGAACAGGGCTGGTTGTGGGAGGACTAGGGGACATCCATGGAAACTGGGCAAAAGTGTGGTTAGCAAAGGTGTTAGAGCTGGGTTCTTTACTTTTAGAGTAGTGAATGAGTGGAAGGCGCTCCCTGAGTCTGTGGTGGATGCTGTGACAGTGAATGAGTTTAAGGCGAGGTATGATAGATACTGTATGAATGTCAAATAGTTGTGATGAATATGATTTGGGGCCTCCCTCGATGAGTCTAATGACTCCCTGGAGTTGCCCGTAATAATAGTAATAGTAATATCTTTTTCTACAAATTTCATGTCACCTTTGTCATCTCTAATTCCTTTTACAACACTCTTTTAATAACTGAGATGACATCTCTCCCACCAGTTGGAGAGAGTGACCATATGGTTTTGACACTTGGAAAACGAATAGACATGCAGGAGTATCAAAGAGACGGGAACTTATGTGGAATTATAATGCAGGTGATTATAATAGTCTTAGATGTCAACTTCGGGAAGTTTCATGGAGGGAGGAATTGGAAGGCCGGGATATCGTTAGTGCATGGGAAATTGTAAAAGAATTTGTTAGCAGCAATGGTAAGTTGTATACCATGAGTTAAAGGCACAATTTGGAGTAAAGTGGATGACAAACAATATTAAACAGGAATTGCATGTGAAAAAGAGGCTATAGAAGAGATATAATGAGACAAGTGAAGAGAGGATGCGTGAAGAATATAAGACACAGACCAGAAGAGTGACTAGTGTGGTAAGGAAAGCGAAACTGGAATATGAGAGGAGATTGGCCCTAAGATGCAAAGAAAATCCTAGGGAATTTTTTAGATATGTCGCCAGTAGGAGGAGAAATGACTGTGGAAGAATGATATTATGGGATAAAAATGGGAATAGAGTGACTGATGCAGAGGACATAGTGGAATTGTTCAATGACCACTTTATTGGAGTATTTCATCCTGGAGGAGTCAGTTTTAATGCTAGAGGGATAGGGCAGGTTCGAGGTTTAGAGGTACAGGAGGAGAGTGTGTTTCAGATACTGAGAACTCTGGATGTCAATAAAGCTTTGGGATTGGATGGTATTTCACCACAGGTTTTGAGAGAATGTGCTAGGGAACTGACAGTGCCTTTAACCTGGCTTTTCAATGAAAGTCTGGCTTCGGCAAAGGTGCCCAGGGAATGGAAGGAAGGTAAGATAGTGCCATTGCATTCGGGTGGTAACAGACTGGAAGTGTCTAATTATAGACCAGTCTGTATGTCATCAGTAGTTGTTAAGATCTTGGAGAAAGTAGTGAGGGACCGTATACAGCACTGGGCAGATGAGGGTAATGTTATCTGTGAGAGTCAACATGGATTGGTGAAAGGGCGCTCTTGTTTTAGCAATATGCTAGCCTTTTATAATAAAGTTACAGGAACATTAGATGAAGGAAAGGCATATACTGCAATTTTCTTAGACTTAGCAAAGGCATTTGACAGGGTGCCACATGATAAGCTGATATTTAAGTTGCAACACATGGGTCTGGATGTCAGATTGGTCAACTGGATTCAGGATTGGCTGACTGATAGGTATCAGAGAGTTGTGTATGGTGGAGCAGTTTCAAGGAGACAGAAGGTTACAAGTGGGGTCCCACAGGGCTCAGTACTAGGACCTATATTGTTTAACCTTTATATCAATGACATTGCCAGTGGATTGCAAGGGGATATTCAGTTGTTTGTGGACGATGCGAAGCTGGGAAGGATTATTAGTAATAGTGCAGATGTGGTAGCCCTGCAAGAGGATTTGAATAAGCTAGACAGATGGGCAAATGATTGGGGGTATCAGTTTAATGCAGCAAAATGTAAGTTTTCGAGGTTTGGGACACATCGATGGGATGCTGCATAGGAAAAGCCATACTGGAGGAAGTAGGGGAGACAAGAGATCTGGGGTTGATGATTGATAGAAACCTGAAATTCAGGGGGACGTATTGCAAAAGTGGTGAAGGTAACACAGAGGATTGCTGCAATTATGAGAAGGTCACTGACCTACAGAGATAAGAGGGTTATCAATCTGTTGTATAAGTCTCTGATCAGACCACACTTGGATTATTGTTCTCAGATTTGGTCCCCAGGATTTGAAGGGGATAAATTAACTGTGGAAAAGATACAAAGACGGATGACAAAGATAGTCTCAGGACTGTACAAGGATAGTTATGAGAATCGGCTGAGGGAATGTGGACTGCAGAGTTTGGCAGATAGAAGAAGGAGAGGTGATATGATTGAGACTTTTAAACTGTTGAGAGGTGGTTACAGGGTTGACGCTGGGGAGTTCTTTTGCTTGGTTGAACAGCAGAAAGGAGTGACGACAAGAGGCCATCCCTGGAAGTTACGAAAGGAAACTGTGAGCAAGAGGGTGAGGAGTGGTTTCTTTGCATGGAGGGTGGTTGAGCCATGGAATGCATTGCCTGATAGAGTGGTGAGGGCGAGGAACGGTCAATGGGTTTAAGGAGTGGTATGACAGACTGTGTTTCTTAGGGGGAAACCTCCCCTCGATGAGTCTTGACAGACTTTATGTTCTTAGGAAGGACCTCCCACAATGAGTCTTTTGACTCCATGGAGGCCTGAATAATAATAATAATTTCTGAGCTTCTTCAACAACCTCCAGAATATTTTGCCACTTTCTTAATATTTTCTGTTTTTCTATGTTCTTACCAAAGTCTTCCCATGACTTTTGTTTAGCTAGTTTAACACAGTGTTTAGCTTTCTTCATTTGTCTCTGTATTCTCTAAGAGCACAAGCTGACTTATTTGTCAGGAACGTTTGATATGCTTTCTTCTTTTCCTACACTGCCTCTTTAAGTTCCCATGTCTACCATGGAGTTCTGATTTTTCTATCCTTGCAGACAACCTCACCACATGCCTCTTCTGGCTGAATCAATCAGGGTTTTCTTCAAGGCTTGCCACTGAATCTCCAAGATTTGGTTCCTGTTCTCAAACACTTTCATTTTTTCTTCAATAATCTTTGTGTATTTTAGTCTACAGTTCACATCTGAGAGCTGCTCAACTTTTATTCGCTTTAAAATTTACTTAAATTTTCTGCTTTTCAAAAAGAAATTCAATTTTATCCTGCTCAAGACTGATCATTTCCAATTTCAAATGCTGTGTACATTCTGGTGTACTGCACCAGGGAGAGAACATCTCTATCAACAATAACATAATCAATGAGACTTTTCTTATTCCTTGCCTCTTCTCTCCATGTGAATTTGTGCACATTTATGTTGGAACATGGTGTTAGTAATAAAAATTCAATGTCCTGAGAAGAAATCCAACAGGCGTTTGCCATTAGCTTTGTATTAGCTTTGTTCTTTTCTCCAAGTTTTCCCAAAATATTTTTATATGTCTGACAATCATTTCCTACTCTGCTATTTAGATCCCCAACAAGGACCAACTTTTCCTTTTTCATTGTCAGTTGCTTTCTCTAAAGCCTCAAAAAATTCCTCCACTTCTACCTTAGTAGAAGCTTCTGTGGGACCATAGGCACAAATAAGTCTCATTGTCCAGTTCCCTCATTCTGATATCTGCCCACATCACTCTACTTGAGATTGCCTGCCATTCAAGATTAGCCTCGTATTTAGTGTTGAATACTATGGCTACTCCTACTCTTCCTTTTCCTTGATTTTCATTGCCTGAATATAACATTTTGTATTTATTGTTCAGAAAGATCTCACCAGTTTTTGTCTTTTTTGTTTCGGTCACCCCTATTATGTCGATCTGGTACTTATCTAATTCCTCAGCTAGCTCCATTTCTTTGTCATTCAGGCTTCTTATGTTGATAGTACCGATCTTTAACTCTGGTGATGTAGAGTTGGGGTGTGTTTTCAGATTTGTTCAAGTAGCTGACTTTTCGCTGTTTGCCCTAGTTCCCTGGCAAAAAGAACGGGAGCCTTGTTTAACCAGACGACACCCCAGCCGGCATGGAATTCTGTCATGTTGTACAATCATTTTGTATTTTGGATTAAGCCAATAACAATACAATTTGGTTAGCTAAATCCCAAATTGTCAGTCCATCCTTGTTCGTATATAATCCCCATTGGTATATTATTATACTGATATGTAAGAAAAAGTTTAATTTACTCTGCAAATTAATTTTTAATTGTGCATATTATGTATATTTTAATTGTGTGTGCCAGCCTGGTTGGCCGAGTGGTTAGCGTATCCGCTCTCCAGCCAAAAGGTTGCGGGTTCGAATCCCACCGTGGGCACGGATATTTGATTTTTGTGAAAATATTAGTGGTGGTGGGCGGTAGATGGTGTTAGTGTAGTTGTGGTTCGTTGTAATTGGTGGATTGAGTGGTGGAGACAGAGTTGTGGAGTAAGTGCCCTCCCTCGACTAGTCTTTGGACTCCCTGGAGGTATCAAGTAATAATAATAATAAAATTTGAATAGTAATTTTTTTTTTGATTTCAAGTTTTTTTTTCATCAGCAGCCTGGCTAGGTCAAATGATTAACAAAGCATTTAGATTCATCATACTTTGGTGTAGTGTCATGTAGCTTGTGTCCTCTACATGTGAATGCTTTCCTGATGATGACTTCAATACAGAGGCCAAAATGTCAAATATTATTTTCTCAATTATAAGTGAAAAAATTATTTCAACATGTGTTTTTGTCTCTATAAATTCTTCACAATGAATGGTGACTACCATGTAAACTTAAAAGAATGTGCAAAAGAGTTAGTCATGCCCTTGACATGGCAAACTATTTTCTCTTTTTTCTTTTTGGCATTTATTTGAATCTTACTGCATACCATACGATGATCACTTCCAACGTTGAAGGTACTGCTAACAGTACAGTGTTAAAAGTTGTTTTTCCTGTTGCTGAGGATAAAGTCAGTTTCACTAGTTCTTCAATTTGGTCTTTTACATGTCCACTTCCACGTTTTTTTTTTTTTCATCATAAAAAAATAATTCATGATGCACGAGTTTTCTTTTTCTGCAACTTCTATTCGTCTTGTTCCTCCACCATCTCTTCTGCCATATCAAAAAGTTCCCATTAAGCTTTCATCTGATTCTTTCACACCAGAATTGGTATTCATCTGAGTACCAATTCTGGTGTTAAAATTGCCAATGAAAATTTTGAAATGTTTTCCTTTGTGTAAAGTTGTGCTACATCATGACAGATCTCTAATTTATTTATCAGTATGACTAGCTGCTAGAGCATAGACCCAAATGACCTTGAGAGTATATATTTTTAAGATCTGGACAACGATAATTTTTTATTCTATAAGATATACTATCAACTTCTATTATATTGTTCTTCAATTTTTTATTGACCATGAACCCAAGCCCACTGATTTGTCCTTTATCTTTGTGTCTATAGTATGAAGTTAGACTGTTATGTGTAACTTCACACTATAGACAAAAATCAATGGGATTGCAGTTTTAATATTAATAAACCCAAGGTGTTACACTTGGAGATACAGAGCAGTGGTTAAATTCAGCCGGGGGCCCAGCCCTGGAACTTTTGTATGCACTAGATCCAGAACATTTTTCTGTTTTGTGACCTTTCTCCCTTTATGGTAATTATGCCCTACATTACTGTGTTATTATTCAACAATTGTTTACAGTTTTGAATGTGCATATAAAGTCAATATCAATCACCTAATTATGAACATGTGATGATAGGGACGGTGAGGTTTGGAGCTTCCTGTCGTGTTATCATGCAGCGATTGACAAGTAAACATTATTGCAGCTAAGCGTAGCAGAATTTTGACAGACTCATAGTGATATTTTGTCTTTTCTGGTTGGCAACAAACTCAGCAACAGTTAGTAACCAACAACAGAACAGCAGATAAGCAGTTGTTTATCAGAACTCGTGATTGTGAGAAGCACAAAGAAAAAACTAATATTTTTGTGTTTATGTAGGCCTACATTAAAAAAAAACAAAAACACTGCAGATTTTTTTTTAGATATGAGGCAAGTAAAAAGAATATTGATTATGGTAAGATGATGTTAATGGATGAAAATGGTAGAATGTTAAC
The DNA here is from genome assembly GCF_054136105.1 of Typopeltis vanoorti. Classification (NCBI taxonomy): domain Eukaryota; kingdom Metazoa; phylum Arthropoda; class Arachnida; order Uropygi; family Thelyphonidae; genus Typopeltis; species Typopeltis vanoorti. The sequence goes on from NC_143563.1 coordinate 107,347,584, forward strand.
TGCTGCAGATGGCATTGTTGAGGTATTCAGTGATCAATTTATAAGGGTGCTTCATCCTTATCAGGGTGAAATCATGAGAAGCTTAAGTGTAGAGGGCATAGGAAAGGACAGCTTAATTGTGAGTAAGCAGGAGATATTTGAGGAAATAAATAACCTTGATGTCAATAAGGTGACACGATATGATGACATATCACTACATATCTTAAGGGAAGGTTCCAGGGACTTCGCAGTACCACTGGTATGCCTGTTTAACAAGTCTTACAACAGCACAGGTTCCAAGGGAGCAGGAGGGAGGTAAAATTGTTCCACTGCATAAAGGTGGTGATAAGCCTAGAAATGGATGTGGCTAAAAATTATAGGCCAATCTGTAAATCCAAAGTTGTGGTGAAGGTATTTGAGAGATTGATGAGAACTAGGATATAGAAATGGGTTGATAATAGGAGTATTCTCTGTGGTTATCAGCATGGGTTTGTTGAATGGGAATCATGTTTTACTAACTTACTTATGCACTATAACAAGGTGACAAGTTTTTTGGACAAAGGAGACACATATAGTGGTATACTTAGATTTTGAAAAAGCTTTTGATAGGCTGCCATATGACAAGCTGTTAAATAAATTGAAACAGATGGGATTGGATAACAGACTTCTGTGTTGGATCAGTGACTGGCTGTCAGATAGGTATCAGAAAGTTGTATATGGGGTGCAGTATCTCGAAAGAGAAAGGTCACCAGTGGTGTGCCGCAGGGGTCAGTTTTGGAGCCATTGTTGTTTAATTTGTATGTTAATGATACTGGGTTGAGTTTAACAAGTGATATCAAGCTGTTTGCGGATGATGCAAAACTGTGGAGAGAGCAATGCACAGTCAGGCTGATGTTAATGCCTTACAAGAGGACTTGTATAGATTGCATGAATGGGCAGGTAAGTGGAACTATCAGTTCAATGTAGCAAAGTGTAAGGTTTTGAGATTTGGTAAGCAACGATGGGATGCGAAGTATACACTTGGTAGGGAAACTTTAACAGAAGTAGAGGAGATGAGAGATCTAGGAGTGATGGTGGACAAGGACCTGAAATTCAGGGGCCACATTGCACAAGTTGGGAAGACATCACACTGAATAATGGCAATGATGCAGAGAACCCTGAAATGTAGAAATAGAGAGTTATGATTTCATTGTATAAGGCCTCGATCAGGCCTCATATGGATAATTGTGCACAGATTTGGTCGCCAAGTTTTCATGGTGAAAAGGATACGTTGGAAAGGGTACAGAGAAGATTCACAAAGGTAGTCGGTGGTCTTTGGAATGTGAAGTACGAGGACAGATTGAGAAAATGCAAGTTGCAGAGCTTCGTGAATAGGAGGAAGATGGGGGGATATGATTGAGACATATAAGATGATCAGGGAGACATGGAAGAGATTTTTCATAGAATGGGAGAGGGGAGTAGAACAAGAAGCCATTGCTGGAAACTATATAAGGAGGGTGTGAGCAAAGGAGTGAGAAGAAGGTTCTTTGCATGGAGGATGGTTGGCGAGTGGAATTCATTGCCTGAGTGTGTTGTGGATGTGGACCCATTGAATCAGTTTAAGACTCTGTTGGATGAGCATTGTATGAAATAGTGAGTACCTCCCACGATGAGTGTCTGACTCCATGGAGGTCAAATGTTAATAATAATAATAACCTGATGTTGTCTTAAATTGAATTATCTTTTAATATGTTAGAAGTATTATATTAATTTGTAATTTTGTATTTGTGTCTGTATCTGTATTTAATGTTTCTGGTAGTGTGGAAGAGAAGGCCTGATCGCTTTGACTCCACCAGAATAAATAAATAAAATAAAAATGTTTAAAGGCCCCGAAGCTTATTCATTTAGAATTTAACCACTGATACAGAGATATAAGACTATGTACTGTAGTAGTGAAGATGGTGGTGTACTTCAGGAAGTTTGAAACAAGCTTGTTCTGCAACCAAGCTTGCCTTTCGCAATCCTTCTCAACCGTTTCTCGAGTATACTTGCACAAATCTTACCAGGAACACTCAGTAGGGAAATGCCTCCGTAATTCTCAAATTCAGTTTTATTTCCCTTTTTATATATGGGTAGTATGAGAGCTCTACTCCAATCATCTGGGAGTTATCCTTCTGAACTATGCAGTGCAGCCACTATAACACTTTTATACCTCCATACTTGACCATTCTTTATTGCAGTAAATAAACACAACTCGTTTTTTTTTTTTTTTTTTTTTTTTTTTAAGTTAAAAAACAACAACAACCAAATCTTAATAAATATGTTTATCAGATGAAACTTCCTAAGGTATGGGTAAACTAAATGTTAGCTGCTTCACATTCTTAAGAACTAATGATGTTCAGTTGAACTCAGAGAATGTGCCCCTGTTAGAATTATACTTTTAGTCTTATCACTTCCACTTGTGTTGCTTATGTGCATATTACAATTCTTGCACTATAATACCATATATCTCTGACAAAATATTGGAGTCTACTTTAACCAATGTCTGATTCATTGCTAATGATCTGTGCATTTTATAACCCCCCCCCTCCCCCCAAAAAAGAAGCTTCATCTAGCACTTAAGTTTACACTCACAGACAGATAGACACAGCATCAGATTCCTATCCACTACTGAACAATAACACTGATGCCTGTTATCTAGCAAGCTGATCAAACACTACAGATTTAACAATTGTTGCTGGATCACAGGAAGAAGACTTACCAAACTGTTGACCATCGAAAGTCATTTTTCTAGCTGATATCTTAGTGGAACCAGTTATTACTCATCTTGCTGAAAGAATGGCTGTTGTACTGACATACTGCAGGATCCCCTTTCTGGATATTCATGACAGAATCAGCCTGGCCAAAGATTATTGGGATCTCCAAGACGTGGTTGACAGAAGATGATATAATAACAGGAATAGAATAGCAGGGTGCAGCATTTTTCTGCAGGATAGGAAAGAAAAAACATGGTGGAGTACTGCTTATGATAAGTGATGACTTATGTCCTCTAGTCTTTGGAAGGCAGTGAAACTAATGGTTTGAAAACATATGGTGTGAGGTGGAGGTGGCTAAGAAAGGATATTATGCTACAAACCAAGGAGCACAGCGGGTGGGGAGCAAGAGATATTTAGGCAGTTGAGTTTGGCAAGTGCAAGAAGAATGATTGTTATCAAAGATTTTAACTACAGCAGTAAAGCTGGGAAGAGGAAAATGCATGTAGTAATAAGGGAATGGAATATCTAGATTTCTTGAGGGACAAATGTCTTAGGCAACATGTAATAGAGAGAACAAGATGTTCAAGAGTTTTAGATTTGGTCATAGCATCAGAAGAGCTGATAATAACTGAGATGACATCTCACCCCCCTCCCAGTTGGAGAGAGTGACCATGTGGTTTTGACTTGAAAGATGAATAGACATGCAGGTGTATCAAAGAAAAGGGAACGTGCGTGGAATTATAAGGCTGGTGATTATAATAGTCTTAGATATCAACTTGGGCTAGTTCCATGGAGGGCAGAATTGGAAGGCTAGTTAAATCATTAGTGCTTGAGAAATTGTGAAAGAATATTTGTTAGCAGCAATAGTAAGCTGTATTCCATGAGTAAAGAAGCTTACACAATTTGGTGTAAAGAGGATGACAAACAATATCAAACAGGGAACTGTAGGTGAAAAACAGATTATGGAAGAGATATAAGGAGAGGTGTGGAGAGTAAATGAGCCAGGAGAGTGACTAGTATGGTAAGGAAGGCAAAACTGGAATATGAGAAGAGATTGATACTAAGATCCAAAGAAAATCCCAGGGAATTTTTTACCTATGTGTCCAGTAGGAGGAGAAATGATTGTGGAAGAATGGCACTGCAGGATAAAAATGGGAATTGAGTGACTGATGCAGAGGACATAGTGGAGTTGATCAATGAGCACATTATTGGAGTATTTCATCCTGGAGAAGGTTTTAATACTAGAGGGATAGGACAGGTTCAAGGTTTAGAGGTGCAAGAAGAGAGTGTATTCCAAATACTGAGTACTCTGGATGTCAGTAAAGCTGTGGGACTGGATGATGTTTCACTACAGGTTTTGAGAGAGTGTGCTAAAGAACTGACAGCTCCATTGACCTGGCTCTTCAATGAAAGTCTGGCTGCATGAAAGACACCCAGGGAATGGAAGGAAGGTAAGACAGTGCCATTGTATAAAAGCTGTAACAGACTGGAAGTGTCTAATTATAGGCCAGTATGTGTGGCATCATTAGTTTTAAAGTATTGGAGAATTTAGTGAGGGACCATATACAGCATTGGGCAGATGAGGGTAATGTTATCTGCAAGAATTAACATGGATTTGTTAAGGGGCACTCTTGCTTTAGTAATATGATTGCCTTTTATGATAAAGTGAGAACAGGTGATGAGAAAAAGGCATCTACTGCCATTTTTTTGCTAAGGCAATGTTAAGCTGATATTTAAGTTGCAACATATGAGTTTAGATGTCGGTTTAGTCAAATGGATTCAGGATTGGCTATCTGATAAGTATCAGAGAGTTGTGCAAGGTGGGGCAATATCAAGGAAGCAGAGGGTTACAAGTGCAGTTCCGCAGGGTTCAGTACTGGGACCTGTATTGTTCAACCTTTATATCAATGACATTGTCAATGAATTGCAAGGGGATATTCAGTTGTTTGCAGATGATGTGAAGGTGGGAAGGGTTATCAGTAATAGTGCAGATGTGGCAGTCCTGCAAGAGGATTTGAATGAACTAGATAGATGGGAAAATGAATGGGGATGTCAATTTAATGCAGCAAAAACTCTAGTCTTGAATTTTGGGATACATCGATGGGAGACTGCATACTCGATTGGAGGAGCTGTAGTTGAGGAAATAGGGGAGACAAGAGATCTGGAGTGATGATTGATTGAAAACTGCAATTTAGGGAGCATATTGCAAAGACGGTGAAGGTAATCTAGAGGATTGCTGCAATACTGAGAAGGACTCTGAACCCGCAAAGATAAAAGAGTTATCATTCGGTTGTATAAGACTCTGATCAGATCACACTTAGACTACTGCTCTCAAATTTGGTCGCCAGGATTTGAAGGGGATAAATTAACTGTGGAATGGGTACAGAGACAGATAATAAAAATGGTTTCAGGCCTGTACAATGTTAATTATGAGACTCAGTTGAGGGAATGTGAACTGCAGAGTTTGGTGGATAGAAGGAGGAGAGGTGATATGATCGAGACGTTAACTTGAGAGGCAGTTACAGGGTAGACTGGGGAGTTTTTCACTTGGTGGAGTGGTGGGAAGGAGCAATGACAAGGGGCTACCCCTGGAAGTTACGGAAGGAAGCTGTGAGCAAGAGGGAGAAGAGTGGTTTCTTTGCGTAGATGGTGGTTGAACCATGGAATGCACTGCCTGATAGAGTGGTGAGAGCAAGAACAGTCATTGAGTTGAAGGAGTAGTATGATAGACTGTGTTTCCTAAGAAGGACCTCCCACGATGCGTCTCTTGATGTCATGGAGGCCTGAATAATAATAATAATAATATACTGTGATATTTCTTATCAAAATTATAAATCTAGAATTCCAACTTTCAATATTTATTTGATAATGAGGAGTGAGACAGTAAATGAATACGATAAGAACAGGACCAATCTCTACTATTCCTCATTATAAAAATGTGTGTCAAGTGAAGGAATCAGGGAAGATTTTTTGCATTGCAATACATGAGAGAATAGCAATCAGCATGAATTTCTTGGCTGATGGAGACACAGAACAAGTTTAACATTCAGGTAACAGGTTCTGTAGCAAATAGAGCAACCATTCGTGTTAATTCCAGCTCCTGCAGAGGGCTGATAATAACTAAATATAGTTCTGGGTCTTATTTTTCAGCACTGTTCTAACTATATGTATAATATCTGGAATTTCTGTATTTGTCCTCTCACATTACTACAATCATATTTTTAATTTCATGAGACTTTTAGTGAGTCAAAAGATTCAATTATGTGAGGTTCACCAGTATCAAAGTTCATATTAGTACTTTGGAAATACATTTAATATTCACCACTCTCTATGGAGGAATAAACTATTTTAGCTTTACTCACCCCCTCCCTTCCTAAATTCTAGGTAATATGATCACATGGTAACTGAATTCAACTATACAGTTCAGATGTGGCCTAATAGTCTTATGAAATGGATCACCACATTCTTATTTCAGCACCTCATCAATGTCTATCATACCAATGAAACAATACTGCAGGTATGCTTATCTGCTTTGGAGTAAATTCTCTCTATTTTCTTCTTGTGTACTATGAATTCGTCTTTTGCAAATAATTATGTATTAAGCAAACAATTTCTTTGAGAAAGATATTTATATAATATAAATCCCAGTGTCAATTTTCTGTTTCCATTCTCTCAGCTTATTATTCATAAAACTATTTATGACAGTAGTTGAAAAATTATGTTCCTAGATGATTTGATGTGTAACTTGGGAGAAGGGAGACAATGTCAGGTAAGACTGAGCCCAGTGGAGTCTAGAAGGGATAATGCTGGGTATAGAAACAATGGCATTTATATGCTGTATACTAATGCCAGGAGTATCCGGAATAAGGGAGAGGAATTGGTGGCGCAGATAGCATCAGCCTGGCCAAAAATTATTGCGATCACTGAGATGTGGTTGACAGAAGGGGATATAACAACAGGAATAGAAGTCGCTGGGTATAGCATTTTTCGTCAGGATAGGAGGGGAAAGCGTGGTGGTGGGGTGCTGCTTATGATAAGTGATGACCTATGTCCTCTAAGAGTGGAGAATTTGGAAGGTAGTGAGACAAATGATTTTGAGAGCATATGGTGTGAGGTAGAGGTAGGCAAGACAGGATATTTAGTGGGGTGTTGCTACAGACCCAGGAGCACAGAGGATGGGGACCAGGAGATGTTTAGACAGCTAAGTTTGGCAAGTGCAAGAAGAATGATTGTTATGGGAGATTTTAACTTCAGTAGTATAAATTGGAGAGAGGAAGATGCATGTAACAATAGGGGAATGGAATTTCTAGAATTCTTGAGGGACAAATGTCTTAGGCAACATGTAAAAGAGGGAACAAGAGGTTCAAAAATTTTGGATTTGGTTATAGCATCAGAAGAGTTGATAATAACTGAGTTGACGTCTCTCCCACCAGTTGGAGAGAGTGACCATATGGTTTTGACTTGGAAAATGAATAGACATGCAGGAGTATCAAAGAGACGGGAACTTATGTGGAATTATAAGGCAGGTGATTATAATAGTCTTAGACGTCAACTTCGGGAAGTTTCATGGAGGGAGGAATTGGAAGGCCGGGATATCACCAGTGCGTGGGAAATTGTGAAAGAATATTTGTTATCAGCAATGGTAAGTTGTATACCACGAGTGAAGAAGAGAGCGCAATTTGGAGTAAAGTGGATGACAAACAATATTAAACAGGAATTGCATGCGAAAAAGAGGCTATGGAAGAGATATAAGGAGACAGGTGAAGAGATGCATGAGGAATATAAGACACAGGCCAGAAGAGTGACTCGTGTGGTAAGGAAAGCGAAACTGGAATATGAGAGGAGATTGGCCCTAAGATCCAAAGAAAATCCTAGGGAATTTTTTAGCTATGTGGCCAGTAGGAGGAGAAATGACTGTGGAAGAATGATATTGTGGGATAAAAATGGGAATAGAGTGACTGATGCAGAGGACATAGTGGAATTGTTCAATGAACACTTTATTGGAGTATTTCATCCTAGAGGAGTCAGTTTTAATGCTAGAGGGATAGGACTGGTACGAGGTCTGGAGGTACAGGAGGAGAGTGTGTTTCAGATACTGAGTACTCTGGATGTCAGTAAAGCTGTGGGACTGGATGGTATTTCGCCATGAGTTTTGAGAGAATGTGTTAGGGAATTGACAATACCTTTAACGTGGCTTTTCAATGAAAGTCTGGCTTTGGCAAAGGTGCCCAGGGAATGGAAGGAAGGTAAGATAGTGCCATTGCATAAGGGTGGTAACAGACTGGAAGTGTCTAATTATAGGCCAGTCTGTGTGTCATCAGTAGTTGTTAAGATCTTGGAGAAAGTAGTGAGGGACCGTGTACAGCATTGGGCAGATGAGGGTAATGTTATCTGTGAGAATCAACATGGATTTGTGAAAGGACGCTCTTGTTTTAGCAATATGCTAGCCTTTTATAATAAAGTTACAAGAGCATTAGATGAGGGAAAGGCATATACTGCAATTTTCTTAGACTTGGCGAAGGCATTTGACAGGGTGCCACATGATAAGCTGATATTTAAGTTGCAGCACATGGGTCTGGATGTCAGATTGGTCAACTGGATTCAGGATTGGCTGTCTGATAGGTATCAGAGAGTTGTGTATGGTGGAGCAGTTTCCAGGAGGCAGAGGGTTACAAGTGGGGTCCCACAGGGCTCAGTACTAGGACCTATATTGTTTAACCTTTATATCAATGACATAGCCAGTGGATTGCAGGGGGATATTCAGTTGTTTGCGGATGATGCGAAGCTTGGAAGGATTATTAGTAATAGTGCAGATGTGGTAGCCCTGCAAGAGGATTTAAATAAGCTAGATAGATGGGCAAATGAATGGGGGTGTCAGTTTAATGCAGCAAAATGTAAGGTCTTGAGGTTTGGGAAACATCGATGGGATGCTGCATACTCTATGGGAGGAGTTATACTGGAGGAAGTAGGGGAGACAAGAGATCTGGGGTTGATGATTGATAGAAACCTGAAGTTTAGGGGACATATTGCAAAGGTGGTGAAGGTAACACAGAGGATTGCTGCTATTATGAGAAGGACACTGACCTGCAGAGATAAGAGGGTTATCATTCCGTTGTATAAGTCTCTGATCAGACCACACTTGGACTATTGTTCTCAGATTTGGTCCCCAGGATTTGAAGGGGATAAATTAACTGTGGAAAGGATACAAAGACGGATGACAAAGATGGTTTCAGGACTGTACAAGGATAGTTATGAGGATCGGCTGAGAATGTGGACTGCAGAGTTTGGTGGATAGAAGAAGGAGAGGTGATATGATTGAGACTTTTAAACTGTTGAGAGGTGGTTACAGGGTTGACACTGGTGAGTTCTTTCGCTTGGTTGATCAGCGGGAAGGAGTGATGACAAGAGGCCATCCCTGGAAGTTACGAAAGGAAACTGTGAGCAAGAGGGTAAGAAGTGGTTTCTTTGTGTGGAGGGTGGTTGAGCCGTGGAATGCATTGCCTGATGGAGTGGTGGGAGCGAGAACGGTCAGTGGGTTTAAGGAGTGGTATGATAAACTTTGTGTTTCTCAGGGGGGGACCTCCTGAGTCTCCTTGGAGTTTCTCAGGGGGGGACCTTTTGACTCCTTGGAGGCCTGAATAATAGTAATAATAGTAATAGTAACAATGGACAAAATTTTATAGACAATTATTCATATGAAACTCAAATTGCACATGATGGGCAGTGATATTTTCCTATAGTATAACTGAGTGTTCTGCGGGTGTATCTTCTTTAAGATATAATATGTTGAAATATTACACAGATTTTTATTTAAGAATTATAAATTGTTAGCATGCTAATGCACAGTGTTTGTTTTTTATTCATAAGATGTCATGCAATTTCAAGGTTCTTTAGTGTTATTACACTTGTCAATCAAACACCACTGAATTAAGCATTTACTTCAACTGTTTTGAAGATGGAGATTGAACAGACATGAAATCTAATCCCATAATTGGATTTGAAAATACTCAAATCACATTTATGAGACTATAAATAGCTGGCCTGGTTGGCTGAGTGATTAGAGTAACCGCTCTCCAGCCAAAAGGCTGTCGGCTCGAATCCCGCCTTGGGCATGGATGTTTGTGATTGTCTGTGAATATACTAGAGGTGGTGGTCGGAGGTAGACGGCATTGGTGTAGATAATGAAGGTAGTCATGGTTGGTGGAATGGTGGAGATGGAAAAGTTATAGGTAGATGCCCTCACTTAGGCCGGCCTGGTTGGCCGAGTGGTTAGTGTATCCACTCTCCAGCCAAAAGGCTGCAGGTTCAAATCTTGTTGCGGGCATGGATGTTTGCGATTGTCTGTGAAAATAGTTGTGGTGGTTGGCAGTAGATGGCGCTCATGTAGATGATAAAGGTAGTTTCGGTTAGCAGAGTGGTGGAGAGCTGCTGTAGAGCAGGTCCCCTCCCTCGATGAGTCTTTGGACTCCCTGGAAGTGTTATGTAATAATAATAAATGGTACATTTCTTTTTCTTATTTATTTTTTTGAGAAAAAATATTCGGTTAGTTCAATAAAAAAAAAAAATAAAAAAAAATGGAACACTGTTGATGCAAGACATTTATGCCACTCCTCCATGGAGTCTAAAGACTCATTGCAGGATATTTGCCAGCCTGATTGGCTGAGTGGTTAGCGTATCTGCTCTCCAGTCAAAGGTTGCGAGTTCTAATTCTGCCATGGGCATGGATGTTTGTAATTATATGTGAAAATGCTAGTGGTGGTGGGCAGTGGATGGCATTGGTGGAGATGATGATGGCGTTGGTAGTTGCGGTTCGTTGTAGTTGGTGGAGATAGAGATTTGTAGAGTAGGTGCCCTCCCTCGATGAGTCTTTGGACTCCCCTGGAGGTGTCACATAATAATAATAATAATATTTGTACAATTTATTTTTTTATTTAATTTATGAAATACTTTATTATAATCTATAAATACAGTAATCACTCAATTGCCCAAAGTCAAACAATGAGCCCTTGAACGGGTTATTGACATCAAACATTTTCTGGTACAGCATCAGAAAAGTGTAGTTTGAAGTTTCCTTACTGTTTTCTTGACACCTTGGAGTCACAAGAATCATTGTAGGATGTAAATACAAAGTCTATTATACTACTCTTTAAACTCACCCACTGTTTGTAATTTTACCACCCTCTCAGGCAATGCATTCAGTGTTCCTACCACTCTCCAAGCAAAAAACTTACTTCTAACCCTTTTACTCATCACTTCCATTTAATTTAAGACTTGGATATGGGTGGGTTCTAGAAGTGGAAATATCCATTACATAAAGGAGGCTCCAAGATTCAAGTAGCAAATTATCAACCAATCAGCATCTCAGGAGCGGTGGTCAAGATATTGGAGAATCTGGTTAATGGCAAAATTCAGCAATAAGCGGATAGGAATGGAATATCTCTATGGGTGAGGCAGCATTGTTTGGTGAAGGGTAGATCATGCATCACTAATTTACTCACTTTTTATAATTAAGCTGAATTAGATAAAGGAATGGCTACACAGTGATACTACTGGACTTTGCAAAAGCATTTTATGAATATCACATGGAACTTGTTACATAAATTAGAACAAATGGGGATGGATATGAAGCTAGTGATCAGTGGTCTGTGACTTGCAGTGTGCTAGAGAGCTCTGTATTTGGGCCACTGCTATTTAATTTGTATATTAATGATATAAAAGATGATCTCAGAGGAAATGTTTAATTGTTTTTGGTGATGCAGAAAATGTGTAGAGCACATTTTCTGCATCCCCATTTGCTCTATATTACATAAAACAGATTTCATGCGACATTCAGTCAAATTGCAAAGTCTTAGTAGTGATGTTGTAGCCATTTCCCATATCCTGCTCAATGGTCACTCTATTATAAATTGAGTAAATTACTAGGTCAAGACCTTCCTGCCATAAAACCATGCTTCTTCCCTAAAGTACATCATATTCCTATCTTGAGATACTAATCTATATAATTTCAATCTCTATCTTGGAGCCTTATTTATGTTATGGGACTATATTATTATTATTATTATTATTAAACAAGACCTCATGGAGTCAAAGACTCATCTAGGAGGTCCTTTTATCTTACACACACATCTCATCATACCGTGTCTTAAACACATTCAAACTACTTGCAGACACCACGCTCTCAGGCAAGGCATTCCAATCACTCACAACTCTGCACGAAAAAAACCTGCCTCTCACTCCCTTACTCACACCCTCCTTATACAGTTTCCAGGGATGACCTACATATCGAAAGAACTCCCTAGGATTCTTTTTGGCTTCATTAGCTAACTGCTGTTCATACCTCTCTTTAGCTACTCTCACCAACCAAGTCACCCTCCTTGCCTGGTCTTTGTAGACCTCATGAAATTGGTTACTTCCACTTCTCTTATGCTGTCTCCACAATGCCTTTTTTTTCTGTATTGCATGCTTAATCTCTTTATTCATCCATCTCACACCTACCTTATTTAACCTTCTCACCCGTGGTATACATTTAGACATTGCATCTACTAAATAGTTTTTGAAAATCCCCCAAGCTGCATTGATCTCTTTTCCAGCTAACTCCTCATTCCATGCTACATCTGCAAGCTGTCTCCTGAGCTCTTCATAATCACCCCCCTTGTAGTTCCACATATACCCTTTTTTCACAGGGGTCCTTGCACTGCTGGCAACCACCCAGCTAATCACCTCATGGTCACTTTCACCAATTGGTGGATGATTTGACACCTCATTTATAATTACATCCTCCAATGAGATGACCAAATCCAAGACCCTTAATCCTCGTGTGCCCTCTGTTACATACTGTCTGAGGTAGCTATCCCTCAAAAACTCAAGAAACTCATTTTCTTTACTTCCAGTCGCTATCTCTTCAATCCAATCTATATTGCCATAATTAAAATCACCCATAATGATCACCCTTTTCTTATTTGCTTGGCTTATTTGACTATACATTTCACTATCACCACCATCCACATTACCAGGTCTATAACAACATCCCACCAAGTATTTGATTCTATTCACCTCTATCTCAACACCATACTGCCTCAAAACCACTGGCCCTATTTCCCTCTTGCATCTCTACCTTGTATGGACATAACTCTTTCTCTATCATCAATAGCACTCCCCCTCCCTTTTTATCCCTTCTATCCTCACGAAACACATCATACCTTTCCATCTCTATTCCTGTCAGGATGTTGTCCTCATCTAACCATGTCTCACTTATTCCAACAATCTCTGGGTACACAGACACAATTAGTGCAACCATTTCATCCGCCTTGTTTCTTATGCTTCTAGCATTGGTATACAAACACAACAACTCATTTCTGGATCTACAGCTAGTTCCACTGATACCATTCACTCGATGTGCTCTCTCCATGCTGGACTGGGGCCATTTCTCTTTCTGCTTCTTCATTTTAGAACCCTTTGCAACAACATCTGTTTCCTCTTGATCCCTGGTCATCCCATTACTTTCCTGCCTACACATGCTCTCACCTCCTCTTGGAGCATCCACCTTTCTCACGCTGTGCATCCCTGTCCACCCTGGGCCTCCCCGTTTCCCTGCTCCTCTTGCACACTCATTCTCTCATTTTCTATACTCATACCACTCACCTCTCCATTCATTTCCACTTCTTCAATCTCTCCTGTCTTACTCTCCTGCTCTTCCACATCACTCCCCTCTCGATCTGATTCATTTTCTCTATTCACTTCTCTGCCTTCCAGCAGCAGTCTCTCCAAGCGACTCACACCATCACCACTCAAATGCAGTCCATCGCTCCCATACAGCTCACTTCGTCCCTCAAACTCATTCCACACATTAACAAACTGTACACCCATCTCCTCACACATTTCAGCCAGAATACCATTCATAATCCTTGCTCTCCGCCTCATTTCACCACAATCATACCTAGGCAACACACTGACCACCCTTCCTGTCACACTATTCTCTTTTATCTTTCCAAGCAGTCTCTTGACATTCATTTTGACATGCTCTTTGTTCTCTCTCAAATCATTTGTACCAATTAATACAATTAACTCTTTTGCTCGCTCCCGCCTCATATCCAATGCCTCAATCACTCTACTTATTTTACCGCCTGGAAAACATACCTTGTGCATTTTATCCTCTAGCACACCTTTAATAATGGAGTCGCCATACAACGCCACTCGCTCATCTTTTGTTAACTCTTTCATGCCATCATGATTTATTTTAATAGTTTTGACCTGAATTCTCTTAATTTCATTCCGCATCCATTTCATTTCTTGCCTCATCCAATCTAATTCACTTTCCGAACCTCGTGACACATTCTCTCTATCATTAAATCTTTCTAACTCTCGACCCCCTCTTCTCACATTCCCTCTCATTCATCCTTCTTTGTTTCCGTACTTTCGGTCCAACATACGTCCAACTTTCACTATCATTCTTCTCACTTTCACTCTCATTTATCTTTTTTTGTTTCCGTACTTTCGGACTAACATGCGTCCAACTTTCGCTATCATTCTTCTCACTTTTACTGTCATTCATCTTTCTTTGTTTCAGTACTTTCGGTCCAACATGCGAACTTTCGCCATCATTTATTCTTTCGATTTTTTTTACTTGCGATTTCTGCATTACGCAAGTTCTACTTTCATTCGTTCTCTCAATTTCGTTTCTTTCCACCTCACTTTCGTCCCTTTTAACATCCGTTACGGTTGTCAAATCGCTCTTTTTCTTTTTTCCTGATTTTTTAACATTTTTTCGCTTCTCTTGCTCACCATCCATTTCTTTCAAACGTGCAATCGCGACACAATCAGTACTAGCACTTTCTGTCATCAATTTCATATTCGCATTCATTAGTTCTTCGTTCAGGTCACACTTCGCACACACCCTTCTTCCATCCGCACTAAACATCCACAAATCATTTATGTAATCGAAGGAATACATATAACAGACCTCACACTTAACGAAACGACTGAAATCTACATTCAAATCATGGAATGACAATGCCGCCGCCATTTTTTTTTTTTTTTTTCTCTCTGCCGGTTACTAGGTCTAGTAATAACGATTTCGTAATTTAGACAAGAAAAAAAAACCCACACTAATAATACCGGTAGCGTACAATGTTTACAGCCACTCTTACTCAAACAATTACGCATATATACTTACTTATTCCTAGTAAAAACTTATCTGAATCAGGAGCTCTTCAAAACACGTCCGCAGTACTTGGCCCACTCAATATATTACCTCACGAAACACATCATACCTTTCCATCTCTATTCCTGTCAGGATGTCGTCCTCATCTAACCATGTCTCACTTATTCCAACAATCTCTGGGTACACAGACACAATTAGTGCAACCATTTCATCCGCCTTGTTTCTTATGCTTCTAGCATTGGTATACAAACACAACAACTCATTTCTGGATCTACAGCTAGTTCCACTGATACCATCCTATCCCCTATATTGTCCTCTTTCAATTCTTTTGGAACTCAAAATAGCCTATGCAAGTTCACTGATATCCCACCCAATCCAAATGCTGTATTCACACTAATATTTTTAATATCTAAATACCTCCACTGCATCCATCTCTTTCCTGTAATAATAATTCCTTGGTGCAGCACACTGCGTTATATCCACCTTGATAATACATACATTTGCAAAGTGATCACTTAATAATTCAACTGTTTCTTTTGTCATCTCCTGCCATCAGCATTCATTAAAGTTAGCATTCCATAATCATTTTTCATTTTACTTGCTATATTTTGAAAGAATTCTTTTGGATATCTTCGGCCTGTCTAGCTACTTTCATCTCATTATCTGATTTGGCATTCCTCACAATGGTGTTCACACTTCTTGCTTGTGCAGTGTACTGCTCACAATATTTGCTGATAACTCTTTTCTTTATTATCATCATCATCTCAGATCCACAGAGTCAAAAGACTCATTGCAAGAGGCCCACTGTCTCACACACATGGATCATAACGTACTTTAAATGCATTCATGTCTCTGCTTCTTCATACTGTAAAGCAATATCCAATAATCTACTACTTTACATGCAAAAATCTTACTCCTCATCCTCCTGCTCGGAGTCTCAAAACCTCAATCACATTAATCTGGTAATAACTCATTAACAATTTACACTCTCAATCATATCCTTACCATCCTTCTCCTCCTATCCCCTGAGTGGACAACATGCACTACTAAAAGAACTAAATTTTTGGATTTCTTGAGAGGTCAACTGTTTTAAGCAGCATGTGGTCACTTCATTCAACTGATAACATATTTATCATACTAAATCTTAACCTGGTTTTCATCACAATGAAAACCAGGTTACCAAATCTGAGCACAATAATCCAAGTGTAGCCTGATCAGTACTTTATACAGTTACATAACCACTTCCTTATTCCTGAATGCCAGTCTACTTCTTATCATAGTGGCACTATGATGTGCAGTCTTTACAACACTTGTAATATGTCCTCTAAACTTCAATCTATTATCAACCATCACTCCTAAATCTCATCTTGCAGTATAGTGGCATCAATATTGTACACAGTATTTTATATTATATCTAATATTTCTGCACTCCAAAACGCAACATCATGCACTTATTAAATCTACAACCTCATTCCAAGTCAAAAGTCTATTTGCATTTTAATAAGGTGATAACATGAAAAGTTATATAACAACATAACACTTGGTATGCGAGTAAAGAATCACATATACTGCTTGGAAAAAAGTCAACAGACACCATAGTGTGAAGAACAAACAGCCATGGTACCCACCTTAATAACATGTAGGACCTCCTTTTGCTACAATTGCTGCACCAATCCTGTGAGGTGTACAATAGCGATTAATAGGAATTTAAGAGCATTCTTCCTGTAGGCATGTAATGAGGTCATCGACTGCAGTGGGATGGATGTCTCTTGACCTCACTCTTGATTCAGTTAATCCCACAGAGTTCAATAGGGTTGAGATCAGGGCTCTGTAGAGGCCAGTCAAGTGTGGTGATGTTCATGTCCACAAACCACACAGCTACAGCAGCAGCCTTATGACATGGTGCATTGTCTTGCTGAAAGAGACAATAGTCAGTGTTCAATGTTCATAGCACAACAAACAGAAGTCAAACCAGGAAAAACAGGACCATTCTATTACACTGCCACACCCATCCATCTGCTCAGTAGAGGGTGTAGCATGATTCATTGCTCCATGACACAGCTTTCCAAGCTTCCACTTCCTACTGTATATGTCGTTTGCACCACTGAAAACGAGCCTGCATGTTGGTTCAGGTAATGTGGGGCTTACATATTGTGGTCTTACCATGGAAACCTATGTTGTGAGTCTCAGTTCTGAATGTTTTTTTTGCAGATTTCTGTTCGAGTCAATGCCTGAAACTCTGCAATCAATGTGTCAGTCGATGAATGGTGGTTTTTACATATTATCCCGTCATAGCATCCTATGGTGGTGACCTTTGGTGAGTGTGGTGGGTCGTCCCACTTGCAGTTGACTCTTTGCACTTTCATTGCAGTATGGTATCACTGACTGCTAACCTGAGATGGCCCAATTTGTCAACAATATGTCAAACAGATAGGCCTGTAACATGTCATCCATTCACAAAGCCCCTTTCAAACTCCGTCAATTTCCTTCTCATAGCCATTTCGCCGACACATTTGCACTGACTTAGGAGCATCATATTCCTGCAATTTATACTGGCCACAAATATGTGACTCATTACATGGTACGATGCACCTTGTCCATGGGGAAGTCCATTGGGTTCTTTCCGAGCAGTGTATATATAAATGAAATATTTGCTTTTTTAATACCTGACAATTCTGTTGCTGTAGTGTATAGTATATTATCATTATTCAGGCCTCCATGGAGTCAAAAGACTCAACGTGAGAGGTCGTTTTTAGGAAAAAAAAAGTCTATCATACCACTCCTTGACTCCATTAACTGTCCCCACTCCAACCACTCTCTCAGGCAATGCATTCCAAGGTTCAACCACCCTCCATGCAAAGAAACCACTCTTCACCCTCTTGCGCACAGCCTTTTTTCGTAACTTCCAGGAATGGCCCCTTGTCATCGCTCCTTCCCGCCATTTCACCAAGTGAAAGAACTCTCCAGTGTCTACCCTGTAACTGCCACTCAAGTTAAAGTCTCGATCATATCACCTCTCCTTCTTCTATCCATCAAATTCTGCAGTCCACATTCCCTCAGCCGATCCTCATAACTCATATTGTACAGTCCTGAAACCATCTTTATTATCTGCCTCTGTACCCTTTCCACAGTCAATTTATCCCTTTCAAATCCTGGGGACCAAATCTGAGAACAATAGTCTAAGTGTGGTCTGATCAGGGCCTTATACAACGGAATGATAACTCTTATCTCTGCAGATCAGCGTCTTTCTCAGTATTCCAGCAATACTCTGAGTTACCCTCACTACCTTTGCAATATGCTCCCTGAATTTCAGTTTTCTATCAATCATCACCCCCAGATCTCGTCTCCCCCACCTCCTCCAATCGAGTACGCATCCTCCCATCGATGGATCCCAAACCTCGAGAGTTTACATTTTGCTGCATTGAACCGACAAACCCATTTATTTGCCCATCTGTTTAGTCTATTCAAATCCTCTTGCAGGGCTGCCACATCTGCCCTATTACTGATAACCCTTCCCAACCTCACATCATCTGCAAACAAATGAATGTCCCCTTGCAATTCACTGACAATATTATTATATCTTATTAATATTATTATATCTGACATGAAATTATATTCTTGTCTTCATGTCTAAACTATGTATGTACAGACAGCAAATAACTTTACATCACATTGCTATTCTTATGAGGAACAGAACTACTCCTGAGATATCCTGAGGAATAGAATTGAGATATCTCTCAAACTCCACAGATTAGTACTGACTGAAAAGCTTTCAATAAGCCTTAACTGGTCTAGAATTGACTTACAAGAATGTAGGAAATAATGGTGAAGGAAGTGTTCTGTACAGTGTGGGATATGAACAGCAACTTCATGTGACATTAACTTGCTCACTATATACAAGTAAAATTAGTCATGAATATACATCATCAAATTCCTGACATTTACCCTCAAAGGGTGTACAGGATATGATAGTAGTACGTGAAAAATTTACATCATTACTAACTTCCTATCTGCAATTTTCCTCCAAATCAATCTGTTACCTGTCAAGATTCCAACATTATCAGATCTTATATTTCTATCTTCTAAAGCAGTTTTTACCATATCAATTCACCTATATCTTGGTCTTCCTCTGGGTCTTTTTCCTGCCAAAGAACATTTGTTTTGCTAATCTTTCTTCTCCGATTCTGTTTAAGTGACAATACCACCTGAGATTAGCTCTGCTAACACACTCCTGGATACCAACAATGTCAAATTTCTTCCTAATATCCTTGTTTTTAATACGATATTGCCATTGATGCCATCTGTTCAAGCCCCTAATCTTTCTCAGGACTCTCATATCTGTGGTCTCTAGTCTTTGGTCAAGTGTTTTACTTCTGACCCAGCTTTCAGATCTATAAGTTAAAATTGGTTTGAACACTGTCTTGTATACAGTTAATTTAGTGTTTTGACTAATTTCTCTCTTATTCCATATAAATGTATCCACTTGACTATTTCCATATTTAATTTACATTCTTCACTAAAAATCTTGCCTAGGTAGCTGAAATGTTTTACTTGTTCTATTGGTTCTCCATTCATGATGCAGTTGACATTTTCAATGCTTCTGCCTATTTTCATTGTCTTTTTCTTGTTATAGCTGACCTTTATACCATATCTATTACAACAGTTATTCAATTTAGTCAGGGAATCTTGCAGACTTCTAGCAGATTTATTTAGAAGTTTAACATCGTCCATGTAAAGCACAGAGCTAAGATTAGCATATCCAATTTCGATATCAGGTTTAATACCACTTTCCTTCATAATGTGATCCATATACATAATGAATAACAGAGGGGATAATGTACATCCTTGTCTCACACCAGATTTAACATTAAACTACCTTTCTGTACTTGCTTGAATTCTAACTGCTGACTTACAACTCAAATAAAGACTAAGTATTGCATGATATAATGTCCCACTGACACCATATAACTGGAGCGTTTTGAATGGCTTCTCTCTTGGCACCCTGCCATATGCCTTTTACAGATCTACAAAACTTAAGTACAGATCTTTGTTATATTCCCATGATTTCTCAACTATTTATCGTAAAGTGAAAATCTGATCCTGACAACCTCTATTTGGCCTGAATCCAGCTTGTTCTCCACCATACTTCTATTCAATAATCCTTCTCAACCATTTCTCAAGTACATTTGCATAAATCTTACCAGGAACACTTCAAGTCAAAATTGTTTCCTTATGTTATGAAATAGGGATGAAAGCAAGTATTTCTTGTCACAAGTGAATTATGGGCTAAGTAACTTGTGCATCATCAAAGTAAGAAAATGTAATAACAGAAATGCACAACATTATGTCTGTTAAAGGATAACCAACTATGTAACAGAATGGAATGATTATATTAATATCAAGATTTTGCAAAACATGATTCAATATTGTTGTTAGTAATCAAAAATCCCTTTGAGTTTATGGTCAACACAAAAAAGTTATCAGATTTATTTCTGACCTAACTAGTTGAAACTAGAGGTGGTTATATTTTATTATAAAGTCAGTATTCCTAAATGAAATTTAACATACCATGAATTGTGATCCTAAAAAAATTTGAAAAAGCAAAAACATTTATCATGTAAACATGTAAAGGAGAAGCCACAGTCAGTAGTTATAATTTGAAATCTTTATGTGAAAAATGAAACTCTTCTTAGAGATCGTTTTACTTAATTCTCTTCAGCTATAAAGATTTCATGAGCCATAAAATCAGTAAATAATTTCATGAAATATCTTTTGATTCTGAAATTTTTGAGAAACTGAAACCAACCCTTGGACAACAGACATTTCAAAACTGCACAAAAAAGTTCCTTTACAGCTAACCATTCATAGTATTCATTTCCCAACTTATAACAAAAAACTTTCTCTGTACAGTATTAATGCATAAACAGGCAAGACTGTTTCCTACATTAAAAGGCCTGGTTGGTCAAGTGGTTAGCATATCAGTTCTCCAGCCAAAAGGCTGTGGGTTCGAATCCTGCTGTGGGCATGGATGTTTGTGATTGTCTGTAAAAAATACTAGTGGTGGTGGATAGTAGTTAGCATTGTGTGTTGTTAATGATGATAGTGGCATTCTGTGACAGAGAGTAGTAGAGTAAGTAGCCTCCCTTGATGAGTCATTGGAGGTGTCACATAATAATAATAAAAATTCCACTGATTTCAAATGTAAAATAAATATAAAGGAGAACATATCATACTAAGTTTTGACATTCTTCTTTCTTCACTAATATATTTTTGAATTCATTTTGCAATAAATTAATTGAAGAGATTGCTGTATCAAAGGATCAAGAGATGATTGACTAAGGTGGTTTCTGAAATCTTGGTTATGAAGAAAGATTAAGGAAATGCAATTTGTAGAGTCTAGCAGACAGGAGAGATTTATGATTTAGACGTGTAACTTGGTAAGGGGTTATTACCAGCTCAATGTGGACAAGATTTTTTTTATAGCATGGAATCTATTCTATGAGTTAGAGAATGAGAGGCCATCAGGTTGGAAGCTTAATGGATTGTATACAGCACTCACAAAGGATTAAAACAGAATTTAATACTTCCTATATTTCTTCTCAGAAATGCCATCACCATACTCTACATCTGTGGCACATCGGAAAAAACAGCCAAGATTTTAAAAAAGTACAACCTACACACAGCATTTAAGCCCCACTGCAAACTTGTTACCCTTATCCATTCTACAAAAGATCAGCTCCCTCCTCTCAGTGCCTGGAGTTTATAAAATACCCTGCTCCTGTAAGCTGGCATACTTTGGACAGACAGGCAGATCAGCAACCATCCGCCTGGAGGAACACAAGTCGTACATCTGCAACCATGACTATGGTCAGTCAGGCGTGGCTGACCATGTCTTGGATACAACCCACAGGATCTCATGGGAAAAAAACCATCATGCTCCACCAGAGCAAATTCAAAAAAGACTATTTTTAGAATTAGCAGCAGCCCTAAGGAATCAACCAAATCTTAATAAATACGGTTGCATTAAGCTTCCTAAGATTTGGGAAACACTTATCAGAGATCCCTCCTTACATTCCAGGCCACCTACAACCGCCCTTAGAGGGCGCTCAACCTAGATAGGACTTTAGAGTCACCCACGTGGTTGGGCTTAGTATTGTATGGTATTTGTGTATATGTTACATTAGCTTTTTTTTTGTGTAATCCCTGAAGATATCTCAGTGACTGAGATGAAATATAGGAAGTATTATATTCTGTTTTAATCCTTTCTGAGTGCTGTATACAATCCATTAAGCCTCCAACATGATGTCCCCACAGCACTTAAGCCTCTACACAGAGAACAAGAGGCCATCCCTGGAAAAGTGTATAAGGAGGGTTGAAAAATAGGTTTTTTGCATGGAGAGTGAAGGATGGTTGAAATGTATTGCTTGAGAGTGTGGATATTGTGAATGCATATAAAGGCATGGTATGATGAGCTATGTCTTTAAACAACTGAGGTCTGATGGTAATAATTTTCTTACATCATCAATGGAGTAAAAGCAGAACTGGAAAAGGATTAAATCTAATGTTTAATTCTTTTATTTGGTCCCATTCACAGTTATCTTCAGGGAGGATAATATAAACTTGTAACACATACACAAAATAAGCGAAACTCAATAGACAAAAGAATAGAATCCTAAGTGGAACATCCTCTGTAATTTGGGATCTCCAAAAATTAAGCTCTCCCATATTTTGGTTAAGTTTAATGGAGCCAAAAGGCTGCAGATTCTAAAAAATATCTTTCACTTTTAAACTTGCTGTGATGGAGCATAGTGGTTTTCCCAATTTGATTCTATGTATAGTATTTAAATCATGGTCTGCTAGATCTGACTGACCACAATTATGATTATTTTTATATTCTCCCATGAGGATGGTAGCTGATCTTCCTGTCTGTCATAGTAGGCCAATTCTAAGAAACAAGGAACTTTATTATGCATTCCAGGAACAGAGAGGAAGGAGTTAGGAAAACATAAGGGTAGCCAGTTTCAAGTGAAGCTTGAAAGCTCTGCAGAGGTTGAATAGTTTATAATACTAATTATTACCAGATATAGGGAATGGTGATGGCATTATTAAAATCTAAAGAGGAAGTCAAGGAATGGGAGAAGCATTAAGTATTTTTTTATTCTGTCGTAACGATAACTATTAGATAGGAAGATATGGCTGGGTTTTGCTGCAAGAGAAGCTTGATTGGAACATAATTTTAAACTCTATTGCATGCTATCATGAAAACCCTATCCTATTGGTTAGGGTTTTCATGATAGTTGAATTTATAATGAAAGGAGGTCAGTTTAAGGTTATATTGTGAGAGGTCGTGTAATTTAGTGCTCGTGTAAAATTAGTGTTTTTTTATCTGTTTTATTGTGTTTTTTTCTTAAAAAATTAGGGTATTTTAGTGTTTTAAAGTATTTAGTATCTTTCTAACATTTTTATCGTGATATAGGTAGCCTGGTTGGCCGAGTGATTAGCATATCTGCTCTCCAGCCAAAAGGCTGAAGGTTTGAATCCTGCCATGGGCATGGATGTTTGTGATTGTCTGTGAAAATAGTGGTGGTGGTGGTCAGCGGTAGATGCAGTTGGTAGAGTGGTTGAGACGAAGAGTTGTAGAGTAGGTGCCCTCACTCGATGAGTCTTTGGATTCCCTGGTGGTGTTACATAATAATAATAATAATAATATTGTTGGCATGGCACCAATGTGCCAAAAAATGGTGGCAAAGACCATGCTGTCCAGTGATTTGAATTTGTGGGATTTTATTCAGTGCAGTGTGTGTGAAATGTATTCGTAGAGAAAATTAAAGAATATGTGGAAGAAAAGTGAAACTGGAGAGAAAGTATGTATGAAGTGTTTCAAAAGTGAGTGTGTGTTAAGTGATGAAAATGCAACAAATACCAATGGTAAGATGGAAAATGATGTTATTAATGTCAAACATGCAGCCGTGGAAATAGAGGAGAACAAAATAGACATTAATAAAAAAAAAAATAGTGTGCTTAAATGTTATCCTTCATAGGACAATGCACAAAACTGAAAAACTGCAGAAGCAGCAAGAGCTAAGCAGCGCTGAAAAAAATAAAGAAGCAGATGATCCAAAGGAATAATAAAGACTTACCAAACAAACAAGTTAAGGAGAAAATTACGCATGGAGATTCAACGATCAGAGGAGTACTTAATGAAAGTATGACCAAATCATGTTTCTGGGTGCAAAAATTCATAATATTAGCCATGCCATCCAGATGCAAAAAAGGTAAATCGAAGGAAATGATCGTCTTGGTTGGCACAAATGTTTTGAGAGGCGAGAAGTATTCCATGAGGGAGGATGTAAAGGAGTTGTTAGCAGAGGCAAAACTGAAGAGCGAAGGTGAAGATTGTAAGTCTCCTACCATGCTATGATAGAGGCAAATGGGGGAGAAGGGTGTTGGTAGCCAATGAGTCAATATGTATATTGTGCAGAAGGAATGATGTAGGATTTGTGAACCGGTGGTGTCTGTTTGATGGAAAGAAGAATTTGTACAATGCTGATGGACAATATCTAAATGGTTTTGATGTTTAAGTTCTAGAGAGAGAACTTTGTTCTCTGAGCATGCTGAAGTGCACATTCAGGAAAACTTAAGTGGGTGGATGCAGGTGAATATGTGTGAAGGCAACCATGAAATGAGCGAGTGCGAGATTGACAAAGTGAGGAATCTAGTCTCTCAAGCCAAAATATAAAGTTGGTTGTTGTTATAGGCCAGGGAGTTCCATAGATGATCTGGAAGACAGGCATCTAGAGTAGAAGGAAGAAATCACATGGCAGGAAGGAAATAGAATTCATAGGGAACTAGGAGTGGGAGAGTATTGGACCAGGTAATAGGATTAAAAGAGTTATCCATAACCAAGATGACCTCATTGGCTCCAATTGGTGAAAGTGACCATGTGGTCTTGACTTGGTCTGCTTGTAGAACATGAGGAATATTCTTTCAAGAAGGGGTATTTATGGAACTACAAAGTAGATGATTATGACAAGCATAGGAAAAAAGCTTAAATCTTGCCATGGCATAAAATACTGCAGGGTATGGATAATCAGTAGCACATGGGATATATTTAAGGGTATGTAGAGGAAGTAGTATTAAACTGTATAGCTAGGGCAAGGAGGTTTAGGATTGGGTAGGGTCAGGGTTGGATAGGAGTTAGATGGATGAATAATATTAAGCATGAACTGCAGAAAAAGAAAATGGTGTGGAGGGTATATAAAGAGAAAGGTGACCAGTACACTCATGAACAATATAAGCCTCATTTAAGAAATGTGAACAGAATGGCAAGGAAGGCAAAATCAGATAATGAGGAGAAACTAGCTGAAAAGGCCA
Organism: Typopeltis vanoorti; assembly: GCF_054136105.1. NCBI lineage: Eukaryota > Metazoa > Arthropoda > Arachnida > Uropygi > Thelyphonidae > Typopeltis > Typopeltis vanoorti. Next base: position 107,372,832 of record NC_143563.1, read on the forward strand.
AAGAAAATCCCGAAAAGTTCTTTCATTACATAGCAAGTAAGATGAAGAATGACCATAGAAGATTAACCTTAATGAATAATGTGGGTCATGAGGTAACAGAAGCAGATAAAATAGTTCAGTTACTGAGTGACCACCCAACTTGCAAGACTATATCACCCAAATAAGGTTATTGCTTTAACATATGTGACAGACACTAATATGGTAATAGAGGTGTATGAACTGGAGGTTCTTAAGATACTGCAGAATCTCAATGTAATTACAGCTGTAAGATTAGATGGGATATCAGCTAGGGTTTTGTGAGAATGTGTAAGGGAAATGGCAATGCCTTTGACTACAATGTTTAATTTAAGTCTCAGCTGGGGTAGAGTTCCAAGAGGATTGGAAAGAGGGCAAAATAAGTCTTTTGCATAAGGGAGGTTCTATGACTACAGTAGCAAATTATAGACCAATCAAGTATCTCAAGCATCGTGGTAAAAGTACTTGAAAAATTAGTAAAAAAGAGGATTCAAGAATGGGGAGATAAAAAATATGGTACTGTATGAGGGTCAACATGGATTTATGACGGGATCTGTCATGCATTAATAATTTACTACCTTTTTACAATAGAGTAACAGCTGAGTTGGATAAAGGAAATGGCTACACGATGATTTTGCAAAGGCATTTGATAGAATACTATATGGAATTATGTTATGCAAATTAGAACAAAATGGGATGGCTATGACAGTGGTTAAGAGGATGGCTACTGGACAGATGTCAAGAAGTGGTATATGGAGGGGCAGAATTGAGGCGAAAACAGGTGACTAGTGGTGTGCCGCAAGGTTCAGTGCTGGGACCATTGCTGTTTAATTTGTACATAAATGTTATTTTCTATATCATTCCTAAATGATATAGGAAATAACATTTCAAACTAACTGAAAGGAAATATTCAGTTGTTTGCTGCTGATGTGAAATCAGGTAGAGTAATAGTTAATCAAGGTGATGTGGAGAGCTTGCAGAATCTATTTATGTCAACAAGATGGTGATTTAAATAGGCTATCAATATGGCAAAAGTTAATGGGTATCAGTTTAATGTCCAGAAATGAAAAGTTATGCATTTTGGAATAACCAGATTACAAGCCATGTATTACATTGATGGCACTGTACTCCAAGAAATAGATGAAGCTAGGGATTTAGGGGTGGTGGTAGACAGAGAGTTAAAGTTTAGAGGATGTTAAAGTTTAGATCACCCCCCCCCCCACACCAGATTACTTGGGTATTGAAAAACAGACTAACAAGTAGAGATAAGTAAGTTGTTATTCCTGTTTATAAGGCCTTGATATGCCTACACTTTATTACTGTGCTCAACTCTGGTTCCCTTGGTTTCTTGGCGATGAGGAAACAGTGGAGAAGATCCAGAGGCAAGTGACCAAGATGGTGAGCATCCTGTGGAATGTTCTCTATGAGTAGAGATTGAAGGTGTGTGGACTGCAAAAGTTGGTTGTTAGGAGAAAATATGGTTGAAACGTTTAAGTTGCTTAAAGGGTTTTATAGGATAGATGAAGGGGATATGTTTCAGCACTTGGCTAGAGGGACCAGAATAAGGTCATCCCTGGAAGTTGAATATAGGTGTGGTTAGTAGGGATGTGAGAACTAGATTTTTTGTTTGGAGAGTTGTGAATGAGTGGAATGGGTTGCCAGAGTCAGTTGTGAGTGCTTTGTCTGGAGAGGAGAGCTATGATAGATTGGCTCTCCTGTGGTGAGTCTTCAGACTCCATGGAGGTGCCTGTATTATAATAATAATTCAAAGACTGTTATTTAATAAAATACACAACGGTTCAATTTACTAAATATGATCTACTAATTAACAGCAGTCTGGCCTTCCTAATCATATCCTCTCTCTTTCACACTATACAGAAAATCCAAACACACACAGACAGATAGGTTCACAAGCTTTCTCATCAGCCCCCTGAATCTTGCAGCCAAACCTTATCTAATGGCTACCGTTACTAAAGAATCAAAACAATACTTACCCCCCCCCCCACCCTCCAATGCTCAATGTTTTCTTCAGAAGAAATTTAGTAATGCTATCCCTATGTCTAGGGCACATCCAAAAAAAATAGCCAGTGTTCTAAAAAAAAAATGCAACCTCTGCACAGTCTTGATGCCTCATTTAAAACTGTTTACCTGGCTCCCCTTAAGGAACAACAACTTTCTATCTCATCTCACTTCCTGGTATGTACAGAGTTCCTTATTATTCCCAAATTAGTTTCCTACAGACAGAGAGATTTCACATGGAAACAAAAAATACATCTGCAATCATGACTATGAGTGCAGAAATATGGTCAATCAGGTCTAATAGACCATCATCTGAACACTGTACAGAGAATCAAACAGAAATAACCACCATTCTTCATCACAGCAAATTTAAAAGTGAAAGAGTTTTTTTATTTTATTTTTAGAATTTGCAGCTGCCTTCCAAACTTGACCTAATTTGATTAAATATGGATGAATTAAACTTCCAAAAATACAGTAAATCATAATTTTCAAAGATCTTGCAGCCAAACCAGATTACAACCAAGGCTTCAAAGCAAGCACCCACAGAGGGTGTATTCCACCAAGTTAGGACTCTTAATCTTTTGTCTATTGAGTTTCACTTAGTTTTGTGTTGCCTCTGTGTGTGTGTGTGTTCCAAATTCATATTGTACTCCCTAAAGATATATTTGTGACAGACAAAATATTGAAATAATTAAACATTAGTTTTAATCCTTTCCCAGTACTGCTTTACTCTATTAAGCCTTCAACATTGAGATCCATCCAACACATAAACTCAGACACTGGTTTCTAATTTTCTTCTACATGAGCTAATTTCTTTATAGAAAAATGTGGATCAAATTCCTAGCTATATACTGCCTCATTTAAATTTCCCATATGACTCCATTATATGTTTGTGTTATCTTTACAGCATGGGTTGGCAGATTTGATGTGATTATCATACAGAGTTCTTTGCAAGGCCTGTTTGTCACTGTTTACTGAAACCTATATATATATATATAACATGATACATTCACCAGGATTACCATCATCAACTCTTTTTAGAAGCTAAGGAGAGTTGATGATGGTAGAAGCTAGCTCTGATAATAAAGAATATTATTCACAGAGGAATATTAATCTGTTCTTACAACTTCTCAGAAGATGAGAATAACTAATTTTAGAGGAGGCTTTCGTTAACAATAGAATTGTTAATGGAATGCCAATGTTAATAAAAAATTAGAGAAATTTTCTTTTGTGCCTTGTAAATCTCCATTTAAGTTATTACCACCACTACATGCTAAAATTATATTATTGTTTAATTCTTTATCCAAGTATAAACAAAGTTTGTGTGAGGTACCTTCATGACTGGGATACTTGTACACAGTATGCTATTAAACAAGAACATAATTTCTTGTTAAATACAATTTACTTAAAGGGTGTTTTGGAAGATTGGCCAAACTGCTAAAGAAGTCAAACTTCCAGTCTGTCTTCAAAGCACATAAAAATTGCTTCCACCCACTAAAGATACTTTGTCCTCTCCTTTTTCTGAATGTTCACAAGCCGTCTTGCCTCTTTGTCTGAAGTAAACAATTTTACAAATCACCAACATTCAAGATACAAACTATATCTTTTTTAATGATTGGTAAACTAGGTTTGGTTGGACATTCTATTAATACCCCTTCTTACAGGATTCTGGGAGAGAATCCTAAATGATGAGAAGTCACATTACCATTAGGAAAGAAAATAATCCTATGAAGCCTTATATAACTTTTACAATTTGAATAAAAATGATTTCCAGTCAATTTCTACATACTGAGAAATTTTATTTCTTAATATGTAAGTTTAATATTATATATACGTGCATATGTAAGAGCATTTTTGACTGATGAAGTATGATGCAAATTTAAGTAATTAATTAGAGTATGCAAAACAAATAACCATCAAGTTAATGTCTTCTTATTGATGATGAAAAATGCCAATAAATGTAGGGATGAGATAAGAATGATAGTGACTATTGTAGTTAAGAAGATAGAAGTTACTCCAGATGAAGAATAAAATAAAGCAAGTGGTTAGCACATAGAAGTGAAAGGCAAATAGGATTTGTATTGAAAGTTGTGCAGAAACAACTCGAACAGTACTACTGGACAGCATCTCTTTCCTAAACTGTCCTTATGGTACAGATGTGTGGATGACGTCCTTGTGGTTAAGCATGGTTCTCTTATAGAACTTCAAGATTTTACAAAGATCAACAGAATCTATAATTAGATCCAATTCACTTTTGAGGCAGAAGATAATCAAACTGCCTTTCTAGATCTTCATCAATCATATGGTAGCCTTCCCCTTCTCCATTTTTAGTAAGAAAACCCATACTGGACTTTACATTTATGCTCTTTTACATTGTCCTTCTCAAAAATCTGTGCTCTACTGAAATGCTGCTGTCTCAGGAAATAAATTACATCAGGTTCACTTTCTTTACTAATGGTGTTAACAAGCCTTATGTCAACAAATTTGTTAATTATAGTGTTTCCGTGTCATTGGCCTCCCAAGAGGTGGTCAATCTTGTAATTATCTCTTATGTTAAAAGTATCTGCGAAGGAATGGTCAAACTGCTTAGATCAGTTAGCCTTTAAGTGTCCTTTCACCCTATTAACAAGATTTCTTTTTTAGGTTTTGCAGAAGATAAACATCTGCTTTTAGCACCTTGGAGTCTATCAAATTCTGTGCCAGTGTGGATTATCATATTTTGGACAAACAGGTAGATTGGCAGATAATTATCATGATGAAAACCTTGATTACATTAGACAGGACTTCAAGAACATATCTCCACCAAACATCGACTCCTATGGAGGAAGATTAATAATATTATTATTATTATTATTCAGGGCTCCATAGAGTCAAGAGACTCATTGTTGGAGGTCCTTCTTTGGAAACACAAAGTCTATCATACCACTCCTTGAACTCATTGACAGTTCTTGCTCTCACCACTTTCTCAGGCAATGCATTCCACAGTTCAACCACCCTTCATGCAAAGAAACCACTCTTCACCCTCTTGCTCACAGCTTCCTTTCATAACTTCTAGAGATGGCTCCTTGTCATTGCTCCTTCTCACTGTTCCACCAAGCAAAAAAACTCCCCAATGTCCACCCTATAACTGCCTCTCAACAGTTTAAAAGTCTCGATCATATCACCTCTTCTTCTCTCCACCAAACTCTGCAGTCCAATATCCTTCACAAAAGCCGGCCTAGTTGGCTGAGTGGTTAATGTATCCACTCTCCAGCCGAAGGCTGCAGGTTCGAATCCAGCCATGGGCATGGATGTTTGTGATTGTCTGTGAAAATAATAGTGGTGATGATGGACAGTAGATGGCGTTGGTGTAGATGAGGAAGTTTGTGGATGAGGTTGAATGGTGGAGACAGATGTAGAGTAGGTGTCCTCCCTCGATGAGTCTTAGGACTCCCTGGAGGTGTCAAATAATAATAAAAAAAGTAATTATCTTATGGAAAGCATATGCAAAGGAAGTTGTGAAACTGAAATTATCACTATTAAAAGAAATTGTATTTTACCACATACTGTAGGTAATAGTTTTTTTTCTCCAATTAATTCATACGTTTTCTTATTTAAAGTTAGAACCTTAATGCGTTTTAGATTGTGGCACTCTAATATGACAGTTCATGAAACTTCCAGTTTCTCTTCCACATGTTTATTTTGAAAGTCATACTGAAGATACCCTTCATATAAGGAGGAAAAATTATGTTAAATAAAAAAAAAACATTTCATAATTATTAAATCTGTCATGAGTTTAATTTGTAGATACCGACAGCATTTTAGAAGATGAAGAAAATGTGAAAGAGATGGCTATGGATTGTATAGCAGAGGGAGATGTTTGATGGTGGACTGCGATTGTGTTGGTAAATGTCAAATGAAACCAGGATGTGTGGAAAGAGAAAAAACAGAACAGCTGAGAAAGCAGATGGAAGGTATGATGATTGAATTGAAGAAGGCAAATGAAGAGATTAAGAGAGGTTAGCTAGTGGAAAGAGAATAAGAGTATGTGTGAAAGAAAGGCATGAGAGCAAGAAGGAGAAAGATAAATAAAGAAAGTTGAGAGTAAGGAATAGTGAGATGAGAAAAAGGAGAGAATGTGGGAGAGAGATGGGAAGCAAAAAGGATCAGACATGTCAGTGAAAGAAGAATGAATAAATTGTTTTGAGTGTCATGTATGGAGATTCAATGATTTGGGGTGTGCAGAATAGAATACCAGAGGACTGCCTGCTGGGAGGAACAACAGAGTGGCAATGCAATGAAGTGAGATGAAGTGAGGTGTTTTCAAATCTCTTGCTGCACATGAATGGTGCAGCAAGAGATTTGAGATTGACGTAAGGGATGGTGTAGCAGAAATATGTCAGAGGGAAGATAGTAAGTTTGTAGCCTCAATATGATAATGCAAAGTGGAGAACAACACTGATAAAGAATGAAATGATGGCAAGAGTGTGTGCAAAGGGAGGTCTATAACATTTCAATGCATGGAGTGTATATGGATGCATATACACTTAAGGATAGAAGGGAGCTGTATGCAAAAAATGGATTACACTTGAACACATAAGAATGCAGTCATTTGCCAAGGTTGGTGTTTTTTGATCAAGTGAGTGTGTTAGGTCAGAGAAACAGGAATTGAGACTTAAGAAACGAGAGGGTACAGTACATACTATGTTGCAAACCAAGTGGAGTATACATGGAATAATAGTTTTTCGTATACAAATGGCAGGAGCATTAGACAATAAAGGAAATGAGTGTGGTTTTGACTGACTAAATCTCTCCAAAGATTGTAGGTATCAAAAAAACTTTGGTTAAGTGAGGAGGATGTTCTGACATGGATAGAAATCAAAGGGCATATTTATTTCAGCAAGTTAGAGAAGGTAAAAAGTGATACAGTGGTACTCATGATAAAAGATGAATTGTGTCATCTTAGGATAGAGAATCAGCAAATTGAAGATGACACTAATGATTTTGAGAATATGTGGTGCAAGACAGATGTATGTTTCTAGGAAAAGATATTTAGTAAGATGCTGCTATAGATCAGGAAATATTTAGGTAGGCAAGTGCAAAGTGAGTGATCATTATAGAGTACTTCAACTACAACAATATAAACTGGACAGAGAAAGTAGCATACAGTGCTAATGGAACTAAATTTTTGGACTTCTTGAGATATACAGGAAGAACAACTAGCTTAGGCATCATGTGGTAGAGGGAACATGAGGATCAATATTTTGGACTTGGTCATAGCATCAAGGGATCTGATTGTGATGGAGATATACTTGCTTTCAGCTGCTGAGAGTGACCATGGAGTCTGTTAACAGCAATGACAGACTTATACATTGAGTGAAGATGAATCAATTTAGAGTCAAATGAATGACTAGAGAAATTACAGATAATAAAGAGATTGTGGAAGTTTACACACACACACACACACACACACACAGATGTAGAACATTTGTAAGGAATGTAAGGTCCAAGCTAGGAAGGTGACCAGTATACTAAGGAGAGGAATATTAAAATATGAAAGATGACTAATACTGAACTTCTATGTGGCCAGTAGGATAAAAAAATGATTGTGAATGGATTAACTTGCTGGTTGGAGATGGGAATCAGATGACATAGTTGAGCTGTTTAATGATCAGCAATTTCTCAGTTGCAGAGCCAACCTCTTCAGGTTGTCGTTAACCTTTGTCAAAAGGACTCAATAAAACAGCTGTTAGTCCTCAGCTTTAGTCACAACTTTGCAGGAATGCTTCAAGTCCCTACTTTATAAATCATATAGAGTGCAGTGTCAGCAACTTGCCTGCCAATATCCAGAGCAACATCAGGCTCAATGTAGCTAACATATTTTCACAAGCATTGCTGCCAAAAAGAAATCTCTCCAACAGTCAGCTCTAAATTCTATGTATATTCTGCAAAGACTACACTATTTATAAACTGCTAGATTATGATCCCACCAATTCTCAGAAAAATCATTAGAAAGGCATCTAAAAATGTCTCATCTTGGACTCGTGGAAGTTGTTCAAAAACTCAAACCTTTTAAGCACCCCACAATATATAGATTGCCTAAAATTCATAAATCAAATTAATTTCTCGATCTCAGTAGATACTACCTACTCTGCCTTCTTTAAATTAGCCAAACAGCTAAATCTCTAATTCCACTTACTGGACACTTCATTTTATATAAAAAAATTCCACTCAGTTCAAATCTTTAATTCAAAATTTAGTTTTAAACAATAATGAAATCCTGATGAATTTTGATGTTATTTCCTTGTTTACAAATATCCCCATTTATGAGATTTCACATTTACTTAATTTACTTAAAATGTTTTCTTCCCTGACATACTGATTTCCTCAATTTTGCCATCCATACTGGTTACCTCTATTGGAAGGACACTTTATATAAACAGATAGAAGATACATCCATGAATCCTCCTCTCCTCTGGCCAATTTCTATATGGAATATTTTGAAAAACATGCTCTTGATACTGCCAATTTCAAACCTTCTCTTTGGTGAAGATATATTGATGGTGTGTTCTCTATTTAGCCACATGACTCAGACACATTAGACTCCTACACCTCAACAGCCAGCATCTAGTTCAGTATAGAAAAAGAAAATAATAGCCTGCCTTTTCTAGATATGCTAATCGCATGACTGCTCTTTCTTTCTCAGTTAACAGAAATATGATCCACACAGGTAGATACATAAACTTTCTTGTAATTCACCCTCTCAACAATATGGTATCATCAAAACCCTTTCCAGCAGAGCCACCAACCTCTGTTCTATCCATGATTCCCTTACAGCTGACCTTTCCTTTATTCAACAAATCTTATTGCCCAATAGTTATGTCAAGAGATAAACAAATTAGCTGTTCAGAGGAAAAAAATTAGGAATGCTATTACTATTTTCCATATCTAGGGCATCTCGGAAAAAACAGCTAGAACTTTAACCTTCTCTGCTCTCCTAAGGATTTGCTTCTTTCCCCTTTCTGTTCCAGTTGTTTTGTTCTTTTAACTTTTTTTTTTTAAAGTGTTACCACCTATGAAAGGTTATTACTAAACCTATAGTACATTTGCACCATGGGTGGCTAAGGATCCCCCCCCCCCTCATATTTATTAATTTTGTAATTTTTATTTTATTTTTACATCATCTGAAAAACCTGCTCCAGAGGCCAAACATGGAATTTTTTCAGGCCACTTCAGACCTCCAATAAGTGGGACGGTGGTCTCACACTGGGTGAAAAAATTCGTTTTGCATCTAAAGACAATTTATCATCATCTTCTTCAACCTTCTGGTTCTGTCCACTGCTGGACGAAGGTCTCCCCCATGATTTTCCAGATCACTCTGTTTTCTGCCTCTCCCATCCATCTCACTCCTGCAATTTGTTCCAGTTCATCTCTCCACCTTCTTCTGGGTCTTCCTCTTTGTCTTGCTCCATCCATTGGTCTCTACTCTGTTGTTTTTCTAGTCCATCTCCCATCATTGCATCCAGCAATATGGCCAGCCCATCTCCACTTAGCCTGTTTAATGTATTTTACAATATCCATGACACCTGTTTGAGATCTTATCCAGATATTTGTCTTCCTATCTCTTAATGTTATTTTTAGCATACTTCTTTCCATGCGATGTTGTGTTGTTCTCAGCTTTTTGTTTAGGGCTTCTGTTAAAGTCCATGTTTCTCCTTCATATGTTAGGACAGGAAGTATGCACTGGTCGAAAGTTTTCCTTTTTAGACTCATAGGGATGTCACTTCTGAATATGTCTCTCATTTTCCCATAAGTCATCCATCCAAGGTGAATTCTTCATTCAATCTCTTTTCTTTGGTACTCCTCAAAGGATAACAGTTGGCCCAAATATACATATCAAGTAACTTGTTCTATTTCATGGTTTTCAACTTTGATAGTTCTATGGTTTATATATTTATTCATTATTATATTTGTTTTTTCTCTATTTTTAATCCAATTTCTCTAGAGGCTTCATTTAGCTGATTTAGCCTTTCTTCCAGATCTTCAAGATTATCTGCTATTAGGACAATATCATCTGCAAATTTCAGATGATGCAGCCTTTCTCCATTTATGTTTATTCCTTTTGTTTCCCAATCAAGGCTTCTAAAGACTTCCTTTAGTGCGGCTGAAAATAATTTGGGAGATACGGTGTCGCCTTGCCAGATGCCTTTTTGTATTGGGAACTTTTCACTGTTTTTATATAATTTAATTACAGAAGTTGCATTGTTGTAAATATGTTTTAGTGTTTCAATATATGGTTTCTCAGTTCCTTGGGTTTCAAGTGCTTTTAGTGTTGCAGATGTTTTAACTGAATCAAATGCTTTTTCATAGTCTATATAGCTAGACATAAGGGTTTATTGTATTCAATTGATTTTCAATGAGCTGTCTTAATGTGTGAATATGGTCCAAAGTATTGTAATTCTTCCTATATCCAGCTGCTCACAGAATTGCATTTCCTCTAGTTTAGATTTTATTCTATTATTTATAATTTTTGTGAAAACTTTATATATGATGGGGAGTAGGCTTATAGGTCTGTAGTTTTTAATTTCTAAAATTTAGTAATATTATGGTTCAAATTGGGAGATATGGCAAATACAAGAAATGCATCCACTGCCACAAACTATGAGCAGTCAGGCCTAGCTGACCACACCTTGGATACCTTGCACAGAATCAGATGGAAAAAAATCTGTTATGCTTCATCACAGCACCTTGAAAGTCTCTTTTTAGAATCAGAAGCAAATTAAAAAAAAAAAAAAAAAGCTAATCTAAATAAATATAGTTGTGTTAAACTTCCCAAGATTTGGGAAATTAATTCTTAGGCCTCCCACCCAACAACTAAGGCTAGCCAACAGCATCCATAGAGCATGTCCCTCCTACACTTTACAGGTGTATTTCATCCTGAAAAAGGAAGTTTTAATAATAGAGGGGGATATGACAGGTTCATGGTTTAGAGGTGCACTCTCCTCTTGCGCCAAATACTGAGTACTCTGGATGTCAGTAAAGTTATGGGACTGGAGATTTTGATAGCTCCATTGACCTCGGTTTTGAATGAAATTCTGGTTACAGGAAAGGCACCAAGGAATGAAAGGAAGGTAAGATAGTTCCTTTGCATAAGGGCGATGGCAGACTGGAAGTGTCTAATTATAAGTCAGTTTGTGTTTCATATGTTGTAAAGATCCTGGAGAAATTAGTGAAGGACTATATACAGCACAGGGCAGATAAGGGTAATGTTATTTGTGAGATTCAACATGGATTTATTAAGGGGTGAGCTTGTTTTAGTAATATTATTGCCTTGTGCCTTTCATAAAAAAGTGACAAGAGCAGTTGAGGAGGGAAAGGCACATACTGCCATTTTTTGGATTTTGCAAAGGCATTTGACAGGGTGCTACATGATAAGCTGATATTAAAGTTGCAGCACATAGGTTTGGATGTCAGGTTTAGTCAACTGGATTCAGGATTGGCTGTCTGATAGGGTCCCACAAGGCTCAGTACTCGGACATGTATTGTTTAACCTTTATATCAATGACATTGTGGGTGGATTGCAGGGGGATATTCAGTTGTTTGCAGATGATGTGAGGCTGAGAAGGTATTATTAGTAATAGTGCAAATATGACAGCCCTGCAAGAGGATTTCAATAAGCTAGACAGATGGACAAATGATTGGGAGCGTGTCGGTTTAATGCAGCAAAATGTAAGGTCTGGAGGTTTGGGACACATTGATGGGACGCTGCATAGTCTATTGGAGGAGCTATACTGGAGGAAGTAGGAAAGACAAGAGATCCGGGGTTGATGATTGATAGAAACCTGAAATTTAGGGGACATATTGCAAAGATGGTGAAGGTAACACAGAGGATTGCTGCAATAATGAGAAGGATGCTGACCTGCACAGATAAGAGTTATTGTTTCACTGTATAAGATCCTGATCACACCACACTATTGTTCTCCTATTTGGTGCTCAGGATTTGAAGGGATAAATTAACTGTGGAAAGGGTACAGAGGCAGAAAACAAAGATGGTTTCATGACTGTACAATGTTAGTTATAATGATCCGCTGAGGGAATGTGGACTGCAGAGTTTGGTAGATAGAAGAAGGAGAGGTGATATGATTGAGACTTAAACTGTTGAGAGGTAGTTAAAGGGTTGACACTGGGAAGTTCTTTCGCTTGGTGGAACAGGAGGAATAAGAGATGACAATCTCTTCTTCCTCCAGGGGCCATCCCTTGAAGTTATGAAAGGAAGCTGTGAGCAAGAGGATGAGGAGTGGTTTCTTTGCATAGAGGGTGGTTGAACCGTGAAATGCACTGTCTGATAGAGTGGTGAGAGCAAGAACGGTCAATGAGTTTAAGAGGTGGTATGGTATAATTTGTGTTTCCTAAGAAGGACCTCCCACGATGAGTTTTTTGACTCCATGGAGACCTGAATAATAGGATTTTAGACTTAAAATAGTCTAATTTCTTCTGTTGTTATAATTTTAATACTGTATTTGTGAAGATGTCTCTGTGACAGATGAAATATCGGAATGATTAAACCTGTTATTAAATTATTTCTCTGTGATGCATTTACATCATTAAATTTAATATATATATGTATTCAATGATAATTTTATTAGTCTGTTTCATTCTGGTAAAACATGCTTTATTCCTTGTGGGATAAGGAGGAGATAAAGCATTAGAAGTGAATGAAGAGGATGCATTTCAAGTCTTCACGTATTTTAAGCGAAGATGAACAAGATTCAGTGCAGATACTGTTACTGATCAATTTTTATGTCAATGATACTGTCACTAGAATACAGGCATTCAGTATTCAGTTTGCTAATAAGAAGAAGTATGTTAATGTTATTAGGACTGATGTTTGGGCTCTTCAAGAGGATTTGAATAAGCTGGAAAGTTAGAAAAAGGAATTAGGGTATTGGTTTAATGCAACGAAATGTAAGGTTTTGAAATTTGGAAACCACAGATGAGATGTTTCATATTCACTTGATGGAATTATACTGCAGGAAGTAAGAGATCTTGAATAATTTTTTTTTTTTTTTAACATGGAGTGGTAGGAGAATGGAGCGCATTGCGTGAGAGAGCAGTTAAATTACAACTGGTAGATGAGTTTAAGGGGTGGCATGATACTGTGTTGTCTTGCATTGACCTGTAGCAATGAGTCTTGTAAATCCATGGATGTTACGAAAATAATGATAAAGCAGGATTGTATGGTAGAATTCAAACATCTTCTATTTGAATAAGCTTAGGTATTTAATCTACATGGATAATTAAACATATCTCTGGGGAGTCCACAGACTTATTATGAGGTTCATACCATTTACACCATACTTATCAACATCTCTCCTTAAACTTACTTATATGATAACATCTGATAATTATTATTTGGCAGTTTGCAAACAACTTTAACCACGCTACCAGTCAAGACGTCTATAGACGTCTTGGCCGGTATGTGAAGTGCATATTAAAATTGTAATACCATTGATATTACATTGAAACATATGATGGATATGAAGCGTATGAGGATACATATTTGATCCATAATGGCCGGTAAGGTGGTTAATCAGCACTTCGTGAACTCTGTTCAACAACTGCAGGAAACATTCTCTCTTCACACTAAGACCACAAGCAACCCAGTCAATGTGGTTCCCACAGCAACAAAAGAATAAATGACGCAATTCATCAAATTAACCCTAACAAAGCACCAGGAATAGATGGAATCAGACCAAAAGACATGAAAAAACACTCAACTAACATGTCTAGTTATACTAAAGCTGTTAAATAAAATGTTCGAAACAGAGCACATACCTGAAACACTAAAGACTGCATTAATTACTCCCATACATAAACATGGAAAAAGAAATATTATGAGTAATTACAGCTCCATCAGCACGTTGTCTGTAATCAACCAAATCAATTGGAGTGCATTATGTATTGCAAACTCTTTACATACAAATTCCGAATCATCCTAAAAACACAATATGGCTTTCAAAAAAATAAAGGAACAGTAACACTCCAGGAAGATTTCACAGACCATTAAAATAAAAACAGAATAGTATTAGTCATTTTTATTGATCTAGCAGAAGCGTTTGACACACTAACACATAAAACCTTGTTGAATAAACTAACGCATACTGGAATTGGAGATTTTCTACTCTAGTGGTTCAAAGCATACATGAAAAACAGAAAGCACATCACACGTATAAGATCAGCACACAGCAGAGGTACTGGTAATCTGTGGAATATCACAAGGAGCTGAGCTGTTCTATCTCCAATTCTGTTTAGCATATACACACAATATTAACCATCTTCCCCTAAAAAGTAAAATCTTCTAATATGCAGATGATATGGCCATAGTATCCATTTACAACAACACAAATATGAAACACGACATCAATCTGATCACTAACTTGCTAACTGAAAATGCCATATATATATATATATATATATAAAATAATAAGCCTTTTTATGTCACGTTTTGAAACTCAGGGGCTACCCTGAGTGTGGAGTCTACAAAATTCGAGTCATCAGAATTCAAAGAGAACTGGCCTACCAGTCCGCAACTTGGGGGGGGGCATAGTCGACAGGGAAGAGGAACTTTTTCGAGTCTTCAAAATTCGAGTCATCAGAATTCAGGGAGAACCAGCCTACCAGTCTGGAACATGGGATTGGGCGCCTTAGCCTCCCTAGTGTATATATATATTAACTCGGTACTGGGATATGTTCATATTTATATATACTGACTATAACCGAGACTAGAATAACAATTAAATTTATTCAAAACGCAACATGTTTCATCGGATTGCCCGACTTCTTCAGGTGTGGGAACATAGAAAGCAAGTAAACACTATAAGAAACATCATATCACTATAAAACTACTATTATAAAATCAGTTAGCTTTGAACTGTAGCTACAGTCCGTGTTGAATTTCTATTGTTAAGTAGCTGCGTGCATCTGATTTCACGCGTGTGCCAATATCGGATAGCAGAGCTGAAAGAGTCATTGGCACACGCGTGAAATCAGACGCATGCAGCTACTTAACAACAGAACTTCAACATGGATGGTAGCTACAGTTCAAAGCTAACTGATTTTATAATAGTAGTTTTATAGTGATACGATGTTTCTTATGATTGACTGGGGAGTTCTTTTGCTTGGATGAACAGTGGGAAGTAGTGATGACATGGGACCATCCCTGGAAGTTACGAAAGGAAACTGTGAGCAAGAGGGTGGGGAGTGGTTTCTTTCCATGGAGGGTGGTAGACCCATGGAATGCATTGTCTGAAAGAGTGGTGAGAGTGAGAACGGTCAATGAGTTTAAGGAGTGGTATGATAGACTTTGTGTTTTCTGAGGAACCTCCCACAATGAGTCTTGATTGACTGTGTTTCGTAGGAAGGACCTCCCACGATGAGTCTTTTGACTCCATGGAAGCCTGAATAATAATAATAATAAATACTAGTGGTGGTCAGCAGTAGATGGTGTTGGTGTATATGATAAAGGTAGTTGCGTTTGGTGGAGATGGATGGAGTGTTATGATATGTAGGTGTCCTCCCTTAATGAGTCTGAACTCCCTGGAGGTGTTATGTAATAATAATAGCCACTACGGAAAAGCCACCAGAAGCTTCTACATATCTGACATGATCAACAAACTGCCATTCAACGAGAGAAATCTAGGGATCTACAGAACTGAAGCAGGTCCTATATAAATATTATAGTGAGACTGAAGATTAGAGGGAAATTACACAAACGTATAATGAATTCCTCTCAAATACCATTAAAAGGAATATACCATATCCAAATCCCTTCCCCTTCAAAATAGTTAAATGATGCTAATGCAGTGGTAGTCTGTGAGCACATGTACTGTTCTCTATATGCTAACCAGAAAAAAAGCGTTTTTTATATATATATATATATCTTCACATATAAGTTTCCAAGCAAACACACATATAAACAGTTAAATCTACACCCAGATTGCAATGGTACTGAAAAAAATCCACAAAACCATCAACTATTATCTTCCTCAGATAAGATCTGCAGAAACCTGAAGGAAGATAGCAGAAATGCCACCCAAAACAAACAAGTATATCAAAAATAATGTACTCAGTAACTTGCATACTGAATTTTTGTACAGGAGTAAAATATCTGTATTAAATAAAGAATCTATATTAAAAAACTGTATTGAAAGAAAAACACAAAAGACAAAATGCAGAAAAATTGTTTATTAATATAATATCACTCTACTATTATTATTGCACTGTGTTATATTTCTGCATTGTATAGTGAATTGCATGTACATTCGTGCCAATTCATATGTAAATATTATTATTACCACCCCAAGACCTCATGGAGTCAAAGACTCATCTGGGTGGTCCATTTATCACACACACACTGCTCATCATGCCGTGTTTTAAACACATTCAAACTCTTTGCAGACACCACATTCTCAGACAAGGCATTCCCATCATTCAACTCTGCAAGAAAAAAACCTAGCTCTCACTCCTCTACTCACACCCTCTTTATACAGTGTCCAGGGATGACCTCTGGATCTCACCTGATCTCCCACTATTCTCTGTAAAACTTCTCCAGCATTGATCCTATAACAACCCCTTACCAACTTGTAAGTCTCTATCATATCTCCTCTCTTCCTCCTGTCCACCAGACTCTGCAAATTACATCTTCTCAATCTTCCCTCATACTCGACATTCCAGAGGTCAGAAACTACCTTAGTCAGTCTCCTTTGGACCCTTCCCAAAATCTCTTCATCCTTCTGAAAACCCGGTGACCAAATCTGAGCACAATAGTCCATGTGTGGCCTAATCAAAGCTTTATATAACGGAACAAGAATCTCCCTACTTCTACACGTCGGAGTCCTCCACATCATTCCCAGAAGCCTTTGTGTTGTCTTCACAATTTTAGTGATGTGTCCCATAAATTTTAGATCCTTATCCACTATCACCCCCAGATCTCTTATTTCCTCTAACCCCAACAATATATTCTCACCAAGTATAAATTCTGCATCTCACCTTTGTTTTCAAAAATTTAAAACCTTACATTTTGCAACATTGAACTCACATCCCCATTTCCATGCCCAATCACTCAATCTATTCAAGTCTTCCTGTAAGGCAACAACATCTTCACTACACTTCATGGTTTGTCCCAACTTTGCATCATCTGCAAACAACTGACTATCTCCATCCAAATCTTCACCTATATCATTAATATATAAGTTAAACAGTAATGGACCTAAAACAGACCCCTGAGGCACTCCACTAGTGACTTTCCTTTTCCTGGATATCGCTTCCCCATACACAACTTGTTGATACCTATCAGATAGCCAGTCTCCAATTCAATGCACCAATCTAATATCCAACCCAATCTGCTCTAGTTTGACTGTCAACTTATCATGAGGTACTCTATCAAAAGCCTTTGCAAAATGTAAGTATATTACTGTGTATCCTTCTTCTCTGTCCATGGAAGCAGTCACTTTATTGTAATAAGTAAGTAGATTACTAAAACATGACCTCCCTTCAGCAAATCCATGCTGTCCATCAAAGATAATACCATTGTTATCAACCCAACTCTGGATCCTAGTTCTCACAAGCTTCTCCAACAACTCAACCACAACACCTGACACACAGATAGGCCTATAGTTTGATGCTTGAGTTCGATCACCTCCTTTATGAAGTGGCACAATCTTGCCCTCCTTCTACTCCTTAGGAACTTGACCGAGTGCAAAACTCATATTAAAAAAATATGTCAAGGCAAATGTCAACTCCCTGGCATATTCTTTCAGAATACGTGTGATATATTATCAAGTCCCACAGCCTTATTAACATCTAGTTTACTCAACTCCCCATACACCTCTTGCTCACTTACAGTCAGTCTCTCCTCCCCATCATCAACTGCTCTCAATCCCTCCATGAAGTAACATTCACAAGATTGAAAAATCTTTATGAACTGCTCATTAAGTATCTCCATCACACATTCTGCATCAGCTGTCTTTATACCATTTTCTCCAATCAATGTCGTCCTTCCATAATTATTCTTTCTTTTGCTGGCTATATATCGAAAGAACTCCTTAGGATTTTCTTTTTGGCTTCATTGGCCAATTGTTGATCATACCTCTCTTTAGCTACCCTCACCAACCAAGTCACTCTCTTTGCTTGGTCTTTGTGGACCTCATGGAATTGGTTATTTCCACTTCTCTTATGCTGCCTTCACAATGCCCTTTTTCTCTGTATCGCATGCTTAATCTCTTTATTCATCCATCTCACACATCAAATATGATGGATAAATATTTAGTTCATTAAAAAAAACAATTATATTTATAAATAATGAACTACAGGCATCCCTTGCTTAATGCGGCAAAATTAATTGCAGCAATCCCTTGATATACACAGCAAGAGTTTTGATTAATGTGCCTTTAACACTGCAGAGCTCACACCTGATCTGACAGATACATGCAAAAGGTTTAATATAAAATTCTTACACAATTCAGTGGAGGTCATATAGCTTGCAGGTCATGAGTAGCTGTGCATTCATATGTTACGAGTGATATTCTGCACTGTTTTTTTTTGCTGTCAGTTTGGTTTAACACGTTATGTAAAGGTTTGTGATATTTGACAGTAAATTGTACCTGAGAGATAGCGCGATCTCCAATGTCAACATAGTATGGTCTAGTTTTTATTTTTATTTTGTTAAATAATTTCTAGATTGTAACTGAAAATAAATAAACCATACTGAAATAGAGAGCCAAATGCTTATTTTTGTCATACATGACCTCTAGGAGATGTGCTTTACATTTATGGAAAATACTAAGGAAAGTGATATGGAGCTTACTCCACCTTTACTATGGGTTGCCCATAAGGTTGCTTATGCTTGCATCTGCTGAAACTTTTAGTTTCTATATATTCAAACTACTGCAGTTTCTATATTCGGCTATGAAATAATGTTGGATTCAATATCCGCTTAATTTGTACCATCATGTATTATATTTGCAGTGTTTTTCCTTTATGTTTTATTGCTTGTTTTCCAAGGTCTGGATAGTCATTTTACTTATTATGGTAGAATTTTTGCTGATAAGAAAAAACTAAACTGTTCAAACGACTCTTGATAACTTCTTTTGATAAAAAAATTGCAGTAAATAATGTAGGTACAATCATTTATTAAACATATACTTTGCATTCATTTTTTATCTTTCCTAAAAGAGTACCATATAAAACGAATTATTAATACAGTAATCGATCATGGACTAATTGTAATTTTTACCACTGATTATTATTATTATTATTCAGGCCTCCATGGAGTCAAAATACTCATCGTGGGAGGTCCTTCCTAAGAACATAAAGTCTGTCAAGACTCATCAAGGGGAGGATCACCCTAAGAAACACAAAATCTATCATACCACTCCTTAAACTCATTGACCATTCTCGCCCTCACCACTCTATCAGGCAATGCATTCCACGGCTCAACCACCCTCCATGCAAAGAAACCACTCCTCACCCTCTTGCTCACAGTTTCCTTTTGTAACTTCCAGGGATGGCCTCTTGTCATCACTCCTTCCCGCTGTTCAACCAAGTGAAGGAACTCCCCAGTGTCAACCCTGTAACTACCTTTCAACAGTTTAAAAGTCTCAATCATATCACCTCTCTTTCTATCCGCCAAACTCTGCAGTCCACATTCCCTCAGCCGATTCTCATAACTATCCTTGTACAGTCCTGAGACCATCTTTGTATCTTTTCCACAGTTAATTTATCCCCTTCAAATCCTGGGGACCAAATCTGAGAACAATAATCCAAGTGTGGTCTGATCAGAGACTTATACAACGGAATGATAACCCTCTTATCTCTGCAGGTCAGTGTCCTTCTCATAATTGCAGCAATCCTCTGTGTTACCTTCACTGCCTTTGCAATATGTCTCCTAAACTTCAGGTTTCTATCAATCATCAACCCCAGATCTCTTGTCTCCCCAACTTCCTCCAGTATAACTCCTCCCATAGAGCATGCAGCATCCCATCGATGTTTCCCAAACCTCAAGACCTTACATTTTGCTGCATTAAACTGACACCCCAATTCATTTGCCCATCTATCTAGCTTATTTAAATCCTCTTGCAGGGCTCCCACATCTGCACTATTAGTAATAATCCTTCCCAGCTTCGCATCATCCGCACAACTGAATATCCCCTTGCAATCCACTGGCAATGTCATTGATATAAAGGTTAAACAATATAGGTCCTAGTACTGAGCCCTGTGGGACCCCACTTGTAACCTTCTGTCTCCTTGAAACTGCTCCACCATACACAACTCTCTGATACCTATCAGACAGCCAATCCTGAATCCAGTTGACCAATCTGACATCCAGACCCATGTGTTGCAACTTAAATATCAGCTTATCATGTGGCACCCTGTCAAATGCCTTTGCTAAGTCTAAGAAAATTGCAGTATATGCCTTTCCCTCATCTAATGTTCTTGTAACTTTATTATAAAAGGCTAGCATATTGCTAAAACAAGAGCGCCCTTTCACAAATCCATGTTGATTCTCACAGATAACATTACCCTCATCTGCCCAGTGCTGTATATGGTCCCTCACTACTTTCTCCAAGATCTTAACAACTACTGATGACACACAGACTGGTCTATAATTATTAGATTTGATTGACACAATTTTGATATACGCGGTAACACCGAGGGATTAATTAACCGCGTTAATCGAGGGATACCTGTACTCTGTATTTTGTACTGAATCATTGTACTTTACAGAAAATATGTCTCATTGTATATGTATGTAAATACTCTGTATGATAATAAACCTTGCAATTGTCAAAAAATATCATATTAAACTATCTATATTAAATACAGAATGCATAAAAAAGAAATATTGAAAAAAAAAATAAAAATGACAAAATGCAGAAAAATTATGTATATTTATATAAAATTATACCATTATCCACCTTACCAGCCATTATGGATCAAATGCGCATCCTCATACGCTTCGTATCCATCATATATTTTAATATGGTATTAAAATTTTAATATGCACTTTGCATTCATGATAACCTTGACGTCTACAGATGTCTCGGCCGGTAGCGTGTTATTGTTACTATTGAACTGAGTGTTGTAACACAGCATTTTAAATGGATCGTGCCAATTAATATGTAAATACAATGGATAAATATTTAGCTAGTTTAAAAAAAAGTATATTTATAAAAATTTAAGTACTCTGCATTTTGTACTGACTCTTTGTATTGTACAGAAATATAATAATTACTATTGAAAAAAATTATTATATGTAAATGTATATGGATATATATATATATATATATATATATATACACGGTGTACTTGTATGCAGAAAAAAAAATATTACTTTAAAAAAAATTAAGTTAGCAGTTGTTTAAATACCTGTATACAGATTAGTGTGCAAGTATATATTGTAAATATTATGTGTGAATAAGAATATAAATTCTGATTGATTGTGCATATCAAGGCCTTATAAAGAGGTATGACAACTTCCATATCTCTACTTATGAGTTCTTAAATAGCCAATTAATTTTATGGGCTACCTTAGCAACATATCATCGAAACTTTAACTCTCTGTCTACCACCATACCTAAATCTCTAGCTACATCTATTTCCTGGAGTATAGTGCCATCAATGTGATACACAGCTTGTAATCTGTTTATCCCAAAATGCATAACTTTATATTTTTCAACATTAAACCAACACCCATTAAGTTTTGCCCATACTGACAGCCTATTTAATTTGTCCTGTAAGCTCTCCACATCACCTTGATTAACTATTACTCTACCTAATTTCGCATCATCAACAAACAACTGAATATTTTCTATATCATTTATGTACAAATTAAATAGCAATGGTCCCAGCACTTGTGGCACACCACTAGTCACCTGTTTTCACCTCGATTCTGCCCACCATATACCACTTTTTGATACCTGTCCAGAAGTCACCCTCTTATCCACTTAACCAGTGTCATATCCATCCTCATTTGTTCTAATTTGAGTAACAGTGTTCCATGTGGTATTCTGTCAAATGCCTTTGCAAAATCATCGTGTAGCTGTAAAATTTGATGCAGTAAAATTTGTAATTTTACAGTAGAAGCTGTAAAATTCAACGCTAAACTAACTTTGTATTTAACATTGTAAATAATCTTAAAAGCCCATGAATTTAATCCCAAAGAATTAATATGCAAGATTGTACAAAACAGAAAATGTCTAAAATGTTAGGTTCAAGGGCAATGCCTTAGAAATCAGCATTGTATTCATATCGGAATTTGTATATAGTGTAAGTGAAATTGAATGTGCTCAAAGTCAGCCTGCTACTACCTTCAAGGTCAGTGGCAAAAGGGCGGTATACTTCTGAAATAGTTCCGCCTTTTTGAAAATAGGATTAAATGTGCATATTCGGTGAGAGCTAAAAGTGAGCTTTAACGTGAAAGTCAAGACAGTTTTTGCGCAGGAATGTTCGGGGGTATCAACCCTTCGTCCAGAGACCCAAGAAAATAGTATAAAAGTCATCTAAGAATGAAGAAAGATGTGGACACCAGAGAAAAAGGAAGGAAGGGAGGGAGGAAGAGAAGAGAGACCTTCAGAAGTAGTTGATCTGCCTTGTTCGTCCATCCGCTTGAAGTCACGAAGGACAGCCACCGAAGTCGTGAACCTACCGAGGGAAAAGCAGGACCAGCATGCATTTCCAATAGGACAACCTGCTGAGTGCCTTGATCATCAGACACCCTTCAGCAGATTCATAGACATCGGAAAAATGTGCTCATGACCCCATGAGTCATTCCGAATGAGACGATGTCAACGGAATCTCTGCATGGAAGAAAAAACTTGAAACGGAAGAGAAGCCCAAGGAACTATGAACGAGAACATAATAGAGTCAAATAAGACATGTGAGTTAATTTCATTGTGTTTGCTTATGATATATGAAACTGTCTGAGAAGGGTTGATAAGTTTCTTTAAGTGTTGTTATAACTAGTCTAAGAATAGTTTGTTTACACTTAATAGTTAGAATTACTAGTTACAAGTAACAGAGCATGATATTCCTTGAATTGTAATAGGCTAATAGTTTCTTTTGAATATTGATAAAATATATGTTGCATGACTCTGTGCAATTTCTAACTGTTAAATTGCTCTAAGTTTTAAGCTTAAAGTGAAGTAGGAAAGAATATTTCTCTATTGTAAGATGTTGTATAATTACAGTTTAGTGTAAATAAATGTTTGTTTTGTTTACGAAGTGTGCCGCCTGATCTTTACGCAATGCTCTGTTTTGAAATAAACACAAACCTATGAGCGTAGGAATTTGATGTTAGCCATGACTGTTTAATGTTAAGAAAGGTTTAGGATCATTTCAGAGTGAACGCTACTGGAAGTATTATTGTATCTTATACCACAAGGAAAGCACTAGTGGAGCAGTCGATTAATCTAAATAAATTTCTAGAGTTCTCCAGGTATAGGAAAAATACTAAAGGTAAAGTTAATAGAGATAAAGTAGTAAAGGATAAAGAGTAACTAAAGCAGTAGAGAAATTAATAAAAGTAGGGAATATAGTTAGAGAGAAGATTAATTTAATAAATTAATAATAGAAAATTAAAGCATATTGAGGCACATAAGATAAATATTACATAGCCATTTCCTTTAACCAACTCAGCTGTTACTCTATTATAAAAAGTTAGTAAATTACTAAAGGCATGACCGATCCTTCACAAAGCCATGTTGACGCTCAATACAGTATCATATTTTTATCTACCCATTCTTGACTTTTCTTTTTACTAAATTTTCGAGTACTTTTACCACCACGCTTGAGATACTAATTGGTCTATAATTTGCTACTGTAGTCTTAGAACCTCCCTTATGCAAAAGAATTATTTTGCTGTCTTTCCACTCTCTTAGAACTCTACTAGTTCTAAGAGAGTGGAAATTCTTAGGATATAAGTTCCCTTATATCCTAAGAATATCCTATTTATCCACCTGTGTTCCCGCATTAGTTTCTGTCCCATATGTTCAGTAATTGAACACTTTTGAGTTTACTAGGATGATATAGCCTTGCAAAGTGCAAACTTAGTAACTTAATTGTTTTATTTGCTGCTGTCACCTTGTGAACATCATCATCACTCATCAAGATTGATCTTCCATAATCATTCTTCCTCTTACTTGCCACATAACAAAAGAACTATTTGAGATTTCTCATGGCAAAATCATAACTTGATTTTGCCTTGCTAGTTAGCTTTCTTGCCTGAGCCTTGTACTGTTCATCATTAGTTTGCTGGTCAACTTTCTCTTTACGTACCGTCCACAGCATTTTCTTCTTTGGCAGCTCGTGCTAAATGATATTACTCATTTTTCTAACTCCTCCCTGATTAACCTCCTTATCTTAGGTATACAATTTAATATTGCTCCTCTAGATGACACTTAACTATATCCCATGCACTACTAACATCCTTACCCTGTAGTGTTTTATACCATGCCATGGTACAGATTTAAGCTTCTTCCTAAGCATGTCATAATCACCTGCCCTGAGGTTCCACAAATACCCCTTCTTGATAGAAAATTCCTCATGTTTTACAATCTCCCAAGTCAAGACTACCTGTCACTTGCATCAATTCATTCCATTCATTCACTACTCTATATGCAAAAAATCTGGTCCTCACACTCTTGTTCACTTACACAACTTTCAAGGATGACAATCTGGAAGTAGTGACCTGTTGTAAGATAGAGCTTTGTGGCACACGTCATTGATCACCTGTCTACTCTTGAATTCTAGTCTGCTCTACTGTATTCTTGAATATCTGTCACCAGTTTATATTCATCCACACCAATTTAATGGAATAAGAATTGAGAGCAAGAATTCTGTGTAGTATCTTATTAAATGGCTTTGCAAAGTTATAGTGTAGATATTTACTTTATCTAACTCAATGGTTATTTTATTTGTAAAAAATGAGTAAATGTCTAAGATAAGACTTATCTTGTCTTATCCTTAGACATTTACCAATTCTCTAATCTTTTTTTATAATATTGTCTTGTTATCTCTATAAATAAATCTGCTATAAGTTAAATAGTTGCTGAGACAATTTGGTATGAAAATCAAGAAAAGAAGTCTGAAACTATTATAACAGACAGGCAAGCAGTAAACATCAACTGCATTTTCAATGGGGAAACTATAGCAATTATACATTTTTAACAATGTAGATAAAATGCTTAGTGAAAATGGCAAATCAAATATGGAAATAGATAATTCAATAGTGAGGCTTGCAAGGTGGAAAGCCAGATGAATAAATTTATATGGAATAAGAAAAAGATCAAAACTTAGAGTATAGCATTGTACAAATGAGTTTTACGATATGGATAGGAGATTTGAGTTGGATTTACAATGGAGTTGATTAAAGACTGAAAGCAACAGATGTAAGAGTTTTGAGGAAAATTAGGACAGGAAACAGACACGATCAATATGATTCTGCTAACAGAAAGAACTATATGGCATTATTAGCATTCAAGAATGTGCAGGAAGGGTTGATTTAAGATGGCATGGTCATTTAAACAGAACGGCAGATTAATTAAAGAGTGTAAAGATTAATGGGAGAGTAAAATTGTTTAAACAATCAGATTTCCAATTACATTCAATAACTGATTAATTATAAACTATAGTCATTAGTAATGATACTTGTATTTAATTAAACAAAATGCTAATCTCATTTTATTGCCTATGTATTCTATAACTCTTTACTAGTGTCATATTGCTACGCGCACAAGCACATGCACGTCATAGCGAGTGCGAGCTATTAGCATAATGCGCCACTGTCTGTCGCGCAGTTCCACTGGTTTTTTTTTTATATGCAGTTTGCGCCAGTAGTAGAGTGTTCGTAGTGCTTATCGTGTTTACTCTGTCTCTTTAAATATTTGGACATCACAATTAAAGGATTTAATTGTAATATGTCCAAAAATTGTAAATCCATTCCTTTAATTACAATTAAAGGAATGGATTTTATTTTTAAGTAATTTTGAATTATACTAAACTATAATTTTATCGATAATAAACAATATTTTTTCATGAAACAAAACAAGAAGAATATATTTTATTTTTAAGTAATTTTGAATTATACCAAACTGTATAATTTTATCGATAATAAACAATATAAAAAATAAACAATATTGTTTCATGTTTAATTTAAAAATTTTTTTTATCATAATTTTGATATTTTATCCAAACATGTATACACTGTACTTACAGTGTGTATGTAAATTTCGAAAGTTGCAGCACCTCCACGATTTCAAGCCACGAGCCGCCAATGGCAACGGATAATGGTAGGGCCAGCGGAAGCGGGCATTCAGAGCATGCAGGCACCGCTACGAAGGGGACGGTGCTGCCGAGGCACAGTTCATAAGTTCATTTTTAAGAAACAAAAAATTCTTAGAATGATCAATATTAAAATAAATAAGGCTGGATACACCGAATAAAAAAAAAAAATTGTATATTGCTGGCTGTTTACAATTTTGCAGTGAGAGCAGGCTAAATGCTTGCCTGCAGAATCTAAAGTGAAACGGTGAACGGTTTTTATGCGCAGAAATGAATTTTCGTACAAAACATTTATTGCAACGTAACCAGTCTATGGTACTGTAAAAACTCGATTGTAGCTTAAACATTCCAAAGCGATTACATTGCATTCGATTGTTTACTTAGGTAAGTCCCATGTGAATATTGTAAAAATAAACTTTGTTTGTCTCTGTATAGTTTGTTTTAGATGTTATTGTAAATAACACTCTGGAAGTTAACTATATATACTGCTTTAATAAGAAATGTTAGAGTGTTAAAAACAAAGGCAATGTTTTTATCGCCGAAGCTGCATGTAATAGATCTATATGGCGGCATTAGAAAGATGATTGTTATTAAAATTTGTTTGTATCAGAAAGGCTTGCAGGCTCTAAGTGTAAACATCTGCTAAGTCAGTCAGAAAGGTTTAAATAACTTTCCGATGGCCGGCAACCTACAATTAAAAGAAAGCAGAGGAGAACAAAAGGTGTGCCAAACTTGAAACTTAAGATGAAAGAATCATACCGATTCTTTGGGGGGTTGCCAAACTTAATGCAAGGTCTCAGAGGAGGGATAATAAAAAGGAACTGAAGCAAACAGAAGGGGCTGCCCGGATCCAGAGATTGCTGCAGAAGTAGAGGGGGCCCAGTTCCAGAGATGTCCGCAAAGAGACAGGAGAGGCTGCTCAGTTTCAGACGCTGTCAAAGAGGAGGCTGCCTGGTTCCAGACATTGCTAAAGCTGCCTGGCCCCAGACGTTGCCAAAGAGAGACAGAGTTGCTCAGTTCCAGACATTGTCAGATAGCATCCCAGATCCAGACGTTGGTTGAGAGAGGAGTTTTCCACTTCCAAAAAGGAGCTTCTCGGTTCGAGACATTGCTAGAGAGAAATGACAGACAAGGCTTTCAAATTGCCGAAAGGAGAAGTCCCAAACACCGTAGAAGAGAAAACTTTCCAGTCCAGAGAGGGACGCTGATTGACAGTTGACAGCAGTTTCATTTTTTCTTGGAGGCAGCAATTCAATCTACTTGAGATGGCAGTTGTCCAGGCATTTTCGGCGAGCCCAAGTAGAGGAGAAAATGCAAGGCAAATTTCCTGAAGTACCTTCACTCGTAAGTTTTTCTTTTCACCGGGGGAGAATAACATTTTTCCGGATCTGTACGAGTCCCACTATGCTCCCGATGAGATATAGACAAAATTCCAGATGAAGATCTGATATGAATGAATTGCCATAGTGAAATTTAGTGAAAGACTTTTGACTGATTGCGAGATACAGAGCCTTTGTAAGTTCAAAACTTTTATATAATTCCTCTTATAGTTGTATTAGAAAGACTTTTAAGATATATGTTTAATAAGATTAAGAAGTGTCCTTAAGAGAATCAATTGGCATGTTAGAAGTTGATATAAAATTTTAAAGATAACTTAACAGAGAGATTTAGGTAACCTCTTTGCGAGTAAGCTTGGAGTTTAATAAGTAAATATGTAAACTGAGAGTAGATAACTTTTTGTGTTTAAAGAAAGTATTTAAAGTTGAAGAAAAATGGTTCTAAATTTTGCTAAAGAATTTTTATAGAAGGATAGAGAAAGCAATCTCCCTAATGTTTAAATTCGTGGACATTTCATAGTAATGTAAATAAATGTTATTTGACTTTTTTTTGTAAACATAGCACGTAATAATATAAACAAGAGAGATTCTGAGAGAGAGAAAAAGCGCGCACAGCTACATTAGAATAACAGAGAATAAAGTATAAAGTAAAGAAAAAGGGCATCACAAGTAACTAATAGAAATTACAAGTATACAAAGTTAAATAATAATAAAAGTTTACAATGTCACAGTAATGACAGGATAGCAACAGTAAATTTATAACATTATGCATCTCAGTAGACTACTGACAGTAGCGCAGTGTGGAATACTGTTTCGTCTCTGTGTCGTGTTGTGTAATAATTTCTTGTGGATATAAAATAAAAATGGAATCAAAAATTAAAAAGTTATCCGGTGCACAAAATCGTAAGCATCATGCTGCGAAAGAAGCAGATATTAAGAAACAAACTGGGGCTCTTAATAAATTTCTTAAAATATTAAAATATTCTGATGCAGATTGTAACCAACTTGATAGATCAGAAATCAGAGTTGATACATCATCCAGTTTGCATGAAAGTACTATTGCAACTATTGAACAAGATAACAAGATGCAGGATTTAAGTGAAAAACAGTTAGAAGATTTAGTTGTAGTTGACCACGAAACTAACACATTGTTAGTCTCTGTAAAGTTAGGAGATCCAGGTGAATGGGGAAATATTGATGAAAAATTATGAGTTGTTTTAATTGAAATGGGGCATGTTCAAAAGAAAAATATAATATATCCCAGAGATACATATGGTCGTAAATTTGGCGATACGTATTATAACATAAAAATGGAAAACGGGGAGCTCATGTCAAGAACATGGTTCATTTATTCTGAAACTTTAAATTCTGTTTTTTGCTTTTGTTGCAAACTTTTCGCACCTACTGAATCAAGTAATCTTGTAGAAGGTTATAACGATTGGAGAAATGTAAGTACAACTTTGCCTAGACATGAGACTAGTTTAACTCACATGAAAAATTTCTTAAAATGGAAGGAACTTGATAAAAATTTAAAAAACAAAACTGTTATTCTTTGCCAAACTCAAAGCATGTATGAAATGAAAAAGAAACATTGGACGAGTGTTTTAGAATGCTTGATTGAAATTATAAAATTCCTTGGTAGCCAAAATTTAGCTTTTTGCAGATCATCTGATAAATTATATGAAAGGAATAACTGCAATTTTTTTAAAATTAGTTGAACTGTTTGCGAAGTTTGATCCCGTTATGGAAAATTATGTTGAAAGGGCCGTACAAGGAAACAATAAAGTATACTATTTGAGAAAAGACAGTCAAAATGAAATATTGGAAACTTTAAGTAAAGCAATCAGAGATACAATTATTATCAATTCGAAAATCTAAATATTATTCCATAATTTTAGACTGCACACCTGATGCAAGTAAAACACAACAAAAGACCTTTATTATTCACTTTGTTTCCTGTGACAATGGAATTGTCAAGATCAGGGAAAACTTTTTAGGTTTAGCAGATGTATCAGATTCCACAGGATGTGGTTTATGCACAACAATAATGGAACAACTGCAAAAATGGAACATTCCCATTTGAAGACATGCCAATGGTGCAAATATGAAAGGGAAAAAATATGGGCTCCAAAATTTGCTTTTGAACAAAAATCCTCAAGCTTTTTATGTGCCATGTGCTGCTCATACTCTAAATTTAATCATCAAAAAAGGCTTGTTAGTTTGGCTTTAATAGCTATTGCAAATGATACATGCGCAGAATTAGATGTTAAGACCATTATTTCTAATTTTGTGAATATGAAATCAAGAACCCTAAAATTTGAATAAAAAATTTCAAGTACATTTATGTAAATTAATTTATTTTCTGTTATTCTGTAGAGATTTTATTTTTTGAACTTATATTAAATGTTCTAATTATTTCTGAATTCTTTTCTTATTTTCTCATCTATCTTGAGTTTATTATTATTATTATTATTATTATTATAAAAACTCCATGGAGTCAAAGACTCATCGTGGGAGGTCCACTGTTATACACACAGTTTATCATACTATGCCTTAAATATATTCACTGTCTCTGCACACACCACACTCTCGGGCAAAGCATTCCAATCACTCACCACTCTCCATGCAAAAAACCTGCTCCTCACTCCCTTGCTCACACCCTCCTTATACAGCTTCCAGGAATGACCTCTTGTTCTCCTGCTATCCTCACCCATTCTGTGCAAAACCTCCCCGACGTTAATCTGGTAATAACCACTCAACAGCTTATATGTCTCAATCATATCCCCCCTCCTCCTTCTATCCACCAATTTCTGCAAATTGCATTTTGTCAATCTGTCTTCATACTCTACATTCCAGAGACCAGAAACCACCTTAGTCATTCGCCTCTAAACTTTTTCCAATGCAATTTCATCTTTTTGAAAACCAGGTAACCAGATCTGTGCACAGTAATCCATATGTGGCCTGATCAAAGCCTTATACAAAGGAACCATAACATCCTTACCTCTACAAGTCAATGTCCTCCGCATCATTCCCATTATCCGCTGTGTTGTCTTCACTATTTTAGTAACATGTCCCCGAAATTTTAGGTCCTTGTCTACAATCACTCCCAGATCTCTCATTTCCTCTACCTCTTCCAAGATATTTGCACCGATTGTGTACTTTACATCCCATCTCTGCTTCCCAAATTTCAAAACCTTACACATTGAAACATTGAATTGACATCCCCACTTATTTACCCATTCAGACAGTGTATTCAAGTCCTCTTGCAAAGCTACAGCATCCACACTACTCCTGATAGCTCTGCCCAACTTTGCATCATCTGCAAACAACTGCACATCACCATTCAGACCTCTCCAGATATCATTTAAATACAAATTAAACAGCAATGGACCCAAAACAGACCCTTGAGGTACACCACTAGTAACTTTCCTCTTCTGGGATATCGCTCCTCCATAGACAACTCGCTGATACCTATCAGACAACCAATCTCCAATCCAGTGAACCAATCTACTGTTCAGTCCCATCCGTTCCAATTTAATTACCAGCTTGTCATGTGGCAATTTATCAAATGCCTTTGCAAAATCTAAATATACCACTGTATATGCATTATCCTTATCCGACGCATTTGTCACTTTATTATAAAAAGTAAGCAGGTTGCTAAAGCATGATTTTCGTTTAGTAAATCCATGCTGGCCACCAAAGAGTATTTTTCTGTTGTCAACCCAATTCTGAACTTTATTCCTAACTAACTTCTCTAATACCTTGACCACAACTCCAGACACACAGACTGGTCTATAATTCAAAGCCTTACTCTTATCACCTCCCTTATGAATTGGAATAATTTACCCTCTTTCCACTCTTTTGGAACTAGACCCATGTTGAAAAGATATACAAAAGCTGTTGTTAACTCTCTGGCACATTCCCTCAAGACACGTGGTGAAATAGCATCAAGTCCCACAGCCTTATTTACATCAAGTCTATTCAATTCCTCATATACCTCCTGTTCACTTACTAACAGTTCCTCCTCCTCTTCTCCCACTACTTTCAAGTTCTGCATGATGTCACATTTGCAAGAATGAAATACCTTTAGAAATTGCTCATTAAATATCTCAACTATATTCTCCGCAGCGGTTATCATTCCTCCGTTTTCACCAATCAATCCCATTCTACCATAATCATTCTTTCTTCTACTGGCGACATATCAAAAAAACTCCTTAGGATTTTTTTTGGCCGCTTTAGCTAACTGCTGCTCATACTGCATTATTGCTACCCTTATCAAGCTAGTCACCTTCCTCGCCTGCTCTTTGTACTTCTCATGCAACTGGTTGTTATATATACTCATTTTGTGTTTCTTCCATATTGCATACCTTATCTCTTGATTCATCCATTTTACACCCACTCTGTTTACCCTCTTGACCCTTGGAATACACTCTGATATTGCCTCCACCAAATAGTTCTTGAGTATGGCCCAAGCAGCATTGATATCCTTTCCATCCAGTTCCTCTTTCCAATTTATTATCGCAAGCTGTTTCGTGAGCTTTATATATTTTTCTAAAAGATAGTTCCACTTATAAAAATTATTAAAAAAGTTTAACAAGTTACTAAGAATTTAGTAAAATGCAAGAATTTTTTAAACTTTAGCTCAAATAAATTTTAACTTTAATTAAAATTCATTTTAATTTTATTAGCGATTCGGGTCGGTGAGAAGGCTATAATCCCTGTATCATTATATTTAATGATTAAATAGAAGTGGCTTTATCAAAATTTGCTCAAACTTTTGAGAATTTTTTGAATATTCGGGTTCTTAACGATATCCTGCCTAGTCAACACCCCGGTTCGTTACATTTAGTGAACCAACGTGTGGCTGTTCTGTCAAAATTTATTTAAGAAATTTCAAATAATTTAAATTTTTATTATCAAAAAGAACCACACATGCCCGGATCGTAACAGGGGTGCTTAGATAGAAATGGCATGCGGGCAGCAAAGACTCTAGCGCCGGTACTGGATAACGGAATATCTAAGGAGAGACTGAGTGTCATTCAGGCTAGTTGGTCTTTTACTTGGAATAAAAATCTGATTATCCCCCCCCCCCCCAACACACAATTTATTTTGAAAAAGGCAGATGTGGCAATATTACAATGTCCTGAATGGAGTAAAAAAATGAAGGAAATGCTATATGTATTTCTTTCCTTGAATTATTTCCTTATTTCCTACTTATAGAATGATGCAAGATGGTCATAAATACAGGTACAGTATTGTGGTGGAAAAAAGTACTGAATAACTGTAAAAAGAATGTAATGCAAAATGTAAAAAAGTACTGAATGTCAGCCTGGCTAGCCGAGTGTTAGCGTATCCGCTCTCCAGCCAAAAGGCTGCGGGTTCGAATCCCGCCGTGGGCATGGATGTTTGTGATAGTCTGTGGAAATACTGGTGGTGGTCGGCGGTAGATGACAGGTGTAGTTGTGATCAGCTGGAGTATTGAGTGGTAGATGCCCTCCCCAATGAGTCTTTGGACTCCCTAGAGGTGTCAAATAATAATAATAATAATAATTAATTGATTGATTGCTGAATTAATGTTAAGGTATATATTCACATTTAATTTTCGTTATAGAGTAAGCCACCTTCTAACAGCCATACTGTTGTGTTTGTAATGCATTTTCTTGTTTTACCTATTGAAAATTTACTCGAAAGTTCATCTCCACTATTATTATTAAAAAATATTTTACTTTACCATGTGCAGTTGATGTATTCATTTTCAAGTTTTTTTTTTAATTTTTATTTCATGGCTACATGTATCAATATCATAATGGGTTAAAATTTTATACTAATATTTTTTAGCAATACTTGAGAAACTATCATCATCAAATGTTTTCAGTATATGAATATCAACTGTTGATATGAAACTTGCATGAAATACTTGTAATCCATGATATTTTAAAATTAGAAAAAATAAATAAAAACAATCATGCTGAACTGTGCATAATGTTTATAAAAATAATGTGCAAATGAAATTAAGATGGCCTAATATTTTAGGTAACACCTAAAATACCTGAAACAATTCTCCTGTTTCCTCCTTTTGCCAGTTAGGATGAACAAAGAGAAAACGGTTCTTTTTAAAAAGCATATCAATCAACAATGTAAATAATTACAAATTTACAAACTCAAAATTAATATTTTATCTATTACGTTTTCACTTTAAACCTTTTTATATAGCAAAAATTATATGACATATGTTTAACTAGGCTTGAAAATTGTCATAAGAAAAAGGTGAATTTAGTTTTCAGTAGTACCAAAATAATCACATGCAGCATATTTTGTATATGTTGCATAATGCTAAGAAATTAGCTGGTTTAAAGAAAGAAAATTTAAAACTTCAATTTAAAAATGCTCAATATTCAAAATGGGTCACAGTATGTGCAACAGTATTACATAGGTGAAGCACATTTAGTTAATAATTAATGAACAAAGTTTTAATTGACAAATAATAATAATTATTATTATTATTATGAAACTTACAAATTTCAAGATACACCTCCAAGGAGTCCAAAGACTTATCATGGGAAGGTACTCTAGTCTGTTATACCAAACTCACCGTCTCTCATATTTAATCCTTCAACTACTACTACTATGAACACACAACACCATCTTCCACTAACTGTACTTTTTGTCTGCAAATTGCATTTATTCTCATGACCAATTGACTTGTATGCTGGATGAAAAACCCAAATTTCTGGGAGGGAAAAAACCTTGCTACCTCCATATGGGATTGGCTAACTCACCTTCAATTGAAAATTCAATAACCATCCCTAATGGATGGTTATGATTTATTTAGAAGTGTATTTTTTTTAGATTTATTATATATATATATTTTTTTTTGTTTAACCTCAACTAATTCAAGTTTTTTTGATACTGACTGCAATTCAAAAAATAAAGTTTAAAAGTTTTGGAGAGTGG
The DNA here is from genome assembly GCF_054136105.1 of Typopeltis vanoorti. Lineage (NCBI taxonomy): Eukaryota > Metazoa > Arthropoda > Arachnida > Uropygi > Thelyphonidae > Typopeltis > Typopeltis vanoorti. Next base: position 107,407,472 of record NC_143563.1, read on the forward strand.
ATTTAGATTAAGAGTGACTGACCTGCAGAGGGAGACAGATGAGTTGAAAGAGGAGGTGGAATGTCTTGTGAATGAGAGCAGAAGTATGAAAGATAAGATTAGGAGAATGGAAGAGATAAATGCAAGGCGAATCAGAGTAGGAGAGAGAGAGAATTTAGGGAGTATGAGTGAGAGATATGGGGGTGCTAGAAGAGGAGAGAATGGAAACAGTAGAACAGAGAGAATGAGAGAGAGGTATGGGAATGCTAGCAGATGAGAGGATGGAAACAGTAGAAAAGACGGAATGAGAGAGAGATATGGAAGTGCTAGAAGAGGAGAGAATGGAAATGGTAGGAGAGATGGAATGAGAGAGAGAGAGAGGTATGGGAATGCTAGAAGACGAGAGGATGGAAACAGTAGTAGGAGAGATAGAATGAGAGAGAGAGATATGGAAGTGCTAGAAGTGGAGAAAATGGAAACAGTAGGAGAGAGGGAATGAGAGAGATGTATGGGAGTGCTAGAAGAGGAGAGAATGGAAACAGTAGAAGAGAGAGGTATGGGAATGAAAGAAGAGGAGAGAATGGAAACAATAGGAGCGAGGGAATGGTAAGAGGTATAATGTATGGCAACTCAATGATCCGTGGTGTTCAAGATAGGATGCGTGAGGAGTGTTTGCCAGGAGGAACAATAGAAAGGGTGGCTATGGCAATTAAGAGAGGTGAAAGGGTGGATGAGATGATTGTGATGGTAGGAACGAATGACTTGAGTGGTAATGCAAGTCAGGCAGCGAGAGATATGAGATTTTTGCTTGAGACTGTACGGAAGAAGACAGAGAGAGGAAAAATAGTGTGCGTGTTGCCTAGGTATGATGAGCTGAGCAGAAGAGCGATGATATTGAATGGCATAATAGCGAGAATGTGTGACAAGAGAGGACTGGTATATGTGGATGCTTGGAGTGCGTTTGAGGAAAGAGAGGAATTGTATGCGAGAGACCGTTTACATTTGAATGAGGAAGGACGTAGGCATCTGGAGAGATTGCTGTTCTGAACGAGTCAGTGTGTCCCAGGGAGGATGATAGCAGGGGTGGCCTCTTGTGGGAATGGACACTTGGGAGAAGGGAGACAATGTCAGGTAACACTGAGCCCAGTGGAGTCTAGAAGGGATAATACTGGGTATAGAAACAATGGCATTTATATGCTTTATACTAATGCCAGGAGTATCTGGAATAAGGGAGAGGAATTGGTGGCGCAGATAGCATCAGCCTGGCTAAAAATTATTGTGATCACTGAGACATGGTTGACAGAAGGGGATATAACAACAGGAATAGAAGTCGCTGGGTATAGCATTTTTCGTCAGGATAGGAGGGGAAAGCGTCGTGGTGGGGTACTGCTTATGATAAGTGATGACCTATGTCTTCTAAGAGTGGAGAATTTGGAAGGAAGTGAGACAAATGATTTTGAGAGTGTATGGTGTGATGTAGAGGTAGGCAAGACAGGATATTTAGTGGGGTGTTGCTAAAGACCCAGGAGCACAGAAGATGGGGACCAGGAGATGTTTAGACAGCTAAGTTTGGCAAGTGCAAGTAGAATGATTGTTATGGGAGATTTTAACTTCAGTAGTATAAATTGGAGAGAGGAAGATGCATGTAGCAATAGGGGAATGGAATTTCTAGAATTCTTGAGGGACAAATGTCTTAGGCAACATGTAACAGAGGGAACAAGAGGTTCAAAAGTTTTGGATTTGGTTATAGCATCAGAAGAGTTGATAATAACTGAGTTGACGTCTCTCCCACCAGTTGGAGAGAGTGATCATATGGTGTTGACTTGGAAAATGAATAGACATGCAGGAGTATCAAAGAGACGGGAACTTATGTGGAATTATAAGGCAGGTGATTATAATAGTCTTCGACGTCAATTTCGGGAAGTTTCATGGAGGGAGGAATTGGAAGGCCGGGATATCACTAGTGCGTGGGAAATTGTGAAAGAATATTTGTTAGCAGCAATGGTAAGTTGTATACCACGAGTGAAGAAGAGGATGCAATTTGGAGTAAAGTGGATGACAAACAATATTAAACAGGAATTGCATGCGAAAAAGAGGCTATGGAGACATATAAGGAGACAGGTGAAGAGATGCATGAGGAATATAAGACACAGGCCAGAAGAGTGACTAGTGTGGTAAGGAAAGCGAAACTGGAATATGAGAGGAGATTGGCCCTAAGATCCAAAGAAAATCCCAGGGAATTTTTTAAGCTATGTGGCCAGTAGGAGGAGAAATGACTGTGGAAGAATGATATTGTGGGATAAAAATGGGAATAGAGTGACTGATGCAGAGGACAGAGTGGAATTGTTCAATGAACACTTTATTGGAGTATTTCATCCTAGAGGAGTCAGTTTTAATGCTAGAGGGAAAGGACTGGTTCGAGGTCTGGAGGTACAGGAGGAGAGTGTGTTTCAGATACTGAGTACTCTTGATGTCAGTAAAGCTGTGGGACTGGATGGTATTTCACCACGGGTTTTGAGAGAATGTGCTAGGGAATTGACAGTGCCTTTAACGTGGCTTTTCAATGAAAGTCTGGCTTTGGCAAAGGTGCCCAGGGAATGGAAGGAAGGTAAGATAGTGCCATTGCATAAGGGTGGTAACAGACTGGAAGTGTCTAATTACAGGCCAGTCTGTGTGTCATCAGTAGTTGTTAAGATCTTGGAGAAAGTAGTGAGGGACCGTATACAGCATTGGGCAGATGAGGGTAATGTTATCTGTGAGAATCAACATGGATTTGTGAAAGGACGCTCTTGTTTTAGCAATATGCTAGCCTTTTATAATAAAGTTACAAGAACATTAGATGAGGGAAAGGCATATACTGCAATTTTCTTAGACTTGGCAAAGGCATTTGACAGGGTGCCACATAAGCTGATATTTAAGTTGCAGCACATGGGTCTGGATGTCAGATTAGTCAATTGGATTCAGGATTGGCTGTCTGATAGGTATCAGAGAGTTGTGTATGGTGGAGCAGTTTCTAGGAGGCAGAGGGTTACAAGTGGGGTCCCACAGGGCTCAGTACTAGGACCTATATTGTTTAACCTTTATATCAATGACATAGCCAGTGGATTGAGGGGGATATTCAGTTGTTTGCGGATGATGCGAAGCTGGGAAGGATTATTAGTAATAGTGCAGATGTGGTAGCCCTGCAAGAGGATTTAAATAAGCTAGATAGATGGGCAAATGAATTGGGGTGTCAGTTTAATGCAGCAAAATGTAAGGTCTTGAGGTTTGGGAAACATCGATGGGATGCTGCATACTCTATGGGAGGAGTAATACTGGAGGAAGTAGGGGAGACAAGAGATCTGGTGTTGATGATTGATAGAAACCTGAAGTTTAAGGAACATACTGCAAAGGTGGTGAAGGTAACACAGAGGACTGCTGCTATTATGAGGACACTGACCTGCAGAGATAAGAGGGTTATCATTCCGTTGTATAAGTCTCTGATCAGACCACACTTGGACTATTGTTCTCAGATTTGGTCCCCAGGATTTGAAGGGGATAAATTAACTGTGGAAAGGATACAAAGACGGATGACAAAGATGGTTTCAGGACTGTACAAGGATAGTTATGAGGATCGGCTGAGAGAATGTTCACTGCAGAGTTTGGTGGATAGAAGAAGGAGAGGTGATATGATTGACACTTTTAAACTGTTGAGAGGTGGTTACAGGGTTGACAGTGGGGAGTTCTTTCGCTTGGTTGAACAGCGGGAAGGAGTGATGACAAGAGGCCACCATCCCTGGAAGTTACGAAAGGAAACTGTGAGCAAGAGGGTAAGGAGTGGTTTCTTTGTGTGGAGGGTGGTTGAGCCGTGGAATGCATTGCCTGATGGAGTGGTGGGAGCAAGAACGGTCAGTGAGTTTAAAGAGTGGTATGATAGACTTTGTGTTTCTCAGGGGAGGGGGACCTCCCCTTGATGAGTCTTGACAGACTTTATGTCTTAGGAAGGACCTCCCTCGATGAGTCTTTTGACTCCTTGGAGGCCTGAATAATAATAATAAAGTTAATAATCTCTCCGTGTTTACCAAAGCACAGATGATTACTTTTTGTGAATATAAAACTATGCTGGAATAAGAAGATTAGTGGTACTAAGGAAGTGGGAAATCAATCTGGAGAGCTGAAACCTTATGCCATTTATTCACCATTTCTGTGAAACCATATATGTTAAATTAAAATTAAATTAATTACATATTCATTGAAAATCTCTTCTTTTCCCTTGTCCAAAATAGGATTAAATGCTATTGTTAAATCTTGAATGAAAGGTTTATTATATTGTAAAATATTTCATTCAGATTTAACATGTACAAAAAATTTGATTCTTTAATTTAATCATGACTCTGATAAAAAAATGTTTACTCTTTTAATACTTAGCGATATGACATCGCGCGGTTTGTTCTATTTGTGAATGATCAATTGTTTGTATTCCACCTTGTTTTTTAAAACTATTCCTATGTAGCCACTGAAGATGGTCTGTAATATTCAGACTGAAATATTTGGCAAATTAAATAATATTCTTGTGTATATATTTTATAATTTTATAGGTACAAAAAAAAGTCCTGGAGAAAATGCTTGTGTATAGGTATAAGTGAAATTGTTGACAGAAGTTACGAAATAATCTTTTAATTGTAAATTCTCCTATGTATTATATTGTTAAGTGTCCTTGTAAAACCGATAAGGGTTGGAATTTAGTGAAAGTTATGTTAACATGAGAAAGTTAGATCTAAGTATACAACGCGATAATTGGCTTAAAGAAATGACCCCAGGCAGTCATGAGGTCCATGTTGCACGTGTGGAGAACGGTACCGAGCGCAAGAATTTTAAGTGCCGGCCGGAAAAGAGTGATGTAACAGGGAGAACAGCTCAGCAAGGATATATAGAGCTTGGTGACGCCAACTCGGGTGCTCTTTTTTTTTGTTCGGGATTCCTGTTCCAATCGTTCCCGGAGAAGTTGCATGAGAGCGGTCGAAAAGAACAGCGACCCAGTGCATGCATAATCATCAGTACAGTGGAAAAGGCAGCGCAAACCGATCAACATGCAGAACCACGTGGACCAAACCTGGCAGAGCAGCTTCGCCCACATCGGGAAAGGTGATTCGTGATCGTAGTCACTAGTTTGTCCTACCTGAAGACAACTGACCATAAGAGAGGGTAACAAGCCATGTGAATTTTTCGGAAGATCGATAGAAAATGCAAGAGAGATCCTGGTGCGCAGTAATGTAGAAACTTTTCAATTCCTTGTATGAAAGAAACAGTTAGTGTGCAATATTGTGCAGATATGCTCAGTGATTGGACTTTCAAAACTGTATCAGGACTTTAGTATCTAATCAACTGGTAGATTGTCTTAGCTCTGAATAAGAATTCATGTACAGTGTGGTATTGAATTGCTAAAGTTTGTTATAACCTGATAGTTCTTGAATCTAGAATATGATAAATGCTTGTACAAGAATGTTAGTTGAATAGGATCAAGTCAGAAATTTAACTGGTAGTAGATATTGTCTCATATTGTTTATGACTAGGAGTATTGAGGTTATGTCTGGTTAATCATTTTAAATTTTGTAGGAGAGATTCAGTTTTGTTAAGTGATCTTAATATTTGTACATCGTATTCATATTATAGTAATGAATAAACCTTTCTTTTTCTTATCTAACAAATTGCCTGATCTGTGAACTCAATGCACCACTCATAAAAATAGAACCAGTGCAAGTTAAATTGTGGGGATAGCTATGACTGCAGTAAGAGTAAAGATATACGAATTTTTTTTTTTTTTTTTTGTAATTGGGAATTTTAATTGCTTGATTATCGAATAGTATGTCATTCTGAGTGTTAACTCCCTGACAAGGAAGATTCTCCTGTCTAAGAATTTGAATGGCGCAGCTTTAACAAACAAATTTTTCCATATTCTGACACAGAGTTCATTCCAGATTTGTATCAAAGAAATTTGGCTCTAGCCATGGGCAATTTCTTTGTCTACCAAGTTTTGTACACGTGAACAATTTAAGTAGTAGTCACAGAGCGAAAAGGGTGAAAGCAAGCGCGAGAAATTATATCAAGTAATAGGGATATTCACTAAAGATAATGATCGTAAGTTTTAATAATAACAAATTATAAACACAACCAACACACACACACAAGGTAAGAATTTAAAGTAAAATAAAGTAAAGAGAAATTTAACACTATGACAGTTAAATTTGATAAAATTAAAGCAGAGGTGCATTATTTAATTACTTACACTATGCTGCAAATTTCCTATTTTTTAAATGCACATCTTAATAATGCCCTTTTGACCAAGGCAAAAAAAAAATGATAGGTAATGATCTAATTAGCTAGTTTTCAATGTCTTCTGTTTTATTTTCCTTTAAGTCCAAAGTGAATTACAAACTTCAAGCTTGAATAGGATGGAACTCCACAAAGGGCAAATCAATATGAAAGATGCAAACTATGCGTTTTTTTTTTTTTTTTTTTAAACGACATCCTAACCATTGAAAAGTTGCAGAGCTATGGCACAGTACTTATGCACTAAGGGAAGGTGTTAAGGATTTGATCATGTCTGATTTCTGTTCTCGATACCAAACACAATGCTTTTTCAATTAAGCGTCCATTATGCTCTGGGTAAGAGAAATTAAGTTGCACCCAGATCATAATGGCAGTTTAAATCGCAATGCTTTTTCATCTGCCCTGAGAACAAAATTCCCACATTATCAAAACTGTTAAGTGACTGCCACATTTGAATTCTGTTATGTGATGAGTGATGCAAATTTTTATTATTACATTGAATCTCCAGAGGGACAGGAGACCCACACAAAACCTATCACATCTCTCCTTAAACTAACTCATTGTCAGGATACTCACACTAATTCTGGCAATTCATTCCACTCATTCACCACTCTCCATACAATCAATCTATTTTGCAAATCCTTACTAAACACAACTTCCATGGTTGACTGCTAGTTTACTGATTATTTGTCATATATTGAAAAATTTCACTTGCATCAATTTTATAAAACTCTTTTAATATCTTAAAAGTTTCTATGATGTTCTCCTCTTTTCTGCCTATCAACGAAACTTTGTAACTCCCAAACCTTCAACCTATTGTCATAGGAAGTAATTCCACAGACCTGTCACCAGCCTGGTGACTCATTTCTGAATCCTCTCTTCTACTTCCTGATCATCATGAAACACAGGTGACCAAACCTGTGCACAGTAGTCAAGATGCAGCAAAATCATAGCCTTATAGACTGGAATAATAACTTCCCTATGTTTATTTGTTAGCATGATTTTCAACAACCAAGTAATCATTTGAACTATTTTACCAACTTTTGCAATATGTCCTCTGAACTTCAACTCAACTTCATTGAAGAGGATAATGGAACCACGACCTTGAATAGAGAATGCTACATTAAGAATGTTGGTTCAATTCACCCACCATGACACATCCTATTTGCATAGGATGTGTCATGCAAAAATCATTCCATTTTGTGCACTGATATTCATCCTCACATTTTCCTTATGCAGAGACAGAAGGTAGTGATAAGCATAACACTGAGAATGGCATCAGCCAGAAGTGTGAGCAAGATAATGAGTGCAGAGAATGTGATTGATTGACATGTTTATATTAATTGTTCCTACCATCACTATTAACTCTCTTGCATGTGTTTTTACTTCTCATAGTCAAAACATCAATCACCCTGTTCATCCTCTCTCTCTCCTGGTAAACAGATCTTATGCACCCTCTCATTTACTACGTTTTTTTTTTTTTAACAGAATCTCTATACAGTGCTACTCTTGAACCCTTGCCACTTCTTTTTCTCCATTATCTTTTATTTTATTCTTTTTACACTCTTCTGTTTGTATCCACCAAACATCTAGTCTCATTTTGCATATGCCTCGATGCCATTTCTCATATTCATCATCAGCTCTTATATTTTCCAGCAGTCATGCTCTCTTTCATATCAGCATCACTCTGCTTTTATCAGTCAGGCTTTCTTTTGTTCTCACAGCCATACCTTTTTTTTTTTTTTTTTAACTTCCATATCAATCACATTCTCTGCACTTATCTTACTCCACTTCTGGCTGATATCGTTCTCAGCAGTATGCTCATCACCATCTTCTGTCTAATACTCACTTCTCTTTCTGAATTTTGATTTAATTAAATCTCTGATCCATTAAATATTTATTTTCTGCAAACTTTGACTTCTCATTTTCATTTACTGATTGAACAAGATTGTGTATGCATGGATAATATTCCACACTGTCCACACATACACATTACACTCCCAACAACAAACCATCTTAGAAAATCCATCGTATTTCTATTTTTGCACCACATGTCTAGATGTAGTTCTGTCATTTTGCGTTTTGTTAACTGTATTACACAAATTCACTACAAACCCTAACCTAAATAATTATGTATTCAGCCTCAGTATCACTAATAAATTTTTGATGAAATACATGCAATTTTTCTAAAATATTACAAAAATGAAAACTCATTTTTATTGGAATGATTCTACCAATGATATTGTAATGATGACACAAAGCATATGCTAATCACATTCCCTGCTGTTTAACTAGTTTGTGAATGATACATCACATGAACTGACCAAGGATCTTCATTTGTTTGCTGATGATGCAAAGTTGGGAAGAATTATAAGTGGCAGAAGTGGGTTTGTAATTTTAATGTAGGAAGCACAAGGTGTTGCATATTGGAGTGCAGAAATATGAAGCTGTATATTATGTTGAAAGTACTGTACTGCAGGAAGTGAATGAGATTTGAGAGTGATGATTGACAGTAGATTGAAGTTTAGAGGGCATATTAAGTGCCAGAGAAGAGCGACAATATCAGGACTGTGGAATGTTGGCAATGGAGAAAGAGAGATTGAAAAAATGTGGATTACAGTTCAGTAGATAGGAGGAAAAGAGGTGATATAATAGACATTTAAAGTAAGTGAGGGGATTTTATCAGATTAATCCAGAGAGGATTAAAAAAAAAAAAGGGTCAAAGGCAAGAGGGGCAGAATCGGAGACCATCCCTGGAAGTTACATAGGAGTGTGGTGAAGAGGGGTGGGAAGAGTAGATTTTTTATATGGAGAACTGTCAGTGAATGGAATGCATTACTGGTATATGTTGTTAATGTAGGGAGTGTTCAAGATTTTAAGATTCAGTATGAAAGATATGTTGTCAGTTGAATGAACCTTCCACAATGAGTCAGCTAACTTCATGGAGGGTGCAACAATAATAATAAATCAATACAGTGAATAGACAAAACAGTCAGATAATTTAATCTGCATGTACCAGCAAATAATATTTCAGGTCTCCAGAGAACTGCATGGTGGTCTCATGTCAAACAAAAAACCCATCTATCACCTGAAGACCTTCACAAACATCACGTCTGCAGCTGAATTTTAATTTATGAGCTACTAGTCAAAGTGGACAACTTGACCATCCAAGGCCTCTTCCTTGTTCCTGATATTTTGGCAGTAGCAAACATGCATAACAATATCCCTCCTTCAGCTTCTTTAGACATATCCCTGCATGGTTGATCTAGCTCAAATCAGAATTAAAAAAAAGAAAAGAAAAAAGTAATGCTTTGCAGATACCATAGAAACAGAACAATGATCATTTTCCTCCAAGGTCTTAAATAACTGGTACAGCAATGGTCCTAGCTTTAAGAAAGCAAAGCCAATTGCAATTGCATTTGTCATGAACTAAAAGGAGGAGGATATCCATGGAAGATGCATTTTATCATCTAACACTATATATCTGGTTCTACAGTACCACCAAATTAGAGAACTCTTTTCAGCTCCTCTTCCATACATAGCTGATAGCATGACTCTATAGAGCATAAAGAGCAGAAACAATAGTTTCTGCTCTATCCACTCCAGAATTTGGCCAAATGTCTCAGGATTAAATTCAACCAATGTTATCTGTTCTGGAAACAATATAGTTGAAACCACAAGGAAGTAATTTCTTCTACATCTTGCATAAACAGTGGAGAGATAGCAAGGATAACAGTCAGTATGATCTATTACTGAATAGGTGAGCTTATAAAAGAAGGTTCACATGTCCATTCCTTCCATTAATCAGGGGAAGGGAGAGAGAGAGAGGGGGGGGATTATTATTATTAAGAGACCTCAGATGTCAGGGACTCATTGAGGGGAGGCCAATACTACACTCACCATCTATCATACTTATTCTTGAATTCATTCACACTGCTTGCACTCACAACATCTAATGGCAATCCACTCCAATCATGCACCACCCTATGAGGGAAAAATCTAGCCCTGACCCCCTTTTTAGCAGCATTCATTCTCAGCTTCCAATAATGCCCTCTTGTCCTTTCCCCACCCTCCATAAATTGAAAAATTACATCAATATTGAAATCAATCTTATCACCCCTCTTTCTCCTGTTTGCTAGCACGCAGTCTACAAATTCTCCACTTGTCTTCATAATTAGTATTCCACAATCCTAATATTAATTCTAATACTCTCCTTTGCACTCTCTCTCCAATATATCAAAATCACAATGGAAACCAGACCTGTGCACAACAGTCCAAGTGTGGTCTTATCAAGGCCTTGTAAAGGGGCAAAATGACATCCTTATCTTTACATGTGAATGTTGGTTTCAGCATTGCAATTACCTTTTGAGTTGTATTTGCAATACTTGCTACATGGCCAATGAACTTCAAACTTCCTATCTATTAACACTCCAAGATCGTAGCTTCATCAGTTTCTTCAAGCATAATCCCACAAATATATACGACACTGGATATCTAATCATGCTGAAGTGAATGACTTTACATTTAATAACTAATGACTTTATATATTATTATTATTATGATTCAGGCCTAAATGGAGTCAAAAGACTCATCATGGGAGGTGCTTCCTAGAAACCACAAAGTCTATCATACCACTCCTTGAACTCACTGACCATTCTTGCTCTCACCACTATCAGGCAATGCATTCCATGGTTCAACCACCCTCCATGGAAAGAAACCACTCCCCACCCTCTTGCTCACAGTTTCCTTTCGTAACTTCCAAGGATGGCCCCTTGTCATCACTACTTCCTGCTGTTAATCCAAGCAAAAGAATTCCCTAGTGTCAACCCTGTGACCACCTCTCAACTGTTTAAAAGTCTCAATCATATCACCTCTCTCTCCTTCTTGTATCTATCAAACTCTGCAGTCCACATTCCCTCAGTCGATCCTCATAAATAACACTGTATAGTCCTGAAAAACCATCTTTGTTATCTGCTTCTGTACCTTTTCAGCAGTTAATTTATCCTCTTCAAATCCTGGGAGGGGGGGCACCAAATATGAGAACAATAGTCCAAGTGTGGTCTGATCAGGGCTTTCTCTGATCTCTGTGGTCAGTGTCCTCAGTATTGCAGCAATCGTCTGGATCATCTTCACCACCTTTGCAATCATCACTCCAGATTTCTTGTCTCAACTGCTTCCTCGGGTACAGCTCCTTCAACAGCATATGCTGCCTTCCATCGATGTATCCCAAACTTCAAGACTTTACATTTTGCTGCATTAAACCGATATCCCCATTCATTTGCCCATCTGTCTAGTTTATTCAAATCCTCTTGCAAGGCTGCCACATCTGCACTATTACTAATAACCCTTCCTAGCTTCACATCATCTGCTAACAACTGAATATCCCCCTTGCAATCCATTGACAATGTCATTGATATAAAGGTTGAACAATACAGGTCACAGTACTGAGCCCTGTGGAACCGCACTTGTAACATTCTGCTTCCTTGATATTGCCCCACCATACACAACTCTCTGATACCTATCAGACAGCCAATCCTGAATCCAGTTCACTAATCCAATCTAAACCCATGGGCTGCAACTTAAATATCAGCTTATCATGTGGTGTCATGTCAAATGCATTTGCAAAATCCTGAAAAATGGCAGAATATGCCTTTCCCTCATCAACCACTCATCACGTTATTATAAAATGCAATCATATGAGGGTGGTCTGAAAAGTTCTCGGCCTGACAATGAAAAAACAATTTATAATTTCAAAATTATTTTTATTTTTCACCATAATCTCCCTGAAGACTAATACATTTATTCCAGCACCATCATCCCATCCCTGTAGTGATTCTCAGTAAGATCTGCAAAACACCCCTCTACAGCTGCAATCATCTCTTGATTTGAAGAAAAACGCTGACCAGCAAAGAAGAGTTTTAGTTTTGGGAAGAGACAGAAGTCAGAGAGAGCTAAATCTGGAGAATTGGGTGGATGTTCCAACAATTCGTAGTGCAAATCCCTTAATTTTCCTATTGCCAAAACACCTTTGTGGGCAGGTGCATTGTCCTGATGAAAGATGATTTTTTTCCTTCTAGAAACCAGATCTTTTCTCACGAATTTTTTTGTGTAGTTTGGTTAAAAGATCGGAATAATATCCCCCAGTTATTGTTTTACCCATTTCAAGATAATTAATAAACATAATCCTTTAGCATTCCAAAACACTGATGCCACGAAATTTCCTGCTGATGGAACCAACTTTGTCTTCTTTGGCACTGAACAACCGGCTTCTGTCCACTGTTTTGACTCTGTTTGGATTGTGGCGTGTAATGGTGAATCTAAGTCTCATACATAGTAATAAATCAACACACAAAATCAGTTTTATTCTTGTTAAAACACTCCAAGCAGTGTTCAGAGATTTTCATGCGAGTGCATTTTTGATCTGCTGTGAGCAAGCGCGGCACCCATCTTGCGCAAAGCTTTTTCACTTGCAATTCTTCATGCAAAATATATCCTACACATTCTTTTGAAATGCCTATAGTCTCAGCAATTTCATGCACTTTGACTCACCAGTCATTCAATACCATATTGCATACTTGATCAATGATTTCTTGTGTTGTTGCACTTTTTAGACGTCCTTCACGTGGATCATCTTCAAGGCTGGTACTGTTGTGTTGAAACTTGGCAGCCTATTTCTTAATTGTCGACAATGAAGGAGAAGAGTGCCCATAAACTTTTATGAACTTCGAATGAATTTCTTTTGGCGTTAAACCTTCTTTTACAAAGAATTTTCTAACTTCACAATACTCAATTTTATCCATTTCAAGGGATTCAGACAGCTGTATAAAACAAACTACTTGATAGAATGACTTGCAATTTCACATGGATGCTTATGACATGTGAAATTGTACCAACTTACGAAAAAATCATTTGTGTTGCCATCTATGGCCAAGGCTGAGAACTTTTCAGATCACCCTCGTATTACTAAAGGAGGAGCACCCCTTAACAAATCTATATTAACTCTCACAGATAACATTACCCTCATCTGCCCAACACTGTATATGGTCCATCACTAATTTCTTCTAGATCTTAAGAACTACTGATGAAAAACAACTGGTCTATAATTTGACATTTCCGGTCTGCTACCTCTCTTGTGCAATGCCACTATGTTGCCTACCTTCCGTTCCTTTGGCACCTTTCATTGAAAAGTCAGGTCAAGAGAGCTGTCAGTTCTTTAGAACATTCTCTCAAAACCCATTGAAAAATTCCATCCAGTCCCATAGTTTATGCTAAACAATTTGCTCTCTCCTGTTGGACTCCATACATTAAGTTCACTGAAGTCACCAATAAGTATAGATAGTACTTAAAAAAAATAAAAAAGTTAGACAACATTCTAAACTAAAATAACTTAGCAAAAACGATTCTTATCCACTTCACTAGCATTTGTAGTGTCAAAATCAATTTAAATGTGGGTGATGCACATCTAAATCTAATCTGTTATTCCTAATTGAATCTCAACTTTCTTAACTACATTCTGCAATTCCTTCTGCTAACAAATGTGTATTGGGAAATTCTGTGCCAAAGAACCTTGAATTTCCTCTATATGATCTCTCAGGCTTCAATTTCCTTGTCCCATTTAGTTAACTTCATCTGCTATGTATTTTCGAAATTCTAATAACTGCTCTGACCTTATTCATTTGTCTGAGAAACTGGATTAGTGGATTATCTATAGTCCACGAAACCAACAGTGATGCCTTCTTCCTTTAGGACCCCAACATCCATAATTGCTTCCGTTTTCTAATTCTGCCAATCAATCTGGAAGAGATGTTGAGATATTTGCAGTCAGTATCAATCTTTATGAACCTGTCTCACCTTAAAAGTCAAGCACCCAATAAATCACTTCCCGATACTCTTGATCTTTTCTTAATCAGTTCTGATAAATACATTGCAAATATCACCTCTTTTCTTCAGACCACCATCACCATATCTGAGTCTCCTTTATTGCAGAATGCCCTTCCAACCAGTCACTCTCATGTCCTTTGGTATTACTATAATACCAAATGGGATGACCACATTATTTCTATTCCCCCTTTCTTTAGGCTGACTACTGTAGGTATCCAGATCCATTTTAAGATCCAGATACCTACTATAACCAAATAACTGAAATAATTCTTTCTAGAATAAAGGTCTTCAATTCTTCATTCCGCCCAAAAGCACAGATCAACCATCTTTTTTCCAACAATGTAGCAAAGCAATTCGTGAAAAGAAACGTGTATCACAAAGGACTAGAGACCAAACTCCAGTATCCAACTCAGCCTACATGGCAGCATGTAACAGCTGCAAAAACACCAACAAATCTAAATCTGACTTTCAAAGGGCCAAGTGCATCAATGATCCAAGAACTATTTAATTCATGTCTGTTCTAGCCTTTTGTCAGAAAGACTAGAGAAAAGACATTTGGTGCAATTGTGCCATCAGGATCTGAAAACTTGATGTTATCCAGATTTTTGGATCCTAATAGCAACATCCTGTACCATGGAAAACAAACTTACATCAAACATACATCAGGGATGATCAGCATAGAAATAGAATAGATTGGGATGTGGGTGTGGAAGTTGAGGCTGAAAATATATGTGTAGTAAGCTCCCTCTCAAGAGAGGAAGCCACAGATCATCAAGCAGTGATAAAGGTAATTGAGTAAGGGGCCTGGGTAAGACTGGTTATAAACCTAAAAGTGAACTGCTGTGTTTATTTACAAATGCCAGAAGCTTGCAGCCATAGCATGGAATGAGGAAATAAATGCTGTTTGGGAACTGACAAAGAAATAGATAACTATTTATTTAAGCATAATGAAATCTGAAAGACGAAGGCATTTTGGAAGAAGTGCAAGATGAATAATGGTGGTAATAATCAGTTAAATGATAAGTATAAAGAACAAGCCAGGAGAGTGTCTCAGTAAAAAAAAAAAAAAATAAAACTTGCAATTTTTTTTTTTTTTAGATATGAGGCAAGTAAAAAGAAGAATGATTATGGTAAGAGGATGTTAACAGATGAAAATGGTAGAATGCTAACTATTGCAGATGGCATTGTTGGGGTATTCAGTGATCAATTTATAAAGGTGCTTCATCTTCATCAGAGTGAAATCATGAGAAGCTTAAGTGTAAGGCATAGGAAAGGAAAGCTTAACTGTGAGTGGGCAGGAGATATTTGAGGAAACAAATAACCTTAATGTCAATGAGATGGCAGGATATGATGACATATCACCACATACCTTAAACCTTTTTTACTAGTGGTTTTGGTGAGTAACCACCTTTTTGAAGTAGGTTTCACACCTGGTTTCCCAGTGGTTTCGATGTGGAACCACATCCAACAATTAATTATACAAAAATATTTTTACTAAAAAACTCTGTAAACATATTCCTTAACTGTATAAATTTAAGATTAAAATAAAAAAATATAGTATATATAATGCTTTTACTTCTTGGTAATCAAAGGGTTAAGGGAATGTTCCAGGGACTTGGCAGTACCACTGGTATGCCTGTTGAAAGGTTATTTTTCACTTGGTCAGACTATAATAAATTTAGTTTAATCCTTTATCCAAGTGTGTGCAAACAAAGTTTGCGCCTGAAAGTATCTTCAGGACTGGGGTAAAGTGGTACAACACCGGGCGACTCCTTGCAAAGGTGGAGTAAGCTACGAACACTCCTATCCCAGTATCTCCCATAATGCAAAACATATCTCCTTGCGGATATGGATAATATTATGCATTAAGGGAAGGGCTCCCACTGAATAGACCTCAATAAAGGTTGAAACTAGTCTGGGTAGTGGCTCTTCCCTTAATGCATAACATTATACATATCTGCAAGGAGATGTGTTTTGCATTATGGGAATATTGAGATGGAGTGTTGGCAGTTTGCTCCACCTTTGCAAGGAGTGCCCGGTGTTGTACCACCTTACCCCAGTCCTGAAGATACTTTCAGGCGCAAACTTTGTTTGCACACACTTGGATAAAGGATTAAACTAAATTTATTATACACTGGTATGCCTTACAACAGCACAGGTTCCAAGGGAGCAGGAGAAAGGTAAAATTGTTCCAGTGCATAAAGGTGGTGATAAGGCTAGAAATGGATGTGGCTAAAAATTATAGGCCATTCTGTAAATCCGGAGTTGTAGTGAAGGTATCTGAGAGAGTGATGAGAACTAGGATACAGAAATGGGTTGATAACAGCAGTATTCTCAGTGGTTATCAGCATGGGTTTGTTAAAGGGGTATCATGTTATACTAACTTACTTATGCACTATAACAAGGTGACAAGTTTCTTGGACAAGGGAGATGCATATAGTGGTATACTTAGATTTTGCAAAAGCTTCTGATAGGCTGCCATATGACAAGCTGTTAAATAAATTGAAACGGATGGGATAACAGACTTCTGTGTTGGATCAGTGAGTGGCTGTTGGAGAGGTATCAGAAAGCTGTATATGGGGATGCAGTATCTCGAAAGAGAAAGGTCACCAGTGGTGTGCCGCAGGGGTCAGTTTTGGGGCCATTGTTGTTCAATTTGTATGTTAATGATACTGAGTTGGGTTTAACTAGTGATATCGAGCTGTTTGCAGATGATGTAAAATTGGAGAGAGCAATGCACAGTCAGGCTGATGTTAAGGCATTAACATCAGCCTGAATTGAATAGATTGCATGAATGAGCAGGTAAGTTGAACTATCAGTCCAATGTAGCAAAGTGTTAGGTTTTGAGATTTGGTAAGCAATGATGGGATGTAAAGTATACATTTGATGGGGAAACTTTAACAGAAGTAGAGGAGATGAGAGATCTAAGAGTGATCGTGGACAAGGACATGAAATTCAGGGGCCACATTGCACAAGTTGTGAAGATATCACATCGGATAATGGCAATGCCGCAGAGAATCCTGACGCCATTTTATAAAGCCTTGATCAGGCCTCATATAGATTATGCACATTTTGTCACTTGTAGTGATGAGGATATGTTAGAAAGGGTCCAGATAAGATTCACAAAGCTGTCAGTGGTCTTTGGAATGTGGAGTACGAGGACAGATTGAGAATGTGAATTGCATAGCCTTGTGAATAGGGGGGGGGATATCACAGATATATAATCTAGCAAGGAATTGTTATCAGGTTGACATAGAGAAGATTTTTCATAGAATGAGAGAGGGAGGTAGAATAAAAGGCCATTCCTGGAAACTGTATAAGGAGGATGTGAGGAGCAGGTTCTTTACATGGAAAGCGATTGGTGAATGGAATGCATTACCTGAGTGTGTTGTGAAGGTAGACACTTTGACAACTCTGATACTTCACGAATTAGTATATAGAAACTGCAGCATCCCTTTAGGCCTCCCAACCATCTTTTCTTCTAAATTGACTACCCTATTCAATATTTTGCTTGAGAGACTAGATTCTGCACTTGGTCATTCTCACATTCACTCATCTCACGGGTGCCTTCAGACAAACTCGCTAGTTTCCACTCAAATTGCTTTAAATTTTCCCGAATTTGTACTTTATCATGCTTGGTGAACAAAGCTCTCTTTCTAGATACCTAACACCAAAACCATTTAGATGCAGTTGAACAGCTTATATCCTTCTTTCCATTAAACACAGACAGATCCACCAAATCTATGTATTGTGGATCTGTCGATCATATGCAATATGTATTGATTCATTTGTTATGAACACCCTCCACCTCAGTTCACCTCTATCATAATATGGCAGGAGACTTACAATCTTCACCTTCTTGCTTTTCAGTTTTGCTTTTAATAACTCCTTTACATACTCTCTCATAGAAGACTTATTGCCTTTACAATCATTTGTGCCAACCAAGACAATTTTTTCTTTTGCCTTACCTTTTTTTGCATCCGGATGGCATGACTAATATCGTGAATTTTTGCAATACGAAAAACGATGTAGATAAACTTTCGTTAAATACTCCCCTGATCAAGGAGTCTCCATTTTTGTCGTTTTTCCCCTCTTGGTCTTTACTTTGGTTCACTGGTTTCAGATGTTATACTTTATGCAGATGGCATACTTCTAAACAAATCCAGCAGGAATCCCAAACTGAATAACAGTTACAATACATTCAGTGTGAAAATCAGCAATAAAGACTGAAAATAGGCAGGTACAACGAAGACATTATCAACTACTTCTGAATAGAGAAGTTGTTCTATAAGTAAACCATTTCAGAGATTTAGGCAGAATTTTTGGCGATGATGACAAATTCGATATGGAAATAGACAACAAAAGTAGCCATGCTAGTATGGTAAGGAATTAACTGAGTATATTTATATGCAATATGAGAGAAATTAGTCAAAACACTAAACTATCTGTATAAAAGGCAGTGTTCAAACTAATTGTAACTTATTGATCTGAGAGATGTGTTAAAAATAAGAACTTGATGAAGCACTGGAGATGACAGATATGAAAGTTCTGAGAAAAATTAGAAAATAACAGATTGCATCAGTGGCATAACCACATTAAAAATTAGGCTGCCAGAAAGAAACGTGACAATACTATTATTCAGGAATGGATGACCAAAGTTAATCTCAGATGGTATGGTCACGTATTGGGAGAGAAAAGCTTAGCAAAACAGGTGCTTTCCAAAATAACCCAGAAAAATATAAAGGATACATTAAGAAGTGCCTCTGAAGATCAAAAGATAAGATCTGATGATTTGTTGGAAAATTGTTGATAGGAAGTCGGTAATGTTGTAAGCTTTCCCTGCAGTATTATCACAAAAATTCTGTATGTCCACTGAGGGTTCATATCAGGAATTTGTTGATGGTGGTGATGAAGACCACTGTCAAAAAAAAAAAAAGTGCTGAGAAAACACGCCAGCTGCAATTCAAAAGTGGTAACATGGCTGACATTTTTGTTCAGTGATATTTATGATGTTCTTGTGTTGAAATGAGGGTATTTTACATTTGAACAATTAAAATTGTAGTGAGCCAAATATCTGATAATCTGCAGCCAATCTTTCACTTTCTCAGTACTCCAGCTTCCCTCTCACCAAATATGGGATGTTTTATAATAACTTATTTTTTAAAACAGTTTACATGCAGTAGGTATGCTCATCACTGAATAAGTGGGTCTGCGTCTGCTGAAATAAAGTATCTCCTAAAATACAATGATCACCTATACTGGCATTCATCGTATTTTACTTTCCACCTCTTCTTTCATCCCTCTCCCATTCCTGTTTTGAATTATGCCAAAATTCTAAGAGGATCTCAAATAATGTAGTAACAGGCAATTATACTCAGTTGATTCTATATCTCTTAGTTGAATTTTGATGTGTGACATGTGATGGAAACAATGAGAGTTTTGTTGTACAAGGGTGGTGCAAAAATGAATGTGTCTAATTACCGACCTATCAATATCTCTGGTGTGGTGGTGAAGATTTTAAAGTTGGTAAGATCTCTCATACATGGAGCCTGTTTAGCTCAGTGGTTGTAGCGTTTGCACACCACAGTGCTTGACCGCACAAAGAAAGACTTGCTTTTGAATCTAGTCGACAACTAGAGAAAATTTTTTTTTAAGTCTTTTTTCAACCGGTTCCCGTGTTAGTTGATCTCTGGCACGGGCAAGGGTTTTTTTTTTTTCTCCAGGAAACTCTGGTTTTTTTGTCCCACAAACTCAAGAAAATTGACCGTAGAACCCACACTATTTCAGACATTAAATATATTGTGTTAGGGTTAGGGACCACGAGATGGCAGCACTTATTGAGCTGTCTCTCTTCACTGCATGCCGGTTAATTAATGATAGCCTTGGGCCAGCTATCTCTGATTGGGTGCCAGTAGAGAGTGAACTGCCTACTCAGTCTCCAAAAGTTAGACAGGGCTAAAAAGGCCTCATCTACTCCCTATACAGGAATAAAAGGCGTTAGCTGAAGATCTCTCATACAGAAATGAGTAAGCAGACAGGACAGCAGGGGTTTACTAAAGGGAGGTCATGTTTTAGCAACTGCTCATGTTTTATAATGATGGTGCAGCCAAGTTGGATAAAGGGAATGGATACACTATATACTGTAGGAATTCGCTAGGGACATTTGATAGGATACCACATGGAAGGTTGTTGCATAAACTGGACAATATGTGATATTGTCCAGTTTATAATGGAATATAAACTCTTGACCTGGATAAGTGGTTGATTGACAGACAAGTACCAAAAATTAGTACACGGTGGATGTAAATCTGGCAGATTTAAGGTGACCAGTGGTGTACTCGAGGGTTCAATCCTTGGACCCTTGTTGTTCAACCTATACATTAATGTCATTAGGAAGGATCTAACAGATGTTTGATTGTTTGCAGATGACACAAAAGTAGGGGGGTAATCAGAGATTCTACTTGAAAATGGCTAGCAATTCAGTGCTAGAAAGTGTAAAGTTATGCATTTCGGTATGATAAGATTTCTACCACCTTATGCACCCTACTACGAGCAGGAAAGCTGGAGAATTTGAAAAATGAAATGAGAAAAGAAAAAAATAAAATAAATATTACAGGAGCTGAAGCAAGATGGAAAGATGGAGAATTTAAAAGCGATGAATACAGAGTAACTATACAGGCAGTGAAAATGGACAAGGCAGGCTAACATTTTTAATGGATAAATAGGCAACTAAAGCACTGATAGAAGTAGAAGTAATCAGTACAAGGTGCATAATGGCAAAATTATCAGCCAAACCACTGGATCTGATAATAATACAAGTATATAATCGAAAGAATGGATGATAGCGAAAGTTCGAAGCATGTTGCACTGAAAGTACAGAAAGATGAATGAGCATGAAAATGGGAAGAATGATAGCGAAAGTTGGACGCATGTTGGACCGAAAGTACGGAAACAAAGAAGAATGAATGAGAGTGAAAGTGAGAAGAGGGGGTCGAGAGTTAGAAAGATTGAATGGTAGAGAGAACGTGTCCTGAGATTTGGAAGTTGAAATGGATTGGATGAGGCAAAAAATAAAATGGATGCGGAATGAAATTAAGAAAATTCGGGTAATGGAAGGGTATGATGTATTTCGTGAGGACAGAAGGGGTAAAAAGGGAGGGGGAGTGCTATTGATGATATAGAAAGAGTGATGTCCATATAAAGTAGATATGCAAGAGGGAAATAGTGCCAATGGTTCTGAGGCAGTATGGTGCGAGATAGAGGTGAATGGAATCAAATACTTGGTGGGATGTTGTTATAGACTAAGTAACGTGGATGGTGGTGATAGTGAAATGTATAGTCAAATTAGCCAAGTAAATAAGAAAAGGATGTTCATTATGGGTGATTTTAATTATGGCAACAGACTGGAATGATGAGATAGCAACTGGAAGTAAAGAAAATGTGTTTCTTGAGATTTTGAGAGATAACAACCTCAGACAGTATGTAACAGAGGGCACACGGGGATTGAGGGTCTTGGATTTGGTCATCTCATAAGAGGATGTAATTATAAATGAGGTGTCAAATCATCCACCAATTAGTGAGAGTGACCATGAGTTTGATTACCTGGGTGGTTGCCAGCAATGCGAGGACCCCTGTGAGAAAAGGGTATATGTGGATCTACGAGGGGGGGGGCGAGTATGAAGAGCTCAGGAGACAGCATGCGGATGTAGCGTGGAATGAGGAGTTAGCTGGAAAAGAGATCAATGCAGATTGGGGGATTTTCAGAAACTATCTAGTAGATGCAATGTCTAAATGTATTGCAAGGGTGAGAAGGTTAAATAAGGTAGGTGTGAGATGGATGAATAAAGAGTTTAAGCATGCGATACAGAGAAAAAGGGCATTGTGGAGGCAGCATAAGAAAAGTGGAAATAACCAATTCAATGAGGTCTACAAAGACCAAGCAAGGAGGGTGACTTGGTTGGTGAGGGTAGCTAAAGAGAGGTATGAACAGCAGTTGGCCCATGAAGCCAAAAAGAAAATCCTAAGGAATTCTTTCGATATGTAGCCAGCAAAAGAAAGAATAATTATGGAAGGACGACATTGATTGGAGAAAATGGTATAAAGACAGCTGATGCAGAATGTGTGGTGGAGATACTTAATGAACAATTCATAAAGATCTTTCAATATTGTGAATGTGACTTCATGGAAGGATTGAGAGCAGTTGATGATGGGGAGGTGAGACTGACTGCAGGTTAGCAAGAGGTGTATGGGGAGTTGAGTAAACTAGATGTTAATAAGGATGTGGGACTTGATAATATATCACTACGTATTCTGAAAGAATGTGCCAGGGAGTTGACACCTGCCTTGACATATTTTTTTAATACGAGTCTTGCACTCAGTCAAGTTCCTAAGGAGTGGAAGGAGGGCAAGATTGTGCCACTTCATAAAGGAGGTGATCGAACTCAAGCATCAAACTATAGGCCTATCTGTGTGTCAGGTGTTGTGGTTAAGTTGTTGGAGAAGCTTGTGAGAAATAGGATCCAGAGTTGGGTTGATAACAATGGTATTATCTTTGATGAAGTATGGATTTGCTAAAGGGAGGTCATGTTTTAGTAATCTACTTACTTATTACAATAAAGTGATTGCGTCCTTGGACAGAGGAAAAGGATACACAGTAATATACTTGGATTTCGCAAAGGCTTTTGATACAGTACCTCATGATAGATTGACAGTCAAACTAGGCAAATGGGTTTGGATATTAGCTTGGTGCATTGGATTGGAGACTGGCTATCTGATAGGTATCGACAAGTTGTGTATGAGGGAGCAATATCCAGGAAAAAGAAAGTCACTAGTGGAGTGCCTCAGCGGTCTGTTTAAGGTCCATTACTGTTTAACTTGTATATTAATGATATAGGTGAAGATTTGGATGGAGATATTCAATTGTTTGCAGATGATGCAAAGTTGGGATGAACCATGAAGTGTAGTGAAGATGTTGTTCCCTTATAGGAAAAATTGAATAGATTGAGTGATTGGGCATGGAATTGGGGATGTGAATTCAATGTTGCAAAATGTAAGGTTTTAAAATTTGGAAAACAAAGATGGATGCAGAATTTATGCTTGGTGAAAATATATTGTTGGAAGTAGAGGAAATAAGAGATCTGGGGGTGATAGTGGATAAGGATCTAAAATTTACGGGACACATAGCCAAAATTGTGAAGACAACACAAAGGCTTCTGGGAATGATGTGGAGGACACTGACTTGTAGAAGTAGGGAGAGTCTTGTTCCGTTGTATAAGGCTTTGATTAGGTCACACATGGACTATTGTGCCCAGATTTGGTCACCGGGTTTTCAGAAGGATGAAGAGATGCTGGAAAGGGTCCAAAGGAGATTGACTAAGGTAGTTTCTGACCTCTGGAATGTCGAGTATGAGGAAAGATTGAGAAGATGTAATTTGCAGAGTCTGGTGGACAGGACAAAGAGGGGAGATATGATAGAGACCTACAAGTTGGTAAGGGGTTGTTATAGGATCAATGCTGGAGAAGGTTTACAGAAAATAGTGGGAGATCAGGTGAGAATCAGAGGTCATCCCTGGAAACTGTATAAAGAGGGTGTGAGTAGGGGAGTGAGAGTTAGGTTTTTTTCGTGCAGAGTTGTGAATGATTGGTATGCCTTGCCTGAGAATGTGGTGTCTGCAAAGAGTTTGAATGTGTTTAAAACACGGTATGATGAGCTGTGTTTGTGATAAAAAGACCTCCAGATGAGTCTTTGACTCCATGAGGTCTTGGGGTGGTAATAATAATATATGCCAAAATCAGGACACAATGAAAATGAAGTGGAAAAAAAAATCTATGAACAAATAGAAGAAGAAACATCTGACATCAGTGGAAAGTTTGGCCTTGGGACAAGAAACAAAAGAGGACAATAGAAGAAAACCTTATGATCACTAACACCTGGTTTGAAGCTCCCAAGAGAAGATACGTTTGGAAGAGTCCTCAAAACAACTTCAACTGCTTGTAAAACAGTGATATTGGAACACCAAGTTATGAAAGCTATGGCTTTAGACTTGCCATTTTCTTAGACTTAGCGAAGGCATTTGACAGGGTGCCACATGATAAGCTGATATTTAAGTTTCAGCACATGGGTTTGGATGTCAGATTGGTCAACTGGATTCAGGATTGGCTGTCCGATAGGTATCAGAGAGTTGTGTATGGTGGGGCAGTTTCAAGGAAGCAGAGGGTTACAAGTGGGGTCCCACAGGACTTTGTACTGGGACCTATATTGTTTAACCTTTATATCAATGACATTGTCAGTACATTGCAAGGGGGTATTCAGTTGTTTGCAGATGATGCGAAGCTGGGAAGGATTATTAGTAATAGTGCAGATGTGGCAGTCCTATAAAAGGATTTGAATAAGCTAGATAGATGGGCAAATGAATGGGGTGTCGGCTTAATGCAGCAAATTGTAAGGTTTTGAGGTTTGGGAAACATCGATGGGACACTGCATACTCTATGGGAGGAGTTATACTGGAGGAAGTAGGGGAGACAAGAGATCTGGGGTTGATGATTGATAGAAATCTGATATTTAGGGGACATATTGCAAAGGTGGTGAAGGTAACGCAGAGGATTGCTGCAATAATGATAAGGACACTGACCTGCAGAGATAAAACAGTTATCATTCCGTTGTATAAGACTCTGATCAGACTACACTTACAAAGATGGTTCCATGACTGTACAATGATACTTATGAGGATCGACTGAGGGAATGTGGTCTGCAGAGTTTGGTGGATAGAAGGAGAGGCGATATGATTGAGACTTTTAAAATGTTGAGAGGTGGTTACAGGGTCGACACTGGGGAGTTCTTTCGCTTGGTTGAACAGCGGGAAGGAGCGATGACAAGAGGCCATCCCTGGAAGTTATGAAAGGAAACTGTGAGCAAGAAGGTGAGTTGTTTCTTTGCATGGCAGGTGGTTGAACTGTGGAATGCATTGCCTGAGGGAGTGGTGAGAGCAAGAACGCTCAATGAGTTCAAGTAGTGGCATGATAGACTTTGTGTTTCTTAGGAGGGGACCTCCCCTCGATGAGTCTTGATAGACTTTGTTTCTTAGGAAGGACCTTCCATGATGAGTCTTTTGACTCCATGGAGGCCTGAATAATAATAATAATTTACCAGAAGCAGATATAGGATCTGAACACAACCTAGTAATAATAAAAAGTCAACTAAAATGGAAAATCCCAAAAAAGCCCAAAACTAGAAAGAAACAGAATGTAGAAATTTTAAAAGAAAAGGAAATGAAACAAACATTTCAGAGATTGCACTGACAAACATAAGTTTAAACAAGAAAAAGAACTGGGAAATACAGATACTGACACACTCTGGAAAGACATCAAAACAATAATAAATGGAGCAGCAGAAGAATGCATAGGAATAAAACCACAAAGAACCAAAAAAGCCATGGATCACTACGGAAATATTACGTAAAATGGAAGAAAGATGAAAACAGAAAAATATTAACACAACAGGACAAATGATGTATAAAAAACTCAAAAATGAAGTGGAGAGAGAATGCAGAGAAGCTATAGAAAACTGGTTGAATCAACAATGCAAGGAAATAGAAGAAATACAGAAACTAGGAAGAAGAGATCTAATATACAGAAAGATAAATATTACACACAAACACAGAAGTATAACCACTTTTGTGCTAAATGACAAACAGGAAAACCCAATAACGGACCCTGTGATAAAGAAGAAAAGATGGCAAGAACTGTATAAAGAAATAAAACCACTTCAGCAATTGCCAGAAAGGAAAGAAGAACTCATAAATAATACAATGCAAATTACTCGTGATGAATCCGACAATGCACTCAACTATTGCAATGAATAAGGCACCAGGCATAGACAAAATATCAATCAAGTTACCCATCTCTAAAAAGACTAAATCAATAGAATGTACCCACTACAGGACAATAAGCTTAGTAAGTCATATGTCAAAAATACTCCTAAAATAATAAAAGATTGACTGGAACCAAAATCTGAAACCTATCGTGAAGAAAACCAATTTGATTTCAGAAAAGAACGAGGATGCAATTCTAGCCCTAAGGCATCTTGGTGAACATATAGGACAAGGATGACACTTGTATATATGCTTTATAGACTACAAAATGTTATCTGACATGGTCTAATGGCATAAACTCTTCCCATTGTTGAGAGAGGCAGGAGTAAAAGAACAAATAATAAAGTTGATTTGGCAACTGTATGAACATCAAACTGAAGTAGTGTCTCTGCAAGAAGGTTGATCAGAAACAGCTAAAATAGAGAGATGTAAGACAAGGATGCCTCTTCTCCCAAATCCTTTTTAACATTGTGGCTGACAAAATGATGAGGGAAGCTTTAAATAAAGAGTACGGAATTGTGATAAACGGCAAAAGAGTAAATGTTATTAAATTTGCAGACGACCAAGCAATAATAGCAGGATGCTTTAATAAATTGGAGAAAATGCAGAAAAGAATAAATAAAAAGACATCTGAACATGAGAATAAACTTCATGAAAACAAAGACAATTATAATAGGAAAGAAATCCCATATTGTAAACATTAGAACAGAAGATAAACTAATTAAACAAGAAACTTCCTTCCACTACTTGGAACAATTGATCACGGAAGATGCACACTGAACAAAAGAAGTGAAATCAAGAATTGCACAGGCAAAAAAAAATATTTTCTGATACAAATCATATACATCAAAGCAAATTGATATCAAATTAAGAAAAAGACTAGTAAAGACTTATGTCTGGCCAGTCACATTACATGCGTCAGAACTCTCTAGTCCTGCGACATGTGATGCTGGAGATGATTAATGAAAGGAAATGAGTTAGAAAGAAAAAAAAAGCAACAAAATTCTCAAGGAAGTTGGCAAAGAAAGTATATTGTAGACCATAAAGAAAAGGAGACTCAAATGGATAGGACTCCTGGGTAAAAGAATGAGGGAAATACCAAGAATGAACTTCAATGAATAACTATGTGAGGATTCAGGAACAAGAAGATATGGAGAAATGAAGAGAATGAAAGAGAGGAACAAATGGCAGAAACAGTGTGCTACAGCCAACCAGTCCATGGACTGAAAGACCACACGATGATGGCGAAGATTTCTAATGGCACATTATATTAGCAGGGTTATGCTACAAGAAACTGATGAGGGCAGGGATCTTGGCATAATGGTGGATAGGAATTTGGAGTTCAAAAGTCACATAGTAAATACAACTCAGATGATCACTGCAATGCTGAAGCAAACCTTGATACATAAGAATAAGGAAGACTTCGGCTTTTTTTACAATGCCTCGATATGACTACTATGTGCATATTTTGTCTACTAGATTCCAAGGGGATAAAGAAGCTGTGGAAAGGTACAAAGATTATATTAAGATTCTGGAATTGAGGTTATGAGGTTATTCTCTCTTGAGTGAGAGAGAGAAAAATAGTTTGCCTGTTGAAATAGCAATTGCATGTAGTGTGAATAAGTATAAAGAAAGGTATCATGCTGGTTTAGGTGATGTATAGCCTCTCTAGGTAAAGGTTGAGTCCTTTACTTCCTGGAGGTATCAGATAATAATAATAATGTAGCGATGTCTGCAGAAGAGAGGAAAATATTTTTTTTTTTTATCTTCTAAGGCACTTTATACCATATCAATCCACCTATATCTTGGTCTTCCTCTGGGTCTTTTTCCTGCCAACCTGGCAGAGAACACTTGTTTTGCTAATCTTTCCTCTCCCATTGGGGTGTTTAAGGGTCAAAGCTGTATAACTGAGAAGAGATCTCCACATAGCCTTTAAAGGAATGCAGAGAACCGACCAGGGGCTATGACCTAATGTCCAATCCTCACCTTCTTGTGGTACATCCTGTTAGGTATCTACCTAGACACTGAACGAACAAGGATGAGCTGGCAATTTATGATTTAGCCGACCAAATTGTATTCTTATTAGCTTAAACCAATAAAATGATTGTATTATTATTTTTACTGTTCCAATTCTTTTATTAACAGACTTAATGCTTTAAATTTGGATAGATGTGTCCTGATGGATAAATAATATTCCAATTAAAACCAGCACTACAGCAAATTAAATTTGAATCTTAATAATTCTTTCAGCATGATTCTACAATAGCTTGTTTTAAGTGTCACTATTTTAACTCTTGTTCAAAATCACCTGGGGGAAATCATCTGAAGTTTGGCACATTCCTCTTGAGACATTTCATATAGTTGAAGTATCAGAACAGAAGCACAAGTAGTAGACAGCACTGAATGTGTTAGAACTAAATATATGGCCAGAATAGAATTATGTCAATATCAAGTGATGAGAAGGTAAGACTTTTTTCATCCTTTCACAGCTCATTCTACATTAACACTAACTAGTCAGGTTCAGTCTATTCAAGCATTATGACAAAGAAATTGTATATACAAAGTACTGAATATAATAATTAATGCATGCAATTTTTTGAGTACAACTTAAGCATGCAACTCTGAAATCAGTATTATTATTATGCAGACTAATTAGCTTTGTTTAATGTATCTATTATCTCTTAAATATAATAAACTCTCTAAACAATAATCCCACTTCACACAAAAACTCAAGTTAAAAATAATAATTTTATTTACCTAAGACAGAAATTATTATTTTCCTGATCTTCATGGAGTCAGAAGACACATCATGGGAGGTTACCACTAGTCAACACAAAATATCATACCACTCCTTAAAATCATCCACAGTCTGCACATTTGCCAACCTCTCAAACAATGCATTCCATTCTCCAACCACTTTCCATGCAAAAAACTTACTTCTTATCCTTTTACTCACCTCCTTTTGCAACTTCCAGGGCTGGCTCCTTGTCTTTGCTTCTTTATCTCATTCTACCATATGAAAAATCTCCTCAGCGTTAATATGATAACTTTTTAAAAACTTAAATGGCTTGATCATATCCCCCTTTTGTCTTCTATCCAGCAAACTCTGCAGTCTGCATGACCTCAGTTTATCTTCATAATCAACATTTTACAGTCCTAACATTATTTTTGTTATCTTGATTCCCTTCAAATCCCAGTGACAGGATCTCAGCACAGAAATCCAGATGTGGTTTGATTAAATCTTTATACAATGGGACCAGCACACTTTTCTCTCTCAAGGTCAATGTTATCCTCAACACTGCCACATTTCTCTGACATGTCTTCACAATCTTTGTAATATGTCCTTGGAAATATCTCTGTCAACAATCACCCCAAGATCTTCCTTGCTTCCTCCACTTATTCCAGTATAACACCGCCAACTGAGTATGAAGCATCCCATATGTGGATCCCAAATTTTAAAACCTTATATTTACTTGCATTGAACTCGTATCCCTATTCATTTGTCGAACTTTTCAGTTTATTCAAATTCTCTTGAAGTATCGAAACATCAGCAGTATTACTAATAAACCTACCAAGCTTCACATTACCTGCAAACAACTGAACATCTCCCAGTAATCCTGTGACAACATCATTGGCATAAAGACTGAACAGCAATGGTCCAGGCCTGAACATTGTGGAACTCTACTTGTAACTTTCCTGATCCTCCATATACAACTGATATCTCTCAGAGAGCCAATCACCAATCCAATCCACTAACTTGATATCCAAACCCATATAATGCAACTAGTCATTGATACAAATGTTTTGGTCCCAGTATCATCAGAATGCATCATAAATGTAGGCTAACAATAAATTGTGTAACAACAGAATTCAAAAACCTAGAAGTGACTATGAAAAACAGCTGTTTATCATTGACAAAAGGCAGTGTAAGGTAAAAATTTGTTTGCAGATGAAGTTTTCCTGGGCATTCTTTCAATCTTCACAGAAATACCTTTGAGACTGGAATGAAAATCTATCTTGCTAGTGTCAAATATATTCATAGTGAGAAAACTGCCCATCAAGATAATATACTTTTCAGGTTGTAATAAACAGCCCAAAACATCTAGCAAAGTTGAAACTGAAGTTAGCAGTAGTCACCAGACTTATACAGAAAAACAACTTTTACACAGCTTTTTAGCCTTGATCATGGCTTTATGCATTATTGTGCACAATTGTTGTTCCTTATTTTCATAGTAATGAGGATATGTTGAAAAGGGGTGCAGAGAAGACCAACTAAGGGTTGTAACTGATCTTTGATATGTGGAATATGAGGACACATTGAAGGAATGCAGCTTTCAAAGTCTTGTGAATAGGAGGAAGAGAGGGAATATGACTGAGACATTTAAGCTGGAAAGGGAGTTGCTAACAGGTTAATGTGAAAGAAATTTTTTTGTAGAATGGGAGTAGAACAAGAGGACATACCTGGAAGTTGTATAAGAAGAGTGTGAGCAGGGGCCTATGGAGTAGATTTTTTGCATGGAAAGTGGTTAGCCAGTGAAATGTTTTGCCCAATAAGAGGGTGGTCTGAAAAGTTCTCTGACTAACAACGAAAAAACGAATTCATAATTTAAAAATTATTAATTTTTCAACATAACCTCCCTTAAGACTAATACATTTAATCCAGCAATGATCCAGGTCCATTATCCCATCCGTGTAGTGGTTCTCAGTAAGATCTGCAAAATACCCCTCTACAGCAATCACCTCTTGATTCGAAGAAAACGCTGACCAGTGAGGAAGAGTTTTAGTTTTGGAAAGAGATAGAAGTCAGAGGGAGCCAAATCTGGGGAATAGGGTGGATATTCCAACAATTCATAGTGCAGATCCCTTAATTTTCTCATTGCCAAAACACCTTCGTGGGCAAGGTGCACTGTCCTGATAGATGATTTTTTTTCTTCTGCGAACCAGGTCTTTTCTCACAATTTTTCTTGTGTAGTTTGGTTAAAAGATTAGAATAATATTCCCTGGTTATTGTTTTACCTTTTTCAAGATAATTAATAAAAAAAATGCCTTTAGCAACCCAAAATATCGATGTCATGACCTTTCCTGCTAATGGGTTGTTCTTTGGCACTGAACAACCAGCTTCTGTCCATTGTTTTGACTGCTGTTTGGATTCTGGTGTGTAATGGTGAATCCAAGTCTCATTCATAGTAATAAATCAACGCACAAATTCAGTTTTATTCTTGTTAAAACGCTCCAAGCACTGTTCAGAGATTTTCATGCGAGTGCGTTTTTGATCTGCTTGGAGCAAGCACGGCACCCATCTCGCACAAAGCTTTTTCACTTGCAATTCTTCATGCAAAATATATCCTACACATTCTTTTGAATTGCCTATAGTCTCAGCAATTTCATGCACTTTGACTCACCAGTCATTCAATACCATATTGCATACTTGATCAATGATTTCTTGTGTTGTTGCACTTTTTAGACGTCCTTCACGTGGATCATCTTTAAGGCTGGTACTGTTGTGTTGAAACTTGGCAGCCTATTTCTTAATTGTCGACAATGAAGGAGAAGAGTGCCCATAAACTTTTATGAACTTCGAATGAATTTCTTTTGGCGTTAAACCTTCTTTTACAAAGAATTTTATAACTGCACGATACTCAATTTTATCCATTTAAAGGGATTCAGACAGCTGTATAAAACAAACTACTTGATATAATGACTTGCAATTTCACATGGATGCTTATGACAGATGTACCAACTTAGAAAAAAAAATCTCGCTGATAGTGTTGCCATCTATGGTTGAGGCTGAGAACTTTTC
Source organism: Typopeltis vanoorti (assembly GCF_054136105.1). Lineage (NCBI taxonomy): Eukaryota > Metazoa > Arthropoda > Arachnida > Uropygi > Thelyphonidae > Typopeltis > Typopeltis vanoorti. The sequence continues at coordinate 107,439,311 of NC_143563.1, forward strand.
AGTTCACCATCGTATTATGGTAAATGCAGATATATTGAATGAGTTTAAAGCACGGTTTGATGGGCTCTGTAAGTAACAGTGTTTGCCTCCCATGATGAGTCTTTAGACTCCACGGAGGTTCGGTATTAATAATAATAATAAAATCTCCAGTTCTAAAATTAATGACCTGTTCAAGAAAAGTTGCAAAGCTTTCTGCCATTATCCTAATCTTAACATAAATGCTTCCCTTCAGTTATTAAAAGGGGAACTCAGCAAGATTGTGGTAAACAATCCATAATTATGTATGTATGTATGCATGCATGCATATAAGCTAGGTCTACTTAACTATTATCTTCAGTATAAAGAACATTTAGAATCCATCAGGCACAAAGACGTTTCAGTCCCAAATGTTCAGCCATGATTGAGTGAACACATCCCACAGAAATATTCAGGACAACACGCAGCTGGCGTACTCTAATTCTGCGATCCTCCTTGAAGATAATCCCAGCGAAAAACACTTGACCTCGACATTGCTTCATCGTGGAAAGCTTCGCGTATCATGTTAAAAGTGTCCGATGCTGATTTTTGCAAACGCACACAAAATTTAATCACATAACGCTGTTTCAAGGACGCTTGCATTTCGACGACTGGTCGCGGCTCGTAGGCACGCCGAAAGAAGCTTGCGTTTAGTCACGTGAGACTCTGGCACATCAGCCGTATATGCCATCTATCAACCTCTTTTGTTAATACAGATAGCAACATTTCTTTATTCCACAGAAATTAATATTGTGATGAGTGGTTTCGCGACAGTAAAATTAGTCTTATTTCTTACTGAACAGCCCTCGTATATTTGTATAATATTTTCAGTAGTCTGCTGTTGTCAGTGAGAGGCTGGAAATGCAAAACCAGGGAAACTAGATATATTAAGGGGAAAGCTATCAAGCATGTGTATAGTCACTATGAGTGCAGGAATGATTATGAAGAGTTGGGTGTAATTTTCCAGGTTTCAAATCTGAATGGATAGGTAATGACAATATGAAGGGTAACTGTGGGCCCAAGGGGATGTTGAAATGAATATACACAAAATCCTGAAGTATCAGAAATAAAGGAGAGAAATTTTTAGCATTGGTCGGCTCAAGTTGGCCAAAAATTATTGGCATCAGCAAGACCTGGTTGTCAGAGAATGTAATGGATATTGCATTTTTGGAGAAGATAGAAGAAATAGGGTACAAAGAGAGATATTATTAATGATAGCTGAAGAATGTCAAACCAACAAAAATACAAGTTAAGGAAGATATATCTGATGGAAATGGTTCGTTTGAAGTTGTCTGGTGTGAAATAGAGGCCAACAAGACAGAATATACTTGTTGGTTGCTGCTGTAGACATGGGGGTCCAAAAGAAAATGTGACTGAGGGATTTGAGAGTGTTGGATTTGGTAATAGCATCAGAAGATCTATCTATAACTGCAGTAGCAACTCTACCTCTGATCAGAGAAAGTGACCAAGCAGTCTTGTCCTAGGATGATTTAAATAAATTGGCAGTTTGGTTAAAGGACAATGGTTATCAATTCAATGTTGTAAAATGTAAGGTAATGCACTTCAGGATGAAAAGATTACAGACTTAATATTACTGAGGGTACTAGTTTACAGGAAACTAATGAGGCTCGGGATCTGGGGATGGTGGTGTATAGACTTGAAATTCAGAGACTTATTGCAAGAGTTGGCAAAATAGTTCAGAGGATTACTTGGATGCTGAAGAACACATTAACAAGTAAAGATAGGGAGGTTATTACCCCTCTTTATAATGATATGATTCGGCCATAAGTTGACTACTATGTACAATTTGGTCACCTGCGTTTTTTGAGGATCAGGAGGTGATGGAGAAAATTCAGAGATGAGTAAACAAGCTGGTGACAGGTCTGTGGAATGTTCCCTATGATGACAGACCGAGGATGTGTGGGTTGCAGAGTTTAGCTGACAAGCATAGGAGAGAGGATGTGGTAGAAACTTATAGGTTACTAAAGGGATAATTATAAGATTGACACAGAAGAAATTTTTCATGGGAAGTAGGGGTAAAACAAGGGATCACAACTGAAAGTTGTCTAAGACTGTGGTTTGTAAGGATGTGCAGACTAGGTTCTTTATTTGGAGAGTGGTTAATGAGTGGAATGGATTGCCAGAGGTGGTTGTGAGCACCCTAATAGTGAACAGGTTTAAGGAGATGTATGACAGGCATTGTGTTAATAGATAGAGTGGGTCTCCTGCAACAAGTTCTTTGACTCCATTTCTCAAAATAAGAAAAACATGGATGTAAAATTATTCAAATTAAGTGGATATTGAATCCAACATTATTTCAAAGCCGAATAGAGAAACTACAAGTTTCGTGCCGAATATAGAAACTACAAAAGTTTCGGCAGATCCAAGCATAAGCAAACCTTTCATGACAGGGGCAACTCGTAGTAAAGGTGGAGTAAGCTCTGATTACTATCCTTAGCATTTCCCATAATGTAAAATATATCTCCTAGCAGACACGTATGATGTTATACATTATGGTGTTGGGGGGGGGGGGGTCACTACCCACTCTGGTTTCGACCTTTGTTGAGGTCTCGTCAGTGGGAGCCAGACCCAGATGTAAATACTCAGATTGAAGTGATGCAGAACTTATACTTCATACGAGTTGCCATACTTGGATGCCAAAAAAGGTGACACCTTTTTTGGCATCCAAGAATTACTGAAATGGATGTAAATTTGCTGAGTTAAAAGTGAAGACTTTAAAATTATAAATTCCCTAAGTTCTTTATCATGTTCATTTTTTACGTTTTATGCCACCAAAAAAAAGATAAATTCACTTTTCAATACAGAAATAATGACTACTTTGTTGGTTGGGTTATCTTTTAATCAGTAATAGGTTAATAAATTCTTCACCAAGATACATATACGAGGCAAAGAATATGTAAATCGCTATTTCAAACAGCATTTTTGAACACGATCATGTTTCTGAATCTGTGATTTAGAAATGTTTATCAACAGCTTTCTTCAGTTCACTGATGGATGATTGTCTCTCCATGTTTCTTCCATTTTGGCCTTCCATCTTGAGCATCTGGTTACTGAAATTTATTTATGATCTTTTATTACTAATTGCAATGTCCATTACCTTTGTTTGCTTCCTTATTCAATCATTATTCATTTTATCTAACTGTTTTATTCCCCAAATGGCTGTTTCCAGTTTCTCCAGATGTTTTTTTTTTTTAATCAGGCTCCAAGTTTCACTATCATAGATCATTGCTGAGAGTACACACTGGTTGTAGCTCTTTCTTTTTAAGCAGTTTGCTAAATTGCTGTTAAATACATCTCCATTATTATTATTATCCCAAGACCTCATGGAGTCAAAGACTCATCTAGGAGGTCCTTTTATCATACACACAGCTCATCATACCGTGCCTTAAACACACTCAAATTCTCTCCATTATATTCTTCTCTTCCTCCTATCCACTAGACTCTGTAAATTGCATCTTCCCAACCTCTCCTCATATTCAACAATCCAGCGATCAGCAAGTACCTTAGTAGGTCATCTCTGGACCCTTTCCAACATCTCTTCATCCTTTTGAAAACCAGGTGACCAAATCTCTGCACAGAAATTCATGTGTGGCCTAATCAAAGCTTTATACAATGGAACAAGAATCTCCCTACTTCTACAAGGTTAGCATCCTCTGCATCATTCGAGAATTCTTTGTGTTGCACAATTTTAGCAATGTGTCCCCTAAATTTCAGATCCTTATCCATTATCACTCCAAGATTTCCTCCATCTCCAACAATATATCCACACCAAGCATAAATTCTACATCCCATCTTTGTTTCCTTTTAAAATTACATTTTGCAACATTGAACTTGCATCTCCATTTCTGTGCCCATTCACTCAATTTATTCAAGTCTTATTGTAAGGCCACAACATCTTCTCTACTCTTTATAGTTAGTCCCAACTTTACATCATCTGCAAACAACTGAATGTCCCCATCCAAATCTTCACCAATATCATTAACGTACAGGTTAAACAGCAATGGCCCTAAAACAGACCCCTGAGGTACATCACTAGTGACTTTCCTTTTCCAGGATATTGCTGCCCCATACACAACTTGCTGATACCTATCAAATAGCCAGTTTCTGATTCAATGCACCAATCTAATATCCAACCCCATCCACTCCAGTTTGACTATCAACTTATCATGCATGTTGTTTATTATTTTAACGGTATAATAGACCACAGAAACTAAGTAAATAATTAATTTATTAACTAGATGCTGATATTTCGCTGGTATTATAACCAGCATCTTCAGAGCACAAAAACACTGTTTGTCACAATACGCGAGACTAAAACAACATGGTGTACTTCAACAAAACTGTAGCAGCAACACAAAGACTAGAGTCCTGATTTTGGCGCCCTCTATCTGAAAAAAAAAAAAAAAAAAAACGCTATCATATATTACTAGAGTCCTAGAAAAGTGCTAGTTTTTTCTTAATATGACTGTCTCCCAGATCTTCGGCAAGTTAATACAGCCATATTTGTTGAGATTTGGAGTGTGTTTTAGGGCTTCTGTCACCTCTAAGAACAATCACTCTGATTTATATGGGTTTCTGTGTAGTACTTTTGTGTCCTTCCAGTTGATCCTGTGTGCAGGGGTATCCAGAGCATAGTCTGCTAGGCCCGACTTCCCATAATGGTATTTCCGGACGTATTGTTTATGTTCGCTGATGCGGATATTCACAGTTCTTCCTGTTTGACCGTAGTAGGCTTGATTGCATGAGCAGGGTACTTGGTAGACTCCTGGATGTGATAAAGAAGGAATGCTGTCCTTGGGTGAGCGGATGAGGGTGGCTAATTTGCTACATGGTCTGAATGTAGTGCGTAGTTTATGTTTATTGAGAATTCTTGAGATCTTTTCGGATGTGCCTTTAATGTAAGGGATGGTGACTGTTTTGTTGTAGTTCTCTGTGGTGGATGGTGGGAGGGGTTTCTTAGGAGTGTTTAGTATTTTGTTTATTTTTTGTGGATTGTAGCCGTTGGCCAAGAAGGTGTGGCGTAAGTGAGTCAGTTCAGCAGTAAGAGCCTTGTCATTTGAACAGATTGCTCTCGCTCTATGGGTTAACGTTTTTAATATGCCATATAGTTGAGAAGGATGATGGTGTGATTGTTTGTGTAAGTATCTGCCTGTATGTGTGGGTTTTCTGAAAACTGAAAATGATAAGGAACCATCTGGGAGACGTGTGATGAGTGTATCCAGGAAGGGCAGACAGTTGTTGGCTTCCAGTTCCATAGTAAAGTGGATTTTTGGATGTTGGCTATTTAAATGTGCTAAGAATGTTTTCAATGTCTCAGGGCCATGTGGCCAAATAGCAAGCACATCATCAACATAGCGTAGCCAAAGTGTTGGTTTGAGAGTGGCTGTATTGATTGCTTGTTTTTCCAGGTGTTCTATGTAAAAGTTGGCTAGGGGGGAGCCCATGGCTGTCCCATCAATTTGTTTGTATATTTTCCCTTTCCATGTGAAATATCCTGCATGTATTGTGAATTTGAATAGTTCAAATATATCAGGGGGGAAGTGTGACTTCAGTAGATTGAAGGTTTCTATTAGTGGTACATTTGTGAATAGTGAAGTGATGTCAAAGCTTACTATTAAGTCTGAGCTTTTTAGGGTGAGGTGTTGTAAGATGCTTTTTAGGTGTGCTGAATTTTTGATAAAGGAGGGAGAATTGTTAGTGAGAGTGGCTAGTAGCTTCGCTAAATGTCTAGCTAGTTTGTATGTGGGACTATTTATACTGTCCACAATTGGGCGTAGGGGTGTGTGCCAGGTTTGTGAATTTTTGGTGATCCATAGATCCTAGGTGTTTTAACATGGAAGGGTTTGAGTTTGTTAATGTATTAAGTTTTTTCTTAATGTAATAAATTAAGAAAAAACTAGCACTTTTCTAGGACTCTAGTAATATATGATAGCGTTTTTTTTTTTTTTTTTTTTTTTTTTTTTTTTTTTTTTTTTTTTTCCCCCAGATAGAGGGTGCCAAAATCAGGACTCTAGTCTTTGTGTTGCTGCTACAGTTTTGTTGAAGTACACCATGTTGTTTAAGTCTCGCGTATTGTGACAAACAGTGTTTTTGTGCTCTGAAGATGCTGGTTATAATACCAGCGAAATATCAGCATCTAGTTAATAAATTAATTATTTACTTAGTTTCTGTGTTCTATTATACCGTTAAAATAATAAACAACATGTTCAACGAACACATAAGTCTGTCCACACGTTTAACTTATCATGCAGTAATCTATCAAAAACCTTTGCAAAATCTAAGTATTACTGTGTATCCTTCTCCTCTGTCCATGGAAGCAGTCACCTTATTGTAATAAGTAAGTAGATTAAAACATGACCTCTCTTTAGCAAATCCATGCTGTCCATCAAATATAATACCATTGTTGTCAACCCACTTCTGGATCCCAGTTCTCAACAGCTTCCCCAACAACTTAACCACAACACCTGATAGGAAAATTTTCCATCCTGCTGTTATTAAAACTGAAATTTCATTATCAAGTTTATGGTTGTTTGTAATGATGTGGTCCTACATAATTGTGTAAACCCACTATTTCAATCTGATTTATTTCGATCTATTTTTGTTCTAGAGTATTTTCAATATATATTATTTTTGATTTTCAATAATCATTTGTTCTAGTTCTTTTACTGGAAAAATCATTCTTCTATATAATAAAGTATAATAAGAAAGGTGATGAAACTGATATAAGAAATTATAGACCTATAAATCCTCCTCCTAGTCCTTCATAAGATTTTCATAAAAAGTATGGATGGTAGAATAAAGAATATCTTAAATTTTGATCAACCAAAAAAAAAAAAAAAAAAAAAAAAAAAAAAAAAAAAAAAAAAAAAACAGGCAGGTTTCAGAATATCCTTCTCAACTTGAGATCATTTAAAAGCCTTAAATCAAGTAGTGGAAAAAACAAAAGAATATAATATACTAAATTCTTTGGCTTTCATAGATAATGAAAAGGCTTCTGACTCAATACTTATGTAAAATGCTTGAAGCTTTAGATCATAAGAACAGACAATATTTATGTTAACATATTAACTCACACACTCATGTTTATAGAAACAATATCACCTTACATAAATATAGTTTTTTACAAGTTAAATGATTATTTATGGGGTGCTTAAGGGTCAAAGCTGTATAACTGAGAGGAGACCTCCACATAGCCTTTAAAGGAATGCGGAGAACCGACCAGGGCTTCTGACCTAATGTTCAATCCTCACCTTCTCGTGGTGCACCCTGTTGGGTATCTACTTTAATACTGAACGAACGAGCATGGGCTGGCAATTTGGGATTTAGCCGACCAAATTGTATTCTTATTGGTTAAACCAAAATAAAAAATGATGGTACAACATGACAAAATTTCATGCCGGCTGGGGCGTCGCCCGGTTAAACAAGGCCCCCGTTGTTTTCGCCAGGGAACCAGGGCGAACAGCGAAAAGTCAGCTACTGGAACAAATCTGAAAACAAACCCCAACTCAACATCACCAGAGTTAAAGATCAGTACTATCAATAAGAAGCCTGAATGGCAAAGAAATGGAGCTAGCTGAGGAATTAAATAAGTACCAGATCGACATAATAGGGGTGACTGAAACAAAAAAGACCAAAACTGGTGAGATCTTTCTGAGCAATAAATACAAAATGTTATATTCAGGCAATAACAATCAAGGAAAAGAAGGAGTAGCCATAGTATTCAACACAAAATACGAGGCTAATCTTCTTGAATGGCAGTCAGTCTCAAGTAGAGTAATGTGGGCAAATATGAGAATGGGGAACTGGACAATGAGACTTATTTGTGCCTATGGTCCCACAGAAGGTTCTACTAAGGTAGAAGTGGAGGAATTTTTTGAGGCTTTAGAAAAAGCAACTGACACAATGAAAAATGAAAAGTTGGTCCTTGTTGGGGATCTAAATAGTCTACTATTTAGAAAAGAGCAAAGCTAATAATAATGGCAAATATCTGTTGGATTTCTGCTCAGGACATGGACTGGTTATTACTAACACCATGTTCCAACATAAAAATGTGCACAAATTCACATGGAGAGAAGAGGCTAGGAATAAGAAAAGTCTCATTGACTATGTTATTGTTGATACTGATGTTTTCTCCCTGGTGCAGGACACCAGAGTGTACAGAGGATTTGAAATTGGAAGTGATCACTATTTAGTCTTGAGCAGGATAAAATTGAATTTCATATTGAAAAGAATAACATGTAAGAAAGTTTTAAAGCGAATAAAAGTTGAGCAGCTCTCAGATGTAAACTGTAGACTAAAATACAGAAATATTATTGAAAAGAAAATGAAAGAGTTTGAGAACAGGAATCAAACCTTGGAGATTCAGTGGCAAACTCTGAAGGAAACATTGATTGATTCTGCCAGAGAGGCATTTGGTGAGGTTGTGTGCAAAGATAAAAAAATCAGAACTCCCTGGTGGACACAGGAAGTTAAAGAGGCAGTGAAGGAAAAGAAGAAAGCATATCAAAAGTTCCTGGCAAATAAGTCAGCTTTTACTCTTACAGAATACAGAGACAAATGTAAGAAAGCTAAACAGTGTGTAAAACTAGCTAAACAAAAGTCATGGGAGGACTTTGGCAAGAATATAGAAAATAAATATCAAGAAGGTGGCAAAATATTCTGGAGGTTGTTGAAGAAGCTTAGGAATGGAAGAAAGAGTGCTGTAAAAGGAGTTAGAGATGATAAAGGTGACATGAAAATGTGAGAAAAAGATATCCTTGAAGTATGGAGTAATTACTTTGAAAAACTGCTAAATGAAACAAGCAGTGATGACAGCACAGTGATAAAAAACACTGACCAGGCATGCAGTCAGGAATACATATCCATACTTGAAGTAGAAAAAGCCATCAAAGGCTTGAAATGTGGAAAGGCAGCGGGAGTAGATGATATTCGACCAGAAATGCTGAAGTATGGTGGTATAAGAGTCTTACAGTGGCTGCACTGCATAGTTCAGAAAGCCTGGACAGAGGGACGAATTCCCAATGATTGGAGTAGAGCTCTCATAGTACCCATATATAAAAAGGGAAATAAAACTGAATGTGAGAATTACAGAGGTATTTCCCTACTGAGTGTTCCTGGCAAGATCTATGCAAGTATACTTGAGAAACGGTTGAGAAGAATTGTGGAAGAAAAGCTTGGTGAAGAGCAAGCTGGATTCAGGCCAAATAGAGGCTGTCAGGATCAGATCTTCACTTTACAACAAATAGTCGAGAAAGCATGGGAATATAACAAAGATCTGTATTTAAGTTTTGTCGATTTGGAAAAGGCATATGACAAGGTGCCAAGAGAGAAGCTATTCAATACGCTGCAGTTATATGGTGTCAATGGCGCATTATATCAAGCAATACTTAGTCTTTATTTGAGTTGTGAGTCAGCAGTTAGAATTGAAGGAAGTACAGGAAGATGGTTTAATGTTAAATCTGGTGTGAGACAAGGATGTACATTATCCCCTCTGTTATTCATTATCTATATGGATCACATTATGAAGGAAAGTGGTATTAAACATGATATCAAAATTGGAGATGTTAATGTCAGCTCTTTGCTTTATGCGGATGATGTTATACTTCTAAATAAATCCGCTACAAGTCTGCAAGATTCTCTGACTAAATTGAATAGCTGTTGTAATAGATATGGTATGAAGGTCAGCAATAAAAAGACAAAGACAATGAAAATAGGCAGAATCATTGAAAATGTCAACTGTGTTGTGAATGGAGAACCTGTGGAACAAGTAAAACATTTCAGCTACTTAGGCACAATTTTTACTGAAGATGGTAAACTAAATATAGAGATAGACAACAGAATCAGCAAAGCTGGTATCGTGGGAAGTCAATTGAATAAATTCATATGGAATAAGAAAGAAATTAGTCGGAACACTAAATTAGCTGTATACAAGACTGTGTTCAAACCAGTTTTAACTTATGGATCTGAGAGCTGGGTCAGAAGTAAAACACTTGACCAAAGACTAGAGACCGCAGATATGAGAGTCCTGAGAAAGATTAGAGGCGTGAACAGATGGCATCAATGGCAATATCATATTAAAAATGAGGATATTAGGAAAGAACTTGACATTGTCAGCATCCAGGAATGCGTTAGCAGAGCTAATCTCAGATGGTATGGTCACTTAAATAGAATGGGAGAGGAAAGATTAGCAAAACAAGTGTTCTCTGCCAGGTTGGCAGGAAAACGACCCAGAGGAAGACCAAGATATAGGTGGATTGATACGGTACAAAGTGCCTTAGACGATAGAAATATAAGATCTGATAATGTTGGAGTCTTGACAAGTAACAGACTGATTTGGAGGAAAATTGTAGATAGGAAGTTAGTAATGATGTAATTTTTTCATGTAGTACTGTCATATCCTGTACACCCCTTGAGGGTACATGGCAGGAATTTGATGATGATGATGATGATGATGATGATTATTTATTGGTTTTTCATTAGATATTTCATTGTATTGCATCATCTATCATTCCCACAGGTTTCTTTATAATGTAATAGTTGCTGCCATTGTGTCAAGAATTTTTTATGCTAAGACAGCAGAAGGTGGCTTTCACATTTTCATGCTGAGATCGCTGGCTAGTTATGTGCAATTAACACCCTGCAGAAAAAGTGCGTTCAAGCTTTGAATAAAGATGGCTATTCCTCTTATGAAATAGCTAAAAGAGTGTCCTATAGTCAATCTACTGACAGTGGTACGGCTGCTGTTGAAAGTGAAGGAAACCAGATCTGTTGAAAGGAAGAAGGGAACAGGAAGAAAGCCACTGTCTACACCATGCCAAGATCAAGTTCTAAAGTGACTCTGCCTCAAATATCACTGTGCATTGTTCATTGTTCATTATGGGACTGAAAAGAACAGGAGTTGTGGGAAGCTCTGTAACTAACAGAGAAGAATCATTTCACAGGGACTGAGAGCCAGGCACCTTAAAAAGAAGCCCTTGTTAACCAAAAAAATAAAAATAAAAATAGTAAGATTGGCTCAGTATGGACCCCTGATCAGTGGAAAAGAGTAATTTTTTTTTGACAAGAAAAAGTTTAAATTGCAGGGTGCCAACAACAGACAAATGGTTCACAGATGATCACGGAAAAAATTCAACACTGTCTGGTGACAATGCCCAAATTCTCAGCCAGTCAGATGATCTGAGGATGCATGTCGTATCACAGTGTTGGTCGCTTGTACTTCACTTCAGTGGATGTACAAGTGTACCAGAAAATTTTAGAACTGCTGCCTACTATCAGAAATCACTGCCCAGACTGGTTTTGACCTTTGTTGAGGTCTCGTCAGTGGGAGCCAGACCCAGATGTAAATACTCAGATTGAAGTGATGCAGAACTTATACTTTACCATACAAGTTGCCACATCACAAAAGGTGTCACATCACAGAAGGTACCAAGAATTACTGAAATGGATGTAAATTTGCTGGGTTAAAACTGAAGAATTTAAAATTATAAATTCCCTAAGCTCTTTATCATGTTCATTTTTTACACGTTTTATGCCACCAAAAAAAAAAAAAAAAGATAAATTTAAATATTTTTATCATAATGATATCTTGACGAACTGCATCTTTCAGAATGACTCTGCACCTTGTCATAGGGCAGAAAGTGTAAGTAATGCTATTATAATCCTAAAATATAACATACAAATTGAGCTTAGTACTTAAAAAAGTAATTAAAAGACTGCATGATTTTGTCATTTATAATAATATGAGAATAATAAATTCAGTGTTTAAACACAAGGAAATACATAAATATATTTGGTCAGCCAGAGGATACAAATCAGTAATTGACTATATTATCACAAATTTTAAATTAGCGGAGTTAATTTTAGACGTAACAGCATATCGAGGCTTTGAATTAAACTCTGATCATTATGTGGAATCAGTAAAAATTTGATTTAAACCAACATGGCTAAAAACACATAAAATTGAAAATTCTTACCAACAAAGCTACAAAAGTTCTTCATTACAGGATCCCCAAGTTAGACAACAATATTAAAAATGCACAAACTTAAAAACAGAAACCACACATGAATCAAGTGACATAGAAGATGAATGGGAAAATTTGAAACAAATTCTTACAAAAGCAGCAACAGAAACCTTAGAAAAAACAGGATTACAAGACTGGAACAAAGAAATAGAAAATATAATAAAAACAAAAAGGACAGTTACCAGAAATAGCTCAATTCCAAAACAATAGAAACAGAAATAGAGTACAAAAGAAACAGTGCAATTGCAAAATGAGAAGTAAGGAAAAAAACATAGAGAGAGATGGTACAATTTCGTAACAGAACTAGAAAAGGATTTATTTAAGCCACAACCCAAAACCTATAAAGTAATAAAATACATGAATAAAGAAATAGAAGAAAAGATAAAAATGCAAACAATAGATTTAGAAAAATGAGTGACCTCTGGACAGATGAAAACAATGAATTAAAATTTTATAAAACAAAGAATGACCATAGAAAATATCAAAATGTTGGAACTGAAAAATACAATAAACAAGATGAAAATAGGAAAACACCAGGAGAAGACAATATAAATATAGAACTATACAAAAATGCAGGTGAAAAATTTAACGAAAGACCTGAAAATTTTTAACATGGTTTGGATGTCTGGAAAACCTCCTAACTCTTGGAAAAAAGCATTGGTTATCCCAGTCTATAAAAAAGGAAATAAAGAAGATTGCAATAACTATAGAGGAATTAGTCTGCTAGAATACAGGATATAAAATATATGCAAGAATATTATTATTATTATTTGACACCTCCAGAGAGTACAAAGACTCGTCAAGGGACAGCACCTGCTTTAAAACTTTGTCTCCACCAGTAATCCACCAACTGACCGCAACTACACCAACGCCATCTACCGTCAACCACCACCACCACTAGTATTTCCGCAGACAATCACAAACAACCATGCTCACAGCAGGATTCGAACCCGCAGCCTTTTGGCTGGAGAGCGGATACGCTAACCACTCGGCCAGCCTGGCTGGCCGAGTGGTTAGCGTATATTAAAAGAAAAGCTAAGCAGTATTGTGGAGGACAAACTACTAGAAAAACAAAATGGTTTCCAAAAAGATCTGCATAGATCCAATTTTTACTCTAAAATTATTAATAGAAAAAAAAAAGAAAATTTCAAAAAGAAACACATCTGATCTTTATTGATTATGAAAAACCCTATGACAAAATTAGTAGACAAAAATTGTTTAAAATATAATTGATTTAAACATACCAAACCAACTTTTACAATTCATTCAAGAAATATATACAGGAAATAAAATAGCAGTTAAATTAGAACACATTTCAGAAATGAAAGATATATCAACAGGAGTATGACAAAGACGTATTCTCTCACCTCTGCTTTTCAATATATATATATATATATATATATTATTATTATTTGACACCTCCAGCGAGTCCAAAGACTCATTGAGAGAGAGAGTGTGCCAATAGCATCACATGATCGATTCCCTTCCAACTACTAACTGCGCTCAAACTTGCTTAACTTTTTGCGTGAGCCATTAGTAGCAGAGGCTCTACCAATCGACCAACCTTTGCCGGTTAATCTGGAAACAGTATAGCCCATTTCGTATACAAATAACCCCACAAATGAAGATAGACAAAATCCTATTTGCAAATGATCAAATAGTATTAGCTACATCAGAAGATGATTTACAAAGATCATTAAAATCATTATATGATATCTCAAAACAATATAATATGACAATATCTAAAGAAAAACAAAAATAATGGAATTCAAAGGAGAAAACCTAATAAGAAGTAAAATAGTGATAGATAATAAAATATTAGAACAAGTAAATACTTTCAGATACTTGGGAAGTGATTTATCATACGAAGAATTTTGACAGGATACCACATGGAATACTAATCCGTAAACTACAACATATGGGAATGGATATATGGTTGGTGAGGTGGATAGGTGGTTGGTTGATGGAGAGATATCAAAGAGTAGTTTATTCATGAGTAGAGTCCAAAAGACGGCCTGTGACTAGTGGTGTGCCGCAGGGTTCTGTTCTTGGACCACTGCTGTTTAATCTGTTCATTAATGATATAGGGAAGGATCTAAGTGGAACAATTCATTTGTTCGCTGATGATGCAAAGTTGGGTAGGGCAATAGTGAATGCAGAAGATGTCAAAGTCTTGCAGGATGACTTAGATAGATTGGAGTTCTGGGCTAAGGAGAATGGATGTCAATTTAATGTGACAAAATGTAAGGTTATGCATTTTGGGGTGAAAAGATTAGCAGCAGTATACCACATTGGTGGAACTGTACTCCAAGAGATTGATGAGGCCAGGGACTTGGGAGTGTTGGTGGATAGGGAGATGAAGTTTAGGGGGCACACTGCAAAAGTAGCTAAATCAGCTCATCAACTCACTTGGTTGTTGAAAAATACCTTGACGAGCAGAGACGAGCAAGTTATTGTACCTCTGTACCGAGCCTTGATAAGACCTCATCTCAACTACTGTGCCCAGATTTGGTCACCTCGGTTCCTTCTTGATGGGGAGGAGGTGGAGAGGATCCAGATGCGAGTGACTAAGATGATAACAGGTCTATGGAATGAACCATACGAGAACAGGTTGAAGATTTGTGGGTTGCAGAAACTAGTTGATAGGCGGAGGAGGGGAGATATGATTGAGACATTCAAATTGCTAAAGGGATTCTATAGGATTAATTCAGAGGATATTTTTGAGATCAGGACTGGTGGTGGGAGAACTAGGGGACACCTATGGAAGTTGGGCAAGAGTGTGGTTAGCAGGGGTGTTAGAGCTGGGTTCTTTACTTTTAGAGTGGTAAATGAGTGGAATAAGCTGCCAGAGTCTGTTGTGGGTGCTATGACGGTGAACGAATTCAAGACAAGGTATGATAGATACTGTGAGAATGTAATCACATAGTTGTGTGGACATGATGTTTAGGGCCTCCCTCGATGAGTCTAAGGACTCCTGGAGTCACCCGAAATAATAATAATAAGAAGAAGAAAAAGATATAGACATCAAAATACAAACTTTGACAAAGTAAATGGCATAATAAATAATATATTTCAGCCATCCCTAGTACAAAAACACCCTAGAATCAGACTATATAATGCCATGTCAAAACCAACTCTACTATATGGAAGCGAAACATGGACCATAAAAAGGAAAGATAAAAAACAAATTCAAACAGCAGAGATGAAGTTTCTCAGAAAAGCAGCTAGATATACCAAGTAGGACCATAAAACAAATGAAAAAAATTTTACAATCCCTGAAAATTAAACCAATTAATTATTACATACTTGGGTGATATGAAAAGTTTCCTGCCTAATCCACAAATGGCAACACCATTGGCGAGATTTTTTTTTTAAGTTGGTACATCTGTCATAAGCATCGATGAGAAATTGCAAGTCATTCTATCAAGTAGTTTTTTATACAGCTGTTGGAAGTCAAATTGTTGTCTGTATCCCTTGAAATGAATAAAATTGAGTGTGGTTATAAAATTCTTTGTAAAAGGTTTAAATCCAAAAGAAATTATTCGAAGTTGGGCCACTCTATGGGCACTCTTCTCCTTCATTTTCAACAATTAAGAAATGGGCTGCTGAGTTTAAACGTGGCCGTACCAGCCTTGAAGATGATCCACATGAAGGATGGCCAAAAAGTGTAACAACACTAGAAATCATTGATCAGTGCACGATATGGTATTGGATGACCGGCGAGTCAAAGTGCGTGAAATTGCTGAGACTATAGATATTTCAAAAGAACATGTAGGATACATTTTGCATGAAAAATTGCAAATGAAAAAGCTTTGTGCAAGATGAGTGCTGAGCAGATCAAAAATGCACTTGCATGAAAACCCCAAACAGTATTTGGAGCATTTTAACAAGAATAAAAATGATTTTGTGCATCGATTTATTACTATGGATGAGACTTGGATTCACCATTACACACCAGAATCTAAACAGCAGACAGAAGCCAGTTGATCAGCATCAAAGAAGACAAGGTCATGGCATGGGTGTTTGGGATGCTAAAGATATTTTGTTTATTAATTATCTTGAAAAGGGTAAAACAATAACTGAAATATTATTCCAATCTTTTAACCAGACTAGATGAAAAAATTCGTGAGAAAAGACACGGTTTGCAGAAGAAAAAAATCATCTTTCATCAGGACAATGTACCTGCCCACACAGGTGTTCTGGCAATGGGAAAATTACAGGATCTGCACTATGAATTGTTGGAACATCCACCCTATTCCCCAGATTTGGCTTCCTCTCACTTCTATCTCTTCCCAAAACTAAAAATCTTCCTCGCTGGTCAGCATTTTTCTTTGAATCAAGAGGTGATTGCAGCTGTAGAGGGGTATTTTGCAGATCTTACTGAGAAGCACTACAGGAACGGGATAATGGCACTGGAGCATCGCTGGAATAAATGCATTAGTCTTCAGGGAGATTATCTTTAAAAATAAAAATAATTTCGAAAGTATAAATTTGTGTTTTCATTGTTAGGCCAAGAACCTTTCAGACCACCTACGTAAGACAGTATAAACAAAAATGGCTAGAACATTTAAATCTTATGGACAACAGCAGACTACCAAAAATATTATACAGATACAAAATAAGGGGAAAAGAAGAATCGGAAGACCAAGAAAGAGATGGCATGAGTCCGGAACAGGCCACTTGGCCCAAAATCCATGTTAGGAAGAGGAAGACAAAAGTTTTATTTTTTTTTGTTGCAGGTTAATAAGTGGATCAATGAATACTCAATTCAGTGACTACCATGGCCAGGAAACAGCCCAGATCTCAACCCCACCTACGTAAGACAGTATAAACAAAAATGGCTAGAACATTTAAATCTTATGGACAACAGCAGACTACCAAAAATATTATACAGATACAAAATAAGGGGAAAAGAAGAATCGGAAGACCAAGAAAGAGATGGCATGAGTCCGGAACAGGCCACTTGGCCCAAAATCCATGTTAGGAAGAGGAAGACAAAAGTTTTATTTTTTTTTGTTGCAGGTTAATAAGTGGATCAATGAATACTCAATTCAGTGACTACCATGGCCAGGAAACAGCCCAGATCTCAACCCCACTGAGAATTTGTGGTACTAAATGGAGACTGAAATACATAAAAAGCTTAAAATACTTTAGGAGCT
This sequence comes from Typopeltis vanoorti, assembly GCF_054136105.1. Taxonomy (NCBI): domain Eukaryota; kingdom Metazoa; phylum Arthropoda; class Arachnida; order Uropygi; family Thelyphonidae; genus Typopeltis; species Typopeltis vanoorti. The sequence goes on from NC_143563.1 coordinate 107,456,526, forward strand.
GCAAGAAGCCATTATAAGGGTATGGAATAATGAAATGACAGTGACAAAATCAATTTCCTGACGGATGCAAATATCCCACCGATACCAAGCTGTAATAAAGGCAAGAGGAGGAATCACAAAGTACTAAACAACAAAAAGTGAATTTTTAGCTTTGAATGTTAGTAAAACTGTATAGTTGAATTAAATTTTGATACTGGTATTTGTTTTTCCAGTGAAAATATCACTGTCCATCTCATTTTGAAATATTTGTAAATTTTCTAATTATGTCATTAGACATAATTAGAAAATTTCCTAATAATGCAACATCTTGTACTAAAAAGAGCCAAATATTAATCAAAAATAAAAATGTTATATTACCTTCATTATTTGTAACAATTATCCCTTTTCAAATATGCATTCAAATTTAATTATCAAAATGAATTACTACAGCAGGTGATACAGTTTCTATGAGCATGAGTGTACATATGGAAAAAGTTCAGCAGTAATAAATTTAAATGAAAAAGAAATAAAAATTGCAATAAGACTAGGATATTATCTCACCAACATTTTTTGCTACAATCCTTGAATATGCTATGAGAAAACTGAAGTGGAGAAAAGAGGACTGAATATTAACGATGAACACTTAAATAATCTACGATATGCTGATGATATCATACTAAGAGCAACATATTACATATCAACACATTGCTTCTTTCTCCATAAACACTTACCCACACACACAGCACTGTCATGTTCTGGTCCCGTGACCGTTCATGTATAGGATTATCAAAAACACTCATGGTAATGTATTTTGTTAAGAGCCAGTGGTTAAGTAATCAGATATAGTCATATTGCAAAAGCAGCCAAATAGAGTACATACATTTATGTACCTTACCCATTTATTTGCTCATCTGTCAAATTTATTCACAAATTGTCTTGCAGGGCTACCACATCTGCAATAGTACTAATAACCCTTCCCAGCTTCACATCATCTGCAAATAACTGAATATTCCCATGCAGTCCATTGACAATATCATTGATATAAAGATTAAACAATACAGGTCCCAGTACTGAGCCCTATGGGACCCACTTGTACCCTTCTGCCTCCTTGATATTGCCCCACCAAATACAACTCTCTGATAGCTATCAGATAGCCAATCCAGTTCACTAACCTGACATTTAAATTCATGTGCAGCAAATTAAATATCAGCTTATGTGGTACCCTGTCAAATGCCTTTGTAAAATCCAACCACTTGTCACTTTATTATAAAAGGCAATTACATTACTAAAACAAGAGCACCCATTAACAAATCCACACTGACTCTCACAGATAATATCACCCTCATCTTCCCAATGCTGTAAATAATTCCTCACTAATTTCTCCAAGATCTTAACTATTGATGAAATATGAACTAGTTTATAGTTTGATACTTCTAGTCAGTTACCACACTTATGCAATGGCACTATCTTACCCTTTTTTCCACTCCTTGGGTACCTTTCCCATGGCCACACTTTTAACACGTTCGCTGCCACGCTACTTTGGCATGGTCTGTTCCCCTACGCCGAGCAGTTTTACTTCTTCAAGGTCAGTACGATAATCTCGTTACCGGAGGTAAACGTCCTACCAGTATACTCGTAGTTGGCTTGTACAGAGCATATACGGTCTATGAGAATACACAGTGTTGATGCTAGCCCCACAAGCCAAGCATTTTCACTTCTTCTAGGTCACTACAATAATCTCGTTCCCGGCGGTAAGCGTCATACGAGTATACTCGTAGCTGGCTTGTGAAGCAGGTTTACCCACTACGAGTATACTCGTAGTTGGCAGCGAACGTGTTAATGAAAAGCCAGGCCAATGGAGCTGTCAGTTCTTTAGCACATTCTCTAAAGACACATGGCAAAATCCCATCTAGTCCCATTGCTTTATTGATATCCAGAATACTCAATATTTGAAACACACTCTCCTCTTGCACTTTTAAACCTCAACCAGCCCTATCCATCTAATATTAAAACCTACTTCTCCAGGATGAAATACCCCAATAAAGTTTTCACTGAACAACTCCACTATGTTCCTTTGAATCAGTCACTCTATTCCCATTTTTATCCAACAATGTCATACTTCCACAATCTTTTCTCCTCTTACTGGCCACATACCAAAAAAAAAAAATTCCTTAGGATTTTCTTTGGATCTCAATCCAGTTTTGCCTTCATGACCACACTAATCACTTTCCTGGCCTGAGTCTTATATTCTTCATGCTTCTGCTCTCCACCTGTCTCCTTATATCTCTTCTATAACCTGTTTTTTTTTTTTTAACCGCAGTTCCTATTTGATAGACTCAGGGGCTCACTTTAGTGAGTACGGGCGTGGCAAACCCAAGGTACCTGATGCTAGACCATGCCTTACTTCATGTAATATACATCTGTTATATCATCTGTAGACTGGTCCCTCCTCTTCCTTCCTTCTCTTCTTGCTCCTTCCCCCGAATGTTATTAGAGTATTCGAGGGGGAATCTTTTTCCTATTTTGCAGTGTCATTTCATCTTGTGCTAACAAGACATCACCAAACATTGTAACATAGTCAGGTCATCAAACAATGGTCATACCGCATCGTCCGTCATGCCAGTTACCAAGGGACAAGTTCATGTTTTAGGCAGAGGGACCCATTCAAAAAATATGTTACAGTCTCCCTTAGGCACCACTTCTCTTCGCTCTGCTAGAGGAAACTCCATCAATGGGTCCGCTACCTGTTTGGGGAGGTGTTTAGGGGCAGTGCAAAGAAATGGTTCTGCAAAAGGATGGAAATGGCAACGACAACGCACCAGACTATGGCTTTAGGCAACTGGAACATCTTCTCTCTGACAGGAAAGGAGTTGGAACTGGTCAAGGAAGCCAAGTGCTACTGGCTAGACTTAGTCAGGCTTTCTTCGACCAAGAGGAGAGGCTCTGGAACTGTCAACCTGGATGAGGGGTGGAAGCTCTACTACTCTAGTGTGTTGTTGAGTGGATCCCATTGGGGGGAAGAGTATGTGTGTTAAGGCTTCAGATGAAAAACCATGATTTGGTTGTGGTGCAAGCCTATGCACCTAATCTGGAGTCAGAATACTCTGCCCTCCTAGAGGAAGTGAATGTTGCTTTTGACAGGACAGACATGGAATCAGTCCTGCTAATAGGTGCCTTCAATGCACATGTTGGAACAGATGACCAGACGTGGAGGGGTGTGTTTGGGAGGAACGGCTACCCTGACCTTAACACGAATGGGTTGAAATTATTGGACTTCTGCTGTACTAACAGCTTGTCCATAATGAATACCTTCTTTCAGCACCGAGAAGTCCATAAGTATACCTGGTACAGGGATCTTCTTCTCTCTTCCATCATCTATGTGGATGATGATGAGGCCGAATGAACTCTTTCCACTTCTGTCTGTCTCGGGAGAGTCTGAACAATTCTGTCCAGTTTGCTGTCGCTTGTTGTGATTTGGTTTTCAGGTCCTCTTTTATTTTGTCTATCCATCTAATTCTGGGCCATCCTTTGGATCTTTTACCTTTCATCGTTGTATAGGGATACACTTGGATAAAGGTCTCTGAATTTTATAGTCTCAGCAGACCTATTTTCCTCAGTGTTGGAAGTTCGTGTGAGAAGAGGGGCAGAACTGTCAACTGACCACCACCTTGTTGTCTGCACTCTGCGACTTCAGAAATCAGATGCTACCATCAACGCTGATAGGTCTAAACAGCTATACCACGTGAAATGGGAGGCACTATTTAATATTGTTTATCATCCACTTTACACCAAATTGTGTTCTCTATTTCACTCATGGTTCATAGCTTGGCAATTGCTGCTAATAAATATTCCTTCACAAGTTTCCAATCACTGATGATATATCACCATTCCATGCTATGACAAAATTTGAAACTCTTGAACATTGTGTTCTTTTTACTATATGTTGCCTAAGATATCTGTCCCTCAAGAATTCCAGAAATTTTATTCCCTTGTTACTACATGAATTTTCCTCTTCCCAGCTTATACTGTTGTAGTTAAAATCTCCCATAACAATCATTTTTGCACTTGCCAAGCTCAACTGCCTAAACATCTCCTGCTCATCACCCTCTACGTTCCATGGCTTGTATCAACACCCTTCTAAATATCCTATCCTGCCCCACCTCTACCTCACACCATATGTTTTCAAAACCATTAGTGCCAATGCCCTCCAAATCCTCCACTCTGAAAGAACACAAGTCATCAATTTATCATACAGTACTCCACCACTGTTTTTTCCTTCCTATCCTGTCAAAAATGCTATACCCTGCTACTTCTATTCCTGACAGCATATCATCTTCTGTTGATGTCATCTCAGAGATCCCAATAATCTTTGGACAGACTGATGCTGTCAGTGCCACCAATTTATTCCAGACATTAGTATAAAGAATCAAGGCACTGTCACTATACCTATCATTATCCCTTCCAGACTCCACTGGATTCAGCATTACCTGATGCATTCTCCCTTCTCCCATCCATCCTGATAATTCTAGTTTCCCTGCAATGACACACTGCCTTGTTCAGAGAACAGCACTCTCTCCAGATGCCTATGTCCTTCCTAATTCGAATGCACACCGTCTCTCACATACAGTTCCCCTGTTCTTAAATGCCTTCCAAACATATTCCAGCCTTTCTTTCAACACATTCTGGCTATCATATCTGGGCAACACACATGATCTCCCCTCTCTCAGTCTTCTTCTGTACAACTTCAAGCATGAATCTCAGTTCTCTCGCCACCCAATTCACACTGGTTCTCAAGTCATTCATATACAGTATAAATCCACCATCACAATCATCACATCCATTCTTTCACCTCGCTTATCTGGCATTGTCACAGCATCTATTGTTCCTCTAGGTAAACATTCCTCAGGCATTCTATATGGCACACAATGGATTATTGAGTCTCCATACATCATCTTTTATCACTTTGTTTCTTCCTTGCTCAACAGCATCCTTCACACACTCTCTCTCTCTTCTAACTCTCTTTGTTCCCTGACTTACCTGTAGTCCTGTCATCTCTCCATCCCTGGTTCCAACACTCTCTTGCATTTTTCTCATTCCCTCTCTTTTACTGGTTCTCCTATTCTCTCCTCTTCAATCATTCCCATAACTTTCCCTCTCCCTCTCTCTCTCTCTCCTATTCTGCACTTTGCATTCATTGCTTCCATACACCTAATCTCTTGTTTCACACTTCTCAACTCATTCCCAAGACATTCTACTTCTTTCAGTGCACATCTCCCACTCTCTCTCTCTCTGCAAGCTACCTTCTCTTGCTTGAAATCCATCTTCCAATTAACACCATCTTTGAAAACATCACAAAGTTACCGTACTCCCTACTTTTTTTTTTTTCATTAACATTCTGCTCGTTATCCTCACCATCGATCACACTACTTGTCTCTCTCATTTGGTATTCTCCCATTTCTGACATAACACTGCCGAAGCCAATTATACTAATGCCTAAATCACAAAGTTCTTCACATTTTTGATATTTTCCAGATACTAGATCCCTAATACCACAAAATTCTGTAGCATACTAGGTAAAATATAGTCCTTACAAGGGGGGGGGGGGAGCTTGGTGATAAGCCATTGGTAAACTGAGCTGCAGCTGTTGCCATTATTCAAACACTGCACAAAGAACTAAAGCACTATAAACTACTACAAACTATACTGAAAATATTACGTTTCAAAGTACAAATTCCCCGACTGCAAATTACCAACTGACTATATGTTATATCTAGCTATCTAGATGGCATCTGTACTTCTTCTGTCCCCTCACATTCTAAGAAAAATCTCATTGTCAATCCAATAAAACTTTTCAATAGCTTTAACATATCAGTAACATCCCCACTTCATCTTCTATCCACCAAACTTTGTAGTTTGCATGCCACCATCAGTCTATCCTCTTAACTAACATGGTAGAATATGGCATAATTTTTTGTTATCCATGTCTGTACCTTCTCTCCAAGGCTAATTTTTCCTATTGAAATTGTAGCAATCAGATCTGAGCACAGTAATCTAGATGTGGTCAGATCAGGGCTATATACAATGGAATTACCACTCATACTGCAGTAATCCTCTGTGTACTCTTCAAAGCTTTTTCAACACGTCACATAAACTTTAAATATTTATCTACCCACTCTACTTCCACTAGTATAGTTTTACCACAATATATAGCCTCCCAATCAGTGGATCCCAAATTTCAAGATCCTTACATTTAACTGCATTAAACCGACATCCCATTCATATGCCCACCTTTCCAGCTTATTCAAATCCTCTCAAAGAACTAAAACAGCAGCACTTTTACTAATAACTATCATGCCAAGCTTCCCATTATCTGTAGTCCAGTAATGGTCCCAGTACTGAACTCGGTGGAGCTCCACTTGTAACCTCCCTACTATATTCCTGATATTCCTTCTCCATATACTCTTTGATATCTGTTAGAAAGCTAGTTACCAATCCACTTATCTGATAGTCAACCCATATGTCGTAACTTTGAAACCAAATTTTCATGAGGCATCCTGCCAATTCTGTATACAAGTTCTTACCAATTTCTCTAAAATCTTAACCAGAGAAATATAATCTGTAAATAGTTTGATACTTCCTTACTATCACATTTATGCAAGCACTATCTTACTACCCATCCACTCTCCTGGAACTTGCCCTATTACAAGATTTCAGAAAACATTCCAGGTTAATGACACAGTCAAGTTTTACATCACATTCTCTTAAAATACATAGTAAAATTTCATATAGTGTACTCAGTATTCATAATATATCATCTGCATTCACTTCTAAGAACAAAACTTACTTTACCAGAGTAACGTCCTATAAAATGTTCATCAAAGAGCTTGACTATGTCATCTGCCTTGGTTCCCACCTCCATCTTCTGCAGGGTAATCCCGTTCAATCATTTTTCCTTCTACTGACCACATAGAGGGAAAAAAAACTTCTTGGGATTTTCTTGGTCTTTATATGCCTTCCATAATATTTTTCATCTGCAATTCCTGTTTAATTTTGCTACTCATCCATTCGACACCAAATTGCTTTATCTTCTTCACTAAGATATAAAATCTGCCACTGCTTTCAAAAATTGTTGAAATACCTGTCATGAACTACTGACTTCTCTTCTTCAAATTCTTTCATTCATAGAACTACTCTAAGCTGGTTTCTAAGTAAGAAACCAGCTAAGATTTAAATAATTAAATCTTATTTGATATCCCTGCAAAAATATGTCATGGCATTCCAATTTTAGTTTTAATCAGACTACTTCATAAGGCCATAAAGAGGAAAAACTTGCAAAACAGTTATGTATTGCAATACCTCTGTTCTAACTGGCTAGAATTTAATAAGACTGTTTTGTGTTCATTTTTAATTCCAATATCCATGCAATTTAATTTCGGTTATAATGCTGGCCTGGTTGGTCAAGTTGCTAGTGTATTGCAATTGCATCCAACAGGCTGTGGGTTTGAATCCCACAGTGAGCATGGATGTTTGCAAGTCTGTAGGTAGGAGATTAATTTCCCTGCACAGTGTGTGACCACCACACAGCTTACTGGAGGCCTAAAATGGCTTGCAAAAAAGATTAAATGTTTGGTTGGAGTAGGGTTTTTGAATTATGTAAAAAAAAAGCAATAAAAATAAAAATAAATAGAAAATTAATAAAAAAAGAAAAATCCTTAGTCCACTCATGGTATTAATGTACTATATGCTTACAACATTTCATGAGTGAGAGTCACATAAAAAATCTTTACTGGTAAAATAATTTTAACTGATACATATATTAATAATTCCACATTGCCCCCATATAGAAATTGGCATCTGAGATCTTAATACTCTGCTTCTTTCCATCATTCTTAAATGGAAAACATGGGAAGAACAGAATTAGGTGCAGAATACATAAACTAAAATGTATCAATATGTTATAAATCACTACAACTTTTGACTTTTTTTTTTAAAAATAAAAGTACCCAATTTAACAGGCTTTATTTGAAAGGAGAAAATCACGGTAGTATGACAAGGTGGAAAAAGGAAAAAAAGTATTTTTAATTATTACAGTATTTATTCTAAATTTAGAAAAGGTATTGCTAGGTTGGTAATTATTGGGTGTGGAGAGTTTGCATGCAAGTTTTTAGTGTTGACAGCATTTATCTGATATCTTCTGTCTCCATGTGTATTGTACTGTTTCTTTAAGTAGTGACAGCCACCATTCGGACCGCATCTCGTATCTTACAAGAGTTGGCTAAAAAGAAATGAGGGAGTGAATATCTGTATAAAATGTAAATAATGGGAAAGCTATGATTTCAATATCCCTGGTTTTAGTAATGTGGTAGTGATACGTCAGGTACAAATGAATGTGTCCCCCCCCCCCCAACACACACAGATGAGTAGGTGTGACTGAAGGTGAGAAAGGCAAGCATGAAAGGAGAAAGGGAGTGAAATTATTATTAGACTTGATAAACTAACTGATGTCAAGTGAACAACAGTACAAGTGCAGAAGAGCTATGGGAATGATAAGAGAGAGAGAGAATGGGAGAACCAGAGAATAAACACAGGAAATGAGAGGAAGTCAAGATAATACAGGAACAAGGGAGCAAGAAATGAACAGATCTAAGCATTGTCATGTATGAAGATTCAATGATTTGTAGTTTGCAGAATATAATTCTAGAGTGCTTGTCCAGAGGAATGATACAGCTGACTATGGCAATTAAGTGAGGTGAGAATGTGGATGGGATGGGATGAGATGAGATGAAATGACAGTAATGGTTAATACAAATGACCTGGGAGTTAGAATGAATAGGGTGTCAAGAGATCTAAGGTTAAAAACTAATAGTAAAAAAAAAAATGCAAGAGGGACTATATAATAGCAGAGTTGAGAACAGCAGCAATAATGAATGTGGCAAAAGAGGTATAGAATTGTGTGTGTGTGGATACCTGAGATGCATGTATGTGAGAGATGGATAGCATTCAAACATGGCAGAAAGTCTGGAAGTGGCGAGTAGAGTAAGAGTCAAGCAGATGTTATGTTCTTACAGGAGGACTTGATAGCATTAATGGAAAGGTAAGTAGAACCAGTTCAATGTTGCAAAGTGTAAGGTTTTGAAATTTGGTAAGCAGCAATGGAATGCAGAGTATACACTTGGTGGGGAAACCTTTAAAAGAGGTAGAGGAGATGAGAGATCTGAGAGTCGTGGTGGAGGTCATTGCACAGGTTGTGAAGACATCACCTTGGATAATGGCAATGATGCAGAGGACCCTGACATGCAGAAATAAAGGAGTTATGATACCACTGCATAAGGCCTTGATCAGGCTCATATATGGATTATTGTGCAAAGATTTGGTTGCCAGGTTTTCATGGTGACAAGATATGTTGGAAAGGGTGCAGAGAAGATTTACAAAGGTGGTCAGTGGTCTTTGGAATGTGGTGTATGAGGACAGATTGAGAGAATGTACACCCTCTGTCCAAAAAGAAACCGAACTTTTCGAAAATAGAACTAGTGGTGCCACCTGTTGTATCGTTTTGTTGTTGAAAGCGGCAACCTTCATTAGTATCGTGTTAACTGTTTATGACATTTGTTTCACTAGAAGCCAAGTTATAGTGCCAAGAGTGACAGTGTGTTTTGAGGAACGGTCGGAAAATGAGTTTCAAATAGAGAGCTGCAATTGATTTTTGTGTTAAACTTGGTAAAAGTTTTACCGAAATGCATCAAATGCTTCAAAAAGCATACGGTTATGAATGCTTATCCCTTACTCAAGTTTATGAGTGGTTTAAGCAATTTCAAAGTGGTTGTGAGATGCTTGAGGATGACAAAGCCAGACCATTCAAAAACTGGACTGAGGAAAGTTAACATCCAAAAAGTGTGCGATTTCATCAAAGAAAACCCGAAATCGTCTGTAAGATTGATTGAAGATGAATTGGGGATTCAAAAATTAACTGTGCACAACATTTTGATCGAGAGTTTGGGCCTTCGTAAATTGAATTTGTGATTTGTTCCCCATAAGTTGACCGACAACCAAAAAATGTATTGAATTGAACACTGCAAGGACTTCATTAAAACCGGACTCAAAGTTCTCAAAAGGACTCAAACTTCCTTGGAAAGATCGTTACTGGTGACGAAATATGGTGTTTTGAGTATGAGCCCGAAACAAAGTGCCAGAGTGCTGAGTGGAGACTACCAGAAGAGAGGCATCCAAAAAAACGTCGCTTGGAGAAGTCAAAAGTAAAGACAATGCTGATTTGTTTCTACAATTCCAAGGGCATTATCCACAAAGAATTCGTTCCGCCTGGCCAAACAGTCAATGTTTGGCCAGGCGGAGTTTTATCTCGAAGTTTTGAAGCGATTGATAGCGAGAATTCGTCACGTACGGCATGAATATCATGATGAAGGCAGCTGGTCACTTTTGCATGATAATGCACCATCTCATTGTTCAAACATTGTGAGACAGTTTTTGATCAAAAACCAGGTTTGTGTGTTGGATCGCTCACTGTATATACACCTGATTTAGCACTGTGACTTCTTTTTCTTCTCCCGACTTCATTTGCCGATGAAAGGAAAGTGATTCGACACCATTGAAAACATTCAAGCGGCAGTAACCACGACCCTCAACAGTATCCCAAAAACTAATATAAATAAACTGATTTAACGAATTAATTGACCATGCCAAATGCTGTATCAAAGCTGAGGGAGAGTATATTGATTGAAATAAATGATTTGAATAATTATAATTGGCCTGTGTTTTATTTTCTATCAAAAGTTCGGTTTCTTTTTGGACAGAGGGTGTAAGTTGCAAAAGCCTTGTGAATGAAAGGGGAGATATGATCGAGACATAAGCTAGTCAGGAGTTGTTATCAGGTTGACAAGGTAGAGATTTTTTTTTTTTTTTCTTTTCCATAGGAGAGGGGGTAGAACAAGAGGCCATTGCTGGAAAATGTATAAGGAGAGTGTGAGCAGAAGAGTGAGGAGAAGGGTTCTTTGCATGGAGAGTGGAATGCATTTCCTGAGTGTGTTGTGAATGTAGAACATTGAATCAGTTTAAGGCATGGTTGGATGATCATTTTGTGCAATAGTGTGTGTACTTCTCACGATGAGTCTGACTCCATGGAGGTCAGATGATAACTTGGTTCTGTACCACCCACCTTATTATTCTATTGTCACTGGCAAAATTATTTGAAATGATAAACATTTTTTTCCCTGTTTTCTTTTTTGATATGACACCAGATGTTTTTCTTGACTAATATGATTATAAAACTATAATTCTTTCCTGGTTAGAAAGAATTTAATTAATTTGGTATTTAGTTATTTCATTGTACTCATTTAATAGCAAAACAAAATTATGTCTGCAGGCATATCTTCCTTTCATTACCTTGTGACTGTTCCACTTTCAGACCATCTCTTAAAGAATTCTTTTTTTTTGGAAGGAGAGTAGTCTGTTGGGTGACATTCCATTTGCAAAGATACATGAACTTACTGTTTAGTAAGGTCATGTATCTTTGTCCAGTTTTGTGTATGTAGTGTTTTATTCAAAAGAATTTCAATTTTACTGTCTCTCTCTCTTTTTTTTTTTTTTTTTTTTTTCCCCATCTATGTTTCACTTCTACATAATGTAACAGACTTAGGTTAAAAACAGTAAATACTCTATCTTTTATTTCTTAATATTAAATTTGGCATAAAAATATCAATCATGCCTATAATTATTGTAAATTTATTACATTTGATATGTTTCTTGTCATAATATACTGTAACAAAATAAATTAATTTTAATCAACTTGTTCTATTGTCTTATTATTTTGTTCCTTGCTGGATTTCTTTTATATGCCATTACTTATCAGTTGATGTTAGCATATCACATTTAGTAACACTCTTTTCAAGGTTATAAAGTGAAAATGTAGTCATCTTTTGCATAAACAGTGAACATTTAATAAACTACATATGATAATATTTAGTTAATTGACTCAAACTGCATTCCTATAGTAGTAGTTATGTGCTTTGTCTAGTACATATTCTGTGTTCAATTATTATGATCATAAATGGGATTGCTACTGCGAAATGATTGCAGGTGGTCATAACCATATACAATCATTTCTTAATTTCCACCTTTAAGCATTGAGTACAATTAGAAGTCATTATTTTCAAGGAGGTTGCTTTCAATAGAGGTGAATTAAAGTTATTAAAATGTCCTGAGGTGGGTTGTTAATTTCACTTTTAAATTTCTGAGTAGGAGGATTTAATAGTTACACAGCCAGATTAGTTTGCATTAAATACCTAAAGAGGCTGTATGCTATAAACACTTTTATTCTTCAAAACATGAATGTTAATGAAGGGAAAAAACATTGGTAAACATTAAAGTGAGGCACAACCTACCTCATAATTATGTAACTGTGTAAAATTTCCTTTATTTGATTCCTAATAATCTGCTCTGGCATTTAGCACAAACTACTTTCTGACTGGAGAAACAAAAATTCTGTAATTCTTTTTTATGTCAAATTTATCTACAGGCTGTTCTTAAATTATGTTAACTAAATCTTAAAAACATGGCACTATTCGTTTACTAAGAAAGGTAATCAATCAAGTCAGTTCAGATTAAAAATAATGCTGCAACCAGATCTTAATATCCTTCAGAAAATGTTCAATAGGAGAGTGTAATCAGCTAAATCAATGTGACCATGAGGAACACTGCTACAATATGCGTTGTCTACAGATGGTCTTCTTTATATAATATGTTTATGATATATGTTGAACTGGCAACTCTACATGCAGTGCATTTGTTGTCACTTCTGTTTGCTTGTTATTCTAGTTCATTTCTTTATAATTACTGATTTTACATTCTGTCTGCAGTTTTTCTTTAAATCTTCCCAAAGGCAATACTATCTCATGACACACTCGTAATTTCAGCCCAATGCAACAAGGGCGTAATCAAATGCATTGAAACAACTAGATCCCATTAAGTGATTCACATCTTTTGTAGCCGTTACTACTCTCCATATGAAATGCAATCCAACCTTTGCATATAATATCGACACAGGATTTGTAAAAAAAAAAAAAAACATCCTGCTTACCATTTACTGACTGCAAAATAAGAGTGGGATTTGATTCTAAATGAAGGGCAAGAGGATCAGTTAAAAAAAAAAGGATAAGGTTACATACTCACTCAGATGGTATACTGAGAATCAAAAACTGCAGCCTTTATTTAGTTTATTTATATTACAGCTGATAAGGATATACTTTTACTTCCCATAATCAGCAAATAAATCTTTAAGCAAGCTGAGTGTGAATGAGTAATGTCAACTACAACACAAACACCAAGCAAATATAAATCTTTAACTGGATTCATCTATAGTTTTAAATAGAACCTGTTTGCTTTCTATATATATTAAGTGACAGCATGAGACACTAACTTAACACTTAGTATTTTCATCAATTATCTTCTGCTGGATGAGATTCTGGAATTGAAAACTGCTAGAATATACTCTGCTTTTCATGCATAGTTGATACTAAGATCAACTCACAATGTCATTTCTTAATATGTTAATACATATTAACCTGTATTAACACACAGCCATGAACAGCAGGTTAGGGTGGGAAGTACATCAACTCAGGTACGTAACAACACACACACACACACACACACATATATATATAAAATATCAAAAAACAAAAGCTTTATCATATTTTGTAATAATGTTTATTAATTACTGTTTATTGAAGAAACAATCTCTAAATAAAAATTAAAAACTAAGAGGCATTCTTCACCCAACCTAACTGGACAAGTGGATAGTGCATATGCTCCTCAACCAATATGCAATGGGCTCAAATTCCACTATGGGCAGTGATATTAAAATTTTTAACACTAAAGATGTTAGATGAATTCTAACATCTTGTGAGAACACCACCTGCTTACTGGAGGTATTAAATTCCTTGAAAATGTTTAATGTTTGGTCTCTAGATGAGGTTGCAGATTATTTATCCCTTAGCCCACTTACAGCAATTGATATGATGTCAACAGTTTCTATATACAAGTAGTCTAGTTGTGAAGAAACTTCATGCACAAACTTTGTTTGCTTACTCATGAATAAAAGATTAAACAAGAATATAATTTCTTGGCAACTTTAATTTAATTTGTAAACAAATGAAAAGCACTTTTCTACAACTATCTCTAATCCAGAGTATTTTAATAATAAGATGATACACCTTTTCTCTACTTGTATATGGAAAATATATGATTTCTACATTACTCCAACCTTGGTATTTTTTCTGAGTCTGGCTCCCATTGATGTACTTTTCCACAGATGTGGATCTGCTGAAGTGGTCTTGATTGCTGCATTCATTGGATGATTGCCATGTCTACTGACGTGGTCTTTGCTGGATGCTTTTTCCTTGAGATGACTGGTTTTGCTTGGTGGTAGGGTGAGCCTGTCACTGAGTAGTACCACCACTGAGTATCTTTTTGAGTGATTGAGATTTAATAATTTAAATGATCCTTTGGATCACTCATTGAGGTAGGGTGATGGTAGGGGAAAATCAACATAGTTTTTGGAGAAGGTCTGCACTAAAACATATTTCCATAGATGTGGGACCACTAAAGTGGTCTTGATCACTGCATTCCATTAGATGCATGCCTGTGGTATAGATTCTACTGACATGGCCTTTATGGGGCCCTTCAGTGGATGCCTTTCCCTGGTAGATAAGCAGCTTTACTCAGTAATGAAGTTTGCCTGTCAGTGAGTGGAACCACTGCTGAGTATCTTGGAGTGATTGAGAATCAAAGGGTTAAAATTATCCTTTGAATCACTCACTGAGGAATAGCCTAGTTTTTTGGAGATGACCCTTCACTTATACAAAAGATCAGTCAAAACATAATGCATAGTATTATATGCACTTGAAAGGATGTGTACTTTGCATTATGAGATACTAAGGCAAATAATGTTAAGTCATGAGCTTCTATATACAAGTAGCCTTGTCATGAAGATATTTCACATGAAAACTTTGTCTGCTTATGTCTGGGTATAGAATTAAAACAAGAATATAATTTCATGTTATAATTTAAACTTATTAAAATCATCTATGCCTATTATTGTTATGAACATATTGATATGAACATGTCTACAATTTAACTTGATTTAATTTGTTATGCTATGTCACAGGACTTCAGAATGAGTCAATATTTATTTTCTCAGTAACATTAAATGGAAACATACAACAAAGATCTGAATCATAAGAGATATACTTCAAGCTGAACTATGATTCTGTTTGTAGTTTTGTACATGCCTTGCAGAGTGGGTAATGAGACTTCAGTCTTAAATAATAGTGAGAAAGACACTATGAACATTAACAATTTAAGAGATATTAATGATGGACACCTCACTGCTGCAGAATAATCGCTGTGAAGTTACTATTGTTGTGACATCATGCATTATCACAGCAATTTCATATTAAAAAGTTTAAGATAACCTTAAAGGTTGTCTGAAATAAAGTTTCAAAACAGTTTAAGATAAACCTTCAGCCTAAAGAGGTTTGGGTTTAGGAAAATTATGTAACTTGCAACAATTGTTATGCAATTGTCATCATTTTCCTTAAATTATCAGGTTTTAGGCAAAACTGAGATGACTACAGAAATTTTAAAGATCTCAAATACCACATTTCTCTCCATCAAGTGGTTGTGTTGTACATGTACAAATGAACTGACAAAGTGACTATAACAAGCATTTATGCATTGCTGACAATTATAATTATTATTATTCAGCACCTCCATGGAGTCACAAAACTTACTGTGGAAGTCTCATCCTAGACAAAGTCTATACCATTCCTTACTCTCATTCGTGCTCCCATGGCCCTATCAGGCAATGCATTCTATGGTTCAAATACCCTCCATGCAAAGAAACCACTCCTCACTCTCTTGAGTTTTACTTAGATTTATGTATTTATTATTATCATTTTATTATTTGCTTTTTGAATAGCAGAGTTAAAAATAAAATAAAAACATGAAATGTAAACGGACTAACAGACATCCATTCACTAACAGTAAAGTATAAGACCGATTATTTATTAATCTGAATATTTGATGTGCAATGCTCTATTTTTAGTCTATTCTGACTATGCATGTCCAAAAGGAAGATAATATTTTAATATTAAATAGTTATACAAGAAATAATGTTGTGCATAGTAAATATATATATAATATTAATCATTGAAAGCAGTGCAAAAATTTAATACACTTAAAAAATATCACATGAATTAAGGTACATAAACATAAGAAGTTTAAATATGAATTCCAAGAAGTGTGTCCAAAAAATGAAAACCAAAAACTTGTTTGAATATACTTCTGTTTGAAAGTATGTAGTTGATGTATCAGAAATTTATCAAATAATGAGTTCATTTTTTATGAGTTGTGTAGTCTCTTGTAATCCAGTTACTTGGAGGATGGTTTTAAGAGCACTTTTCCCAACATTCCTATGTTGACCAGATGTCTGCACTAAGCATGGGTGTCAATATGGTGACTTCAGAGTTACCATGTTGACTAATGAGAAGTGAACTGACTCAGGGTGGAAATGCAATAGGCAAAAGAAGCTTCTACATCATGTGGTAATGGAATCAAATATGAACAGGTGGCGAGTAACAGCCAGTTCAATAAAATTGATCCTGTTCTTACAAGTGGTATGTTTCCATATAGCAATGGAAAGAATGATGCCTTCTGAAGAAAAAAGACCTTAGTTCGATTCTCATCATGACAAGAGGAATCTTTTTTTTGGACTTCTTCAATTGAAGATGAGTTAGCTAATCTCACATGGAGGTAGCAGGGATTTTTCTTCTGGAAACTCAGATTTTTCATCCCACATATGACAATTGCTATCAGCCAGAGAACTTGCACAATTCACGGACAAAAAAACACTACTGGTGGGTGGTATATAGTGTTATGTACTGATGATGGTTAGTATTATTGTGTGTAGACAGAGAATTAAGTAGAGGAGGTGGTGGGTTGTGTGGAGTACCTTTTCATGATAAGTCCTTTGACTCCTTGGAGGTGTCACATAATAATTTTACAAACAGAAAATACCCTCAACTGGCAGTGTGATTATGGCAACCCCATCCAGAACTTTTACTTCAACCATAAGCTAACAAATTATGCTGGCCTTTCTTTCTTCTGTCTTCTACTGCAGTCCTAAAGGATGCATCATGGCAAGCTGAAGTCCTATCCAAATCCTTGTTCTGTGGTTATACTTTACAGAAGTTTACTGATGACAATTATAAAAATATTATTTGAAAACATTTAACAATACATGAAACATGAAGCTTAGGCTGTGTCATTGCAGTATCATCACTTGAAAATGATAGAACACAGTTCTGTTTCCAACAGTTTCACATTGTGGAATATTACACAATGGCTTTTTCTGCATAACCAGTTGACTGATATATGCTTTTAGGAAGACTGGCGTTTATCACAAGCCGTGATAAACTTTCTTTCTGCCATTGGTTGTGCCATGCATAAACATCACGTTTATGCATGGCAGAACCAACTGTTTGGTTATGCAACCCATAAAACAAAATCTGGAACACTGTTGTGCTGTCTCTAAATGAAGAAAATATGATGATGCATAAACAATTGCTATGTTCAACATTACATGAAAGATTGTCAGTAACCACCTGAACATACAGCTACTTCTTGATTCAACATGGCCTTCCATGTTGTTAAAGAAAGTGATTTCTGGTTTCATATGTAAATAGATTTAGTGCGAGTCAACTGGAGAGGCTGTTGCCAGAAGGAATGATTGATGCAAAAGAGTGATGCAAACAAGAGATCAGAGAAGTAAGAGTGAATGAAACAGATGAGACTGAAGTCCAGGTTAACACAAAAAGTTATAATGTAAGATATAATGATGACAGAACAAGAATTTAAGATAAACAGGAAAACATAGTATAAGGAGATTGGAAGTAGTAGTCAATGTGTATATGTGGATGGTAAGCATAGGAAATGAGATTTCTTGGGATTGCAAGAGTAGCAGTGATACAGGCAATTGGGCATGGGCAGGTGTGGGGAAATCACAACTAACAAGTGTCATGGGTTGGACTGCTTGGACCAAATGACAAGAGCATCAAAAATAAGGGAGATGAAATTGTTTTACTGACTGAGTTTAATGACCCAAAAATTGTTGGAATAAGTGAAACATGGTTGTGTAACTATGCTATCCTGATGAGAATAGAAATGGAAGCGTACATGATGTTTTTCATGAGTATAGAAAGGCCAAGAAGGGAGGGGGGGGAGTGCTGCTGATAATAGCAGACAAATTACGTCTGCACAAAGAGGATATGCAAGAAGGGAAATAGTGGCAATGATTTTGAGTCAGTAGGCAATGAGATAGAGATTGACAAGAAGAGATATTTAGTTAGATGCCATAGGCCAGGGAATGTGGTCAGGGATGATGTATATGCAAACTTAGGTCAGTGAAAGGAGGTGTGATCATCATGGATGATTTTAATTATGGTAATATAGATTGGAATGAAGAGAGAACAACTTTTGAAATATAAGGAAAATGAATTTCTTGAGAAAACTTTCTTTGACAATATGTAATGGAGGTCACACGAGGATCAAGTGTCTTAAAATGAGTAGAGTATCTATTGTTAATTTCATTCACCTTATTTATCAATTATTATTAATATTATTATTTCAAGTGTTGCCAACACTTGTGCAGTGTATGTTCTACTGTAGCGTTAGTTTTTGTTTTGCCTCTATGCTAATCGGTGGCTTTGTTATTCAATGCATCAGAAGATGTGATTGAGTGGAATGTCACATTTTCCTACACTTGGTCAGAGTGACTGTGAGGTGATCATGTGTGTCACGGCTAACCATATGAAGACTTTGTGAGGAAATAGTATATGTGGAACTTACAAGTGATTATAAGAAGCTTGGGAGACAGCTAAGAGTTATATCATGAAATGAGTAGTTAAGAGCAAAGGAGTTAATATTTTTTGGTTTGTTCCCAAGAAGCATTTAACAACATCAATGTGCAACTATATTCTGAAGGTCAAATGTATGAATGAAGGGATTAAGCATGAAATCTGGAAGAAGGTACTGTATAGGCTTGGTTGGTTGGTTTATAGTTTATTTGGCACAAAAACTACAAAGGTCATACTTTGCCATACTAAAGGTTACAACATTAGCATTTAAAGAAAATTGTAAACAATATGTACAAGAATCTAGTTTCACAAAGCAGCATCTCTAGGTAAACAGAACTGCTGTAGAAGGCACAGCAACACAGAAGGTCAGAGGTTATTACAGTAGTGCAAAAATAGTTAACAATATAAGTTAATACATAATATATGAAACACTAAGCCAAGGAATGCAGTATCTACATATATGTAAAATTATAATAGATGCCTTTATAACAGTATAAAAATAGGCAAAAAGGGATTATTATACATGCAAGGATGAAAATTAAATTTAGCAATGCAGTATAAACAGAATTTAGATTATATATAAACAGAATTACTAGAAAGTACACAAATAGGTAAGATGTCCTACAGCACTACATGATTATTTGAAAAATAAAGTAGTAAATAAGATGCATACACAAAATGTATGTTAAGTGATGCAGTATAGACAGCACAAGATGAATAATGGTAACAATCAATTGCATGAGGAGTACAAAGAGTTGGAAAGAATAGCAAAAGTACAATATAAGCAGAAATTAGTAAATCAGACCAAGAAAAGATCCTAGTGTTTTTCCAATGTGTGGCAAGTAGAAGGCAAAATGATTATGGTAGATTGGTAACTGCAGCAGAGGACATATTAAGATAGTACTTAGTGAGACAATTCATCACTGTGAAATTATGAGAAGCTCAAATCTGGATGAAATAGGAGAAAATGCCTTAACTGTGAGTGAACAAGAGGTATACAAGAAATTACCTAAACTTGATGTCAATAAGGCAATATTATATAGTGAAACCTGTGGAGAATTCATAACTAAAAATTCCAGGTATACCACAGTAATTAAATTTTAATAATATGTAGATATTTTGACTTAAGTATCCTAGTTATTACAAACAATATTAGGAATTACATTCAAAGGAACAGTTAGTGCGCATGCTTAAATTAGAATCCCTTTTTGCACACAGAGTTTTTTAGGACCTTTTATGGAGAAAAAAAAAATTGGCTGGAATTAAAATATATCTAATAAATTTGAGGATAATAATTTCCCAGACTTTTGGTATAGTGAGACAGTCATTATGGTTCAGATTGGGTCTGTGATGTAAGGCTTTGGCATTTTCTTTATATAAATGCTCATATAAGGATCTATTGTAGCAGCTTGGTGTTTTTCCATTGGTGGTTGATGGATCCTATAATTAGGGTTTTCACCTTCATGTTGTGCGAGGCCAGATTTGTGCAGTTTGATGAGACAGATGTAGTCTTGATGTTCAGAGATGCATTTACTTATAGATCTTCCTGTAGTAAGACATCTTACAAGAACATGGAACTTCGTATACACCAGGTAACATCACAGGTGAGAGTTTGTCTTTTGGAGAAGGTAGCAAATTGTGGATCTGGTTGATTGGTTTATAGGTAGTGGCGAGTTTGTATTATTATTATTATTACGTAACACCTCCAGGGTGTCTGAAGACTCATCGAGGGAGGGCACCTACACTACAACTCTCCGTCTCCAGCAACCTCGACTACCTTCATCATCTACACCAACACCATCTACCGCCGACCACCACCACCACTAGCATTTTCACAGACAATTATAAACATCCATGTCCACAGCGAGATCCGAACCAGCAGCCTTTTGGTTGGAGAGAGTGGATACGCTAACCACTCATCCAACTAATTAAAACGCACAACATGCAGTCGACAGGATTTCTTCATAATTTTTGACAGACATTCCAAGATGCCTTTGATATATGGTATAGAAGTCCTACAGGCTGCTTCTTGTCTGGGTTGATGTGATCTAGGGAAGTGATTGATGATTTTTTGAGTTGTTTTTGGATTGTATCCATTTAATAGGGCTTTATTTTTAATAATTTAATTCTTGTTTTAAAGATTCTTCAGAGGAACAAAATTTGTGTTCTCTGGATACCAAAGATTTTATGATGCCATATTTTTGAGATGGATGGTGAGCCAATGAATTGTAGATGTAACGACCTGAAAAAGTTGGTTTACGATAGAAGTGAAGATGGAACCATCTTGTTTTCATTGGATGTGTATATCAAGAGAGGAGTTACCTCATGATGATTCTTTTTCTAGTGTGAATTTGATGCGAGGATGAAAGTTGCGGATCGTATCTGGAAATGAGTATAGTTCGTGTTCAGAGTGACTCCAGACTGCAAAGATGTCATCTACATATTGTAGCCATATTTTTGGCTTTGGTTCAAGAGCGAAAAGTCTATCTTCTAGATGTTCCAGAAAAAGTTGGTTAAGGATATACATCCAACTAGATTATGATCCTACAAAAAAGCCAGCTCAAGAAACTCAACAAGTTACTGGATGAAACAACATCCATAGATCAGGAAACCATCAAAAGACTCAGAATATACCATGCTAGGCCTCCTAGAATATATGGTTCACCTAAACTACACAAAAACAACTGTCCACTTAGACCCATTGTGGATTTTATAAGCAGCCTGACTTATACAATATCAAGATTTTTGTCTAAACCTTCTCCGTCAATTAACTCATCAATTACAAATTCCACAGAATTTCACACAAAAATAAAAGACATTCAACTGTAAGAAACAGACATGGTAATAAGCTTCGACATCATCTCCCTCTTCACTAATATTCCTTACAAGGAGATAACAGAATTGTTAACTAAAAAATTTCCATCCGATATTGTGGAATTATTCAAATTTGCTATAACATCCAGATACTTTATATAGAAAGACAAAATTTCTAAACAAGGGGAAGGAACAGCAACGGGTTCCCCCTTATCACCAAACTTAGCCAACTCTTTTCTGGAACACTTAGAAGATAGAATTATTGCTCTTGAGCAAAACCAAAAATATGGCTACGATATGTAGATGACGCCTGGAATTACTCTAAACAAGAACTATACTCATTTCTAGATAAGATCAACAACTTTCATCCTCGCATCAAATTCACACTCAATAAAAAATCATCACACGGTATCTCCTTTCTTGATATACACATCCAATGAAAACAAGATGGTTCCATCTTCACTTCTATCGTAAACCAACTTTTTCAGGTCATTATATCTACAATTCATCGGCTCACCATCCATAAGTGGTTTATGGAATGTGGAATATGAAGCCAGATTGAGGAATACAATTTGCAAAGCCATCGTGAATAGAAAGAGGAGAGAAGATATGATTACAACATTTAAGCCCCTGGTAAGGGGCTGTTACCAGCTTAATGTGGAAGAAATTTTTCAAAGGATGGGGGACAGAACAAGAGGTCATCTCTGGCACTATACGTAGGATGTGAGCAAAAGAGTGAGAAGTTCTTTGCATGGAGAGTGGTTGTTGAGTGGAATGCATTGTCTGAGAGTATGGTGAATGCAGACATGCTGAATTAATTGGATTGTACAGTTTAAATAAGCTTTTAAACTATTAAAGCACAGTTTGATAAGCTTTTTGTGCGATAGCATGTACCTCCTGTGATGAGTTTAACTCCATAGAGGTTTGGCATTAATAGTATTAAATTCTAAAATATTTACCATGAATGATGATTACAGATGTTCTTGTTAGGAAAGTAAAAATTTCATGTGTGATTAAAATATAGAAATGACAATTATTTAAAGAAGAACCATTCTCTTAAATGCAACAGATTTTTTTAAAAAAAGTAATCATCATTACTATTTTATATGAATTTCATTATGGGAGTTACTGTGATTCTACATTGGCAATTAAGTTGCATGATACAATTAAGGGTTAAAGCAGTAAACTATTGCTTTATATCTGTTTGCAAGATTTTAATATTTGAATAAACTGACACTAATATAATTAAACAAAAGGCAGTCAGCAAATTAAGCAAGCCTGGTTGTCTGAGTAGATAACACATCTGCTTTACAACTAACAGGTTGAACATGGAATTTGTATCTTTAATTGAGAGATGATTTTGCTTAATGGATACCTGCAGTGGCTTGAAAAAGTTCCACATTTGGTCTTTAGAGTAGGTTTTCTAGATTATGTAAAATACAAAATTACATAAAAAAATAAAATAAATAAAAACAGTCCACTCATACTACTAACCTACTATGGGTTTATAACTTTTCATATGGGTGGAAGTTGGATAAAAAGACAACTGATAAAAATTAAAATGTGCTTAAAAAAAATCAGTATGAATTGACCAAAAAACTGGGATTCAGAAAATCTTAAGATTGTTAAATCTAACATACTAATTATTATTACTGAGCCAATACTCAAAATGCATTTTTCATTACTGAAATGAAAGTGGCATTAAAGACAAATATATAACTTCTTCCACCCCACCCCCTCCTCCCCACCCAAATATATATTTTTTAAACTGAATAATTTCAGTTTAAAAAAGTTCTTATAGAAAACCAAAATGGATTCATGCAGAGTTGTAGTGAATTATTACAGTATGTTTTTTCTAAGGACAATTTTAATAATAATTATCTATTTGTTGTTTCTAAGTGCTACTTCTGAAGTGTATATTGAATATTATATGAATACAAGAAGAAAAGAAACAAGAAATATAACAAATGCACCTTATAAGAAATCAAAACTGACAAAGTTTATTGCTTTATTTAAAAAAAGAAAATAAAACAGGTGACATTTGTGGAGTATACAGAATAGCAATCATCACTGCTATTTTGAAATTACAGAAGTAGTATACTAAAGAAGAAAGAAATTCACAAATAGCTGATTAGCATGCATATTTTAAATTGCTCACAAACACATGCAAGCTGTGTGTATAGATTCATGCTTAAACTGCACTGGAAAGATTGCAAATACTCGAGGTTCACTTAATTTTCATCTACTTTGGACAGATTAAAGTTAAAAACAACCCTTTATTAGGAACTTTATAGAATAACATATAAAAATATTTCTTCCCAACATTTAGAATTAAAGGACTATTACATTTTCCTAGACTTCAACAGATGATAAAAAATACTAAATGGATATTCTATACATGATAGAATAAAAAGCTTATTCATACAATATAATTGTCTATAAGCACCAAACATGGCAATGTTTTAATATAATTATTATTCGATTCATGCCTTCAAGACAAAACTTCAAATCTGTCTTCTGAAATTATCAGCTACATATTAATTAACAGTACAGAATTCTTTCTTTGTAAAAGACCAATTTAAGTAGAACCATTTTATGATGCAGCTAAGCTCACTTAGAAAATTAATGAAATGTTCATATAATAAAGATTTCAATTTCTACCTAAACATCTGTCAATACAACTTCAAGATTTAAGAATTTTAAAGCTATGTTTATCAAGATATGAAAAGCTCTCCTAATAGGTATTAAGAATATTCATTTTAGCAACAGATAGGAGTGATTCTCCTATTTCCTTATCAAACAGGAGTCATAAAGTGAGCCCATTGTCCTCTAAATCTGTTCTAAAGAATACCTCACAAAAACTTTTCTCATAACATTGGAGTAATGAAAACAAAATTATAAAGAAAGGCTGAAAAAAGATCAATATTACTCAAAGTTGGAATGTTTAGCAACTAATACTTTCAAATAATATATATATATAAAAAATGTTAATAGTAGCAGAACAAAAACACCTGCATTAAATTCAACAATCACTTAAACCACCCCTTAAAATTACATTATTTCTATTGGTTAAAAAAAAAACAAAATGAGTTAAAATGAACTTAAAGTACAAGTTAACACTTCACAGAAAGGCTATATAACATAAAATTCAGTCAAATATTTATATAAATGTTATTCCATAACTTTTCTTAGAAACCAAAACGCTTTGATAATTTCATTTTTTTAAGTAAAATAGTAGCAAAGCATATATTTTTGACCATTTCTAAATGGTCAAAAATATATGCTTTGCTACTATTTTACTTACATTTGTAACAGGATGATATTGACTTTCAGTAATTTATTGATATTTAAAGTTCCTCACATCCTTTTTAAATCATTAGCATTCAAGATGTTCATATTTATCCAGAGGCATTTTTTTTCCCTTGAAAGAGTGGTGTCAAATTAAATGACCCTCTGCCAGCTATACTGCATGAAGATTTTACCATTGTGCTACTCTGAATAATAATTTATTTAGAATAATAAATAATAAGCAGTTTCTTGCTTTAACTTATTGCCAATACCAAAACAAAAATGCATTTCAGCTTTGTATTATTCAAAGTATTCTGCATAAGAACAACAGAAGTGCAGTAAGAACACAAATTAGCCAATCAGGCTAAGAAAAATCCTGTTGCGTTTTTGATATGTGGCAAGTAGAAAGAACAATGATTATGGAAAGATAACATTAATGGATGCAGAATGGTATATTGGCAATTGCTGTAGAAAGCATAGTTAAGAGATTCAGTGAGCAATTCACCAGGATGGTTCACCTTCATCACTGTGAACTCATGTGACACTCAGGTGTAGAGGAAATCAAAGACTTACTGATAAGTAAGCAAGAGATATATGAAGAATTAAGTAAGCCTGATGGCAATAAGGCAACAGAACTTGATGGCATATCACATCTTAAGGGAATGTTCCAGGGACTTCGCCTCGGCTTACCTGTTCAACAAGACTTGCACAGGTTTCAAATGAGTGTGTAAAACTCGATATAGCTTAGAAATACATTGTGCAAGGCGCTTTACATCGATTTTTACAGAGGTCAGGTCTCATGAGAATGTTACAAAAATAACCTTGTTTGTCTATATGTTTTATGATAAATATTACTGTAAATACCCCTATGGGAATTGATTGTATTTACTGTTTTATTTAAAGTTTCTAGAATGTCAAAAACAAAGGCAATGCTTTGCCATCAGAACTTTGTATAGTAGCTATGTATAAGAGCACAAGAAAGTTGTTTACAATTAAGTGTGTGAGAAAGTTGTTTGCCAGCTCTGTACATGAACACCTTCAAAGTTAGTATCAAAGAGATCTGCTTGTTTCAGAGAAGTTTCCACTGCCCGACAAGACAAGAAAAAAAATGTGCACGGAGGAGAAGAAAGAACAGGTCGGCCTTAACAAAAAGATCAAGGAGAACTGCCAATTTCTTCAGGGTTTATAACCTTTGGTGCAAGGTCCCAAGAAGGCGAAAATAAAAGGGGACTGAGCCGAACATCGAGGGGGGGGTCCAGGTTCCGTTACTGAAGAGAGAAGAGCCGAGGTCCAGTTGCTGAGAGAGCAGATAATAGCTATGTATAAGAGCACAAGAAAGTTGTTTACAATTAAGTGTGTGAGAAAGTTGTTTGCCAGCTCTGTACATGAACACCTTCAAAGTTAGTATCAAAGAGATCTGCTTGTTTCAGAGAAGTTTCCGCTGCCTGACAAGACAAGAAAAAAAATGTGCATGGAGGAGAAGAAAGAACAGGTCGGCCTTAACAAAAAGATCAAGGAGAACTGCCAATTTCTTCGGGGTTTATAACCTTTGGTGCAAGGTCCCAAGAAGGCAAAAATAAAAGGGGACTGAGCCGAACATCGAGGGGGGGGGGTCCAGGTTCCGTTACTGAAGAGAGAAGAGCCGAGGTCCAGTTGCTGAGAGAGCAGAGGTGAGGTCTGCTCACCAAAGAAAGGAGAGACAAGGTGCAGTTATCAAGAAGGGAGGCAAGCCGCAGTTACCAAGAGGAGAGGCCAAGCTGTTACCGAAGAGAGCCAGAGGCAGTCGAACCCAGAGGAACAGACTTTATGGCAAACTCATGCCAGAGGAAAAATTGGGAGAACAGCCGATGCCAAGTGCTGCGGGAAGTCAACCGAAGCCAAAAGCCGCAGAACGATCTTCAAGCCTGAATGCTGAAACTTCTTGCCTGAGCTTTTGAGTACCAGGAAGATTGCAGTCCAAAACCTGCTGATATTCCGACGAAACACCCCCTGAAGCAAGACTCTCCGGACGGAAACCTAAGGCTTGAGATGAAAGAAAAACCATAGAGACTTTGATGCAGGACTTTTGTAAGGTGTCATGACAAAGAGCCTCTGTAAGTGTATTACATCCTTTAATGTACATTCTTCTTGTAATTTAGGAGATATGTCATAGATGGACTAATAAGAAATAGTAATAAGAATTATCTATAAGAGAGTCCTCTGATTTGTTGTTAACTGGAATATAAATTGTAAGATAACTTGCCATAGCTAGCTAATCTCTTTATGAGTAAGTTAGTCTCGGCAATTTAATTTTCTTAAGCAGAGAAGTAACAGAGCAATTATATTGTATAGTCATTTAATATTGAAAAGGGAAAGTTTGTTTCTTTATACCAGAAGTATAAGGATAGGTAGAGAGAGAGTAACCTCCCTATCCTTATTTAATGTACTTTGGTTCTATTGTAAATAAATGTGTTTTAATTATATATCAATAGTGCCACTTGATTGTTTATTTTTCAATGCACTGTTCCTTAAAAAAAAACACGAACTTAAGAGTGAGAAACCAAGTAAGATAGCCGAAGTGTATAGTTAAGTGCAAATAGACCACAACTGCTTGTGTAAAGTTTTACTGTGTTAGAGAAAGAGAGAGAGAAAAATCAACTGACCATATTACTGAGTGTTATGCCAATTAAAAGATACTGGTGGTGCAGTCTTATCAAATAAATTTTCTAGCATCCATAGGCATAAAACTCGCAGTGCGAGAGGTAGATAAACTAAGTATGCAATAGTAAGATGGAATAGTGAGAATAAGAAAGGAATATATATAAAAGAAATTAATAATAACAGTGGCTTATAAATAGCAAGTAATAGCATACCATTTACAAGTGCAAGGAAGCTAAAATTGTAAAATTATAAGGCTACAAATTAAACCTATCCATATATCTGGAGTTGTGATTAAGGTATTGGAAAGATCAGTGAGATCAAGGATACAGAAATAGGGATTGATAACAGTTGTATTCTTTGCAAATGTCAGCACAAGTTTGTTAAAGGGGAGGTCATGTTTTACCAACTTACTTATGTACTAGAACAAAGTGAACTAGAACATCTCCCTTGTCCAATATTAATGTATTGGACAAGGGAGATGTACTGTATATATTCAGATTTTTCAAATGCATTTGATAGATTTCCGCACAACAAATTGGTAACTAAATTGGAGCAGATGGGATTGAATGCTAGATTACTGAATTGGATAGGCAAGCAGCTGTCAGGTAGGTATCAGCAAGTTTTGTATGGGGGTGCAATATCCCAAAAGAAGAAAGTCACTGGTGAGTGCCTGCCTGGTTTGCTGAGCGGTTAGTGTATCCACTCTCCACCCAAAAGGTTGCAGGTTCGAATCCTGCTGTGGGCATGCATGCTTGTGATTGTCTGTGAAAATACTAATGGTGGTGGGCAGTAGATGGCATTGGTGTAGATGATGTGGTTCGCTATAGTTGGTGGAATGAGTGGTGGAGATGGAAAGTTGTAGAGTAGGTGCCATCTCTCAATGAGTCTTTGGACTCCTTGGAGGTGTCACATAATAATAATATGCTTCAGGGATCTGTTTTGGGCCACTGTTGTTTAACTTGTATATTAATGAAATTGTGATGGGTTTAACTACAGATATAAAACTGATCATGAAAACCTGGGGGTGAACAATGAGGAATTAAGCAGATGTTGTAGCCTTACAAGAAACTTGAACCAATTGTCATCATCCAGTAGCATCCTCTAGCAAGAGGGTTGCAGCAGATGAGCAGCTCTTCTCCATTTCTCTCTCTCTGTCTGTCGCTTCCATCATTCTTAAACCAGTCCATTCCATGATGTCATTAAACCACTCTCTAGTTGGTCTTCCACGTCTTCTCTTCTCCTCAACTTTCCCTTGTAATATAGTTCTTGTCAGGTGTCCCGAAGAACCTCTCAGAAGATGTCCTGCAAATCTGGTCTTTCTTTGCATAATATTCTTTAGCAGTGTTCTTTCCATCCCAACTCATCTTAAAACTTCTTGATTTGGTATTCTTTCTGTATAGCTAATATTTTCCATCTTTCTATAACACCACATTTCCAATGCATTAATTCTTTCCATATCTCTCTTTCTGAGTGTCCATGACTCACTTCCATAACTTGCAATACTCCAAACTGTTGCTTTAACTATTCCAATTCTAATGCCTATTTTAGTGTTCTTGTTTATTAAAATTCTCTTAATTTCCATAAATGCTGATTTAGCTTTGCCTATTCTATTTCTAATGTCCAATTCTGAAGTTCCTTTCTCTGAGATCCAGCTATCTAAATATTGAAATCTTTCCACTTCTAAAATCTTTCCTCCACATCTTATTTTTATATTATCTCCTATTTTTCTACCCATTATCATGAACCAAATGTGCAAATTGCAAAGTGTAAGGTTCTGAAATTTAGAATAAAATAATGGGATGCAAAGTATACACTTGGAGAGGAAATTTTGAAGGAGGTTGAGAAGACAAGAGATCTGGGAGTAGTGGTGAAATTCAGGTGTCACAATCCACAAGCTGTGAAGTAAAAATAAAGAGGTTACAGCTCCATTGTATAAGACCTTGATCAGGCCTCATGTGGATTACTGTGCATAGATTTGGTCACTTGGTTTCATGGTGACAAGAATATGTTAGAAAGGGTCCAGATAAGATTGATTAAGTGGAAACTGGTCTTTGGAATGTGTATGAAGACAGACTGAGAGAATGCAACTTGCATAGGTCTGAATAAGAGAAAAGGGGATATAAATGAGACATTTAAATTGGTAAGGAAATGTTACCTGGTTAATGTGGAAGCAATTTTTCATAGAATGAGAAGTGGAACAAGAGGCCATCCCTGGAAATTGTATAAGGATGGTCTAAGCAAAGGAAGCAGGTTCTTTGCATAGAGAGTGATTGGTGAGTGGAATGCACTGCCTGATAATGTGAATGTGGATACAATGAATGAGTTTAAAATATAATTTGATAAGCTTTGTGTGTAACAGCATGTATCTCTGATGATTAGTCAACCCTGTGGAAGTCTGGTGTGTTAATAATTTCTGCAGAATACTTTTAGTACAAAACTGCATGGCTTAGATATATTAATACGAATAAAAAAGAAACGAAGTTCTTTAACTTTTTAATAATTACAGTCATAATTGAAATATTTAATTTCAAAAGGTAAAGTACAGATACATAATGGAAAATGTGAGAAGCAGATATATAGACTAAGTAAGGCTGAATTAAGTAGAAAACTCCTACAAAACTGCATTTTTAGGAGTACCAGAAATTTCAGTGCTATAATGAATAAATAAGCCAGCTTTATCCTAAATTCAAAAGACCTCAGCATAATGCTGAAGTAATGTGCTGTTTAATAGTAGAGTAATTCATTCTTAAATAGTGCTAGAAAGATCAACACTCTTAGAGTAGTACAAAACTGACTCCAAAACATAAAGAAGTTGGTGTAAAGTTTTGTTTGATGCAACAGGTTGCGGTATGTGACAACGTTTGTTTAAAAAAAAAAAAAACCATTCCACTTTTAGTAGCGATGTGCACTACACCACATCTAAATTCTGTGCATGAATGATTCATACCAATAAATTTTCTTCTCAAATGGGGAAAAGTAAATTGTATTTAATGCACCGGGTCCATGCCAAGCAAAGAACTATGATTATGTAAACCAAAAATTCTAGGCGAAAAGTTGTTTTGGCCAATGATATACATACTGAAACACTACTGTTGAGCTTATTTGAAAGTTGAATTTCTGGATAGATATAACACAAGAGGAGAGGGAGTCATTTTTTGAAAAAAGGTGCAGGTAATAAATGAAAATCATTTGATTCTAATATGATACACACTTAGCAATGAGTATACTGCCAGAGAGATTATAAAGTTTCTTTCTTACTGCTCTTATTGTTTAGAAATACACTCAATGAACAAAACATTAGAGATAAGGGTGATGAGAAGTTGACACTCGCATCCCCTGCACAGAGTGAAATGTACCCAAACTGAACACAGGCAGTAAACAGGCAGACATTGGGGCTTCCCAACAGTATATATCACAATCGACAAACATGGTGATCTTAACTAATTTGATCATGGACATATTATCGGTGCAAGACAGATGAGTCATTCTATTGCCCATGTGGTAAGAAACCTAGGGTTCTCGAGGGCAACTGTATTAAGGGTCTACCATGAGTATACCAGCACCCAGAGAGTAAGTAGTGGCTGACCACACAGCACTGATGACCAGGGTTGACATAGATTGTCCAGGCTTGTACAGACCAGCCACAAGGCAATGGTGGGTTGGAGGTCCAAGCAGCATTATTGAGCAAATGGTATGGCATACTCTGCATACCATGGGCTATGGGAGCAATGCCCTAATTGTGTACCACTGCTGACAGCTCATTATCAGACACTGCATCTCACCTGGTGTCAGGATCATCAAAACTGGACCTATGCAGAGTGAACCAGAGTCGTGTGTTCTGATGAATCTCGTTATCAGTTGTACCAAGCTGACAGGAGGGTGCAGGTGTGGCATCGACAGCATGAGGTCATGGCCCTGTGATAGTCTGGGGAGCCTTCTCATGTGACACATTTTAGAGTGTGTCTGGAGAGGTCCTTAAGTGCTATGAGCTACTAGAATGTGCTGGCTGATCATCTACACACTTTCATGGCCTTCAATGCATCCTGCAGCCAATGGTCTGTTTCAGCAGGACAATGCACCCCACTGGGCTGCAACCACCAGGTGACCCCCAAGGTCCCCAGATTTAAATCTGACCAAATCTTTGGGATGCAATAGAGCAAGACATCAGATCCATATATCCAGGACCATTTCTGCACTCATCATTTGTCTTGAGTGTAAAGGAGAATTGTGGACAATGCTGTAACAGGCATGGCTGGAATGACCTCCAGCATCTGTTGCCGTTAACTTCTCAGAAAGTACATGCTGTTATTTGCACTAGAGGAAGACCAACACACTATTAGGTAAGTACTTCCAATGTTTTGTCCATTGAGTGTAATAATAAAGCAACTAAGGTTTTTTTGGAGGGGAATTTCAAACTATGGGGTAAACACAGTGGAGGGTGAAAAAGGCATATGGAAAGATGGAAATTAAATTTATATAATTGCACCCAAGACAAATGATGAAATGGCAAATGCAATTTCCCAGATTTTGAATCTGAATGGTCAGTAATTACATTATGCAAGGTAACTATGAGCCCAAGTGAAAAATGACATGCATGTATGCCAGAAACATCAATCAGAAACAAAGAAAAGAGGAGTTTTTGGCATTAGCCAGCCTGATTCACCAAAAATTATTGCCATCAGTGAAACTGGAGTAACAGAAGATGATTTAAGGATAGAATGTAAGAGGTACTCAATGTTACACTTTAATGGAATAATTACAGCACAAAGAAATAACTAAACAGTAGGTTTAATCATTTCAATATTTCTCAGTCACAGAGACACCTTGAAGTTTAGGGAGCACATTACAAAAGTGGCTAAATCAGCTCATCAAATCACTTGGTTACTGAAGAATACTTTGACGAGCAGAGATGAGTAGGTTATTGTTCCTTTGTATCGAGCCTTGATAAGATCCAATCTTGACTACTGTGCCCAGATCTGGGTGCCAGGGTTTCTTCTTGATGGGGAGGAGGTAGAGAGAATCCACAGGCAAGTGACCAAGATTATAGCAGGTCTATGGAATGAACCTTATGAGAACAGGTTAATTTGTGGGTTGCAGACATTGGTTAATAGGTGGAAGAGGGGTGATATGATTGAGACATTCAAATTACTAAAGGGTTTCTATAAGATTAATTCAGAGGATATTTTTCAGAACAGGTCTGATGGTTGGAGGACTAGGGGTCATCCATGGAAACTGGGCAAGAGTGTGGTTAGCAAAGGTGTTAAAACGAGATTTTTTGCATGGAGAGTGGTGAACGAGTGGAATAAGTTACCAGAGTGCTAGCCATGACTGTGAGTGGGTTCAAAGCAAGGTATGATAGATACTGTGTGGAAGCTGAATAGTTGTTGACATGATGTCTAGGGCCTTCCTCAATGAGTCTAAGGACTCCTTGGAGTTGCCCATAATAATAATCTTCAGGAATGTAATGTTACAACTGCAATAACACACACATAAACACAAGAATAAATAAAAGTGGAAGAAATGAAATTAGAATAATAAAGGTGTTGGCTGTTGGCTAGCCTAGGTGGGAGACTTAAGAATTAGTTTCCCAGATCTTGGAACGTTTAATACAATCATAGTTATTAAGATTACATTGTTTTTTTTTAAGCCTGCTACTGATTTGAAAGTCTTTCAAATTAGTATTTACTTTGATAGAGCATGATAGTTTCTTCCATCTGATTCTGTGCAAGGTATCTAGCAGACCAGACATGGCATGGTCTGCTAGACCTGACTGAACACAGTTGTGGTGCAGATATATTTTTGTGTTCTTCTAGGCAGATGGTAGCAGATCTCCCAATCTGACCATAATATGATAAGCTGAAAGAACAAGGACCCTTGTAAACATCTAGAACAGAAAGCAGAGGATCCTTAGAGCAGAGAAGGGAAGCCTGCTTCAAATGATGTTTGGAAGCAGTTCTTTAAAGTTCTGGCTATTTTTTTTTCAGAAGTGCCCCAGACATAGGGAATAGTAATGGCCTTACTGCAGTCTTAAGCAGAGACAGATTATTTGTAGATCTTTTTGGCACTGTAACCACTGGACAGGAAGGTTTTGCAAATAAAGGTGAGTTCTGCTATAAGGAAGCTTGAGTGGAACAGATGTTGGAGGCTCTACTGACAAGGGTTTTCATGACCTAACATTGTTGAGAAAGAGAATGATGGGAAAGTTTATGTATGTATCTATATATGTGGGTGGGTTTTCTGTAAACCGAGAAAGAAATGGTACCATTTAGGCAATTGCATGATAAGAGAGCATTAGTGTTATCATGTCTCCTGTTCCCCCCCTTATCAACTAAACTTTGCAGCCTGCACACCTTCAATCTTTTCTCATAGGGAGCATTGTACATATGTCATCAGCTTGGTGACTACCTCCTGATCCCCAAGAAACTCAGGTGACCAATCTGTGCACAATGGTCAAGATATAGTCAAATAGTCAAATAATAGCCTTATAAAGAGTGATAATAACCACTCTATCTTTACTTCTTGAGTTTTTGAAAATTAAGCAATCCTTTGAGCTATTTTATCAACTTTTGCAATATATCTGATAACTTCAACTCTCTGTCCACTATTACCCACAAAGTCCATAGGCTCATTAATTTCGTTACCGTGATACACAGTATGTAATCTTTTCAATCTGAAGCATATTACCTTACATTTTGCAACAATAAATTGACAACCATTATCCTTCATCGACATTGTCAATTTATTTATATCACCCTTCAGGATATCTGTATTACTTTAATCAACTATTACCCTACCCAGTTTTGCATCATCAGCAAACAACTGAATAATTCTCCTTACTTTCTTTATTCAACTTTAACCACCAATCCTGAGATAATGCTCTGTAATTTGTTATTTGTGTCTTGGAGCTGCCTTCAGGTAATGGAACTATCTTACCCCCTTTTTCAACTTCCTTGGAATTTTGCTAGAGCTGAGATAGATTAAACAACTTCAGAGGCAGTTGCACATCAACCAATATGCCATCCAGTCCCACTGGTGTATTCATATTTATTTTTTCAGTATGCTGAGAACCTTTTGTTCATCTCAATTCTCACATCAGTAATTGCAAAACTTCCATCTTGTCATAACAAACCCTTGCAAAGTGGTCACTCAGCAACTGAATTTCTGCTTCTGTCACCATCTTACCATTGGAATTGATTGAAAGCATCCTTCCATAATCATTCTTCCTTCTTTTACTTGTTACACAGCAAACACTCTTTTGGATTTACTTTGGTTGCTTAGGAATTTTCTCTCCTAATCTGATTTAGCCTTCCTTACCATACTACCCTTCTTATTTGCACTTTGTACTGCTCATGAGTATGCTGATCACCTTTTTCTTTATATCTCTATGCATCCACTTAATTGCCACTTGGTTAATCTTCCTGATTGTGGGTATGCAAGTCTGATACTGTTTCCCTTAAACAATCCTTGATCACATCCCATGCATTACTGACAGTCTTTCCTTGTAGTTTAAGAAATAGCACTGCTCCAAGCTACCTCCTGAGTTTGTCATAATTACCAGCAAAAAAGAGTTCAACATAAACTCTTTCTTCACAGAGAATTCCACATGTTTAGCAACCTTCCAGAACAAAACTCTATGGTCACTTTCCTTATTGGAGGGAAAATGTCTACTTTAGTTATTATTATTATTATTATTTGACACCTCCAGGGAGTCAAAGGACTCATCGAGAGAGGGCACCTGCTCTACAACTCCGTCTCCACAATTCAATCACCAACTGACTGCAACTACACCAATGTCATCTACTGCCGACCATCACTG
The DNA here is from genome assembly GCF_054136105.1 of Typopeltis vanoorti. Taxonomy (NCBI): domain Eukaryota; kingdom Metazoa; phylum Arthropoda; class Arachnida; order Uropygi; family Thelyphonidae; genus Typopeltis; species Typopeltis vanoorti. Next base: position 107,491,986 of record NC_143563.1, read on the forward strand.
GTATTTCCACAGACAATCACAAACATCCATGCTCACAGCAGGATTCGAACCCGCAGCCTTTTGGCTGGAGAGCAGATATGCTATCCACTCGGCCAACCAGGTCAGGTAAATCCTTCTAAACAAACTATGGAAACTGTTTGCCAAGACAATTCAGATCACAATCTGGCATTGTCTGCTTCATCCATAAGGTAAACACTCATATATCCACTCCTGAATCCATGAGTTGTCTTTCTTTACAAAAAAAAGTGGAAAGAACTTTTTGATTTCTATGCTTCATTTCCTTGGTTGGAATTTTGTTTTGAATCTTCTCGTATAAATATTCATACTAAATAAACATTTATCCTAAATCCACTTCAAATTCTAAGCACACATTCTATTGCTATTAACAGATCCAACTCTCTCCAATTCTTAGTCCCCTCCATGACATGCTGTTTCATGTAATTATTCCTCAACAACTGAATAAATTAAACTTCCATCTTGCCATGCTTCCTCTCCTCCCTCCAATATATATATTGGAGGGAGGAGAGGAAGATATGGATGACATGCATCAGCCATATCTTCCTGCAAATGCCTACAGTGGCAATTTTGTCCTATTGGCCTCTATCTTGCATCAGATAACCAAATGAACCATCTCCCCAAGACCTAATATCCTCCTTAGGTTTTATTTTTGTTGACTGAAACTGCCAACAAAAATAAAATACAATATTACTTACATTCTATTTCATTTTCTGTCGACTAGGTTTCACTGATGACAATAACTTTTGGCCAAGATGGGTTGATCAATGCCAAAAACTCCTATATTTCTGATACCTCTTGCATTCATGTAAGATGCATTTCAACATCCCTTTGGACCTCCAGTAATCCTTATGTAGCTACCAACACATTCAGACTTGAAATTACATTTGACATTGTATAATCATTTCTGTACATACTCATATGTCACAGGGTTGGCTTAATTTACACTTAACTGCATCTCCCTTACTTCTAGTTTCCCTGATTTTGCATTTCCCACCTCTCAGTGAACAATATACGTATCAAACATCTAACTCCAAAGCCATTCAAATGGAGTTTATCAGGCATAATACAAGTCCTTTCATTCATCAAATTCACTTCATACATCTATACACTGCACACCATTCCTCCTGTATAATCTTCTCATTGACTTATTAGTAATCACAGTCCTTCTTAATTCAGTCCTATCATACTGGGCAAAAGGCTCACAGTCTATTCTTTTTCGCTTTCATCAGCAACTCTTTCATTCTTCTTGATTGATTTGGGTGATGGAATGCACTGCCTGAGAGTGTGACGAGTGCAGAGGCAGAATGCATTTAAGTCAGGTTATGGTGAGCTGTGTGTGTGCGCGAGACTTCCCACAATGAGTCTCTTGACACCAGTGATATCTGATAAGTTTGAGCAATGGGAATGGATATAAAGCTGATGGCATGCATTGGGGTAGGGGGAATGACAGATATCAGAGTAATATATGGTGAGATGGAATGCAGGAGAATGTGGGTGACTGTGGAGTGCATCAAGGCTCTCTCTACAAGGGCCACTACTATTTAATTTGTATATGAAAGATATATGGAATAATTTTAATGAAGAGTATTCAGTTGTTTGCTGTTGTTGCAAAACTGGGGAGGGCAACAGTAAATAAAGGTGACAGAGATACTGCAAGATCATTTAAATGAATTGGCAGTGTGAGTAAAGGATATTTTGTTTTGGTTTAATGTGCAAAGTGCACCTATGGAAGAAAAATGTTACACACTGTGCACACTAATTTTACTGGATTGCAAGAAATTGAAGACACCAGAGATTTTGATATAATGGACAGAGAACCAAAGTTCAAAGAGCATATTGCAGAAAATGCTCAAAAGATTACTTGGATTTGAACACAGACAAGTAGAGATTGGGAGGTTATGATTACTCTTTATGATAACTACTGTGCACTTGTGTTTTATGGAGATGAGGTAGCGGTAAGGATCAGAGACTAGTGAACAAGATGGTAACAACTCTCTGGAATGCTTCCCATGATGATAGATTGGAGAAATATGAATGGCAAAGTTTAGTTAACAGGCAGAAAATAGGGAACACAATAGAAATATATAAGCTATTAAAGGTTTTGTAAGATTGATATAAAAGAAAATTTTTCAATACATTTGAAAGAAGAGAGCTATGGGTCATCCCTGGAAGTTGTATAAGAGTGTGGTAAGCAAAGGTGCAAGGACCAGATTTTTTGCTCAAAGAGTGGTAAGTGACTGGAATACATTTCCGGAGGTGGTTGCAAGTGCTCTGATAGTGAATGAGCTTGAGAGAATGATAGGTGTTGTGTGAATAATGGTTAGTGTGGCCTTCTGCAGTAAGTTTTCTGACTCCATGGAGATACCCATAATAAAAATACGTTTGATTCTGATGCTTTATTATTAATATCTGTGTGTATTCTGCCCTATTATTATAATTTTATTTTTTATATATTTACTTTTATTTATATCATTATTAATCTTTTCTTGATTTAATGTATTCACAGTTCTATGTTTAGTTTAGTTCTATGTGAGTAACAATCAGCATCAAAATATTGACTGATAAAAAACTGATTAACTTTTGGATGTGATAAATTGTTTGTACCTTGCAGAAGGAGAAAATATAGTGCTCTGCCAGTTTATAACTATTTTGCTTGACGGGGAGAATGGTTCTGTGGTGTTTCTGCACGTCAATTATAACTTTCTGAGTATTTTCAAGGCTTACACATCTTTGAGAAATTGTAACTGTTTCCTTAATAAGGAAAGATATATATACTTTAATGATTAATCTTTCACTAGTGTGAAATTAAACTATGAGAAAACAAGATGAAATTAAGACATGTAACAATAATGTGATGAACTGTAGCTAGAAAATGCAAGGCTTTATAGATAAACATCTCTCTTCATATGAGTACAGTGACTGTTGTTTACTTTTTATTATTGATATTCTTGCAATTTTTAGTGAAAAGGCAGAAAGATTCTAGGCATACATATCATTAATGCTACATTACAGCCATCAAAACTACAGCGCTCAGTAATTCTATGTTGAAATATCTTACTATGACAAAAAAAAAAAAAAAAAAGACAGCATATTATGGCCATCAATGATGATAGATTGTTCATATATACATAAACTCCCATTTTTATGTTATGCATATTATATAGGCTTTCAAATCCATAGGATTCCTGGCATGCTTAACAGACACTCCACAATCTAAGCTGGAGAACTATTAGGCCTAATAAAAGTCCATTAGTTCTCTCTCCTTTCATAAATTGGAGCACATGTAGAATATACGCACATCACGGTTTTAGCATTTATAAGAATATTTTATTTATGATGCATATTTCATACTTTTCTTTTAATGTGATGTGAACCCATGAAATTTTATAAACCTATATTACATTAGTATGTGGGCAACTAAGGGTTTTTATTTTTTTTATTAATTATATATTTTTTGTATTTTATTTATTTTTTGCATAATACAGAAACCCCAAAATGTGATGTTTTTCAAACAAATTCAGGTCTCCAACAAAGAAGGCAGTAGTCTCGCGCTAAATGATGAAATACATTTCCTGCATATTACCAGCCTGATTGGCCGAGTGGTTAGCATCTCCGCTCTCCGGCCAAAAAGCTGCGGGTTCAAATCCTGCCGTGGGCATGGATGTTTGCGAGTGTCTGTGAAAATACTAGTGGTGATTGTCGGCGGTAGATGCCATTGGTGTAGTTGCAGTCAGTTGGTGGATTGAGTAGTGGAGACAGAGTTGTAGAGCAGGTGCCCTCCCTCGATGAGTCCTTGGACTCCCTGAAGGTGTCAAATAATAATAATAATAAAGACAATCACAAAGATCCATGTCCATGGTGGGAATGGAACCAGCAGCCTGTTTGGTTGAAGAGCAGATGCTAAGCAGGCTGGCAAATAATCATCGTAATATGCGATTTAATTGTAATTAAATCACAAAGTTAAATAACTAGATTATAAGAAATACTAATTTTGTATATCAAAGCCACATGGTATGTTTATAGCAATTTTTATGATAAACTTTCCATACAGTACAACAGATAAGTTTCTTCCTGCTTCCCCCCCCCCCCCCACACCACAACCTATTAAAATGGCTAACAGATGTTGCATATTAAAAAGACAGGAAATGAAGGTTCTTCCCTAAAGGGAATAAACAGGAAGAAACGATAGTGAAAATGTCTATAGCACAGTAGTTATACTTTTTAGCAGTCATCCTAAATTACACATATATTTCATCAAAATATACCCACAGAATTTAGTGTACACAGATTTTTATAGACAATTTGGAAAAGAAAATGTAATATGATTATTAAAAACATATTGGCACAAGAATTTATATAATGTTAATTATAGAGAAATTATTGTATACAGATTTATATAAATATAAATATTTATATATGGGTCTGGATGTCAGATTGGTCAACTGGATTCAGGATTGGCTGTCTGATAGGTATCAGAGAGTTGTGTATGGTGGAGCAGTTTCCAGGAGGCAGAGGGTTACAAGTGGGGTCCCACAGGGCTCAGTACTAGGACCTATATTGTTTAACCTTTATATCAATGACATAGCCAGTGGATTGCAGGGGGATATTCAGTTGTTTGCAGATGATGCGAAGCTGGGAAGGATTATTAGTAATAGTGCAGATGTGGTAGCCCTGCAAGAGGATTTAAATAAGCTAGATAGATGGGCAAATGAATGGGGGTGTCAGTTTAATGCAGCAAAATGTAAGGTCTTGAGGTTTGGGAAACATCGATGGGATGCTGCATACTCTATGGGAGGAGTTATACTGGAGGAAGTAGGGGAGACAAGAGATCTGGGGTTGATGATTGATAGAAACCTGAAGTTTAGGGGACATATTGCAAAGGTGGTGAAGGTAACACAGAGGATTGCTGCTATTATGAGAAGGACACTGACCTGCAGAGATAAGAGGGTTATCATTCTGTTGTATAAGTCTCTGATCAGACCACACTGATCAGATCAGATCAGACTATTGTTCTCAGATTTGCTCCCCAGGATTTGAAGGGGATAAATTAACTGTGGAAAGGATACAAAGACGGATGACAAAGATGGTTTCAGGACTGTACAAGGATAGTTATGAGGATCGGCTGAGAGAATGTTCACTGCAGAGTTTGGTGGATAGAAGAAGGAGAGGTGATATGATTGAGAATTTTAAACTGTTGAGAGGTGGTTACAGGGTTGACACTGGGGAGTTCTTTCGCTTGATTGATCAGTGGGAAGGAGTGATGACAAGAGGCCATCCCTGGAAGTTACGAAAGGAAACTGTGAGCAAGAGGGTAAGGAGTGGTTTCTTTGTGTGGAGGGTGGTTGAGCCGTGGAATGCATTGCCTGATGGAGTGGTGGGAGCGAGAACGGTCAGTGAGTTTAAAGAGTGGTATGATAGACTTTGTGTTTCTCAGGGGGGGACCTCCCCTCAGTGAGTCTTGACAGACTTTATGTCTTAGGAAGGACCTCCCTCGATGAGTCTTTTGACTCCTTGGAGGCCTGAATAATAATAATAATAATAAACAATTTGGAAAAGAAAATGCAGTACGACTATTAAAAACATGTTGGCCCAATAATTAATATGTTAATTAATATAATTAATAATGAATACTAATATTTTGACCTGAATCTAACATACCATCATCAGTACACATGCAAAGCACAGAACAAATGAATTTCCTTTTGCATGATTATGATTGGTCAGATTCTGGTATTACCTCCCTCAAACACTCCTTTATCATTTCCCATACACTATCAACATCCAGCCCTTGCAGTTTTACATGCCATGGCACCAATCCAAGCAATCTCTTAAGCTTGTCATGCTTACCAGCCCTGCAATTCCATATCTATCCAGACTTAACTGAAAATTCCACACATTTAGCCACTTCCTAAGTCAAGACCATATGATCACTCTCAACAAATTGTAGCCATGCAGTCATATTCATTATAGACAAATTCTCAGATGCAATTACTAGATTGAGCACTCTCCAACTCCTAGTACATTCCATCACATGCTGTCTCAAGAAATTACACCTTAGTAACTGCATAAATTTCATTTTCTTCCTCCCATTTGTCCTCTCCACCTTTTAATCTATGTTCCCATAGTTGAAATCACCCATGATAATTACCTGTTCTCCACTCACTGAGTCTATTTTCCAAAGCATACCAGCTCCATCATCTTTTCCATACCCTGATCTATAGCAGCATCCAACTATATATTTTGTTCTGTGGCCTCAATCTCACACCAGATAGCCTCAAATGTACTATTTTCACTGGCCTGCAGTTGAATTTCTACTCTCTTTGGTTGCAGTTCATTAGCTATCATTAATAACACTCCTCCCCTATTCTTTTCTATCTTTCCTGAACACACTATACCCTTCACATTCTATCCCACTAACTATATCATCTTCTGTTAGCCATGTCTCATTAATTCCAATAACCTTTGGTCAGGATGAGCCAACCAATGCCAAAAATTTCTCCTGCTTGTTCCAAATGCTACTGGCACTAGTGTACATAAAGTGAAAAAGCCCCTTACGTCCACTGCTGTCTTGATGCTTTATACTAACTATCCCATTCTGGTTTGTTACCAATAGTACTAACTTAGGCATATTATACACAGTCTTACACTCAACTGCCTCACTGATGTCTGCATATTCACTCAAAAGCTTCTCCCAACCCCCATAAAAACTGTAGTTCCTGATTCTGTACATCCACTCAAAGCTCCACCCTAAAACAAAAACCTCTAGTTTCTCTTATTCTGCACACCCACTTTCATTTCAGTCAACAACACTTTTTCCAGTCTGCAAACACCAAATCCACTCAGATGCAAACCATTCTTCTTGTATAAGTCCTTTCACTGGTCAAACTCGCTCCACACATCCACAAACTCCACACCACTTCTCCTGCTTAACCTATGAATTGAGTCATTTGCTATTATGGCCCTCCTTCTCAGCTCTACTCTGTCATATCATAGCAACAGACTCACTATCTTAACTCTCTCACTCTTTTCTTTTGCTACATCCAGTAATTCTTTCATGTCCTCTCTCATGCCATACTTTTCTTCTGGTTGGTAGAGTGGTTAATGTATCCACTCTCTAGCCAAAAAGGCGGCAGGTTCGAATCCATCCATGAGCATGGATATTTGTGATTGTCTGTGAAAATACTGGTGGTGGGGGTGGTGGTAGTAGATGGCATTGGTGTAGATCAGCATTTCCCAAATGTTAGGTCACGACCTGGCACCGGATCACGAAAGCTAAATGCTGGGTCGCTTAAAAAACTCTCAAAAACTAGGAGTTTCATTTTTAGGTTTTCTTTTTTTCATGAAACTCTAAAATACAAGTAAATAGCGTTTAATCGGGACTAATGAATAAATAATTTAATTAATAGAGACGAAAAACGTGCTCCGTCCGTGCCGCCATTTCACCGTCTCTTTGTTCGCGGTAAAGTAGCTCAACTAATGGCGAGGCTGCGGCATTAGTTTTTAGTTAATTTTCTTTCAACTTTTAGTTCAATTTCTTTATATTTTTGTAAGAGTAAATGCTTCTTTATTATAATAATAATAAATGAAACTCTATGAGCATTCAAATCTGTTTTATTTTACCTATTGGCAATAAAAATTTTAGTGGGTCACGAAGACCAAGTATTAAAATAACCAGGCCATGGAAAAAAAAAGTTTGGGAAACCTTGGTGTAGATGATGCAGTCTGAGTCATTTATGGATTACCAAAAATCCACAAAACTGATATCCCCCCCCTAAGCCACATAGTCAATATCATAGATCAGTGTTTCTCAAACTTTTTTCGACTACGGAACACTTCACAAATCCTGAAATTTTCACAGAACACCTTGGTTATTTTGTAATGTATAAATTAATAATTATTTGGTAATTTAGATAATTTTATTATTAATCAATAACTGATAATTAATTAAACATCAATTAAACCATCATTAAATTAATTTGTCAGCACAAATTAATTTAAAATTGACAAATTCCAGAACTTCTCGCGGAACACCAGAACACCAGAATTCAGCCAAGTCGCTTGCCTCCCTTGCTGGCAACTCCTCTACTTTTGTAAAAAATTCAGTCCATTTCAAAACACTGGTTAAAAATCTAATCCTAAAAAATTCAAACATAATGGTTAGTTTCGATGTCACCTCCTTATTTTTCCAATGTACCACTTATAGACACTCTTGATTTAATCAAGTCTAAATTTCCCCCTGATATTTTCGAATTATTTAAATTTACCATGAATGCAGGTTACTTTACATGGGAAGGAAAATTCTACAAACAGATTAATGGTACTGCTATGGGTTTCCCTCTCTCCCCCCCTGTTAGTAAATTTTTACATGGAACACTTTGAAAACAAAGTACTTACCACAGCTACATACAAGCCACAAGTGTGGTTATGCTATGCAGATGATGTGTTTGCCATCTGGCCTCATGGAGACAAGACACTTTGGATGCATTTGTCACCTACCTAAACAGCCAACACCCCCAAAATTCACTTCACAGTAGAAAAAGAATCAAATGACTGTATCATTTCTTGACACATTAGTCACCCGTCTTTCAGATGGATCACTATCTTTTTCTATTTACAGAAAGCCTACACACACACACACAGGAAGATAACTACATAAACAATCACATCATCATCCAGTCCAACAGTATGGCATTTTAAAAACGCTTACACACAGAGCCATTTGTTCTAACGATACAGCTCTGACCACAGAACTCCAATATCTGTGCCATATGTTCTTAGCCAAAGGCTACAATCCCTACAAAATAGATAAAATACTACATAGGCCCATTACTTTGCCCTTCCCTAATACACAAGAATACAACATGACTATTTCTATTCCCTATATCAGAGGTGCATCGGAAAAGATAGCCAAAGTATTGTTGAAACATGGCCTTTGCACCACTTTCAAACATCATGTCAAGCTGGCAACTCTGATCTGCTCTCCTAAGGATAAACTTCACCCTTTAGCACACCCAAGAGCGTATGAAGTTCCTTGTGACTGTGACTTGGCCTATTATGGGCAAACAGGAAGATCAGTTAACATCCGCCTGGAAGAACATGAAAGATACATTCGCTACTATTACTATGGCAAGTCGAAACTGGCAGACCATGCTTTGGACACTCCTTCACACAGGATTAGATGGAAGAAAACGAATGTGCTATTTAGAAGTCATTATAGATCTGAAAGATTATTTTTTGAGTCAGCAATGGCTTTGAAGAATTCTCCCAACCTTAACAAATATGGTTGCATTAATTTGTCAAAAATTTGGGAGACTGTTATTCTAAGAAAAACTCCTGCATGGCTGTTTTTTTTTCCTGTTAGAGGGTGTCAAAAATAGGACTTTAGATCTTTTGTAATTATATTGTTTCACTCACTCACTGTCATGTGTACAAGTGTTGTGCTTTGATGATGCTGAGTTGAAAATCAGCGAAATATAAGTTAATAAAACATCTCTTTGATAAAATATGTGGTGTTGTTAACCATGAAAAATAAGTCATGAATAAAAGTTATTATCCATAATTTGCATTTTACAATCTCATGGATATGTTACATATTAAAAATGAGATAGAGAGAAACTAGAAGGATGATTTCATTGTATATTCTGAATATCATTCAGAATACACAATGAAACACACAACAAAATAATATTTTGTTGTGTGTTTCATTGTTCAGTTTCATATGATCTACAATCTACCCTTTGCAACTGGCTTGACAATTTCCAATTTAGTTAACTTTCTTTCATCAGATAACTTTGCTACAGCTCGAGTTCCTCAGTGCTCTGCACTTTCTCCTATGCTTTTCCCTTTATTCATAAATGCATATTCATAGTTTTGTTGATAACATTGCAATCTATTCCTCATTTTCCAAATCTTGCAAGTGCTTGGCCATATATTCCAAGATCTTCTATAATCAGTGTCCTAAATACTGATTACCATTTCGATACTTCAGTGGAGAGTGAAAACAATCTTCTCAACTTCAACACTACTAAAATGCAATGCTGTCTTATCTCATTTAAGAAAGACCTCATGTTCCCTTATCTTTGATAACACTCCAATCTCTACTTCAGGTCATATATCTCTTCATGGACTGACTTCCACTCTAGTTTCTCCAAGCATCACTTCATATGCATAGCCCTCTAAGCATCCAAACAAAAACTGTCCCTTTCGGCTTGAGACATTACTGCCTTCCTGTACATCCCTAACACCATGCAAATCCCAAATCCACCTTATTCTAGAATACTGTTCTCACATGGATGGTATAAGAGCCTCCACAGCTCATATAGTAACACCACCATCCTTTGAGGGAAAGACCCTCTATCAAGGCTTTTTAACTGAAAAGCTGACAGCGAGTTGGGCTGATCTCATATGCAGGCAGCAGGATTTTCACACCACAAAGAGACAAGCTGACAAGAGACAATTTACAGGCATAGCAGATAATGCATTGAGAATTAATCATCCTACCATAAACTGTAAGCAATTTTATAAGAAGCCAAGTTAATTTTTTGTAACACACCATTCAGCCTAATATGAAAAGGTGGAGGGAGGGGGTGATGCTGCACCAAAAGAAGGAGAGGTGATATGATTGAGACTTTTAAACTGTTGAGAGGTGGTTACAGGGTTGACACTGGGGAGTTCTTTTGCTTGGTTGAACAGCGGGAAGGAGTGATGACAAGAGGCCATCCCTGGAAGTTACGAAAGGAAACTGTGAGCAAGAGGGTGAGGAGTGGTTCCTTTGCATGGAGGGTGGTTGAACCGTGGAATGCATTGCCTGATGGAGTGGTGAGAGTGAGAACGGTCAATGAGTTTAAGGAGTGGTATCATAGACTTTGTTAAGTATAGTTTCTGGGAAAATTCCCATGTTACTCCTCTTAAACACTATTAATATAATTATGGCTATTATAGCCTGTTTTTGTTTAGGAGTGTCCCTTATTTAAATACATTGGCTATCATTACCCAAAAAAGGGGTATATATATTTTTTAGGGCATTATGGGCGAGTATAGAAGGAAATTAGCATAATAAAAGAGGTGGAAAATTTTGTACATACCTTGTTTTGATTCTACGATGCCTTCCAATTCCATGATCCTGCCGAAGGTTGTTTATAAATGGGAGGGGGGGGGAGGTAACGAGTGTCACTCATTCCGACAAAGTTCCGATGACGGTCAGACAACAAACGGTCTACACCACGTTAACCCCTGTCCCAGTTTCCACTTAAGTATACCCATCCCCTTCGTCCCCCCCCACAAAAATGCAGCCCTAAACAAAATAATATATATATATATATATTTATATTATTAATAGTAACCCGAGTTTCCAAACTTATTTTCCCGCGTGAAAGATAGTTATATATGGGGGAGCAGTATCACAGAGCAAGATAGTTACAAGTGAAAGTGCACAGTGGCATTCACAGATGGGATGCTTCATACTCACTTGGTGGAGTTATACTGAAAGCAAGGAATCTTGTGGTAATCAAAGACAAAAAGTTGAAGTTCAGAGGAAAACGTTGTGAAGATAACCCAGAGAACTGCAGCAATATTGAGGAGGATGTCATCCAGCAAAAAAAAAGTGGCGATTCCAGTGTATAAAAAACAGTTAAGTACTCAGATCTCGTTACCAGAGAGCAGAGGCAGATAACAGAAATGATTATCAGGACTGTGCAATGTTGTTTATGAGGAAACTACAGTCTGGTGAATATAAGATGAAGGGGTGGAGATGTGATTGCAACATTTAAGCTGTTGATAGGTATTCACCAGATTGATACTTCAGAGATTTTTCACATGGTAGAACCAAGGGAAGAAAAAAGGACCAGGGGCATCCTTAGAAGTTGCAAGAAACAAGGTAAGAAGTAAGTTTTTTTGTGAGTGATAGGAACATGGAATGCATGCAAGAAAGAGAGATTGCTGAAAGTGCAAACAATGAATGAGTTTAAGAACTGGTACAGTGATAGACCGTGTTGTGTAAGGTGGATCTTTCATGATGAGGCTTGTGACTCCACAGAGGTAAGGAATAGTAAGTTGGAAGATTATGACAGCATTAGAATACACCTTCTGAAAATATTATGGTTGTAAGTGTGCTTGGGGCAAATAAAGTGCTTAGAATCTAATTAAGAAATGTTAGGAGTCAGCAGGGAGGAAATGTGTTCCTAAGGTAAGAAAGAGAAACTGAATGAAAATGTCTATTTATTCATTTCATTTTCATTCAGTTTCTCTTGGAAAATAAATGAAGTGGCTATGGAAAGAAGCATACACTGAAATGTGTAATTGAAAGAAACATATCAAATACAATCTAGAAAGGTTGTTAAAGATGAAGAAACTAAAATATGAGGAGATGCTAAACTAAATATTAACAAACGTAGCCAGTAAACAAAGAAATGTTCAATTGGCAATGTTGATGGTAATGCAACTAGTAAAGGAAACTAAAATTGTCAGTGGAAAGAAAGATGATGATTTAAGGTTTTAATGGTTTTAATAAGTTGAAGTATTAGGGTTCACCTTGCCCAAGGGTGTTTCATAATAGATACTGTATTTGTAGCAGAAGAGGGAAACTGTGGGAATAAATGTAGTGAACCCTTACATTTGGATTATTGACTAATCTAAATATCACTAAGACCCTGGCATCATACAGAACTTGACTATGCTTTAACAGAAAATGTCAGGAAACTGACAGTATCCTTGCTTTATGTTATTTAATGGGCACCCTTGCTCTTGGCTGAGTACTAGTCAGAATCACAACTGAAGTAGCTTCTGTTATGTATTCATCGGCTGCTTTCCCTGTTTTGTGGTGGAAAAAACGTCAGCTCTAAGAGATGAAAACTCTGCTACCTCCATATGAGACAAGCTAACTCATCTTCAGTTGAAAAGACTTTATATAAAGATTTCTTGGATTCTAGATGGGATTTAAATCTAATTTTTTCATCTGAAGCACAAAGTACTGTATCATTCTCAGAACTGTACTACGCAGTTCAGTACCTGTGGAGTGGAAAGTAGAAGCAAAATCATCTCCCTGTGCAAAAGCTGATGAATATAACTTCAGGCCAGTTTATATCTTTGAAACGGTGATTAAGGTTGGGAAGAAGTGAAAAGATCTAGTTGAATTTTATAATTCAATAATGGTAGAAGTAGAATGCATATTTTGTGACATTTATTTTTGGGTTTTATAAAAGGCATTTGACAGACTACCCAATGGTTTTGTAAAACTGGTACCTTAACTGACAAATTGAGTTACATTAAAGGTAACTACAGTGGGAGAATGCTCCCTTGGGGGGGGGGAATCACTTTCTGAGGGAATGCATGTTATTGATATGAAATACCTTTTCTTGATGCCATATTGAGAAACATTTTTGAAATATTTTGCTTGATAAGGTAAAAGTAAAATGTAATTCAAAATCAGAACCTCTGAAATTTTGGAATCTAAATGGCAATATATGCTTTTATAAACACACCAAATGTACTGTTAAAATTTAAATCTGTAATTTAAAAATTTTAAGTTTAAAAAATTTAAATTTTAAAGGATTCTCTGCATTAACACTTCATTTTATGTTATAATAATATACAGCATACATGTTCATGGCAAATTTTTTATGTCAAATGCTTATTTGCACTTTTTTTGAAAGTGTGGAGCATGAAATTTATAAAATATTTTAAAGGAATGCAAGGTATAAAATGGTATGAACTTCTGGGTTAGACAGTACATTATTCGCTATACTAATGTACTAGTTAAGTAAAAAACATCAAAGGAATGGTATTATCTGGATGACTGAGCTTGGGCCACACTATTCAACCTGTGTACAAATGACATTGTAGATTTTTTTATCTCCTCTAATGATGTAAGTTGTTGATATGTTTTAAGATCTAGGCTATAAATACATTCTTGCTGAAAACTTTCACATGCTGGGTAAAAACTTAATACTCACATTAGTTGGAAAGACAATGGACAAGATTTATATTTAGCAATGTAAATACCTGGGGATATATGAAATACTAATCTCCCTATCTTTAAAAATTTTTATTTTAATAGTGAAAAGATGTTTGCTTTATGGAGTGGAAAGTGTCTAAGCATATTTTTGAGAAACCTGTCAAAAAATATGAGGAGACCCAACTTCAAAATATCATTCCTCTCACTCTGAGGAAAAAGAAACTGTAACCCCCTCCACCTTTCAAAAAACATGCTCTATTTAGGGATGCAGTAAATTCATTCTGTAGCACACATAAACAAGCCTTTTATGATAAGTGAAATGTTTTCACTTATCATAAAAGGCTTATTAAAAACACTGCTTATATGTTATTTTAACTGATAAGGGAATTTATTCAACACATTTGAGAAAGAAGTCCTTCTTCTGTTATGCTGTTTTTATCAGTTATTACAATAAGATAAATTAATCAAAATATTTCAATTCAAAATGAATTAAATGTGTTAAAATTTTGAGGTGTAATGGAAACAAAGCAAATATTAATTATTATTATTATTATTATTAAACAAGACCTCATGTCGTCAAAGACTCATCTAGGAGGTCCTTTTATCTTACACACACATCTCATCATACCGTGTCTTAAACACATTCAAACTACTTGCAGACACCACGCTCTCAGGCAAGGCATTCCAATCACTCACAACTCTGCACGAAAAAAACCTGCCTCTCACTCCCTTACTCACACCCTCCTTATACAGTTTCCAGGGATGACCTCTGGTTCTCCCCTGATCTCCCACTATTCTCTGTAGAACTTCTCCACCATTGATCCTATAATAACCCCTTACCAACTTGTAGGTCTCTATCATATCTCCCCTCTTCCTTCTCTCCACGAGACTCTGCAAATTACATCTTTTCAATCTTTCCTCATACTCAACATTCCAGAGGTCAGAAACTACCTTAGTCAGTCGCCTTTGGACCCTTTCCAACATCTCTTCATTCTTCTGAAAACCCGGTGACCAAATCTGGGCACAATAGTCCAAGTGTGGCCTAATCAAAGCCTTATACATTGGAACAAGTATCTACCTACTTCTACATGTCAGTGTCCTCTGCATCATTCCCAGAAGTCTTTGTGTTGTCTTCACAATTTTGGCGATGTGTCCCCTAAATTTTAGATCCTTATCCACTGTCACCCCCAGATCTCTTATTTCCTCTACTTCCAACAATATATTCTCACCAAGCATAAATTCTGCATCCCATCTTTGTTTTCCAAATTTTAAAACTTTACATTTTGCAACATTGAACTCACATCCCCATTTGCTTGCCCAATCACTCAATTTATTCAAGTCTTCTTGCAAGGCCACAACATCTTCACTACTCTTTATGGTTCGTCCCAACTTTGCATCATCTGCAAACAACTGAATATCGCCATCCAAATCTTCACCAATATCATTAATATATAAGTTAAATAGTAATGGCCCTAAAACAGACCCCTGAGGCACTCCACTAGTGACTTTCCTTTTCCTGGATATTGCACCCCCATACACAACTTGTTGATACCTATCAGATAGCCAGTCTCCAATCCAATGCACTAATCTAATATCCAACCCCATCTGCTCTAGTTTGACTGTCAACTTATCATGAGGTACTCTATCAAAAGCGTTTGCGAAATCCAAGTATATTACTGTGTATCCTTCTCCTCTGTCCAAGGAAGCAGTCACTTTATTGTAATAAGTAAGTAGATTACTAAAACATGACCTCCCTTTAGCAAATCCATGCTGTCCATCAAAGATTATACCATTGTTGTCAACCCAACTCTGGATCCTAGTTCTCACAAGCTTCTCCAACAACTTAACCACAACACCTGACACACAGATAGGCCTATAGTTTGATGCTTGAGTTCGATCACCTCCTTTATGAAGTGGCACAATCTTGCCCTCCTTCCACTCTTTAGGAACTTGACCAAGTGCAAGACTCGTATTAAAAAAATATGTCAAGGCAGGTGTCAACTCTCTGCACACTCCTTCAGAATACGTGGTGATATATTATCAAGTCCCACAGCCTTATTTACATCTAGTTTACTCAACTCCCCAAACACCTCTTGCTCACTTACAGTCAGTCTCTCCTCCCCATCATCAACTGCTCTTAATCTCTCCATGAAGTCACATTCACAAGATTGAAAGATCTTTATGAATTGCTCATTAAGTATCTCCACAACACATTCTGCAACAGCTGTCTTTATACCATTTCCTCCAATCAATGTCATCCTTCCATAATCATTCTTTCTTTTGCTGGCTACATATCGAAAGAACTCCCTAGGATTCTTTTTGGCTTCATTAGCTAACTGCTGTTCATACCTCTCTTTAGCTACTCTCACCAACCAAGTCACCCTCCTTGCCTGGTCTTTGTAGACCTCATGAAATTGGTTACTTCCACTTCTCTTATGCTGTCTCCACAATGCCTTTTTTTTTCTGTATTGCATGCTTAATCTCTTTATTCATCCATCTCACACCTACCTTATTTAACCTTCTCACCCGTGGTATACATTTAGACATTGCATCTACTAAATAGTTTTTGAAAATCCCCCAAGCTGCATTGATCTCTTTTCCAGCTAACTCCTCATTCCATGCTACATCTACAAGCTGTCTCCTGAGCTCTTCATAATCACCCCCCTTGTAGTTCCACATACACCCTTTTTTCACAGGGGTCCTTGCACTGCTGGCAACCACCCAGCTAATCACCTCATGGTCACTTTCACCAATTGGTGGATGATTTGACACCTCATTTATAATTACATCCTCCGATGAGATGACCAAATCCAAGACCCTTAATCCTCGTGTGCCCTCTGTTACATACTGTCTGAGGTAGTTATCCCTCAAAAACTCAAGAAACTCATTTTCTTTACTTCCAGTCGCTATCTCTTCAATCCAGTCTATATTGCCATAATTAAAATCACCCATAATGATCATCCTTTTCTTATTTGCTTGGCTTATTTGACTATACATTTCACTATCACCACCATCCACATTACCAGGTCTATAACAACATCCCACCAAGTATTTGATTCTATTCACCTCTATCTCACACCATACTGCCTCAAAACCACTGGCCCTATTTCCCTCTTGCATCTCTACCTTGTATGGACATAACTCTTTCTCTATCATCAATAGCACTCCCCCTCCCTTTTTATCCCTTCTATCCTTACGAAACACATCATACCTTTCCATCTCTATTCCTGTCAGGATGTCGTCCTCATCTAACCATGTCTCACTTATTCCAACAATCTCTGGGTACACAGACACAATTAGTGCAACCATTTCATCCGCCTTGTTTCTTATGCTTCTAGCATTGGTATACAAACACAACAACTCATTTCTGGATCTACAGCTAGTTCCACTGATACCATTCACTCGATGTGCTCTCTCCATGCTGGACTGGGGCCATTTCTCTTTCTGCTTCTTCATTTTAGAACCCTTTGCAACAACATCTGTTTCCTCTTGATCCCTGGTCATCCCATTACTTTCCTGCCTACACATGCTCTCACCTCCTCTTGGAGCATCCACCTTTCTCACGCTGTGTATCCCTGTCCACCCTGGGCCTCCCCGTTTCCCTGCTCCTCTTGCACACCCATTCTCTCATTTTCTATACTCATACCACTCACCTCTCCATTCATTTCCACTTCTTCAATCTCTCCTGTCTTACTCTCCTGCTCTTCCACATCACTCCCCTCTCGATCTGATTCATTTTCTCTATTCACTTCTCTACCTTCCAGCAGCAGTCTCTCCAAGCGACTCACACCATAACCACTCAAATGCAGTCCATCGCTCCCATACAGCTCACTTCGTCCCTCAAACTCATTCCACACATTAACAAACTGTACACCCATCTCCTCACACATTTCAGCCAGAATACCATTCATAATCCTTGCTCTCCGCCTCATTTCACCACAATCATACCTAGGCAACACACTGACCACCCTTCCTGTCACACTATTCTCTTTTATCTTTCCAAGCAGTCTCTTGACATTCATTTTGACATGCTCTTTGTTCTCTCTCAAATCATTTGTACCAATTAATACAATTAACTCTTTTGCTCGCTCCCGCCTCATATCCAATGCCTCAATCACTCTACTTATTTTACTGCCCTGGAAAACATACCTTGTGCATTTTATCCTCTAGCACACCTTTAATAATGGAGTCGCCATACAACGCTACTCGCTCATCTTTCGTTAACTCTTTCATGCCATCATGATTTATTTTAATAGTTTTGACCTGAATTCTCTTAATTTCATTCCGCATCCATTTCATTTCTTGCCTCATCCAATCTAATTCACTTTCCGAACCTCGCGACACATTCTCTCTATCATTAAATCTTTCTAACTCTCGACCCCCTCTTCTCACATTCCCTCTCATTCATCCTTCTTT
Organism: Typopeltis vanoorti; assembly: GCF_054136105.1. Taxonomy (NCBI): domain Eukaryota; kingdom Metazoa; phylum Arthropoda; class Arachnida; order Uropygi; family Thelyphonidae; genus Typopeltis; species Typopeltis vanoorti. The sequence continues at coordinate 107,510,371 of NC_143563.1, forward strand.
GTTTCCGTACTTTCGGTCCAACATACGTCCAACTTTCACTATCATTCTTCTCACTTTCACTCTCATTTATCTTTCTTTGTTTCCGTACTTTCGGACTAACATGCCCAACTTTTGCTATCATTCTTCTCACTTTTACTGTCATTCATCTTTCTTTGTTTCAGTACTTTCGGTCCAACATGCGTCGAACTTTCGCCATCATTTATTCTTTCGATTTTTTTTACTTGCGATTTCTGCATTACGCAAGTTCTACTTTCATTCGTTCTCTCAATTTCGTTTCTTTTCACCTCACGTTCGTCCCTTTTAACATCCGTTACGGTTGTCAAATCGCTCTTTTTCTTTTTTCCTGATTTTTTAACATTTTTTCGCTTCTCTTGCTCACCATCCATTTCTTTCAAACGTGCAATCGCGACACAATCAGTACTAGCACTTTCTGTCATCAATGAAATTAATGAATGCACTCTAAACAGCAATCTGCAACCAACTGCTTCAGACATGATGAAATTGAAAAGTTTTGAAAAATAGCATAAATGGAATATATTATTGGATGTTCATAAACTGAGTTTCATTTTATTAAAATTATTATAAAATATGATTAGTTCAACTCAACTTAAAATCCTGGCACTGTGCATAGGTTTATCTGAGGACAAGTATAGGGTGATAAAACTTGTCCTCATTAAGTAAAGCAATAACGAAAGTTCAATAAAAGTCCCCCCCCCCCACCCCCAGTTCAATCTAATATGCACAATTCCAGATAAAATAATAAAAGATTTAAGTTATATGTCCACTACAACTGATAGAGGAGGACTGTTGTGTTTTCTAGTGCAAAGATAACAAAACATTACTATATGAAGGCAGTTTGCATAACAGGTAATGTAATGCTACTATTCACTGTTGCTTGAGTCTGAGATTAAGCAATGTTCATTTGACTTATGGCAGAGAGGCAACATTTTTATTAAAAAGACTAGTTTTTATTAAAATTACAATAAAATTTATTGCACATTGTTGGACTTAAATCATCCTGAGATACAAGACTTGTAAATAAATGATGAAAAAAACTAGAAAGAATAACTACATGATAGATTTTGCATGAACAAACAATCTAGTATATAAAAAAGAATGGCAAAAAACCCATTGGATTAAACATTGTGCATGCAACTGAGCGAGGCTAGTTACTGTTGTCATGTTCTGTGGCATAATGTATATCATATCTGAGATCTGCTCTGATTCTTAATAAATGCAGACCAAATTTGGTATAGAATTAAACCTTAGTTTTTGTTAACATTGTGTGTGTGTGTGTGGGGGGGGGGGGTATACAGAGTATTTCTGAGGAGTCTTTAAATTTTTTTATATAATAGTTAGGATCAACAGATGGCATTCTATTTTTTGCCAAATTACTTGGTGGCCCGTGAAAGGCTTTGCTGTTAGAAAGACTAATCCCAATCTATGTTTCATTTTTTTTTTTTTCCATGTCTTTCACATGTTCTGACATATGGGTCTTTCCCAATCATCACATCTGTCCTATATGATAAATGCCACAAGAGCAATCAGTTTTGTATACTCCAGGTTTCTCTATAAGCAGATGTGTGTGTGTGGGGGGGGGGGGGGGTTGGATTCAGTGGATGCAAAAACCTGAAAATCTTGTACAGTGGGATAGAAGTCATTTGAATGCTGGAATTATGAAGCACAGTGCGATCCTATCTTTGAATCCTAGTCCGTCCACATGAGCTCTTGGTTATGTATTTGTCTGAGTTCATCATCACTGTCACATTTCCTTTATCTGCTTTGAGGCTTCAATCTTTAAGAGCACTTGATTCAGACTTGGTGGCATTTTTCAGTGATAATTTAGCTCTCAGTAACAGTGTAGAAGAAATTACAGAAGTATCACCATACTGAAATACACCAATACCTATACGGACGGACTAGGATCCCACGTAACACACCCACAATGAAACCAATGATATACATAAAAATTTACTCAATTGGCTGGAAGAACTGAAGAAATATAACATCAAATATCCTTCAGTCAAGAATTTATGACACACTAAAAATCCGTACACCAAATGTTCCACTGCATCCTATTATGGATGTAAGAGATTCTCCAACCTCTAATTTAGAAAATGTCTGGTAGCTCCAATCCAATGCCATATTATACTGGTGGGATTATACTAGAAGAAACTAATCAGCTAGGGATCTTGGAGTTTTAATAGATAGGAAAGCTGAAGTTTAAGAGCCATATAGCAAAGTAATTGCACTGTTGCTACAACCATAGATAAGGAAGTAATTTTGCCTCTTTACATGACCTTGATATAACCTTACTTCAAATATTATGCACAGGCCTAGTCTCCTGGTTTCTGTGGTGATTCTCATACAGTGGATAGTCTGTGGAGAGTGTAAAAAATGTTGCTGGGATTGTCGAATACTGATTATAAAGACAGGCTGAGAATTTGTACAGACAGTAATGAACAGGAGAAGGAGCAGTGGTATAACCGAGACTTACAAACTTCTGTAAGGGTTATACAGGATATCAGTAGATAGAATTTTTCATTTTATGGAGGGTGGGAAAAGGACAAGAGGGCAGGCATCCTTGGAAGTTGAGAATGGATGATATCAAGAAGGGATGAGAGCTTGATTTTTCTCTCATAGCAGTGCATGATAAGAATGGACTGTCATTGGATGTTGTGAGTGCAGGTAGTGTGAATGAGTTCAAGAACATGTATGACAGCTGGTATGTGTAATGTGCGACTTCCTTCAATGAAGCTCTGACTCTCTGGAAGTCTATCTCAATAATAATAAGTTATGAGCAAAAGTCACAGGAAATATAGGGAATAGAGGAAATAAATATCATGAAGAAGGGAAAAAATGTTCTGGAGCTTACTGAAAGAGTACAATAATGGAAGTAAGAATACCATAAAAAGGAATCAGAGATGACAAAAGTGAAATAAAAACTGAAGAGAATCTTGAGAAATTATTAAAAGAAATAATCAGTGAAAGAATAGTGATAGAAAATATTCAGGAGGATATGTAGTCATTGGTGCATTTGAGTACAGTAAGTAAACAAGAAATGAAAAAACAGAGGTATACAAGTTTACAGTGCTACATAATTCAGAAAGCCTGGTTAGAAGATTGAATTCTAGATGAATGGAGTAGTTCTTATAGTATTCATCTATAAAAAATAAGAAAATAAAATTGAATATGAGAATAATTTCTAATAGGTTAAGAAAAAAATAGTGAAGAGATAGTCGAGAAATCGTATCAAAATAACAAGAATATAAAATTAAGTTTAGTCAATTCAGAAAAGGCATGCGAAAAGTTGTTCAAATGCTACAATTACACAGTGCAAATGAGAGTAATATATATAATTATAGTTCATGCTTAAGTTCTAGAACATTTTAGAAATATCTGCATCATATATTATTTTTAATGATGAATTTCATTATGCAACTAAATTTAAATTCTATCCTGTTTAGAAGGGAAAAATCTAGGGATAATAATTAACCAACTTTAGTTATTAAATTATTAGACTAATATTTTTGCCCATAAAGATTTTGTCCATGCCTTGGTTAACAAGGCATCTTCATGGGCACAAAGATATGAGCTATGCACATGCATGGAGACACATTAAACAGGAAGGAAAATACACAATGAGTAGGATCTTATCATCCTAAATGGGGATGATAAGCTCTCCTTACTGTACATTCTATGGATACAGAAATACATACCAATTTAAGAAACTGTTTCTGAAATCAGAAACAGTTTCTTATATTGGTAATGTAAAAAATTAAAAATCATTACATGAATTAACACAATCTCCTTACTGAACCCATATGATGCACTAGGACCCCTTTTTTTTGTTGTTGGTGTGCCTGTATGCATGTGCATAGTTCATATCTTGTGACCATGAAGATGTCTTGTTAATGAAGGCAGAATATTATTTAATTATTAAATTAATTAAGCCAATAAAGTTAGTTAATTATCATTACATTCCTCTAAACACACACACAAATATGTGAATGAATGATACTGACATATGACTGCCCTTCATAAGAGGCATTTATGTCTATATTTCAGGATATATAAAGCAAGAAGCCAGATAATAAGGACTAGTTTACATGCATCAATGTGCAATTCAAGCATGACTATGGGCCAACAGTTTGACAGAAGCTAGCACAGTATAACCTACTGTATCAGACATGCAAGTTGTGGGCAAATATTTCTGCTGCGGATGTTCACACACATCCATATCTACAGTGTATCACAAATTGTCTTGTAACCAGGAAATAGCTAACCAGTTCATTCATTTAAACTGAAGACAACTTGTGAACATAAGAAGCTGACAGAGATATAAAAAGGGACAAATGTCAGTGTGCACTACATGAGTATCCAGGGGAAAAAAAAAAAAAAAAAATCTAGTTTCTAATGGAAAACAGCCACAAATCTTGTTGAGGTCTATCTCTGCAGCTAAAAACAAATATAAGCACAGCAACTGGACATCTGAGTGAAAGAAAGTTAGCTGGTTCAACAATTTCTAATTTTAGTTGCTTTCCTACTGACAGCAGGATCCAATGAGCCAAATGGCATATTGCAGGCTGGCAACAATGCAATTGTGTGAGGAGTATTTTCTAACCCACATTAGGTATCCTGTTAGTATAAGTGCATCAGAATGCCACAGCCCTTGAACATTATTATCTTCCTGACCTCCATGGAGTTACAAGACGTATCGTGTGAGGTCAACACAAAGTCCATCACACCACTCCTTAAAATCATCCACAGTGTGCACGTTCACCACCCTCTCAGGCAATGCATTCCATGCTCGTACCACTCTCCGTGCAAAAAACTTACTTCTTAACTCTTTCACTCACCACCTGCTTTTGCAACTTCCAGAGATAGCCCTTAATCCTTTCTCTCATTCTACCATATGAAAAGAGTCTCTTCAGTGTTAATATGATAATAACCCTTAAATGTTTCAATGATATCCCCCTATTTGCTTTCTATCCAAACACTGCAGTTCACATGCCCTCAAGTCTATCATCATAATCAACATTGTACAGTCCCGACATAATTTTTGTTATCAAGTAGTATTTGTTATTATAATTTTGATCATTTATATTCTTGCTACTTGCTTGTTCCTAGTGCTTCTGCTGTCTGAAAATATCATTTGTAAAGAAATGCATATCTAAAGATTGAAAATCGAGTTCTGTCATGGATTTTTTCCATTGGCTGTATTGTGAGAATTGCTTCATATATACACACAGAAAAATGTGAAAGATTTTATTATTATCATTTTCCTGATCCCCATGGAGTCACAAAACTCATTGAGGGAGGTCAACCTTAGTGAACACAAAGTCTGTCATACCACTCAAAATCATCCAGTCTGCATGTTCACCACCTTCTCAGGCAATGCATTCTATGTTCCAATCACTCTTCTTACCCTTTTACTCACCACCTCCTTTTGCAACTTCCAGGGATGGATTCTTGTCCCTTTCCCACGTTCTATCATATGAAAAATCTCCTCAGTGTTAATACAATAACCCTTCAACAGCTTAAATGTCATGATCACATCTCACCCCCTTTGCCTTCTATCCACCAAACTCTGCAGTCTGCATCTTTAGGTTATCCTCATAATCGATGTTGTACAGTCCTGACATCATTTTTCTTATCATTCTCTGCACATTCTCCATGGTTACTTCATTTCCTTCAAATCTGGTGACCAGATTTGAGCACAGAAATCCAGATGTGGTCTGATCAAAGCTTTATACAATAGGACCAGTACACTTTTCTCTCTCATGGTCAATGTGCAATATATCTCTAAGCACAATCAACAAGATCCCTTGCATCCTCAACCAAATGAGTATGAAGCATCCCATGTGTGAATCCCAAATTTTAGAATCTTACATTGAATTGCATGAAACTGACATCCCCCTTCTTATGCTCACACTTACAGGTTATTCCAATCCTCTTTAAGAGTCAAAACATTGGCACTGTTACTATTAACCCTCCCAAGCATCACATCATCTGCAAATAACTGAACATCTACCTGTAGTCCTGTGACAATATCAGAACAAAGATTGAACAGCAATGGTCCTAGGACTGAACCCTGTTCATCAATCCACTGGTCTTGTTACACTATTGTAAAAGGTACAGAGATTACTAAAACAAAAGTGCCCTTTAACAAATCCATGCATAAATTAACCTGTACCCTATAACAAATCCAGCCTACATAAATAATATTACCCACAACTGCCCAATTCTATATACAAATTCTTACCAATTTCTCCAAAATCTTAACTACAGAAGAAATACAAACAGGCATATAGTTTGATACCTCCTGTATACTTCATAAGCTCAAGCATATCTATGGTAAGTTACACGTAGAAAGATAATGTATTTTGCCCAAAATTAAAGATCAAACAGGAATGTTTCCAAGTCCATGGGATCACTTTACTTTGCTTCATTACACTGCATAGTTACTTAATATCAAATGAAATTATTATCTTTAGGATGAAGTGGATTAAGCTGTTCATGACAGGGATGTATGCAGCCAAAGCTGAAGCAAACTAAGAAATGTTATCAAGTCTGCAGTAGATTAGCATTCCAGTGGAATACTTTTGGTTCTTTGAGGAGTACGTGCCCTGGCAAGTTCAGACTATTCTAATAGCTGAAGGTGATACTTTTAATTAAATAAATAAATGTAAACAACACCTCCTCTTTGTCTTTGATCTACCCCAGAATACTTGTAAACAGTCCTTTCAAGATAATGAAGGATTTGATAATTTGAGTTCTGCTAAAAAAAGTATGCATTTTTGTGTGACTTATCTATTGCTCAATAGAACTCTAAAAGGATAAAAAAAGAAGTGACTCGACTTCAGATTAGGGTACCTGGTTTAACTACCAATGAGACTGAAAAAAAAAAAGAAAAGAAAACTTGTTAGTCTTTGATGTTATGACTGCTATTAACAAAAAGAATGACTCAAATTTGTGTCCCATAATAACATTGCTCTCCCAACTGAAATGCTGGTTCTCTACATTGATTCAAAGTAGGCACACTACAGTGAGTGGATGAGTCCATAATGAAACTTATTTTTCATTATTCTGAAATGTAAAATCTCTTTTCTAATTAGGGCATTAAACTTCTATTCAGTTCTAGTGGGGTCATTTCAAATAAAGGGTTTACTATACTAAATACAGAAACCCAAATATAAAAGTAAAGTGGTTGCAAAAGTTATCTCTTGGAGTACAAATTCATTCATTTTATACATCTGTTGATAAAAGTTTACAGCAATCATCAGCTACATTACTAATTGAGTATTCTTTTCTAAACACCAACAAAATTGTTATATTTTTAGGAAGGAAGGAAGCAACACCACTGTATCATTCCTGATTATCATCCCTCATAACACTAACATAATTCCATTTATTGAAATAACAATACAAAAATCAGAGGCCACTCAGTATATAGGTGGCTTCTTTATTTAGAGGAATATTATAATTTCAATATTTTGTTCACAACTGTAAATTATTTTCATTATACAGTCAACTCTCACTATAGTGAAGTTACAGGGACAACAGTAATTTATTATGGTGAAGAATTTAACCATAATAAAATAGCAGTGATTATATAATGCTTTTGCTAGGACTAACAGTGTAATGCAGTTAGAGTTGACTGTGCATATATTCTTAGAATTTAAGTTAATCAGTTGATATGGTCTAAAAATTTTTCATTGAACTAGATAGCATAATGGTACTATCTGAAAATAAGCTTTATTGTACAAAAGGGGAAAAATATCAATTGAAAATAATTTTTACTGAAGAAAACGAAACAGTATTATTACAAGCAGCAGCAGCAGCATCATCATCAGAAACATGTCCCTACCACCCTCCATTCATTTAATTAAAAACCTATGTAGTTTAATTAGGATACGAAAATTAATAGAAAGTGGAAAGTTAAAAAAAAAAAAAAAAGGTTAGAGCACAAAATGAATTTGCTAAAACAATTAATATGGAATGTAAGTGGCATATATAAAGGAAATACTGTAAAACATATGTACTGAATTAATCACAATTATGGGGTAAACAAAATCAACGAAATAAAAGCTGTCATGAAAAGATATACATGCAATAAGCAAAACATATGCTCCTTCAGTGTACATCTTTCATACAGATATAAATGAACATGCACACAAAAACAGTCACAACACCTATATAACGAACTATAGGTACAGAAGATAGTTCATTATAAAAAAAAATGTATAAAATATAAGCCGTAAGAAATGAAAGCATAAATGCTAATAATTACAAATCTTTCTCATTAAAGAAACTTGTAAATATTATAAAACGTATTTATAGGTGTGGGTGTGTGTGTTTATATATATATATATACATATATACACATATATATATATATATATATACACACACACAATGTTGTGAACATGTGCACTTTCTCATTTCCACAATGCTTACTTTATATTTTTCCTACTTTTGTTTTAACTGTTGCACAGTTTAATAGGGATAGTTACTTTGCTAAATCAAAATTCTATTTAAAACAGAACTTTAAAAATTTGGTATCACACTATTTCATAAAATGAAGCTACAGTCCCAAAACCAGAATTTCTTTAAAATATTAGATATTTTTAAAACAGCATTCTTTCCTATAAATTTAAAAAAAAAAAAAAAATGTTGAAACAAGCAAGGTCAATTGCATGAACACTGGTGGGAAGAGTAAGGAGTCATAATGACTGCAACAATGATTGTGCCAAACAGAAAATACTGAAACTTGGCTCTTTCAAAGTAAGTGATTTTAAATATTTATTTTTTTTTATTTTTGTTTGTTCATATACTGTCCAGAAATTCAAAATGCTAATAATTCTAGATTTGGGACATCGTAACTACATAATGAATTTTAAGATTATGATTGATAAATCTCAATGAATTTAGATTATCACTTTAAAGAAATTAATGGAATATCAGTAATTAAGCAGTAAATATTAATGATGAACTAAGTTCTGCACCTATTCACCTGATGTAGAGGCATGGTTATGATGGCCAGAGACTGTGAGCAGGTAGGAAGAAGAGGAGGAGGCTGAGGAAGAGGCATTGGAACGAGGCCATCGTGGCTGAAGAGATGTCAAACTGGAACTGTTACTCCCTCCCCCACCCCCTTGGTCCCGAGTTGATGCTGCTGCAGCAAGGTCTTTCTCTCCTTTCTCTGTTCTGTCACTACGACGAGGTCCTCCACCTAAATCTCCAGCTTGTTTTAGAAGTTGGTATATAGGATCAACATCTTGAGCTCCTGTAAAAAGTAACAATTTTATTATAGCTACAGCTTCATTTTTTATTTATTTTTTTTATTATTTTATACTGAAAGTTTAATAACTTCAAAAAAAGATTTAAAACACCTCATGGTAAAAACATACTACCTGTATGTGATTTCTCCCACTGAGATAGCTCTCAATATCAGACTGGTTCCAACCTCAATGAAGGTTAGAATCAGTGTGATAACTTTCACAATAATGTAGGACAAATATTATTATTATTATTATTCAGGCCTCCAAGGAGTCAAAAGACTCATCGAGGGAGGTCCTTCCTAAGACAAAGTCTGTCAAGACTCATCGAGGGGAGGTCCCCCCCTGAGAAACACAAAGTTTATCATACCACTCTTTAAAGTCACTGACCGTTCTCGCTCCCACCACTCCATCAGGCAATGCATTCCACGGCTCAACCACCCTCCACACAAAGAAACCACTCCTTACCCTCTTGCTCACAGTTTCCTTTCGTAACTTCCAGGGATGGCCTCTTGTCATCACTCCTTCCCGCTGATCAACCAAGCGAAAGAACTCCCCAGTGTCAACCCTGTAACCACCTCTCAACAGTTCAAAAGTCTCAATCATATCACCTCTCCTTCTTCTATCTGCCAAACTCTGCAGTCCACATTCTCTCAGCCGATCCTCATAACTATCATTGCACAGTCCTGAAACCATCCCTGTCATCCGTCTTTGTATCCCCTCCACAGTTAATTTATCCCCTTCAAATCCTGGGGACCAAATCTGAGAACAATAGTCCAAGTGTGGCCTGATCAGAGACCCACACAACGGAACGATAACCCTCCTATCTCTGCAGGTCATTGTCCTTCTCATAATAGCAGCAATCCTCTGTGTTACCCTCACCACCCCCGCAACATGTCCCCTAAACTTCAGGTTTCTATCAATCATCAACCCCAGATCTCTTGTCTCCCCCACTTCCTCCAGTATAACTCCTCCCAGAGAGTATGCAGCATCCCATCGATGTTTCCCAAACCTCAAGACCTTACACCTTGCTGCACCAAACCGACACCCCCATTCACCTGCCCATCTATCTAGCCCATTCAAATCCTCTTGCAGGGCTACCACATCTGCGCTATTACTAATAATCCCTCCCAGCTTCGCATCATCCGCAAACAACCGAATATCCCGAAACAACCGAAAATATATATATGAAGAAAGTATTAGTTTCTATTACAGGACACGAAGGACAACATGATGTGAGGTCAGCTGCTCTCTATATATAAGTAGTTTAGTTGTGAAGATACTTGCAAACCTTTGTTTGCTCATGTCAGAGTAAAACATGGATGAAAACCCAAATATATAATTATGTAGTATAATATGTCGAACTCAACAAAAAAAAAAGTTGCTACTTGCTCTATTTAGAAATATACCTGAAATGTGTGTTTGGCTTTTCCTGTATTTTCTCAGTTTATAAAGAAACAAGTATATTCAAGAATAATGACAGGAAGCAGTAGAAATTTTATAAAATATCGCCATTTCTTTATGAGCCAAAAAAATAAAAAATAAAGCAAAACCAAACAAATAATTCAGAATTCTGTAAAAGCCATAAGTTTTTTTTTTTTTTTTAAAGATAAAAAAAAAAAAATTTCTCACCATCTTCAAGTAGGATAAAGATTATTAATTTCAATTCCATATTAATATGGAATTGAAAACACAATCCTGTCTTATTTCCTGGAATAAAGATCTTACTCCACTGTTGCTTACTTCTGATAATATTCTGATGTCCATTCAAAATAAGTTCCTCCTTCTTGAGCTGATTTGCACATCTAGCTTATCCTGGTTAAACATATTACATTCATGGCCTCCTTAGTCTCAAAAAAAAAAAAAAAGTATTCTTTTTTTCAAAACACTACTTCTCTCCTGTTCAACATTTCATAAACAAAATCTGACCATCCTTAGAATATATTCTCACATATAGAATAGTGCAGCTAAAATTACCCTAAAATCTTGATTATATATAAAAGAGGCCAAATCAACTGACAGGTGACTCTCTCCTCCCTTCACAGACTTTCCATTCCCTTTCTTATAGGTGTGTTTTTGCATTATGCCTTTATAAGTACTTTTTAAGCAGTGCTCCCTAGAATTGGCCACTACCATTCAATACTTTCCTGTAATCATGAGCAGAGTGGTCAATGGTCTGCATTCGTACATGGTTCAACTCAAAACACATCAAACCAACATTTCTTCCTTCATTCTGTCTAGCTCTGTTTCTCTGGAACAGCCTTCCTCATACTCTTTTTTTCCAATGAATACAAATCCCAAATTTTCAGGAAATTTATTAAGAGATTACTGTTTTTATCCTTAACCATTTGCACACATATAGCACTGTTGTATGTCTTGTGGTCTCACATGTTGGGTCAATAAAAAAATATCAACAGACCAAGATGTAACTTTTTTAAATAATTAATGAACTTTTTTCTTTTTTTAAGACTTCATGGGATCCTGATAAGTAGAGAGATTAAGTACTCGTCTGCTCATCTGGTAAGTAGAGGATACTTAATCCTCTACTTATCAGGATCAGGATTTTCTTTTTTTTTGTTATATTTAGGTTAATCCATTATAACAGTTGAATTTTTCTTCTCTGCTTCGGTTATAACAATTTTTTTTGTTGTTGTAGTATAAATTCTTTAAAGGCTTCTTTTGATGAAATATTGCTTTTAGAGAGAGGGGATTTGCATTTTATCAGAATACCAGCAGCTAAAAATATTCATCCAAATGAATATTTTTAGCTGCTGTGGAGGATATATTGCAGGTCCTATGTTCAGTGCTGGACATGATTTCTAGAACATGTATATGGCATGCTGTGAGAACACCATAACTGCTTTTTGTTCAGCATGTGATTTTGAGTCAGTCATCTGGATGGAATAACAATGTATTTACCAACTTGGCCAACTAACATCTGAAAGCCCTGTGCAAATATTAAATAAAACTGGAAAACTTACAATAATAATTTTTTCTTTCAGGGTTACATGGTGGTGTCAGCATTCATTGTGTAGAAATTATGGAGACAAAAACACGTGAGAGTAATTACTCTACTTAAAACTAAGATAAAAAATAACCCTCAACATTGTGATCTTTATATCAAGGTCATCAGGAATATATATATATATGAATTAAAACACAAGCTACATCACAATACAGATTAGTAAGCATAATTGATTTGTTAATTGTTTACACTAGCCTGACCTCTGGGGAGGTAAATAGTAAAATTTTAATTAATTTAAATGTAGCATTATGAATGAAGTACTACAGTAGTAGTGTGCTCAGAGGCATTTGTGCAATGCTATCTACAGTAATATTTAGAGTTCCATTAATTGTTTTATATGCAGTTCAAAGGGAAATGGTAGTCTGACATGTCACGTTTTTACCATAGTAGACAAAAAAACTACTTGTTAAGTGGGATTAACTGGCAGGGATTTTATTTAATTGCATATTACAAGGACATTTGTTATCAAAAGAAGAGTAGTAGTTCATTTATTTGCCATAAAGATGTGGAACAGGTGATATTCAAAATGTTCCAGTTGAAATTCTAATTGCCTGACAATGAATAGGATAAACCACTGTAGAATGCTGACTTGGGGAGAGTCAATCAAATCTTGATCAGATAAGTGATTTGGTTGAGATGGAACAAAGAACACTCCTCTGCATCTCAGAAAGTGGAAGACAGGATGCAAAGGATATTCCTTGTTTTCAAGAATTGAAGAACTTGGTAGCAAGTGAGAATTACCTGTTTGTTCTAATCTTAACTCTTGGTTAGGACAGATGACACAAACAAAAGTGCATATAAATGGTCTGGGATGAAAACCTAAACCCCCCATTTACAAGTGCCCATGTGGAAAAGTGGTATAGGGCTTGCTTCAACTGTCTTTATGACCCTCATTTTGCAAGAATGACCAAAGATGATAAACTCATTCTCACCAACGGTGATGCTTATGATAACAGTTCTATTATCAAATTTACACTGATTGCAAATAAACTGACAACTCAGACTCCTTCCTCTTGGAAGAAAATTGTCGAATGTTTTTTCACTTGGTTATAAATTAAATTAAATATGCCAAGAAATTACCATATTTGCTGGCGTATAATATGCACTTTTTCCCTTTGAAAATAGGTCTGAAAAACAGGGTGCCTCTTGTACACCAATACTCAGTTTTTTATTATTTTCATTTCTGGAAATTTTCTCTGTTCCGAGTTATGAGATTTCTTTATTGCTTCCTTGCGGTGTGTGAGAGCATTCCAGTTACGTAGAGCAGTGTTTCTCAAACTTCAGACATCCGCGTTCATATGATTGGTGCGGTATTAACAAAAGATCGTGTTGCTAAATGACAAAGACAAGCCGACAGTTGAGTTGAAATGCTAATTCTCTTCAACTGAATTCCTTATATAATATCTAAAACACATTCATTATATATTTCTTCATTTTAACACGTTCACTCAAACAAAATCATATGTTGCCCCGGCAACATACGGTTTTGCTCGAGTTATACAGCATTTTCTGTGGGAGGGGGACATGTGATTCATTAGTTAGAGCCATTTTTAATCCCAGTTGTCTCTAATTGAACTGTTTGTTGAGAAACATATTGCACAGCTTGCAGCTGTCTCTGTACCTTATTCAGTGATACAACAGAGACGTTTTACAATCTCGAACTTCACGGATACATCGAATTTTATTCTATGCATTAATGATGCATAGCCGAAAATTGCCACAGACCCTCCCAAAGATCTTTCACGTACCCCCAGGGGGGGGGGGGGGTACGCATACCACACTTTGAGAAACACTGACATAGAGTTCAGTGGATGTGCATGTGCTGCCATCGATGATCACAGTTGTGCCCTGTTCGTTTAAACTTTCCAATTGTTGTTGCAGTTGTGAACGGTGAAAAATTTCTGCTGTTAAATTTTCTCTAAATTTCATGGCAAATTATGGCTGAAAAACGTCGGCATTGTTACAATATTGCATACAAGCTACGTGTGATTGCGTATGCTAAAGAACATGGAAACACTTCTGCAGAGAGGCATTTTAGACCACCCCCAACTGAGAAAATGATAAGAACTTGGCAGAATCAGGAAGAGGATTTAAAAAAGGCAACTCATAGTAAACATAACTTACGAAGTGGAACTGCAAAATGGCCAGAACTTGAGGCAGAACTGAATACTTGGATTTTAGACCACAGAAAAGCGGGACTTTCAGCGTCTACAAAAATGATTATTCATCAAGCGAAAGCGATAGCCACTAACAGAGGGATCACCAACTTTACTGGATCAACATCATGGTGTTCAAGATTCATGAAGAGAAACCAGCTATGTATGCAGACTAAAACAAAAATATCACAAAAGATGCCAGCTGAATATGAAGAAAAAATGATTGAATTTCATCGATTCGTCATTAAGGCAAGGAAACAAGAAAAAATTTTGAACTTGCACAAACAGGAAACATGGACGAGGTTCCGCTGACTTTTGATGTGCCATCAAACAAAACTATAGATTCCGAGGGCACTAAAAGTGTTACTACTAAAACTTCGGGGAATGAAAAAACTCATTACACAGTTGTTTTATCCTGCTGTGCTGAAAGGACAAAATTGTCGCCACTATTAATTTTTTAAAAGGAAGACGCTACCCCAAAAAACTGCTTAAAGGAATGTTTGTACATGTTCACGCAAAAGGCTGGATGGATGGAGGAGGAATGAAGTTATGGATAGATAAAATTTCATCTAGGTGCCCTGGTGGACTGTTGAAGAAGCCTGCCATGCTAGTATGGGATCAGTTTCGTTCTCACAGAACAGATGATGTCAAAAATAAACTCAAGGAATTGAAAACTCAGTTAGCTGTAATTCCAGGAAGTCTAACTAGTCAGCTTCAACCTTTAGATGTCTGTATTAATAAACCATTTAAGGGATTTATGAAGGAGAAGTGGAACAGCTGGATGCAGTCTTCAGATTTTGAGGTTATGCCATCAGAAAGAAGGAACGGGCCTAGCATTTTGCAAGTTTGTGAGTGGATCAAAGCTTCATGGGATGCTGTGAAAACTGAGACAGTGGTTAAATCATTTAAGAAGTGTGGAATTAGTAATGCACTGGATGGTACAGAGGACAATTTGTTGTATGAGGACTCACATTCTGATTTAGAAGAGGTTTCAAAGTGTCTTCATTTAGCTCTGGATATGAATTTCTGGATTTTGGTGATTAAAAGATTAGGTATTTGTTGAAAGTAGACCTACTTATTACTTTATATTTGAAATACTGTAAATTCATTATAATATTCAGTGATAAAGTTTTTTTCCTAAAAAATGTGTACAAAAAAGAGGGCGGCAAATACGGTATTTTTTTTTTTTTTTTTGTTTTTTTTCCAAGTGTAAGCAAACTAAGTTTGCATATGGTTGCTTGCACTTGGATAAGGGATAAACTAAGACTATAATTTCTTGGCATCTAATTTAATCTTGAAAGAAGGGTTTGAATTGAGCAGATCCCACTCTGACTTGTAAGGTTTGGTTGGGTAGGAAATTTTTGATGTGAAGAGGGAGATTCTAAAACCAAAGTTGGATAGATCTTTAAGCATACCAAATCTCTAAGATAACTGCTTTTACACATCAAAGAACATTAATAACAAGTGCTTGTTTTTGAGAGAAAATATTTCTGATGGATATTTCCAGTCTAAAAAGGTGATCTAATGTTGATCATCTACTGATTATGCATCCTTGTTTCATGCTTCATTTTACAGCATACAATCTTCATGTGTTTCCTTCAATCCTAACTGCTGCCTTACAACTTAAATATAGACTATGTATTGCTCTGTATAAATGTTCCATTTACCCTATATAATTGCAGTGTTTTGAAAAGTTTTTTCTGGGCACCTTGTCATATGCCTTTTCCAGATCTACAAAATGCAAGTACAGATCCCTGTCATATTCTCATGATTTCTCAACTATTTGTCATAAAATGAAAATCTGATCTTGACCACCTCCATTTGGCCTGAATCCGGCTTATTCTTCTCCCAGCTTCTCCTCCACAATTTTTTTTTTCAGCCTCTTTTCAAGAATACCTTATGAGAAAGGGTCAGTAGAGGAATTCCTCTTTAATTCACACATTCAGCTTTATCCCCCCCCCTTATTTTATTTATTTATATATATATATATATTTTTTTTTTTTTTTTTTACAGACAGGAACCATGAGAGGTCTACTCCAATCAGCAAGAATTAGACTTTATGAATAAGCCCTCTGAATTATGCAGTGTAGCCACTATAAAACTTTTGTATCTCCATATGTATTGCCGACTGGCTGACTGAGTAGTTAGCATATCCGCTCTCCAGCCAAAAAACTGCAGGATCGAATCCCATCATGGGCATGGATGTTTGTGATTGTCTGAAAATACTAGTGGTGGTGGTGGGTAGTAGATGACATTGATGTAGATGATGGTAGTAATTGCGGTTGGTTGTAGTTGGTGGAGATAGAGCTGTGGAGTAGGTGTCCTCCCTCGATGAGTTTTTGAACTCCCTGGAGGTGTGACTAATAATAATAATAATAAATATCTGAGAGTTTCTTGTTGAATATCATCTACTCCAGCTGCCTTTACACACTGGAAGTTTTTAATGGCTTTTTTTTTTTTCTCCCCTACCTCAAGCATTCATATGTACTCTTTTTGCATTCCTCTTGAAAATTTTGAAGTACGGTTCTGTCAGTGTTTGTTTCATTTAACAGTCTTTTCCAAACAGTCTCCAGAACATTTTGCCACCATCTGATATTTATCTTCTATATTCTTATCAACCTTTTCTATATTCATGCTTTTGTTTAGCCACATAACTTAGCTCTCTCTTACATTTTTCTGTATATTCTTATAGGGCAACTGCTGACTTATTTGTTTAGAACTTTTTATACTTTCTTCTTTTCCTCAACTGCTTCTTTAATATCTTGTTTCCAAAATGGAGTTTTTATTTTTCTATTCTTGCAAGAAACTTCATCACATGCCTCCCTGGCTGAAACAATATTTTCTCCAGAGTATGCCACTGAGACTCCAAATCTCGTTCTTATTTTCAAACTGCTATGACCTGTTGAGCCTACAGTTCACCTGTAAAGGCCATTCAACTTTATTTAAAAAAATTTTTTTACACACTGTTCTTTTCGATATGATATTCAGTGTTATCCTGCTTAAAATTAACTGATGGTCACTTCCAATTTCAAATACTCTGTACATGTTTGTATTCTAAATTAACATGAAAGTCTCACTATCAACAATGACAATCAATAAACTTTTCTTATTTCTTGCATCTTCTCTCTTCATGTGAATTTGTGCACATTTTTATGTTAGAACATAGTGTTAATAATGACTAGGCCATATCCCGAGCAGGATTCCAGCAGATACTTATTATTATTAGCCTTGATCTTTTCTCCAAATTTTCCTCAAACACTTCTGTATGTCTGGTGGGATTTACTTCATACTCTGTTGTTTAGATTTCTAAGAAGGACCACTTTTTCCTTCATGTCAGCTGCCTGTTCTAAATTACTCAAAAAATTTCTCCCCTTCTTCCTATGAAGAATCTTCAGTGGGAACATAGGTACAAATCAGTTTCATTGTCCATTTCTCCAATTTGAAGCTTGCCCACATAACTCGACTTGAAATTCCTTTCCAATCAAAAAGTCTATCTTCATGTTTGGTGTTAAATGCTACTGCTGCTCCTTCCTTTCCTTGATGGTTATTGCCCAAATATAACATCCTATTCTTAATATTTAGTGGGATCTCACCTGTTTACCTTTGTCTCAGTAGCACCAATTATGTCCATGTGACACTTTTCCAGTATTTCTGCATGTTCAGTTTCCTTTCCATTAATACTCTAATATTGATGGTTCCGATCTTCAATTTTTTTGACAATGGGTTCATTCTTTTGCATAATATATATATATATATATATTAATTCCATAAATGAGACAGAAGATCTATAAGCAAATCATTACCATACCTGGGAGAGGAGGACAGGCAAAGACTCAGAAGTTTATTGATATTTCTTTTGAATAGCTGAATGTGGTAATTGTTTGAATATAATTCTTGTAGGGCTGTTCCAGAGGATAGAGATTATTATTATTCAGGCCTCCGTGGAGTCAAAAGACTCTTCGTGGGAGGTCCTTCCTAAGAAACACAGTCTATCAAGACTCATCGAGGCCCCCCCCCTAAGAAACACAAAGTATCATACCACTCATTGATCGTTCTCACTCTCACCACTCCATCAGGCATGCATTCCATGGTTCAACCGCCCTCCATGCAAAGAAACCACTCCTCACCCTCGTGCTCACAGTTTCCTTTCATAACTTCCAGGGATGGACTCTTGTCATTGCTCTTTCCCGCTGTTCAACCAAGCGAAAGAACTCCCCAGTGTCAACCCTGTAACCACCTCTCAACAGTTTAAAAGTCTCAATCATATCACCTCTCCTTCTATTCACCAAACTCTGTAGTCCACATTCCCTCAGCCGATCCTCATAACTATCATCATACAGTCATGAAACCATCTTTGTTATCCACCTTTGTACCCTTTCCACAGTTAATTTATCCCCTTCAAATCCTAGGAACCAAATCTGAGAACAATTGTCCAAGTGTGGTCTGATCAGGGTCTTATACAATGGAATGATAACTGTTTTATCTCTGCAGGTCAGTGTCCTTCTCATTATTGCAGCAATCCTCTGTGTTACCTTCACCACCTTTGCAATACGTCCCCTAAATTTCAGCTTTCTATCAATCATCAACCCTAGATCTCTTGTCTCCCCTACTTCCTCCAGTATAACTCCTCCCATAGAGTATGCAGCGTCCCATCGATGTTTCCCAAACCTCAAGACCTTACAATTTGCTGCATTAAACTGACACCCCAATTCATTTGCCCATCTATCTAACTTATTCAAATCCTCTTGCAGCACTGCCGTATCTGCACTATTACTAATAATCCTTCCCAGCTTCGCATCATCTGCAAACAACTGAATATCCCCTTACAATGTACTGACAATGTCATTGATATAAAGGTTAAACAATACAGGTCCCAGTACTGAGCCCTGTGGGACCCCATTTGTAACCCTCTGCTTCCTTGAAACTGCCCCACCATATACAACTCTCTGATACCTATTGGACAGCCAATCCTGAATCCAGTTGACCAATCTGACATCCAGACCCATGTGCTGCAACTTAAATATCAGCTTATCATGTGGCACCATGTCAAATGCCTTCGGTAAGTCTAAGAAAATGGCAGTATATGCCTTTCCCTCATCTAATGCTCTTGTAACTTCATCATAAAAGGCTAGCATATTGCTAAAACAAGAGCGCCCCTTCACAAATCCATGTTGACTCTCGCAGATAATATTACCCTCATCTGCCCAATGCTGTATATGGTCCTTCACTACTTTCTCCAAGATCTTACTAACTACTGATGACACACAAACTGGTCTATAATTGCACACTTCCAGTCTGCAACTGCCCTTATGCAATGGCATTATTCTACCTTCCTTCCATTCCATGGGCATCTTTCCAGCAGCCAGACTTTCATTGAAAAGCCAGGTCAAAGTCACTGTCAGTTCCCTAGCACATTCTCTCAAAACTCATGGTGAAATACCATCCAGTCCCACAGCTTTACTGACATCCAAAGTACTTGGTATTTGAAACATACTCTCCTCCTGTACCTCGAACCTGCCTTATCCCTCTAGCATTAAAACTGACTCCTCCAGGATGAAATACTCCAATAAAGTGTTCATTGAACAATTCCACTATGTCCTGTGCATCAGTCACTCTATTCCCATTTTTATCCCACAATATCTTTCTTCCACTGTCATTTCTCCTCCTACTGGCCACATATCTAAAAAATTCCCTAGGATTTTCTTTGGATCTTAGGGCTAATCTCCTCTCATATTCCTGTTTCGTCTTCCTTACCATACTAGTCACTCTTCTGGCCTGTGTCTTATACTCTTCATGCATCTTCTCTTCACATGTGTCCTTATACCTCTTCCACAGCCTCTTTTTCGCATGCAATTCCTGTTTAATATTGTTTGTCATCCACTTTACTCCAAATTGTGTCCTCTTGTTCACTCATGGTATACAACTTACCATTGCTGCTAACAAATATTCTTTCATAATTTCCCACCCACTAATGATAGATGGAATAAAAGAGGAAGAAAAGTAAGTTTGGTATGTTTGCAGTTGCATAGCAAAGGGAGTGCTGGGCAGCTGCTGCTCTTTTATTAGTGGTTGCAACAGAAAGTGGAAGAATATTTTTGACACAATCAAAAGCTCTGGAAATGTCAAGAGCAACAGCACAAATTTTGCTGAACCTTTTCATTACATGTGTCTAGTGGTAGGTGATGTAAGCCAAGAATTCCACCATTCCATACTGTTGACTTTCTTCATTATTTTAGAGATGGCTGGGGGTGATGGCAGTTGGTCAGTAGTTTGACAGTAGGCTGGATATGAGATTGCTTCAACACACTGGGATAAGACCCAGCTATGTACAACAGACTGTAGAGAACAATGTTTGAAAATAAATGGAGAGACGCCAACAAGAAAATTTTTTTTTTTTTAGAGTCCAAGTTATTTAGCAATTCTCTGATGTCTTTTTTGTCAAAAACTACAGAAGGCACACGGTGCTATGATTCTGATATGATAGGAGGCGATTTCCTTATTTGTCAATGGAGGAGTTTGAGGAAAAGAGTGATGCTAGAAGGTTATCTTTGGGTGAAGCAACAGTGGTGCCATCAGGATAACAAACAGGTGGAAGTGCAGGTGAACAGAAATTGCATCCAAATGGCCTTGGCAAGGGACCAGAAGGCATAGCTTTCATTTGGACAGGAGGCAAATTTTTTGTTGTTGGCATTTATGAAGTCAATTTAGATCTGCTGATGACTGTTTTGCATTTGTTGTGTACTTTGGAATAGAGAAGGTATAAAGCTGAAGTTCCTGATGTGAATCACCTATGAAAAGCTATTTTTTTTTTTTTTTCAAACTGATCTGATATACTTTCTGTTGAACCAAGATTTGGATAAGGATTCTAAGTAGAGTGAGGGATGAAGGCTTTCATACTATTGAGGATAATTTTTGTGACTCTTTCATGGGCAGAATGTTAGGGTTGGATGAGCTGAAGCAACAGTCAAACCATGGAAACGAGGAGTATAAATTCCAGATGTCCTCCCATTTGGCATTTTTTAGTTGCAGAGGACGTGAGGTTGGGAGTGGATTGAAGAAAGGCATTCTGTATGTGTGTCAAAGAGAGAGAGAGAGACTTGTACAAGATTGAGATCGCTGAATTATTGAGAGGAGAAGTGACCTCTAAGGTGCATTTAGAGGGAGAACTGCTTAAAAAGAGATCTAAAGTATTGGGTAAGTGAAAACAATGATCTGGAATACATGCAGGTAGATGAACAATTTGCATTAGGTCATTGTTTGTTGAAAAGATTTCTGCCTCTCATCCAGCTTGGTTGGTGGTGCTGGAAAAGAGGAACCAATTGGAATTATGGATGTTGAAGTTACCTAGGATGATAATCTCACTGTTTGGATGGCTGAGTTTCATGGAGAAGAATATGATGAGGTCCGAGTAGTTATTGGAGTTTGGAGAATGTTAAATGCAACAGATGAATATTGCTAGATGGAGCAAGGAAGCCATGACTTCACAAAGGCACAGGTGCCACCCTTGTGGCTAAAATATTTTATTAACGTCTGTAAAAGTATGTAATTTGGATAGTAGAGGATGTAGATGCTATTTCGGATTCTGTCAAGATTAGGAGGTCTGGTCTAAATGACTAAGTGATGGTGAATGTCATTTACGTTGGTGTTAATGCCACAGATGTTAGTGAAATGAATGTGAAGGCGAGTTTTATTATTATTTTCGTGACACCTCCAAGGAGTCCAAAGCCTCATCGCAGGAGGACACCTACTGTACAGCTCTCCGTCTCTACCTCTACACTGAACCTCTACTACCAATCATCTACATCAGCGCCATCTACTGCCATCACCACCACCACAGCTAGTATTTTTTTGTCTGTAAATGGCGTGTGTTCTGAAGAGCCGATTTGTCCATATGCGAGATGAAAAACCTGAGTTTCCAGGGGGGAAAAACCCTGCTACCTCCGTATGAGATCGGCTAACTCACCTTCCATTGAAAAAGTCCACATAAGATTCCCCCTGTCATGACGAGACTCGAACTTAGGCCTTTTCCAATCGAAAGGTGCAACATACCATCGTTCTTCCAATTGTGCTATGAAGGCAATGAGGAGACTCTGGCATGGTAGGTACATACTGATTGGTTGCATTGTGCATTTTTTTTTTTATTAGAATTAGTTTATGATGTAGATTCGTTTTCATTGCAGTGTGACTAATTTGTAAGGCTCATTAAGTTTGTTTGTAGTTAGATAGAAGGGGATGTGCGGTGAGAGTAGATAGACTTAAATATGACATTCATATAAAGAGTAACTAGTCTCTTTGCCATAACATGTCCTTGACAGTGCTTGCCACATACTAATAATTGGGCTCTCCTCTGCATGTATGCTTGGCAGAGTATGTGATGGAAGAACTATGCACCAGTTGATTGGGAAGTCTCCTGACTTGTTACTGACATGTTCAGACCTGTGCACTAATTGGGCCATCCTGCAGCACCACTGTTCTTAATTGATGTACTCTCAAAATGGAGGAGGTTATGGATCTCTATGTATGAATGGCATCACCTTGAAGAGTATCACTCTCGTTGCACAGAGAAGGGAAGGGGAACAGAAACTGAAATACTTTGTCTCCAGAGCAAGTATTTATGTATGGGTATGCCACTTCAGGCTTCCAAATAAGTTGGTTGGTGGCATTTCACTGGACAATGAACGACATCTACCACCTACTACCTACATTTCCTCCAACAAGGAAGTCAGAAGATATGCCAACTAGAATGACAGGAATACTTGCTGGTTCTGCCAGAGTCACTTTTGTGGAAATGGGCCACATCACAGGGAGGCAGAAAAGACTTGACAGGGAGAGACTGTATATTGCACATCATTTACTTATTAGAGGCCCAATGAATTTCAATTTGTTTCAGTAGATGACTTTTCACTGCTCATCCTGGTTCACTGACAAAAAAAGCACAGCCGTTTTTTTTTTTTTTTTTTTTAAATATGATAATGCCCCAGCTGGCATGTAATCTCATCATGTTGTACCACTATATGTATTCCTGGTTTAAGCCAACAGAAAGTACAATTATGTCAGCTAATTCTAAAATTGCCAGCAAATCCTCCTCCTTTCATTATCCAGCAGATACCTACTAAGGGGCACAGTATGTGAAGGTGAGGATTGAACATTAGGTCAGAAGCCACAGTTAGTTCTCCACATTCCTTAAAGGTGATGTAGAGGTCTCCTCCTATTATTTGGCTCTGATCCTTAAGTGACTCTAGGCCATCCAAAGTAAACAGAATTTCAGGGAGGAAAAAGGTATTACTCCCAAAATTCATCGGTAAGTAGGATGATAATGTCTATGTTTTGGTAAAACACACCCTGAGAATATATGCAATTGATATTGTTATCTGAAATTATATATCCACTGTGTTTTAGGATTGAAGAGTAGGTGAGCAATGTATTTATCCTTCATATTTTGGTCTAAGACTACTTTGGGGTTGGTTAATCTGGTTATACTTCATGTGTATTAGATCCAGGAGTCCTCTTGCTGGGAATACATCCTTCTGATGACTGATGCATTGTTCTTGAGAATTTTCTTAGCAGCTATGCATTCAGGCATTCACCAAGATTTAAGAAAAGATGAAACTGAATAGATGTTTTAGGTACATCAGTTGTGGAAGTCTGCATCTTATGTTTATCATATTAAACATTGTCTTTGATAGGAGATAAGTTGACTGTTGCAAAATCAAACTCTGCTAAATAAGAAAGAAAAGTAAACTACTCACTTTGCTGTATTTTCCAGTGTACTTAATGCTCCTGTGGAATTAAGTACACTGGAAAATACAGCAAAGTGAGTTTTACAGCATTTTACTAGCTTTCTTTACAAGGAATGCTAATGAAATCATTAACAAGGTGGCTTGCCCTAATGACCATAACCATGATATTCCAAAATCTAAATCAAAACCTATGCTGTCCTTGCAAAGCATAGTTTGTCTGTCTACCTAATTCTCTATGCAAGTTCTTACCAACTTCTCTAAAATCTTCACCACCACACCAGAGATTGATAGGCTGGTAGTTAGACACATCAGTTTTTGCACCTTCCTTGTACAATGGAACTATCAAACATCTCTTCCATTCCTGAGTCCTAGGTCTACTTTAAGGCCTAGCCAATTAGGCTGAACATTCCATGTGTCTCTATTACCAAATTCCTATCCAGGGTATACAACAGCTCTTCCACTTCATTCTTATGCAGCTCTATCTCTTCATCCAATGTAGTAGTAGCACTGTGCACCAGGTTGGTATATCTTAGCAAAGTAAATACCTTCTGCATTCAGTGAAGTTATTCTTCCACATTCATTCTTTCTTTTGCTTATAGCATAATGATAAAATTCTTTTGGATTGCCTTTAGCCTATATAGCCAATTAATTTTCATACTTCAGTTCAGCTTTTTGCACAACACCAGTTACTTTACTGGCCTGTGCTTTATATATTTCATAACTCCTCTCACTCCTATTCTCATGCTATTCTTTCCACATCATCATTTTCTTATGGATCTCTTGCTTAATAAGAATGCACATCCACTATTTATTCTTTGGACTCTAGGGATACATTTAGATACCGCCTCATTTAAGCTTTTTCAAAGATTCCCATGCATTACTGACATCTTTCCCATTTAGTAACTGATATCATGGAACATCGATAGTATTCTTCTAAGTTGATCATAGTTTAAAGCTTTACACACCCTCTGTCCAAAAAGAAACCGAACTTTTGATAGAAAATAAAACATAGTCCAATTGTAATTATTCAAATCATTTATTTCAATCAATATACTCTCCCTCAGCTTCGATACAGTGTTCAATTAATTCGTTAAATGAGTTTTTTATATTGGTTTTTGGGATACTGTTGAGGATCATAGATACTGCCACTTGAACGTTTCAATGGTGTTGTATCGCTTTCCTTTCATCGGCAAATGAAATCAGGAGGGAGAGAAAGAAGTCACAGGGTGCTAAATCAGGTGAATATGGAGAGTGATCCAACACACAAACTTGGTTTTTGCTCAAAAACTGTCTCACAATGTTCGAATGATGAGATGGTGCATTATCGTGCAAAAGTGACCTGCTGCCTGCATCACGATATTCATGCCGTAACTGACGAATTCTCACTATCAATCACTTCAAAACTTTGAGATCAAACTCACCATTTGGCCAGGTGAAATGAATTTTGTGTGGATAATGTCCTGAATCGTAGAAACAAATCAGCATTGCCTTTACTTTCGACTTCTCCGAGCGACATTTTTTTGGATGCCCCTCTTCTGGTGGTCTCCACTCAGCACTCTGGCACTTTGTTTTAGGCTCATACTCAAAACACCGCATTTTGTCACCAGTAACGATCGTTTCAAGGAAGTTTGACCTTACGCACTGGTTTTAATGGGGTCCTTGCAGTGTTCAATTCAATACATTTTTTGGTCGTTGGTCAACTTGTGGGGAACAAATCGCAAATTCAATTTATGAAGGTCCAAACTCTCGGTCAAAATGTTGTGCACAGTTGATTTTGGAATCCCCAATTCATCTCCAATCAATCTCATGGACGATTTCTGGTTTTCTTTGATGAAATCATGCACTTTTTGGATGTTAACTTTGCTCAGTCCAGTTTTTGGATGACCCAGCTTTTCGACATCCTCATGCATCTCATGACCACTTTGAAATCGCTTAAACCACTAAAACTTAAGTACGGGATAAGCATTCATCACCTTATGCGTTTTGAAGCATCTGATGCATTTCGGTAAAACTTTTATCAATTTTAACACAAAAGTCAATCGCAGCTCTCTGTTTGAAACTCATTTTCCGACCGTTCATCAAAACACACTGTCACTCTTGGCACTATAACTCGG
Organism: Typopeltis vanoorti; assembly: GCF_054136105.1. Lineage (NCBI taxonomy): Eukaryota > Metazoa > Arthropoda > Arachnida > Uropygi > Thelyphonidae > Typopeltis > Typopeltis vanoorti. The sequence continues at coordinate 107,536,687 of NC_143563.1, forward strand.
CTTTTAATGAAACAAATGTCATAAACAGTTGATACAACACTCATGAAGGTTGCCGCTTTCGACAACGAAAAGATACAACAGGTAGCGCCACTAGTTTTTTCTATTTTTGAAAAGTTCGGTTTCTTTTTGGACAGAGGGTGTAGATCAGCATATAACCTGTTCTAATTGGAACATTAATATAATTAGATACCTCCTAAGAAAGCACAGCATGATCACTGTCACCAACTAGCAGTAAAATAGTCTTATTCTTAACAAAGACCCCCCTCAGGCACTTTGAACAAATCTAACACTCTTTGAGCTCGAGTTCCTTCCCTCACATGCTGCTTAAGAGAGTTGTCTCACAATAATGCAATAATGGAATTCCTCTTCCACCCAAACAATGTTTGGATAATTAAAGTTACCCATAATAATCACTCCTTAGTACCCATGAGGCTAAATTGGTGATGCATTTCATCATCCTCTGCAACTGAGCCACAAAGATCTGTAGCAACATCCTACCACATTTCATTCTATTAGCTTCCACTTCACACTAGATAGTCTCAAATGTATTGCTACATGGGGCATTATCATTATATTCTTGTATTTCTATCCGAACTGGATTTAAGTCACCTGATACCATTAGTAGTACTCACCTCCTCTCCTATCATTCCAAAATACCCTTTATAATAGTATACTATACTCTTTACACTCGATCCCAGTTACATCTAATTCTGATGGTGTCCAAAACATTCACTGAAAACAATTCAATAAACAATTTATCGAAAGGCAGTTCCTCAAAAAAGGAATTCTTCGAATGGCAAACTAGAAATCATTGAATAAACAGTTTACCGAAAAATGAATTATAAAACATGTCAAGTGAAGTGGGAATATAACAAAGATCTGTATTTAAGTTTTGCAGATCTGGAAAAGGCATATGACAAGATGCTAAGAGAGAAGCTATACAAAATGCTACAATTATATGGTGTCACGGGGGCATTATATCAAGATACTTAGTCTTTATTTGAGTTGTAAGTCAGCAGTTAGAATTCAAGGAAGTACAGGAAGGTAGTTTAATGTTAAATCTGGTGTGAGACAAGGTTGTACATTATCCCCTCTGTTATTCGTTATCTATATGGATCACATTATAAAGGAAAGTGGTATTACACCTGATATCCAAATTGGAAATGCTAATCTCAGTCTGTGCTTTATGCGGCCGATGTTATATTTCTAAATAAATCCACTAGAAGTGTGCAAGATTCCCTGACTAAATTGAATAACTGTTGTAATAGATATGGTATGAAGGTCAGCAATAACAAGACAAAAGCCAGCAAAGGTTGATCGATTGATAGAGACATTGCTACTAATGGCTCATGCAAAAAGTTAAGCAAGTTTGAGCACAGTTAGTAGTTGGAAGGGGTTTTATCGTTTGATGCTGTTGGCACACTCTCCCTCGATGAGTCTTTGGACTCCTGAAGGTGTTACATCATAATAATAATAAAATAGGCAGAAGCATTGTGAATGGAGAAACTATAAACATAGGTTCTCCATAATATAATATATTATGGAGAACAGAATCAACAAACCTAGTATGGTAGGAAGTCAATTGAATAAATTTATATGGAACAAGAGAGAAATTAGTCAAAACACTAAATTATCTGTATACAAGACAGTGTTCAAACCAATTTTAACTTATGGATCTGAGAGCTAAGTCAGAAGTAAAACACTTGACCAAAGACTAGAGACTGCAGATAGAGTCCTGAGAAAAAAGATTACGGACATGAACAGATGATATCAGTGGCAATATCATATTAAAAACAAGGATATTAGGTAAGAACCTGACATTGTCAGCATCCAGGAATGCATTAGCAGAGTTAGTCTCAGGTGGTAACTTAAACGGAATGGAAGAGGAAAGATTAGCAAAACAAGTGTTCTCTGCCAGGTTGGCAGGAAAAAGACCCAGAGGAAGACCAAGATATAGATGGATTGATATGGTAAAAAGTCCTTAGAAGATAGAAATATAATGTTGGAGTCCTGACAGGTAACAGACTGATTTGCAGGAAATTTGTAGATAGGAATTTAGTAATGATGTAAATTTTTCATGTAATACTATCATATCCAGTACACTCCTTGAGGGTACATGACAGGAATTTGATGATTATGTCAAGTGAAGTGTATTTATCAAAAAGAACTGCAATTTTTAATGGATTAATTTGTGACGTAATTGAAGCTTAGCATGATATTCCCTTTCTATATGTTATGTAAATGTGTGTGGCAATTTTTTGAGGGATATTCCTTTTAGTCAGTATATGTGTTTTGTGTATTTTGTGTGTTTTACACAAATTGGAAAAGATTGTGAATAAATCTTAATTACTATTATAATTATTCTTCTTCCTTATCCTCCTCTGAACCGAATGGTTTGTGGGGTAGCAATGCTACCCCCACAAACAAGGGAATAATTAGAGAACAAGATGGTTTCACATTCTTCTCCTTATCCAATAAGTGTTTTATGTCCATAGATATGCATGTTCATGGAGACTGGTTTGCAGGAAGAAATTATTATTATTATATGACACCTTCAGGGAGTCCAAGGACTCATCGAGGGAGGACACCTACTCTACATCTCTTCGTCTCCACCACTCAATCCACCGACTACACAAACGCCATCTACCACCTGCCACCAAATGACAGAGTTTCCGTGAGTAAAACTCTGCCATCTCCATATGAGACCAGATAAATCACCTTCAGTTGAAAAAAATTGATAAAAATTCTTCACATCTTACATGGGATTGGAACTCAGGTCTTTCTAACTAAAGGGCTTCATTTATACAGACCGAACTATGGCGGTGCCATTATTATTAGTAAAAACAGTATTAGTATGGTGACTCTGCACACAAACTAGTTATGTGGGATGAATTTTACTACGATTTAGTATTTGAACCTTGACAAAAATTTATCAACCAGTTCCAGTTTTCAGTTCAACTATATCTGGGGCTACAAAGGGACAATATATCAACATTTTATATTGCAATAACTCTCTGACTTAGTGGAATATACACAAATGAGGAAATGGATAAAATGCTGAACAAGTCTGTGTGGTTCAGTTTTAGTTCCAACAGGATCACTTATTAGAAAATTTTGGTAAAGAAGTTTTGAAATTATATTAATATATATATACTTTATATATATATAAAGATCTATATAAAAATTTGTCAGTTTTGATTTCAATCTAATCATTGCTGTTTGTGAAAAAATTAGATAGAATGAATTTTTTTTTTTGTCCATAGATAAACCATCTACACAATGAAGTAGCAGGTATGCTTAAAGAATGATGTTGTAAAAAACAACAAAATAATTATAACATCTCAGTAACCACGTATGTTGTCACATCTTGTTTGACGTTAGATATTCTAAATGAACACTTTAAAATAATACTTTTCAAGAAAATTTAAATGTTTTTTCGATCCATTGCATTTGAGACAAATGTATTCGATGAACTGTTGTTGCCGAATGGTTTATTCGATAAATTGCTTTTTTTGATTAATTGCCATTCATTAAACTGTTGTTCGATTAAATATTTGACGAATTTCTTTATCAATGGATTGCCGTTTGGTAAACTGTTTTTTGATGAATTTTCATGAAACCAACTATGACAGCCAGGTTGCACTAACACCAATAATCTTACAAGCTATTCAAAATAAAGCAACAAACTCAACAGCTTTCTTTCTGATGCTCCTGGCATTTGTATATAGACATAACAAATTACTACCTGGCCTACGCTTATAATTAGATATGCAATCTATTTAGCCTCATTGCAGAACTTTCTCTTTTCGCTCCCCAGACACTCAAAAGGTCCAAACCCAATGCATACATTTCCACTCCTTCACCAGTTGCATAACCATGTTCAAGGCCATTCATATCTTTATGGTAATCTGCCAAATGGCTTTGCAAAATCCAGCAAAATCATCATATAGCCATTTCCTTTATCCAACTCAGCTGTCACTCTATTATAAAAAGTTAGTAAATTACTACTAACACATGACTGACTCTTCACAAAGCCATGATGCCCCTCATACAGTATCATTTTTTATCACCAATTCTTGAGTTCTCTTTTTTGACCAATTTTCTAGTACTTTTATCACCATGCTTGAGATACTGATTGGTCTATAATCTGCTACTGCAGTCTTAGAACTCCCTTATGCAAGGGGATTATTTTGCCTTCTTTCCACTTACTTGGAACTCTACCAAAGCTGATATCTAAATTAAAGAGCCTAGTTAAAGGCATTCTAAGTTCCCTTGTACATTGCTCACAAAACCCTAGCAGATATCCCATTTAATCCCACAGCTATGTTTATATTGAGATTCTGCAATATCCTAAGAATCTCCAATTTATCCACCTTTGTTCCCACATTAAGTGTGTCATTAAGGTTGAAGCAGTAACCTAACTAGGATGATATACCCTTTCAAAGTGGTCACTCAGTAACTCTATTTTATCCACTTCTGTTTCCTTGTGAACATAATCATTCATTAGTTAATCTTCCATAGTCATTCTTCCTCGCCACATAACGAAAGAACTCTGGTATTTCCTTAGGAATGCTAGACACTAGGTGCTTCTCATAATCTGATTTTGCCTTTGTTGCCTGAGTCTTATACTGTTTGAGAGTTTACTGGTCATGTTTCTCTTTATATACCTCCCACAGCATTTTGTTCTTCTGCAGCTCATGCTTAATGATATTACTCATTCATTAACTCCTACCTGATTAACCCTACTTATCATAGGTATACAATTTAATATTGATTCCTCTAGACAACCCTTAATTATCTCCCATGCAATACTAACATCCTTACTCTGCAGTGTTTTATGCCATGGCACAGATTTGAGCTTCTTCCTATGCTTGTCATAATTACCTGCCTTGTAGTTCCACATATACTCCTTCTTGACAGAATGTTGCTCATGTTTTACAATTTCCCAAGTCAAGACCACATGGTCTTGACTTGGGAAATTGACAAGGTCCATTACTCTCCAACCCCTAGTCTCCTCCATCACGTGATGCCTTAAGTAATTATCTCTTAGTACTGTAGGTGCATAATTTCTATATCGGAGGCAATGTGGTCACCTTGGTTATGGATAGCTCTTCTAATCCTATGACAAGGTCCATTACTCTCCCAATCCTAGTCTCCTTTATCACATGCTGCTTTAAGTAATTATTTCTTAGTAGGTATATAAATTTCTTAGTAGGTACATAATAATTACTCAGCCGGTATTCGTTGTACTAATTTAACGATGCATGTCTTCCAGATCATTTGTGGAACTCCCTGGCCTATAGCAACAACCAACTGTATATTTTGTCTTACTGGCCTTAATCTCACACCAGATTGCTTCAAATGAACAGTTACCCTCCTGCCTGTCTCCTACTCTTTTTTGTTGCAATTCATCTGCTATCATCAGCATTACTCTTACCCCATCCCATCTTCGCTATCTTCCCTGAAAAATACTAAACTTTCCACATTCATTCCCTGTAACTACATCATCTGCTGTTAGCCAAGTCTCACTAATGGCTATAACTTTTGGTGAGGTTGCACTAACCAATGCCAAAAACTCCTCACTCTTGTTCCTGATACTTCTGGCACTAGTACATAGAAACTGCAGCATTCCTTTGGACCCCAACCCACCTTTAATTCCTGAATTGACTACCCTATTCAATATTTTTGCTCAAGAGGCTAGATTCTACACTTGTAATTCTCACACTCACTCACCTCATGGCTGCCATCACACAAACTCACTTGCTTCCACTCTAATTAAGTTTTCCTGAATGTGAGCTTCAGCATGCTTGGTGAACAAAGCTCTCTCCAGACACCTAACACCAAAATCATTTAGGTGCAGTCCATTAGCAGTGTACAAATCCTTTTCTCCATCAAATAGAGACCACAGATCACAAATTCTACATCATTCCTTTTGCACAATCTAAGTATAGATTCATTCACTATCAATGGCCTCCTCCTCAGTTCACCTCTATCATAGCATGGTAGGAGACTTACAAAGTTTACCTTCTCGCTCTTCAGTTTTGCTGTTCTATCAACTCCTTTATATCCTCCCTTACAGAATACTTTTCGCCTCTCAAATAACTTGTACCAACCAAGACAATCATTTTCTTTGACTTACCTTTTTTGCATCTGGATGGCATGGCTAATATCACGAATTTTTGCACCCAAGAAACACGATCCTGTCGCACTTTTGTTAAGTACTTCCCTGTTCACTAAGTCTGTGTACATAATTTTCTTCTTTACTTGTTTGTCTTGTTTATTCAGTCAGTCTTTGTTATTCCTTTATACCACCTGGTTCATTCTCTTTACAGTCCTGCTAATCTCATGCCTGTCTTCTGCAATTTTTCAGTTCTGCACTTTGCCATATGAAGGATAACATATAAGCATGCTAATTCTTTAGCATGCTTATATGTTATTAATGTCAAACGTGCAGCCATGGAGGAGACACGTTTGACATTAATAACATCATTTTCAATCTTACTGTCAGTATTTGCTGGTTTTCTCATCACCTAACAGATACTCATTCTTGAAACACTTAATACATACTCTCTCTCTCTCCAGTTTCAATTTCCTTCCACTTATTCTTTAATTTTCTCTACGAATACATTTGATACACACTGCACTGAATAAAATTCCACAAATTCAAAAATCATCCAATAACATGGTCTTTGCCGTCATTGTTCGTCACATTTTATTATTATTATTATTATAATTATTAAAACTACCCCAGGACCTCATGGAGTCAAAGTGTCGTCTGGGAGGTCCTTTTATCACACACACACACACACACAGCTCATCATACCGTGCCCTGAACACATTCAAACTCCTTGCAGACACCACATTTTCAGGCAAGTCATTCCAATCATTTACAACTGCACAAAAAAAAACCTGCCTCTCACTCCCCTACTCACACCCTCTTTATACAGTTTCCAGGGATGACCTCTGGTTCTCCCCCAATCTCCCACTATTTTCTGTAGAACTTCTCCAGCATTGATCCTATAACAACCCCTTACCAATAGGTCTATCATATCTCCCCTCTTCCTCCTGTCCACCAGACTCTGCAAATTACATCTTCTCAATCTTTCCTCACACTCGACATTCCAGAGGCCAGAAACTACCTTAGTCAGTCTCCTTTGGTTCCTTTCCAACATCTCTTGATCCTTCTGAAAATCAGGTGATCAAATCTGGGTACAATAGTCCATGTGTGGCCTAAACAACGGAACGAGAATCTCCCTACTTCTCGTCAGTGTCCTCTGCATCATTCCCAGAAGCCTTTGTGTTGTCTTCACAATTTTGGCTATGTGTTCCCTAAATTTCAGATCCTTATCCACTATCACTCCCAGATCTCTTATTTCTTCCACCTCCAACAATATATCCTCACCAAGCATAAATTCTGCATCCCATCTTTGTTTTCCAAATTTTAAAACCTTACATTTTGCAACATTGAACTCGCATCCCCATTTCCGTGCCCAATCACTCAATTTATTCAAGTCTTCTTGTAAGGCCACAACATCTTCACTACTCTTCATGTTCGTCTCAACTTTGCATCATCTGCAAACAACTGAATATCCCCATCCAAATCTTCACCAATATCATTAATATACAAGTTAAACAGTATTTTCCCTAAAACAGACCCACACTGCACTAGGGACTTTCCTTTTCCTGGATATCGCTCCCCCATTGGTGCCTTTCCGACAATATCACAACATAAATGTTATAAAGACACTAAGAACACAAAAATCTACACTAGAAAACACTAATTTTCTAAGGAAAAAAACATTGAAAGAGATAAAAATCACCAATTTTACATGGCACCAAACTACATGATTTGTTTACAATTGCATATGACAATATGCAATTGCAAACAAATAAATATATGGTATCCCAATGTTCACAAGTGTTCTATCTTCATAATCTATTTTCATTCATATCTATCACAATCATATATAATGATTGTGTTAATAAAGCAATTTGAATGTTGAAGATAAGAAGTATAAAATAAAATATATCCATTATTCATTTTCAAGAGATTCAATGTTTTTTGCCCTCAAAATTTGCTTCATCTAGGCATTGCTTTAGTTACTTAGTGGATTATGATATACATATGTGTCTGTGTGTGTCTTTCACTAAGCACTGAAGCCAACTGATTACAATAATGCATAAATGATATTTTCAAATGCATTTTTTTAATGATTTGAAATAAGATAACATTACTTTTTTGCAAGACACCTCATAAATGTTTTATATAAATACATTACTGAAGAAAACTGGAACTATTCTTCCATAAATAAATTCCCAAACGAGAAGGAACTTTATATTATGGTTAACACGTTCATTGCCAAGCTGAAAATTGGAATTTCGTGTGGTGGCCAAATTTTTTTTACTTGATAGCAACGTCCACGAGATATTGCGTGATCGGCAATGAACGTGTTAAGCGAGCTCTCTCCTGATACATATGTGTGGTATACAGGGTGATGTGGATAGGTTAAAGAAAAAATTGATTTTTATTACATAAAAAGACTGCATAATATTTTAGAAGCACCTTCAATATTCAGAGGTAACTATTGTGAAAAATATATTCCATCTTGTACAATGAAACATACTGGGTTTTAAGTCTGAGATTGTTTACAGAGATATGGCTTACTAGTTTTGCCGACTTGACTGTTGGCTTCGTCTGGGTATACCAAAAGCAACAAAACAGAAACAAGCTAAAGTATCAGATTAAAACATAACCGAATGCTAAATATTATCAAAATTCAAATGAAACGTTACACCAAACGCATGAAGTGTGTAGGTTAGCAGTCATTGTTATGCGAAGTTGAACTCTGATGTGTTGAGTGATCTTATGAGTGTTTTCCATATGTCACGAAGGATCATCCCTTGGTTTCTGTTAAGGCTGCCTCTTGAACAGATCACTACTGCAGCTTCTTTGATGTTGTGGGTATGAAAGTCTTCTTCTAGGTACTGCATAGTACTTTTATCCCATTCAATGTTGTGATTGGTATAAGAAAAATGGAGAGCTAAACTTTGGGAGGAATAGGGGCCATGCATGGAAGCTGGGCAAGAGCGTGGTTGACAAGGGTGTTAGAGCTAGGTTTTTTACTTGGAGAGTTGTGAATGGGTGGAATAAGCTTCCAGAGTCTGTTGTGGGTGAATGAGTTCAAGGCAAGGTATGATAGATACTGTGTGAATGTTGAATAGTTGTTCTTGACATGATGTTAGGGCCTCCCTCGATGAGTCTGTCGACTCCTTGGAATTTCCCGGAACAATAATAATAATAATAATAATAATAATAAACCAGAATTGTCTTCTCTGTTGTTGTTAACATCCCCAATGTGTTATTTTTTTCTTATCACTAAACTTCTAGAAGTTTGTCCTATATAATTTAAACTGCAAGAGCAAGGAATGTTGTAAACTCCAGATGTTTACAGAAAGCAATCTTGTCCTTTGGTGATTGTAACAAGTTGTAAACTGTCTTTACTGGTTTGAAGGACACTCGGATCTCATGAGGTCTTAGTGGTTTTGAAATTTTCTGTGAAACTGTGGCAGCAAATGGAATGGAAATAGAAGACCTGTAGTGAGTTTCTTGGGTTTGCTGTTGGGAGGGGCTGGAGAAAAGAATTTTTTTTTTTTTTATCAATTTTTTTGGATAACCACTGTTTTTTAAAGTTTTGAAGATGAGATCTAATTCATCTCTTAAAACTTTGTCATCTCTTATGATATAAACTGCCCTGTTTTTCAGCATATAGTACTCAACTTTTGTGAAATATGGTGCGATGAAGAAAAATGCAGGTAACGGCCAGTGTGGGTCAGCTTGTGGTAAACCTTTAGATCAATATTGCCATCTGTTTGTTTTGTGATTAATGCATCTAGAAACGGTAATCTTTCTTCCCTTTCGAGTTCTAAGGTAAACTTGATTGTTTGATGAAATGATTTATTGAAGTTAAGAAATCAAATAGTTCTGCTTCACTATGTTTCCATATGATGAAAATGTCATCGATGTATCTCCAGCATACTGATTGTTTTAGATTCATATGCGTCAAGATATCTCTTTCAAACTTTCCCATAAATAAGTCCGCACATGGAGGAGATAGAGGACTACCCATTGCAAGACCTGATAATTGTGTATAGATCATTCCATTCCATTTGAAGTAATTTGAATTGAGGCAATGGCTATAAAGTTGAGCAATATCTTGAGGAAATAGATTGTCTATGATGGTTATGACTTCATTCACTAGGACATTGGTAAACAAAGACACTACATCTAGGCTAGCAAGAATGTCTGTTCCTGATATTGCAACACTTCTTAGCTTTTCAATGAAATGTTGTGTATTTCTGATATATATGTCTGTATTACGAATATGTGCTTTCAGAAGATGAGTTAGGTATTTTGATAGTAAGTAGGGGAATTTATCCCATCCACTAATGGACAAAGAGGTATCCCAGTTTTGTGAACTTTTGGTGAACCATATAATTGTGGAGTTAACTGATGTAATGACTTCAATTTCTTTTTAAGATCTGTTGGCCAATAGTCCATACTGCATAGAAGGTTGTTTCTGTGTGGTTCGTCCAGGTGGAGCCTGCCTCAGGCTCCACCTGGACGAATTCTAATTCATAATAAATGGATGCGTCTGAGAGCAACACTGAGATCTTTGATGTATAATCTCTGGTATTTAAAATTATGGTCTGCCTTGAGGATAATTATTCCTTCATTTTTCTTTAAATTGGTTAGTGCTCTTTTTTCTGAAGGGGTGATATTCTTGTTTGGTGGTCATGAAGATGAGAGGATGATTGCAGTCTTCAATCTCAAATCATTAGCAACCGGTTCAGGTAAAGAATGAAGTGCCTGCTCCATGCTGCACATAATATCTGCTTTGGAATAAACTCTGGAGTGACTGCAATGTTAAAACCTTTTTTAAGGATGCTGACTTCTGTAGGTGTTAAGTTGTGGTCTGAGAGGTTGAAAACAACTTTATTATCTGGAAGGTTTGGTCTTGAATTACAGCTTTTTTCATATAAAGTGTTGAATTTTTTTATCTGTCTATTCTTGCTAATTAAAAATGTTCTATTAAAACTATCATTAATCATGTTGTCTAAATGGGACCATAGGTTAGCCTCTATACTGTTAGAAATAAGATCGTATAAATGCAAGCATGATGAATCCACCTGACTCAGGGCAAATCTAGTGTGTTGTATCCTTTCGCGTAATAACACTAAAGACATTTTTAAATATATCTGTTTAGCTCCTCTAGAGTGAAACCATTCTCTCATAAGTAGAAACTTGGGAATAATGCTGTTGTTTCTGCATCTTTTTAAAAATTTATAATATTCAGTGGTCGAAAATAACATTATCATATTCTATCTTGGTTTGCTGTTATAGCAACTGATTGACTTCATCTGCTGCGTGGAACACAAGACTAACATTTTCTTTATTTCAACATATTTGATCTGCACCCTCATGTATTTCCCTAGAGCAGCCTATTTGACTTATGTAGTAAATATCACATGAACAGTAAACTTTGCAACTCCCACCCATTTTTTTGAAGGAGGAATGGCATCTCAGGTGGACATAAAATACAGAATGTTGTAATGGGTGGGGAGCGGGGGGGTGTTAAAGGCTGCTTTCGTTTCATGCTACTTCAATACTTCAGCATTCTATCCATCACAGCATGTTGAATATATGGTAGAATAATGGTTCCTCTGTGGCCCAATTTGAAGTCAGAAGTATTCAGGGCAAAAAGGAATGTGGAAGCTTTGAAGTTAAGAGTTCATTTATGTAGAGGAAAACGAACTCAAAATAGTCATGGAATTCTCCAATATCGGTGGGGAAATGTAAAAAAAGAAGAAATCGTTCATTATAACACAAAAACTAATGACTGGAAATGAAACTAGTGTCCCAAGTTCTAAAAACAGAAGGCAGTACGTATACTATGCCAACTCCTGGAAATGTCAAAAACAAACACAAGATTCTCTCAGTGCTTCCAAAGCTAGACAATGTTAGAAAGGATATCTACTATGGATTGTCTAGAACATTTTGAATCCCATGTTTCTGGAAGAAAATACAAACCCTCCAGCCTGCCAATCAGAATTGCTAACAAGCTGTCTACTGAAAAGTACTAGTAAAGGTTCTTAGCATCATAATGGCATTTGAACCATTTCAATTTGGGAAGTGGTGAATTGCTGATTATGCTCTTTATTTCAAGAGTTGAGAATGATAGAATAATAATCTGATGGCCAACTTATATTCCCTCCCCCCTTTTTTTTTGGGATGAGTGCATTGTTTCAATGATATGGTGGAGAGGGAAAGGGAACTGGCAAGTATGAAAAAGACTGTAAAGGCAATAATAACACAGGTATCAATTCTGAACATAATCAAGAAACAAACTATCAGGATCAGAAGAATGTCAGTATCCAAGATTCTTCTGGTGTTTTTCTTGCAAAAGAATAAAGGAGGTATGTACGCTGTTCTCTGGTATAATAACAGGTGCTTGGTCTTCTTCATCCACGCAGGAGTTTAAGAAGAATTAACCAAAAACGTAAGCTTAAAAACAAAAATTAAAATAATTTTTTTACTCTAATTTTTTGGATGTTTTATGTGGTCTCCATAAAACTATTTTTATCCTTTTTTTTTTGTAGTTTCCTTAAAATTCAATTTTTTGCACTTTTATTTTTTTGATTAAAGTAAAAAAAGTAAAGCACTCTTGGTGACCAAGATTTCAATTTTCAATGATTTCAATATAAAGGAATTTGTGCGATGTAGTGTGCAGGTGTGTTCAATGCACTCAATTTTTGAGAGTGAATGATTTGTGATATGGAAGTATGGGCAGAGATGGTGTGTTAGAAATGTTTCACAAGTGAAGAAATGTGGAAATTGGGATAATGAAGCAACTAATATTAATGATTGTTGGAAGTTTTTTCACTTGGTTATACTATAAATTAAAGATACCAATTATCTATATACTTGGTTTAATCCTTTATCCAAGTGTAAGCCCCAGTCCTGAAAATACTTCAGGCACAAACTTTGTTTGCTTATACACTTGGATAAAGGATTAAACCAAGTCTATAAATAATTGGTATCTTTAATTTATAATATTAATGATATGGCAGGATAGTGAAAGTGCTGTAAAAAATGTACTGGAAGTAGTAAATGATAGCATACAAAATATGAATGAGAATATAACATCATAGTTGAAAACAATGTGGAAGATGAGGTGACAGTGAGCAGTGAAATAGTGCACTTGCATAGATACCTTCAAAGGACAAAATGTGAGCTCGAGCAAGTGGAGAAATGACTGGCATGAGTACAGCAACAGGGAGAATGAAAGAAAAAGTGAATGGGTATGGTAAGGAAGGCTAAATCAGACTGTGAGAGAAAACTGGCTAAGGAGGTCAAAGTAAATCCAAAAAGTTTTTTCACTATGTAGCCAATAAGAGAAAGACTGATTATGGAAGGATGACTTTAATCAATGCATATGATAAGAAAGTGACAGAAACAGTTTAACTACTAAGCGATAACTTTGCAAAGGTGTATCATTCAAGTGAGAGTTTGCAGCTACTGATGTGAGAATTGAGGTAGAAAAACTAGAGGTGCTCATCACAATGAAAAATATCAATATGAATACAGCAATGGGACTGGATGGCCTGTCAGATGATGTGCTTTGAGAATGTGCAAGAGAACTGGCAGTGCCTATGCAAAGTTGCTAAGCATGAACATGGCTCCAAGACAAAAGTCAGAACAATTAATAGACAAAGCCATCCATAAGTTTCAGGACTATTTGCTGCACATACAGTACTGGAGTGATCTATATGCAAATGACTAACCAAATAATACCAACTAATGTTGAAAGTTTATTTTTCACTTGGTTAGACTATAATAAATTTAGTTTAATCCTTTATCCAAGTGTGAGCAAACAAAGTTTGCACCTGAAAGTATCTTCAGGACTGGGGTAAGGTGGTACAACACATTATACATATCCGCAAGGAGATGTGTTTTGCATTATGGGAGATACTGAGATAGGAGTGATGTTAGCTTGCTCCACTTTTGCAACGAGTTGCCCAGTGTTGTACCACCTTATCCCAGTCCTGAAGATACTTTCAGGCACAATTTGTTTGCTCACACTTGGATAAAGGATTAAACTAAATTTATTAAATACCACCTAATGTCTGCATCCCCAGAAAGTAAGGTTAGTTTACATTTAGTAATGCCCGAGTTAAGATGTGTATTGTATAGTGTTTTTTCTTTGTCCATCATGGATATGAAAAGTGAACCCTTAAAATGGTACAAAAGGCATATGGAAATGAGGCTCTGAACTGGTGTAATGACTTCAGGTGGTATTAACGATTTCATGATAGAAGGGAGTCAGTAGAACATGACAGGAGAAGTGGCCAATCCACACTGACTTGAACTCAGGAAAACATTGCCACTGTCATTGAGCTGGTGAAGAATGATTGTCAAATCGTTCTTCCCCAGATATTGGAGGATCCAAACATCTCTAAGAGTATGTTCTTTACATTCTGAGTGAAGATTTGGGAAAGAGGAAGTTGTCTGCAAAATTTCTTTGACAAAATCATCATGGGGAAAATGGGAACTGGTGTTTAGCCCATGATCCAAAACAAAGCAAACAGTTCTCACTCAATGAGATGGCAAGACATCTCCTAGACAAGGAAATTGAGATTCCAAAAGTCACACATCAAAATGATGTTGATAATTTTTTTGGCTCTCAAGGTGAAGTGCATAAAGAATTCCTACCAAAGAGTAGAATAGCAAATGCAGAATTTTATAAAGAAATTGTGGATCATCTTCTGAAATGTGTTTGCCCTATAGCATTCTGGTAGTGAGATTTTTTCCTGTTACACAATAAAATGCCCACTCAGATAGTTGCAAATGTGCATCACTTTTTGATGCATAAAAGTACTTTACTCCCCGGCCCCCATTTACTCACCATATTTATTTCTGTTTTGAAAGTTGAAAATGAAGCTCAAAAAACACCAATTTACAGATGTTCCCACTATCCAAAAAAGCTGTAACTGATGAATTAAAGACAAAAGAACCAGCAGAATTTTCTGTTTTCTTATACAGTGAAACCAGTGGAGTATTCATAACTATAAATTCACATGTATGCCACAATAATATACTTGGTTTAATCCTTTATCCGAGTGTATGCAAACCAAGTTTGCACCTGAAGTATTTTCAGGACTGGGGCAACTCATATATAGAAGCTAACGACTTCACATCACTTGCCTTAGTATTCCATAATGCAAAGCACACATCCTTGCAGACATGTATAATGCTATGCATTATGGGAAGGGTCAATACCCAGACTGGTTTTGACCTTCAATCTTAGTTTCACCTCTGGGTCTGGCTCCCACTGATGAGACCTCAATAAAGGTCGAAACCAGTCAGGGTAGTGACTCTTCCCATAATGCATAGCATTAAAGAGTCACTACCCAATCTTACATAAGTAGGAGTATATGGGAATGGATATGAAGCTGGTGGCTGACAGACATCAGAGAGCAGTATTATTGTTCCGGAAAACTCCAAGGAGTCGACAGACTCATCGAGGGAGGCCCTAACATCATGTCAAGAACAACTATTCAACATTCACACATATCTATCATACCTTGCCTTGAACTCATTCACGGTCGTAGCACCCACAACAGACTCTGGAAGCTTATTCCACTCATTCACAACTCTCCAAGTAAAAAACCTAGCTCTAACACCCTTGTCAACCATGCTCTTGCCCAGCTTCCATGCATGGCCCCTAGTCCTCCCACCACCAGTCATATTTTCAAAAATATCTTCTGGATCAATCTTATAAAAACCCTTCAGTAATTTGAATGTCTCAATCATATCACCCCTCCTTCGCCTATCATCCAGTTTCTGCAACCCACAAAATCTCAACCTATTCTCATAAGGTTCATTCCACAGACCTGCAATCATCTTGGTCACTCATCTCTGGACCCTTTCCACTTCCTCCCCATCACGAAGAAACCCTGGTGCCCATAACTGGGCACAGAAGTCCAGATGGGGCTCTTATCAAGGCTCGATACAGAGGAACAACAACTTGTTTGTCTCTGCATGTTAAAGTATTTTTCAGAAGCCAAGTGATTTGGTGAGCTGTTTTAGTCACTTATGCAATGCGCCCCCTAAACTTCAACTCCCTATCCACCTACACTCCCAAATCCCTGGCCTCATCAATCTCCTGGAGTACGGTTCCACCAATGTGATATACTGCTGCTATTCTTCTCATCCCAAAGTGCATAACCTTACACTTTGCCACATTAAACTGACATCCATTTTTCCTAGCCCAGTCCTCCAAACCATCCTGTAAAATTTTGACATCCTGTGCACTCACAATTGCTCTACCCAACTTTGCATCATCAGCAAACAAGTGAACACTTCCTCTCAAATCCTTTCCAATATCATTGATGAACAAATTGAAAAGCAGTGGTCCAAGAACAGAGCCCTGTGGCACTCCACTAGTCACAAGACGTCTTTTAGACTCCACTCATGAACAAACCACTCTCTGGTATCTCTCCTTCAACCACCCTCCTATCCATCTCACCAACCCTATATCTATACCCATCTGCTCCAGTTTACTGATTAGGGTTCCATGTGGTATCCTATCAAAGGCCTTGGCAAGGTCCAGTAGTATCACTGTAAACCCATTACCACTATCCAGTTCAGCCATCACTGTGTTATAAAACGTGAGCAAGTTACTGAGGCATGATCTACCCTTCACAAAACCATGTTGTCCCCCATACAATATCCCATTTTCATCTATCCAATCCTGTATTCTTTTCTTGACTAATTTCTCTAAGACCTTGACAATGATTCCTGATATGCTAATCGGTCGGTAATTTACAACAGCAATCTTGGAACCACCTTTATGCAGTGAAACTATTTTCCCCTCTTTCCACCCGCTCGGGACTAACCCAGACCCGAGACTCAAATTAAACAAAATGGTCACGGGTACTGACAATTCTTTAGCTGCTTCTCATACAACACGAGCTGGTATACCATCCAATCCCACAGATGTATTGACATTGAGGTTATGCAATAGACTACTCACCTCCACTTCATTCACCACAATTCCCGTATAATCTACTGGTTTATTCGTTTCTGCAATGTCACCACCTGGATGATATACTTTTGCAAAGTGCTCATTCAGTAACTCAACTATCTCAACTGATTCAGTTACCTCCCTACCATCGGCATTCTTTAAAATCATTCTGCCATGTACATTTTTCCTTTTACTTGCTACATATTTAAAAAACTGTTTAGGATTCTCTTTAGCCTGCATGGCCAATGTTCTTTCATAATCCTTTTTTGCTTTTCTTACCACACTCGTCACCCTTCTGGCCTGCGCTTTATACCGTTCATGTGCCTGCCGGTCACCTTTCTCCTTAAATTCCCTCCATAGTTGTTTCTTTTTTTGCAGCTCAAGCTTAATGGTGTTATTCATCCATTTAACCCCTACTTGATTTATTATTCGGACTCTAGGTATACAGTCAGCCATTGCTTCATGCAAGCACTTCTTAACTACCTCCCATGCACTATCAACTTCTAGTCCTTGCAGTTGTACATGCCATGGCACTGAACCAATCAAACTCCTAAGCTTGTCATACTTACCAGCCCGATAATTCCACATGTACCCTGTCTTAAATGAAAATTCTACACCTTCAGCCACCTCCCAAGTCAAGACCCTATGATCACTCTCACCAATTGGTGGCAATGTGGTCATATTTGTTACAGCCAAATCCTCAGATGTAATTACTAGGTCAAGCACTTTCTGCCCCCTAGTATTTTCCATTACATGCTGTCGCAGATAGTTATCCCTTAATAACCGCATAAAATCCAATTCCTTCTTTCCGTGTGTCCTCTCTTCACTCCAATCAATGTGACCATAGTTGAAATCTCCCATAATAATCACCCTCCTTCCACTCATTTCTTCTATTTGCTTGTGCATACTGTCACCACCATCTTTTCCATCACCTGGTCTATAGCAGCACCCAATTGTATGTCGAGGCTAGCTGGTGAACAGACGTGCTATCGGAGAGCTCCTGAGAGATTTGTGATTTTTGTTGATTTATTGATGTTTTGGATTCAATGTAATGGACTTAAGTGTGTAATTTTGGTATATTATTGGGCTTTATTAGCGTAGTTAGTGTACTAAAGTGTTTTATAACATAATCTATGTCGGGAAGTCGCCGCTAGATGAATTCGTAATGTGTAGTGTTCGTGCAAGCTCCAGATAAGATAAGTATTATTTTCAGTTATCGATACAAATTACTTAATATTGTGTAGTTTTGTTTTGTTGGTTTTGCGTATTTTAGTGCGTCTGTTTTTGGTGTGTTATAACGTATAATTTGACAAAACAGGTTGCAAATAAGTATGGCACCTGTGCGAAGGAAAATGGCGGCCAGTAATGAAGGTTCGCCATCCTTATCAAAGAACGGTAGTATAAAAGAAATGAGTCAGTGTACTAGCTGTGAAATGTACGCTTTGTGGAGTGTGGTCGGAGTGTGGTTAGATGATAATAAAGGATTGAATGTGTGTAGAAAATGTAGGGAGAATGAGGAATTGAAGTGTATTTCGGATCGTGAGTGTGATATTTTTGTCAACCTTCAGAATGAAGGAAATAGGGATATGACAGGAAACGGCAAGGTTGTACATGAAAATTGTGAGAGTGTGAATGTAGAAAGTGTGAATGATAGTATAAATTGTTTCTCAGAGAATAAAAAAGATGAGATAGATGCATTGAGTGAGATCGCGTTGTTGAATAGTGCGATAGAAAGAGCAAAACAGCAGCTAGAGTGCATGAACAAAAGTTGACTGAATGAACCAACCAATAATAAAAGGTATGACAGGAAAAATAGACGTATGAATGTGAACATGAACAAAATGAAGGATAGAGTGCTGTATGGAGACTCGTTAGTATGAGGTGTGTTAGTAGAGGATTTGACAAAATCGTACCAACCTGGTGCGACCATAAAGGACGTAACTGAGTCTATTAGAGAGCAAAAGGAAAGGGTGAAAGAAATGATTGTTGTGGCAGGTACGAATGATTTGAAAGGAGATAAAATGGAAATGATAGAAGACCTGAATGAATTGTTTGAGGTAGCAAAAGAAAAGAGTGAGAGAGTTAGAATGATTAGTCTTTTGCCATGGTATGACAGTGAAATGTTTAAAAGGAGGGCCATAATTGCGAATGACTTTATGCGAGGAATACACCTTGAAGAGTATTCTATGAAGACTATACACCTTGAACTGCTAGACTTTACAAAGGCATATGACAGGATACTACACAGAATGTTATTACATAAGTTAGAGCAAATATGAATGAATATGAAGCTGGTAGAATGTAGTTGATCTAGGAGAAAGAGGGACATTAACAGTGTGTGTGTCAGAGAGCCTCTGTAGTTCAATCATTATGGATGAAGCCCTTTGGTCAGAAAGACCTGGGTTCAATTCCCATCAGTGTCGCGAGGAACCTTTATCTGGTCTCTTTTGACTAAAGGTGAGTTAGCCAGTCTCATATGGAGGTATGGTTTTTTGTCCCCTAGAACAGGAAAACTGGCTCTGTGAACACACATGGATTACACTCACGAATATGTCCCAACCATATGCCGGTCCTGAGCCTGGATAAAATTGGGAGGGTTAGGGAAAGCAATGGTGAATTACCCTATAAAAATCTCACCAGGAATACTTTGTGGGCAATGCCTATAAAGTCACCTACAGTCAGAAACGACTGAAAGGGAAAACCAGGTGTGTCAGGGATCTGTAGTAGGGCCAGTGCAGTGCTATTTAACTTGTATACTAATGTTATAGGGAATGATTTGAAGGAGAGCATCCCATTGTTTGCTGATGAGGCAAAACTGGGGAGGGCAACAGTAAATAAAAGTGATAGAAATACTGTAAGATCATTTATCAGTTTATTAAAGAGTATGATTATATATGCAATTTAAGAAAAGATTACATACAGTGTATAGCATTGATGGTACTGAAAACTGCAGGAAATTGACAAAGCTAGGAGTGTGTGTGGGGGGGGGGGGAGGATAGGAAGTCAAAAGTCAGAGAATTTTACAAAAGCATGCAAATTAGTTTCAAGGATTACTTGAATCTTGAACACACTGACAAGTAGAGATAAGGAGGTTATTATCCTTTATAAGGGGATGATAAGGATAGATTGAAGGTGTGGAGGTTGAAAGTTTAGTCAACGGGCAGAAAAGAGGGTATACTTATGTTACTATAGAGTTTTATAAGGCTGATATAAAAGAAATTTTTAACACAGAAGTAGGGAGAAAACAAGGGGATTACCCTTGGATCAAGCAATTTCTTGGCAAGACTCCTTAAGGATATTGACAGAAGAAAGTTGAAATACTTTGGATACACTGAAAGGATGACTTCTCAGAACAACAATATAAGGTAAAGTTCCAGGAAAAAGAGGAAGGGATAGACTATCAATGAGATATGATGTGTCTGTTACTGATCTTCAGAGAGTTGAAGCCTCCAGAAAAGCATACAACAGGACCACATGGCGAGGACTGGTGTGTGGCACATCACTGAGCATCTGAGACCATAAAGCATCTGTTGATGTCCAATGAACAGATGAATGGATGCAGCATAATTTACTTTGTAATCAAGTGGGGGGGAAAAAAACTTTTTACAACTAATGATATCTTTAAATATTGGAAAAATAAAATAATTAGCTTGCATACTTGAATAAAAGAGTAATGGAAACAATATTCAAAATACAACTAAAGAAAAAACAAAAATACTCAGTGTTCATGAAGAATTTCAAGAATTTTACAAAAAAAACAACTGAAAAAAAGAAAGATAAAAATGACTAAAAACTTATATTAAGTAATCTGACAAACCAATAATTATGGGAAGTAATAATGGAACCACATAAAAGTAAATACTAAGACTGACTGATTTTTCCATATCCAATAATTTGAAAAATTCTTTATATGGCATACAGAAATAACACAAATATACCTAGGCAGCAAGAGGCCTTAAATCTATAATTGATTACATAAAATAAAATTAAAAAAACCCTTTATAACAGATGTTAGTTTACAGAAATTTACATTTAGATAATGTTCTTAATGCAGTTCTTAGCAACATGTTGATACCTCCAAAATGGATGAAGGCAAATAACAGAAAGTGTGAATAAAATAAAAATAAAAGAAAAATAGAAAATAGCTAATTTCACTCGATAAAGGAGATGCTTATACAGTTGTATACTTGGATTTTTTAAAGGCTTCTGATAGACTGCCACATGACAAACTTGTAGCTAAATTGAAACAAATGGAATTATATAACAGACTATCGAATTAGATAGCTGATTGGCTGTCATACAGGTATCAACAGGTTGTGTATGGCATAGTGGTATCATAAAAGAGGGAAAACAGATCCCTGTGCCACTCCACTAGTGGCACAGGGATCTGTTTTTGGACCACTATAGTTAAACTTGTGCATTAATGACATTGGGAACAGCTTAAATGGAGATGTACAGCTGTTTGCCAATGATCAAAAGTTGGGAAGAGCCATGTGAAGTAGAGTAGATGTTGTAGCCTTGAAGGAAGATCTGAATACTGTAAAAGTGGGCAAATCAGTGGAGTATTCAGTTTGTTGCAAAGTGCAAGGTCTTGAAATTTCGTAGGCAAGGTTGAGATGCAGAGAATACAATTAATGGAGAAATTCTGAAGGAGACGGACTAGATGAGAGATCTGGGAGTGATGGTGGGCAGAGATTTGAAGTTTAGGGGTCACACTGCTAAAATTGTAAGAACATCCAAATGGATTATGGCAATGAGTAGGACATTGATATGCTAAAGCAAAGCGGTTATGGTTCCCTTGTACAAGATGGCCAATAAGTCATGAATCATCTGATAGAAAAAATCCATCTTTGGGAAGCAAGTGCATAAGTTTAACATCACTGGATTTTTTTTTCTTGGTTATTTTTTTATTAGTTATCTCTTATTATTATTATTTTTTTTTTATTAGATCACTGTACACTGATTTGGTAACCTGGTTTTCAGCAGGATGTACTGGAGACGGTACAGAGAAGGCTTAAAATATGGAATGTCAAATACAAGGAGAGATTGAGGGAATGCAACTTACAAAGCCTTGTGAATAGAAAAACAGGAGGGAAATGATTGAGACATAACTTAGTGAGAGGTTGTTACCAAATTAATGTTGAGGATTTTTTTATTTATTTTTATTTATTTTTTTAGAGTAGAAGGAGGCAATGGTAAAACCAGAGGCTATCCCTGGATGCTGTGTAAGGAGGGGTGAGTAGAGGAGTGAGAAGCAGGTTCTTTGCATGGAGAGTGACTGGCGAGTGTAACGCATTGCCTGAAAGTGTGGTGAGAGTGGATATGTGAATAGGTTTAAGGCTGAACAGCAGCGATTTAGTGTAATAATAATAATAAAAAAACTGAAATTTTACAAGCACTACAAGAACAACATGAATAGAATGTTACCAAATTAACTATCAAAAAGAATACTGTAATATAAACCATAAAGAAATAGAGGAATGCTTAGAGATGGTGTGAGGTTGGAGCAGGCCAGTAGATCTAATACCATCAAAGAAGGAAGAAGAATATATTTAATTAAAATTTAATATTGTGTACAACATGTAACTGGATATTTTTGTAGGTAAGGATGACATAATATTTAATATTCTGTTCTGTCCAGTGTCATTTCCACTCAGGAGATTGATTATTATTGATCTCTACTTGAAACCCAGTGCAGCAAGAAAGATAAGATATCTAATCTCTTTCATCTTTCAATTAGTTATCCTATGCCTGTAGAACTGCATGTTCAAAGGGCCAGTGTGCCTGCTTTGAGGAATGAAAATAAACTTGAGTTTCCTGGAGGGAAAACCCTCCTCCCTAGGATGAGGCCAGCTAACTCACCATTTGATTGAAAACACTCGATAAAAGGTTTCTCCTATCACAGACAGGATTCGAATCCAGATCTTTCCATAAAAATGGGTAACTGAATCAAAAATAGTATGATATTGGAAATAATCTTGAAAGGTGATAAGTGAACACAAACATATTAAATAGCAGAAATAAACTATGAAAAACCCAATAAAAATTATTAAAAAACTATATATTTTAAAAAGTTAATTAAAATTTAGTAAAAAAACATAATATGCATAAAAAAGCAAACATCACGAATGATGGTATGCTGCTTTTGTTGGATTTGCCATCAGATTTTAGCCAGAAAAGCTAGCTATGAGCTTTGCTGCATGGTTCATGAAAATGCCATATTTCTATTTTAACAAAATTTTAATTAACTACTAATTTTGAGCCTGTAGGTTGGAATTAAAGGGCAAATCTATTACCATGAAACTTTTGCTATTTTTCAGTTGATTATCAAGTTCAGACTGTAAGGATATTTATTATTTTGGATATTGAAGAGGAAAGAGTCAGATTAAAATTGACAGAATACACTTATCCAAAGTAAAGAGGAAAGAAATTTTTCTTCTTCTGGATTCATTCAAGAGAGAGGGCTTTGGTGTTGAACAGTAAAGATTCAAATGAAGAACTATAGAGATCAATCAATCATTTACTGGTCTGAAGTTTCAAACTATTACAAGAAAAGAAGCTAAATTTTCCTTCCATTATGCCTGATTAGAAAAGATTTTTTAAAAATGTGTTCATTAATTTATTAATCCGAATTCTGTTGAAGTTGAAAAGTAAGAGGAAAAAAGCAGGGAGAAGAATTAAAATTTGAATAGAGAAAGAAAATTCTATAAGTTCAAAATAAGCCAAGATTATTAAGTGCTATATTGAAAATACTTCATGCATTAGTAGGTACTGGCCAATGGTCATAGTAGCAATGTCTATAATTAAATCATTATAAATACTATTAACTTCACATATTAAGAATTACTGCTATTAGTGCATTTTTTTTTTTTTTTTACTCAAAACCAGCTCAGTATGAAAAAAAAAGTTATCCATAAACAAATTTGCTTCTCATATTAAAGGGAAGTAATTAAAAAGGAAAATTAATCCTGGTTCAGCTTACAGAATACACCTAAAACATAGGAACAAAAAAGCAACTAAGCTTAGAGTAATCAAAGAAGTTATATCTTGGTAATGAAAAAAAAATTTTTTTTTCAGAGCATAATTATTACACAGGAATTATAATCATCATATTTATCTTTTTGTTTTGTTAAGGATATCAAGCAAAGATGGTATATTTGAATAGAATAAAACTTTCCATATAATTCACCAATTATAGAAAGATGTCACTGAAAGCATAACTCAAAATAAACAATCAGTTCTGAGCTAATAAATACTAATTTAATAACAAATTCTGAGTGCAAAAATATCAGTATCTCTCAGCTCTACAATTCAGTTTCATATCATAAGTATAAAGTGCGAGTATGAAGCATCCACAGATAGGATACTTCATACTCACTTGGTAGTTATATTAAAAGAAGTGAAGGAAGCAAGGATCTTGGAATTATTGTAGATGGAAATTTGAAGTTTACAGGATATACTACAAAGGTTGCAAAGACATCTGAGAGAACTGCTGCATTATTGAGAAGGACACTGACCATGAGATATAAAAAGGAGGTGGTCCCATATATAGCTTTGATTATGAGGATAGATGAGTGCATGCAGACTGCAGAGTTTGGTGTATAGAAGACAAATGGGGAATGGATATTATTCAAATATTTAAGCTGTTCAAGAGTCATTACTCAATTAACATTGGGGGAGAGGATAGGACAAGGGGCCATTCCTCAAAGTTGCAAGCAGAAGTAGCGAGTAAAAGAGCAAGTAGTAAGTTTTTATTTTATTTTTTATTTTGCAAGGAGAGTAGTAGGAGCATGGCGTGTATTGCCTAAGAGGATGGTGAAAGTACAAATGGTGGATGAGTTTAAGGAGTTGTATAATGCACTTCGTGTTGATCTTCGATGATGTGTCTTGTGATTCAGTGGAGGTGAAGAAAATAACTGTATACCATTAGAGTAATAAAATAATAGCAAAATATAAAATAAGACTAAAGAACAAAAATGGATTTTAAAGTAATTAGTAAAACAAATACTTGTAAAGTATAAAAATTCATATATATATATATATACATATATATAAAAATCATAAATGCTTAATTAAAAACATAAAAAAATGTACATACAGTAGTATGAACCCTACGTACTTTCTTCTTCTACATCAGGTACAGTAACTTTTGTCTCTATTTCTGATGTAGATTTTTGTCTTCTTAATAAACGTGGTTTAGGCTTGAATTAAAAAAAAAAGTACATAAAAACATACACACCAGAAATAGTGATATTGCTAATGATAGAAGGAAACAAAACGAGAATACACTGGTACATATTTATATAAATCAAACCAGTTTTGTTTTTATTACAAAACAATAATGAGGTGTAAAAAATTACATAAGTGGTGCATAGATAACATCATATATTCATCACTTGCATTAACAAGCACAATATTAAATTGGATTCTAGAAATTTAAAACAACTATGTATGCATCTATAGTTGTGTTCATTTGCATGTGATCCAACTTGCAAAGTAGAATAATTATTGCTGCATAATTATCATCAGGGGTGCTTAAGGGTCAAAGCTGTATAACTGAGAGGAGACCTCCACATAGCCTTTAAAGGAATGCAGAGAACGACCAGGGCTTCTGACCTAATTTCC
Source organism: Typopeltis vanoorti (assembly GCF_054136105.1). Lineage (NCBI taxonomy): Eukaryota > Metazoa > Arthropoda > Arachnida > Uropygi > Thelyphonidae > Typopeltis > Typopeltis vanoorti. Next base: position 107,562,396 of record NC_143563.1, read on the forward strand.
GATCCTCACCTTCTCGTGGTGCACCCTATTGAGTATCTACCTGGATATTGAACGAACAAGGATGGGCTGGCAATTTGGGATTTAGCTGACCAAATTGTATTCTTATTGGCTTAAACCAATATATAAAATGATGGTACAACATGACAAAATTTCATGCCGGCTGCGGCGTCGCCCAGTTAAACAAGGCTCCCATTGTTTTCGCCATGGAAACCAGGGTGAACAGCGAAAAGTCAGCTACTGGAATAAATCTGAAAGCACACCCCAACTCAACATCACCAGAGTTAAAGATCGGTACTATCAACATAAGAAGCCTGAATGGCAAAGAAATGGAGCTAGCTGAGGAATTAGATAAGTACCAGATCAACATAATAGGGGTGATTGAAACAAAAATGACAAAAACTGGTGAGATCTATCTGAGCAATAAACACAAAATGTTATATTCAGGCAATGACAATCAAGGAAAAGAGGGGGCAGCCATAGTATTCAACACTAAATACGAGACTCGAATGGCAGGCAGTCTCAAGTAGAGTGATGTGGGCAAATATCAGAATGGAGAACTGGACAATGAGAGTTATTTGTGCCTATGGTCCCACAGAAGGCTCTACTAAGGTAGAAGTGGAGGAATTTTTTGAGGCTCTAGAGAAAGCTACTGACACAATGAAAAAGGAAAAGTTGGTCCTTGTTGGGGATCTAAATAGCAGAGTAGGAAGTGATTGGCAGACATACAAAAATGTTTTGGAAAAATTTGGAGAAAAGAGCAAAGCTAATAATAATGGCAAATACCTGTTGGATTTCTGCTCAGGACATGGACTGGTCTAACACCATGTTGCAACATAAAAATGTGCACAAATTCACATGGAGAGAAGAGGCAAGGAATAAGAAAAGTCTCATTGACTATGTTATTGTTGATACTGATGTTTTCTCCCTGGTGCAGGACACCAGAGTGTACAGAGGATTTGAAATTGGAAGTGATCATTATTTAGTCTTGAGCAGAATAAAATGAATTTCATATTGTACACAAAGATTATTAAAAAAAAAATGAAAGAGTTTGAGAATAAGAACCAAACCTTGGAGATTCAGTTACAAACCTTGAAGAAAACCCCGATTGATTCAGCCAGAGGGGCATGTGGAGAGGTTGTCTGCAAGGATAGAAAAAATGGTGGACAGGAAGTTAAAGAGGCAGTGAAGGAAAAGAAGAAGGCATATCAAAAGTCCTGGAAAATAAGTGAGCTTCTGCTCTTAGAGAATACAGAGACACTGTGTAAAACTAGCTAAACAAAAGTCATGGGAGAACTTTGGCAAGAACATAGAAAATAAATATCAAGAAGGTGATAACATATTCTGGAGGTTGTTGAAGGAGCTTAGAAATGGAGAAAAGAGTGCTGTAAAAGGAGTTAGAGATGATAAAGGTGACATGAAAACAGGGGAAAGAGATATCCTTGAAGTATGGAGTAATTACTTCGAAAAACTGTAAATGAAACAAGCAGTGATAGCACAGTGGTAAAAAACACTCAACAGGCATACAGTCAGGAATACATATCCATACTTGAAGTAGAAAATGCCATCAAAGGCTTGAAATGTGGAAAGGCAGCAGGAGTAGATGATATTTGACCAGAAATGCAGAAGTATGGTGGTATAAAAGTCTTACAGTGGCTGCACTGCATAGTTCAGAAAGCCTGGACAGAGGGACGAATTCCTGATGATTGGAGTAAAGCTCTCACAGTACCCATATATAAAAAGGGAAATAAAACTGAATGCGAGAATTATAGGGGTATTTCCCTACTCAGTGTTCCGGGCAAGATTTATGCCAGTATAATTGAGAAACGGTTGAGAAGAATTGTGGAAGAAAAGCTTGGTGAAGATGAAGAACAAGCTGGATTCAGGCCAAATAGAGGATGTCAGGATCAGATCTTCACTTTATGACAATTAGTTGAGAAAGCATGGGAATATAACAAAGATCTGTATGTAAGTTTTGTTGATCTGAAAAAGGCATATGACAAGATGCCAAGAGAGAAGCTATTCAATACACTACAGTTATATGGTGTCAATAGGGCATTATATCAAGCAATACTTAGTCTTTATTTGAGTTGCAAGTCAGCAGTTAGAATTGAAGGAAGTACAGGAAGATGGGTTAATGTTAAATCTGGTGTGAGACAAGGATGTACATTATTCCCTCTGTTATTCATTATCTATATGGATCACATTATGAAGGAAAGTGGTATTAAACATGATATCAGAATTGGAGATGTTAATGTCAGCTCTTTGCTTTATGCGGACGATGTTATACTTCTAAATAAATCCGCTACAAGTTTGGAAGATTCCCTGACTAAATTGAATAACTGTTGTAATAGATACATATGAAGGTCAGCAATAAAAAGACAAAGACAATGAAAATAGGTAGAATCATTGAAAATGTCAACTGTGTTTTGAAAGGGGAACCTGTGGAACAAGTAAAAGATTTCAGCTACTTAGGCACAATTTTTAGTGAAGATGGTAAATTAAATATGGAAATAGACAACAGAATCAACAAAGCTGGTATGGTAGGAAGTCAGTTGAATTCATATGGAATAAGAGAGAAATTAGTCAGAACACTAAATTAGCTGTATACAAGACAGTGTTCAAACCAGTCTTAACTTATGGATCTGACAGCTGGGTCAGAAGTAAAACACTTGACCAAAGACTAGAGACCGCAGATATGAGAGTCCTGAGAAAGATTAGAGGTATGAACAGATGGCATCAATGACAATATCATATTAAAAACAAGGATATTAGGAAAGAACTTGACATTGTCAGCATCAGGAATGCATTAGCAGAGCTAATCTCAGGTGGTATGGTCATTTAAACAGAATGGGCGAGGAAAGATTAGCAAAACAAGTGTTCTCTGCCAGGTTGGCAGGAAAGCAACCCAGAGGAAGACCAAGATAAGTGGATTGATACGGTAAAAATGCCTTAGAAGACAGAAATATAAGATCTGATAATATTGGAGTCTTGACAAGTAACAGACTAATTTGGAGGAAAATTGTAGATAGGAAGTTAGTAATGATGTAAATTTTTCATATAGTACTATCATATCCTGTACACCCCTTGAGGGTACATGTCAGGAAGTTGATGATGCATAATTATCAGCAAAAGATTGAAACTTGGATTTATCTTTAGATGATTGACCATGATCTCTGTAGATTCCAATTGTTTTGTTTCATTTGTCTGTTCCAAGATCCACGGCACATCCTGAAAGAGTTGTGGCCCAAGAAATCTGGTATTTTGCATCTATGACATGCTCTTCAATATGATGTTTACTACTCTCCATATATATATATATATGTGTGTGTGTGTGTGTGTGTGTGTGTGTGTATAGAGAGAGACAGAGTAGCAAAAGCAAAAACTCATTGCAGGAGACCCAAACTATCCACACAATCTATCATAACTCTCCTCGAACGCATTAACAAACAAGGCATTCACAACTGACTCTGGCAACCCATTCCACTCATTCACAACTCTCCAAGAAGAAAAAAATAAAAAAATCTAGTCCTCACACCCCTACTAACTACACTTTTATTCAATTTCCAGGGATGAGACCTTGTTCTGGCCACACTAGCCAAGTGTTGAAACATTTCCCTTTCATCAATCCTATAAAACGTTTTAAGCTACTTAGATGTTTCTATCATATCCCCTCTTTTTCTCCTATCAACCAACTTCTGCAATCCACACACCCTCAATCTATCTTCATAGGGAACATTCCACAGACCACCTCGCACTGAATCTTCTAAAGGGAAAGAACAATGTGGTATTTTATACTCCGTGGTTTATGGTTAGTTTGGCCATAACAGAGCCAATATAAGTGAGAAATTATCTATTTGTTTTGTTGTTAGATGTGTAATAAATTTGTAGAATGTAGCGTAGTTTTGAAACTGTATTTTGTATATCCCTGTCTTAGTCATCCTTTAGTAATTTACTAACTTTTGATAATAGAGTGGCATCTTAACTGGATAAGGGGAATGGCTACACAATGATTCTGCTGGACTTTGCAAAAGCATGCGACAGAATGCCACATGAAATTCTATTACGCAAATTATAACAAATGGGGATGGATATAAAACTAATTATATGGATACAAAGTTGGCAGATGGAGAGATACAAAAAAAAGCAATATGTGTAGGAGCAGAATCCAGTAGAAAGCAGGTGACTAGTGGTGTGCTGCAATGCTCTGTACTAGGATAACTACTATTTAATTTGTACCTATGCAGGAAATATTCAGTTGTTGTTTGCTGATGATACAAAATTGGGTAGGGTAATAGTTAATCAAGATAATGCGGAGAGCTTGAAAGATGATTTAAATAAGCTGTCATTATGGGCAAAAGATAATGGGTATCAGTTTAATGTGGAGAAGTGGAAAATTATGCATTTTGGGATAAACAGATTACAAGTTGTGTACTACACTGATGAAAATGTACTTCAAGAAAAAGATGAAGCAAGGGAGTGGTAGCAGACAGAGTTGAAGTTCTGAGGGCATATTGCTCAAGTTGGCATGGTAACTCATAGGATTACTCAGCTATTCAAGAATGCATTAATAAGCAGAGATAAGGAAGTTGTCATTTCACTTTATAATGTCTTGATATGACCACATTTGGTTTACATTTACTGTGCTCAGGTTTAGTTACCTGAGTTTCTTGGGGATGAGGACGTGGTAGAGAGGATTCAGAGGTGAGTGACCAAAATGGGAAGTGGCCTGTGGAATGCTCCCTATGAGAATAGATTGAGGGTTGCAGAAGTTGATTAACAGGTGAAAAAGAGGGAATAAGATAGAAACATTTAAGTTGCTTAACGAGTTTCATAGGATTGATACAGGGGAAATGTTCCAGCACTTGGTTAGAGGGGAAAGAACAAAAGTTAATCCCTGTAAGATGAGTAAGACTGTGGTTAGTAAGGGTGTGAGAACTAGATTTTTTGCTTGTCAAGTGATCAATGAATGGAATGGGTTGGCAGAGTCAGCTGTGAGTGCTTTGTCTGTTAATGGGTTCAAGGAGAGGTATAATAGATAGCATATCTTGGGTCTTCCATGATGAGTCTGTACTCCATGGAGATGCCTGTGCAATAATAATATTTGCTGTTTAGAAATCGTTAGTAATGAATCCACATTCTTTCACTAAGTTATTCCCAAATGTTAATAAGATAATGAGCTCTGCACAGGTATCAGGAATAGAAATACCTAATTTTTGAAGGTTGTAGTGATGTGTAATGATATAAAGCTATCTTTCTTTGAGGTGTTTCCTCAAAATAGAATGTTTTTCAGATGTTGTTAGTTTTATATTGAAAATGAGGAGTAAACCTTTATCTCTAAGATGGTGCATTTTACACTGGAATTTTATGATAGAGGTGGCTTAAAAAATTCTGACCATTACTCCACATTACGACACCAATAATAAATCTTTTATACAAAACAGCTGTATGTTTTTGTAATATTTCCTTATCAAATGTCAGTGAGAGCTGAAGAAAAAAGGATAACCCCAAGGTCAATTCTGAATGCTCTTGATATCAAATCTTTATATTTGAGCTACCCAAATGTTATGCTGTTTCAGTGTGAACAATCATGATTTTGAATTCATTCCAGCTAGCACACCAGGCAAGATGTTTCTGATTATTTTTATTTTATTTATTTATATATTTATTTTAAATTAATGATGTCACTGTCATTAGAACTTCTGGTTGCTATGCTAAACGTTTTGACAGTTTTTATAAGTCAGGGAATCTGTTCTTTCAACAGATATCCTTAACAAAATAGCTTCCTTGTAAATTTTGGTACCTCAAAATAGATAAAGAGGATGATGTAATCATAGCAGATTGGTATTCTCTCTCTCTCTCTCTCTCTCTCTGTAGTGAACTCATATGTTTTAAAGATATTATTATTAATGTCAGACATCATGAGCCAAAGAGGCATAATGACAGGTACACACTATCATATGCAGAGCTTCAATAAACCATTCCTTAAACTCACTCAATGTGTCCACATTCACCACATACTCAGGCAATGGCATCCCACTCTCTATTCAAAGAACCTTTGAACTCCTTTGCTCAAAATCTTCTTATACAGTTTCCAGGGATTTCTTAAGGGACAACTGTCTTAGGCAGCTTGTGAGGAGGGAACACAAGGTTCAAGAGTTTCTTTGATCATAACATCAGAGAATCTGATTGTGATTGAGATGCCATACTTGACCCTGTTAGCGAGAGAGTGACTATGTAGTCCTGAATTAGAGGATGAATAGACATGTGGAGGTATCAAAGCAGAAAGAATTTATGTGGAATTATAAGGGGCAACTATCATAGACTTACAAAACAGCTTGCAGTAGTATAATGGCTGAAAGAATATGAAGAAAGAGGGATCATTATTAGTACATGGGAGATATGTAAGAAAAAACTGTTGACAGCAATGGCAGATTGTATATCTTGAGTGAAGAAGATAAAGCAATTCCGAGTCAAATGGATGACGAGAAATAAAAAGGGAATTACAGAAGAAAAAGAGATTATGGAAGACATAAAGAGGAAGATGGAGAACAGTTATATGAGAAATATAGGGTCTCAGGCTAGGAAAGTGTCTAGTATTGTGAGGAGAGAAAATTTGGAATATGAGAGGAGAGTGGCACTGCAATCCTAAGGAGTATTTTTGCTACGTGGTGAGTAGGAGGAAATGGTAGTAAAAAGATTACCTTGCTGAATGGAGATGGGAATTGCTGAATAAAGCAGATGACATAGTTGAGCTATTTAATGATCACTTCATTAGAGAGTGTTTCATCCTGGTATAGCAAGCTTTATTCCAAGATGGATAATAAGTGATGAAGAGGATGTACTCCGAATACTGAGTATGCTAAATGTTAATAAGGCAAGAGGCAGGGACAAGATAGAATTTTAGCACTTGTTTCATGGAAATGTGCTATTAGCTTGCTGTTTAATGAAATTCTTGCAATGGGGTAGGTTCATGGAGAGTGGAAGAAGGATAAGACAGTACCATTGCATAAGTCAGCAGTAGAATGAAAGTATCAAACAATAGGCCTGTTTGTATTTCTTCAGTAGTTGTTAAAATGTTGGAGAAAATGGTAAGAGCTTGTATACAGAATTAGGTAGGCGAGGGCAATATTATTTGTGCAGGTCAGCATGTATTAGTTAATGGGTGCTCTTGTTTAAGTAATCTGATAACATTTTACAATAGTGTAAAAAGAGCGGTGTATAAGGGTACTGTCATTTTTTTTTTTAGATTTTTGAAAGGCATTTGACAGAGTGCCACATCACAAGCTGATTTTTAAACTGCAACATATGAATTTGGATATCAGGTTAGCGGACTGGATTGGTGATTGGCTCCCTGCAGATATCAGGGTTATAAGTGCGTGTGTAGAGGCTTAAGTGCTGTGAGGACATCATGTTGGAGGCTTAATGGATTTTTTACAACACTCAAAAAGAATTAAAATAGAATTTAATACTTCCTATATTTCGTCCTAGTCACTAGGACATCTACGGGGATTACAAAAACAATTAATGTAACATATGCACAAATAACAAACAATACTAAGCCCAACCACGTGGGTGACACTAAAGTCCTATCTAGGTAGAGCGCCCTCTAAGGGCAGTAGTAGGTGGCCTGGAATGTAAGGTGGGAACTCTGGTGATGAGTGTTTCCCAAATCTTCGGAAGCTTAATGCAACCATATTTATTGAGATTTGGTTGGTTTTTGAGAGCTGCTGCTGCTTCTAAGAAAGGTCTCTCTTTCTTGAATTTGCTGTGGTGGAGCATGGTGGTTTTCATTTCTGAACCCTGTGGAGTTCCACAGGGTTTCAGAAATGGGACCATTGGTGCTCAATCTTTATGTCAATGATATCATTACAGGACTACAATGAGATGTTCAGTTATTTGCAGATGTGAAGCTTGGGAGGATTATTATTAAAGTAATAATGCTGATGTTCAGGCTCTTCAAGAGCATTTGAATACGCTGAAAAAAGGTGGGCAAACCAATTGAGATATCAGTTTAATGCAACTAAATGTAAGGTTTTAAAATATGGGATTCACAGATGGGAAAAGGTGGAGGAAGCAAGGTATCTCAGGGTGATTGTGGATAGAGCATTGAAGTTCTGAGGATATACAGTGGTGTCCCATTGTATAAAGCTTTGATTAGACCACATCTGGATTTCTGTGCTCAGATCTGGTCACTGGGATATAAAGGGGATGAAGTAACCTTGGAGAGGGTGAAGAAACATATCATTTTTGTTATCAGGACTGTACAATGTTGGTTATTAGGGCAGATTGAGGACATGCAGACTGCAGTTTGATGGATAGAAGACAAAGGAGGGGGGGGAGTTGATATGATTGAGACATTTAAGCTGTTGAAGGGTTATTGTCATGTTAACACTGATGATTTTATATGGTAGAACGAGGGTAAGGAGCAAGGACAAGGGAGGGACCATCCCTAGAATTAGCAATAGGTGTGGTGAGTAAAAGAGTAAGTTTTTTGCATGGAGAGTGGTAGAGCATGGAATGCATTGCCTGAGAGGGTAGTAAATATGCAGACAGTGGCTAGGTCAGGTAAATAATAATAAAACTCCTACCCAATTTATGTGTCTCAATCATACCCTTGCTCTTCCCAATCAAAGGGCTTTGCAAACTGCATACCCTCAATCTATCTTGATACTCCAACATTCCAAAGACTTGTTGCCACCTTTGTGAATCTTTTCCAGATTTTTTCTAATATATACTGATCGCAATGAAAATTAGGTGACCAAATCTGTGTACAATAATCCATATGAGCTGTGATCAAGCCTTATACATAATGGAATCATAACCTACACTAATGCACATCATTGCCATAATCTTAGTATGCTAATGATATATGCATCTCCCCTGTTCAACGCATCACATCACCTTGTTATAGTATATGTAAAAAAATTGTAAACATGATATCTAGCAAACAAACCTATGCTGATAACCACAGAGAATACTGCTGTTATCAACCTAGCTCACACTAATCTCTCCAATATCTTAACCACTACTTCAGATATACAGATTGGCATATAATTTTCAGCCACAGCCTTATCACCACCTTTGTGCAGCAGAACAATTTTACCTTCTTACCACTCCCTGGGACCTATGTTGCTGTAAGACTTATTAAACAGGTATGCCAAGGTTACTACTGCTGCCAACTGCCTGGAATATTCCCTTATCAAATTCCTCATATACTTCCTGCTTGTTCACAATTAAGTCGTCTATTTCCTTCTTATCACTGGGCTTATAGTTCCTCTCACAGAAGCATTTATATTCCACTACACAGGTGATTACCTCATGGGCACTCTAATTTAGGGGGTGGGTGACACCTCATTCACAATCAGATCTTCTGATGAAATAATTAGATCCAAAACTCTTGATTGTTCCATGCGTGCCCTCTGTTATATACTCCCTAAAATAGTTGTCTCTCAAGAACTGATGAAATTCATTTTTCTGATATGTAACAGCTATCTCTAATTCCCATCTATATTACAATAATTAAATCACCCATAATCATCACTCATCCCTTGTTCACTAATCCAAGTTGCTTACACATTTCTTCACCCATAGCAACATCCAATTAAATATCTCTTCCTATCAATCTCCACCTCATAACATACTGACTTAAAACCATTTCCATTATTTCCCTTTAGAAATAATGGAAATGGTTTTAACAAGGTGTATGTGTAAGTTTATGAATCTTATCATTATTGGTCCCCAAGTTGAAAATTACTGAAGCATATTCTTTATCAGCCAGTATGATAATTATTTGTGGAATCATTCGATACTCTTTTAAGAGTTGTACTTTAAATAGTGTTAGGTTGTAAGAGGTTTAGCTGTACTTAATGTGATTCAAAATATGCTACTATAACTTCTTGAGCTGCTAATGCCAATTTTTATTTTTTTAAGGGAGTTCTTTATCTATCCCAGACAGAAATGCAAACTTCAAACTTTTGTAAACGATATCTTTTCTCCTTTTCTGTTCAGGTATTGTGTTTACTAAATTTCATCTACAGATTTCTGGTTTAGTCCTTCATGGTTTGTCACCTTTAATGCATCTAATTTTTTCAGTTTAGCTTTGTTTAAATCAAAGGTCTTGTCAGCATATTAAGTAAGAGAACTAAGTAGAACTACTGTACTATGTTCTAGCATGTCATTTAAATAGCGTTTTATCACCTCTGATTATTTATAACATAATTTATCTTGCAGATTTGTTGATTTATAAACTTGATTTTTGCTTTACACTGTTAAAGTGTGTAACATGGAAATTTTCTTTGAAGTTAATGAATTTAGGTATGAACTTGGGGCATCTACACTACACTGTTAACACTTTGACCCTTTAACACTTTGTTAACAATCTTTAGTAATATTTTGTCAAGATTTCTTCTCTACCAAACAGGATTACCACATAGGCATAATATGAAATTGCTGAATGTAGTAAACTTTGCTAGCCTACAAAAGCACAAGGAAAATTTTATGTAGTTAATGGAAAATCAAAGCAACACCTTAATATACTGGTAAATATACAAACACAATTTCTTCTGTGTAGGTGCCCATGTTAAGGTAGGGTTGTTTCGAATTACTGCCAAGACAACTGGGCTGTGAGGCCAGTGTGTAGTGCCTGTATATGTTCATGGTAATTAACATAATATTAGACCAGCAGACTAGAGAAACTTTTTCTATGCTTTTTTTTCCAGCTGATTTCCAAGTTGGTCAAAGTTGTGGCAAAGGTAAGTTGGGTGTCCTCCAAGAAACTTTTTTTTAACTTCATAATTCAGAAAATTTAATCACAGAACTCTCAAAATAATACTAGTTATGATTAGGAACACAAGATGACAGCAGATGCCCCATCACCTCCCTTTAGAGAAAATGAAAACAGATAAAGCCAATTCAAGAACAAATCAATTATTATTATTTTTAATATTTACCCCACACACGAGAGATACAAGAACCTATAGCACATCAGTGTCATGTGTGAGGTGCAGATGAGGGTTGAGGAAGAAGAAACTTATTGACATTTTTCTTAAAGAACTGCAGGTTGAAATTGTTGGGGAATACATCATGAGGAAAACAATTCTGGAGGGTAGAGGTAGATGGAACAAATGAGGAAGAGGAGAAGCGGGTTCAATGATTGCAGTTGTACTGTAAAGAGATGTTGGATAGCAGCTGCTCTTGTTTTAACAGGCCTAACAGCAAATGGAGGAATAATGTTAGCCAATTCACTGGAGCAGTGATCATGGAAGTACCTGTAGAAGAGACTCAGAGATGAAACACTGTATCTGTGAGATAGAGGCTGAAGTGAACCTATGAAGGAAACGCCATCCATCTATGAGCTGAATTGCTCTCCTCTGGACAGCATAAAGAACTTTTAAGGAGGTTTTAGATGCACCTCTCCAAATGTGTGTACAGTATTCTAAGGATGGGCAGATTTGGTATTTATATAGGGTGGGTATAAAATAACTTCTTGAGCAGAAGAGAACAACTAGTTTTTTTAGAAGCTGAGGAAGCCATTGATGCGATGTGTTTGTGTCAAGAGAGGTTGGAGATAAATGCCAGTCCAAGGAGAGAGAGTTCATCCTGTCTGGTGATGTGCACATTAGTGGAGATAAAAGAAGGTGAGGTGCCTTTTGGAGAGGAAAGGCAGGACTGCATTTTGATGACACTGAAGGTGACTAGGTCATCCTTGCCGCACTGAAGGATGGTATGGAGATCAGTTTAAGGCACTGGTTGATCTTGATGTAAGCAATGTCTGGGAACTATGTTTACTCAAAGGAGTAGGATGAGTGGAGAATGTTATTGTCAGCAAAGTTATGGAAAGGATTTGTAGTGACTGAGAGTAGGTAATTTGTGTATAAGACAAAGAGGCTAGGTGAGAGAACGGAGCTCCAAGGTACTCCTACATTGGTGGCAAATCTCGAAAAGAGAGTACTGTCCATCACGACATGCAGTGAAAGACCAGAGAGAAAGCTAGCTGGCTATCCAGTTACAGAGAGTGGCAGGTAGAATGAACGAAGGCAGTTCACAAAGCAGGCCTTGATGCCAAACATGACCTAAAGCCTTGGAAATGTCATGGGCAACAGCACACGTTTCTCTGAACCTTTCCATGGCACATGTCCAGTGGTGAGTGATGCTGGCTAAGATATCAGTCACGGATCTGGATTGGCAGAATCCATACTGGTAGTTGTTGATTAACTGGTGAGTTTCCAAGTAGTGAAGAAGTTGACCATTGAAAACTTTCTCTATTATTTTGGAGAGGATTGAGGAGATAGCAATTGGTTGGTAGTTCGATGGTAGGTTTTTAGATCGTTTTTTTTTTTGGAATGGGTTGGATACATGTTAGTTTCCATGAGATGTGATAGGTGCCAGGTGAATATAGAAGATTGAAGAGATGAGAGAAGACAGGTGTTAGCTATGGAGTATGTTTGAGTACAATAGGCGTGATGCCTTTGGGACAAGAAGACTTGGTAGTGTTCAGGTTGTTTAATATTCTTCTTGTCTTTCTATAAGTTATCTCCACTAATTGTAGACTACATCTCCTCCCTGTTTCTCAAATTTACAGACAAAAATGCACTCATCTTGATACTGGATAACACCTCAAAAAGAGAGATTAGCTACAAGCAAACTTTTGTCATTGAGCACTCCTGATGTGTACAGATTCATTTCATTCACTAAGGAAGTAATATTTACTTGAGATGGTGCAAATAATACTAATAATGATCATTCACAGGATGGTAAAAATAATTATGTTGTTAACAAATGAAACAAGTTTCAACACCAGTTTTCAACAAATGGATGCCATGGGCTTGGTGGAAACCAACTAACTAGATTGCATTAGTCTAATAATCTGAACAGAGAAGGATATCTTAATTTTTTTGCAAAATGAAAACTATCTTTTGGTGGATATTCCTTTAATTGATGCGATGGCACATGTATGCTCACCATAATGGAGCTAACCATTATGAGATGGTTAGCTCCATCGTGGTGGAAGTAGCCAAGTTTTTGATTATCAGAAATAACAATACCTCCAATTACTGGGCTGACTGAAGAGTTCCTTAGCCCAACAGATCTCCTGATCTTAACCTTTTATGCTAATACTGTCCAAATGGCAGCTCACAGGCTACTCCCAATCTGATAAAATTTTCCTTGACTGCCAAAAAATAAGTTTTATTCATAATTTTAAATAATAAAGTATACTTTATGGTGTCACATCTTACATTTGGATTTTAATGATGCTCTAGCACTCTGCAACATTTGTAATCAATACTCAGAGTCAGTGTGCTGGTGTCCTTCGTAAACCGACCTGGAGTTCAATAAGTAGAGAGAAGACAACAGTTAAATTAAATATATATATTATCATCGTCAGTTAACAGACAATACTTTGTGGTGTGTTCATAACTGTGAACCCTTAAAATATGAATGTTGAGAAAAAATTAAGTTAAAATTGCATATTTCATGAACAAAAGAAAATTGAATTAATTTTCAGTTACTTCAAATCAATTCAAAATGAATTCATCGATTTAATTATTAATTCCCCACAAATAAAAAATCCGAAACATTTCTACATCTTCTCTATGTAATTAACACCATTTTGAGCACTTATTATCATTGGAGTAACTAATAAATGCCATTTAAATACAGATTTTATACATAGCTATTCTCTGTTTAATATGTTTATAAGAAATTCTTTTTCATCGCTAACCACAAATATTCTTATGAAAGATATTGTATTAAATTATATTTTATTTATTAATTTTATTTTGTGGTCCATCTACTTAAAAAAATAGCCATTTGTTATATAGGACAATACTGCTTTAAACAATTGCACATTTTTTTAATACTGCTCTCACACACAAGTGTACTAAGACTATACCTGTAGCAAATCAATGCTTGTGAGTAAGGGTTAAGATAAAAGTATTCTGTTGATTTTTATTTTATTTTTCAGATTCATTCATGTTTCATTTAATTTTTCTGAAGTAAATGAAATGAAACATGAATGAAAGTAGTAGGCTGAGTCAGAAAGCTATTCACCAGTTTGGCACTGAGAGGCATTAAAAAAAAAAGGATGTTGAGCAGTTGTTGCTTGTGTTATTGTAGATTTAGCAGAATTGGAGAGATTGTCGGATGCCAGTTCTGCCAAATAGCACCCATAGAAGTATCTGTAAAAGAGAGAAAGACAATGCAGAAACTGACTATTTGTGAGATAGTGGCTAGAGAGAGGCATCATCAATTAGCTAAACTGCCTTCTTCTAATTAAGAATTTTTGCCGTCTTAAGTATACCACTAAAAGCATTAGAGCGACATTCCAAGGTTGGATGGATTTACAATTTGTAAAAAGTTAGTAGCTGGATAGATGAAAAGTAATGTCTTGAGGAAAAAAGGATGCCAAGTTTTTTTAAGCAGTGAATGCTCTAGTAACAATGTTGTAATGCCAGGAAGCTATGAGTAAGCATCAGTCCAAGAAGTGAGATCTGGTCTTGATTGTTATGCTGAGCATGATCAAAGGTAAAGGTGGAAATGAAGCCATTTTTGCAAGAAAAAAAAAGTCCAACGTGTAGAGTCTGTGAGAGAGCAACTATTATATTATCACAAAGAAAGAAGTATGCATAAAAGATTAACAATAAGAATGCACTGTATTGAAAAATTTTGAATACTGCAGACATGTTCAAAATAACCAATGATGAATACAAGTATTGGTTACAACACACACATATGTATCTTGTAGAAGGTAGACATTTTTGGGCAAGTGTATAAGTACTTTACTGGTGAAAAGGACTTGATTTCTAATTTAAAAGAATTTGTAACTTTTAATTATACAATAAACCTGAATGTTACAAGATATTTAGATTTTTTTAACCTTATGCCGGTTAGAAATTGGGCAATGTGATTTAGGAATTTTTGCTTAAAACTGCTCAAGGATGCGTACTCCAATAATTCAGATGTAAATGCTTTTACTCCTCAAGAAGTTGATTTATGAACTCTGAGGCATGTGGATACTGACCAGTATACTTGTTCAAAACTGCACTGTATACTGCCTGAATCAAGTAATTTTGAACAACAACAACGAATGGTTGAGTTATCTGCAAATGTCAGTATATACATAAAAATTCATTAGTTAGAGAAAATAAAGTTGGGCAATCACCATCAGAATCCTCAGGAATAGCAGCTATTATGTTTTCAATGCAAAACTTGTATGAAGTGGATGTTAGCAAACTATTCATTTGAAAATTCAGCTGGCATCTGTGTGCAAAAGTATGCAGTTAGACATGGTTATTCCACCCCCCCCACACACACACACCAAAAAAAGCCACAATGGAACGCAAGAACTAGACTATGTAACTAGTAGACTAAAATATGTATATCAGGCAGTAGTACATAGCTACCAGCTAAATGGCCATATATATTCACCTGTCTAAACCTGGACATATGAGGGGGATATGGAAAGTTCGGATAAACACCTAGAACAAAAATGATATTAAAACAACATTAAAAATGATATGAAAGTGATGAATTTCCATCAGATTGGCTCAAATCGACATTTATCACTGTCCCAAAGAAACCCAAAGCGAATTCCTGTGGTGACTTCCGACTTATTAGTCTAATGAGCCAAACATTAAAAATATTTTTGAAAGTAATTCAGAATCGTATTTATAGAAAAAGTGAAGAAACTCTAAGTGAAACACAATTCGGCTTCCGGAATGGTTTTGGTACTAGAGAGGCCCTTTTCTGTACCCAAATATTGATACAAAAATGCATAGAAAAACAGAAATCCGTCTTTATGTGTTCCATAGATTTTGAAAAAGCATTCGACAAAGTCAGACACACTAACTTAATAGAAGTCCTTCAACAAATAAGGCTAGACGAACAAGACATAAGACTAATAACAAATCTGTATTGGAATCAGTCAGCTACTGTTCAATTAGACAACATTACCACCAGTGATATTAACATCAAAAGAGGAGTGAGACAAGGATGTGTGCTCTCACCACTCCTGTTCAACATATATGCAGAGGTAATCTTTAAAAAAGCATTGGAAGAATGTTCAGAGGGAATCACAATAAATGGAAAGATTGTTAACAACCTTCGATATGCAGATGACACCGTGCTAATTGCAGATAATATTATGGATCTCCAAAAACTCGTTGACAGAGTATACATAGAAAGCCAAAGAATGGGAATAAATATAAACATCAACAAGACAAAATACATGATCATCAGTAAACATCCAGCCTCATCAATGAAACTGACACTCAATGGGAAAAATATTGATCAAGTGTCAAGATATAAATATCTTGGTTGCTGGCTTAATGAACGGTGGGATCCAGAAATAGATATAAAGACAAGGATTGAAGTCGCACGGCAGTCCTTCATGAAAATGAGAACACTATTCTGCAATAGACCTAAACATGGAAGTCAGATGCCGAATGCTGAAATGCTACATGTGGTCTATTCTGCTCTATGGAGTGGAAACATGGACATTGAAGGCGACAACCATCAAGAAAATCGAAGCCTTTGAGATGTGGCTATACAGAAGAATGCTAAAGATATCATGGACAGAAAAAATTACCAATGAAGATGTCTTAAAATCCATTGGCAAAGCTAAACATCTTATACAAATAATCAAGAAACGAAAAACATCATATCTTGGCCACATCATGAGAAACAGCAAATACCAACTTCTACAAACTATTTTGATAGGAAGAATTGGTGGCAAAGGAACTAGAGGAAGAAAAAGAATATCATGGTTTGACAACATCAAGACGTGGATAGGAAAGAGCAGTGCACAACTGCTCAGATTAGCACAAGAGCGCAGTTTGTTCGCCAAGATGGTCGCTGACCTTCGATAGAAGATAGCACAATAAGAAGAAGAAGAACCACAAGAACATACGAGGATGTAAGAACAGAAATTACTTTTGTAACTCTGTTAGTGGTATGTTCTTTTTTGTGGTTATATCAGTTGCTTTAATATCATTTTTGTTCTAAGTGTTTATCAAAACTTTCCAGATCCCCTCCCCTCATTTCTTGATATAAACTTTAACTAATTAATCAAGGAATTAACCAACTTATGAAGTCATATTTATTATCACGATCCTCCAGGGAGTTTAGAACTCTGAGTTTCTGCCCATTTTTTGTCACTCATGCTTAAATACATACCATTTTTCTCTCTCTTTGAATATTAACTGAAAATGCTCTCACAACATCTAACATAGCCTATTCTGTGAGAACCTGAACGCATTTCCTTACATCCTTATTCAGCTTCAAAGGTTCTAAGTTCTACCATCTCTCACCTGTGATAAGCTGCAAAACGTCTTGAATGATTTATGTAACTGATTCTATTTTATCTCCTTACTAACTTGATCATCTTGATCAATCTTTTCTTCTCCATCTGTTTACACTGAAAACCACATTCCCCAATCTGTCTCATATGTACAATTCTACAGGACCATTATCCGAATATCTGACAATCTCAACCCCACCTTGGAATTGAAGTAACCACATCTGCACAGTAGTCTAGATGTGCTTTTATCGTAGCTTTGTAAAGTATTTATTACAAGTTAGAGCTCTTATCAACACTACATTGATCTGATCTGCTGTCTCAATGACCTTAGCAACTGGGTCCAGAAACTTTAATTCTCTGTCCATTACAATCCCAATTAACTATATATAGCAAGTTTCCATTAATATAATATTCTGCTTGCAATGTCTTCAATCCAAAATGCATAACGTTAAACTGAAACCCAATTAACATTGGCCCACAGAATTACGAGGGGGGGGGAGGCTGAAAAGTTCTGATAAACACAGAACAAAAATGATATTAAAGCAAGTGATATAACCACAAGAAAGAGCATATCCTATCCTAAAACCCTTTAACCCACATGTTTCATCAAATTGCTAGGATATATAAGAAGACATGTCATAGGTTTTCAAGAAATTTGAAGACACAGAGGTGAGGGCCATCAAGTTTTTCATGCTGCAAGAAAAGTCCACAACTGAGATTCACCAAACTTTGTGTGAGACTTTATGGGACTGTGCTCCAGCATATCCCAGTTTCCAGATGGCCAGCCAATTTTAAAACTAGGCATCCTGAGACAACAAATGCCCCCAGGTCAGCAAGACCTTCCACAGTGATCACACCTGAAAACATCAATGCAGCACATGCCATGATCCTTGATGATAGATGAATACCAGCCAAAAACACTGCAAAGACTCTGGGGATATCCAGAGAATGAGTTGGGGTCATTATCCACCACCATCTGGACATGCAGAAGCACTCAGTGAAGTGGGTCCCCAAATATTTGAAAGCTGACCAAAAGAGAGAACGTGTGTTGTCATCTCAAGGGATTTGGGGTCATTTTGAGAAACCAGGTGCACGTTTTTTGGCTTGTATGACTCCGAGACCAAACAACAGTCAATGGAGTGGAGACACAAAAGTTCTCCAGGTTCAAATGACATTCACAAGAACCTTTCCTGCTGACTTGGGTTCAACAGTCAGCAGGGAAGGTCCTTGCCACTGTCTTTTGGAATATGGAGGTGTAATCTTTACCAAGTACATCAAAAAAAGTGAAACTGTTACAGCAGCAGTTTATTCAACAGCTCTGAAGGAAAAATAATCATAAATTAAAATTCTGAATATTTTTACGTATTGTTTATGTTAGAATGTTTGTTAGTTTTAGTTTCATAAAACGCATTGTCGGCACTTGTGATGTGCCCGTTATTGAAATTGTTTTGTCAAAAACGATATGTAAAGCAGTTAAAATTTTATGAACTTACCGGATTTGAATAGTTGTGTTATTTTAAACAAATTTATTGTAATTTAAAATATTAAGTTTTGTGTTTTTATGAAGACATTCTCTTGTTGCTAATGGAGACAACGTGTCAGCCATTATACCTAACTTCTTGCTTACCAGTTTCATGGAGTGCACATGCTTGCCAAGAAGTTTAATGTGTGATTGACAGCTGACAAGTTCGATAAAAAGAATAAAGGATCGTTATATCTGGAAAGGTATGAAGAGTGACATATTCACATATGTCAAATCATGCCATAAGTGCCAAATAAGATCCCCTTTCAGAGGAAAAGCTCAATTACAAACATTTCCAATTCCAACTAGACCTTTTCAGGCTGTTGCTATTGATTTGGTAGGTCCACTGCCAATTACTAAAAAAGGCAATAGGTATATTCTAGTAGTCATAGACATGCTAACTAGATTTCCTGAAGCAGTGTCAATGAAGGATCAAACTGCAAAGACTATTGCAAGAAAGTTCTTGAATATGATTATTTGTAGATATGGAACTCCTCAGACCTTACTTTCAGATCAAGGAGCAAATTTCACATCTGAACTGGTGTTACAGTTATTATTATTCCTGATACCTCCAAGGAGTCCGAAGACTCATCGCGGGAGGACATCTTCAACTGTCTCTACACCTTACCTCTACTACGAATCAACGCCATCTACTGCTCACCTCCAACACCACCACAACTAGTAATTTTTGTCTGTAAATTGCGTGTGTTCTGAAGGGCCGATTTGTATGTATGCGGGATGAAAAACCCGAGTTTCAGGGAGAAAAAACCCTGCTACCTCCGTATGAGATCGGCTAACTCACCATCGATTGAAATTGACCAGATAAAGATTCCTCCCGTCGCAACGAGAATCAAACTTAGGCCTATTCCAATCGAAGGGCGCAATGTACCGTTGTTCTTCCAATTGCGCTACGGAGGCACTAATTATGTAAATTACTCAACGTTAGGAAGATTTTTACAATACCTTACCACCCACAGTGTAATGGTATGTGTGAAAGGCTGAATAAAAATATAAAGCAAATACTTTCCAATCTGGCAAGCACTAAAATGAACGATTGGGACACACATCTTTCTCAAGTATTATTTGCATGCAGATCTACTTTTCATTCTGCAATCAAAGAAAAACCATCTTTTGCTTTATATGGCTTTGATCCAATCTTTCCTAATGAACTTGTTTCAGTCATTCCTAATACAGGATACAATGACAAATGAGTATTGAAACAGTAATAGATAAATTTTCCACTACTCACAGATTAGTAGGTGAAATAAGTAAATTAAGTACTCAGAAAATTAGACAGTATATAAATCGTTTTAGAAAGTATAAGTCATTTGCACAAGGTGATTTAGTATTGATCGATGATAAATCTAGTATAAAAAGGGTTGGAAAATTAGGAAGGAAAACTTGAGGTCTATATAGAATTTTAGAGAAATTTTCTCCTGTGAATTTTAGGGATTCAAGATGTCAACAATCCTAGTAAAATTATAAATGTACACTCTGATAGGCTAAAAAAGTAATTTTTAGGGAGTAGAAATTCAGTTACATTAGGAGACAATATGAATAAAATATTGAAAGATCATTGTTGTTTTCCTGATACCAATTGTGCATCTCATTCACAATCAAATAGTAGGAAAGGAAATAATTTTAAACCTCATATTTCAAATACACAGCAAGGGAGAAAATTAATAAATTTGGGTAAAACAAAACCTAATGCAGAAAATTTTGGAAATCCCAAGGTAAATAATTCAGATAATGTACAATGTAAGAGTGGTGATAATCAAATAGACTCCAACATGGATGAAATTATAGCAGAATATCATAGGTTAGTTAACTTAGAGTTAAATAAACCAGAGGAATATGAAAATACCTCTAATTTAGTTAATAAGGATAAAGAATCTCAGAAACCTGTAGAATTTGATCCTGTAGATTTAAGGCATAATTCAAATAATTGAAGTGAGATATTTGAGAAATATAGAAATGAGATTTGTAAGTATAGTAAATTAGAAGATGTAAATTCTGAATCATCTCTAGCATCAGATGATTCTGAAACCAGTGATTCCGAGAGTGTAAATAATGATCAGCAAGAATCACGTTATTTTTTAAGATCTAGGAATAAGCATTAAAAGTTTTGTTAGATATAGGTTAAATATTTAAATAAAAATTTCAGAGTAAGATGAAACTAATGTAAAAATAATCATAATGACAAAGCGTGAAAAAGATTGTCTCGAATCTAAATTCCGATATTAGCATGTCATGCAATTTGTTACCTTTCTGTGAGAATAGCACAACTTACTAAAATCGGGGCTCGTTTCAGGTTTGGGAATTAATCCATTTCGAAAAAATTTAAAATTCTGAATATTTTTACGTATTGTTTATGTTAGAATGTTTATTAGTTTTAGTTTCATAACACGCATTGTCGGCACTTGCGATGTGCCCGTTATTGAAATTGTTTTGTCAAAAATGATATGTAAAGCAGATGAAATTTTATGTACTTACCTGATTTGAATAGTTGTGTTATTTTCAACAAATTTATTGTAATTTAAAATATTAGTTTTGTGTTTTTATGAAGACATTCTCTTGTCACTAATGGTGACAATGTATTAGCCATTATATAGTTCGCCCACCATTTATAGATCCCTTCTTGGCATTTCGCCAAGAATAGTCGATTCATGCTGAAGGGGAGAAAGAAATGTAGGATGTACGAATTGTTGGCAACATGCGAAATCACATGCTTTCTTGTCTGTCGCTGTACTAGTACTAGCTTGATTTTTGTTGTCACTTTTTTGCATTATTTTTTATTATTAATTTGTATGATGGATCCAGTACAGTCAACAGGTTCTGTTGTTAAACATTTCAGTAGCTCTTGCAAAAGAATATTGAATAATGTGCTGACATTCTGTGAAAAAGAATCATCAGAAGGCTGTCTTCTTGTTCCCCTTTCTCAAGTCATAAAACGTGCAAGTGCAATTGTAGGCGTATCGGGATCGACTGTTAAAAGAATTCATAGGAAATCAAAAGGTGAAGGTAATCCAAAATGTAAATCTCCTAAAAAAAGCGCCAGAGAAAGAAAACCATCGAAACCGTAGCTTTGAATGATTTTGATGTAGATGTTATAAGAAGAACTATTCACGGATTTTATGTGGTCGAGAAAAGAGTGCCAACTGTTCCGAAATCAATTCCTGTGTTTAAAGAAAAAATTTATTTTCTTTGGAAAAGAGAAACTTGAAGGAAAATACTTCATGAAATTGGAATTTGTTTTTAAAAGTCCCAGAATAAAAGGAAACTTATCATGGAGCGAAGTGACATTGTTTTATCTAGAACGCAGTATTTGAGAGCAATAAGACGTTTCAGGGAGGAGAAAAGATCAATTGTGTATATAGATGAAACTTGGATTGATAGTAATTTAACTTATGAAAAATGTTGGCAGTCTAAAGAAGAATGTGGAGTGCTACAAACTGGAAATGCCTCACAGCGCATAATAATTTTGCGTGCAGGTGGAGAAATGGTTTTTTTTTTACCTAATTCAAACTTACTATACAAAGCCAATTCAACAATTGGAGATTACCATGGGCAAATGAATTCTATGATCTTCGAAAAGTGGGCAGAAGAAAAACTGATTCCAAATCTTCCAAAAATGCTGTTGCTATAATTGATAATACTTCATATCACTCTATTCGATTAAACAAAGTTCCAAATTGGTCTAATAAGAAGCAAGTTCTTATGTTTTGGCTCTCTGCAAATAACATTTCTTATTCCCCAGATATGTGAAAAATTGAACTGCTTAATTAGGTCAAAAAAACTCGCCCACAACTAAACTAAATTAAATTTGACACGATGCTCAAAGAGCATGGATTTCTAGCTTTGAGGCTACCACCATATCATTGCGATATTAATGCTATTGAGTATGTTTGGGCACAAGTGAAAAATTTCATTTGCCATTGCAATATAACTGGGGATATTGACATCGAAACTTTTTAAGCTTTCAGAACAGGCGATTGAAAGTACTACAGTTCAAAACTGGGGAAAATATTGCTCTCATGTCACCTCATTGGAAAATATATATTGGGACAGAGACGGAATTATCGAAGAATTATGCGAGCCTTTGGTGATCAGTTTAAGTGAAAGCGATGGTGATTCGGACACCGATTCAGATGACTCTGAAGATTAAAAGAATTTGACAAGGTATTTTTTCCAACATTTGTTTTGCATGGGTTTGTTAAAAGAGTCACAAAAAGTCATAAATAATTAATCAGTTTAGGACATTAAAGTGTCTCAGTTCTCTCAACTGTAAGTTTAGAATATCCAAGTTCATTTGAAATAATTTCTGTTTTTCTGTATAATTATTTTTATTTTATAGAAAACTTTCTTAAAAATAAACTTAGTTACATTTTTGTTTTATGCTATACCTTTTTTAATTTTTTTTAACACTCTACATACATTTTTCCAACTGTTATACAAGCAAAATAGTTATACTTTAAAAACAGCAATGTTTGTAAAAGAAAAGCTAAAATTTCTGACCTGCAATAATAAACAAACTCATCCCAGAAGACAGACTGATTACCCTATTATCGGAATGGATTCTCCTTTTTCTGACATGCGCAGAAGTGTCGAGGGACCTCTAATCGATGGGCAAACTATACCTAACTTCTTGCTTACCAGTTGCATGGAGTGCGCATGCTCGCCGAGAAGTTTGATGTGTGATTGACAGCTGACAAGTTCGGTATCAAAGCAATGGGAGAGTAAACAAGAATAGTGTTCGGAAGAAAATTAGAACACAAGCCAGCAGATATTTAGATTCGGGGAAATTGAGTTTTTTTATGTGACAGTCAGAAGAAAATTAATAGTATATTCCGAAAAGGGAATCGTGGAACTATTAAGTTTTAATGTGGAATGAGTATTGATAAATAAAAGGGAAATATTACTATAGGTGTTTTAAAAGGAATATCGGAGGAAACGCTAATTGGAAGATTTATAGTAGATTCCGAAAAGGGAATTGTAGAACTGTAATTTTTTTAAAGTGGAAGAGTTAAGACTCTCAATAAGCATTTAGTAAATAAAAAAAAAAAAGAAATTGCTATTTACATTCTAAAGGAATGTTCGAAAAAACTCTGATTAGGAAGTTTCATCTGTATTAAGGACGCCGAATATAACTGTTATTTCTACTAAAAATAGGAGACGGAATTGAGTCAGAAAGAATTAATGTGTGCTACATAAGTATTGAAAAAGGATCCTGTGAAAATCATATATCTTCGGAAAAGGGCCTTGCCTGAGAAAGAAACTGGCTATGAACATTTTGTCATTGTGCAAACAAAGTGTTTAGTCTAGTCTTAAGTTTATTTTAAAAGGCCTCGGATCCAATTAAATTTGTAGTTAGTTATGTAATATTTGTTTGAAGTATATATATTGTTTTTGTTTTATTAAATGTGTTTATTTTGTATTTGGTCTTGAGTTAGTGATTTTTGGATTCTGAAAGAAAGAGTTAAAGTCATTGCACCAATCTTTTTATTTATTTATTGCACAAGTAAACCCATGTGCAATAAATAAATAAATATATAGGTACGCTCAGAAATTAAAAATAATTGTTGAACTGAGATCATTTCAATATACAGGATTAAATTAATAAAAATCCTATATTTACATAATGGCACAGCCGGTAGGATTAATATTATGATAATATCCTCTATATTAAATTTATATAAACATCTTTAAATAAAAATCTCTAATATTAACAGAATGTTCTTGCCATTGTCTTTTGGAATATGGAGGTGTAATCTTTACCAAGTACATCAAAAAAAGTGAAACTGATACAGCAGCAGATTATTCAACAGCTCTGAAGGAAATGAAGGAGATACTGAAGGAAAAATGCCACAGGAAACTGAGCAGAGGTGTGTTGCTTTTGCAGGACAACGCTTGCACTGCTCATGGAACCAACAGACAATAGGCAATTTGGGATTTCAATGTCTGCTTTACCCACTCTATTTCTCCTATTTGCCTATTTTCCATTCCCAAATTTAGAGAAACACTTGAAAGGAACAAAAATTTCCCACAGATAATGAAGTCATATCTGCAGCTGAGGACTGGTTTGTGCAACAAGGGAAAGATTTTTTTTTCTCTCAGAGGATTGCAAATGATGCAGCAGCACTATACACTTGTTACACCACTTTATGGGGAATATGTAGAATAATGTATAAGTTACATGGTTCTACCTCAATTCCTTCATGGTGATTATCACAACTTTTCAGCACTCTCTCATAGTCTGTTCAAGTCAGCCTGCACATTTTTTTTTAAAAAATCAGATATATCCTTTTATCACTTACCCCCAACTTGAAAACATCAGCTGTATCCTAAATGGAGAATCTGTAGAACAAGCAAAACATTTTAGCTATAATATAGAAATAGACAACAGAAATGGAAAAGCTGGTATGGTGAAAAGTCAACTGAATATTCATTCAGTTGACTATTACATGGAATAAGAGAAAAATTAGTCAAAACACTGAACTAGCTGTATGCCAGACAATCTTTAAGCCAATTCTAACTTACGGTTATCAGAGCTCAGTTAGAAATAAAATACTTGATCAAAGATTGGAGATAACAGATATGAGAGTTCTGAGAAAGAATAAAGAAGTGAACAGATTACATCAATGGCAGTATTATATTAAAAATGAGGATATTAGGAAATAACTTGGCATTGTTAGCATTCAGGATGTGTTAGAAGAGTTAATCTCAGGTGGTCTGGTCACTTAAACAGAATGGAAGAGGGAGGTAAAGTGTTCTTTGCAAGGATAGCAAAAAAAAGATTCAGAGAAAGACCAAGATCCAGTTGGATTGATTCAATAAAAGCACCTTAGAATACATAAATATAAGATCTGACAATATTTCAGTTTTGCCAGATAACATTAATTTTGAAAAAAAAAAAAAAAAGAAGTTAATTGGAAGTTAGTAATGATCTAACTATGTCAAGCAGTACTATTGCAATATTCTGTATGTCCCCTTAGGATATGTCACGAATTCGATGATGAAGCTTTTGCCTGTGAAATGCATTGGTAGTGAATAAAACAACTATACAACTAGATCAGAATTTCACAGAATATTCATTTTATTGTGGAAAGTAAAATTTTGTTCAACACTGACCTAAGTCCAAGTGTGTGCAAACAAAGTTTGCGCCTGAAAGTATCTTCAGGACTGGGGTAAAGTGGTACAACACCGGGTGACTCCTTGCAAAGGTGGAGCAAGCTACCAACCCTTCTATCTCAGTATCTCTCATAATGCAAAACACATCTCCTTGTGGATATGTGTAATGTTATGCATCTGACCAAGTGAAAAACAAACTTTCAACTGACCTAAGAACTAAAAAAATTGTAAAGAAAAAATCTATATTAATAAAAGAACTAAAAATTATCAAATGTATTTTTTTATTTAAATGTATTAAAACCAAACATATACTTAAATTTTGTCAATGTCAGTGATGCTCAAGAAGCACACAATCTCAAATCATAACACCATTGAAACCCGAGTTTCCTGCTCATCAAAAAATTCTGATTTTCATTAATACCAACTTGATGCCTAACCCTGTCATGTTTTATAAAGCATATATTGTAGAAATGTGCCAATAGAGAATAGACACCTTACCTGGCATTTACCAACTTTATCTTGGCATTCTGCATGGATGTTCATTTTACACATTTTACATTTTACGCCCTGCCGAGAATGTCCTGTGGGGAAAAAAAAATCATTTAAACATAAACCCAGACATAAACTAAGTACTGAAATAGCAATATATAACCATTCTGGATTATTTTTGATCCAGGTAGAAGAGAAGCTAAATTATTATTATTATGCGACACCTCCATGGAATCCAAGGACTCATCGAGGGAGGACACCTACTCTACAACTCTGTCTCCACAACTCAATCTACCAACTACACCAATGCCATCTACCATCCACTACCACTAGTATTTCCACAGACAATCACAAACATCCATGCCCACGGCAGGATTCGAACCCACTCAGCCAACTAGCAATTTCCTATCACTAATGATGTGACAACTTGTCTACCTACTAATCAGAATATTATTATTATTACCCCAAGACCAAACAGAGTGAAAGACTCATCTAGGAGGTCCTTTTATCATTACACACAGAGCTCATCATACCATGCCAAAAAACACACTCATTCTCTGCAGACACCATACTCTCAGGCAAGGCATTCCAATCATACTCTGCATGCAAAAAACCTACTTCTCACTCCCCTGCTCACGCCCTCTTTATACAGTTTCCAGGGATGACCTCTGGTTCTCCCCTGATCGCCTACTGTTTTCTGTAAAAACTCTCAAACATTGATCCTATAACAATATTCCTCCCTTTCCCAACTTGTAGGTCTCTATCATATCTCCTCTATTCCTCCTATCCATTAGACTGTGAATTGCATCTTCTCAATCTTTCCTCATATTCGACATTCCACAGGTAAGAAATAACATTAGTCAGTCACCTCTGGACCCTTTCCAACATCTCTTCTCCTTTTGAAAACCAGGTGACCATCTGGGCAAAGTAGTCCAAGTACGGCCTAATCAAAACCTTATACAATGGAACAAGAATCTCTCTACTTCTACAAGTTAGTGTCCTCCGTATCATTCCCAGAAGTCTTTGTCTTCAAAATTTTGGAATGTGTCCCCTAAGTTTCAGATCCTTATCCACTATTACTCCAAGATCTCTTATTTCCTCCACCTCTGACAATATATCCACACCAAGCATCAATTCTACATCCCATCTTTGTTTCCCAAATTTTAAAACCTTACATTTTGCAACATTGAACTCTCATTCCCATGCTCAATCACTCAATTTATTCAAGTCTTCTTGCAAGGCCACAACATCTTCTCTACTCTTCATAGTTCATCCCAACTTTGCATCATCTGCAAACAACTGAATATCTCTATCCAAATCTCTGCCAATATCATTAACATGCAAGTGAAATAGTAATGGCTTTAAAACAGACCCCTGAGGTACACCACTAATGACTTTCCTTTTCTGGGTTATTGCTCCCCATACACAACTTGCTGATACTAAACAGATAGCCAGTCTCCGATCCAATGCGCTAATCTAATCCAACCCCATCCGCTCTAGTTTGACTATCAACTTATCATGCGGTAATCTATCAAAAGCCTTTGCGAAATCTAAGTATATTAATGTGTATCCCTCTCCCAAAATCTAAGTATATTACTGTGTATCCCTCTCCTCTGTCCAAGGAAGCCATCACCTTATTGTAATAAGTAAGTAGATTATTAAAACATGAATTTTAGCAAATTCATGCTGTCCATCAAAGATAATATTGTTGTCAGCCCAATTCTGGATCTTAGTTCTCACAAGCTTTTCCAACAACTTAACCACAACAGACACACACAGATAGGCCTATAATTTGTTGCTTGAGTTCTATCACCTCCCTTATAGAGCTGCACAATCTTGCCCTCCTTAGAAACTTGACCCAGTGCAAGACTCATATTAAAAAAATATGTCAAGGCCGTTGTCAACTCCCTGGCACATTCCTTCAGAATATAGAATAAAATATTGAATAATCCTCTTGGTTCCTCTCAATACCCTTAATCATTTCTTGACAAGCTCACCTTACAAGAAGATTGCAGATGTTAACTCTCCTCTTTTGTAAACTCTGGCCCTAACTTTGTCCATGTTCACTTTTCTACAAATCAATCAATCTTCTCTCATCTCTGTTATACACCCTTGGCTGCTACACAGTCAAATGGAATGACTTCCTGGATTTCTATGCCTCTTTCCATGGTCTCTATTATTTTTGTTCTTCTTAATCATATTAGTGCTTCACGGTATAAACATTTGTTGGTTGTTCTTATTCAGACACCTATTCTGATCGAGTAACTTAAATAATCCTGGTAGTATAAAGATATTTATTATTCTCAGTACACACTGTGTGCTAAAGCACTTCAAATTAAAAATATCTTAAATATCTCCAATCAAAAACCTGGCTTCACACTCAACCCTACTGTACAGTCTTAAAAAAAAAGTGATTTTTTTTAAAATGTCCAATGCCAAAAAAAAACAAAAAAAAAAAACTTGCCTCTTGCTGAAGCAACAGCCAAGTTTTCTGGTTTCTTGCTAAGACTATTGGTCAATTCCATGCTTTCATTTTCTCTGAATCCAGACAGTACCAAAGTAACATTATCTAAAGATATAAGTGGCCTACTGGCATCATTCTCCTCCATTTCTTACATAGATAACCAAAGAATATAATCTTCCACTTCTTTGCCACATGTCTGAGGCTGCTTGGGCCTTTTTTTTTTATTTTTGTAGAATGAAAAAATCTTCAATAATCTGGATACTAATAACTCTTTTGGTCCAGATGATATTCATACACTTGTGTTCCAGAATTTACACCTGCTGTATATCACCTTTACAGACTTTATAGTTCTCTGGCATCTACTAAACAGCATCGAAGCAAGCAACCTATCCATAAGAAGGGAAAATAAAAATCGATAATCTATTTTCCTATTGAACTCAGCTTAATACTCTTAGAAGTAATGGAAAAGGTCAATGCCACTACCTAGAGCTCCACAAATTGATATGGACTCCATCTCTTTCATTCCACAGCAAATCTTGATAACCTTACCCACATTTGGGCAGAAGTTATGGAAAAACTTGGACTTGTAGTCACTCTTGATCAATTCTGACCTTCTTATCAAGTTAAGCTCTTATGATTTCTATCCTGATTGTGACTGCATTGCCAGTTTCTTCTTTGGTTGTCTTGTAATATTAGTGATTCTCTTAGATTTCTCTGGAAATACTAGGATATAGGGCATCTGTGGTCATCTGTTCTCTCTCTCTTTCTTTCTCTCCCCCCCCCTCTCATATACATCAATGACTTCATCTCACTTTCTCTTCCCCCTCTCATACACATTAATGACCTCATCTCTCCCTCTCTCTCACATAAATGACTTCATCTCTCCCTCTCTCTCTCTCTCACATACATCAATGACCTCATATCTCTTTCTCTCTCTTATTAACCACAAATAGTTTTGCTAATGACAATATATTCTATTCCTCTTCATTTGAAAATCTTACTCCTCAAATGATTGACACTTCTAGCTCATCCATAACTAAAACTTTAAACACATTAATCTACTCACCATTCTCAAGTAGAATAAAGAAAACTAAATCAATTTTAACTAGGCTTCAACCTGTTAACTTGTGAAAACATTCCGAT
Source organism: Typopeltis vanoorti (assembly GCF_054136105.1). Lineage (NCBI taxonomy): Eukaryota > Metazoa > Arthropoda > Arachnida > Uropygi > Thelyphonidae > Typopeltis > Typopeltis vanoorti. Next base: position 107,592,438 of record NC_143563.1, read on the forward strand.
TTCCAGTCATGATCAATTTTCTCTTCTTGGGCTGACTTTCGACACCTAGCCTATCTTGGTACAAGCATATCACATTAATAGCTTCTCCTCAGCCTCCACGAATCTTGGTATTTAGATCAAGAGAAATTAGGGATTTCACTGGGTCAGTTTGTTTTGTTTTATTATTTTTTTTTACCCACAATTATTTTAATTATTTTAATCAGTATTGGTAGGATATTTGAAGAGAGGAAGCCATCCACCATGACACATAGCAAGCAAGATAAGAAATTGCAATTGGATTTCCAAAGGGTACACACAACAGAAGTTGAAATAGTAGTTTGACAAGTAGGCCTTTAAGTCAGGTTCAACTCAATGCCTTAGAAATATCTAGAGCAACATTTCTTAAGATATATTCTGTGCAATCCTAGGCTTCTGCAAAAAATTGTACAGTTTCTCAGAGCATACAGACATCTTGTATTAGACAGATTTTCTGGAAATAAACTTCTTGTGAATGGAGAAAATGCTATTTTTTTTTTATTAAACTAACTCATTTCTAGAGCAGTTAATATTACAAACAATAAAAAACAAATGTTTTTCTTTACTGAAATATTTTGCAGGTAACAGCATATCATAATTTCTTACTGATAACTTTTTATGAAAATTTTGATAGTGTTATGCAAAGCAAGTATTTTTATATAGAATTAATATAATATAGAATATAGAATCTATATAAGAAATATAGACTAGAAGTATACAGCACCCACATCAGTTTCACCAACTTTTCCATAACTAATGTCCAATAATGGATGATACCAGCAAGCAGATCTGCTGTTGATAAAGAGAGATAGAATCCATCCTGTTGATCACTGGTTAACTGGTGGACTTCCAGGTGGTGGCTTGACTGTTGACTTTCTGCATTATATTTGAAAGAACTGATGCAGATGCAATGGGACATTAGTTTAATGGCTCGCTTTTATCTCCTTTCCTTGGAATGGGTTAAATATAGCATTTTCCTTGCAGTAGGGTAGACAGATGCCAGATAAGTTCAAATGATTATAAAAACAATATAGATGAACATTGATTCAGGAGGTTCAGGAACTCTTTTTATGTTTTCTGATGAAAGACTAGAGCAGACATGCAGTGAGCAGTTTTTGGTAGTGTGCTTTATCAAGATCAATGCAGGAATTGAAGAATTTTGCCAGGAGATTAGCCATATCTTTGAATGATGTTACAATAGTATACCATAGGGATGTGAAGAAAGGTGGAAATAGATGGCAGCAGTTGCACCCAGAGTCCTTGGCAAGAGACCAGAAAGAGACAAGTTTTCTGTACTTGGCCCTCACAAAGTCTGACTTGGATTTGCTGATGGATAAATGTTATGGCATAGGCTGATTGGGATGTTGGAGTTTTGGTGATATTGACTTGGAATGCCACAAGTTGTTGCAGAATCAACGTCTGTACAGTGTTTGGGGATCTAGGGTGGAATACGAGACGGTGTTTTATTACTATAAGAATTAGTTACTCTGCTGGAGATGTTTAATGTCAGAACAGTGAAAACATTAGTCAGCTCAAAGAAAGGAGAAAAACTCTCCCCCACCCCATATGAATGGCTTCCCATTTGACACTACTGTAGTGCTAATGGACACACGACCAGGTATAGATCCTCAGGTACTGGTTGGTATTCATGTAAGTGCTTCACAGAATAAACAACACTTGAGGAAAATAATTTATTGAATTACTAATAATCTCCTGGATTTCTAACCAACATCCTGATAGCATAAAATTAAAAATATGGACTCATAGCAATTAGACAGTCGCAGAAACAATTAAAACTGTACTAATGTCCTAACAAGATTGTCCTCTAGGGACCAAATTCTTCTTCTCTCTTCCATTATCTATGTGGATGATGAGGCTAAATGAATGCTTTCCACTTCTGTCTGTCCCTGGAGAGTCCAACAATTCTGTCCAGTTTGGTGTCGCTTCTTGAGATTTGGTTTTCAGATCCTCTTTTATTTTGTCTATCCATCTAATTATGGACTGCCCTTTGGATCTTTTACCTTCCATCTTTGTATACAGGGCTTTAGTTGGTAATCTTTATCAAGTGTGCTAAAGTTAACATCTGTTACCATTATGGTCACATGACCAAACCATTGCACCAGGGACCAAATAAAAACAGTTAATTCAGAACAGTTAGGCTAAATGTGGTATTAGAATGATGATCTCCCAATTCTTTCACAAATTAATGAGTTGTGTTGAAGTTGAGCAAGTACTTCAGAGCAGATGCTGATTCTAAAAGTAGTCTCTCAAGACACAGCAATTTCTATACAACATTGTTGTTTATTCCATTTAATCTTGTGTGAAGGAATGTCCAGAGCATGGGCTGCCATTCTTGACTTGCCACAGGTGGTCACAGATGTACTATTTATGGTCCTCAAGGTAGATGTTAACAGATCTACTAGTATGTCTAGAGCAGGCTAAGTTGCAGGCACAAAGAACTTAATATAAGATGGCAAAGCCGATTCTTAGAAAAAAAACAACGGTTGCAAGTGAATGGGTAGGTTGAAGTGGTAAATTTGTTAACATCTGCCCTGGAGACCATAAACACTACATCAGCAATCATCTATGGCAAGCAAGGGGAATGCAGTATTTCATCTATTTTATAGGGATAGTATCCATTCACTAAAAAAATTCACTGGCCTCAGGGTATTTCATGTGGCAAAATAATTTCTACTTGCAAAAAGAAGGTACAACCATGGGCATACCACTCTACCCCAAACCCATAGCTAACTTTTACATGGAAGACCTAGCAATGAGCCCTAGATTTGGAAAGCCCAAAGCCCGGCTCAAATATGTTGATATTTTTGCAATTTGGTCCCATGACTGCAAAACATTAAATAAACGTCCCTGGCCTGGTTGGCTGAGCGGTTTGTGTATCCGCTCTCCAGCCAAACAGTTGCGGGTTTGAATCCCGCCGTGGGCATGGATGTTTGTGATGTCTTTGAAAATACTAGTGGTGGTGGTCAGCAGCAGATGGTGTTGATGTAGATAAGAACTGTCCAAAGCACTGCCAGCGGGGCACATGCGGCCCGCCTGTGGGTTTTGATTTTGATGAGCGAAAAAATAAAATAATTTGAATCAAATGCATATTAGATATTTTAATTCTATCAGTAATCGATAATATTGATGTTGGTAATTTTATTTGGTGTTTTTACATCACTATATACCCACGTGTTTTTCAAATATTTGATGTGTCAAAAAAGTGTTCCTACGCTGTTTTATTCCAACGTGCATGCTCTGGGAGCTCACGAGGAACATGAACACACGATTAGTGCGCAATTAGTGTTGTTCATTTGTTCAGCTATTGAGGTTGTGTCACTGCTGCTCACCAAATTACTTGATACGCATTGTGGTGCAGCCCTCGGATAAATATTTTTTTAATGCGGTCCTCGAATTACCTAAGGTTGGACAGCCCTAGTGTAGATGATGAAAGTAGTTGTCATTCGTTGTAGTTGGTGGATTGAGTGATGGAGACGGAGAGTTGTAGAGTAGGTGCCCTCCCTCGATAAGTCTTTGGACTCCCTGGAGGTTCATGTAATAATAATAATCCCTAAGTCACCTGAACAAACAATACAAATATATCCAATTTACTATTGAGATTGAAAATAATAACTCTTCCTTTTTATTATTATTATTATTATTATGTGACACCTCCAAGGAGTCCAAAGACTCATCGAGGGAGGGATCTACAACTCTGTCTCCACCAACAAATTACTTCACCAAATACAATGAACCACAACTACACCAATGTCATCTACCACCAACCACAAGTATTTTCACAGACAATCACAAACATCCATGCCCACAGCAGGATTTGAACCCGCAGTCTTTTGGCTGGCGAGCCAATATGCTAACCACTTGGCCAATCAGGCCAGCAAAATAAAACATTCTTCCTGACAGGGAATCAAACTCTGGTCTCCAGCATGATTATACTAACCACTATACTACCAAGGACAAAAAAATTAATATTATTATTATTACGTAACACCTCCAGGGAGTCCAAGACTCATCGAGGGAGGACACCTACTCTACATCTCTCTCTGTCGCCACTCATTTCACCATCTACCACTAACAGCAACTACCTTCATATACACTAACACCATCTACTGCCCATCACTACCACTAGCATTTTCACAGACAAACACAAACATCCATGCCCACGGCAGGATTCAAACCCGCAGCCTTTTGGCTGGAAAGTGGATACGCTAACCACTCAGCCAACCAGGCTGGCAAAATTATTATTTAACACCTCCAGGGAGTCCAAAAATTCATCGATGGAGTGCTCCTGATCTACAATTCTGTCTCCATCACTCAATCCACCAACCGACCACAACTACATCAACGCCATCAACCACTGACCACCACCACCACCACCACCACCTCTAGTATTTCCACAGACAATCACAAACATCCATGGCAAGATTCAAACCCACAGCCTTTCAGCTGGAGAGAGGATATACACTAACCACTAGGGCCTTGCCAGCCTGCCTGACCGAGTGGTTAGCATATTTTCTTTTCCAGACACACTTGTCACACATCTTCCTTCAGACTGGCTTTCATTCATGGTCTGCCGTAAGCATAAAAACACAGGCCAATACACACATAAAAATTCATATAACCATCCAACAGGAAAAATAGTGTTCATCGGCACCTTCAAACTGAACCCTAACAATTTGCACCAATGAGCAGGCACTGAACAAAGAATATGAAATTATTAACCACACTTGTCTTCCCTCAAGCTGGGGGAAACCTACCATAAAACCTACACAAAATAAAATTTTTATACTTATCAGTATAATAATATACATATGATGAAAAAAAAAAGCATGGAATTTTAATAGTGGAACTACATTACACATATCTCTACATTCCTCTTATATTAAGGCTTTCTTGTGTTGGGATTCTGCCACAAACACCTACACACATACAGGCCAATACACACATAAAAATTCATATAACCATCCAACAGAACAATATAAACATTTCACAAGATCCTCCATAATAATACCATTAAAAGCAAAAAATATCACAAGAATGCCATAGTTATACCATACATTAGGGAAATATAAAAAAAAAGAGAGAACACTACAAAAATTAAACATTAAGGCAGCATTCAAACCTCATGCAAAATTTAAAAGTATACACAGCTCATCCAAAGATTCCCTTCCCTACTTTGCACACCTGGGGGGGGGTTACAAAATTCAGTGCACCTACAACCTACCTTATATAGGAGAAACAAGGTGCACTATCAGAATATGTGCTTCAAATATTATTATTATTTGACACCTCCAGGGAGTCCAAAGACTCATCGAGGGAGGGCACCTGCTTTACAACTCTGTCTCCACCACTCAATCCACCAACTGACTAACTACACCAATGGCATCTACTGCCGACCACCACCACTATTTCCACAGACAATCACAAACATCCATGCCCACGGCGGGATTCAAACCCGCAGCCCTTTGGCTGGAGAGAGCAGATACGCTAACCACTCGGCCAATCAGGCTGGTGTATGACACATATATATGTCACAGAATAAATTGGAAAGGCACCAAGTCCTCACACTACACCAAAACCTGTTTTTTTTTCAAAAGTTCAAGGAAGTTTGTGAGATGCTGAAACATCATCTGAATCTAAACAAGAATCATGTAATCCAAGTAATCCAAGAATATGGATGCCCCATCTGCAACCTATATAGCAGTGGTGTTCAACCTTTTTTACTACGCGAGCTACTTTTCTAAAAAAAGTTATTCGCCGATCTACTCTCTTATATATAGGTTATTCGGCAATCTATTCTCTTATATATATCACGTTCCCCCAAACTGATAACGCACAAATAAACAACTAAAAAAAAAATACAGAACTAAAAACTTTGTGTATTTAAAAATTTAATTATCACTTTTAATTATTTTAATACAACAAATATTTTAATACAACAAATATTTTAATACAACCAAAAAAAAAAAAAAAAAAAAAATATATATATTGAAATAAAATATTTTTCTATTTTGAAAAACCAAAGTTAGAAAAAACAACAGATTGATTACAAACTCACAAGTTACAGAAAATGCGGGTTGATTAAAAAAAAAAAAAAAAGTTAATGTGAAATTTGGCATTGTTTGGACCTCGCAATATTTTCATAGTCAATTTGATATGAAGAAGTGGCCAATTGCAGACAATCATCCAAATGATCATTTGTAATTTGGTTTCTTAATTGATTTTTTATGACTGTCATATTTGAAAAAGCGGATTCTGACAAGTATGTCGATCCGAAACGACAGAATTTTTCGCGCAATATCAGTTAATATTGGGAATTTTTCACGTTCATACTTCCAAATGACTTCATTGTTTATTGATTTTAAATGCAAACTATTCTGAATGTTTATTATTTCAAGCTCTACTTCAGTTTGGTTTATATCAAACAGCCCACTAATTTTATTTGAAATTTCTGTGATATTCAAGTTTTCTTGAAATGGATTTTTGATAAAAGATACAATCATTTCAGGTTTATTAAAATCTTTAAATCTTGAATTTATTTCTTCCTCAACTAATTCTATTTCAAGACTAAATGCTTTTAAATCATAGCGAAGCATTTCTTGATTTTGTTCAAATTTTAATAAATATGGGAGATGTCTAAATTCGCAGTCATTTACATTTTTCTTTAATAAAAGAAAGTATTGTTGGAAAGTTTTTATTGAACTTAACATGTCAATTAAATTTTATCTCTACCTTGTAACTCTAAATTTAAATTGATTAATTTCGTACAGAAATCTACTAAAAATGATAAGTGTAACAACCATCTTTTATCACTCAATTGTGGATAAATATCTCCTTTTTCCGCCGTTGCAGGGAAAGCCCTGCAACGGTGGTTTAAAATTATATTTTAATATTACATTTGGATATTGCATTTAAAATTACAATTTTAAATGTAATATCCAAAACATCTTTTGTGTATTTAATCTTTTACTACACAGTATTTGTTGGTGAATAATACAGTGGTACAATAAAAAATCTGGATATTTGTCATCGTTTTTACATAATGAAATGAAGCCTGATTTATTACCTATCATTGCAGGAGCACCATCAGTAGTAATAGACACAAGTTTAAAAAGCGAAAGTTCGTGTTGTTTGACAAATTCATCAAATGTTGAAAAAATGTCTTCTCCCCTACTCCTTCCCAAATAATGGTATAATTTTCAAAAGTTCTTCTTTACTTGAATAATCTTGAAATGCCATGCGAATAAATACCATTAACTGAGCAATATCAGTCAACTCGTTTGATTCATCAAATTGTAATGAAAACACAACACACTGGTGAATGTCTGAAATTAACCTGGCCTAGAAACTTTTCTCCGGCAATTGGAACTCTTCCTTTCGGCAATTTGAAACCTTGTCTGCGGCCTAGAAGTAGTCTCTCTCTAGCGACGTCTCGAACCGAATAGCTCCTTTCTGGAAGCGGGGAAACTCCTCTCTCAAGCAACGTGGATCCGGGCAGTCTTCTCTGACAGCGACTCTGGACTGCACGGGCTCTTCTCTGACAGCAATTCTGGAACCAGGACGACTTCTGCTTGCTTCAGTCCCTTTTTATTAGGCTTCCTCTGAGACCTCGCCTGCAGTTTGGCAATCCCCAAAGAATTGGTACGAGTCTTTCATCTTAAGTTTCAAGTTTGGCATGCCTTTTGTTTTCCTCCGCTTTCTTTTGATTGTAAATTGCCGGCCATTGGAAAGTTGTTTGAACTCTTTCTGACTGACTTCGGAGATGTTTACACTTAGAGCCTGCAAGTCTTTCTCATACGTACAAGTTTCAATAACAATCATTCTAATGCCGCCACGTACAGCTTTGGCAACAAAAACATTGCCTTCGTTTTTAACACTCTAATATGGTGTTTCTCAAACTTCAGATATCCATGTACCCCTTCTTAAATTTTCATTATTACCAAGTACCCCTAATTAATTAATTAAAAATAAATTAATTAAAAATAATAAATTAAAAATATTAACTAAAATTAAATATCTATTTTATTTGAATTTATATGTTCATGTAAACAAAAAATATGATTTATTTTTAAATTTTGGTTCTCTAGAGATGTCAGACGACACACACTTATCAATTTCATTTGATCCAGATGCAATATCAACATTTTCTTGTTGCTTACAGCTACTTGTATTTGCTATATTGCTCTTTTGGGGGGTTTTATAAATCCATCTTTAACCAATGATCCATACATAAGAATTTGAAAGCTAAAAAAAATACTGTATTTACTCAACTTTTTTCCCAAAATTAAAGCTAAAAAATCGTGTTGCGAGATGCGTGCGGGAATTTTTGGAAACTAAAGTTTTCAGAAAAAACTGAAAATGGTGCGACTTAACAAGAAGCTCCTGTTCACTATCACTAATTTTTGGCATCGAGAACAGTTTCTTTGTGTGCATCGTCAAAGTCATCTACCCAAATAGCGTCATCTTCTTTCCCATTATTTCAAGCAAAAATTACCAGTCATTTACAAGACTTGAGATGCGTAGAGCAGCGAAGAACTGCATATGATTATATCTAACATATCTAACATATTAACAAAAGATCGTGTGAACCAAAGACAAATTAGCATTTCAACAGTTGAGTTGAAATGCTAATTCCCTTCAACCGAATTCCATAATATCTGAAACACATTCACTATATATTTCTTAATTTTAACACGTTAACGACAGGGTGGTGTCAAGCAAAACCATATTTTCCACTGGCAACATATGGTTTTGTTTGGTGTATCAGTTTCTGTTGGAAAGGGGATGCGATTCATTAGTTAGTGCCGTTTTATTCGGTTGTCTCTAATTGCACTGTTTGTTGAAAAATATAATGATTCTTTTAATTATGCATTGCCGAAAATTGCCACATACCCCCTAACGACCTTTCGCGTACCCCCGGGGGGTACGCATACCACACTTTGAGAAACACTGCTCTAACATATTCTTATTAAAGCAGTATATACAGTTAGCTTCAAAAGAGTTATTTACAAAAACATCTAATACAAACTATACCGAGACAAACAAAGTTTATTTTTTTACAATATTCACATGGGACTTTACCTAAGTAAAAAATCGAATGTAATGTGCTTTGGAATATTTAATATTTAAGCTACAATCGAGTTTTTACACTTTGCTTATAATCGTATTCACTCGGCTAGCTGTTTGACTTCCACTGATCCAAATTAATTCATTTACCTGGACTTATAAGAAAATTACTGATTTGACAATTTTAACGAAAAATAAACAAACAATAGCAATACACTTAAAGCGAATTAAAAATAATACAAAATAATGATAAATAAAATATTATGTTTTCAGTTTTAATTAAATTTGTAAGTAAGAAGGAATACACAAAGATCGACCAAAAATCGCTCCGCAATCAACGGGTTGAACACCCCTGCTATATAGAATCTAGAACATGATGGCAGAACCCCAAAACAAGAAAACCTTAATATAAGAGGGACTGTAGAGATGCATTTCATATGTAGTTCCACTATAAAACTTTATTTTTATTAAATTTTTTATCTGTATATTATTATACTGATATGTACAAAACTTTTATTTTATTTTGTTAATTATATTTATGTATTTTATATATTATTATTGTTTGATTTATTTATATTTCACTAGGGTAAATGATTAACAAAGTATTTAGATTTATCTTATTTTTGTGTAGTGTCATGTAGATTGTGTCCTCTACATATATATATATACATATTTTTTCCTGATGATGACCTCGATACAGAGGTTGAAAAACGTTGAGTGTTATTTTCATAATTATAAGTAAAGTAATTACTCCAACATGTGTGTTTTTGTTTCCATAAATTCTTCACAATGAATGTATCTAATGTGTCCAGAATATGAAGACAAATAGTAAGTAAATTGAGGTATCATCAGAAGAAGAGTGGTGGTAGAATTGCTTAAGCCAAGATAAATTTTCTCTAATAATGGCAAAAAGCTGTATGCAGTTTGGTGAAAAGAATGGGCAAGATTAATCCTAATATCTATTCACAAAAAGGAAGCAAAATGGACTGTAAAAATTCCAGAACCATAGCTCTAAAGAGTTATGTGGGAAAATTGCTTATGATATTAATAGAAAGAATAAGGAAACTAATGGAAAAAAATCTGGAAGGTGAACAGGCAGGATTTAGAAAAGACAGAAATACTGTGAACCAAATACTAATGTTAATAATAATTGTGAAGAAAGCTCTACATAAAAATAATAATGTTCATACCTGTTTTGTTGACTTTCAGAAAGCATTTGACAGTATAAATCAGAAAGTGGCATGGAGCATACTTGAATCTTATGGAGCGGACAAGAACGTGATATGTCTCTTGCAGAACATCAATGACAATACAGAGGTTGCTGTGAGAAACTATAGAGATATGAAGATGGTTGCAGACAAGAAGACCCAATATCCCCAAGCATCTTTATCCTGCTTTTAGAAAGAACAACGGATGTCATACAGGATAATATAAGGAGAATTTCAATTCAAGGTACAAAGATGAACAACTTGCGATTTGCAGATGACATAGTCATTATTAAAGATGAAGAGGAACCAGAAAGAACAGTACTGAAGTTAAGTGAGCAAGGAAAGAGATATGGGTTGATGTTAATGCCTTACAAGAGGACTTGAATAGATTGCATGAATGGGCAGGTAAGTGGAACCGTCAGTTCGATGTTGCCAAGTGTAAGGTTTTGAGATTTGGTAAGCACCGATGGGATGCAAAGTATACACCTGGTGGGAAAATTTAACAGAAGTAGAGGAGATGAGAGATCTAGGAGTGATGGTGGATAAGGACCTGAAATTCAGGGGCCACATTGCACAAGTTGTGAAGACATCACATCGAATAATTGCAATGATGTGGAGAACCATGACATGCAGAAATCAAGAGGTTATGATTCCATTGTATAAGGCCTTGATCAGGTCTCACATAGATTATTGTGCACAGATTTGGTCGACAGGTTTTCATGGTGATGAGAATATGTTGGAAAGGCTACACAGAAGATTCACAAAGGTAGCCAGTGGTCTTTAGAATGTGGAGTATGAGGACTGAGAGAATGTAAGTTGCAGAGCCTCGTGAATAGGAGGAAGAAGAGGGGGATATGATTGAGACATACAAGCTAGTCAGGGGCTGTTATTGGGTAGACATGGAAGAGATTTTTCATAGAATGGGAGAGGGGAGTAGAACAAGAGGCCATTGCTGGAAACTGTATAAGGAGGGAAAGTGTATAATGAGCAAAGGAGTGAGAAGCAGGTTCTTTGCACGGAGGGGGGTTGGTGAGTGAAATGCATTGCCTGAGTGTGTTGTGGATGTGGACACATTGAATCAGTTTAAGACGCAGTTGGATGAGCATTGTATGCAATAGTGAGTACCTCCCACGATGAGTCTCTGACTCCATGGAGGTCAGGTGTTGATAATGGCAAACTGAGTACTGAAGAAAATATACCTTAAGATTACACAGAATCTAAACAGCACATGGTATATCCAGAAAAATGGTCTACCCCAAGGGAAGTGTGCTACCCCCCCTTTAATATATATATATATATATATATATATATATATATATATACACACACACACACTAACGACCAACCTATAAGCCCAAAGTCATATGCAGATAACCAGGCAATAGCTTATCAAGCAAAATGCGTTAATAACACTGAGAAGTAGCTCAACAAAAAAAATAGAAGCCTTTACAGTTTACTATAAGGAAAACCAAATGAAACCAAATTCCAGTAAAATCCAAATGTGTCTTTTCCATCTCAATAATAGGGAGGTGAAGAGAGAGCTGAATATAGAATGGAATGGTGTGAAATTGGTCAATTATCCATATCAAACTTATCTAGGTGTTACACTAGATAGGACCTTAAATTTTAAGTGACACATAGAGAGGACAGCAGCTAACATGTAATAATATTCTGCACCAATTAGCGTCATCTCAGTGGGGATGCAGGTCCACAAGTACTGTGCACCTCTGCACTAGCGCTTTGCTTTTCAACAGCCAAGTATGCTAGCGCTGTTTGGGAAAGATCATCACATGTCAAAATTATTGGCAAGGTTCTTAATGAAACATGTTGGCAAATTACCAGCTGCCTTAAGCCTAAAAAAATTGACCATATATATTCACTGTCTAGTATTGCACTTCCTCATATCAGAAGGACAACACAGAGTAGATATAAGCAGAAACAACAACTAAATGTTGAACGACATCCTTTGCATGGATATGTTGCAGTACATAGGAGGCTAAGATCAAGGAAACGTTTTACTCAATCACTCAGTGGAACCCTTTGAGCCTCCATAGCTCAGTCAGTATAGACGAAGCCCTTTGTTCGGAAAGACCTTTTCACCCGGAAACCAGCCATATGCCGGTCCCGAGATTGGATAAAATTGGGGGTTGGGGAAAACAATGGTGAACCACACTATAAAAATCTCACCAGGAATACTTTGTGGGCTATGCTTACAAAGTCACCTACGGTCAGAATCGACTGAAAGGGAAAACCAATAGTGAAAATGTTCGTTGATTCCATAAAAGCTATAAGGTCAACAATGTGGCAAGGACAATCTCCAGAGGATCTGAACTTAAATGAATCTCTTCCTTCTGGCTTATATCTAGACTGGCAAAGATGGAAGACAATGAATAGACTTCGTTCCAGAATGGGCAGATCAAAGCAGAATATGGTCAGATGGGGCAAAACGGATAATGACAGCTGCTCATGTGGTGAAACACAAACCATGGAACATCTTCTGCAATGCTGCCTAATAGACATTAATAATATATCTACCCGAGAAGACTTAATGCAGTGTAATGAAACAGCTTTCAAGTATATTAGTCACTGGATGAGTGAAATTTGTCATTTTATGTTTTTGAGTAATATTTTATGTAAGTAACATTTTTATATTACTCTTGTTTATGTCTATTCTTTTAAATGTATGCTTTTAATCATTTATATATATGCCCTTACATTTTCTGTAGTTTGCATATGAAATTTAAAAAAAAAATTATATGTTATATATTAGTAATTATTAATGTATAAATTTAGCAACAGAGGATAAACTACTGAACACTGAGGTATACAACTAATCACCTGCTTTTTCATGGACTCAAATCCTATATAAACCACTATCTGTCCATCAGCCACTCACTAATCTAAATTTCTAGCTTCAGATCCATTCCAATTTGCTCCAATTTATGCAACAGAATTCCATGTAGAATCCTGTCAAATGCCTTTGACAAGTCCAGCAGTACTGCTGAGTAAGCATTTCCTTTATTATAAAAAGTAAGTAAATTACTAAAGACAAGACCCCTAATAAAACTATGTTGTAGCTTATCAAGTATCATATTTCTGTCTGTCCAGTCCTGAATTCTGATTTTTATCAACATATCCAAAACCTTAACCACCACTTCTGATATACTGGTGGGTGTATAATTTGCTACTTCTGTCCTGAAGCCTCCTTTATGAAGTGTAAGAAATGTGGATTAGCAGAAATGAACACATGTATGGTTAACATGGAATGTATAGAAGGAATTCAGTCTGGAGAGATATATTACTGCCTTAGTAAGAGAAGAATGATTGTTATAGGTGATTTTAATTATGGTAATATTGATGGGAATGAAGTAGCATGAGAGAATAAGGAGAATCAATTTCTTGAGTTTTTCAGGGACCACCATCTTAGACAATATATAATGAATGGCACATAGGGATTGAGTGTATTATATCAAATCATATTAGAGGATGTGACTGTGAATGGAGTGCCTTGACAACTGTGAATTCAGATGTCAAGATTGACCATTAGGTTGTAGTCAGTCATATCCTTTCTTCACAAAAGTTCTCATAAGTGGAACTACAAGGCTGGTGATTATGATAAAGTTACCAGACAAATGGATGCTACAGTATGGAAAGATGAGACGGGTGGACAGGAGTTAGATACCACTTGAGCGCTGATTAAGGGCTATTTAACAATAGCCCTTAATCAGCCCTGAATTATCTCCATTTGAGTGTATTCCAAAGGTGAAAAGGCTAAAGAAGTCAGGAGTAAAATGGATGAATGAAGAGATAATGAACAAGTACAAGAGAGAGAGAGAGAGAAAGCACAAGGGTGAGTACAAACAGGATAGAAAGGCGACTCAATCAAGGACAGCAAAAGTGCAGTATAAGAAGAATAGCAATGAAGACTAGAAAAATCTTACAAAGTTATTTCAATGTATGGCAAGTGGAAGAATGATGGATGAAAACAACAAAATGATAGACTTGTAACTGCTTCAGAGGATACAGCTGAGTTTCAATGAATATTTTATCAGGTTAATTCTCATGAATGTTACAGTATGAGGAGTTTGAGTACAGAGCACATGGTGGATGAGGGACTGGCAGTGGGTGAGCAAGATGTTTGTGAGGAATTAAGCACACTTCATGTTATTAAGGCAGTAAGGACTTGACATATCACCACATCTTAAGGGATTGTTCATGGAGATAATGGCTCCCTTGGAATACCAGTATAACATGAGTCTTATAACAGGGTAAAAATCCCCAAAGAGGTGGAAACAGGATAAAATTGTTCCATATCACAAATGAGGAATATAGGAATGAGGGGGCTACAAAGTATAGGTCAGTCTATGCATCTAGAGTTGTGGGTAAGGTATTGGAGATAAAACATGATTTCTCCCTTAGCAAATCCATGATGAACATCATGATTTTCTCTATGTGAATATATTCAGTACAGGTTTGTTAAGGAGATGTCAGGTTTAGCAATTTTGCTTTGCCACTTTGCTTATATACTACAGCAAAGTGGCAAATTCACTGGATAAGGGAGATGCATATATAGCGATATTTTTCAAAGATCTTAACAGATTGTCATATGTAGCTCAGTCAGTATAGACAAAGCCTCTTGGTTGGAAAGACCTGGGTTTGATTCCTGTCAGTGACATGAGGAACCTTTATCTGATCTCTTTCAATGAAAGATGAGTTAGCTGGTCTCATACAGAGGTAGGGGATTTTTTTCACCCAGAAACTGGTTTATTTTTCCTCCAGAACAGGCAAATCGGGCCCATGAATATATGGATTACAGCCATGAATATTGCCATTAGGGGGAATGCAGAAAGGACTGACAAACTAGTTGCATTAAATTCATCATGAATAGGGGACTCTACCAGTTCTGAAGGGATGGATGGTATGAATCAATATGACCAGGTGTTAACTAAACTGGAACAAAATGGAATCAGATAAGAGACTAAGTTGGATAGGTAACTGGCTATCAGATAGGTATCAACAAGTTGTGTATATAGAGGAGTGGTAGCCTAAAACAAAAAGGTCATTAGCAGCACTATGCCCTGAAGAGGATCAGCATGGGACCATTATTAACTTTTATGTTAATAATATTGGGACAGGCTTAGGACGATATGCAACTTTTCGCAGATGATGCAAAGTCGGAAAAAACTATGGAGTACAGCAAATGTTGTCTCACAGGAAAAGTGAGTGGCAATACCAGTTTAATGTTGCAAGGTTTTGAAATTTGATAGGCAAGGATAAGTTGGAGCATATAGTTAATGGGTAAATTTTGAAGAAGGTGGAAGAGATGAGAGAACTAAAAACGGTAGTTGACAGGACTAGAAGTTTAGGGGTCACACTGCCAAAATTGTGAGAACATTACAATGGATTATGGTAATGATGAGGACCTCAGCACAGAAGCAAAAAGGTTATAGTTCCCTTGTATAAGGCCTTGCATATGAACTATTATTCATAGATATAGATCCATCATTCATAGATAGAGGGCAGTGTGACCCCCAAACTTGAAGTTTAGGGATCACACTGCCAAAATTGTGAGAACATTACAATGGATGAGGACCTCAGAACAGAAGCAAAAAGGTTACAGTTCCCTTGTATAAGGCCTTGTATATGAACTATTATTCATAGATCTGGTATCCCGATTTTCAAGGGGATGATGGCATCTTACCAAGATTCCAAAGAGGATTCATTAAGTCAGTGTTAAATCTCAGGAATGTAGGATATGAAGACATAAGGGAATGCAATTTGCAGAGCCTAGCGAATAGAAGAGATCTTATTGAGATGTGCAAATTGGGGAGGAGTTGTTGCCAGATTAGAGTGGAGGCAATTTTTCATACAGCAGAGCAGAGGGAGACAAGGATAGATAGGCCATTTCCAGTATCTGTAAGGAGGATGTGAGCAAGCAGCAGGTTCTTTGCATGAAGAGTGGTTAGTAGAAGAATGAATGCATTGCCTGAGTGTGGTGAGTGCAGGAACTGTAAATGGATTTAAATTTCAGCTCAATGATCTTTTTGTGTGAGAGCATAGACCTAGGAGTTAGATACCACTTGAGCGCTGATTAAGGGCTATTTAACAATAGAATTTGGAGTCAAATGTTAATAAGCAAGTAATGATTCGATTGGGTTTGAGGCTACATTACATTACAGTTGGTCAGTGAATTTAGTGCTCTTGTAAAATTTATGATTTTTATCTTTTTTATTGTGTTTTTCCCTTAGATAATTGGTGTACATTTTAGTGTTTTTAATTTACAAGTAGTTCCTGCCTTTATGAATTAATTGGTTCTTGGAGACCATTCATAAATCGAAAATTCATAAAGTGGAAGTTTATTTGCCTTAGAAATAATGCTATAAGCGAGATATAATAAAATTAGTTTAATCCTTTATCCAAGTGTGAGCAAACAAAGTTTGCACCTGAAAGTATCTTCAGGACTGGCGTAAGGTGGTATCTAACTCCTAGGTCTATGCTCTCACACAAAAAGATCATTGAACTGAAATTTAAATCCATTTACAGTTCCTGCACTCACCACACTCAGGTAATGCATTCATTCTTCTACTAACTCTTCATGCAAAGAACCTACTTACCCCAGTCCTGAAGATACTTTCAGGTGCAAACTTTGTTTGCTCACACTTGGATAAAGGATTAAACCAATTTTATTATACTCTAACCAAGTGAAAAATAAACTTTCAACAGCTATACGCGAGAGTTACGTTCATAAGAAGGAACATATAAAATGAATATTAAATAATAAGAAAAGACTTCACTGGTCAAAGATTTACATATTTAAAAAATAGCATAAGAGAAATTTTTAATTAAAAAAGATAATGAAAAAAAAATTAGCTCATTTCTATATCATCTCGTGAATTGGCAGGCATTGAGGTATAGGAAATATATTAGGAAGCTTCGGTGCATCTTCCCCCCCCCCCCCCCAAAGAAGGCCTCGAGTGTTATCTGCTTCATTGACTTTTGCATCTTTTCATTTAAAATAGCTTGATAGCAAGCAGAAGCATTATTCAATTTGTGGGAAAATTTAATAAATTGTTCAAAGTCTGAATCTTGTGATTGCTTGAGCTTTTTTGAGAAGTTTAAATGCATCTTCTTCTAGACCTTTTAAAGTGAAAAACCAAGTTGGAGCTTCATATTCATTATCTTCTTTGTCTTTTTCTTAATTTCTTTCTTGTTTCTCTAATTCAAGGAGATCATTAGGTGAGAGTTCCATAGTGTGAGACTGAAGCAGCCCATTAACATCACCTTCCAAAACTTCCATTTGCAACTGGTTAGCCATACCTAAGATCGCTTGAGTTTCAGAATTCCCAATCTTTGTTGGGTCTTCAAAATGAGCATGAAACTGAGGACAAAGTTTATGTCATATCATAGTTTTTTTAGAACCTTTATGTCAGGCATTCTGCATTACCCAAACTGCATCTAAAATGTTGAATCTCTTCCAAAATTCTTTGATAGAAAAGTTTCCATCTTTATCAGTTGCTTCTATTAACATTTCAAAATGTCTCTTTGAGATAATGTACTTTAAACATCGCAGTCACTCCCTGATCCATTGGTTGTAAAAAAGAAGTTATATTTGGAGATAAAAAGACTATTTTTACATTAGGGAAAATGTAAGCTACTGATGAGGGAGGCTAGGTGCATTGTCAATTATCAAAAGCACTTGATATGGAATTTGTTTTTTTCTCACAATAAAGTTTCATTTCAGGAACAAAGTGATGCATAAGCCAATCTTCGAATAGGGAACCTATGAGCAAAGCCTTCTTATTTGCCTTCCATATTACTGGGAGAGTGAGTCTCCATAGCTCAGTCGGTATAGACAAAGCCCTTTGGATGGAAAGACCTGGGTTTGATTCCCATACATGACGTGAGGAAACTTTATCTGGTCTTTTTTGATGAATGGTGAGTTAGCCAGTCTCATACGGAGGTAGGGGGGGGGGTTCACCCAGAAACTTGGGTTTTTTGTCCACAAGAACAGGCAAACCAGCCCTGTGAACACATGCATTTACAGACAGGACACTTCGGGAGGCATAGGGCTAACAACCTTATCTTTGAGCTTACGGTTAAAAAGTCCAAGAATAGTTGGAAGGTCGTGGGTGCTTAAGTGCCCGTTAGAACCACTGATGGATGGATTGCTGGGAGAGAAACTTTATTAATTCCTTTGAAGCTTCTTGGATTTTCTGATTGATGCACAAATAAGAGTTTTAACTGGCAATCGCCAGCAGCATTTCCTCCTAACAGTCTACTGTTAGGAGGAAATTTTTGATGTTTTAAAACTTGACATCGAGGATTCTTTTTTTGTGATGCAAGTTCTTGCAGGCATCCATTTCCAAAAAATGCCTGCCTCAGACGTTAAAATCTGCGATGGTGAGCAATTTCCTTCTTTAATTATTTCTTCTAATTTTTCTAGATTAGATGTTGCAGCCTCATTATCAGAACTTGCAGCTTCACCTTGTTCTTAAATGTCATGTTAACCAGTTCGCTTTTCATAATGGTCAAACCAACCACTACTTGCAGCAAAAGTCTCTTTGCAGTCATCCACTTTTTTTTGGTCTTAAAGCATTTTAAAATAATTAAAAATTTACCAATGCTTTAGCACAAATCGCGTAGGTAACAGGCATGTTTAATCGTTGAGTTTGATCTCTTATCCAAGCAGTTAACAGTTTTTATATGAAGAATTATACTGCCTGTTTCTTTATTATACACAACCATGTAGACTACGTATATTGCGCATTTTTTACTTCTTTCAAATAGTTTTCTTTATCCTTTAAAATGCAGTGTTCTCTCCAAAAATTTTTACCAGCAGGGTGGAATGAAACATTAGTCGGGCGTATAAAATTTTGAATGAGTTAAGAAAGACCCTTTTTCATAACAAATTAAAATAGTAATTTTTATTAGAAATTACTTCAAACAAGGATAATATTTTATATAGTAATTATAACAAACAAGACTAGGATTTTTCTTATTTTCTCATTAAGTAATGAAAAACCTTGTAATGCTCACAGCTTAAAAGTCTATACATTAATTCTTCTCTTCTTCTTAGAAGCCCAGTTGTCAGCAACTTTTTCGTAATTAAAATCTGTTGGATCTGGTCCATCCAGGGAAATCAGCATCAGATTATTTAGTGTTCGGACTGATGCAATTCCTCATACAGGTTTTTAACCTTTTAATGCAGAGAAACCCTTTTCACATTCAGCTGTGCTCCCAGGTATGGCCAGTCCAACAGCAGCTAGTTTTGCTAAATTTAGAAAAGACTCTGAGCTCAGATGTTGTTGCTAATTTCAGCAGTATTTGTCTTGGATCTAGATTTTTGTATGACTGTCCATTAATCATTTTTGATGCAACTGCCCAGTCTAGTTTAGTACTTTCATAGTTTAAAACTGCCGGACTTCCATTTCTAGAATAATAATCAAAAAGAATCTCAGAAGCCTCACGTTGATCATGACTTTCTGCATTGAAAAGCAGGATTGGCATATCTGGAAATCTTGCTTCTAGGTGTTTAATAACTGTGCCTATGTATTTATCATATATTGTAGTCTTAAACGTAATAACATTAGAATCTGAATCATCAATGTGAAGGTCTGACCATTCACCTGAAAGATGCTGATGAAGATTTTGAAAATTACTGTCAGGAATGTCTTTCAATTCCATGATGGATATTTTCTGGCTCTTCTAAGACTAGCTCTGTTTCAGTTAAGTCAACATTTTGCCTTTGCCATGATCAAGACAAGTTAGATAAATGCATTAACACATCTGAAAGCATCATTAGTGAAGCTACGAAATTGTATGTTCTGATATATTTACTTAAACCTTCAGCTGTGATATCATTTCGTTCGGTGGCCTCTATTTCCAATGCAGCTATAACACTCACCATGCATTCTCTTAGAGACTGTATTGCAGAATCATGAGACAGCCATCTAGTGTCACTAGCCATTTTAAGTTTAATATGAGAACTGTTCAATATATTTTGGATTTGGGTTAAACCAGCCATCCTGACTGAGGAATTTTGGAAGAAGAAAAACAAATGCCTTACGATATCATTAAACATGACTAAATAAGGCACTTCAGCAGCTGCTTGGGCACTAGCAAGAGCCAGTCGGTGGTATTTACACACAATGATAGATGACCATGAGTCCATCTGTTTTATCTTTGAGCAGTTTTGCAACTCCCTTTTGTTTTCCAATCATGACAGCTACTCCATCAGATCCTGGGCCCACCAGATTACAGTTTTTAAGCTTAGACTGTCAAGGGTTTCAATTACTTTGTTATAGTCTCAGCTTTGCCATCAATGATATTGCAAGTTGATACAAAACTAACTCTGACCTCTTTTCTAAGTTGACAAATATATTTAATGTACACAATCAGCTGTTTCAAAACTGAAATGTCTGTAGTTTCAGCAGAATGTATATTTTTCAGTATTTCATATCTAATTTCTGATGCTAAAATATCAATCAACTTTTGCATTATTCTTTCTGACATATAATGTGCATTTTTACTAATGTTAAGATGTTCCTACTTAGTAGGAACAGCCAATAGCCTTGCAATGCTCAAGCAATTTTTCAAATAATGTAGTATGTGATAACTCATTTTTCGCTAATCAATACATAGATCTTAAAGCTCCCAGAAAAACATCTCTCTCTCTCTCTGCAAGTTATTCAAAATTGATTTTTCAATTTGCCCTATTCCAGTTTCTTCTAATATACGTTTTTCAATTATATCTGAACAAGAATCAGTGTGTAACTTGCTTTGTTCATGGTCAACCAAGCTTTCTTTTCAAAGTCTTGTGCATGGCATAGTTACCCATGTCACCTCCTTGTTTGTGGGTTGTCTCTTTCCGTATTTCATACATGTGGAACACATCATTCCTTTATCTTTCACCACTAACCAATGAAATTTTTTTAAACCACTCACTGTTAATATCCGATAATCGGTACTTAGATGCACGTTTTACATTTGAAAAGAGACTCTGCAGAAATCGACGATTCTGTCGTTGGTTTGGTGTCTTTGCTACTTACTATGCTTATCGGTTTCATCTTTCTTAAAATAACTCAAGAGTGTGGTTTTCTGACTTGACTTTTTACTCATTATGGGGTAATTTAATAAATACAAAATATCATTGTTATTAAATTAATCAGAACAAATCACTGAATTGTGCACTGACAGTAATACCTGAGACACGTAACGCATGTTATGTCACAATTTTACTATTTATAAGTATTAATTACTAGGAATGGGAATTGGTATCACTCGAGCCTGACGTCATAGTCCTCGAGATTTCAAGAATTTCCTGAGATCACAATTATGTTTGATGTGCAGGCCTATTTTCTTTTACAAAATAAAATATTAAATACTTGACTCATGATCTTTGGACAAAACGCATTATTAAGAAAAATAAATGTAGATTTTTATTTTTTTGCCTTCGATTCAAATTCGCTCAATTTTCACAATTTATTTCTTTCAAACATCAAAATTATGTCTCTTTCATAAAAGATCTTCTTTGCAACCGATACTGTTGTATTCGAGATCCCGATTTTTGTCTTCTTCTGCGTATGGATTTGTATGCATCAAAGTGAATATCCGAAGCTCTCGGGATTGGCTTGCAATGCAAGAAATTTAGCTGGTCTCATGAGTATCGAGACTCTCCGGTTTGATTTCTCATCACAATTAATTAAAAAATGTCTTAAATTATTTTTCCATTCTTGCTCATTATTTAGTCATGTCAATTCACAACATTAATTAGCCGGGCGGTTTGCCCATTCAAAAGGTCCTGGGGAGAACATAGAAATGGTGCAAACTGTGGAAGCAGCAAAAGAAAATTTCTCAGAAAGAGCTTTAACAGTGCTACCCGCTTGATGGCTGGTAATAATTTTGTATTTTTTCTCTAACGTGCAAATTGCTTTTCTTTGTTTCTTTTACTCATTTTCTGGTTTTGCACTGTAGCTTCTTTTTGACATTGTTGGAAAAGTGAAAGGGTTAAAAATAAAATAAAAAATCAGGTGTAATTGAAGAAAACTGAATAATACACTTGCGTCATGGCTCGTGAGTGACTGAGGGTCATTGCACGCCCCTAACTGCCTTCAACTGTACACAATTTAAAATAAAAAATCAGATCCAAAAAATTTGTAAAGTGTGAACTACCTGTATTTAGTGTTTTATATCCTATTTTTGTTAAGATATTGTAATATTAAATCTAAACCTCCAAAACCTCCATTGTAATATTAAATTAAACCTCCAAAATAGCAAAGTTAAAGCAAATTATTAGAGAAATGATATGGGAACTACAGAAAGTCGAGCAGCGGTTGAATGAACATAGGAAGGAAAAGAAAATTAAGCAGTAGAATAAGAAACAGCAAAGCACAGAATTAGGTTAGTTAGTAAGGTTTGTAAAAAGAATGATATTATTTGATATGCTGACTATCATAAAACATGCTGGTGATGAGTGGGTTATAACTAAGTTTTCCCAAAGCAAAAATTAAAAATATAGCACATGCAATGCAAAAAAAGAAAAGAAAACATGATCATAACTGTGTTAGTACTAATGACTTAATTAGTGATAAGTTCAGTATGAGACAGGATAAGATTTGATGTGTAGGCTATGTAGAAGGAATGGATGTGAGTTTGTTGGATTTATATAAGAGGAGTGGCCTACACTTGAATGTGTTTGGTATCAGGAGTCTTGGAAAACTAATAACTGGTATGGGTCCTAATACAGAATCAGGGATATTAAATCATAATGGAGGAATGGTGAGAATCTGAGTGTAAGAGTAACACTGTTATGAAACTGTTAATTATAGGAATGGGCATTAACATGGAAATGATTACAAGGAGAGAGCGATTTCAACTTTGTGTTTGTCCGGTTTGGAGTAATTAAATGTGTACAAAGATGACTGCATACATATAAGGCTAGGGAAGAACAGAGATAAGCAAGACGTCCAACTGCATCATGCATATTACAGACAAGAGAATATACAAAACAACATGCAGGTAGCTTATGTCTTATACGAATGCTAGAAGTATCAGAAACAAAGGGATGGAGTTTGTTGCCTTGGTCAATATGTTGGGAACTCAGAATGAAGGCATTAGTGACACCTGGCTATCAGAATCAGACATATTAACTGATATCGAGTGTAAAGAGTACAGCATTTTTAGCAAGGATAGACGAGGATTATGCTACTAATGATATCAGATGACTTCAACTCCTCTACCCAATTATTTTTGAGACCTATGATTGTAATACTAGTAACAGTTTTCATGTGAAAGTGACTTTGAAGCCATCTAATGTGAGATGAAATCTAATAAGTTTAAATACATAGCAGAGTGTTGTTACAGACCTGGCAGATTGGTTCCTGTGACGAAGAAATGCCTCACCAAAAAAAGGACAATGGGTGCAAAAAGAATAATAATAATGGGAGACTTTAATTAAATAAACATTGCATAGCAATAAAATCTCATGAGAAGAATGAAACAACTTCCTCAACCAGCAAGTGACAGAAGAAACTCGAGATCAAAGAGTGCTAAATTTGATTATAGTGTCAGAGGATGTTTCAGTTAAAAACATAACTATCCTGCCACCAGTGATCATGCAGTAATCACATTGGGAGTGGCCAAGTTTATAAATGTTCCATTCCGAAAAGGTTATATGCTGAACTACAAACCAGGAAATTATGACCCAACTGAGGAGTATACTGAGTTCAGCACAATGATATTGGTTGCTGGATGGCAAGAATATTGACAATGTATGGGAAGCATTTGAAAAATACTTAAATAATGCAAATATCAAAATGTTTCCCGAGAGCTCGAAGAATAAATACGGTAGGAGTCAAATGAATGTGTAATCTTATCAAGAAAGAGAATCATAAGAAAAGGATGAAAAGATGGAAAGAATACTGGGTGCAAAAGGATGATTTCTGTTATGAAAATTATAAGCAGCAGGCTAGAATAGTCGGTCACAACTGTTGTACAAAAAGCTAAGTCCAAGTATGAGAAGAAACCGGCTCTGCAAACTAAAGATAATCCACAAGAATTCTATCGATATGCTGCAAGTAAAAGAAAGAATGACTTGAAAGAATAACTTTTGTGAATGGAGAAGGCATGAGGGTGACAGATGCAGAAGAGGGTGTTCAACTAATGAGTGTCCATTTTGCTAAAAGCTATCAACCTGGTGTAGGTTTCATTGAGCTCACTGTTACCTCTTCACTGAATGAAGAAACTCAGGTATATGAAGAGGAGGTATTAGAGCTGTTCTAACAATTGACCAATAGGGACTGATAAAATATGAGCATGGTGCTAAAAGTGTGTTCAGCTGAACTGGCTATTCCTTTGACCAGGCAAAATTCTGCAGGAGTGAAAAGAATGTTGGTAATCCCATTGCACATTGGTGGTGCAAAGACCAATGTATCCAACTATCAACCAATCAGTGTTTCAGGAGTGGTGGTGAAGATTCTGGAAAAGTTGGTTAAGGCTAGCATTCAGAAATGGGATGACAGATAATTTCTACCTTGAAATGAACAGCATGGGTTTACTAATGGAAGGTCATGTTTTAGCAACTTGCTCACATTCTATAATAATGTTACCACTGAGCTGCACAAGAGGAATGAATACATCATGATACTTTTGGATTTTCTGTTGAGGTCGCTATAATAAATCAACACACCCGTTATCAAACACCGACATCCTATGGTGTTCGATAACGGGTGTGTTAATTTATTTTAGCAACCTCAACCGAGAATAGTAACCTGAAAACCCATAAGGAGAATATAACTTTTGGATTTTGCTAAGGTTTTTGACAGAATACAGCAAGAAGTCTGCTGCATAAATTGGAGAATATGGGATTGGATTATAAAATATTAGCATAGATAGCAGGATGGCTGTGGAACAGATATCAAAAAGTATATGATAGGTACGAGTATGCATTTTTAATATAACCAACAAGATCAGTCCTTAGTCCACTGTTATTCAATCTGTACATAAATGACACAGGGAAGAATATGATAGGCAACATACAGCTATTTGCTGATGATGCAAAGACAGGTAGCAAAATCAGGAATGTGGCTGAGATACAGTACTTGAGAATGATTTGAATAGGCTGGAATTGTGGGGAATAGAAAATAGATGTCAGCTAAATATCAGTAAATGTAAAGTTATTCACTTTGGCATGATACACAATGTTGTATTATATGGGTGGAATTAAACTAGAAGAAACTGATCAGGCTAGGATCTTGTATTCTAATTGTGGTGCTGAAATGAATGTCAGTATCTAAAGAACTAGAAGAAACTGATTAGGCTAGGATCTTGGAGTGTTAGTAGATAAGAAGTTGAAGTTCAGGGGTGATATAGCAAACATTACAAATACAACTCAAAAAGTTAATTGTGGTG
The DNA here is from genome assembly GCF_054136105.1 of Typopeltis vanoorti. Classification (NCBI taxonomy): domain Eukaryota; kingdom Metazoa; phylum Arthropoda; class Arachnida; order Uropygi; family Thelyphonidae; genus Typopeltis; species Typopeltis vanoorti. Next base: position 107,618,153 of record NC_143563.1, read on the forward strand.
CTGAAATGAATGTCAGCATCTAAAGATAAGGATGTCATTTTGCCTCTTCATAAGGCCTTGATAAAACCTCACTTCGATTACTGTGTGCTGGTCTGGTCTCCTGGTTTCCATGTGATTCTGATACAGAGGAGAGAGAGTAGAAAGGAGTGTTAAAAATGACATTAGGATTGTGAAATACTGATTATGAAGACAGATTGAGAATCTGCAGACTCTAGCAAACAGGAGAAAGAGGGGTGATATGATTGAGACTTAAACTTCTGAAACGGTCATACAGGATTTCAGTTAATGGAATTTATTTTAAGGAGGGTGGTGAAAGGACAAAAGGGCATACTTGGAAGCTGAGAATGAATGTCGCTAAGAAGGGGGTAAGGGCTAGATTTTATTCTCATAGGGTGATGCATGATCGGAATGGTTTGCCATTGTATGTTGTGAGTGCAAGCAGTGTGAATGAATTCAAGAACAAGTATGATAGCTGGTGCATGTAGTCTGTGACCTCCCTCGATGAGTAATAATTATAATAAGTAATAAGTAAATAGGAAGAGTAATATTAGTCGGTTCAAATAATTACTTATTTTTCTCTGGTTTTGTTTATACTCTGAAGCACCATTGCAAGTAGATGTAAGACAGTGACTGGGTGAAGAGACTGGAGGAAGTAGGAGAGACAAGACATCTGGGGTTGATGATTGATAGAAACCTGAAATTTAGGACACACTGAAGGTGGTGAAGGTAACACAGAGGACTGCTGCAATAATGAGAAGGATACTGACCTGCAGAGATAAAAGGATTATCATTCCATTGTATAAGGCTCTGATCAGACCACACTTAGAGACTATTGTTCTCAGATTTGGTCCCCACGATTTGAAGGGGATAAATTAACTGTGGGAAGGGTACAAAGGTGGATAACAAATTCAGTTTGAGGACTGTTAGTTATGAGGATCGGCTGAGGGAATGTGAACTGCAGAGTTTGGTGGATAGAAGAAGGATGGGTGATATAATTGAGACTTTTAAACTGTTAAGAGATGGTTACAGGGTTGACACTGAGGAGTTCTTTCGCTTGGTTGAACAGCGGGAAGGAGTGATGATAAGAGGCCATCCCTAGAAGTTACAAAAGGAAACTGTTTGCAAGAAGGTGAGGAGTGGTTTCTTTGCATGGAGGGTGGTTGAACCATGGAATGGTGAGAGCAAGAACGGTCAATGAGTTTAAGGAGTAGTATGATAGATGTTGAAAGTTTATTTTTCACTTGGCTAGACTATAATAAATTTAGTTTAATCCTTTATCCAAATGTGAGCAAACAAAGTTGATAGACTTTATGTTTCTTGGGGGGGGGGGGGGGGACCTCCCCTCGATGAGTCTTGATAGACTTTGTGTTTCTTAGGAAGGACCTCCAACGATGAGTCTTTTGATTCCATGGAGGCCTGAATAATAATAATAATATATCAATCTAGTTTTATACAAAACAGGAAGAAGAGCTGTGTGCACATGTATTTATTATGCTCATCATACATGCATAGTTTACATAACTACTGCAATGCCTGTCATACTGCTCTCTAAATTAACGTGCTGTCCACATTAATTGACAATTTCACATCTTTGTCACTATATAAATTACCAATTGTGATTTACTTGTCATTTTTTTTAACAGTATTATGAACATTGATTATAGCTTTCATAAACATACTTTACAATTAAATTTTAGTTACACGATAAAACTTTTTTTTTGAAATTTGTTCCCATTTAGTAATGCAGTTTGTTGCCTCAGTATTACTCAAACTGCCTTATAAGTGACAGCAATACAAAGGAAATAGACACATTTTAAACAGTTAACCAGCTTACCTTGATATTGTAATCCTTAAGGGATGGTAAAGAAGTAAATTTTTCTTTTTTTTTTTTTCAAATTTAATTAAAACATTTAATATATTCAATGAAACCTTTTACATGGATTAATCATCCATCTTTTGCTAGCATTCTGTCATTTTTCAACAAAGTTTGTCATTCTCTGTACACTTTTGCCATTTTTGAGTGAGATGCTGTGCTAACCACAAGTCCTTACTCTGATGTAAAATCTCTTCATGAACAGCTTGTTGCAGCTCACTGTTATCCACAAAATGGCATCCTTCAGAAAGCATCAGATCTGTGCTACAAGCATGATGGTGAAGGTCAGTCCAGCCAAATCTTGTTAAGGAATCAATTGCAGTTGGATATTGTCATGGAGAAGGAAGACTTCATTTAAGTTTCTGTTGGACCAAACTCAACAGATGCATTTTTTTCAATATCTGCAATGTTTCCAGGTACCATTCTGAATTCACTGTGTCGCGCTCTCTCTCTCAAACACTGAACGGGAAGATCCTCATCTTTGTACCAGAACAAAGATGTATGACACTGCCCACAAAACACTGTCTAAAGTGCAAAGAGAAAGATTGAAGACTGTTTAAAAATGACCGAATAATCACAAAAGTTGGAGTTTCGATCCATGTGCAAGCCACTGTTAAACATTTTTTTTTTTTTCTCAGAAATTATAAAAGAAATTATATATAAAGAGAAAATCAAAGATCTATATCTGTCTAAGAAACTATAATGAGATTATAGTTTCTTTTGATGTAGCCTCACTATTCATCAACATACCACTACAAGAGGCTTCAAATTTTACAGTCCGGTTTCCCAGAAGACATTGTTAACCTATTTAAATTCACAATCCATCAGGCTATTTTACATGGCATAATAAGTTGTTCAAACAAGTCAAAGGAACAGCAATTGGCAGGCCTGTCTCACCACCTTACTAATTATTTAATAGGTGTTGCTATAGACCTAGTAATATGGAATGCTGTGAGATGGAAATGTTTAGACAAATTGGTCTGGCTAATAACCAAAGGGTGATCATTATGGATGATTTCAATTATGGTAATATAGACTGGAGTGAAGAGATGGCATCAAGAACCAAAGAGAATGAATTTGAGTTTTTAAGGGATAACGACTCTTAGCAGTACATAGCAGAGGTCACATGTGGATTGAAAGTCTTGGATTTGATTATCTCAGAAGATATTGTTGTAAATGAAGAGTCACATCATCCTCTAATTGGTGAAAGTGACCATGAAGTGACCACTTTGGTGGTGGCCAGCCATATCAGAACTTTTGTGAGAAACGGTTATTGTGGAGCTATAGGGCAGGTGATTATGGCAAGCTCAGAAGGTGGCTTGCAGCGATATCATGGAATGAGAAACTGCATGGAAAGGAAATTAATGCTGCTTGGTCTCTACTCAAGGATATTCTGATGAGGCAACTGAGTGTGTTCCAAATGTCATGAGATTAAGTACGGTAGTTATAAAATGGATCACTGAAGAGTTGAAGTGTGCAACTTGGAAGAAAAAAGCATTGTGGAGGCAGCACAATATGAATGGAGATAATCAATTGAAAGGAAGGTGACTCACTCAGTAAGAGTAGTAAAAGTGAAGCAGCAGCAGTTTGCAAATGAAGCTAAAAAAAATCCTAGCAAGTTTTTCCAATATGTGACCAGTAAAAGGAAGAAAGACTATGGAAGGATGATGTTGGTCAGTGATAATGGGAGAATGATAAACACTGAGGAGGATACAGTAGAGGTGCTAAATGAGCAATTCATTAAGCACCTCTTAATTGCAACAGCTGCTTAATGAACCTGTTGCAATTAACAGGTTTGAATTATAGACCACTGCTTGTCTGGAATTGTGGCCAAGGGGTTGGAGAAGATAGTGAAGACAAGGATTCAGAACTGGGTAGACAGCAGTAGAATTCTCTTTAACAATTCAAGTCCTAGATCTACTGGGACTTAAAGAACCCTGGGTCCTGACCATTTTTAGGTTTTTTTGGATATTTCTATGGAATATCCAAAAAATTATTTGTCTTTTAGTTAGCATCTTTGAAAATTAATTGGAACAAAAATTTTAGTTATACATGTCGTATAAGCTCCAGAAATGGGTTGCAAGAAATCAAGGTTTTTGAAAAAAATAAAAAGTTAATGTTTTATTAGTTTCTATTTATATTTACTTCTTTGGTGTTCAAAATTCAACAAATTCAGTCAAAATATTACTTAGATGTTACATAAATAATGAAAATTATAAATAAAATTTATGTGTGTTATTATTATGATGAAAATATCATTTTGCACAGGGGTGTACACAGTGGTGCGCTATAAGAAGCTCGCACGAGCCCTTTGTTAAATTTTTCTCAAATTTGCGAGCCCCTTATTCGTCTTGTTTACTTTTTTATTTTTTCAAAAAAAAAATTTTTTTTTAAACATTAAGCGACAAACTCATATTGTAACCTAACAAAAATTAGTCCATTCAGCTGTGTATAGATTTTTTGGAATTATTGTTTCAACTCCTCTATAACGAATGCAGCCAAGCTTGAAATAAAATAAGTGCATGCGCTATCTTTACCCTTCTTCTAGTAGCCAATTGTATGGTAAAACCAGTAACCAATCAAATGTGTTATAAAACATTATAAAAGATTTCATTCTTATTATATTTTGATAGTTAAAAAATGTTTTTCTTATGTAAGATAAATTAACACAGTTGATTGTGTGCAAATATTTCATGTTTAGATCATGAAATATTTGTTTAAAAATGATAGCCTTTAGAGGTTGATTGTCCTCTCATACTTTTTGATTGGAATTTGTACACAAGCTGTATTAATAAAAGTTTTTCTGTGAAATACGGCTCTTTTTTTTTTTGCTCGACGATGTGAGCCCCTAGTTAAAATTTCCATAGCTCACCACTGGGTGTACATCACTATTGGCCACAAAAGTTGAGTGGTAAATTATTGAATTAGGCGATTCAGTTTTTGAAATGCCACAACTTCGCATGTGATTGCAAACATGATTCACTGGACGGCCTCAATTTTGGTCACCGCTTGTTCGAAGTTCTGCGTCACTGTCGCTTGACTCGGAGCTCACATTTGTGGGGAGAGCTGCTTCCTTTGTTCTGGATCAATGTCTTCCCAATCATCTAATTCAGATCCTTCGTTATCAAGTATTTCCTCGAGGATTTGTTCTAATTTGCATTCACTCAAGAACTGTTTTACACCCCTGCTTTGGACACCACTGAGTCTTGGTCTGCCCATGGTGACAGAGAAATTCAAACTGATCGCTCAGGTCACAAGAAGAGAATCGTGAATCCCTTATATTGTTTAGATTGGAGCAGACAGAGTTATGACAGTGTGATGTAATATAAACTTGAAAACACGTGTGATCATACGTGATACAGCTGATGGGCAGGTGGTTATGATATACTAATATAAATTCCCTTTTTCATTGATAAAAGTCAACCATCCTCATGGATAATGAAGCTGAAGGTTCAAATTTAATTACAGTACAGTCTGATAATGAATTTCAAGCATATATTATTATTTTCAGAATTTTTAATTTAGCGATGTAAATATACATTGATGGGATTCTGGGTTCACAGGCGATCGATGTATATTTACATTGACAGGACTCAAAGTGTTAATGGACAGCATGAGTTTGCTAAAGGAGGTTCAGGATGTTTTAGAAATGTGCTTACTTATTATATATTATATAAACAGCAATGACATATCCAACAAAATATATTTTTATTTATGAATTCATGAATTCAGGTAATTCATGTAAGTTAAGAAAACAAACTATGACACAAATACATAGTATAAAATTATAAAAATTACAAATTGTAATTAAGCTTCATTGCACGTAATGCATAAATGTTTTAGGCAAAATAAAAATAAGTACATATTTTAATCTTTCATAGCACGAGGATTTGAGGATCAGTTAATAAACATTAGTTTTGTCATGTAATCACCTGATGCATTACTACAAATCAGTAGAGTAATTCTGTCTTTGGAAACTTTGAATCCAGGAGCTGATCTTTCATTTTTCGAAATATAGGGTGTTTTGGCATTTTTTTCCAATATAACCCGGATTCATCAGCATTGAACACCTGGTCTGCATTATAAATGTTTATAAACGTTGAGAGTTTTTTTTGTTTAACAAGATTTCCATTCAAAGGAATTTTCTTGAGTGCATCTTCTTTCCAAATCATTGGAGATATCTTCATTTTTCTCTTAGAAGATTGCGTACACGAGCAATGAGCTTTGCACTTACCGTTGACCCAGCAATAAACACTTTCTCGGATTTTATGTTCATTGTGTTTGATTGTTTGAATTGATGATTCATTTAAATTCAAAGTCATAACAAAAACTGGTTTTTCTCCATTTTTCAACCGATCCATAATTTTAATTTTTTTTCTTCAAGACAAATTTTCTTTTCAATATTCATTTTTTTCCCCTTTCAATGCAATTTGTGGTAAATTTTCAATGTAAAAAAAATACTACAAAAATATTTTTTTACACAAAAAAGCATTACATATTAATTATGTAACTCACCAGAAAATAAAGTGATCAGATTGAGATAACACACTTATGATTTTTAATGTGCTTTCCTGCAGAAAACGAAGACAATTTTCAACAATAAACACTTTATACGGTATACAATTGACGTACATGCATGCTAAAGGGTGTTTCCCCTGATATAAATTCGCTACTTATAACTACCTGCACGATATGGGAAGACACAAATTAAATGAAGATAAACTTTGATTTTTAAGTCGCATGGTGAAAAATATATGAAGACAATTTTCAACAATAAACACTTTATACGGTATACAATTGACGTACATGCATGCTAAAGGGTGTTTCCCCTGATATAAATTCGCTACTTATAACTACCTGCACGATATGGGAAGACACAAATTAAATGAAGATAAACTTTGATTTTTAAGTCGCATGGTGAAAAATATATGAAAAGATAAAGGGTTACTACAATTTCTATTTTACTGTGTTTTTGTCAAAACTGCGTTGTATAAGTACAGTGTTAAACAAAGGTTACTACAATTTGTAGACTGCATTATATTGAAACCGCGTTGTATAAGTACCGCATTATTACGAGGGTTACCTGTACTGACCATTTAAAACTATATATTTAGAAATTTATGTACATTTAATCATACAAATACAACATTTATTTTACAAATGATATTCTATATTTTTTAATTTAGCTACTTGAATACAAATTTACTATTTCTAGATATAGATACAAAGCTTTTGACTCTGTATCACATGACATTTTATTTTATGTGACACATTTTATGTGATATTCTGTATCATGTGATACAAAGCTTTTGACTCTGTATCACATGACATTTTAATAAAAATATTAGAAGTCATAGGAATATGAGGTACTGCCCTAAACTCTTTCAAAAATTACTTAAATGCCAGATCAGAAATTGTAAAAATAAGCAACAGCTATAGCAGCTCCAAATCAGTAACGTGCGATGTACCACAAGGATCTGTCTTGGGACCAATTTTATTTAATATTTATATCAATGACTTCTGCAATCTTAAACTAAACAGTAAAATAAATACTTTTGCAGATGATACAGTACTAATTTTCTCTACAGACACAGCTGAACAAATGAAAACCATCGTGAATGCTGATTTGGTTCCAGTCAAACAAACTTAATCTGAATGTCTCAAAAACTAAATATATAAATTTTAACTTGCGAAATACAACTGGCAAAATGAATTTCACTGCAGAATTAATTTTGCATGATTGGAATTGCAGGACAAATTCAAATTGCAACTGCGAGAAAATAGAAAAAGTCAGTGTAATAACTTACTTGGGATTAAAATTTGATTGTAGTTTAAGCTGGAAACTGCATATTGCCGATGTTATAAATAAAGTAAGGATTATGTTAAACAGAATTTAAATATGCTAAAAATATTATATTCTGCCTAGATTCAAAGCAGGCTACAATATGGTATATTAAGTTGGGGAGGAATCTATCGCACTACACTGAAACCTTTAGTCTCGACTCAGCATAAAGTAATTAAAATCTTAACTAGAAACAAATATAAGGATACTGCAATGTGTAATAAATACATCATACTAAACATACTATCCCTTAGATATTTATACATCTATAGGATACTATTATTCATAAAAAATGACAATGAATACATAAATATCAAACAAGATGCTTTCCTTAGTAGACATAAGGGCCTAAAATATATAGTTCCAAAAGCAAATAAAGAAGCAATACACAAACAAACATTATACTTATTTAGTGCCAAAAGTATTCAACACACTACCTTTAGCAATAAGAAATGAAACTAACCCAAACAAATACAAAACTCCAATCAACGAGGATTTATTTTCTCACAGAAATGAGGAATCTCTGTTCAAAATAATTGTATAAATTATTGCTTTTTAGCATATTTATATTCAAAGATCATAAAAATTTTAATGCTATTTTACTGCTTTATTTTGTTCCTAATTAATTGTTATGCAACTTTCTCTGTAGATATTAGCATGTCTCCTGCAATTTTATTATATAATTATATTATAATAATATGTATATTATAAGAATGTACATAAATGTATATAATGAAAATGAATTAAATAAATTTTTGTAACTTTATGCATATCGTAACCTGAATGAGCTGTTGCACTTAGGTTACACATATGATTGTTCAACATTTTATACTATTATAGGAAGCTTACAAATAAATTTTACTAGTTAAAAAAAAAAACAATTCTACCCTACGGTTCTTCTTTATGAACTGGTCAATAATATCGTCATAAAAAGTTGGTTGTAACTTAATTTTCCCAAGCAAAATGCACACTTGTCAAGGCTGCTGAAGCTCACTGGCTAGAGATACGTTGACTGTGTATGGTCTGTGGTTTAAGCAACAGAGTGAGATGTGTGAAATGGCTATGTACACGCATGAAATCACAGTGCTACTGCGAGGACCTATAAGCTCCTACAACCGAGCAAGCCAAGGTAGCTTTGACTAGACGAGCAAGCATCGGCTTCGATACACAACGCTAAGCCCAATTATTGCCGTGCAAGCTTAAGATGTCTTCTGTCTACAAAAATAAAAGCCTAAATGGAATGTTTATAAATGCATGCATTTATTAGCAAATAAATAGTACTTCTTTCTCAATTAATGAGCTTGTGCAGCAAGCATGAAGAATTCGCCACTGTAAAGGAAAAGAATTGTCATGGAGAGATGTAAAATACTCCAATGGCACAAAGGTGGCATAGAAGTATTAATTGGCACAGACCAATTAATATCTCAGGAGTGGTAGATAAAGTATTGGAAAAGTTGGTTAAATGTAAAATTCAGCAATGAGTGGACAGGATTATGACACACTATGGTGGGTAGCACAGCTTTGTAAGTGGTAGGTCCTGCTTTAGTAATTTATTTACACACATTTTATAATAGAGTGACAGCAGAATTAGATGAGGCAAATGGCCATGATACTGCTGGACTTTGCAAAGGCATTTGATGAAATGCTAGATGAAAAGACTATTACAAAAATTGGAGCAAATGGAAATACACAGGGTGGCTGACTGGCAGACTCTAGAGAGTAGCATATGGAAGAGTGGAATAAAGGAGAATGAGGATGACTAGTAGTGTAGCTCTGGGAACTGTACTATGGCCACTATTCTTTATTATTATTTATGGCATCTCCATGAAGTCCAGAGACTCAAATCAACTATCAAACACACAAATCCTATCATACCTCTCCTAGAATTCATTTACCATCAGGGAACTCGCAACGAATTCTGGCAATCCATTCTACTCACCTACCAACCCATGCTAAAAATCTGGTCCACATACGACCTCCACACTGTTACACAACTTCCATGGATGGACCCCTACTTCTCTGACTATTTGTCATATATTGAAAATTTCACTTGAATCAGTTTTATAAAACACTTTTAATATCTTAAAAGTTTCTATCATGCCCCCTCTTTTCTGCCTATCAACTAAACTTTGTAACCCACAAATCTTCAACCTATCCTCATAGGGTATTCCACAGACCTGTCACCAACTTGATCACTTGTCTCTGAATCTTTCTGACCACCTCATGAACCCATGAAACTTAGGTGATCAAATCTGTGACAGTAGTCAAGATGTGGCCAAATCTTAACTTTATAAAGAGGGATAATAACTTCCTTATCTTTACTAGTTAGTGTGTTTTTTCAACATCCAAGTAATTCTTTGAGCTATTTTACAAACTTCTGCAATATGCCTTCTGAACTTTAAACTCTTTGTCCACCATTATCACCAAGACCCTAGCCTCATCAATTTCCTGTAAACCAATACCATCAATATGATACACCATATGCAACCTTTTCATCCCGAAGTGCATAAGCCTTACATTTTGCAACATTAAATTGACAATCATTATCCTTTGTCCATATCCCAATTTATTTAAGTCATCCTGCAGGATATCTACATCACCTTTATCAACTATTGCTCTCCCTATTTTTGCAACATTCAGCAAACAACTGAATATTGCCCTCTTAAATCTTTCCCTATGTCACTGATATACAAATGAACTGTAATTGATATACACAAATGAAGAAGGGATATATGTGGAATTATAAGGCTGGTGATTATGACAAGCTTAGGAGACAGCTTGGAGCTATAACATGGAAAGAGGAGTTGAGTAGTAAGGAAATAAATGCTGAATGGAAACTGACAAAGAAATACATAGCAGCATCAATGTACAGCTGTATTCCAAAGGCGAAAGTTGAATAAGGTAGGTGTAAAATGGACGAATGTGGAGCTTAAACATGAAATCTGGAAAAATAAGGTACTTAGGAGGAAGTACAAAATGAATAATGGTGATAATCAGTCTAATGAAGAGTATAAAGAACAAGCCAGAAGAGTGACTCAGTAAGGAAAACAAAAGTAGAGTATGAGCAAAAATTTGCAAATCAGGCAAAGAAAAACCCTAGAGTTTTTTTTTTTTTTTTTTTTTAGATATGTGGTAAGTACAAGGAAGAATGATCATGGCAAGATGAAGTTAAAGGATGAAAGTGGTAAAATGGTAACTGCTGCAGAAGACATTGCTGAGGAATTCAGTGATCAATTTATAAGGGTATTTCATCCTGATCAGGTTAGAATCAAGAGGAATTTAAGTGTAGAGGACATAGGAGAGGATGGATTAACCGTTAATGTGCAAGAGGTATTTAAGGAAATAAACTTGATGTCAATAAGGCAATAGGATTTGATGACATATCACCATGCACCTTAAGGGAATGTTCCAGGGAATTAGCATGCCTGTTTAATAAGAGTCTTACAACAGAACAGGTTCCAAGGAATGTGGAAGGAGGATTAAATTGTTCCACTGCATAAATGCAGTGATAAGGCTGTAGCTTCAAATTATAGACCAGTCTGTATATCTGGAGTTGTGGTGAAGGTCCTGGAGAGATTGGTGAGAAGTAGGATACAGAAATAGGTTGATAACAGCAGAATTCTCTGTAGTTAACAGCATGGGTTTGCTAAGGGGAGATCATGTTTCACTAACTTACGTACTATAACAGGGTGACAAATATTTTGGACAGAGGAGATGTATATACAGTGGTGTACTTAGATTTTGCAAAGAATTTTGATAGATTGCCACATGATAAGGTCTTAAATAAATTGAAACAGATGGGATTGGATAACAGACTTCTGAGTTGGATCAGTGACTGGCTGTCAGATAGGTATCAGAAATTTGTATGTGGGGTGCAGTATCCTGGAAAAGAAAGGTGACTAGGTGAAAGGTCAGTTTTGGGGCCATTGTTGTTCAATTTGTATGTTAATGATATCGGGTTGGGTTTAACTAGTGATATCCAGCTGTTTGCAGATGATGCAAAACTGGGGAGATCAATGCAGAGGCAAGTGGATGTTATTGCCTTACAAGAGGACTTGAATAGATTGCATGATTGAGCAGGTAAGTTGAACTGTCAGTTCAATGTTGCAAAGTGCAAGGTTTTGAGAATTGGTAAGCAATGATGGGATGCAAAGTATATACTTTGTGGGGAAACTTTAACGGAAGTAGAGGAGATGAGAGATCTAAGAGTGATGGTAGACAAGGACCTGAAATTCAGGGGCCACATTGCACAAGTTGTGAAGACATCACATCTGATAATGGCAATAATGTGGAGGACCCTGACATGCAGAAATAGAGAGGTTACGATTCCATTGTATAAGGCCTTGATCAGGCCTCATATGGATTATTGTGCTCAGATTTGGTCGCCGGGTTTTCATGGTGATGAGGGTATGTTGGAAAGGGTCCAGAGAAGATTCACAAAGGTAGTCAGTGGTCTCTGGAATGTGGAGTATGAGGACAGATTGGGAAAATGTAAGTTGCAGTCTCGTGAATAGGAGGAAGAGGGGGATATGATTGAGACATACAAGCTAGTCAGGGGCTGTTATTGGGTAGACATGGAAGAAATTTTTCATAGAATGAGAGAAGGGAGTAGAACAAGGGGCATCAATTGAAGTATAAGGAAGGGGTGAATAGAGGAGTGAGAAGTAGGTTCTTTGCATGGAGGATGATTGGAATGCATTGCCTGAGTGTGTTGTGGGTGTAGATACATTGAATCAGTAAGGCACAGTTGGATGAGCGCTGTGTGCAGTAGTGTGATATCTCACGATGAATCTCGGACTCCATGAAAGTCAAATAATAATAATAATAAATTTAAAGAGTAGTGGTCCTAGTACCGAATCCTGAGGTACACCAATAGTCACATCATTCTCCTAGACTCCACTCCACCCATATACTACTCTCAGGTATCTGTCTGTCAGCCATCCCCTTATCCATGCTGCTAGTCTCCTATCCATTCCCATTCTCTCCAGTGTTTGTAATAGTTTTCCATGTGGTATTCTGTCAAATGCCTTGGCAAAGTTGAGCAGTATCATGGTGTAGCAATTACCTTTATCCAATTATGTGGACAGAGCTGAAGTTCAGCATATTGCAACCCAACTGTCACTTTATTATAAAATGTGATCAAGTTACTAAGACATGACCTACCCTTTACAAAACCATTCTGCCCACTATAGAGTGGTGGGCAGCATGGCTTTGTAAAGGGTAGGTCATCCCTATCTGCCCACTGTTGTATTTTACCTTTCACCAACTTTTCCAATACTTTAACAACCACTCCCAAAATATTAATGGGTCTGCAGTTTGCTACCTCTGTCTTGGAGCCACTTTTATGCAATCGTAATTCCACTCCCTTGGAACCCTGCCAGAGCCGAGATTCAGGCTGAACAACTTTGTCAGAGGCAATGCCAATTCTCCTGCAGTGTATTAACGATACAAGAAATGATTTAACGGGGGGGGGGGGTTATAGTTGTTTGACGATTATCAAAACTACTGCCCTCTCCACTTTTGCATCAAGTTGTAGATATCCTGCAGGATGATTTAATAAAACTGATATTGAAATGTAAGATTATGCACTTCGGATTGAAAAGATTACATACTGCTGGGCATCATATTTATAGTACTGAATTGCAAGAAATTGATGAAGCTAGAGACTTGGGGGATGTGGACAGAGTTGAAGTTCAGATGGCATATTGCAAAAGTTGGAAAATATCTCCAAGAATTACTTTGAAGTTGAGAAATACACTAATAAGTAAAGATATGAAGCCTATTATCCCTCTCAATGAAGCTCTGATTCAGTTGTTGATTATTGTGCACAGATTTGGCAACCTCAGTTTCTTGGAGATCAAGAGGTGGTGGACAGTATGATAGATACTTATAAGATCAGAGAATTACTTGTTAGTGCCTTAACAGAGTTTAAGGAGATGATACATATTATGTGTATAAAGGGTTAGCGTGGGATCTCCTGTGATGAGTCTTCTGACTCCATGGAGATACCAATATAATTATAATTATTATTCAGGATCTCCATCAGTTATTAGATTCATCATTGAAGGCTCATCTTAAACACAAACTATATCATACCATTTCTTAAAGTCATTCACTGTTCATGCTTTGACTACCCTATCAGGCAATGTATTCCACAGTTCAACCATCCTCCATACAAAAAAAAGGGTACTCTTGCTTTCTTACTCACTACCCTCATTTGTAACCCAGAGATAACCCTTTTTCCTTGCTTCTTCCTCTTGATTGACCATACAAAAGAACTTCTCAGTGTCAATCCTGTAATATCTCTCAACAGTTTAAATGTCCCATTCTTATCACCTCTCCTCCTTCTAGCTATCAAACTCTGCAGTCCATGACCAACTCTTATAATAAGCTGAATGCAGAGAAAAAAAAGAGGGTAGGAAGAATAACACATTACAATCATTTGTCACTAATGGGGAAAAAAAATTCTCTTCATTACACTCAATTTCCAGGAATCCTTTTTGTTCACATTTCCATTCAACCTTCTGCCCTTTGGAAAGTTTCAGCAGCATTCATCTGGTAAACACCTGTCAATTATTTATGCACGAATCATGTGAATTATTGATATCAGGTAAGTTGAGGCTAGTTTCACTTTGTTGTATAAAACTATAAACCTTGATGAAATATGCTTTTCTTTTGTTTTAAAAGGTTAGTAAATGGAAATAACTCGCTTTAAGCTTTTTCTACTACTAAAAGGTCAGTTAAAATTTTAACTATGTTGTATTTTTCTATCTTTGTTTTACTAAGTACAGTAAAACAAAGATAGAAGCAGATATACTAGAGTCTTAAGTGTTTTGGAGGTTCACTTTTCAAATTCAACAGTAACCAATAGCATAAAAAGATGGAAGAATGAAGCTAATACAATAGTTATGAAAAGTAATGCATAGAGATCACCAAATCCTAAGTAGGATAAATCATACCATCCCTGAAAGTTTTCATCGCAGGTGACCTTTGGAAGTTACACAAAACACTTATGAATACTTCATATCATTTGCTATGTTTTAGTGTCCATAACTGTCCTGTAGCATCAGAAACAAAATACATGGAGCAACGAAAACTACTGCATAATGTTTATCATTCATCTGATGTAGAAAATGCTTAAAGAATGCATTATTCCAGAACTGAACTTCCAACAAAGAGATGTCATAAAGTTAGTTGTTTCATACAGTTGATACTATTCACATGGAATAATGTATTTCCATGAAGGAAGAGCTGCCATGATGCTTAACTTTTCTCTTGGTTCTGACTAGCAGTTATTCACAATAATCAAAAATTATTAATGCTACGTATAATAATGGTATTTTGGACAAACCCAGTACAAACTAGAAATAAATGCTCCTTCCACTTCCCAGAGTTAAAGCTTTCATATTACAGCATGATACTACCATTTCATTCAACAGTTATACATATTTGAGATATAAGGAGGGAAAAATGCATTGCAGAATTAACTTCATGGTCAGTCCTGATCATTGCTAATCCAATCATTATGTTTAGAATGAATAGGAATACTGATGCAAAATAAGCCTGATAAATTCATTCTAGCTGTTGAGATGTCTGCATGATGTTGTTAAGCAATTTTTTTTTGTCATTTCTGTTCTTGAAAGAGATTATAAACTCATTGCTCATTTAATGCCTTGGATGGTGATGACTGATTGTTTCTTTCCTTAATGGCACAAGGACAGCAAAGGTCATACTACACCATATCAAAGGTTATAGCAGTACACAAGGTAAGGCAATCACAAATATCCATGCCCTCAGCAGGATTCGTGGATGGTTTAAGGACAAGATACGGTGAGAACTTTACTCTAAAAAAACCAAATATAGATCTTTTCAAGGCCACTTTATAACTCCAATAAGCAGAGGGGTACTTTCATTCACTGAAAATCATTTGCAACCTATAAACAACCATGTAATGAGTGGGGGATTTAGACCTAATTCAACCATAATCATAATGGCTGATTCTCTGGCCATTAATAACTTACAGGCCTGCCCAGCTGTCCAATAAGTGATTTATTTTTTCATTAAAAAATCAATGTTTTTTCACATTACTGGTGTCTGAATACATGTTAGAATAAAGTAGACATATTTACATAAATATATTTACATAAATATATATATATATATATATAGAGAGAGAGAGCTTAAGTGTAAGTTAATATTTTAAATATTAAGTAATGATTTCATATATGATTATACACACCTCTGAGAATTTCTCTGCAGTAATCACAAGCTGTTATCTTTTTATATGTGTATTCTTGAAAAACATGGGCTGCATCAAGGGTTGTTGGAGTTGCTGACAAAGGCCTGGTTTGACTCTTATTGTTCTTTTTTTCACTTGAGTCATTTCTTGAAAAATATCAACAATATATTGAGGTTAGTTTTTTTTTTTAGTTTTGTTCAGTTTATGCTTACTGTGTGAAGAAGTGTGATTAAAAAATTTCCAGATTCCATTTTTCTTCTTTAAGAAAGTAGCATTTACCTGCTATTCTATGCTGTCCTCTTCAAAAGCCCTATGACTTGATCAGTGAACTTTATGTTCACAACATTTCAGAAGACCTGTTTTTTATTTTGAAGTCAGCAAAAATGTCCCCCCCCCCTCTCTCTCTCAACTGCAACGTCATCAAATCTCCTCAAGTTCAGAATCAACTTGAGTTCTAAAAACAAACAGAAAAAAAAAAAAAGTGCAAGATTTGACATGTAAGGAGGGTGCAGAAAAGTTGTGCAATTTTTGGATAACTTCCTGTCCATATAAAATGGCCAAACCGAATTATCTTTGAAAAATCAAATCTTCAATACACCACTCATTAGGTTATATTTGTTGTGAGATGGTGATATATTCAACAAAAGACAGTGATGCAAGGATACAGACATACTATATTTAACAGAGCAATTCACCTTTGTAATATTCAGTAAAAAATTTTAACCATGTTTCATGGCAAATTAACACTAATAATTACAATCAAGTACAACAGAAAAACAAGACCTATAGCAGATATAGAAGTCATTATGAGGAAGACACCATCTGTATTAATACTGAAGCCAAAGTGATAAATCAGTTAATAGATTTTTTTTTTTTTTTAATCAGTCTTCACAGCTCAGTCAGTTTAGATGATTCATTCTAGTTGGAAAAACTGGGTCTCACATGGAAGTGGCAGGGTTTTCACTCAGGAAACAGGCAGAAGGAATATATATATATATATATATGCAAATCACAGCTATAATGTACTGCAGATATAAATTAAAATGCTTATAAGAGTATTAATTAGATTTCAAAAGAAGCCAAAATATTTGTCTGTAACCGGCTGTTGAGACTAACACAAAGTAAGAATTGGGAATATAATAATGAGGAATATTTCATGAGATTACTTCCCAAAACTGGAATAATTTATGGCAACATTATTATTAAAGGTTTGGATAATGAGGCAGCAGTTCGCTGTTTTTTTTTTTTTTAATCATTCTGGCAGAAAACAGTTGCTATACAAGACTTTTGTTTTTCCATGTACTATATTAGGAAAATATAGCATGATATAAGACCCACCTGGAATCACATGTAGACATTCTTCTAAGGACATGCACTAAATCCTTTTTTCTGATTCCAAAACTGATTTGCCAACCTAAATAAGAATGACTACCTTAAGCTATCTCAGTTTTTGGGAAGTAATCTTATTAAATATTTCTCATACATGTAATTATATAAGATGATTGCCTTTGAAACATGGTCGAAAATTTTGTCATAAACATTAAATGTCAGTGCAGTGTTCTACTTCAAATATATACAAAGCAATGTATTGCATGGATAAGTTCTTTAATCTGTGCAAAGTGGACACATTTCTGTGTCCAATTTTCTCACAGATGAACATTTCAAACATTTGAATCAACCAATCATTGCTCCAATAACTCAGAAACCATCATATTTTAATTATGTTCACTGCTTCCTCACATTTTAAAAATTGCAAGATTTCACCATTCCAGTTTCAAGCAGAACGTAAATTCTGCTTTTTTATTTATTTATTTATTTATTATTTTTTAAAAATTAGATATAATGCAAATTAGCAAAGAGTACACATACACACTATTATATCTCAGTAATGCAAGCTACAAATATGAAAAATATGCCAACAGATTCAATAATGCCTATATCAGGCAGAAGTATGCTGTAACCAATGGCTTCATTTGGTAATTGTATTCTGGAAAATTTTTGATCACACTTTGGATATATTATAATATTTCAATTTCATGTACATTTACTGAGGTATATAACAAGTTCACAAAAATTACACAAGTCAAACAGAATTTGGAAATATGATTAAATAGTAATTATTTTACATTAATTCTCACATTTATGTTGCAAACCTGGACTTAAAGATGTTGGAAGTTTATTTTGCACTTGGTTAGACTATAATAAATTTAGTTTAATCCTTTATCCAAGTGTAAGCAAACAAACTTTGCACCGAAAAATATCTTCAGGACTGAGGTAAGGTTGTGCAACACCAGGCAATTCCGAGCAATGGTGGACCAAGCTCTCATCACTCCTTGTCTCAGTATCTCACATAATGCAAAGCACATCTCCTTGAGGAGATGTATACTGCTATACTGGACTTATAAAATTTGCATCCCTTGAAAATATGCCAACAGATTCAATAATGCCTTGAAAATGGGAACTGATATTTCTCAAACATATCTATAAAAAATATTCATAGCTTAATGAAGTTAAGAACCATGTAGAATGTGATAGCAACATAAAGAGAATGAATCAGTATGATAAATGTGTGCATGTTTGACATTGCTCTAAAACTGTGCTGGGCTGACAGCAGTTTTGTGTTCCAAAAGCACTTGCTTTTTTGCTGAATGTTTTTTTTTCGTATTTTTTTTTTTTTATTTCTCTCTAATATCAAACCTACACACAATATATAGATTCCATATCAGTGCTGTATGGGGCTCAGGTGTGATTGGTGGGAAAGAAGAATCCTACTAGAAGGCTGTTCAGGAAGACAGACAGATGAAATAAAAAAGAAGAGGAGGAACAGCAGGTTCAGTGTGTTCAGTTTTAGTGAAAAGGATTGTTGGACAGCTGCTGTTCTATCAACAAGCCCAATTGAAAGTGGAGGAATGATGGTTGCCAGTTAAGTGAAGCAGTGTCCATGAAGTACCTGTAGAAAAGAAAGCTGGAAAAGAAAGAATAAGTGCATCTGTGAAAGGTTAAAGTGAGTCAGGGGTGGGAATGTCTATGAACTAAGTTGACCTCTCCTCTGGAGAGCAACTGGACGAGTTTTTCAATAGCATCTTAAGCAGAAAAGAATGCCTAGTTTTTTTGAAGCTGAGAAAGGTTAGACTTTGATTTGCTTATGTCAGGAGCAGCTAGAGGTAAATAGCAATTCAAAAATAAAAATGTAATCCTATCTGATGATTTGTGTGTTACTATGCATACGTCATCTGAGATTCCTTTTATGAGAAAAAAGGCAAGAGTGTGTTTTGGTAGCATTGAAGGTAGCCAGATTATACTTGTACCATTAAACGATGGTATGTGGATTAGCATTTTAAAGTACTGATTGCAGATAATCATGAAATTTGGGATGTCTACATACTACATGGTTTGTTGAACGAATAAAATGAATGGAGTGTACAATGATCAGCAAAGATGATATAGGATTAATGGTGACTTAGAGCATGTCATTTATGTATCACAGTACTAAAGCACTCCTGCATTGGTGGTAAAGCTCAAAGAGAGGAGTTCAACTACTGCAACATGCAGTGAACGAGGAGAGAGCGAGAGAAATCTGACTACAGGTATCCTTCGATTAACGCGGTTAATTAATCCCTCGATGTTACCACGTATATCAAAATCACATTAATCAAATCTAATAATCAATAGTAAAAAGTACAATTTGTCCCTGATCGATTACTGTACTAATAGTTCGTTTTATATGGTACTCTTTCAGGAATGATAAAAAATGAATGCAAAGTAAATGTTTAATACTTGTACCTACATTAGTTACTGCAATTTTTTTTAATCAAAAGAAGTTATTTGTCATTAAAGAGTCATTTGAACAGTTTTAGTTTTTTTTCTTATCGGCATAAATTCTACAATAACAAGCAAAATGACTCTCCAGACCTCGGCAAACAAGCATTTTTTGATTAACATCTGGATCCATATCCATTACTTGCTGCTTAAGCGATTCTAAACTGCAAAATATTCCATCCAGTTCTTTGACTGTTATTTCCTTTGGAACCTCATCTTCACATTTCATTTGTTGTCTTCATATGTGCGTTTTTCAATTTCAAGAAGATTGTTGTCACTGAAATCTTTTGAATCCAATTTTTTAACATCTTCTGCATTAACACCATCAAAACCGAGGTCTTCACCAATTGCAACGATTTTTTTGACCACGTTGTTCACAGGATTTTGAAAACAACCTAAGTCATTAGCACATTCTGGCAGAAGGTTTTTCCAAACAGCTTTCATGCAACTAGAAGACACTTGCTCCCACGAGTCACGAATGTTCTCAATTGCGTGTTTAATGATACATTTTTTCCAAAATTCATGGAGCATAATCACATTTTCTCCCCGTTATTGTTTCTACCTTTAAGAATGTCTTTTTAAGAAAATAGGCTTTGAAAGTTGCAATGACTCCCATGTCCATAGGTTGTAACAATGATGTTGTATTTGGTGGGAAAAATAAAACTTTCACATTTTCACACATATCATTAAGAGAATTTGGATGACCACGAGGCTATCAGCCTCGCGGTGTGAGCATGATTTTGCATGTAAATTTAAAGGCGTGTTAATCAAAACTCTCGTCGCGTATATCAAGGGATTGCCGCAATTAATTTCGCCGCGATAATCAAATCCGTTAAGCAAGGGATACCTGTACTTAATTACACACATTGGAAGGCAGACCAAAGGAAAGCAATTTACTCAGCAAGTCTTGATACCATACAGGATCCAAACCCTTGGAAATTTTAAAAGTAACAGCATGTTTCCAAGCTTTTTCATTGAAAATGTTCAGTGGTGGGTGATGTAGACTAAAAGGTCAGTCAAAGATCAGATTGGCAGAATCCATAGTACTGGTTTCTGATGAGCTGGCAGGCCTATGGATAGTAGACTGCCTATGTATATATGAGTATGTACATATGTATGACTGTCTATGTATCAATGGTGTCGGTTGCCATTTCAGTTGGGTGTGCTATCGTGGCTCATGCAACCCGCGCTACAAAATTCACGTCAGCTTGACCGTATGATTGCATTTTTATCGATGTATGAAAGTTTTAAAGTGTATAATTAAGATGAGTACATCAGTGCTTATCTTAGGTCTAATGTAATTAATTCTAGAATAACTTTGAATACTTTAATTTATCAATTAATTGTAGCCAAATCTGCACAGCGTGGTGGACAATGCGTTTCCTTTAAGATACTGTATATTCTATCCCAGCATTTCTCAACCTTTCTAAGCCCAAGTACCAGTAAAATGCTTAAAACAATTCCACAGACCACATATAATTTTTTTAAAAACCTATGTGGGGGATTACCAACATTTGGGAAAAATTGTGCCATTTATAACATAATAAATCTAAAAGCATGTTTTGACATAATAAATCTAAAAACATAATTAATTAAATTGGCAGTAAATGATTAAAAGTGTGTCATTATTGAACAAAGTTTTAATTTTTATTAAACAAATAATATGATATAATTATGTCTTACTTTTAATGAGATGGTTGAGCTTCTCAGCCCTTGCAGAGTTGCTGGATATCTGGCTCAATATCGGTCAACTTCAATTAAAGATCAGCACGCACACACACACACTGAGACGATTTCTGCATTTTGTTTTTATTTGATGGAGCAATAAAATCCTTTCTCACAAAGATAGGTCGTAGAAAACTAAATGATGATTTTCAATGCTTCTTCAGATAATTCAGGAAATTCACTTCTCACTGAAGGCGAGATCCAGAATCGAGCCAAACCAAGATAACGGAATTGCATTTTAAGCCCACTGTCACTTGAAAGCTCAATTAACTGTTCGTTTTTCGATAATGAAGGGTCATTCTTGTGACTAAGCCTGAAATGGATCATGAACCCACAGAAATTTCTTAAAAAAGTTATTCAGAAAATATGTTTCAGTTTTAAATTCTGGTGGCATTCCTTTGGAGGTAACGCTTCCCTATGTATGAAACAATGTAGCCAATTCATATCTAGAGCTACTTCCTTGACCTTAGAAACAATCCCACTACACCTGCCTGTAAGGCACAACCTCCATCCGAACAGAAGTCCATACATTTTTCCCACTGGATCCCTTGGTGTATTATGTAATTATTGAGAATGTGAAATATTTCTTCTCCAGTTGTTCGGGATGACAAAGTTCTACAAAACAGAATATCGTCATGAATGTTGTTATCATGTGCATATCTTACATAGCATATTAACTGCGCATCATTTGTAACATCAACAGTCTCGTCTATATGTAATGCATAATAAGGGCTCTTTTAACTCTTTCAATTAACTGAGATTCTATGTCACCTGCCATATTATTAATTCTGTGACTGACAATATCATTTAAAAGAGGAATCAAATCAACATCTTGTGGTAAAAACTATGTTTGGCAAAAAGTTACCAAATCTTTTATAGCTGGAAGTAGTAAATTTTCCCTGATAGAATGAGGTTTCCCTGTTTTTGCGATGTCACAAACATAAAAGATAGGATGCTTCCAGTCATTGCTATTAATCGAATCCATGGCCCAAACTATGTCTTTCCAATGATTTAATGTCTCTAAGCGTCGCTGAAAAAATTGAATTGGATTATTTTTCACATTACAATGTTTAGTTTCTAAATGTCAGAGTTTCGCAGGTTTCATGCACTCATTCGACAACACTAGCCAGCCTGGTTGGCCGAGTGGTTAGTGTATCTGTTCTCCAGCCAAAATTCTGTGGGTTTGAATCCTGCCATGGGCATAGTTGTTTGCGATTGTCCGTGAAAATACTACTGGTGGTGGTGGGTGGTAGATGACGTTGGTGTAGATGATGATTGTAGTTGGTGAACTGAGTGGTGGAGACAGAGAGTTGTAGAGTAGGTGCCCCTCCCTCGATGGGTCATTCGACTCCCTGGAGATGTCATGTAGCAATAATAATAATAACAACACTTCATAACACATTGAGATTTCTGTTCACTTTCATCTCCAAGTAAACCTGAATTCCAAATACAAACTGTTATATTTCCTACTATATTTTTTCTTTGAACTGCTTGTTTCTTCTACTTTAATAGTATCAGATTTACTTACCATTACAACACGTGTATCACAATTATGGTTAGCATCACCTGTTTCATTTGCTTTTCTTTTCAAAGTTCTTAGCCACTTTTCCATTATTAAAAAAACGTTTTCGAAATATATATAAATACTGGGGTTAAATCAAAACACACTTTGTCCAAGTATCACTTAGCACTTCTGAACATATACAGAGCCTTGGGTGAAGGAGGGAAACCTTCAATAATAAAAACCAATAAACAACCAACAGTTGGTTGAAATGTGGCACATGTTTACTTCAAATCTGACAAAACAGCAAGGGAAGGAAGCAATAAAACCATATTCTTTCACTTCACCCCTCTTTTATTATTCATCATTGTGCACTACAATTTATTGTAGTGGCAGAATGTTCATTCCATGAACATTCTGCTACAATAATTTGTACTGGTTTTAAGTATCCATTTTATATCAATAATTTTTACTTACTTATTCAATTTTAATTTGTTTTATTTGAATAATTAAAATATATTTATTTATTTAATTTAAGTCTGCCTGCAGACCACAGGTTGAGAAACACTGTTCTATCCTATTCCCTCAGTCATGTGGCTGGTGGGGGTAGCTATATGCTATCATACTATAGAGATGATTATGAGCAAAGTAGTTTCCCACTGCCTTCCTTGCCATAGTAAATTTTATGACTGTAGCCATGTGTGTTCATGGAACCAGTCTGCCTGTTGAGGGATGAAAAACCCAAGTTACCAATAGAAAAAACCCTCCACCTCTGTATGACTGGTTATCTCACCTTTAGTTGAAAGAGACCAGATAAAGGTTCCTCATGTCATGTTCAAAAACGAAATGAAACCAAAGTGTTTCGTTTACACCAGCGCTTCCCAAACTGTGGGCCACGGCCCCCTTGGGGGCCGTAGGTTTTGTTGTGGAGAGGCCGTGAAATAATGAAAACAAATTGAAAATGTTTTAAGAGTAAGTAGATTTTTTTTTTATCTTAAAAGAAACGTATTTAATTTTTATTATTTATTATTTCTTTTTTGTTATTTTTTATATTTTAATGGGGAAAAAAATCACACATTGGTGTGTGTTCACAAATTTTGCTCCCTGCGTATTTTGGCGTTTAATGAATATTTAATTTTTGAAACTTATATGAATAAGCATATATTAGTAAATATATGCTTATTCATATAAGTTTCATTTCAAAGCAGAAATCTAAGAATTGCAGTTTCAAATATTTCACCTGATAATGACTTTTTTGTGTAGCAGTATTGAAACACATCCATCACATTAAATTGTTATTAAGCCTCTTTTATGTTCTTAAGTCTTTCTTTATTACTAATCGTTTTACGTTTCATGTGCTTTTACTGCAAATGTACAATAACAATATATATATAAAATAACTAATAACATAATAATTATATAAAAATATGAGATAATGTGTCATGTCAAATGTGTATGTAAGATGCTAAAAAATGTAATATTTGCATTTGATTTTTGCAATATTTGCTGTGTATGTTTTGTATTGAATATAAATACAATAAATATTATAATAATATATGTTCTATATTACGATTTTTTTCAAGGTGGGCCATGAAATATTTTAATTTTTACAAAGGGGACCCTGACATCCAGAAGTTTGGGAAGCACTGGTTTATACCGACTGACTTATGGAGGCTCCTATACCGTATATTAGAAAACAATGAAGAAGAATGTTATATCTGGTTGGTATATTTGAATTACTCAAAGGCGTAAAATTTGGAAGAGGACGAGACTTATCTCTTTCGAGTACAATACTGTTTCCCCATTGTAAATATGTGCAAAAAAGTTATAAATTTATCGAAAACTGTATATTAAAAACTGACCTAACAGTTCCCACTTCACACACGCAAAACAGATGAAGGACAGAAAACAAAAAAAAAAACAACAACAAATGATAACGTTCAATTAGATTAGTTGATACAATAACCAATTACAGCCTCGAGGTGCTACTGTCTCAGAGCTCACCCTGACTCACTTTCTGAGCAGTTTAAAACTACTGAAATGCTAAGAATTTGACCCTCTGCTATCTGCATATCTTTTCAAAGGTGTATCTGTTTTGAACGCATACCCGGGCTATCAATGTGATGCAATGTTTACTCATTGAAAAGTGTCCTCTTCATGAAGCATTAGTCTATTGTGTTTACATTAAGGAATCATGCAAAGTCTGGAAACAATTAGCCTTTAACAGTAATAAATGCAAAACTATAATATCGGTGATACTGCTATTCGGCAGATGAGCATCGCACACCTAGCACACCCTGAATATTCACCCCTGCTATGTATAATATGTAACTGGTGAGTAGTGAGGTGGTCATTTAAAAGTTTGATGGCAAAATATGATCTCCCTTTCTTGGAATAAGTTGGATGTATGTTTGGTTCCATTTTCAATGGGATAGGTTTCAGCTAAGTACAGAAGACTGTAGAGATGATTATAGGACCCACATTAAGCTCTTAAGCACAATGGCTGAATGCAAATGGAGATTCCATTGGAACCAGAAGACTTTAGTGAGTCCAAGTTACATAGTATTCTTAAGTTTTTTGTTTTTTTTTAATTAAAAACAACAGAAAGGGCAGAGTGATGCTAGGAGGTCAGCTTTACCTTTAGGTAGAGTAACAGTGGTGATATCCAAATAAGACAGGTATAAAAGTGCATGTCAGTAAAACTGTGTGCAATGAAAATATGGAGGAAAAAACAACTGTGACTGTGAGAATGGACATTTTTTGTTATGGATGTTAGAAAGTTTAGAGAATAATCACTGTGTTGACTTATAATAAAAAGAGTAAAAATACATTTTTTATATATATATATATATATATATATATATATATGATGAAAAGCATGAATGACCGTTGAATACATGATCTGGCACAAACTGGCCAGCCACAGTTGAGACTGCTTATTGTGCCTTGAAGGTTTTTCAAGTAAAGGCAAAAATACAGAGTATCGCTATTAGAGTATTATATACATAACTCAATGGTCTAGTTGGCTGGATGATTAACATATCCACTCTCTAGCTAATAGAGGCTGAAACCTATTAGCTAGAGAGTGGTCTGCATATCTTTAGGTGGTAGATGAATTTCAATGGCCAGTGTGAGACTTCCTCCAACCCTGATTACCAGAAGCGGCTTGAAAAATTCCATTTGATCTCCAGAGCAGGGCTTCCGGACTGTCTAATATGAATAGCCCATCCATAAGAAAAACACACACATTTACGTACTGGAGAGGTGGGAGCAAGAGAGAGAGAGAGAAACACTAAGGATTACTGACACATGCAAAACATGGTTAACTGAGTATGATATACTGGCAGAAATAGAAATTGAGGATTACAGAATCTTCTGAGAAGAAAGGAGAAGGAACAGTCTTGAATGGTAGTACTATTGATGATGACAGGGGAATTTTGCTCAATTGGGGCAGAGATGATTTTGTGTACAACTGAGATGAATGAAATAGAATATTTGAATAATGACTGTATGAAATCAACT
Source organism: Typopeltis vanoorti (assembly GCF_054136105.1). Classification (NCBI taxonomy): domain Eukaryota; kingdom Metazoa; phylum Arthropoda; class Arachnida; order Uropygi; family Thelyphonidae; genus Typopeltis; species Typopeltis vanoorti. Next base: position 107,644,674 of record NC_143563.1, read on the forward strand.
ATTGAAAATTCTTAATGATGATGAATCCCAAAACGAAATAACAGTGGCAATCCACAATCTTTATAGATATAACTTCACAGCAATCAAATGAACTGAAGTATCAAACTGGAAACATATAAATTGTGACATGTAGCAAGGGTGTCCTTTATCACTGTTACTCTTTAATACATATAATCAATGCATAATTAGATATTTAGGGACTGACAATTTATGAAATATCCTGATACAAAGTGACAGTCACCTTGTCAGTGTTATACAGGAGGAATCGCGTACTCCTGTTCAATAATGACCTGTAGTATTCTGGTGATGTGGTTAAGTTGTTGAAAAAGCTTGTGAGAACTAGGATCCAGAATTGGGTTGACAACAATGGTAATATCTTTGATGGACAGCACTTTTGATAGATTACTGCATGATAAGTTGATAGTCAAACTAGAGCGGATGGCATTGGATATTAGATTAGTGCATTGGATCGGAAACTGGCTATCTGATAAGTATCAACAAGTTGCGTATGGGGGAGCAATATCCCGGAAAAGGAAAGTCACTAGTGGTGTACCTGAGGGGGTCTGTTTTAGGGCCATTACTGTTTAATTTGTATGTTAATGATATTGGCGAGGATTTGGATGGAGATATTCAGTTGTTTGCAGATGATGCAAAGTTGGGACGATGGGTGAAGCAAGAACTATGAAGAGTAGAGAAGATGTTGTTACAAGAAGACTTGAATAAATTGAGGATTGGGAATGAGGATGCATGTTCAATGTTGAAAAATATAAGGCTTTAAAATTTGGGAAACAAAAATGGGATGTAGAATTTATGCTTGGTGGGGAGATATATTATCAGAGGTGGAGGAAATAAGAGATCTTGGAGTAATAGTGGATAAGGATCTGAAATTTAGGGAACACATTGCCAAAATTGTGAAGACAAATACAAAGACTTCTGGGAATGATGTGGAGGACACTAACCTTGTAGAAGGTTAGTGTCCTCCACATTGCACAAGGTTTTGATTAGGCCACACATGGACTACTTTCCCAGATGGTCACCTGGTTTTCAAAAGGAGAAGAGATATTGGAAAGGGTCCAGAGGCGACTGACTAATGTCGTTTCAGACCACTGGAATGTCGAATATGAGGAAAGATTGAGAAGATGCAATTTACAGAGTCTAGTAGATAAAAGGAAGAGGGGAAATATGATAGAGACCTAAAAGTTAGTAAGGGATTGTTATAGGATCAATGCTGGAGAGGTTCTATAGAAAACAGTAGGAGATCAGGGGAGAACCAGAGGTCATCCCTGGAAACTGTATAAAGAGGGTGTGAGCAGGGGAGTGAGAAGTAGGTTTTTTGCATGCCGAGTTGTGAATGATTGAAATGCCTTGCCTGAGAGTGTGGTGTAAGCAGAGAATTTGAGTGTGTTTAAGGCACAGTATCATAAGCTGTGTGTGTGTATGATAAAAAGACCTAAGTGAGTCTTTGACTCCATGGGGTCTTGGATAATAATAATAATAATATTCTATACAATATTTGAACTTCACAGTGCCAAAAAAAAATTAATAAATAAATAAAATGGAAATGAGCCTGAAATAATTAAGTTGTTCCTGTTGCTATCTGGAATCATGGCTGAAAGAACTGAGACTATAAGGCCAATATATTAGGGCTGTAAACAGCATGTGTTCAGAATGGCTTATTTTGTGCGATGAAAAAAACCCTTTATCATAGTTCATAACCTAGACAGAATTTGAATCCGGATCTTTCCAAATGAAGTGCATTACCAATATGGAGGCTATTCTTAAAAGAAGAATGTCAGGAAAACCAAGTGAGCAATGGCATGGAACTATCAGGCCATTAGGCCGGCTACTGAAAAGAACTGATGATTAATCTACACATATTGCGAGATTTCTGAATCATGGCTTAAGAGATATAACTGCACAATGGTAATTATTATATATGATTATCAGATGAGACCAAATAAGGAAAGCATAAAGAATTTGTTATCTCAGTGAGGAAAGATTAGGCTATGAGGTCAATAATAATCTGCATTCCTGCATGGGAGAAGAGTGCACACATTTAGCACTAGAAACCATCTTGGAGTCTGCATAGTTGAAGGCAGGAGCATGTTATTTGGAAAAATGGCTGCATCAATTAATGATATGAGACCACTGTATTTGTTTGTTAATTGCATGTGTTCTTCTTCTTCTGGACAGCTTACTTGTTTTGAAAGTTGAAGTGCTACTATAGTGAAGTAGTGATAACACTATGGACTAGTGTGATAAAGAAAAGATAAGCATCACTAACTGATTTCAATATGAAGGATAATAAGAAAATTAAACAGATAACAAAATGGGAAAAATGAGAGGCCATCTCTAGAAATTGTGTAAGAGTAGAGAGAGTTGATTTTCTACATGGAGAGTGGTGGACAAGTGAAAAACATGGCTGAAGCATGAATTACTGTATAAGACACACCTTATAAGACACACCGTTGTATTGGATGTATCACATTTTTCGTATAGAATTTTTTGGAACACAAACTCTTTGCAGTATTAGACAGACGAATTATGCAACTTTTTCATGTAAATATTATTTTTTATTTTATTTTAAAACATGTATTATCTGTTTATTAGATAAAACAATTATTCTTAAAAAATCTACACATAATAATATAAACAAAATATTATGTTTATATTAATAAATAAGATTGATGAAATTTACAAAAATTTCATCAATCTTATTTTCAAATCTTTATTCATTTTCACTCTAAATATTTACTGAACTTGATTCTTCATCAGAAACCAAGTCATCGCTGTCTTGAAATAATAAGCAACTCTCTGTACTGTCAAGAGAATTACTAATGCCACACTGTGAAAAAATTTTATAATAATTTTGGGTTTCACATCATTTCACGAGCTCTTTACCCATTTGCACACTTTTGAAATTGTGGCCTTCTCTATAAATATTTCCTCAAAATTTGGAGAATGCATTGAATTGATGTATTCTCCATTTTTCCTTCATAAATACTTTAAATGGTTTGTTTATTGATACATCTAAAGGTTGAAGCATGGAGGTGAGTCCTTCCGGGATTAAAGCTATTTTCATTCATTCTTAACATCTTTGGTTTTATGGCATCTAAACTGATCCCATACAAAGAAAGTAGGTTTCTGACATAAATGGCCAGGATGTCCAAGACCACACACACCTTCTTAATTAATAACTTCATCCCTTCCTCATCCATCATTTTGGGTGAATATGAATGTAAACTCCTTTAGTAAGTTTTTTTTGGCCATTATTTTTCTATTAAAAAAATGTGGCAATTTTGTTCCATCTGCACAGCACAGCAAAACAACGTTATAGTGGGAAGGTTTCTGTGGTTAAGAAGTTTAATATAGTTATTCCAGTTTTGTGACCACATGTTTATTAAAGAAAACTGTTTTTAAAACTAAACAAGTACTAAAAACTCGACAAGTTTCGTTAGTCGTCAGACTAACATCTTCAGGGGTAAAGAGAACTAAAAGTTTAAAGCACAAACTACTAGAAATTACAACAATGCTATTTGTTGTCGCATTCTGTGGTTCACTCTCACTCTGTCCGAGGTCTGAAATTGGTAAATTTTTAATAAACAATGACCAAACTTGATTTAAAATGAAACTTTTGTTTTTGTTTGCATTGCGTAGGCATTTTAATCATATTTTCTGCCTCTTTGAATTTACTTGTGAAACAATTCTTATCTATATAGGACATGTTTGTTCTATCTCCATCTATAGAAAACCAACAAACACAGGAAAATTTCTGCATTCTACTTCACATCACCACCCCAAGCAAAAAATAGGCCCAACAAAAACCTTAAGGGATAAAGCATACAACATCCCCAGTACAGAAGAAAAACAGAAAGAAGAAATACAATACTTAACACAGATCCTACAACTGAATGGTTTCTATACTAAGTTAATTAAGAAAATTCTTAATACAGCACCTACAAGAAACTTAAATAAAGAAGATTAAGAGAATGCAGTCACCCTTCCTTATATCAAGAATATAAGAGATAAATTAGCCAAACATCTCTATAAATACAACATAAAAGTGACTTTCCTGCCACTTGAAAAAATATCAAGATCTCTTCATCCTCCACATCACCCAACCCCAATGAAAAAACTAGGGGTTTATAATATTCACTGTTCCTGTGGCATGTGCTATGTGGGCCAGACGGGGAGATCGGGAGAAATCTGCATGAGCGAACATCAAAAGGACGTACAAAATAAGAGAGAACATAAATCGTGATTGGCATTTCACACAAGCTCTACCAGTCATGATGTACTCTGGAATAGAACAATCATGTCCTATATAGATAAGAATTGTTTCACAAGAAAATTCAAAGAGGCAGCTAATATGATTAAAATTCTTATGCAATGCAACAAAAACCAAGGGTTGATTTTAAATCAAGTTTGGTCATTGTTTATTAAAAATTTACCAATTTCAGACCTCGGACAGAGTGAGCGTGAACCACAGAACGCGACAACAAATAGCATTGTCTCCAGCTAACACGCATTAAAGGTTGTATAGATCTGTTATTCGGTTTTTTTTAACGAACTGTTTTTGATGTTCACAATACCAACAGATGAACTAATTTTTGTAATGTCTAGCAGTTTGCGCTTTAAAAGTTTAGTTCTCTTTACCCTTGAAGATAGTCTGACGACTAACGAAACTTGTTGAGCATTGTTTTTTAGCACTTGTTTAGTTTTAAAAACAGTTTTCTTTAATAAACATGTGGTCACAAAACCGGAATAACTATATTGAACAATATAGTGGATTTTTTTCATGACCAGAAGTTTTAACAATATCATTTTTTTTTCCTCCTCTTTGGAGTCAATAGTCTTGTTTGACAAGACTATTGACAAAAAAATCAGAAAAGATCAAAAATCAGAGCCACTTCATCCATATTAGCTATCTGTGAAAGTTCAAAATTGTCATGTTTTCTAGCATTTTTGTGATATTTTCATTTTTGTATTCATGCATAAATCATTTCTTATAAATCTAAAGCTCCATGATGGTGACCTTATAAAAATTGATATTTCTTTCTGTGGCCAATAATTTTGCTCACTGTATAATCATTTTTGTAGATATGCAGCAATCTGATCTTCTTTGATCCATTATCCAAGTTTTTAATTCATTTTCAATTTCTGGCGAAATATTTGGCCAGTTTTCTGTGGAAATTGTGTTTTTTAGAATTTGCTCCTATTAATTGCTGCTCTTTTTTCCTCTAAGTTCATACCATTTTTTCTGTAGGCAGAGGCCCAAAGTGCTGCTCTGCTGCCCTATCACCATTTTGTTTTCTGCATACTCATTCAAGCTACACTTAAACGCATTTGCATAGCTTTGTCTGTACTTTGTAGAATCCATGGGTTACAAAAAAAATTTAAATATAATAATGTATTGATTACTATTTTAAATGCATAACCATTAAACAACTATGCAACTATTCAAACTGATCAGGCATTGCCTACAAACAAGTATGCACCATAACTGAGCATTCACGAAAAAACATATAAGGCACACCACTGTAAGATGCACCAGTTTATAAGATGCATTCAGCTTATAGAACATATCCTAATTTTCAGATAAATTTCAGGTATAGAATTTAGGTACTTTCTTAGTGTTTATTTATTTTATTTATTTATTTTTTTTTTTTGAGGGAGAGTAATGACTTCCATTCCACAATGTGACTTGGTTTCGGGGCTATTGTGAAAGTGTGTCTCATAGACCACAAAAATTGAACTCATGAAATCTGGATTACTTTCCACAACTCCAGTAATGAGTTTTCTGCATAGTTCAATTCACTCTTCTTCTTTTTAAGATCTACAGAACAAACTCCTTTACTTTAAATCTTGGGTAATTATTTGGCAAATGTTAATTTAAATATAAATTTAAATATAAATTAACACCAAATCTCCAAAAGAAAGACATTAATGGGATGAATGTTGATCCTTGATCATGATTTCCAAAAGTCGTTCAATTAATTCTAGTGTACAAACTACTTTTGATGACTCGGAATGCTGTTATTTTCTAGTTATTTTGTTCTACGGTGGAAGCTTTTATGCTACTTAAAACATGATAGACAAGTATTGGAATTAACTTGTTTTAGCATCTGCAGATTTCCATGGCACTTTTATCCAGCTTAACATAAAACTTAATAGTTGCAATGTCCCAAGTTAATTTCAGGGCAAAATCATCCAAGATCCATATTTTAGCTCTCATAACCTTTTAATATGGTGGATATTGATGACAATTTGCTGTTTTAAGGATACTTGTGACATAAGACTGAATGATATATGCACGTAAACACAAGAAAGATATTTAATTAACCAAATATTTCGGTCTGGAAATAGCAGACCATCCTCAGTGGTATTACTAGAACAGTTTTAAAAAATACAAGCTAGAATACTAACAATAGATCGTTAAAAATAGAACAAGCCGCACGATGTTATATCACTAAGTATTAAGTATAAAACGGAATATTTTGAAGTACAGACATGATTGAAAAAAATAAATAAATAAAATAAAATAAAATAAATAAAAAAATTAACGAGTAATCTTGATTAGACTTTCCCAGATTTTTGATATAAATATACAGTCATTACAATTCAGGTTGGGATGATGGAGCAAGGCCTCCATGCTTTCCTTGAACAAACATTCGAACCTATAACGGAATCTATGCAAGAGGCGAGTCCTGGACCAAAAGATGCTGTGGTCAGTTTCAATCCCATGTTGAGCCAATCCAGACTTTTCAGGTTTGTTGTGAAGAATGGAGGATTGATGTTCTTGGATTAATTTTTCAAGAGAACGTCCAGTCTGTCCAAAATAGGAGAGATCACAGTTGCAAGGAATTTCATAAACTCCAGGAAGAGATAAAGTTGAGTGTTTGTCTTTAGGAGAAGGAAAATAAGAAGAAAATTTGTTAATAGCTGAATACATAGCTGTTAAATCATATTTCTTTAAAATTCTTGCAATAGGTTCTGAAATACCGGATCAATCCTCCATTCTTCACAACAAACCTGAAAAGTCTGGATTGGCTCAACACGGGATTGAAACTGACCACAGCATCTTTTGATCCAGGACTCGCCTCTTACATAGATCCCGTTATAGGTTCGAACATTTGTTCAAGGAAAGCTTGGAGGCCTTGTTCCATCATCCCAACCTGAATCGTAATGACTGTATATCTATATAAAAAATCTGGGAAAGTCAAATCAAGATTACTCATTAATTTTTTTTTTCAATCATGTCTCTACTTCAAAATATTCCATTTTATACTTAATACTTAGTGATATAACATCACACGGTGTGTTCTATTTTTAACGATCTATTGTTAGTATTCTAGCTTGTATTTTTTAAAACTGTTCTTGTAATACCACTGAGGATGGTCTGCTATTTCCAGACCGAAATATTTGGTTAATTAAATATCTTTCTTGTGTTTACGTGCATATATCATTCAGTCTTATGTCACAAGTATCCTTAAAACAGCAAATTCTTATCCTTCACGGGGAAAATGCTACCAAACTAACTGGTAAATTAGGAAAACTTTCAGTTATACAAGGTAGGTTACGAGCAAAGATCAATTTCTTAAAAAAGTGCAGCGACAACAAGATTATTCCCAATATCGCTAAGATTAAAGAAACAATAAAATCTCCTGGAGCTCATAATATATACCGGAACACTAGTTTATCTCTAATCTGTAATCAACTTAAAGCTGCTAAACGTGACCTTGCTATTCACAGTCATCACATTTCTGATTTGCGCACCTATATTTCCACAAATTTTGATCCACATCTTTCTAACATAGTTCTAAATGTAGCTAAAGGTTCTACTCAACATGCTTATAACAAACTAAGTCAACATCTTAACCGTAAATATGAAGCTCTTTTGTCTAGACAATCCAAGCCCTTCATAACTCCAGATAACTGGATTGTCAATATATCCGGACGTCCTTTGACTGAAAGCGAAACCCTCATCCTGTCATAAGGACATGATTTTTCTATTGTTCCAAATAAGATACCATATCTAGATTTCCTAGTTAACATTGAAAGGAATTTCAATCATCTAACTAGTGATAAAGCTAATGCTCTTCGCCTAGAAGTTGCTTCTTCTCTACTTAAGGCCAAACTTCCTCCTTCCAACATATCTCCTTCTGAAATGAAATCTTTACAGTCCTTGAGAAAAAATAATCACCTCATTATCACCAAAGCTGACAAGGGAAAAGCAACAGTAGTTATGGACTCAGCAAATTACAGAAGAAAACTTTCTCTTTTGCTTCGAGATCGCTCCACATATCAAGAAATTGATTATAATCCAACCAACAGACAACTAAAGAAATTAAATTCTCTCTTAGATGAAGTCATCAGTTTAAATAAAGACACAAATGAAAGACTTAAAACTCATTTTGCAAGACCTCCTAGATTTTATGGCCTTCCAAAAATCCATAAGATTGACTATCCTCTTCGTCCAATAGTAGATTGTATTGATTCTCCTACTTACTGTATAGCCAAATATCTAGCTAAATTATTGAAATCTTACATTGGCAACTCTAATTCTTTTTTAAAAAACTCCTCAGATTTCTTAGAAAAATTAAAAAATGTCTCATTACAACCTACAGATCTTATGGTTAGCTTTGATATAGAATCTTTATATACCAATGTACCTCTCAAGGAAACTTCAAAATTACTTGCTCACATCTTTCCTCAAGACATTATAAAACTATTCGATTTTGTAATGAATTCTGGATATTTCTTATGTCAAAATAAATTTTACAGCCAAGTAGAAGGAACGGCCCCGGGAAGTCCTCTTTCTCCTACTTTAGCCAACTTTTATTTAGAACATTTAGAAAAAGTCCTCTTCTCATCCATTTTCCCTCAACCATCTTTTTGGGTAAGATATATAGATGACATCTTTACTATTTGGCCTCACATCAAAAACACTTTACCGTCTTTTTTAAACAGTATTAATTCCTTGCATCATCGTATAAAGTTTACTATGGAAATAGAAGAAAACAACCAGTTATCTTTTTTAGACATTCTCCTCATCCGGTCACCTTCAAATATTCTTACAACTACAGCATACAGGAAACCAACGTTCACAGGTCGTTATATTCTTAAAGAATCAGCCCATCATCCATGTCAAAAAACAGGAATTATAAAATGCCTCATCAGAAGATCCAAAACTAATTGTTCTACTTTTGATTATCTACAGAAAGAACTTTCTACTATCCAACAACACATGAAACTCAATGGCTTTTCTAAAAAAAGTACTCAACATCTTCTCAATTCTTATAATCCTCCACAAACCAACAAAGTTTCAATACGTCGTGTGCCTATTCCTTATATCTCTGGTATTTCAGAACCTATTGCAAGAATTTTAAAGAAATATGATTTAACAACTACATATTCACCTATTAACAAATTGTCTTCTTATTTTCCTTCTCCTAAAGACAAACGCTCAACTTTATCTCTTCCTGGAGTTTATCAAATTCCTTGCAACTGTGATCTCTCCTATTTTGGACAGACTAGACATTCTCTTGAAAAAAGAATCCAAGAACATCGATCCTCCATTCTTCACAACAAATCTGAAAAGTCAGGATTGACTCAACATGGGATTGAAACTGACCACAGCATCTTTTGGTCCAGGACTCGCCTCTTACATAGATCCCATTATAGGTTCGAACGTTTCTTCAAGGAAAGCGTGGAGGCCTTGCTCCATCATCCCAACCTGAATTGTAATGACTGTATATCTATATCAAAAATCTGGGAAAGTCTAATCAAGATTACTCATTAATTTTTTTTTTTTTTTCTTTTTTCCCCAATCATGTCTCTACTTCAAATATTCCGTTTTATACTTAATACTTAGTGATATAATATCACGCAGCTTGTTCTATTTTTAATGGTCTATTGTTAGTATTCTAGCTTGTATTTTTTTAAAACTATTCTTGTAATACCACTGAGGACGGTCTGCTATTTCCAGACCGAAATATTTGGTTAATTAAATATCTTTCTTGTGTTTACGTGCGTATATCATTCATTGATGACAATATCCATCATATTCTTGCACTTGGTCTTGTCAAGTTCCTAAGGAGTGGAAGGAGGGCAAGATTGTGCCACTTCATAAAGGAGGTCATCGAACTCAAGCATCAAATTATAGGAATCTGTGTGTCAGGTGTTGTGGTTAAGTTGGTGGAGAAGCTTGTGAGAACTAGGATCCAGAGTTGGGTTGACAACAATGGTATTATCTTTGATGGACAGCATGGATTTGCTAAAGGGAGGTCATGTTTTAGTAATCTACTTACTTATTACAATAAAGTGACTGCTTCCTTGGACAGAGGAGAAGGATACACAGTAATATACTTGGATTTCGCAAAGGCTTTTGATAGAGTACCCCATGATAAGTTGACAGTCAAACTAGAGCAGATGGGGTTGGATATTAGATTAGTGCATTGGATTGGAGACTGGCTATCTGATAGGTATCAACAAGTTGTGTACGGGGGAGCGATATCCAGGAAAAGGAAAGTCACTAGTGGAGTGCCTCAGGGGTCTATTTTAGGGCCATTACTGTTTAACTTGTTTATTAATGATATTTGCGAAGATTTGGATGGAGATATTCAGTTATTTGCAGATGATGCAAAGTTGGGACGAACCATAAAGAGTAATGAAGATGTTGTGGCCTTACAAGAAGACTTGAATAAATTGAGTGATTGGGCATAGAAATGGGGATGTGAGTTCAATGTTGCAAAATGTACAGTTTTAAAATTTGGAAAACAAAGATGGGATGCAAAATTTATGCCTGGTAAGAATATATTGTTACAGGTAGAGGAAATAAGAGATCTTGGGGCGATAGTGGATAAGGATCTAAAATTTAGAGGACACATCGCCAAAATTGTGAAGACAACACAAAGGCTTCTGGGAATGATGTGAAGGACACTGATGTGTAGAAGTAGGGAGATTCTTGTTCCGTTGTATAAGGCTTTGATTAGGCCACACATGGACTATTGTGCCCAGATTTGGTCACCGGGTTTTCAGAAGGATGAAGAGATGTTGGAAAGGGTCCAAAGGCGACTGACTAAGGTAGTTTCTGACCTCTGGAATGTCGAGAATGAGGAAAGATTGAGAAGATGTAATTTGCAAAGTCTGGTGGATAGGAAGAAGAGGAGAGATATGATAGAGACCTACAAATTGGTAAGGGGTTGTTATAGGATCAATGGTGGAGAAGTTCCAGGGGAGAACCAGAGGTCATCCCTGGAAACTGTATAAAGAGGATGTGAGTAGGGGAGTGACAGGCAGGTTTATTTCGTGCAGAGTTGTGAATGGTTGGAATGCCTTACCTGAGAGTGTGGTGTCTGCAAGGAGTTTGAGTGTGTTTAAGACATGGTATGATGAGATGTGTGTGTGATAAAAGGATCTCCCAGATGAGTCTTTGACTCTATGAGGTTTTGGGGTAATAATAATAATAATATATTTTCCCTATAATCTGGAAGCATAAGGGTGAAAGCTGTATAACTGAGAGGAGACCTCCACATAGCCTTTAAAGGAATGTGGAGAAACGACCAGGGCTTCTGACCTGATGTCCAATCCATGCCTTCTCGTGGTGCACACTGATAGGTATCTACCCAAATACTGAACGAACGAGGATGGACTGGTAATTTGGGTTTTAGCCAACCAAATTGTATTCTTATTGGCTTAATCCAAAATGATGGTACAACATGATAGATTTTCATGATTGCTGGGGCCATGCCCAGTTAAACAAAGTCCCCCACCCCTTGTCTTTGTCAAGGAACCTGGGCGAACAGTGAAAAGTCAGCTACTGGAACAAACCATAAAACACACCGCAACTCAATATTACCAGAGTTCAAGATTTGTACTATCAACATAAGAAGCCTGAATGGCAAAGAAATGGAGCTGGCAGAGGAATTGGATAAGTACTAGATCGACATAATAGGGTTGACTGAAACAAAAAAGACAAAAACTGGAGAGATCTTTCTGAGCAATAAATACAAAATGTTATATTCAGGAAATGACAATCAAGGGAAAGAAGGAGTAGTCATAGTATTCAACAGTAAATACGAGGCTAATCTTCTTGAATGGCAGGCGATATCAAGTAGAGTGATGTGGGCAAATATTAGAATGGGGGGAAACTGAACAATGAGACATTTGTGATTATGGTACCAAAGAAGGTTCTACTAAGGTAGAAATGGAGGAATTTTTTGAGGCTCTAGAGAAAGCAATTGACACAATGAAAAAGGAAAAGTTGGTACTTGTTGGGGATCTAAATAGCTGAATAGGAAATGATGGTCAGACATACACAAAAATATTTTGGGAAAATTTGGAGAAAAGAGCAAAGCTAATAATAATGGCAAATGCCTGTTGGATTTCTGCTCAGGACATGGGCTGGTTATTACTAACACTATGTTCAACCATAAAAATGTGCACAAATTCACATGGAGAGAATAGGCAATGAATAAGAAAAATCTCAATGACTATGTTATTGTCGATAGATGTTTTCTCCCTGGTGCAGGACACCAGAGTGTACAGAGTATTTGAAATTGGAAGTGATCATTATTTAGTCCTGAGTAAGATAAAATGAATTTCATATTGAAAAGAAGAACATGTAAGAAACTTTGAAAGCGAATAAAAGTTGAGCAGCTCTTAGATGTGAACTAGACTAACATATACAAAGATTATTGAAGAAAAAATGAAAGAGTTTGAGAACAGGAACCAAACCTTGGAGATTCAGTGGCAACCCTGAAGAAAACACCGATTGATCCAGCCAGAGAGGCATGTGGCGAGGTGGTCTCTAAGGATAGAAAAATCAGAAATCCATGGTGGACACAGGAAGTTAAAGAGGCAATGAAGGAAAAGAAGAAAGCATATCAAAAGTCCTGGAAAATAAGTGGGCTTCTGCTCTTAGAGAATACAGAGACAAATGTAAGAAAGCTAAACACTGTGTAAAACTAGCTAAACAAAAGTCATGGGAAGACTTTGACAAGAACATAGAAAATAAATATCAAGAAGGTGGCAAGATATTCTGGAGGTTGCTGAAGAAGCTCAGAAATGGAGGAAAGAGTGCTGTTAAAGGAATTAGAGATGAGTGCTGTAAAAGGTGACATGAAAACAGGAGAAAAAGATATCCTTGAAATATGGAGTAATTACTTTGAAAAACTGTTAAATGAAACAAGCAGTGATGACAGCACAGTGGTAAAAAACACTGTGCCAGGCATGCAGTCACGAATACATACTTGAAGTAGAAAAAGCCATCAAAAGCCTGAAATGTGGAAAGGCAGCAGGAGTAGATGATATTTGATTAGAAATGCTCAAGTATGGAGGTATAAATGTCATACAGTGGATGCACTACGTAGTTCAGAAGACCTCAACGGAGGGACGAATTCCAGATGATTGGAGTAGAGCTCTCATATATAAAAAGGGAAATAAAACTGAATGTGAGAATTACAGAGGTATTTCCCTACTGAGTGTTCCTGGTAAGATTTACACAAATATACATTAGAAACAGTTGAAAAGGATTGTGGAAGTAAAACTTGGTGAAGAACAAACTGGATTCAAGTTAAATAGAGGCTGTCATAATCAGATTTTCACTTTACGACAAATAGTTGAGAAATCATGGGAATACAACAAAGACCTGTTATATAAGCAAGTTTTGTAGATGGAAAAGGCATATTGTTAAATTGTGAATGAAATTATTTTGTATGTTTTAATTCTTCATTCACATTTAACATAATCCACCATGTTATAAGCAAGACTTGTAAATATTTTTTTATTGTTTGTCTCTTGCTTATAGTGTGTTATTCATATAATTGCCTTGAATTTTGTTTTTTATTATTTAATAATATAATCTTAAGTAATGTAATAGTTTTAAAAAAGGACTCTATATAAAAATGTCATTCATTTTATTTAATTTATTCCTATAATAATATTGTAAGAAATTATATATATGTAAGTTTAATGTACCCTATGTGAACTATGATATTTTTTATTTAACATTACTGAAAGAGAAAGTAATTTTATGTAATTCTTCTGATTGAATTTGCTTGGCTGTTGTCATGGAAACGGAGTTAATTTTAGATAGCGCATGCGTGGAGGCGTGAGCTATGGTATTCGAAGGGAGAAGGAGTTGATATGAGCTGAACTGGCTAGAACCGGATTTTGGCAGGAAGAATGAAGGTATTTTATTGGAAAACGAAAGTAAACAAGGAAGAAACATTCAGGACAGCTGAATTTAATGCATAGAAGAAAACAAGGAATAAGTAGATTACCTAAAACGAGTGTGTCAAGACTTGTGAAGCTCTATGTTTAATATTTCAGTTATATAGTGAAGATTCCCTTTGAATAGTGTTACTTCAAAGTGATAGTTAACTTCAGTTTAAGTGTGCCTATAGTGAATCTGATGTGCAAAGGATGTAACCCGGTAAGAGCTGTCCATTTTTTTTTATATTTCAGCGTGAAGAAATAAGAGTTAGCTCCGCCTGATATATCTTAACATTAACTGTGGCATTCTACTAAAATCAGCCGAAGTATGGAGCTCTATATTCAGATCAGTATCATTCCGCATCTAACAAATAAAAACGGATAATTTAAATAAGAATAATGTTCCAACAAGATGACGGATTCAAAGCCAGGATGTACGACACAACAATATGACAAAGTGCTATGAGAGAAGCTATTCAAAAAACACTACAGTTGCATGGTGTCAGTGGGGCATTATATCAAGCAGTACTTAGTCTTTATTTGAGTTGTAAGTCAGCAGTTAGAATTGAAGAAAGTACAGGAAGATGGTTTAATGTTAAATCTGGTGTCAGATAAGGATGTACATTACCCCTCTGTTATTCATTAACTATACGGATCACATTATGAAGGAAAGTGGTATTAAATCTGATATCCAAATTGGAGATGCTAATCTCAGCTCTGTGCTTTACGTGGACAATGTTAAACTTCTAAATAAATCCACTAGAAGTCTGCAAGATTCCCTGACTAAATTGAATAGCTGTTGTATGGTATGAAGGTCAGCAACAACAAGACAAAGACAATGAAAATAGGCAGAAGCATTGAAAATATCAACTGCATTGTGAATGGAGAGCCTATAGAACAAGTAAAACATTTCAGCTACTTAGGCACGATTTTTAGTGAATATGGTAAAGTAAATATGGAAATAGACAACAGAATCAAGAAAGATAGTATGGTAGGAAGTCAGTTGAATGAATTTATATGGAACAAGAGAGAAAATAGTCAATACACTAAATTAGCTGTATACAAGACAATTTTCAAACCAATTTTAACTTATAGATCTGAGAGCTGGGTCAGTAGTAAAAAACTTGACCAAAGACTAGAGAATGCAGATATGAGAGTCCTGAGAAAGATTAGGAGCATGAATAGATGGCATCAATGGCAACATCATATTAAACAAGGATATTAGGAAAGAACTTGACATTGTCAGCATCCAGGAATGCGTCAGCAGAGCTAATCTCAGGATGGGAAAGGAAAGATTAGCAAAAACTAGCATTCTCTGCCAGATTGGCAGGAAAAATACCCAGAGGAAGACCAAGATATAGGTGGATTGATATAGTAAAAATTGCCTTAGAAGACAGATATATAATTTCTGATAATGTTGGAGTCTTGACAGGTAACAGACTGATTTGAAGGAAAATTGTAGATAGGAAGTTAGTCATCATCATCATCATTGCATATCAAGGATTTAGGCCTGGCATGGCCTGTTCCGGCCTTAGAAGTCATTGTTGAATCGTTTAAGAGGACGTCCCGGTTTTCTTTTTCCTAATCGCTTGTATTTTAAGGTTTGTTTTATATCTTTTTTATTTTCATATGTGATCGTACATCCTAGGTAGTTAAATGAATTCACCTGTTCTAAGATCTTGTTATCTATTACTATTTTAGTTCTTGATGGATCTTGTCCTTTAAAGGCCATAGTTTTTGATTTTTCTGTTGATATTATCATACCATAATCTTTGGATATCTCATTTAGATCTAAAATAGCTTTCTGTAATTTATCTTCAGAATTTGTAATTATTATTTGGTCGTCGGCAAAAGAGGAGAGTGTTTAAGTTTACTGTAGGAGAAAGTTTAATTCCTTGATGTAAATTTTTATTCCATTTTATTATTATTTCATTTAAGTAGATATTAAAAAGAGTTGCTGAGAGGGGACATTCCTGTCAGACCCCTTGGTTTCTCTCTCTCGTATATGATAGCTCGTGATTTAATCTTATTTGTATTTGATTATTTTCATATATACTTGAGATAGCTTTTAGGATATTATTTGGTATTTGTCTTTCTTTTAATGTTTCTTTTAACTTTGTCAAATGCTTTTTCAAAGTCAATAAATGCAATATGTGTTTCTAAATTGTATTCTCTTCTTTTCTCTATTATTAATTTTAGGCAAAAGGCCAGGTCTATACATGATCGTCCTTTTCTAAATCCATTCTGTACTTCTAAAATAAAGTTTTCGGAATATTTCATTAGTTTGCTATTTAAGATTCTGCTATATATTTTGTAACAGGAATTTAGTATACTGATACCTCTATAGTTTTTAGGGTCATCTCTATTACCTTTTTTAAAGATAGAAATCACAATTGCTTTTTTCCATTCTATTGGTGGATACCAGTTGAGTAAATTTTATTTAAAAATAATAAGTCTTTCTTTAAATCTAGTTCCTGCATATTTATATAGTTCTGAACCTAGTTTATCTTCTCCAGGTGATTTTCCATTTCTTGTTTCTTTCAGGCTGATTTCTAATTCTTTAGTTATTTCCTTTACATTAATTGTTTGCCAGTTGTCTTTTTTACAATATTTGTCTGTCCACAATTCTGTGTAGTAATTTAGAAATTCTTCTAATTTCAATTCAGTGTTTAATTTTATGTTTTCTTTGGTATCTGCCTTTAAGTGTTTCAAAATTTTATATACATTGGGTCTTATTTTATATAAATCATGTTCTAAATTAGAAACAAATTTGTTCCATGACTATGTCTTTTTCTGACTTCTCTTTTAGCTATGGCTCTTATTCTTTTATATTCTATTTCATCTTCTAATCTTTTACTGCTTAACCATTTGTGATAGGCTTCTTTTTTCTTTTTGATTATTTCTTTCATTGTATCATCCCAGATCTTCAGTTTTTTCCTTTTAGTGAATTTTTTGGTCTTTCCTAAGCTTTCATTTGCTGCTGCATTTAGTATTGTTTTTATATTAAGCCATTATATTTCTATTTCTTCATTTTGTTCTATTTTGTCTAGATATTGGTTAATTCTTTGTTCATATAGCCATTGTACATTTGTGCCATTCAATAGTCTAGTTTTATAAACAAATGTTTCAATTTTCCTTTCTGTTCTTGTTACTTGTAACCATTTAGGTGGTAATTTTAATTTTATTTTAACAAGGAAGTGGTCACTGCTTATTTCATATCCTCTAGCGAAAATTTTGATGTCTTTTCATTTAGCATAAAGTAATCTAATATTGATTTCCATCCTCTTGCTGCCCAAGTATATTTATGTATGTCTTTATGTTTACAGAAGGAATTTGTTATTTTTAGGTTATTATAAACTACAAAGTCAATCAATTTTTTGCCATTCCTGTTTAGAGTATGTTCTCCATGTATTCCTATATTATTATTAATTTTCGTGTTTCCAATTCTTGCATTTAAGTCTCCTGCTAAAATTACGTAATCCCTTTTATTTATTTTATTATATATGTTTTGTAG
Organism: Typopeltis vanoorti; assembly: GCF_054136105.1. Taxonomy (NCBI): domain Eukaryota; kingdom Metazoa; phylum Arthropoda; class Arachnida; order Uropygi; family Thelyphonidae; genus Typopeltis; species Typopeltis vanoorti. Next base: position 107,662,405 of record NC_143563.1, read on the forward strand.
CTGATTATAAAAATCAATATTATCTTGTTCTCTTCCCTCTTCTTAGGCATATAAACCAATTATTGTTAAATAGCCTCTGTTTTTATTCTAGCTTATATTATTCTTTCATTCCATAATTTGTAATGCTTTAGCTGTTTTGAAAGGGAGTTATGAATCCAAATCATGACTCCTGCTTGTGCTCTTTGGTCTCTGTCAACTCCAATGTATATCACATTAAAATTTTCAGTTCTCATGGTTCCTTTTAATTTCTTTTTTGTTTCAGTGATTACTGCTATTTTAAAATTTCTTTCATTTAATAATTGGTCTAATTCTATTTCTTTATATGCTATTCCTCTTACATTCCAGTTTGCTATGTGTATTATATTTTGTCGTTTCCATTGTTGTTTTACCTTTTCCATTCCAGGGTCGTTTCCTATAGATTCAATCCGATTATCTTTTTCTGTCAGCTTACTAGTAGAGTTATGTTCTCCATGTCAGGGGACTAGCCTGACGATGGAATAGTTCAGTGGTAGGGCTGCTATCTTAAGGCTTCTGAACTAGCCTTCTTCCGAATTTAAACCCATTGGAGGAATAGGGTATATTGAAGAGGAAAGAGTAGATTATAGAAGAATTACAGTAAGATTTATAGAGAGGGCATAGTTGTAAGGCCAGAAATGAAAAGACCCCATGGCCTTCGAGTACTCTAATAGCATAGGGGTCATAAAATAAGAAGAGTTGGCTAATAAGGCCTTATAGGAAAGATTAAAGTAAGTGGATCTTCCTCAAAGTAGTAGAAGGAGAGGAGATAGATCCAGCTAGGGGTCCATGGGAGTGCCGCTTCCCTTACAATCAAGATGATTGCCCCTTATGGCCCTGTTGGTCCACGAGTCCTTATTCAGTATATTCAGACCATCCCACCATATACACACGTGCGCGCGCGCGCGCGCCACACACACACACACACACACACACACACACACACACACACACACACACACGGTGGGCTCCCCTATCCGCCACCCATGGGATGCGCTCTCTATGGGTTACAGGGTCCCCCTCTCGGGGGCCCCTGTAATTGATATAGTAAATTGGTAAATTTACTATATTAATATAGTAAATTTATATTTACTATATTGATTTATATATATATTTATATATAAATTTATTGATATTTACTATATCAATCCCTGTGGATTGATATAGTAAAAATTGCCTTAGAAGACAGATATATAATTTCTGATAATGTTGGAGTCTTGACAGGTAACAGACTGATTTGAAGGAAAATTGTAGATAGGAAGTTAGTAATGACGTAAATTTTTCATGTAGTACTATCATATCCTGTACACTCCTTGACGGTAGAAGACAGGAATTTGATGATGATGATCTGGAAGCCCTACTCTAGATGCTAAACATCATAAAAGTTTCTTCATTTGTTATGTCCCTTTCTCATCTGACTTCTTTTACAATTTTTCGATCTTCTATTTATAATCTTATTTTCAATAACTGCCAAAACATTTTGTCACCTTTATGATATTTATCTTCTACTATCTTACCAAAGAAGTACTATGACTTTTAGTTAGCTACTTGTTATACAGTTAAGCTTTCTTATATTTGTCTGTTAACTCAGGGCACCTGATAACTTGACTTGATAGGAGCTTTCAATATGCTTTCTTCTTTTTTCAGGACTGCTTGTCTATAACTTCAAGTCTGTCATTAAGTTTGGATTTTTCTATCCTTGCAAAAATCGTCACATGACTCTCTGGCTTAAATGTTTTTTTAAGAATTTGTCAAGGAATTTCCATGGTTTACAGACAAATAACAAACAAATCAGTAAAATATTATCATAATGCAGAGTTTATTCAATAGTATTCTAGCTTCAATGTCAGATGTGGCAAAAACGTAAGCTGACAGGGGAGGGGGGGGAGATTATAATTAGATACATAGGACATTTTCAATTCATGACAAGTGGAGAAGGAGCATGAAATTGTCACTTAAAGCTGAGCAAGAGAGTTCGATCAGCAAAGACGGAAGGTCTAGTTACTGATTACCATGGGAGTGGCGAGTGCTACTTTCTTAAGCAGAGACTATAATAGGTACTGCATGGATAAGGAAGTGACCTGCAACTAGTCCACAGAACTGGATGACTAATGGTAAAGCACTAACAAAAAATAGGCTAGAAAATTCTGTACTATTATTGAAACTTCACAGATGAACAAATCTTACTTTGTTATATTTCTGGTATCTGGATACAACTTTTCAACAAGATCTAAAAGTATAGCTAATCTTCAAGAAAAACTGCACATATTATATGGCATAAAATTTCTTGAATAAGGAAGAAATGAAGGAATGTTTGATATTTAGATGACATATTTTTTACTGCCCTGTATGACACTGCTTACTCACTCACTGGAAGTAACTTATACAAACTAACCATGTCTAGTCTCAATCTTTTGTGAGCAATAGGGTAATAAAAAAGTTGCCTTTTTTGTTTACGAAAAGTAGGCAAAACTGTTATAGCCTTGTAAGCACTTGTCTCCTTTAATCTTTCTCTCTCCCCAAGATCCTTAGAAATCAATGACAATCCTGAACTCGTTTTTCTCTATTATTAAGGGTGAAGACTAACTGCAAGCTGATATCAAAATATGATACCAAGACAATTTACTTTCTTCTTCCCACTAATTTACTAGTGTTTTACAACTAGTAAATTAGTAGAAGAGTGAGATAAGTGTTACATAACTTGGAAATCCTACTCCGGAGACCAAACTTATTTTTTCAGGCCGATTCAGTTCCAATAAGCAGAACATTAGTCTCAATGTCAGATAATGAAAATTCATCTACACACACTTAAAGCCATTCACAAATATTTATTCATGTCCATGGTGAGATATGAACCTACAGCCTATTGCAGAGTAGGCACATGATCTACTTGGTCAACCAGACCTGAAAATTGCATCACTGTCATGTTTTAAATCTTTTCTACATGTACTTTTTTTTTTTTTTTTTAATGTTGAGCCCCTACACAAGAGGTGGGTTGATCAACTTATAGTACGTGAGTACCGTAAATGGGTAGTGGGTTGGGAAAGGAGAAACTTGTTTACATTTGATTTAAAGACCTGTATATTTGACCTTTGGAACAATGGAACAGTCTTCCAGGGGGAAGACTGTTCCATAGTACAGCAGTAACAGGAATGAATGAGGAGGAAAAGAAACTTGTGTGGGTTTCACGGTGTACCATGAAAAGATGTTGGGTGGCAGTTATACATGTTCCAATGGGTTTGTACCGAGTGGGGGAAATATCGATGCTATCTCAGATGAAATATGCTGTGGAAATATTTATAGGAGACACAGTGCAGAGTCCAAACATCTGGTAAGAAATGGGTCAATTATCAATCTAACCAGTTCAATCTCCCCACTTTCACACAGATGTTTGGTCTCTGCAATTTGTGTCTCCTATAAATATTTCCATGGCAAATATTCATCTGAAATAGCATCGATAATTACTCTCCTATATTGAGTCAAGCATTTTGAGGGAACTTTTAGGAACCCCACTCCAAATTTAAGAGCAGTATTCGACAGCTAGGCAGATTCGTATAATGTTAACAGCTCTTTAGAAGTGAAGCAACGTCTTGAGCAAAAGAGAAATCCTAGTTTTTTTGGAAGCTGAGGATGCAATGGTTGTCATGTGCTTATGCTAGGAGAGACCTGATGTCAGGGTAATTCCAAGAAGAAAAATTTCATCTTGTCTGGAAATTTGAATGTGATCAAAAATAATACTGGGGGAAAATGGTTCTTTCTTGTGAGAAATAGGACAAACTGGGTTTCACTAACATAGAAGTTGACGAGGTTATCTGAGCCCCATTGGAGGATGGCTTGGAGACCAGAAATTAAGACAGTGGTGGTTGATGTTCTGTATGTTGAAGTGAATTGTGTAGGGTAGGGCTTGTCAAATGAAAGGGAGGAGTGCAATGTGCTGTCATCTGCAAAACTGTGTTTTGAGTTAGAAGTCAACTGAAGTAGGTCATTGATATACAGAAGGAAGAGGGTTGGTGAGAGAACAGAATGGAACCCCGGCATTAGTTGGATGGTGACAGGATAAGGAACCATCTACCATCGCACACAGTGTGCATCCAGACAGAAAGCAGCCAATCCAACTGCAGAAGTCCTGAGAGAGTCCAAATGATAGGAGTCTTCTTAGTAAGTCTTTGTGCCAGACCAAAAGACTGGTCAAAAGCTTTAGAGATATCAAGTGCAACCACTTGAGATTCACCAAATTTCTCCATGGCATTTGTCCAGAGATGGATGATATACGAGAGTAGATTATCTGTTTGTCGATAGAGATTGAATCCATACTGGTGGTCGCTTAATAGCTGGGTGCCTTCAAGGTAGTGTTAGGAGTTGAGAATTGGTTTTCTCCATCACTTTAGATAGGACTGAGGTGAGTGAGATAGGGCAGTAGTTAGATGGCAGTGATTTGTATCCCTTCTTAGTAATGAATTGAATATAGGCCAATTTCCAGCCCTGCGGGATAGATACCAGTGGAGTAAGAGTGTATGTATAGGCAGTATAGGATAGGAGTCACTTTTGGTGCACAAACCTTCAGGGCAATTGGAGGAATGCCATCAGGACCAGCAGACTTTTTTTGTGTCTAATTTAGACAATAGATTTCTGATTTCTTTCTGGCAAATAGATATAGGGGGAACTGTATGTTGGGCAGCTAGAATGATTGGGGGTGCCATTTACCATTGTCAATTAATGGAGGCAAAGTGTGCAGCCAGGAGATTAGTTTTTCTGTGGGTGATGATGCAATACAGTGATCTGGGTATGATAGGGGTGGGAATATTGTTGAGCAAAAGTTATGACCAATTGCTTTGGTAAGAGACAAAAAAGCAGGGCTGCCATTTGGAAAAGCTGCAAGTTTCCTGCGTTTACCCGTTCAAGTTCTGTTTTGGAAGCATTGATGGTTTTCTTGCATCTATTTCGGGCTTTGGTATAAGCATTGAAGGAGGATGGAGTTCTTGATTTGAGTCAGTTGTGGAATGCTTGTTTTTTCATTTGTACAGCCCTTGGCACATCTTTTGGAGAACCAGGGTTTAGTTAGGGGGATGGCAATTCAGAGAAGTGTGGGGAATGTATGTTTCTATGCCAGTGAGGATTACTTTGGTGATACATTCGGTACATATGTTCGAATTGGAAACAACAGTCCAATCATGGGAATGAAGCACAGAAGTCACAGAAGGCTGTCCTGGCACTGTTATAATGCAAAACTAATCTTGTGTGGGAGTGGTTGTGTAAGCATTGTTGCATCGGGAGGAGATAAGCACTAGATTGTGGTCAGAATTACCCCGGGGGGGGCTCACTATATTCACTGTGTATTTGGAAGGGTCATTGGTAAGGAAGAGATCTAGGGAATTTGAGGAGTGGTTCGGGTTGGCATATGAATAATTTGTGTAGGGTCATTAGTGATGGCAAATATTTCAACATCTATGCTTGCAAGATCTGTACAACTAGAGGCAGAAAGCCAGTTGGTGTTATGGACATTAAAATCTCCTAGGAGGATGATTTTGCTGTTAGGAGAGTGGGACTGGAGAAATTCAATTTTTAAGATGAAGAAATTAAATAGCTCAGAGTGGTTGGTGGCATTAGGAGAGTGATAGAGACAGTAAGTGAATTTGACCTAGTGGAAAAGGGATATTTTCAACCAAAGAAGGTCAAAGTTGGGCGATTCTAGGTTACGTGCTCTCTGGCAAGGGATGTCAGAGTAGATATACGTGCAGACGCCACCCATGGGTTGAAAGCAGTTAAGCAATGTGTAGTTTAGAAGGTTGAGATGGATAGTGCTGGGAGGAGGTGAGATTTGAGTTTCTGCTAAAAAGAGTAGATGGAGTTTGGTAGACTGAAGATGGTATTGGATACTATTAAGGTTGGAGTTGAGGTCACGGATGTTAGTGCAGTGGATGTACAAGGTTCTGCGGGACATATATTTGACTGCAAGGGTCTTCACATTTCCCATGCAGTGCCTGCATACTGGTCCCCAATGCTGGCTGCTAGTGGTGGCACTTGATTTTTGTACTAATTTAAGTTGTCTGTAGTCGATGATCTAACTATCGTCTTCATTTTGGCATTTTTCTTCAAGTTGTCTTTGAAGGTGCCGTTCTTGTTCCCTCTGGGCAAATGTTAAGTCAGGTAGAGCATGTATGCACGATTGGGAGGAAGTGTCTTTAACTTGTTATTTATTCTGTTATTAATTTGGATGTGCTTTTCGGTGAGTAACAGGTCACTTTCATAAGACGTGGAAAGTTCATTCCATTCTTTCTTTTATATATGGGTCAAAAACAATGGCATCCGATTATATTTCTGGGATCAAAGTTGCAAATTCCTGCTAATTTGCTGATGTCGTCTTTTAATGATTTACCATTTTTCATTGGAAAGTTCAAAATAACGGCATTAAGTCTCCTTTTTTCGGCCTGGATTGACCTGTGTATCATTGATGCGATTAGGTCACACGGGAGGAAGGAACTGGATTTTATGCGGTTATTAAGGGATAACTATCTGCGACAGCATGTAATGGAAAATACTAGGGGTCAGAGAGTGCTTGACCTAGTAATTACATCTGAGGATTTGGCTGTAACAAATATGACCACATTGCCACCAATCGGTGAGAGTGATCATAGGGTCTTAACTTGGGAGGTGGCTAAAGGTGTAGAATTTTCAATTAAGACAGGGTACATGTGGAATTATCGGGCTGGAAAGTATGACAAACTTAGGAGTTTGATTGGTTCAGTGCCATGGCATGTACAACTGCAAGGACTAGAAGTTGATAGTGCATGGGAGGTAGTTAAGAAGTGCTTGCATGAAGCAATGGCTGACTGTATACCTAGAGTCCGAATAATAAATCAAGTAGGGGTTAAATGGATGAATAACACCATTAAGCTTGAGTTGCAAAAAAAGAAACAACTATGGAGGGAATTTAAGGAGAAGGGTGACTGGCAGGCACATGAACGGTATAAAGCGCAGGCCAGAAGGGTGACGAGTGTGGTAAGAAAAGCAAAAAAGGATTACGAAAGAACACTGGCCATGCAGGCTAAAGAGAATCCTAAACAGTTTTTTAGATATGTAGCAAGTAAAAGGAAAAATGTTCATGGCAGATTGATTTTAAAGAATGCCGATGGTAGGGAGGTAACTGAATCAGTTGAGATAGTTGAGTTACTGAATGAGCACTTTGCAAAAGTATATCATCCAGGTGGTGACATTGCAGAAACAAATAAACCAGTAGATTATACGGGAATTGTGGTTAATGAAGTGGAGGTGAGTAGTCTATTGCATAACCTCAATGTCAATACATCTGTGGGATTGGATGGTATACCAGCTCGTGTTGTACGAGAAGCAGCTAAAGAATTGTCAGTACCCTTGACCATTTTGTTTAATTTGAGTCTCGGGTCTGGGTTAGTCCCGAGCGGGTGGAAAGAGGGGAAAATAGTTTCACTGCATAAAGGTGGTTCCAAGACTGCTGTTGTAAATTACCGACCGATTAGCATATCAGGAATCATTGTCAAGGTCTTAGAGAAAATAGTCAAGAGGAAAATACAAGATTGGATAGAAGAAAATGGGATACTGTATCGGGAACAGCATGGTTTTGTGAAGGGTAGGTAATGCCTCAGTAACTTGCTCACGTATTATAACACAGTGATGGCTGAACTGGATAAGGGTAATGGGTTTACGGTGATTCTACTGGACCTTGCCAAGGCCTTTGACAGGATTCCACATGGAATTCTAATCAGTAAATTGCAGCATATGGGAATGAACATAGGGTTGGTGAGATGGATAGGAGGGTGGTTGACGGAGAGATATCAGAGAGTGGTTTACTCGGGAGTAGAGTCCACAAGACGGCCTGTGACTAGTGGTGTGCCACAAGGATCTGTTCTTGGACCACTGCTGTTTAATTTGTTCATAAATGATATAGGAAATGATCTGAGAGGAACAGTTCATTTGTTTGCGGATGATGCGAAGTTGGGTAGGGCAATAGTGAATGCAGATGACGTCAAAATTTTGCAGGATGATTTGGATAGATTGGAGGTCTGGGCTAAGGAGAATGGATGTCAGTTTAATATGGCAAAATGTAAGGTTATGCATTTTGGGGTGAAAAGATTGGCGGCAGTTTACTGCATTGGTGGAACCCTGCTCCAGGAAATTGATGAGGCACGAGATTTAGGAGTGTTGGTGGATAAGGATTTGAAATTTAGGGGACACATTGCAAAAGTGACCAAAACAGCTCATCAAATCACTTGGTTGCTGAAGAATACGTTGACAAGCAGAGACAAGCAGGTTATTGTTCCTCTGTATCGAGCCTTGATAAGACCCCATCTAGACTACTGTGCTCAGATTTGGTCACCTAGGTTTCTTCTTGATGGGGAGGAGGTGAGAGGATCCAGAGGCGAGTGACCAAGATGATAGCAGGTCTGTGGAATGAACCGTATGAGAACAGGTTGAGGATTTGTGGGTTGCAAAAATTGGTTGATAGGCGGAGGAGGGGAGATATGATTGAGACATTCAAATTACTGAAGGGTTTCTATAAAATTAATTCAGAAGATATTTTTGAGAACAGGGCTGGTTGTGGGAGGACTAGGGGACATCCATGGAAACTGGGCAAAAGTGTGGTTAGTAAAGGTGTTAGAGATGGGTTCTTTACTTTTAGAGTAGTGAATGAGTGGAATGCGCTCCCTGAGTCTGTGGTGGATGCTGTGACAGTGAATGAGTTTAAGGCGAGGTATGATAGATACTGTATGAATGTCAAATAGTTGTGATGAATATGATTTGGGGCCTCCCTCGATGAGTCTAATGACTCCCTGGAGTTGCCTGTAATAATAATAATAGTAATAATAATAATAGTAATAGTTCATTAGTGGGCAAGGGTGTGCGCTTGCGATGGGGCACCGATTGTCAGTTCGAGCTTAGTTTCCAGCATTCGGATTTTAGAAGAGAAGATTTCGATCATAGTATTAAGGTGTTGTTCGAGGTTTTCAATTTATTTGCATAAGTTCAGAAGCTGTTTTACAGAAGGGAGGCACACCGAACAGAAAAAAGGCTGGTTGAGATCGATAAAAAGCATTTGCGCTGATTCATCTATTTTTGTACAGGAAGCATGTAGCCAATGGCAACAGAAATCGCAAAATATACCCTTTTTTTTCATTAGCTTCGATTTTACAGCTACGCCACTTCATACTGTCATTAAGTTTGTCGGTGATCGATAGCGCTATGCTGACGTGACTTGAAATACTCTTTCGTTTTTGCATTTATTGCGGCCATTTTTACTTCAAATGGTAGGCATAGTAAGTGCTTTCACATCGCTGTTTTTTAATTGTAAGGATAACCAATTTGATGAACTATAGGTACTTACAGGTTGTGCAGAAGTAATTGTCTCCTTAGTACCCTCTGTTCATTTTTTTCCATTGCTGATTATTTTGCATGTGAAACACAATGATAAAATGTGGAAGCACAAGTTTAATGTAGCTTATTCACATGGGTCACATATCAGAATGAGAGGAATTGTGTACTGCACATAAAGTAAGATGGATGATTTAGTTTGAATACTATATATAATATCTGAAGTGATACCTTGTGAAGAGCGAGTTTCTGTTTATAATAAGTTGCTCATTATAATGAGCTGACAAGAATCAAGTTACTCTAGCTGCAGTAAAATAAATATATTTCAAATTATTAATCAAAATAACTAACTTTTCAGGAATCTGATTCCCACTTCCTGTCTTGAGACTACGAAATGCTTTCAGCCATTTATTTTTTATACTCCCTGTACTTGCTGTGGAGGCCTTTCGTTCCTTCAAATGACTTCCATTATCTAAATGATCAGACCTACTTGTAAATAATTCCATCTGAAAAATAAGCAAAATTATAAATGTTTCATGTTTGGAATGGGAGCCTGAACTTGTAAAATCAGTTATAAGTACTGTTTTATAAATCATTAAACTTTACATTTCAGTATATATAAAATTCCAAGAAGCTCTATGGTAGGTCTGCAACTCAATTCCCTGCTTAAACCTCTATGACAGTAGACCTAGCATGTAATGGGTTTGACCTCAGTACACATGCTAGCTATATGGTAGACAAGTGCAAAACAACTGGCTACATAAACCAATTCATAGAATGTTTATTTAATGATTAACATACTGCTTCGGATCAACATATGCGTGTGTATGTTTGCATACATACAATTTGTAGAAGGTTTTGCCACTGGGGGCCAACTATACAAGCATTGAGTAAGAAGATGGTTTCCCCAAGTAGGTTGAGGAATTCAATCTTACGCAACATGTAGATGAAGCAACACTTGAATATTAGATTTAATAATATCATCTCATAAATTGATAAGATAAGGTGTCACCATGATGCCAGAAACTGGGGAGAGTGACCATGTGGTTTTGGCATAGGTAGTGGCTAGACAGGTACAAGCCTCATGAAACAAGAGATGCATGGAATTACAAAGCAGGAGACTATAATAAATTAAGGAAACAGAGTGGGTAATGTGCAGTGTCTTAATCAGTTGAAAGGGAGAGAAATTAGCAGTGCCTAGGGGTTGGTCTAGAATCTGTTACTTATGGTAATGTCAAATATCAGATTCTATTCCTGAGGTTAGGAGGATAAATAGAGGTGAAATGAATGAATCATAGAATTATGCAGTAGCTTCTAATAAAGAGGACATTATGGAAGAGACATATCAAGAACAAGGTACCCCCTTAGCAGAATGAGGAGTATAAGGTGCCAATTAGAAAGGTGACAAGTGTAGTGAAAACAGAGAAATTAGATGTGAAAGGAGTTTGGCTAAAGCAGTAAATTAAAATTTTAGAGAATTCTAGTTATGTTGCTAGCAGAAGAAAGGGTGAATATGCAAGCCTGACTTTATTAGCTGGAGATGAAACATGAATCATATCTACTAAGATATAGTGGCAATGTTCAATGAATATTTTGTTAGCATATTTCACATAGAGGGTTTAGGCATAGTGTTGACAAAGGAGGACAGAAGACTGACAGTTCAAGAATAAGAAGTGTTTAGAATATTAAGTAACCTTGATGTTAACAGGGCTATGGGAATGGATGGGATATCACCACATAGGTTACAGGAATGCGAATAACACCTGGCAGGGACCTTGACTAGACTAAAAAAGGAGAAAGTTGTTTAGTTTGCCTATTATGCAGAATGAAGAAAACCAGTCACTCCTGTATAAGTAACTCAGCTTCAGAATATTAAACTGTTTTTTTTAATAAAGAAATTAGAAGTTTTCATTCACTTTCTGCAAGACAGTGCAGAAAGTGAATGAATTCTATATAGAATGAAAGGAACTTTCTAAGGGTTTTGGAATTGAAGACGAGTTAGACAGTCTCCGTATAGAGGTTAAAGGTTCCCCCCCCCCACCTCTCCCTCCTGCAAATACAGGTTTTTCATCTTACAAGTGGCCAGAAGAACATATGCAAATAAACAGTGGCATTTAGTTGCTTCAGCCATTGTTGATAAAAACATTTGCCAACATCTTCAAAATACAGTTTCATAAATACAGAAGACTGTAGACTCCAGATTAAGACAATACTCAAATGAGCAAATATCTGGACAGCGTATATTCCAAGTTTTTCACATACTTTTGATATAAGATAAAGAGATCAGCTCACTATAACTAACATCTGGACAAGGCATCTTAGAATTTAAATAATTTCTGAAACCTGTTATACCCTTCAGTGGTAAAGGTGTTTTCTTTGGTTATTATGGGTATCTCCATGGAGTCAGTAGACTCATCTCAGGAGACCCAAACTATCAAAACAATATCATATCTCTTCTTGAATTCCTTTACAGATGAAGAACTCACAACTGAGTCAGGCAATGCATTCTACTCATTCACCACCCTACAAAACACCTCGTGCTCACACCCTTGTTAACCACACTTTTCCTTAATTTCCAGGGATGACCTCTTATTCTTCCATCACTATCACACAGCTGAAATATTTTCCCTGATTCAATCTTATAAAAACCTTTTAGTAATTTAAATGTTTCTATCATATCCCCTCTTCTCTGCCTATCAACCAACCTCTGCAATCCACAAGCTCTCCATGTAGGGAGCAATTTTACATCACTCACCAACATAGTCACTCTCCTCTGAAACCTCTCCACAACCTCTTCATCTCCAAGGAATCTAGATGACCAGACTTGAGCACAGTAATTCAAATGTGGAAGTATCAATGCCTTATAAAAGGGAATAATAACCTCTTTATCTCTGGATGTCAGTGTGTTCTTCAATAACCAAGTAATCCTATGTGCAATCTTGGACACCTTAGCAATGTGCCCTCTGAACTTCATCTCGCTATCCACCAACACCTCCAAGTCCTTAGCCTCATCAATCTCTTGGAGTACCGTTCCATCAATGTGGTAAACAGCTGATAATCTGTTAATCCCAAAATGCATAACTTTACACTTTTCCACATTGAACTGATATCCATTACCTTTTGCCCATTTTGTCAGCTTATTTAAATCATCCTGCAAACTCTCAACATCAGCTTGATTTTTTATTGCACTACCCAACTTTGCATCATCAGGTTTTTCATCCCGCATACAGACAAATCGGCCCTTCAGAACACATGCAATTTACAGACAAAAAATACTAGTTGTGGTGGCAGGTAGATGGCGTTGATGGAGATGATTCGTAGTAGAGGTTCGGTGTAGTGGTTGAGACAGCTGTAGGTGTCCTCCCGCGATGAGTCTTCGGACTCCTTGGAGGTGTCAGGAATAATAATAATAATAACTGAATATCACATTTAAAGCCGTTTCCCTTGTCCAACTCGGATGTCATTCTATTATAAAAACTTAACAGATTGCTAAGGCAATCTGTTAAGTTTTTATAATAGAAAAATATTATGTTAAATATAATATATATTTAACATAATATTTAACATAATATAATATAATAAATAAATAATATAAAAATAGTATGTTAAAAACTTAACAGATTACTAAGGCAATCTGTTAAGTTTTTAACAAAACCATGTTGGCCTCTATAGAGTACCATATTCTGATCCACCCATTCTTGAATTCCGTCTTTAACTGACTTTTCCAATACTTTTACCACCACACCCGAAATGGTGATTGGTCTGTAATTAACTACCATAGTCTTAGAGCCATCTTTATGCAAAGGAACTACTTTGCCTTCCTTCCACTCCCTAGGGACCATACCAGAGTTCAAACTTAATCAAGTAAGAGGTGTTAATTCCTTTGCACATTCACGCAACACCCGAGCTGATATTTCATCTAAACCTATAGCAGTGTTTGCTTTTAAATTCTGCAATATACTACGTACTTCCGATTTATTAACTTCAATAATAAATTTAGTTTAATCCTTTATCCAAGTGTGAGCAAACAAAGTTTGCACCTGAAAGTATCTTCAGGACTGGGATAAGGTAGTACAACACCAGGCAACTCATTGCAAAGGTGGAGCAAGCTAACATCACTCATATCTCAATATCTTCCATAATGCAAAACACATCTCCTTGTGGATATGTTTAATGTTATGCATTAAGGGAAGGGCCACTACCCAGACTAGTTTTGACCTTTATTGAGGTCTCTTCAGTGGGAGCCAGGCCCAGAGGTGATACCAAGCAGAAGCAATTCAAAGTATCTCCACTTGGGCCTGGCTCCCACTGAAGAGACCTCAATAAAGGTCGAAACTAGTCTGGGTAGTGGCCTTTCCCTTAATGCATAACATTATACATATCCGCAAGGAGATGTGTTTTGCATTATGGGAGATACTGAGATAGGAATGATGTTAGCTTGCTCCACCTTTGCAATGAGTTGCCTGGTGTTGTGCTACCTTACCCCAGTCCTGAAGATACTTTCAGGCGCAAACTTTGTTTGCTCACACTTGGATAAAGGTTTAAACTAAATTTATTATAATTTTAATGAAGATAACAGTTAAGTATTATTATTTCCGGATCCCTATGAATTAAACTCATCATGGGAAGTCTCCTCTGTTATACACACAGATCATCATACCATTTCTTAAATACAAGGCATGTTCAAAAAAAACACTGAACTTTTGCTATGAAGACTTTATTGCTCATTTTATAACATTTTAAGCACTGTCCCTCTCCAAAGTAGTCCCCCTCTACTGGCGATATACACCATTCCCAAGGTTTTTTTCCATTATTGGGAATGCACTTTCTGTGATGATGCACAGTTCGCTTATTGCATTTTCCTGAATCTCCTCTATGGTTTGAAATGACATCCTTTCAAAGTGGTTTTAAAAAAGTTTGGGAAACAGCAAAAAGTGCTGGGGCTAATTAAGAATTTGTACCACGTGAATGATTGGAATGAATTGCCTGAGAGTGGTTCTTCAGAGAATCTGAATATATGAGTGGTGTTCAAAATAAAGACCAAACTTTTTAAATTGTGCACCAACCAGCAACATAGAGTGCACTGCAGCTATTGAGCACACGTGGTACAAATTCATAATTAGCAGCTATGTGTGCTCAATAGCTGCAGTGCACTCTCTGTTGCTGGTTGGTGCACAATTTAAAAAGTTTGGTCTTTATTTTGAACACCACTCATATATTCAGATTCTCTGCAGAACCACTCTCAGGCAATTCATTCCAATCATTCACCACTCTCCACACAAAAAACCTGCTTCTCGTTCCTTTGCTCATACCCCCCCTCCCTCTTATAAACCTTCTAGGAATTCATCTTATAATATTCTACAAAAAAATATTTTCAATGTCAATCTTATTAAAATCTTCTGTCTCTATTCCTGTCAGGATGTCATCCTCATCCAACCACATTTCACTTATTCCAACAATTTTTGGGTGAATGAACTCAATGCAATAATTTTGTTTCCCATGTTTCTGATACTTCTGGCATTTGTATACAAATACAACAGTTTGTTTTTGGATCTAAACAAGATTCACTGATACCACTTATTAGATGCGACTTCTCCATGCCTTGCTCGAGCCATTCATCTCTCTCTTATTACTCATCCAAAAATATTCTTTAAATCCAACTGTTCTCCTACATCCCAATCCATCTCATTCCTTTAATGTCTACTCATACATTCTCTTTCTCTTTAAGCATTGACTTTTCTCAGTGTGTTCTCCTGTACACCGTGAGTCCTGCACCCCCATTTTCCTGCCTGTTTTGTTCTCTCATTCTCTACACTCATGCTATCCTCTTTTTCCATTCACCACTTATATTTCTTCTTCCTTACTCCCTGCTCTTACACAACTTCTTACTTGCTTAGATCTATTCTTTGCATTCATTACTCTGCCTTCCAGCAGCAGCAGTCTATCCACATGACTCACATCAAAACCATTCGAATGAGTCCATCACTCTTATACAAGTCGATTCATCCTTCGATCTCATTCCACACATTTCCACTAACATATCATTCATAACCTTTGCTCTCTCCACCTCAACTTATTACTGTCATCCATGGGCAACATACTGACTGCCTTTCCTATCAACACTATTATCTTTTATTCTTCTCAACAACCATCTTACATTCTCCTTGTTCTTAATCAAGTTATTTGTTTATGCTACCATTACCATCATCCCTTTATACCAACACCATTCACTTCAGTCTTCTTAACTCTTCCATCTTAACTATAGTTCTTTTCATTTAACTCAGTATCTGCTTCATCTCTTGTCTCATCTCCACCAACTCAGCTTTCAAGTCTTGAGTAATTTTTTCACCATCATTCACTTTTACTATCTTACTATCTGTGGCACATTTTTTTTGCAGTCAGCCCCACTCGCCATCTTACTGTTGACTGCACTCTGTTTTTCACCATCATTATCACATACTTTGTCATCAATCACTCTTCTCTTTGCCATCAGTTCATGCTTTCTTAACATTCACACAATCTTCTTCAACTACTGTTTCACTTATTACACCATAAGTGAAACAGTAGTCTAATTCCTTACTCTAATTCAAACAAGCCTCGTGATCCATCAGCATATTACACTTCCTGAATACCTTGAATTGGATAAAGTGTGCGCACTTACTCCTTTCTCTAATTCTCTCTCTCTACATAAACATTCACAACATCTTCCCACACATGCGTTTTATACTCACAGTACTGCACCATTCTCAAAAAATCCACATCATTCACTTTCACAGAGCATTGTATAAGACAATGACTTGCCTTTCACTGCCATTTAGTACCAGAGCACTAAAAAAAAACAAAAAATATAAAACAATACTGCCTAAAAAATTTAACCAAATACTGCATTCCAAACATAAATATCATTTAGCAGCACCCAATTTAAAAATTACACAATACTGTCACAAAATTAACCTATTTTGTTGCAGCCTATCCAGTTACTAACACTGTATGGAAATGGAAAAAAATAATAATCAAAGCTGGTATGAAGGTGAGTTGAACTGAATAAGTTATATAGAATAGGAGAGAAATTAAAATACTCAACTAGTTAAATACAAGATGGCATTCAAACTAATTTTAACTTATGAATCTGAGTGCCAGGTAAGAACAACAACAAAAAAATAGATGATCGAAGATTACAGATCACAGATAGGAGAGTTCTGAGTGAACAGATGGCATCAACAGCAGTGTCACATCAAAAATAAAATGAAGATATTAATAAGGAATGTGACATTTAGCATTCAGAAATGTGTGCGCAGAGCTAATTAAATCAGTGCTAGTCACTTAAACAGAGTGGGATAAGAAAGGTTTGCAAAAAAGGTGTGCGAATTTCAGGATAGCCGACCTTGTTTGACAAAGTGGTTAGCATATCAGCTTTCCAACCAACAGGTTGTGGATTCAAATCTGGCCATGGACGTTTGTAATTGTCTTTAAGGTTGGAGGTGATTTTATCTTTCAGTGTGAAACCAATGCCCCACTTAATGAAAGTGCAAAGTGGTTTGAAAAGAGTTGCGTATGTTTGGCATCCAGAGCATGTTTCTGGATTAGGTTAAAAAATAAAAATACAAAAGTAGCAAAAAATTCCTTAGTCCCTTTATGGTAATGTACCATGGAGTTTACAACTCCGCAGCTGTAGGAGCAACATAAAGAAGGGAGAAAATGGCCCAGAGGAAAATTAAGATCTAGCTGGATCTAATGCAATTAACATTTTGGAAAAATGAAATGTCAGATTTGATAATATTGATAATATTTAATAATATTTATTTTTAGAGTTAGCCATAGATATGATGGCAGGGTTCAAACCCACAGCCATTTGGCTGAAGAGCAGATACGCTAATCACTCAGCCAACCAGGCTGGAAAAAATAACTGGGATTTGAACTCAGGACAGACTTCCAGCAACCTAAGCAAGAATCATATCCCTAAACCAATGAGCCATCCTCAAAATATGGTCCCTGGCAGGAAAATCTCTTTCAAGTGGTACAGCGCAATACTAAGAAAACTCGTGAATAGGAAGCAGTATTTGTAGCAGTCGGATGTACTATCAGAAACAAAGCTTTGTTTTCTGCGACTTAACTACAACGAACCGCAACTACACCAATGCCATCTACCACAACCACCACTAGTATTTTCAGACAAATCACACACATCCATGCTCACTGCAGATTCGAACCCACAACCTTTGGGCTGGAGAGTGGATATGCTAATCACTTGGCCAATCAGCCCGGCCAAATCAATGAATTTTTTTTTTTTATGTGATTTCCAATAATGAAAGGCTGTAAGCCTATGGTACCTTAATATAAATGAGTTGGCTAAGATTTTTTACTAGTTTTTTAATTCATTTTTATTTATTTTTACACAGTCTGAAAACCCTGTTCTAGAGACTAAACATGTAACTTTTTAAGCCACTTCGGACCTCTGAAAAAGCAGGATGGCAGTCTCGTACTGGGCAATGAAATTCATCTCCCAAATAAAGATAATCACAAACATCCATGCCCACAGTTGGAGAGGGGATATGCTGGCCACACACAGTAATTTATTCAGTTTTGAATAAAAAAAAAATAAATGAATATAATTTTCTTGCTAAACTATCATTTGAAATGGTTTTATTCTTAAATGGAATAATTTTGACATTCAGATGTTTTACCAAACTAAGATTATTTTAGATTATTCACTAAAAATATTTATGTATAAAACTGACCAGGAATCTGATTCAAATACAAGATATGTCTACCACCAGTGGCACACTCAGTGTGGCAGGGGGGGTGAACCCCACAAAGAAAAAGGAAAAAACACTAGAAAATTTTCCAAAAATCTTTTCCTAGTTAATAAATTTCATTTTTTTATTTATGTTGTGTCGTGTCTTCTATTTCTATACTACTTATGAATTAGCAATCATTGCAGATGCTAAGTCATTGGTCGTATATGATGCGTTGTGTGTATTCTCAAATCCTCTACCCTCCCCAAGATTAAACCCTGAGTACGCTACTGTCTACCACTGTTGACACAGTTATCGCGTGTTCTGAATTCAAATGAGGATTCTTTTATTTCTGCAGTCCCCTTTATTTTTTTTTAATTGCTTTGAATAGATATTAGCCACAGTACACGAATATACTGAAGAAAACAGAATTATAGTTTTTACTGAATATAAGAGAAATTATTTACCTCCAGAAAACAGCTGGTTGCACAAAAAAGATGAAAAGGTTATGAGAAATATCGTATAGAAGGACAGACTTTTTTCTGCAGAAATAAAGAAATTAAAACAGGTACGTTTTAGTGAGGAGTAAATCGATATAAGTTTTTTAAAATCAATTGACATGTTATTTTCTAAGGTACTTCTAACAGGATTTTCTATTTAATTAAGGAAAGCAGAATTAGGACTGAATTTTTTCTTTGCCAAAGGAAAGAGGAAAATAAGGAGGTGATTTTAATATGGTATGGTAGGGAGTCAGAACTATATAGAATTTATATGGAATGAGAGAGAAATTAGCCAAAACACTAAATTAGCTGTATACAAGACAGTATTCAAGCCAATTTTAACTTATGGATCTCAGAGCTGGGTCAGAAGTAAAACACTTGACCAAAGACTAGAGACCGCAGATATGAGAGTCCTAAGAAAGATTAGGGGCATGAACAGATAGCATCAATGGCAATATCATATTAAAAATTAGGATATTAGGAAAGGATATTAGGAACTTGACATTGTCAGCATCCAGGAATGCGTTAGGAGCTATTCTGAGGTAGTACTGTCACTTAAACAGAATGGGAGAGGAAAGATTAGCAAAACAAGTGTTCTCTGCCAGGTTGGTAGGAAAAAGACCCAGAGGAAGACCAAGATATAGGTGGATTGATACATACAAGTGCCTTAGAAGATAGAAATATAAGATCTGATAATGTTGGAGTCTTGACAGGTAACAGACTGATTTGGAGGAAACTTGTAGATAGGAAGTTAGTAATGATGTAATTTTTCATGTAGCACTATCATATCCTGTACACCCCTTGAGGGTATATATATCAGGAATTTGATGATGATGATTTTAATGTGGATAATTATGTGTGTGAGATGCTGTATAAAGACTATCATTCTTCAGATTGCAAAGATACAATAAATGCTTCTGTTAGTTTTTATTAATGGCAGTTGTTACCAGATTCCAGTAACTACCACTACAAGGTTGAGCTGTTTATTTCTGCAGTTTTCTCTCTCTCTCACTGGTTGGTAAAAGAAACCGGATGATTGAAAACTATTTTGCAAATGATTGTTGTTTTATTTGTTGTTGAATTTCCTTGAAATGTACATTGAGATAGATTACCATAATAATACTCTTTGTTTTCTGTTTCCTCATGAGATTACAGCACTTTATTTTGTTGAGCTCAACAGGCATTTCTTTTACATAGCCTGAATTAAATGAAAAAGTGAGACTAAAAACTTATTCTTTTAAAGTTGAACTTAAATATAGACTTATGTAGATACTTTTAAGGATATGGGTTTACACATAATTACTGCATGTATTAGATAATTCTAACTTTGTATAAGAAATATTTTAAAATGAGATTTCTTTGTACTGAATTGAACATTAATCTGAAATCAGTATTTTCTAAGGGGTAGTGTATTGGCAATTAAGCCAAAAAAATAAATAAGAAGAAAGTGATGATATAAATTATTACCAGCTTCTTGTTGATTTTTACAATACTATCCCAGAACTATAATTATACAGTAATACCACAGAATTCTATACACCCATTGAGGATATACACTAGGGAAACGATTATAAAAGATGTCAAGTCATAACGAGTTGGCGGCATTGTTTTTCTCATCAACTCCTGCAAAGAACTTCTCACTCACTCCATGCTTCTAGTCTTTTGTTTATTTATATATATATATATATATATATATATATATATATATATAGTTTAATCCTTTATCCAAGTGTAAGCAAACAAAGTTTGCTCCTGAAGTATCTTCAGAACTGAGGTAACTCGTGGTAAAGGTGGACCAAGCTATCATAACCCCTTGTCTTAGTATCTCCCGTAATGCAAAGCACATCTCCTTGCGGACATGTAAAGGGTGTCCCAAAATTCATGCAAGATTTAAATTTAGCGCCATTTGCGCGGTAAAGTGTTGCCAACGAGAAAAAAAAAGACAGCGTGACAGATGACAGTTTGGGGTTATTAAAAA
Source organism: Typopeltis vanoorti (assembly GCF_054136105.1). Classification (NCBI taxonomy): domain Eukaryota; kingdom Metazoa; phylum Arthropoda; class Arachnida; order Uropygi; family Thelyphonidae; genus Typopeltis; species Typopeltis vanoorti. The sequence goes on from NC_143563.1 coordinate 107,682,978, forward strand.
TGGAGCGCTACATGAAAGAACAACGCATTTTCATTGTTGAGCAATATTTTAAAAATAATGAAGGTTTGGCAGGTACAGTTGGCAATTTTCGTACAAAATATGGTCGGAATAGTGATTTAACTTCAACTGTGAAAAGATTAATTAAAAAATTCAAGGAAACTGGATCAATTAGTGATCTTATACACTCTGGCCATCCTTCAAGTCGTTCAACAGAAAACATCGAAGCAGTTCGTGAGAGTGTTGCTGAGAGTCCAGGAACATCAATTCAGCACCGTGGTCTTGAATTGGGAATTTCGAGAAGCTCTCTACAGCGTATTCTCAAGAAAGATTTGAATCTTTATGCTTACAAAGTTCAATTGACTCAAGAACTGAAGCCTACTGACCACACACAGCGAAGAGAGTTCGTTGAATGGATTATGGAACAACAACAAGTGGATGCTTATTTGTTGAACAAAATCATCTTCAGAGATGAGGCTCATTTTCATCTTGATGGCTTCGTTAATCGACAAAATTGTCGCATTTGGGGTTCAGAAAATCCACGAGTGATTGTTGAGAAACAAATGTATCCACAACGTGTCACTGTTTGGTGCAGATTTTGGGCTGGAGGCATCATCGGTCCATTCTTCTTTGAAAATGCAGCTGGTAAGGCAATAACAGTTAATGGTGCTCACTATCGCGACATGATAATCCAGTTTTTTGTGCCTAAATTGCAAGATATGGATGTGGACGACATGTGGTTTCAACAAGACTGTGCCACATGCCATACAGAGCCCGAGAAACAATTCAATTACTGCATGAGTCATTTCCTGGTCATGTAATTTCCCATTTTGGTGATCAGAATTGACCGCCCAGATCAAGTGACTTAACGCCGTTGGACTTTTTTCTTTGGGGTTTTTTGAAGTCTAAGAGTTATGCCAACAAGCTCACGACCACCCACGCCTTGAAGGAGGAAATTGAGCACTGTATCAACGAAATTCAGCCACATTTATGCAAAACGGTCATGGAAAATTTCGACAAAAGAGTGCGTATGTGCCAGCAAAGCCATGGAGGCCAATTATCCGATATGCTATTCCATGCATAACCCTATACTGTATACTTTATGAATCAATAAGAAATTACAATTTTTAATTCAAAACCTGCGTTTTCTATCAAAATTACTTCTTGCGTGGTTATGGATGTGGACGACATATGTTGTCCACATCCATAACCTGTATAATGCTATGCATTAAGGTAAAGGCCACTACCCAGATCGGTTTCGATCTTTATTGAAGTCTGTTCAGTAGGAGCCAGACCAAGAGGTGGTGATACTAAGGTAGAAGCAATGGAGAAGTCATATTTCAGGTGCAAACTTTGTTTGCTTACATTGGATAAAGGATTAAACTAAATTTATTATAGTCTAACCAAGTGGGGGAAAAAACTTCCAATAATCTTTCTCTAAATCCAGAGTAATTTAATAGTAAGGTGAAACACCTTTTGGTAACTCGTATAGGTAAATATGACTCCTCCATTGCTTCCACTTTAGTATCACCACCTCTGGGTCTGGCTCCCACTGATGAGACCTCAATAAATGTCGAAACAAGTCTGGGTAGTGGCCCTTTTCTTAACGCATAGCATTATACATGTACGCAAGGAGATATTATTATTACGGGCAACTCCAGGGAGTCATTAGACTCATCGAGGGAGGCCCCAAATCATATTCATCACAACTATTTGACATTCATACAGTATCTATCATACCTCGCCTTAAACTCATTCACTGTCACAGCATCCACCACAGACTCAGGGAGCGCATTCCACTCATTCACTACTCTAAAAGTAAAGAACCCAGCTCTAACACCTTTACTAACCACACTTTTGCCCAGTTTCCATGGATGTCCCCTAGTCCTCCCACAACCAGCCCTGTTCTCAAAAATATCTTCTGAATTAATTTTATAGAAACCCTTCAGTAATTTGAATGTCTCAATCATATCTCCCCTCCTCCGCCTATCAACCAATTTTTGCAACCCACAAATCCTCAACCTGTTCTCATACGGTTCATTCCACAGACCTGCTATCATCTTGGTCACTCGCCTCTGGATCCTCTCACCTCCTCCCCATCAAGAAGAAACCTAGGTGACCAAATCTGAGCACAGTAGTCTAGATGGGGCCTTATCAAGGCTCGATACAGAGGAACAATAACCTGCTTGTCATCGTATTCTTCAGCAACCAAGTGATTTGATGAGCTGTTTTGGTCACTTTTGCAATGTGTCCCCTAAATTTCAATTCCTTATCTACCAACACTCCTAAATCTCGTGCCTCATCAATTTCCTGGAGCACGGTTCCACCAATGCAGTAAACTGCCGCCAATCTTTTCACCCCAAAATGCATAACCTCACATTTTGCCACATTAAACTGACATCCATTCTCCTTAGCCCAGACCTCCAATCTATCCAAATCATCCTGCAAAATTTTGACGTCATCTGCATTCACTATTGCCCTACCCAACTTCGCATCATCCGCAAACAAATTAACTGTTCCTCTCAGATCATTTCCTATATCGTTTATGAACAAATTAAACAGCAGTGGTCCAAGAACAGATTCCTTGTGGTACACCACTAGTCACAGGCCGTCTTGTGGACTCTACTCCCGAGTAAACCACTCTCTGACATCTCTCCGTCAACCACCCTCCTATCCATCTCACCAACCCTATGTCCATTCCCATATGCTGCAATTTACTGATTAGAATTCCATGTGGAATCCTGTCATGTCATGTGGAATCCATATGCTTGCATTATGGGAGATACTTAGACAAGGAGTGATGAGAGCTTGGTCCACCTTTACCACGAGTTGCCTCAGTCCTATTATGAGTTGGCTAAGGTTTTTTACTAGTTTTTTAATTCATTTTTATTTATTTTTACACAATCTGAAAACCGTTCTAGAGACTTTGTTTCCAAAAATCTTTTCCTAGTTAATAAATTTCATTTTTTTAAAATTTATGTTGTGTCGTGTCTTCTATTTCTATACTACTTATGAATTAGCGATCATTGCAGATGCTCAGTCATAGGCACAAACTTTGTTTGTGCCTATGACTTGATTTTTATTTAGTTTAATCCTTTATCACTTGGATAAATTTAGTTTAATCCTTTATCACTTGGATAAATTTAGTTTAATCCTTTATCACTTGGATAAATTTAGTTTAATCCTTTATTCACTTGGATAAAGGATTAAACTAAATTTATTCTAGTCTAACCAAGTGGGAAAAAAACTTCCAATATATATAAGACCTATTCCAGAAAAGAAGAAAAAAAAAAGGGCAATAAAGGTCAATCATCAAACTGAGTACTCATATCAGATTTTGCAAAAAAATATGAGAAAGAGTAAGAGCAAACTTCTTTACCTGGAGGCATACCTACAATGGGGATTCTACCACTTTCAGTCCAGCACACCATCACAACCCAACTTTGGATCCAATTCATGTCGAAGTTAGGAGAAACTGATGTAGTCATTCTTGCATTTCCTGGCCTCTCACTAAACTACCATCTTATTAAGTTTAGTCTACCTTTTGCAGTTAGCTCTTTGGCCATTCACTTTGTTCTGGTATATATATGGCTTTCTCTCCTTGAGACTGCACCATGAATGACAGAACCCCAGGATTCCAAACTATTACTCAAAATCATCTGAAACAGTATCTTACTGTACAATTGCTGATGAGTCAATCCTGTACGCCATTCTAAACAATCCCTGCCTTGGCAGTAAGAGTGCTAAAGCAAACTAATGAAAAAAAAAAAAAAAAAATTTCAGCATATCCCAACTGACTCGAAAAAAACTTTTTCTGTCTGCTTTCCAGTAGCAGACAGTGCAGTTTGCCATCTGCAAAAAAAAAAAAAAAAAAAAAAAAAGCAAATCCTAATTTCCAGGTGCCAAATGTAGACAACTTACCTCCTGCTTACACAACACAGTACTCTAGTCTTCTGTTGTCTAGGCAACATTACTGGGCAAAACTAACACTTCTAGCTTCCATACCTCTCAAATCTAGATACTATCATAACATAACCCCAAACCTGACTCTTCTCTTTGAACTCCTGCATAGATGACAACAGCAAATTACTGCCTACTATACCAAAACAAGTCACTCATGCCTTGTCTGGCCTTTCACCAAAAAAAAAAATAACAAGGGAGTTATTAGTGTAAAAACCAATGAGGATTTTTCTGATGTCCTTATTGCAAAAGATCTGATGTCAGTGAGCAGTTTGGGGGATTGCAGGAGGTGATCTCTTTATCTAACAAAAGTTGGAGAGAAAAACTGATGGCAAGAGGTTTTTTTTTTTTTTTTTTGTGATGTTGCCATCAGAAAGTGTGTTTAGGTGTAAGAGAAAGAGAGATGAAAACAAGGAAGGGCAGAAGTTATGCCCAACATCTTTAGTGAGGGACCAAAAGACAGAAGGCTTGATTACCAGTTAAGCAGGAGGCAAACTTATTGCATTTCATCCTTATAAATCTTTGGTTTGCTGATTTTTTTTTACTCATTTCAGGCAACAGTGCAAACTGAATGAGAATCTGAAGTTCAACATGAATTATTAAGCATATGCTGTATTATTATTGGACTGCAGAAGCACATTTTGTAGAGAACACTCGAGGCTTGGATAGAGGTTGGAATTTGCAATGGAATGAAGATGATTACTTTCTCTTGATTATTCGTTGCAAATGCTCATTTTAATGCTATAAGTCTTTGCATGCTAGTCTCATTTCTTTACCATTTTCTCTTTTCTCAGCCACCAGAGTTTTTACAACTTTGATCCTCTAGTTTGTTTAGTTATATAATTTTACTGCTCTCCTCCAAAATATGCTGTGATATCCTGGCAAACGACTTTGGCTTTGTCATATTCCATTTCTTAATCAGAATTTTAGTTAATGGAAAGTTAATTTACAAACATATTTCTTTTAATGAAAAATCTATAATTCTTCAGACTTGTCCATAATTTTTGTATATATATTTTTTTCCTTGTTTACCTTGGTACTGCTAATTTGGATACAGTTATGATAAAGAAATGATAATATAAGGAGCATTTTATAATAACATTGTATAGGGAAAATATTCTTCTTATTCCTTCCCTCCTCTTTTACCTTGCGGTGTCGAGGATTTTTCTACATTTAACAGCTACTGTATCGAGGATAAGGTGGTTAGCCCTGTGCCTCCCAGTGAGTCCTATGTCTGTAGATGCATGTGTTCACAGGCTGGTTTGCCTGTTCTGGGGGACGAAAAACCCAAGTTTCTGGATGAAAAAACCCTACCTCTGTATGAGACCAGTTAACTCATCTTTAAAGGTTCCTCACATCACTGACAAGAATTGAACTCAGGTCTTTATTATTATTATGTGACACCTCCAGGGAGTCCAAAGACTCATCGAGGGGAGGGCACCTACTCTACAATTCTGTCTCCACCAACTATGCCTAACCGCAACCACACCAATGCCATCTACTGCCTACCACCACTAGTATTTCCACAGACAATTACAAACATACATGCCCATGGTAGGATTCAAACCCACAGCCTTTTGGATGGGGAGTGGATGCACTAACCGCTCGGCCAACCAGGTGGCTCTTTCCGATCAAAAAGGTCTTTCTGACCAAAGGGTTTCTATACTGACTGAGCTACGGAGGCTAAAAATATTCAGTTTTAGAAATAACCGAACTTTTTTGTATATGATTTACAGCCTCAAAAAGGTTGTAATGTTTAGTACATTAGTACCATGAATGGAATAAGGTATGTATTTTGCTTGTTTGGTGTTATATTTATATAAAATAAATAAAATATGTTATATATTTTATATAATCTGGAAACCCTGCTCTAGAGATCAAAGGTAAAACTTTTTCAGGCCACTTCAGCCTCTAATAAGCAGGGATGTAGTCTTGCAATAAACTATCTTTCACCTAAAACATTCCCAAACATAAATGGCCAAGAGTGTGATTCAAACCTGTACCCTGTTTGCTGGAAAGCAGGTACACTGTACACAGTTGGCCAATCTGGTCAAATGTTTTTAGCATATGTACAGATAATTTTATCTTAATTTTGGAAGTAAAATAGTTCACGTGAAACTACTCAGACATTAAGAGCAATCCAATATCAACTTTCTGCAAGCCAGAAAGTAACACTATTGGTTTCAAATTACTTTGCTTATAAAAGTGGAATTATTTCTCATTTAGTTAAAAGAAAAATTATCAATTTCTGAACCAAAAATTGATTTAACAATGCAAATTGTTAGGCGGCGTTGGTGAATAAGTTACTCCAAACTTGTGCTCCCCAGTTTACCGTTATTGCAAGTGTTTCTTCACCGAACTTAACCATCAAACGAAAACCGTAACAGCGGGTGCTGAGCAGCAGAATACTCCAGTACAACCTGTAAGTACTTATAGTGTATTAAATCGGCTATCCTTCCAATTAAAAATCAGTCACGTGTAAGTGCTCACGATGCCTACCGTATGCAGCAAAGATGGCAGCATCAAAATCAAACGGCGAACAAGCGTCGCATGTCTCGCCAGCACAGTGCTGTTGATCGCCGCCGACAAACCTATTACATGCCGCAGCTGCAAAACTGGTGTCACAGGCAGAAAAATGGGCATATTCTGCGAGTTCTGTTGCCACTGGCTGCATGCTTCCTGCGCGAAAATAGACGAAGCTGCGCAAAAGCTACTTATCGAACTTAACCAGCTGTTCTTCTGTTCGCTGTGCCTCCCGTCGGTAAAACAACTTCTGAACATAGGTCAACGTGTTGAAAACCTCAAACAGCACATCAATGCTTTAAATGAAACTTTCACCTCCAAAATACGTGAAGTTGAAGCTAAGCTAGAACAAATTGAAATCCAGCGCAACGCTAGCTCTACTTCGCCAGCGAAAGAACTTCACGATCTAATCGCATCAACAGCAAACAACTTGATGGAGACTAAACACAAAAAACTATGCCATCCTTCTGCCCTTCCTGAAGGAAAACGGAAAATCATTACAAGAGGACATCAACAAACTAGCTGAAGAATGCAACATCAATCCTAAGAATATCGTCAGGTGCCATCGTTTCGGGCCTATAAATAAAAGGAAGGACGGAACGAACTTTCCGTGCCTAATAAAAGTGACTCGTGACATGCCGACAAGCACATCAAAAATAATAACAGCAATCAACAACAAGTTAAAAAGATACCTGTCCCCAATCACGCATACGTGCACAATCAGACTTATCATTTGCACAAAGAGAACAAAGATGCCAGCCTCGAAGACAACTCGAAGAAAAACGTACAAATAGTGACAACAGTTGGTCCATCAACTACAGACAAGATAAACTGGTGAAAAAACCAAGTGATGCCACTAGCAGCCACCATAGAGACCAGAATGCAGGCACCACATAGGAAATGTGCAAGACCCATGCAGTCCAAGATATGACTCACAACTATACATCCACATCACCAACATCCATGACCTAAACTCCAAACTAAATAGTGTCCACTACCACCTACAGTCTACCAAACCCCACCTACTCTTCCTGGCAGAAACTCAAATCTCGCCTCCCACCAGCAGCACTTATCTCAACCTTCCAAACTAGATACTCTTTAACAACTTTAGTTCTAAGGGTGGTGTCTGTGCATACATCCACTCTGACATACCTTGCCAGAGAGCATCCAACATAGAATCACCCAACTTTCACCTTCTTTGGTTGAAAATATCCCTTCCCCATTCAGTCCAATTCATCTGCTGTCTCTATCATTCCCCCAACACAACTACCCTGAGCTCTTTAATTTCCTCTCACTAAAATTCGACTTTCTCCAATCCCATAATAGATTTAGTTTAATCCTTTATCCCAGTGAGAGCAAACAAAGTTTGCGCCTGAAAATATCTTCAGGACTAAATATAGTGTTGTACTATCTTATCCAGTAAGTAGTTCAACACCAAGGCAACTCGTGGCAAAGGTGGAGCAAGCTACCAGGCACTTCTAACCCAGTATCTCCCATAATGCAAAACACATTTCCTATGTGGATATGTATACTGTTATGCATTAAAGGGATTGGCCATCTACCCAGACTAGTTTCGACCTTTATTGAGGTCTCTTCAGTGGGAGCCAGGCCCAGAGCTGGAGATACCAGGCAGAAGCAGTAGCAAGTCATCTGTGCCTATGGGAGTTGCCAAAAGGTTTATCACCTTTTTTAAAAATTACTCTGGATTTAGAGAAAGATGTTGAAAATTTATTTATCACTAGGTTAGACTATAATAGATTTAGTTTAATCCTTTATCCCAGTGAGAGCAAACAAAGTTTGCGCCTGAAAATATCTTCAGGACTAAATATAGTGTTGTACTATCTTATCCAGTAAGTAGTTCAACACCAAGGCAACTCGTGGCAAAGGTGGAGCAAGCTACCAGGCACTTCTAACCCAGTATCTCCCATAATGCAAAACACATTTCCTATGTGGATATGTATACTGTTATGCATTAAAGGGATTGGCCATCTACCCAGACTAGTTTCGACCTTTATTGAGGTCTCTTCAGTGGGAGCCAGGCCCAGAGCTGGAGATACCAGGCAGAAGCAGTAGCAAGTCATCTGTGCCTATACGAGTTGCCTTGGTGTTGAACTACTTACTGGATAAGATAGTACAACACTATATTTAGTCCTGAAGATATTTTCAGGCGCAAACTTTGTTTGCTCTCACTGGGATAAAGGATTAAACTAAATCTATTATAGTCTAACCTAGTGATAAATAAATTTTCAACATCTTTCTCTAAATCCAGAGTAATTTTTAAAAAAGGTGATAAACCTTTTGGCAACTCCCATAGGCACAGATGACTTGCTACTGCTTCTGCCTGGTATCTCCAGCTCTGGGCCTGGCTCCCACTGAAGAGACCTCAATAAAGGTCGAAACTAGTCTGGGTAGATGGCCAATCCCTTTAATGCATAACAGTATACATATCCACATAGGAAATGTGTTTTGCATTATGGGAGATACTGGGTTAGAAGTGCCTGGTAGCTTGCTCCACCTTTGCCACGAGTTGCCTTGGTGTTGAACTACTTACTGGATAAGATAGTACAACACTATATTTAGTCCTGAAGATATTTTCAGGCGCAAACTTTGTTTGCTCTCACTGGGATAAAGGATTAAACTAAATCTATTATAGTCTAACCTAGTGATAAATAAATTTTCAACATCTTTCTCCAATCCCACTTTCCCAACAGCAAAATCATCCTCATAGGAGATTTAAACGTCCACAACACTAGCTGGCTTTGCTCCTCCAGTTATACAGATCTTGCAGGCAGAGAGAGACGCTGAAACATTTGCCATCACTAACGACCTTACACAACTTGTCCAGATGCCACCCAGAATACCAGATAACCCAAATCACTCCCCAAACACCCTAGATCTCTTCCTCACCAATGACCCCTCCAAATACACAGTGAAAGTAGTGAGCCCCCTGGGCAATTCTGACCACAACCTAGTGCTCATCTCCTCCCCCATGCAAGAGTAGTTTGGCACTATAACAGTGCCAAGTAAGTGAGAAAACCTCTGCAACTTCTATGCCGCATTCCCATGGTTGGACTAATGCTTCTGGCCTTGCAACCCAAACATATGCACCAAGCTTATTACCAAAGTAATCCTCACCACCATGAATACATACATTCCACACAGCACTCTGAACTGCTATTCAGTAACGAAACTCTGGTTCTCCAAAAGATGTGCCAAGGCTGTAGAGATGAAACAACAGACATACCACAACTCGCTGAAATCAAAAACCTCATCCTCCTTCAAAGCTTAGACCGAAGCCCGTAATAGATGCAAAAAAACAACCAACGCTTCCAAAACAGAGTTTGAAAAAGCAAAAAGCAGGAAACTAGCAACCAAGCCTTTTGGTCTCTCGCCAAAGCAATTGGCCATAACTTCTGTCCAACACTATTCCCACCCCTATCATGCCCAGATGGCTCTACTGCATCATCAACCATAGAAAAAAAACAATCTTCTGGCTTCATACTTTGCTTCAAATGCATGCATAACTGACGATGGTAAATGTCCCCCAACCATTCCAGACACCCAACATACAATGCTCCCTATATCCTTTTGCCAGGATGAGATCAGAAAAATACTGTCCAAATTAGACACAAAAAAGTTGTTGTTGAAACCCTTCAAACATCAATTTGTTGATGTTTGAAGGGTTTCTGAACTTGAGTGTAGCACGTTGAGGGTCTTGATAATTATGAGGATCAAAGACTCATAAAAAAGGACTGATTCAGTACCACAGCACTCCAACACATGGAGATCTATTCAGCAAGCAACAACTATGCTGTGAAGTGGAACACCAGTGCTGCCTCATAAGCATGAGAATGGGAAGTGATCCCCAGTGCAAGCTGCCAGACAAAAATTATGTTAATTTTCTTAGACAAGATGATACGTATTGTAGATCTTTGACATAATTTACATATTTGTAAAAAATATTGATTTTTTTTACATGATTCTTTGAAATTCTTCAATGAATAAGCACTTGTTATGTTTGTTTTGATGTCTATCTATCTAAATGTAAGCAAGTTACTCCTGGCTAAACAATTTCATTCAAATTTCGAGTGCTTCAGAAAAATTTGCCAAGTCATCTATTATTTTGTTGTAATTTAATCATTTCTGAGGAGAAAGTGATGAAATGTTTTGAAATCATCAGGCCAGATGGAAATTAATAAAATATTTCAACCTTGGTTTCAATTATGACTATCATACAGTTAAATTGAACAAAAAATGTCAACAGTATATATGCCAAAAATAACTTCAGATCCTCTTTGTATAACAATAAATACTGCCCAATACAAAAATGCTATTATGTACCTAAGTTCATGTTATAATGCATTGATATAAGGAAGAGACAATGCTTTATGTGATTATTGTTAATACTGTAAAAAGATCATGGGAAACATACTTTTTACCCATCTATGGTACTTACATACTACAGGGCACCTAAACACCCTCTCATGGATGGGATCAACATATATATATATATATATATATATATATATAAAACTACTTAATTTTTGGTGCTAGTATAGCACTAAAAATGAATTCCACTTTCCAATTCTAGGATGGTTCACCTGGCAATTATGAATTTTGCAATATTTATGGATAAGGAATGTCTAAGGGTCTGAATAGTATTTAACATATTAGAAAGTAATCTTTTTTTTTTTCCCCATTGTATAAAGCTAACATATCCTCAGGTCTTTCTGACTTACTTAGAATGAAATATTCATATAGGGAAATCATCCACATTTTTATCAGGCCAGATGGAAATTAATAAAGTATTTCAACCTTGGTTTCAATTATGACTATTATACAGCTAATTGAACAAAACGATGTCAACAGTATATATGCCAAAAATAACTTCAGATCCTATTTGTATAACAATAAATACTGCCAATACAAAAATGCTATTATGCATTTTTGTTTCTTCAAGATCTGCCATCAGTAAAAAAATTGCATGATTGAGAAGACTAAGATCTGTTACTCCCTGCTCCTTTTTTTTTTGAGGTGAGAGAGGAACAAGTAGACCTTTGTCTCCTTCTGAAACCTGAAGTATCAGTTCCTGACTAAATAAGTAGTGACTTGATCAGTCATGAAGCTTTGCAATGTAGGGAGGTGGGGGGGGGTAAGAAATCAGAACTTATAAGTGACTAAACAAAGTATATCTCTAGCAAAGGATGTCCAGTGAAATCTTATTAGTGGGATAGGGAAAATACTATATTTTATATAGACCTGGTGAGTGCAACTATGACAATTCTATATATATTTTTTTATTATTTTATTTTATCAGGGCTTGTGTGCTGTTAAATAACTGAAGAGAATTCTTTAGTCTCTTATTGATAAACATGAAAATATTTATTATTAGACATTTTGCAATAAACTATAAATATATCAATTTATATATACAATATTAAATTTATATAGGATACAATAAATAGTAAACAGTATATTTTTATTACCTGGGCCTTGACTGCTGCTAAATGGATATGTGCCACCTGAAGATCAAATCGCTTAAGACTAATATCTTCCTGAAGTTCATTGGCTTTATTATACAAAAAAGATTCTAAACTCCTATAATAATAAATTAAAAAAAAAAAATTAATACAGTACCTAGTGCACAAAAAATGTACTTTACTAATTAATAAAATATATTAACAACAATTAAAATGCGTGTTTTTAAACAAGACAAGCTAAGTTTTGGATAAAATTTTCACTTATGTCAAATGGAGACAAAGCAGCTGGACAGTAGTGTAATGAATGATTATAAAGTGAACAAGAAGTCAGAGGAAGAAAGAGCAAAACAGCCGAACAGATGAGAATGAGGTAATAGAGAGAAATGAAAATATGAAAGGAGAAATGAAAGATAGACAGGAAATAAAGGTAGAGAAATAGAGCACAAGGAAAGTGGATGCCTGAAAGCAGAAGTGAATGTGTCCAGGAGAATGGTTAACATAAGAAGGAATGGACTCAAATGCGAGATGTAAGATGAGTATGGGTAAATATGGGATAATGAATAATAAAAATGAGCAGGCAGGGGCATGTGTGAAGTCAAGCTGAGAGGTAATATGGGTAAGATCATTTATACAGCTAAAAATGAAATGCTATACTATTTATGAATTTATAAAGAGTATCGGAAATAAAGGAGACAAAACTGTTGCAGCACTGACTGAGTTCATTTATCCAAATGATTTTTAAAATACCTGAAATGTGGTTGGATGAGAATAATATTCTGAGAGGAATAGAAATGGAAGGGTGCAATTTTTTTAGGATGATAAAAAGAGTAAGATGGTGCAAGGTAGGAAAAGAATGCTGCTGGTGATAGCAAGAGGATTATGACCATAAAAGATGGAGATACATGGGAGAAATAGTGGCAGTGGTTTTGAAACAGTGCAGTATGATGTGGAGTTTGACAACATCATATATTTAGTTCATGTTGCTATAGACTGGAGAATGTACAAAGTGAAGATCTATGAGTTACCAAACTAGCTTAGTGAAGAAGAGAAAGGCACTATGGGCGATTTTAATTATAATGGAAGGAAGAGGGAATACAAAAAAAGAGTTTCTCAAGGGATAATGACCTTAGGCAATATACAACAGAGTATCAGAATTGAATCTTAGATCTGACACCAACTGTGACCTGGTTGATTAAGTGGTTAGCAAGTATGCATCATTTATGTTGTTTGTAGAAAGAAGGATGTTATTTGATATGGTGACTCTATAATAAAAACATGCTATTAATGAGCAAGTTATAACTTTGATTTTTTCTATAGCAAAAAATTAAGAATATAAAGGAAGCAATTCAAAAACAGAAAAGAAAAGTAAACAAGATCGTAATTGTAGTAGGTACTAATGACTTAACTATCAATAAGTTCAGTATGGAAGAGGGCATGAAAGGTTTGTTGGAAAAGGGGAGAGTGAACATTAAGAAAGTGAAAATAGTATTTTTATTATTATGGGCAACTCCGAGGAGTCCTTAGACTCATCGAGGGAGACCCTAAACATCATATCAAGAACAACTATTTGGCATTCGCACAGTATCTATCACACTCTGCTTTGAATTCATTTACAGTCATGCATCCACAACAAACTCTAGAAGCTTATTCCACTCATACATCACTCTCCAAGTAAAAAACATAGTTCTAACACCCTTGCTAACTACACTTGCTCAGTTTCCATGAATGGCTCCTAGTTCTCTCATCACCAGCTGTTCTGAAAAATGTCCTCTGAATTAATCTTGTAAAAACCCTTCAGTAATTTGAATGTTTCAATCATATCACCCCTTTTCCACCTATCAACCAATTTCTGTAACCAGATGTTCAACCTGTTCTCGTAAGGTTTATTCCATAGACCAGCTATCATCTTGGTCACTCGCCTCTGGATCCTCTCTACCTCCTCGCCATCAGGAAAAAAACCCAGGGGCCCAACCCAGACCTGGGCACAGTAGTCAAGATTGGTTTTATCAAGGCTCGATAAAGAGGAACAATAACTTGCTTATCTCTGCTCGTCAAAGTATTCTTCAGTAACCAAAACCGTGCTGTCCTCCATTCAGTATCTATCCATTCCTGTATTTTGCTCTTGACTAATATCTCCAAAACCTTGACAACGATTCCTGATATGCTGATTGAATTACCATTCAATCAGCATATCAGGAATCCAACAGCAGTCTTGGAATCTACTTTATGCAATGGAACTATTTTCCGCTCTTTCCACCCACTCGGAACTAACCCAGAGCTGAGACTTAAATTAAACAATATGGTCAAGGGAACTGACAACTGCTTTGCTGCTTCACATAAGAGTCGAGCTGGTATACCATCCAATCCCACAGATGTATTTACATTAAGATTTTGTAATATACTATTCACCTCCATTTCATTCACTTCAATTCCTGTATCAGCCATTCGTTCTCTCATTATCACACCCTGGATGAGATGATATACTTTTGCAAAGTGTTCGCTTTGTAATTCTACTATTTCAGCAGATTCAGTTACCTCCCTCATTGGCATTCCTTAGAATCATTTTGCCATATGCATTTTTTCTTTTACTTGTAGCATATCGAAAGAACTGTTTGGGATTCTCTTTAGCCTGCGTTGCTAACTTCCTTTCATAATCTGCTTTTGCTTTTCTTACCACACTAGTTACCCTTCTGGCCTGTGTCTTGTAATGTTCAAGTGCCTGCAGGTCACCTTTCTCCTTAAATTTCATCCACAATTGTTTCTTTTTTTTGCAGCTCAAGCTTAATGGTGTTATTCATCCATTTGACTTCCACTTGATTTACTCTCCAGACTCTAGGTATGCAGTCAGCCATTACCTCCCTCAAATGCTCCTTAACCACTTCCCTTGCACTTCACATCAACATCCAGCCTTTGCACTTCATATCAACATCCAAGACCTTGCAATTTAACATGCCATGGCACTGATCCAAGCAATCTCCTAAGCTTGTCATACTTACCAGCCCGGTAATTCCACATGTACCCTGTCTTAATTAAAAATTCCACACATTTAGCCACTTCCCAGGTCAAGATCTTATGATCACTCTCACCAATTGGTGGCAATATGGTCATATTCATAATGGTCAATTTCTCAGATGCAATTACTAGGTCAAGCACTCCCAAACCCCTAGTATATTCCATTACATGCTATATCAGATAGTTATCCCTTAGTAACTGCATAAAATTCATTTCTTTCCTCCCATTTGTCCTCTCCTCCCTCCAATCAATGTTACCATAGTTGAAATCCCCCATAATAATTACCTGTCCTCCATTGAGTCTATCTGCCAATGCATAATGTCTCCATCATCTATTCCTGGTCTATAGCAGCACCCAACTGTAAATTTTTTTCTGCTGACCCCAATTCTCACACCAGATAGCCTCAAATATGCTATTTTCACTATCCTGAAATTGAACTGCAAACAATGAGAACAGAAGTTCATCAGCTATCATCAATAACACTCCTCCCCCCATTCTTTTCTCTCTGTTTTTCCTGAACACATCCTCTCCTAAATATATCATCTTCTTTGTAACTTTTTATATTTGGTCATATTAACACTAAGTATGAGATATTTTCCTTTTGGATTTATTAGTAGACCATAGTTATTCATAAATATACAGTTGTCAACAAGTTTAGCCAGCTAATTCTGTCTGGCTTCTTCAGGACAAGAAAATAGGTACACTAACGTTTACTGGTAAACAAGAAGAATGGAGTAACAACAGTTAAATTAATTAACACTTAAATGACACATAACATCAAGAGCATGGAATGTGGGGTCTTAGTCATTATTTGTTGATCGCTTTTTAGTTTTCTGTGAAATTAAATTCTGCTAAGCTTAGTGAATTTATTAAGCTTTTCCAAATGTCTTTCAGTATCATGCTTGATTTCTGTTTAGATTATCTCTTGTCCAGAGTACAACTGCAGCTTCTTTAAAGTTTCTACAACTGAAATCTTCAATGTAAGGCATGGAGCTGTTATCCCAATCGATGGAGTGGTTCGAAATCGAGGAATGATGGGCTAATCCTGAGGTTTCTGTTGTTGATGATATCCCCTATATGTTCTTCTTTTCTGATTTCTACGCTTCTTGATTTTGGTCTATATAATTCAGTCCTTAGGAACATGGGATGTTATATACACCTGCGTACTTGTAGAAGGTAATACTGTCTTTAGGAGTTCTTAATATGTGTTGTGTAGTTTGAACAGGTTTGAAGGCAATCCTGATGTTCAAAGACCTCATGAGTTTTGCTATTTTTGTTGAAACTGAGCCGGCATAAGGTATGACAATGTCAACTGCGTGACCGGAGGTTGTTTCTGTGGGTTGTTTCTATGGAGAATCTTTTGGATAACCATTGAAAGAATTCATCAAGCAGATCTTTTTCTTCTGAGATATTTTTTTCCTCTATTTTTAAGATATGTATAATGCTAAGTTTTCGTGCATGATGGCAAGAAGATTTGAAGTGCAGATAATGTCCAGTGTCTGTAGGTTTGCTGTAGATTGTGAGCTTGATTTGTCCATTCTCTCTCTCTCTCTCTCTTTTTTTTTTTTTTTTTTTTTTTTTTTTTTTTATTAGTGTGTCCAGAAAAGGTAATTGATTGTTATTTTCCAGCTCTAATGTGAACTTGGTTTTTTGGTGGAAAGAGATTATTTTTTTAAGGAACTCATGTAAGGCATTTTCTGTATCTTTCCAAATAATGAAGACATCGTCTACGTATCTCCACAAGACTAATGGCTTCAGATTTATTTTGGAGAGGATGTCAGCTTCTAGTTTTTCCATGAACAGATCTGCACAAGGAAGTGACAAGAGACTGTCCATGGCTAAGCCATCAAGTGGTCCATATATTATATTATTTACTTTAAAATAGTTTGATTTGAGACAATGGCAGAAAAGCTGAGCAATGTCATGTGGATAGAGATTTTCTATGATCTTGATAATATTTTCAATTGGTACGTTTGTGAATAATGACACTGCGTCTAGGCTTGCAAGTATGTCTGTATTTGCGATGTTAATACCTTTTAATTTTTCAATGTAATGCTTAGAATTGTTTATAAAAGAGTCCGATTTCTTTAAATTATCTTTCAAAAGACTGGCTAGGTATTTGGCTAGTAGATATGTTGGAGAATTTCTACCGTCGACGATCGGGCAGAGTGGAACTCCAACTTTGTGAACTTTTGGTGCACCATATAAGCGTGGCAGTAATGGGTGTAGAGATTTTAGATTTCGCTGTAATTCCGAAGGCCATGTAGTCATGTTATGTATTAGGAGATTAGTCTCTTTTTGGTTTCTCATGGTTGGATCTACATCTAATACGTGATAGGTAGACGTTGAAACTAAATCACAGATCTTCATTATATAATCTTTAGTATTCATAATAACTGTTGAGTTGCCTTTGTCTGCTTTTGGGATGATAATATCTGTTCTTTCTTAGGTTTGAGAGGGCTCTTCTTTCAGGAGTTAAATTACATTTCGGTGGTTTTGATAGTGATCTTATATCATTTTAGTCTTATATCATTTGCTACTGTTTCTGAGAATGAAGAAAGTCCTTTTTCAAATGATGCAAATGAAATCTATTTTTGGGATGTGATTTGGAGATATGGCGAAGTTGAAACTTTTTTTTTTTTAATATATCTGATTCCTGTTTAGAAAGAGTGGTCCAAAAGGTTGAAAATAACTTTATCATCCGGGAGACATGGTCTAGAGTTGCATTTTCTTTGATAAAGTCTATCAAATTTTTTAATTTGCGATTCTTTACTGGATCGAAAAACTTTGTTGTAACTATTTTGCAGATATATTAAAAAAAGGTTTCAACTTCGACATAGCTTCAAATCACATCCCAAAAATAGATTTCATAAGCAACATTGAAAAAGGACTTTCTTCATTCTCAGAAACAGTAACAAATGATATAAGATTAAAAAGCACCATCATCCTTTCTACCTCAAAACCACCAAAATGTAATATTACCTCCTCTGAAAGAAGAGCCCTGTCAAACCTAAGAAAGAACAAAGATATTATCATCCGAAAAGCAGACAAAGGCAACTCAACAGTTATTATGAATACTAAAGATTACATAACGAAGATCTGTGATTTAGTTTCAGACATGTCTACCTATCACATATTAGATGTAGATCCAACCATGAAAAACCAAAAAGAGACTAATCTCTTTTGCTAATGATATTGGATTACTTGAATCGAGTTAGAGTTTAAACCTATGATTGCATTACTACTACCAACAGTATTTTGTAAAAATAATCATAATTAAAATTCTGAATATTTTTACGTATTGTTTATGTTAGTATGTTTATTAGTTTTGTTTTCATAACAAGCATTTTCGGCACTTGCGATGTGCCCATTATGGAAATTGTTTTGTTAAAAGTGATATGTAAAGCAGTTGAAAATTTATGTACTTACCGGATTTTAATAGTTGTGTTACTTTAAACAAATTTAGTATGGTTTGAAATATTAAGTTTTGTGTTTTATGAAGACATTCTCTCTTGTCGCTAACGGAGACAGCATGTCAGCCATTTATACCTAACTTTCTCGCTTGCCACTTTCGAGGAGTGCACATGCTCGCCGAGAAGTTTGATGTGTGATTGACAGCTGACAAGAAAGCGTTCGGTATCTGAGTAACGGCTGTAAACAAGATAGCGTTCGGAAGGAATTTAGAACACAGGCCGGCTTATATTTAGGCTCGGAGGAACTTAAGTTTTTTTATGTGACAGTCAGAAGAAAATTAATAGTATATTCCGAAAAAGGAATCGTAGAATTATTAAGTTTAAAGTGGAATAAGTATTGATAAATAAAAGGGAAATATTGCTATAGGCATTTTAAAAGGAATATTGGAAGAAACGCTATTTGAAAGATTTATAGTAGGTTCCGAAAAGGGAATCGTAGAACTGTAAATTTCTTTTAAGTCGAAGAGTTAAGACTGTCATTAAGCATTATGAATAAAATAAGAAATTGCTATTCATGTTCTAAAGGAATGTTCGAGAAAACTCTGATTAGGAAGTTTCATCTGTCTTAAGGACGCCGGATTTAACTATTATTTCTACTGGAAAGGAGACAGAATTGGGTCAGGAAAAATTAAATGTGTGCTACATGAGTGAAGAAAAAGGAGCCTGTGAAAATGAAGAATAAAGTCATATATCTTCGGAAAAGGGCCTTGACAAAGAAAGAAACTGGCTATGAACATTTTGTCATTGTGAAAACAAAGTGTTTAGTCTAGTCTTAAGTGTAAGTTTATTTTTAAAAGGCCTTGGATCCAATCAATTTGTAGTTAGTTATGTAATATTTGTTTGAAGTGTATATATATTGTTTTTGTTATATTAAATGTGTTTATTTTGTATTTTGGTCTTGAGTCAGTGATTATTTGGATTCTGAAAGAGTTAAGGTCATTGCACCAATTGGAGTGAACCCTTGTGCATATAATAATATATAGGTACACTCGGTAATAAATTAAAAATAATTGTTAGAAACACAGATCATCTCTATGGTAGGATTAAATATTAAGATAATATCTATGAATATCTCCTCAATATAAAAATCCACCAATTATTAACAGTTTCATGTGGCAGTGAGTTTGAAGCCATCTGGTGTGAGGGAGATTCTAACATGATCAATTACATAGCGGGGTATTGTTACAGACCTGGTGAATCAGTTGCTAGTGATGAAGAAATGCATCACCAAATTGAAAAGATGAGAGTGAAAAGAGTAATCATAATGGGAGACTGTAATTATCCAAATATTAATTGGGTAGCAGTAGAATCGCATGAGAAGAATGAAAATGAATTTATTGAGCTTTTGCAGTACAACTTCCTCAAGCAGCATGTGACAGAAAGAACTCGAGGTCAAAGAGTGTTAGATTTGATTATAGTGCCAGAGAGCATTTCAGTTAAAGATGTAGCTATTCTGCCTCAAGTTGGTGACAGTGATCATGCAGTACTCACTTGGGAAGTGACTAAGGTTCATGAACATTCCATTTAGAAAGGGTTATGTGCTGAACTACAAAGCAGGAAATTATGACTAATTGAGGAGTACTGCCCCCCCAATGGTGTCTCCACCTTGTCATGGTGGTGGGGCTTGCGTGTCCCAATAACCACAAGAGCAATGCTGGCGGTAGTTATTCTAGCAGTAGAGCCTCCCAAGCCAGACTGGTCAAAGGTGAGGATCCAGACCAAGAAAGACACTTTGGTCCTCCAGGTTGGGGGTTAAGCATGAGGCTGACAACCTCATCTTGTAAAAATCTTACTTGTTAGGAACCAAGCACCAAATAAGCTCAATATTGGACTATACAAAATGAAATTTGATCTGTCGCTTGGAATGTGGAAGGTCAGAAGCTTATATAGAGCAGGTGCACTGCAAACTTTAAGTGATGAACTCAAAAAATATAAAATGGATATAATGGCAATTCAGGAAACTAGATGGATTGATAGTGGTGAACATAAATTAGGAGATTCTTTGTTATTAAATGGTGGAAATGTCACAGGAAGACATGAACTAGGAACAGGATTTCTGATACAAAGAAGGCTATGGGAGTCACTCATAAGTTTTGAGGCCATCAACAAAACTCAGTAAAATAAGACTGCTAACAACAAAAAGAAAAGTTCAAAATATCCTTGATTAATGCACATGCACCCATAGAGGAAACTGATCAGGATACCAAGAATGAATTCTATGATACTCTGAAAGGAATGATTGATGAAATACCAAATAATGACATTATTATACTTTTAGACTTTAATGCAAAAATAGGAAGAGAAGAGATCTATAGACAAACAATCGGAAATAACAGCCTACATGAAATCTCAAACGATAATGGGATAAGGTTAATAAATTTAGCAATATCCAGGAATCTGATAATAAGTAGCACAACATTTATGAGAAAAGACATCCATAAGCAAACATGGATATCACCCGATGGATTAACCCACAACCAAATTGATCATATTTTAATAGAAAAAAGATTTGGAAGCAGTATTTAAAGTGTTAGAAGCTATAGAGGTGCTGATTGTGATTCAGATCATTATTTGGTAGGATAAGTAATGAAAGTAAAACTTAACAAAAACTATTTCAATAAAAATAAAAAAACATCTTACACTCAATATTGATAATCTGAAAAACAATAACATAAGATCAAACTATTCTAGTGAAATAAAAGCAGAGCTTAATAATATTGAAGAAACTGAAAATATCGATACTCTATGGAATGAAATTAAGTGTTGTATAAACAGATTATCTGAAAAAGTTTTAAGATTCCAAAATACTTCATACTATAATAAATGGTTTAATAACATATGCAAAGAAGCAATACAAATGAAAAAAGAAGCTAAGCTTAAATAGTTTCAGAACCAACAGGACAACAATAACTATCAAAACTACAGATCTGCTAGCAGAGAATCAAACAAAAGTATTAGGCAAGAAAAAAGACGATATCTAAAAGAATTACTGTATTTGCCAGGGTATAAGATGCACTTTTTTTCTTTGAAAATAGGTCTGAAAAACAGGGCGAGTCTTATATGGCGATACTCAGTTTTTATTACTTTCTAGAAATTTTCTCTGTTCTGAGTTATGCAATTTCATTCTTGCTTCCTTGCGGTGTGTGAGAGCATTCCACTTATGGATAGATAAAATTTGGTCTAGGCGCCCTGCGGATTGTTGAAGAAGCCTGCCCTGCCAGTATGGAATTAGTTTCATTCTCACAGAACAGATGATGTTAAAAATAAACTCAAAGAATTGAAAACTCAGTTGGCTGTAATTTCAGGAGGTCTAACTCATCAGCTGCAAACTTTAGATATCTGTATTAATAAACAATTTAAGGGATTTATGAAGGAGAGGTGGAACAGCTGGATGTGGTCTTCAGATTTTGAGGTTACGCCATCAGGAAGAAGCCTAGCATTTCGCAAGTTTGTAAGTAGGTCAAAGCTTCATAGAATGCTGTGAAAACTGAGACAATGGTTAAATCATTTAAGAAGTGTGGCATTAGTAATGCACTGGATGGTACAGAGGACAATTTGTTGTATGAGAACTCAGATTCTGATTTAGAAGAGGTTTCAATTATCTATTTATTTAGCTCTGGAGATGAATTTCTAGGTTTTGATGAAGAAGATTAAAAGGTGGGTACTCTTTCCTAGTTAGATTAGGTATTTGTTGAAAGTAGACCTGCTTATTACTTTATATTTGAAATACTGTAAATTCATTATAACATTCAGTGATAAAGTTTTATTCCTAAAAATGTGTACAAAAAAGGGGGTGCATCTTATAGGCCGGTGCGTCTTATACGCCGGCAAATACGGTAATTGATAAAACTGATAAAGAGAATACATATAAAAATGCAGGGAACTTTTTTTCAAGGTATAAATAAACTAAAGACAGGCAATCAGTCAAGAACTGCAATAATTATTGTTAATAAAGGACAGATTATTGCAAATGACAAACAGATGGCTAAAAGGTGGAGGAATATTTCAAACAACTGCTAAACTGCCAAAATCCCAAAGCAACATTCCTAGCCAGAATTTATTCTACTTGAGAACCAAAAGTCAAAGAGCCATCATTTAGTGAAGTAGAAACAAGCATTAAAACTCTTAAAAATAAAAGTACAGGATTTGATAAAGTCACATCTGAACAAATTAAATATGGAGAAAAAGAATTAACTAACAAACTGTTCACTCTAATTAAACTCATATGGAAAAATGAAAAACTGAGAGAAGACTGGAAAGAATCAATAATAATCCTCATCCACAATAAAAGGAAATGTGAAAATTATAGGGGCATCTCACTTTTTTTTTATTATTGGTACCCCAAGACCTCTTGGAGTCAAAGACTCATCTGGGAGGTCCTTTTATCACACATACACATCTCATCATACCATGTCTTAAACGCATTCAAACTCCATGCAGACACCACACTCTCAGGTAAGGCATTCCAACCATTCACAACTCTGCATGAAAAAAACATGCCTCTCACTCCCCTACTCACATCCTCTTTATACAGTTTCCAGGGATGACCTCTGGTTCTCTCCTGGAACTTCTCCACCATTGATCCTATAACAACCCCTTACCAATTTGTAGGTCTCTATCATATCTCTCCTCTTCCTCCTGTCCACCAGACTTTGCAAATTACATCTTCACAATCTTTCCTCATAATCGACATTCCAGAGGTCAGAAACTACCTTAGTCGCCTTTGGACCCTTTCCAACATCTCTTCATCCTTCTGAAAATCCAGTGACAAAATCTGGGCACAATAGACCATGTGTGGCCTAATCAAAGCCTTATACAACGGAACAAGAATCTCCCTACTTCTACACGTCAGTGTCCTCTGCATCATTCCCAGAAGCCTTTGTGTTGACTTCACAATTTTGGCGATGTGTCCCCTAAATTTTAGATCTTTATCCACTATCACCCCCAGATCTCTTATTTCCTCTACCTCCAACAATATATTCTCACCAAGTATAAATTCTGCATCCCGTCTTTCTTTTCCAAATTTTAAAACCTTACATTTTGCAACATTGAACTCTCATTCCCATTTCCGTGCCCAATCACTCAATTTATTCAAGTCTTCTTGTAAGGTCACAACATCTTCACTACTCGTGAATAAAACGGGATTTACCATCTCCCTTTAACTTATCTTCACTACTCTTTGTGGTTTGTCCCAACTTTGCATCATCTGCATACAAGTGAATATCTCCATCCAAATCTTTGCCAATATCATTAATATACAAATTAAACAGTAATGGCCCTAAAACAGACCCCTTAGGCACTCCACCAGTGACTTTCCATTTTCTGGATATCACGCCCCCATACACAACTTGTTGATACCTATCAGATAGCCAGTCTCCAATCCAATGCACTAATCTAATATCCAACCCCATCTACTCTAGTTTGACTGTCAATTTATCATGAGGTACTCTATCAAAAGCCTTTGCGAAATCCAAGTATATTACTGTGTATCCTTCTCCTCTGTTCAAGGAAGCAGTCACTTTATTGTAAAAAGTAAGTATGTTACTAAAACATGACCTCCCTTTAACAAATCCATGCTGTCCATCAAAAATAATGCCACTGTTGTCAATTCAACTCTGTATCCTAGTTCTCACAAGCTTCTCCAACAACTTAACCATAACACCTGACACACAGATAGGCCTATAGTTTGATGCTTGAGTTCGATCACCTCCTTTATGAAGTGGCACAATCTTGCACTCCTTAGGAACTCGACCAAGTGGAAGACCCGTATTAAAAAAATATGTTAAGGCAGGTGTCAACTCCCTGGCACATTCCTTCAGAATACGCGGTGATATATTATCAAGTCCCACAGCCTTATTTACATCTAGTTTACTCAACTCCCCAAACACCTCTTGCTCACAGTCAGTCTCTCCTCTCCATCATCAACTGTTCTCAATCTCTTCATGAAGTCACATTCACAAGATTGAAAGATCCTTATGAACTGCTCATTAAGTATCTCCACCACACATTCTGCAACAGCTGTCTTTATACCATTTTCTCCAATCAATGTCATCCCTCCATAATCATTCCTTCCCTTGCTGGCTACACATCAAAAGAACTCCCTAGGATTCTTTTTGGCTTCATTAGCTAACTGCTGTTCATACCTCTCTTTAGCTACTCTCACCAACCAAGTCACCCTCCTTGCCTGGTCTTTGTAGACCTCATGAAATTGGTTACTTCCACTTCTCTTATGCTGCCTCCACAATGCCCTTTTTCTCTGTATCGCATGCTTAATCTCTTTATTCATCCATCTCACACCTACTTTATTTAACCTTCTCACCCTTGGAATACATTTAGAAATTGCATCTACTAGATAGTTTTTGAAAATCCCCCAAGCTGCATTGATCTCTTTTCCAGCTAACTCCTCACTCCACGCTACACCTGCAAGCTGTCTCCTGAGCTCTTCATAATCACCCCCCCCCTTGTAGTTCCACATATACCCTTTTCTCACAGGGGTCCTTGCACTGCTGGCAACCACTCAGGTAATCACCTCATGGTCACTCTCACCAATTAGTGGATGATTTGACACCTCATTTATAATTACATCCTCTGATGAGATGACCAAATCCAAGACCCTTAATCCATGTGCCAAATCATCCACCAATTGGTGAGCGTGACCATGAGGTGATTACCTGAGTGGTTGCCAGCACTCAGGTAATCACCTTTACTTCCAGTTGCAATCTCATCATTCCAGTCTATATTGCCATAATTAAAATCGCCCGTAATGATCACCCTTTTCTTATTTGCTTGGCTAATTTGACTATACATTTCACTATCACCACCATCCACATTACCTGGTCTATAACAACATCCCACCAAGTATTTGATTCCATTCACCTCTATTGCACACCACACTGCCTCAAAACCACTGGCACTATTTCCGTCTTGCATCTCTACTTTGTATGGACATAACTCTTTCTCTATCATCAATAGCACTCCCCTCCCTTTTTACCTCTTCTATCCTCACGAAACACATGTACTTCGTGATATTATAGCAGAAAGTACAGATAATATAACCAAAACTTTTATAAACCTTAAAACCTCTTCTGAAAAAATAGGTCTTAATATTAACCAAAATAAAATAGAAATTTAAAAGTATCTAGACATAATTATCTCAATAAGCCATCAACTATTCAATTTGCTGACATGATATTGAAGAAACTCGATATCAATACAATTTAAATATCTAGGCTCTATAATAACTAAAGATAATAAGATCCAAGCAGAAATAAAGATGAGAATCCAGGCAGGTAATAAATCATATTTCTCACTTCAGCACCTCCTCTCATCTAAAAATCTGTAATATGAATCTAAAATAAATACCTACAGAATGCTAATTAGACCAGTCATATTATATGGTGAAGAGACATGGAATATAACAAAAGCTGATGAAGATCAATTACAACACTCTGAAAACAAAATCTTCAGAAAAATATTTGGTCTAGTGAAAGATACTGTGACAGGTGAATGGAGAAGGCGAACGAATAAAGAACTCTATGAACTTTATAAGAAGCCACTAATAATAAATGAAATCAGCGCTAGTCACGAGATGGTTAGGTCAACCAGAAAGAATGGAGGATAACAGGCTAGTGAGGAGAACCTTTCTACATCACCCAAATGCAGTGGTGTAGCGATAGCTTTTGCCACCCAGGGTGGTCCCTGAGTTTGCCGCCCCTCTCAATACACACTAAAAATACTACAAAAAGTCAAAACGACGTATAGGAAAATAAATTAAAAGACTGTTTATTTTTGAAGTAAAACTTTAATTTCAATATTCTAAAATGTTATTTTTCTTGCTTTTCTGTTAGCAAAATCGTTGATAACATTATCGAAGTCTATTTCATAGTAATGTAGGTAATTTTTAATCAATTTTATTTAGAAACACTCCTCTCACAACTAGCAACACTTACAGCAGTTGGAACTGAGTTCTTGAGACTGCATTTTAAAATTAACTGCAAAAGTTCAAAAATGTTCAAAGTGCTATTGGCCGCCTCCTCCAACTATACCTCTGCCCAAATGGAAGGCATCCTAGAGGAAGACCCTGCAGAAGATGGATAACACTGAAATGGATATGAAAGAGCTGAAGCTGCAAGAGTTTGCTAAAGAAAGGAAAAAATGGAGAACTGTGGTGCTTGCAGCTAAGAACCTTAAGGGTTTATGAAGCTCAAGAAGAAGAAGAGGAGTATACCGAGTTCAGTGGAATGGGATTGGTTGCTGGATGGAATGAATATCAACAGTGCATGGAAAGCATTTAAACAATACTTAAATGATGTGATATCAGAGTGAGTCGCAAGAGTTCAAAAAATAAATAGGGTAGGAGTCAAATGAATGTGTAATCTTATTAAGCAAGAGATTTGTAAGAAAATGATGATGTGGAAGGAATACTGTGTGCATAAGGATGATGTCCGTTATGAAAATAATAAGCAGAGGCTAGAATAGTCACAACTGTTGTATGAAAAGCAAAGTCTGAGTATGAAAAGAAACTGGCTTTGCGTGCTAAGGACAACCCTCAAGAATTCTATCGATATGATGCAAGTAAAAGAAAGAATGAAAATAAAGAATAACTCTTCTAAATGCAGATGGAATGAGGGTTAGAGATGCAGTAGAGGTTGTTCAACTAATGAATGCCCATTCTGTTAAAAAGCCATCAACTTGGTGCACTCGACATTGAACTTACTGCTACCTCTTCAATGAATGTAGAAACTCAGGTGTTTGAAGACTAGGTATTAGAGCTGTGGAACAAACTGAATAAGAATTCAACAATAGGGACCAATGGGAAATCAGCAAGTGTGCTAAAAGAGTGTTCAGCTGAACTGGCTATTTCTTTGACCAGGCTGTTTAATATGAGTCTCAGAACAGGGAAGATTCTACAGGAATGGAAAGAATGTATGGCAATTCCATTGCACAATGGTGGTGGTCGTGCAAAGACAGATGTATCCATCTATTGACTAATTAGTATCTCAGGAGTGGTGGCGGTGAAGATTTGGGAAAAATTGGTTAGGGCTCGCATGCAGTAATGGGTTGACATTGATGGAAGATTTTTCACCTGGCTATGCTACCAATTATATATTTGGTTTAATCCTTTATCCAAGTGTAAGCAAACAAAGTTTGCACCTGAAGTATTTTCAGGACTGGGGCAACTTGTGACAAAGGTGGTATACCTTCTCATCACTTGCCTTAGTATCCCATAATGCAAAGTGCATCTCCTGGCAGACATGTATTATGTCATGCATTAAGGGAAGGGTCACTACCTAGACCAGTTTCGACCATTATTGAGGTCTCATCAGTGGGAGCCAGACCCAGAGATGGTAATACTAAGGTGGGAGTAATGGAGAACTCATATTTCCATATATGAGCTGCCAAAAGGTGTCACACCTTATTCCTGAAAATACTTCAGGTGCAAACTTTGTTTGCTTATACTTGGATAAAGGATTAAACCAAAAATACAATTGGTAGGATGGCCAAGTGAAAAAACTTTCATCAATTATCTCCGATGAGCGAAAAATATAGCCCGCTTCTTAGCGGCATTCATTCTCAGCTTCAAAGGATGCCTTCTTGTTCTTTCCCCACCCTCCATAAAATGAAAAATTCCATTAACTGAAATCCTGTATAACTCTTTCAGAAGTCTGGAAGTCTCAATCATATCACCCCACTGTCTCCTGTTTGCTAGTGTCTTCAGTCTACAAATTCTCAATCTGTCTTCATAATCAGTATTCCACATCCTGAAGGATTAGACAAGCGACATACACCTATATGCTGATGGTGCAAACACAGGTAGGGTAATCAGGAATGCTGCTGATATGTAGTACTTACAGAAAGATTTGAATAGGCTGGAATTGTGGGCATGGGAAAATGGATGTCAGTAAATGTAAAGTCATTCACTTTGGTGATTATATATCCGATGTTGTATTATAATGGTGGGATTATGCTAGAAGAAACTGATAAAGATAGGGATCTTGGAGTTTTAGTAGATAGGAAGTTGAAGTTCAGGGACCATAATTGCTATGCTAAAACGAATGTTCATGTAAATATAAGGATGTCACATTTTGCCTCTTTACAATGCTTTCAATTGGAGTATTGTGTGCAAGTCTGGTCTCCTGGTTTCCATTGTAATTCTGATATAGAGGAGAGAGTGCAAAGGAGAGTGTTAAAAATTATATCAGGATTGTGGAATACTGATTATGAAGACAGATTGAGAATTTGTAGACTGAAGACACTAGCGAACAGGAAAAAGTCGGAAGCTGAGAATGAATGCAGCTAAGAAGGGGGCTAAATTTTTCTCTCATAGAGTGGCGTGTAATTGACAGAGAGAGAGAGAGATGTAAGATACATGTCGGGAACCTGGATTTCCATTTAACTCATACATGGGCGTGCCAGTAGTGTCCGGCACCTGTGTGCAAAACTTTAGTTGGCACCCCTATACCCCTCCCCCGAATAAAAAATCACTTTATAAAAACGAATCGGTGAGTTAAAATGAAATACATTAATTTTAAGTTTGTTGAACAAAAAACAGAAATTACAAAAAAAAAATGTATAAAAAACAATAAACATACAAGAAGGGTGCAAAAACAACAAAAATAATTTGGAAAAATATAAAGTAAATAAATAATAGTAATTTACAAGTAACTAGGAACATATTAAACATCATTGGGTAAAGAAATAATTAAATAAATATTTAAACAGAAAGAAAAATCACTTAGTGAATTGAACTTTTCTAGTTTTGATTAATGAAAATTCTCGAATAATATCATGTATATCAAGTAGATCCAAAATATCTGACTCTATTGATATAATGGCAAGATTTGAAACCCTGTCTTGTACTATTGTGGAGTGCAAGTAGTTTTTAATAATTTCAAGTTTAGAAAAGGACAGGTCCGCAGATGCTACAGATACCAGTAATGAAAAAAGAATCCGAAGAGCAATTGTAAAGTTTGGATAAAACTGTGATTAAGTCGTTTAAATAAATATACTGAATTATCTGATATATATCGTTTTTAAAATTAGAAATAGATGGTTGACAGTGTAAAATTTCTTTGCATAAATCGTCTCTGTCAATGTCTGAATGATTCTCATGTGTTAATTTTTGTCGTAACGTTTCACAACAAGATAATAAATATTCTTTATTTCGTGAAGTATTTAACAATTACAAAAACTGAAAGGAATTCATATGCTCTTTTAATAAAGTAAATCTTTCCTTCAAAGATTGTAATATTTGATCAATTATGCAGGGAAAAAATTGCTTTAAATAAAATTTCAGGATCTACTATATTTTCATGTTCATAATCAAATTGTGTTTTCTTTTTACATTACCTTAGTGGTCTAGTACTACAAAATACAGATTCTGCATCAAATTTTGCTGCAATTAATTTTAGCTTTCTACATCTTCAGTGGCGAATTCTCCATGCCTGCTATGCTTGCTGTGCAAGCTCATTAACTGAGAAATAAGTAATATTTATTTGTTAATAAATGCATGCATTTATAAGCATTCCATGTAGGATTTATTTTTGTAGACAGAAGGCGTCTTAAGCTTGTGCGGCAATAATTGAGCTTTGCATTGTGTATCGAAGGCCGATGCTTGCTCGTCTAGTCAAAGAGCTACCTTGGCTTGCTTGGTTGTAGGAGCTTCCAGGTCCTCGCAGCAGCACTGTGATTTCATGCACGCACATAGCCATTTCCACTTCTTGACATCGTCTTAAACACAAGGCCACACACAGTCAAAGTATCTCTAGCCAGTGAGCTTCAGCCAGCCTTTACAAGTGTGCGTGTTGCTTGGAAAAATTAAGTTACAACCAACTTTTTATGACGATGTTATTGACCAGTTCATAAAGAAGAACAGTAGGGTAGAATTTGTATTCAAGTAGCTAAATTGAAAAAGATAAAATATCATTTGTAAAATAAATGTTGTATTGTATATAAATTTCTAAATATATAGTTTTGAATGGTCAGTAATTCATTATTCTGTTAATCAGACTTCAATCACGCCTCTCACTCCCTGAATGATAACAAGAGCAAGCGTGAATTTCAAGACCAGCATTCACCCTTGAATTTCTTTGAATGTTTCATCAAATTTATAATCATTTAAATATTGATTTAGATCATTCAATGCATCCAAAGTAAGTTGGAGATTCGTAGATGAAGACTGCAGTATTTTGCTGACAAAATTCACTTTATTTAAAATATCATACCAAATCTTTGGCGCCTTTACTATCCTGGCACCTGTGTGTGTCACGCACATTGCACGTATGGCCGGCGCCCCCCCCCCTGAACTCATATGAATTGCAAAAATAGATCATATATCCCCTAGCAATCTAAAGCTCCTATTCTCAAAATTGCCAGTGATTCTGTATGTTCTTTCAGTGACAAATACTGAACTTCCTGTGTGAACAGACAAACCACTACTTTAAGCAACATTTCTATTTATGCTATAATTTTGATATGCCCATTGATTTGAAAGGTGAAGAAACATGAAAGAAGGTATGAAAAAGTTATGAAAGAAGTGAAAAAGAAGGAGAGAATTAAGATTGTAAGTCTACTGACCTAGTACAATGGGGATGAGTTCAAAAGGAAGACAATGATGTTCACTGATGCTCAGGTCCTTTTTTTCTATCAAACCAAAATAAATAATAAAAACAGTAGTTATCTCCATAATTTATTATAATGAATGCTGAGCCCTGTATAACTATAAAGAAAGGACGAGCATAAAAATGATCATGAAATGCCAAGTTCAGCACACAGGTTTTGAAACTGAATGGGTTGGTAATTACATCAAGCAAGGATGATTTGTGGATCAAAAGGATGTTGAAAACATGTATATGTATGCTAGTACTATCACCAATAGACTGGAAGATGTAAGCTAAAAATTACCAGCATCAGTGAGAATTAGCAATGGACAAAGAAAAATGCAATGGATATTATATACTAGTCGTATCTAGAGAGATATTTGTTCACGGAGAGTGAAATAGTACAATTTCAAGAAAATTAAATCAATTAGGGTGGATGTGAGTGAGGGCAAGAATGACTAAAAAATGTGGAATCTAGTCTCTCAAGGAATAATTATTGAATAAAGTAGTCAAATTCAGGATGTAGAAGTGGTTGCAGCCTAAAAGGATGCTACAGTTTTTATACACTAATGCCAGGAGTATCAGAAACAAGACGGAGGAGCTTTTGTTATTGGTTAGTACAACCTCACCAAAACTTACAGGCATTGATGAGACTTTGCTAACAGCAAAAAAAAAGTTACGGAGATAGAATAGGAAGGGCGAGTATTTTCAAGGAGGATACAGAAGACATAAAAGGGTTTCTGCTGATGATAGCAGATGAATTGCAGTCAAAAGGGTAGGACATGTAGGCAGAGGGCAGTTCTTTTGAGGTAGTACAATGTGAGAGTGGCCAAAAGGACAAAATATACAGTTGGCTACTATACAAGTAGGCGAGAGGATTTCAGGGATGAGCGCTTCCCAAACTGTGGGCCGTGGGAAGCAATGTCAAATGTATATGTAAGATGCTAAAAATGTAATATTTGCATTTGATTTTTGCAATGTATGTTGCCGTGTATGTAAATACATTAAATATTATAATAACATATGTCTGTATTACGATTGTTTTTTTTCAATGGGAGCCATGAAATATTTTAATTTTTTCATAAGTTTGGGAAGCACTGATATAGAAGATATACATCAGTAAATTAGTACAATGAGTGAAGGTCAAGTAATCATGCCAGGGATAGGATGTTTCAATAATATTACGATTTTTCAATAATCAACACAAACTGGAAGGAGCAAGGATCACCTGGCGGGAAGGAAATCGAACTGATACACATACTAAGAGAATTACTTGAGTCAGCATGTGACAGAGGGGACTTGTGGTATGAGAGTACTGGATCTGGTAACAGGATCAGAAAAGTTATCCATAACCAAGGTAGCCAGCCACATTGCCTATGAGCAGAGAGAGTTATCATGCTGTCTCGACTTGGGAGGTTGCATAACATGGAATTTTCTTGCTAGAAGGGGTATACAAGAAACAACAAGGTTGGCAAGCTTGAAGCAGTGCCATGGTCAAAACCTACAAAGGAAGGATGTTAAATGTGAATGGGATACATTCAAGGGATATGTGAAGAAGGTAATATCACTATTATTACAGGTATCTCCATGGAGTCAGTAGACTCATTGTGGGAGACTCAAACTATCAAAACAATATCTATTGTATCTCTTCTTCTTGAATTCATTTACAGACGAAGAGCTCACAACTGAGTCAGGCAATGCATTCCACTCATTCACCATGCTTCAGGTGAAAAACCTCGTTCTCACACCCTTGTTAACCACACTTTTTTTTTTCATTTCCAGGGATAACATCTTGTTCTTCCATCACTATCAACACAGCTGAAACATTTCCCCTGCATCAATCTTATAAAAACCTTTTAGTAATTTAAATGTTTCTATCATATCCCCTCTTCTCTGCTTATCAACCAACCTCTGCAATCCACAAGCTCTCAATCTATCAATGTAGGGAGCATTTTTTACATCACTTACCAACTTAGTCACACTCTCCTCTGAACCCTCTCCACAACCTTCTCATCTCCAAGGAATCCAGGTGACCAGACTTGAGCACAGTAATCCAAATGTGGAAGTATCAACACTTTATAAAGGGGAATAATAACCTCTTTATCTCTGGATGTTAGTGTGTTCCTCAATAACGAAGTAATCCTATTTGCAATCTTGGACATCTTAGCAATGTGTCCCCTGAACTTCATCTCCCTATACACCAACCCCCCTAAGTCCCTAGCCTCGTCAATCTCTCAGAGTACCGTTCCATCAATGTAGTACACAGCTGGTAATGTTTTAATCCCAAAATGCATAACTTTACACTTTTCCAGATTGAACTGACATACATTAACCTTTTGCCAGCTTATTTAAATCATCCTGCAAACTCGCAACATCAGCTTGATTTTTTATTGCGCTACCCAACTTTGCATCATCAGCAAACATCTGAATATCTCCCTTTAAGCCATTTCCTATATCATTTATGTACAAATTAAACTACAATGGCCCAAGCACAGAGCCCTGAGGCACACCACTGTGACCAGACCTGTCACCTGCCTCATCCTGGACTCTGCTCCTCCATACACCACATTCTGGTATCTCTCCCTGAGCCATTCTCCTATCCATATCACCAGTTTAGTATCCATCCCCATCTGCTCCAATTTGCGCAACGGTATTCCATGGGGTATCCTGTCAAAAGCCTCAGCAAAATCCAGAAGTACCACTGTGTAGCCATTTCCTTTGTCCAACTCAGATGTCATTCTATTATAAAAAGTTAATAAATTGCTAAAGTAGGATCGACCTTTAACAAAACCATGTTGTCCCCTGTAGAGTATCATATTCTGATCCAGCCATTCTTGAATTCTGTCTTTAACCAACTTTTCCAATACTTTTACCACCACTCCCGAGATGGTGATTGGCCTATAATTAACTACCGAAGTTTTAGAGCCACCTTTATGCAACGGAACTACTTTGCCTTCCTTCCACTCCCTAGGAACCATACTAGAGTTTAAACTTAAGTTAAATAACCAAGTAAGAGGCATTGACAATTCCTTTGCATGTGCACGTAACACGCGAGCTGATATTTCATCTAAACCTATAGCAGTGTTTGCATTTTAAATTTTTCAATATACTAAGTACCTCTGATTTCTTGACTTCAATTTTCACATTAGTTTTTGCTACAGGTACAGAGATATCCTCACTTGGGTAACAGACTTTTGAAAAGTGATCACTCAGTAACTCTACTAATCCATCTGAATTTGTCACCTCAATACATCAGCACCCACTAAAGTTATCTTTCCGAAGTCATTCTTCCTTTTACTTGCCACATAGCGGAAGAACTCTTTGGGATTACCCTTGATCTCCTTGGCTAAGGTCTTCTCATAATCGGATTTAGCTTTTCTTACTATGCTGGTAACCTTCCTAGCTTGAACCTTGTACTGTTCATGAGTGTACTGATGGCCTTTCTCCTTGTAAATTCTCCATAACATTTTCTTTTTTTGCAGATCAAGCTTGATACTACTACTCATCCATCTAATGCCTACCTTGTTTGTCTTCCTGACCATGGGGACACAATCTGATATTGCCTTCCTCAGATACCTGCTGATTTTATCCTATGCACTGCTAACATCTTTCCCCTGCAATATGTTCTACCATGGGATGGCTGCAAGCTCACTCCAAAGCTTGTTATAATTGCTTACCTGTAGTTCTGTATGTACCCCTTCTTAAGAGAGAAATCCACAAATTTTGCAACCTCCCAAGTCAATACCAGATGATCGCTCTCACGAATAGGATGTAACAAGGACACCTTACTTATGCATATATCCTCTGAACCAATGACCAGGTCCAACACTCTCACACCACGTGTCCTTTCAGTTATGTGCTGTTTCAAGTAATTATCTTGTAGAAGATGTATGAATTCCGTTTCCTTTTTGGCACATGATATTTCCTCCTTCCAATTGATATCACCATAATTAAAATCTCCCATAATAATCACTAACCCTGCACTCATTGCACTAATTTGCTGATGCATGAATTCAATATCACCCCCTGTATCCCCTAGAAAATAGTAAATAGTAAGAAAGTAGTGTATCAAGATGATAGACTACTTTCTTTGGCTGCACCTCATCAGCTATCATCAACAGTACTCCTCTCCCCGTTCTATCTTCTCTATCCTCCCTGAAAATACTGTACCAGTGACATTCAATTCCAGTGACCACATCTGCTGACAGCTAAATTTCACTAATGCCTACAACTTTTGGTGAGATTGCACTGACTAATGCCAAAAATTCTTCCCTCTTATTTTGAATGCATTGGTATACAAAAATTGCAGATTCCCTTTAGTTCTTATACCAGCTTTAGATCTGATATACAGGGTGTTCGGGATAAATTTGACAGTTTCGTAAGGAAAAAGAAAATCTTCTTTGTATCTATTAAATTTAATGAATTGACAAAAAAACATTACAGGCAGAGTTAATTACAATATTATCAACAAGATTTACTCAAAATAACCACCATTAGCATCGATCACAGCTTCAATTCTGCTTCGGAACCTCGAACAAGCTGATGCTACAGTCTCCCTGGGAAGGGCCGCAAAAACTGTTTTAATTTTATCCATTAACTGGGCTTTTGTATTACTGGAAGTGCGATTGGTGTCTTTTTCAACTGCGCCCCATACAAAATAATCCATGGGGTTAAGGTCTGGGGAGTTTGGAGGCCAAACATTTGGACTGGTGAAGTCGTAGAAATTTTCAGACAACCATTTTTGACTTTTCCCAGAGGTGTGGCAAGGGGCCGAATCCTGCTGCCATACATGCGGCCTACCATTGGCTACCCTTGTTATCCAGGGCTTGACTACAGTTAGCAACTCCACGAACAAAGCCCAAATTCCAATGCCAGGGTTCTTCAACACCTGTTCCTGCAGATTTGCGAGGAATTCTGCTGTACGAACGCAATCAGATCGTCTGCTAGGGATCTTTCTTCTTGCTACATCCTCGTAGTCACCATTGCAAGTCTCTAGTTCATGCCTGATTGTTTTTACTGTATTCAGGGAGCATTGGGCAGCAGTCGTAATATCCTTATTTTGATGGCGGGCACGAATCATCATGATACAAGTTATTCTCTTCCATGATTCAGGTGGGTTCCAGCTATCCATCCTTTCTGACATCTTGTATATGAATGAAGAAGGGTCCAAACTTTTAAATGAAGAGAAGTGTGTGTTAATACATGTAACTTACGGAAAAATATAATTAATTATAAATATGTCAAATTTATCCCGAACACCCTGTATATGTCACTAATTTCAGTAGTCCCATGTCGATTTTTATCCACTCTATTTTGCAATTTATTCTGCGAATAAGGATCAACAAATATACAATCACTGCTTAAGTTTCTCCCTCTTATACTCAACCTTTTCAATTTTAGTTTCCCTGCCCAATTACTTCAGCTTGTTCAGAAAACAGTAACTTCTTCATTCAGATTGTATCTTCAAGGTCAGGAGGGTTAATCAGGTAGGAGTCATATGGATAAGTAATATCATTAAGCAGGAGCTGCACAAAAATGTTGCAAATGGCATAAGTCTTGAGATCAAGTTAAAGGGTTCTGAGAATATTTAGGAGAGTAAACTGATGGCATCAAGGGCAGAATAATATAAAAAATGAAGATGTTAGAAAGGAACTTAACATTATTAGCATTCAAGAATGTGTCAGCAGAGCCACTGGCACACTCAGGATTTAATCTTAGAGGGGCTGAGCGCTCAGGATTTAACCTTTGGGGGGGGGGGAGTTGAGTAGACGTTTTGCAAATACACACTACACATCGCATACGACCTATAACTGAGCATCTGCAGCGATCGCTAATTCATAAGTAGCACACAACATAAATAAAAATGAATTTTAATTAGGAAAAGATTTTTGGAAATTTTTCTAGTGTTTTTTCCTTTTCTTTGGGGGTGCCCGGGCCCCTTGGCCCCCCTCTGGGTGCGCCACTGAGCAGAGCTAATCTAAGGTGGTATGGTCACTTAAATAGAATAGGTGAGGAAAAGTGAGCAAAAAAGGTGTTTGATGCCAAGATGGCAGGATAAAGATCCAGAGAATGACCAAGGTCTAGGCAGATTGATTCAGTCAGAAGTGCCTTAGAAACACAACATGTTAGATATGACAATATTGGAGTTCTCAGAAGTAACAGACTGATTTGGAAGAAAATTGAGAGGAGATCAATAATAATGTAAACTTAATCATGTAGTGCTGCCATAGTAGCCTGAGCACTCCTTGGGGGTACATGTCAGGAAATTGATAGGTATTATAAGCAGAGAGAGAGAGAGAGATGACCAGCAAATTCACAGGCAATACAAGTATCAGGCAAGGAAGGCAAAATCAGATTATCAAAAGAAACCTAGCTGATAGAAAAAAGGAAATCCCAAACAGTTCTTTCTCATTATGTAACCAGTAAGAAGAATGGCTATGGAAAGATAACTTTAACAAGTGCTAATGGTTAGTGAGGCAACAGGAACAGATAAAATTGTTGAGTTACTGAGTTGACAAATTTGCAAGGGTATATCATCCAAATGAGTTTACTGCTGTGACAGGGACATCAGTCCCTGTCACAGCAGTAACATACACCCTTAACAGAAGTGGATGAACTGGGGGTCCTCTGGATATTGCAGAATCTCAATATAAATATGGCACTGGCATTACATGGGATATCAGCTTGTGTTTTACAAGATTAAGCAAGGAAACCAGCAATGCCTCTGACTAGGCTGTTTAAGTCTCAGCTCTGGCAAAGTCCGAAAGGAGCAGAGAGGACAAAATAATTCCTTGCATAAAGAAGGTTCTAAGACTGCAATAGCAAATTATAGAACAATGAGTATCTCAGGAGTGTTAGTAAAAAGTACTGGAAGAGTTGGTCAAAGAGCCCTCAGGAATGGGTGGATAAGAATATTATATTCAATGAGGGGCAACATGGTTTTCTAAAGGATCAGTCATGCCTTAGTAATTTACCAACTTTTTTATAATAGACAAACAGATGAGTTGGATAAAGGGAATAGTAAATGGCACAATAACATTTTGAAAAGCATCTAACAGAATACCACATGGAACTCTGTTATGCAAATTTCAGTGCAAACAGGGAATTATGTGAAACTAGTTATATGAATAAGAGCATGGCTGATGGACAGATACCAAAAAGTAGTATATGGAAGAGTAGAATCCAGAGAAAAAGCAAGTGATGAGTGGTGTGCCCCATGACTATGCTAGGACTACTAATGTTTAATTTGTATGCATTAATACAGGAAATAATTTAAAGGGAGTTGTTAGCTGATGATGATGCAAAATTAGGTAGGGTATATCAATGATGTGGAAAGCTTGCAGAATGATTTAAATAATTATTATTATTACAGGCAACTCCAAGGAGTCCCTAGACTCATCGAGGGAGGCCCTAAACATCATGTCTACAACGATTCAGCTTCCACACAGTATCAATCATACGTTGCCTTGAACCCACTCACAGTCATAGCGCACAACAGACTCTGGCAACTTATTCCACTCATTCACCACTCTCCATGCAAAAAACCTAGTTCTAACACCTTTGCTAACCACACTCTTGCCCAGTTTCCATGGATGGCCCCTAGTCCTCCCACCACCAGACCTGTTCTGAAAAATATCCTCTGAATTAATCTTATAGATACCCTTCAGTAATTTGAATGTCTCAATCATATCACCCCTCTTCCACCTATCAACCTATGTCTGCAACCCACAAATCTTCAACCTGTTCTCATAAGGTTCATTCCATAAACCTGCTATCATCATGGTCACTCGCCTCTGGATCCTCTCTACCTCCTTCCCATCAAGAAGAAACCCTGCCACCCAGATCTGGACACAGTAGTCAAGATGTTTCTTATCAAGGCTCAATAAAGAGGAACAATAACTTGCTTGTCTCTGCTTGTCAAAGTATTCTTCAGTAACCAAGTGATTTGATGAGCTGATTTAGCCACTTTTGCAATGTGCCCCCTAAACTTCAACTCCCTATCCACCAACATCCCTGGCTTCGTCAATCTCCTGGAGTACAGTTCCACCAATGTGGTATACTGCTGCTCATCTTTTCACCCCAAAATGCATAACCTTACACTTTGCCACATTAAATTGACATCCATTCTCCTTAGCCCAGTCCCCCAATCTATTTAAATCATCTTGCAAAATTTTGACATCATGTGCATTCACTATTGCTCTACCCAACTTTGCATCATCAGCAAACAAATGAATAGTTCCTCTCAGATCCTTTCCAATATCATTAATGAACAAATTAAATAGTAGTGGCCCAGGAACAG
The DNA here is from genome assembly GCF_054136105.1 of Typopeltis vanoorti. Taxonomy (NCBI): domain Eukaryota; kingdom Metazoa; phylum Arthropoda; class Arachnida; order Uropygi; family Thelyphonidae; genus Typopeltis; species Typopeltis vanoorti. The sequence goes on from NC_143563.1 coordinate 107,722,321, forward strand.
AACCCTGTGGCACACCACTAGTCACAGGCCGTCTTTTGGACTCTACTCCTGAATAAACTACTCTCTGATATGTCAACCACCCTCCTATCCATCTCACCAACCCTATATCCATCCCCATATGCTGCAGTTTGCTGATTAGAATTCCATGTGGTATCCTGTCATAGGCCTCAGCAAGGTCCAGCAGTATGACTGTAAATCCATTACCCTTATCCAGCTTAGCCATCACTGTGTTATAAAACGTGAGCAAGTTAGTGAGGCATGATCTGCCCTTCACAAAGCCATGCTGTCCCCCATACAGTATCCAGTTATCATCTATCCATTCCTGTATTCTGCTCGACTACTTTCTCCAAAACCGTGAAAACGACTCCTGATATGCTGATCAGCTGATAATTTGTAACAGCAGTCTTGGAACCTCCCTTATGCAGTGGTACTATTTTCCCCTCTTTCCACCCCCTCGGGACTAACCCAGTCCCGAGACTCAAATTAAACAAAATCGTCAAGGGCACTGACAATTCTTTTGCTGCTTCACGTAAGACCTGAGCTGGTTTCCCATCCAAACCCGCAGCTGTATTCACATTAAGGTTTTGTAATATACTATTCACCTCAATTCCTGTATAACTTGTTGGATCTTTCATTCCTGCAATATCAGCACTTGAATGATATACTCTTGCAAAGTGCTCGCTCAGTAATTCCACTATATCAACTAATTCAGTTACCTCTCTACCATCAGCATTCCCTAAAATCATTCTGCCATATACATTTTTTCTTTTACTTGCAGCATATCGAAAAAACTGTTTGGGATTCTCTTTAGTTTGCGTGGCTAATTTCCTTTCATAATCAGCTTTTGCATTCCTTACCACACTTGTTACCTTTCTGGCCTATGCTTTATACTGTTTGTGCGCCTGCAGGTCACCTTTCTCCTTAAATTCCCTTCACAGTTGTTTCTTTTTTTGCAGCTCAAGCTTAATGTTGTTATTCATCCATTTAACCCCTACCCGATTTATTATCCGGAGTCTAGGTATACAGTTAGACATTATCTCCTTCAAACACTCCTTTACCACTTCCCATGCTCTAGCAACTTCCAGCCCTTGCAGTTTTACATGCCATGGCACTGAACCAAGCAATCTTCTGAGCTTGTCATACTCACAAGCCTGGTACTTCCACATGTACCCTTTCTTAATTGAAAATTCCATACATTTGGCCACCTCCCAGGTCAAAACCTTATGGTCACTCTCACCAATTGGTGGTAAAGTGGTCATATTCATTACAGTCAAATTCTCTGATGCAATTACTAGGTCAGGCACTCTCGAACCCCTAGTATATTCCATTACATGCTGTCTCAGGTAGTTATCCTTTAATAACTGCATAAAATCCAATTCCTTCCTCCCATGTGTCCTCTCCTCCTTCCAATCAATGTTACCATAGTTGAAATCCTCCATAATAATTACCCTCCTTCCACTCATTGCATTTATTTTTCTATGCATACTACCTCCACCATCTATTCCATCACCTGGTCTATAGCAGCACCCAAAATAAGCTGTCAGTATGGAACAAAATATAATGGGTATCAATTTAATGTGGAGAAATGTAAAGTTATGCATTTTGAGGATAAATAGATTATGAGTTGTGTACCACATTAATGGAACTCTACTCCTGGAAGAAGATAAGGTTATGGATTGGGTTGTAGTAGATAGAGTTTTGAAGTTTAGATGGTATATTGATGAGATTACTCATTGTCTTACTGGCTATTCAAGAACACACTAATAAGTAGAGAATAGGAAGTTGTCATTTCTCTTTATAAGGCCTTGATACATCCACATCTGAATTACTGTACTCAGGTCTGGTCACCTGAGTTTTATGAGGACAAGAAAGTAGTCTACAGCGTTCATCAATAAATGACCAAGATAGTGAGGGGGGCCTGTGAATGTTCACTATGAGGGCAGATCGAGGATTTATGGATTGCAAAAGTTTTGTTGATAAGCAAAAAAGAGGGGATATGACAGAAACAAGGGGGGGAGATATTCTGGGTGTGCTAGGTGTGCGGTGCTCATCCACGAAATATCAGTATCACAGATATTATATTTTTGCATTTATTCCCATTAAAGACTCCCCTAATTGTTTGCAGACTTTGCACGATTCCTAAAATGAAACACAATATACTAATGCTTCATTGCCCTCTTCACGAGGATAATGAAACATTAGTGCTTCATGAAGAGGGCACTTTTCGACAATACATAAACTTTTCATCACATTTGCATTAATAGCACAGGTGTGCTTTCAAAATGCACACACCTTTGCGCTCTTTGAAAAGATGTAAAGAGGGCACAGCAGGTCAAATTCTTAGTGGTCTAGTATTTTTAAACTGCTGAGAAGGCAAGGCTGGGTGAGCTCACATTGAGAGTTTACCCAGCACCTAGCAGCTGCAATTGGTTACTGTATCAACCAATCCAATTGAACGTTGCGACTTGTCATGAGTTGAGCGCTTTCTATATCCGATGGTTGTATTACAAACAGCTGTTACACATGTTTTCTGGAACTGAAAATTTGAAAGTGGATGTTAGGAGAAAAAACCTAAATGTTTCTATTGCTATGCAGTATAGCATCTGTTGAGACTGGAAAGTTTTATTTTAAGTTTACAGGCATTTTTATTCTACTCTTCAAAAAAAAAAAACAGAAAACAGTAAAAAAATATCTATTTCTGAATAAAAATTAATATTCTGTGAATTATAAGATGTTGTTGATCTAAAAAAAAAAACCAGCATATGCGAGATTGATAAGACAGACGAACTGCTGATACTGAAAAAAATAAAAATAAAAATAAAAAAATAATTAATGTAGGATTCCCGAAAGTGTGAATAATTCCAATAATGATCGGATGTTATGTACACTGAATCTCAGTAAACAAAAGAAAATCTTGGAAAACGGAGCGAAATATACACAAACCACAGAAATACACATAACATGGCCAACAAATTTTATGAAATGATTGGCTGCTCCATCAAACCATATTTATTCCTGCCCATATTCTGTCTCCTCGTAAGTTTTTTTTTAATTATGCCATCATAAAGTCACTTATTCATGTCTAGACTTTACAGGCTCATGCTATTCGCTCTACCCAGCAACTTATAAGACACACCTATCACAAATGCTAATTATTAATAATTCGTTTAGCATTAATGAAAGTATTTCTACTCGCACTTATTCTTTCCTTTCATTTCCTATTCTCTTATGTCTTATAAATGATGGTTCACATATTTTCATCTTTGAGTATTTCAAATATTATTACTATTACTATTATTACGGGCAACTCCAGGGAGTCATTAGACTCATCGAGGGAGGCCCCAAATCATATTCATCACAACTATCTGACATTCATACAGTATCTATCATACCTCGCCTTAAACTCATTCACTGTCACAGCATCCACCACAGACTCAGGGAGCGCATTCCACTCATTCACTACTCTAAAAGTAAAGAACCCAGCTCTAACACCTTTACTAACCACACTTTTGCCCAGTTTCCATGGATGTCCCCTAGTCCTCCCACAACCAGCCCTGTTCTCAAAAATATCTTCTGAATTAATTTTATAGAAACCCTTCAGTAATTTGAATGTCTCAATCATATCTCCCCTCCTCCGCCTATCAACCAATTTTTGCAACCCACAAATCCTCAACCTGTTCTCATACGATTCATTCCACAGACCTGCTATCATCTTGGTCACTCGCCTCTGGATCCTCTCCTCCCCATCAAGAAGAAACCTAGGTGACCAAATCTGAGCACAGTAGTCTAGATGGGGTCTTATCAAGGCTCGATAGAGAGGAACAATAACCTGCTTGTCTCTGCTTGTCAACGTATTCTTCAGCAACCAAGTGATTTGATGAGCTATTTTGGTCACTTTTGCAATGTGTCCCTAAATTTCAATTCCTTATCCACCAACACTCCTAAATCTCGTGCCTCATCAATTTCCTGGAGCAGGGTTCCACCAATGCAGTAAACTGCCGCCAATCTTTTCATCCCAAAATGCATAACTTTACATTTTGCCACATTAAACTGACATCCATTCTCCTTAGCCCAGACCTCCAATCTATCCAAATCATCCTGCAAAATTTTGACGTCATCTGCATTCACTATTGCCCTACCCAACTTTGCATCATCTGCAAACAAATGTACTGTTCCTCTCAGATCATTTCCTATATCATTTATGAACAAATTAAACAGCAGTGGTCCAAGAACAGATCCTTGTGGCACACCACTAGTCACAGGCCGTCTTGTGGACTCTACTCCCGAGTAAACCACTCTCTGATATCTCTCCGTCAACCACTCTCCTATCCATCTCACCAACCCTATGTCCATTCCCATATGCTGCAATTTACTGATTAGAATTCCATGTGGAATCCTGTCAAAGGCCTTGGCAAGGTCCAGTAGAATCACCGTAAACCCATTACCCTTATCCAGTTCAGCCGTCACTGTGTTATAATACGTGAGCAAGTTACTGAGGCATGACCTACCCTTCACAAAACCATGCTGTCCCCGATACAGTATCCCATTTTCTTCTATCCAATCTTGTATTTTCCTCTTGACTATTTTCTCTAAGACCTTGACAATGATTCCTGATATGCTAATCGGTCGGTAATTTACAACAGCTGTCTTGGAACCACCTTTATGCAGTGGAACTATTTTCCCCTCTTTCCACCCGCTCGGGACTAACCCAGACCCGAGACTCAAATTAAACAAAATGGTCAAGGGTACTGACAATTCTTCAGCTGCTTCTTGTACAACACGAGCTGGTATACCATTCAATCCCACAGATGTATTGACATTGAGGTTATGCAATAGACTACTCACCTCCACTTCATTAACCACAATTCCCGTATAATCTACTGGTTTATTCGTTTCTGCAATGTCACCACCTGGATGATATATTCTTGCAAAGTGCTCACTCAGTAACTCAACTATCTCAACTGATTCAGTTACCTCCCTACCATCAATCTGCCATGTACATTTTTCCTTTTACTTGCTACATATCTAAAAAACTGTTTAGGATTCTCTTTAGCCTGCATGGCCAATGTTCTTTCGTAATCCTTTTTAGCTTTTCTTACCACACTCGTCACCCTTCTGGCCTGCGCTTTATGCCGTTCATGTGCCTGCCGGTCACCCTTCTCCTTAAATTCCCTCCATAGTTGTTTCTTTTTTTGCAACTCAAGCTTAATGGTGTTATTCATCCATTTAACCCCTACTTGATTTATTATTCGGACTCTAGGTATACAGTCAGCCATTGCTTCATGCAAGCACTTCTTAACTACCTCCCATGCACTATCAACTTCTAGTCCTTGCAGTTGTACATGCCATGGCACTGAACCAATCAAACTCCTAAGCATGTCATACTTTCCAGCCCGATAATTCCACATGTACCCTGTCTTAATTGAAAATTCTACACCTTTAGCCACCTCCCAAGTTAAGACCCTATGATCACTCTCACCGATTGGTGGCAATGTGGTCATATTTGTTACAGCCAAATCCTCAGATGTAATTACTAGGTCAAGCACTCTCTGACCCCTAGTATTTTCCATTACATGCTGTCGCAGATAGTTATCCCTTAATAACCGCATAAAATCCAGTTCCTTCCTCCCGTGTGTCCTCTCCTCACTCCAATGCGACCATAGTTGAAATCTCCCATAATAATCACCCTCCTTCCACCCATTTCTTCTATTTGCTTGTGCATACTGTCACCACCATCTTTTCCATCACCTGGTCTATAGCAGCACCCAATTGTATATTTAGTTCTGCTAGCCACAATCTCACACCAAATGGCCTCAAATGTGCTCTTTTCTCTATCCTGCAATTCAACTTCTATTCTCCTTGGCTGGAGCTCATCAGCTATCATCAACAATACTCCTCCCCCCATTTTATTCTCTCTGTCATTCCTGAACACACTATACCCATCACATTCAATCCCACTAGTTATATCATCTACAGTCAGCCATGTTTCACTAATACCTATAACCTGTGGTGTGGAAGTGCCAACCATGGCCAAAAACTCTTCCTTCTTGTTCCTAATACTCCTAGTATTAGTGTACATGAATTTAAGACCCCCATTAGATAATTAAATATACCAACTAAATATAGCATTCTCCTTCATTGTTTTCTTCTAAAAATCCTAAAACAAACTGATTGTTCCCCCACTGCAGAAGTATTCAAATTTATCCTGCAATTAATTGCATTGGACCAATTATGATGAGCGCTGATGCACTATGCACTCTCAAACTTTCATACATCGATAAACATGCAATCATATGGTCATGTGCTTCCAGAGGGGGTGGGACAAACAGGGAATTCCCCCGACATCGAGTAAAAATTCCACAAATTATAATAAAAGTGACTGAGATATGTAACCTTACACCCTCAACCATGGAATGCTTTTTCTGTCTTAAAATTTTACTATGGGTTGGCCTGTTTCGGCCCATGGCAAGGTATCCACAGAACACTCGTTTTATTGCAGCAGTAAAACACGTGTTCCTGTTTTTGGTTCATCTTTTTCTGATTTGTGAAATAAATGTTCATCACTGTTGTGAACAGTGACCAGGTTCGCTTGTCCTCTGTGTCTAGTGAATCACTGAGTGAAGTGTGAATTGCAAATTTATAGTAAAACAGATTTAAACAGAAAAATACATTTTTAAAAGGTAAGTGTATGTGATTTAATATTATTTTACTTGCTTTTTTTTTTTTGCTTTTCAACTGAAATAATTTAATTTAGGATGTTGGGATTAATTATTTGTTTTTTAATATAATATGCCGGTCAATTTTTTTTATATATGAAATTGTGCTAAAAACTATTATTTCCAAATACTTTCCCAAGAATTAAAGATCATTAAAATCTATGTAAAATGAAAAGAATGTATTTTTTTATAGTTTAAATCGACAAATAATTACATTAAAAAATGCTGAAAGACATTTATTAATGTAATTATTTAATTAAATCAATAATTATAAAAATTTATCGATGTAATTATTCATCTCCAAGCTTTTCCCCACTCCACCCCCGCAGGAAAATTTTCTGCAGATGCCCATGCATACAGTCAAATTGACGTGAAATTTGTAGTATGGGTTGCATAACCTACACGACAGCACACTCAACCGAAATGAGCACGCGACACCACTGGACAGAAACATTTAAGTTACTTCAAGGGTTGTATAGGATTCATGTAGGGAAAAATGTTTCAGCACTTAGTTGAATATTGAAGTTGAGTAAGGGTGTGATGACTACATTTTTGATAGGGGAGTGGTGAAAGAATAGAATACATTTCCAGAGTTAGTTGCAGGCACTTGCTCTGTTAACAGGTTAATGGAGAAGTACAATAGATATTGTGTGAACAGTTTGGCTCTCCTGCAATAATTCTTCAGACTCCAATAGAGACGCTTGTACAATAATAATTATCTAATAATCTTTTCAGAGAGGACTGAGGGTAACAGGATGAGAGGATAAGTGTTACTGATGATAACCACAAAAATGCAACCTGCAAGAGTATAAGTTAAAGAGAGACTAAGACTGAGTGTAATGGTTCATTTGAGGCTATCCAGCTGGAAACAACACAAAATATATTGTTGTTTGCTATAGATGAAAAGGTGTGTACAGAAAGATGTGGATGCTGCACACTGGCAGATTAATAAATTAAGTGCAGCCCAACCAGTTATTGTGGGAGATTTCAACTAGAGAGAGAGACTGGAAGGATGAAAAGATCATGAAGATGGAAATGGAATTTATGCAATTACAAGACAATCACCTGAAAGTTCATGTGATGGAAGATGTCAGGTCTTGAAAAGTTGGATCTGGTAACAGCATCAGAAAATATATCCATAACCAAGGTGGCCAGTGTCTCCAATCAAGGAAAAGTGATCATGCAGTCTTGTTCTAAGGGACAGCTAAATATAGAGTTCTCAGTTACCAAATGGAAACCATTACATAAGTTGAAGCAAAAGGGAATGGATATTCCTTTTCTTCATAGGTGACTGACCAACACATAAACACACACACACCAGATATTAGTTTATATTGTAGTAGAATCTTAGAAAATGAGGGCGACTAGTCACTGGTCACCCTCAATTACTACTGAGTTGATCAGTCATGTATAATATATGGAATTATAATTACTATTATTATTATTCAGGCCCCCATGGAGTCAAAATACTCATCGCGGGAGGTCCCTTCTAGGAAACACAAAGTCTATCATACCACTCCTTAAACTCATTGACCGTTCGCGCTCTCTATCAGGCAATGCATTCCATGGTTCAACCACCCTCCATGTAAACAAACCACTCCTCACCCTCTTGCTCACAGTTTACTTCCATAACTTCCAGGGATGGCCTCTTGTCATCACTCCTTCCTGCTGTTCAACTAAGTGAAAGAACTCCCCAGTGTCAACCCTGTAACCACCTCACAGTTTAAAAGTTTAAACTGAGAGGTGGTTTTTTTAAAACAGTTTAAAAGTCTCAATCATATCACCTCTCTTTCTTCTATTCACCAAACTCGGCAGTCCACATTCCCTCAGCCGATCCTCATAATTAACATCCAGAGTACTCAGTATTTGGAACACACTCTCCTCCTGCACCTCTAAACCTCGTACCTGCCCTATCCCTCTAGTATTAAAATTTACTCCTCCAGGATGAAATACTTCAAGAAAGTGTTCATTGAGTAATGCTACTATGTCCTCTGGATCAGTCACTCTATTCCCATTTTTATCCCACAATGTCATTCTTCCACAATCATTTCTTCTCCAACTGGCCACATAAAAAATTCCCTAGGATTTTCTTTGGATCTTAGGGCCAATCTCTTCTCATATTCCAGTTTCGCCTTCCTCACCATACTGGTCGCTCTCCTGGCCTGTGTCTTATATTCTTCATGCATCTGCTCTTCACCTGTCTCCTTATATCTCTTCCATAGCTGCTTCTTCACATGCAGTTCCTGTTTAATATTGTTTATCATCCACTTTACTCCAAATTGTGTCCTCTTCTTCACTTGTGGAATACAGTTTACTATTGCTGCTAACAAATATTCCTTCACAATTTCCCAAGCACTAATGATATCCCGGCCTTCCAATTCCTCCCTCCATTAAACTTCCCCAAGTTGATGTCTAAGACTAATAAGATATGGAATGGTTTATGGGAGAATATTTAGCTATTTGCTACGCAAAACTGGCGAGGGTATAGTTAATAAAGGCAATGTAAAGATCCTGCATAATGATTTAAATAAACTGGCAATGGGAGCAAAGGATAATAGTCAAATTGAAATGGTTATGCAATTTGCAATGAAAAGATTACATACTGAGTATTACATTGATGACAATGGATTGCAGGTAATAGATTAAATTGTCAGAGGGATAAGAGGTTACTATCCCTCTTTATATGGATATGATAGGTGAATCTTGACTACTGTGCATAAATTTGTTCACCTGTAGATGAGGTGGTGATGGTGAAGAGGATTCAGACATGGAATGCTCCCTATGAGGACAGACCAAAGGAGATTGCAACATTTAATAATAAGTGGAAAGAAGGGACTTGTTTTTTAATTTTTCAATATATGAGAAGTTAGTAGTGCACTGGGAGGGGGGGGGAGTTGAGTAGACAATTGGAGAATACACACTACGCATCGAATGCGACCTATGACTGAACATCTGCAACGATCGCTAATTCATTAGTAGTATAGAAATAGAAGACCTGACACAACATAAATAAAAAAAATAAATTTTATTAATTAGGAAAGATTTTTGAAAAATTTTCTAGTGTTTTTTCCTTTCGGGGGGAGGGGAGTTGGCCTCCCCTCTGGGTGTGCCACTGTGAGAAGTAGGTAGAGAACCATTTTTCTTTCTGCTTGCAAATTTTTCAATATATGACAAGTAGGAAGAGATCAGAATCACTCATGGATGTTGTGTCATAAGATTGTGGTTAGTAATTATGTGAGGAACAGTTTTTTTTTGGTTGGAAAATGGTGAGTAACTGGAATGGACCGCCAGAGGTAGCTATGAGTGCTCTGATAGTGAAGAGTTTAAGAAGTATGATAGTTATGCAAATAATAGCTAATGCCTCCTGCAACAAGTTTGCTGGACTTTATGGAGGCACCTGTAATACAGTCATCCCTAGACTTACATAGGGGTTCCATTCCATCTGGCAGGACATAAGTCAGTCAGGCATAAGTCGATACATTAAATCAACAGAGTTATAGGGGTTAGGGATAATATCGTAATAAGTATGTCATTTTAATTTTTAAATCATATAAAACTGTACTGTGTATTACTGCCACTATAAAACAGAAGAATAATCACCCAAATCTTCCTCCACAATTACATCTTCATTACCTTCCCTATGTGAAGGACCAGGCTGCAGCTCTTCTGGTGTAATCTTTTATTGTTTGATGAAAATGTCCGATGTGCTTTGCTTATTATTCTTCTTATTTTCATCATAAATTTGTTTATAGCAAACAATCGCATCATGTACTGTCCTTTCTACTAGTGGAAGGGAAAGTACAAGAATTCTAGTAAGTAGCGTTCGACACTGGGGTCCATGTCTTCATCCATTTTGAGAAGATCGCTAACTTCAGGGAACATATCTGCAAGACACTTCTGAATTGTTTAACTACCTCTTCTTGTTTCTCTTTTCCCATTTCCTTTTCTCATTCTTCCTCTTCTGCAACACGTTGTTCGTCCGGTTCAACCAATTCTTTGTTGGTCAACTCTTTAGGGGCACTTTTTATGAGTTGAACTATGTCATCATCATTCACTTCGAGATTCAGATCATTTGCTAAACTCACTATTTTTTTCATTCAATTTATAAAAAGGTGTTAATTTTTTTCAAAACTTCCAAAATCGTGCACAAACCTTTTTAATGTCTTTTTCCATATACCACTCATACAATGAGGGGTCACTCTGTCCCATGCCACAGCAATATTTTTAATAGCATGCTAAATATTGAATGCTTTCCAGAATTACATGAGAGAGTGGTCATTTCCTTCAGTGGCAGAAGTGGCTTGTGAAAAAGTTTGCTATAGATTGCCTTAAACACTGAAAAAACTTCCTGATCCATCAGTTGGATCAATGAAGCAGTGTTTAGAGGAAGAAACATCACCTTGATCTTGGGGTGAAGATCATTGATGTTAGGTGGATGACCTAGAAATTAAAATTAATAAAATTTTAAATTCTACATTTTTCTTTCACACAATAGCTTTACATTTCACTTGCATAACAGTTGATTAAAGCATCCTCAAACAATTTTTGAGTCATCCACAACTTCTTATTGCTCCGATAATGAACTGGAAGAGTATGCTTCCTAATGTTTTTGAAGGCACATGGATTCTCACTGTGCCATATCACAAATGGTTTATATCCATGCACATTACCTAACAGGATCATAATACAGTCTTTAAGAGCTTTGAAACTAGACATAGATTTTAGCTTGTAGATGAATGCCCGCTCGGACATTTTTTTCCAAAACAAGAAGGTCTTATCCATATTTTAAACATTTGCTGTGGCAAATAATTTTCCCTGTGATAATTTTATCCAATTTCTCCACAAACTCCTTGACAGGCTTCTCATTGGCAATTGCAGATTCACCATACATTTTCACATTATGCAGCACAAAACTCTGCTTGAATCTCATGAATCAACTGGAAGAAGTGCTGAATTCATAGTTGTAATCATGCCCTTTCTCCTTCAACATATTGAAGAGACAGTGCCTTAGCAATTATGGTCATAGTACTAAGGGGGTATGACTTTTGGTTCAGGTCTTCTATAGATGATGCAAGTAGCTTTTCCATATCACTGATAGGACCTTGTTGTTGCTTCATCACTATAGTCGATTTAATAGAAGTAGATCCTTTCACAGCCTCTAGGATTTTATCTTTATTTTCAAACTGGCCGTCACTGTAAAAAGAGACCATCCAAAGTCATGTGCGATCACAGTGACGGGCTTATCAGCTTCATGTTGCTTTATAACTTGCAAATTCGTTTTGAGATCAATTGCTCGCCTCTTTTACTGTGATTCTTCAGTAGGTTTTTGATTGGGGTGTGGGGAGGCCATGTTGCACAAAATATCACTAAATATTTAACAATAAACACACAAATAACCTATTTCTCAAACACAACATCAACAAAGGAACTGTTGAAGACACATGCCGATTGCCTACTGAACTTGCTGCTGAATGCGTGTCACTGTTCACGAAAGTATAGTCAAAAATGTTATTTATTCCCTTATGGGATCCCAGATGTAAGTCGAGAGATGACTGTGTTTTGGAGAGAAGTGAGGTTAATGGGAATAAGTAAGTAGTTTGAGGACAGAGTTATCTTCCTTGGAGTAAGTTACTATAAACTAGTGCTCCAGCATTTTATTGCTACTGCAAGAGTTCTCCATTCAAATTAAACGCCAAAAGGAAATTTTAACAGTGGGTACCAAGAAGCAAATAACCTCAGCACAAGCTGTAAGTACTTTTAGTGCATTAAGCCAGTTATATTTCGATCTAAAAATCGGCCAAGTGCAAGTGCCCGCTATTTTCCATATCACCGATAGGACCTTGTTGTTGCTTCATTACTACAGTTGATTTAATGGAATCAGATCCTTTCACAGCCTCTATGATTTTATCTTTATTTTTCAAAATGTACAAAGCAAAGATGGCAGCAACAAAAGCCAATGACGAACAAGCATCCCGTGTCTCACCAGCATAGCGCTGTCGATTGCTGACAAACCCACAAAGTGTCGCAGCTGCAAAATTGATATCAGCAATAAAAAAAAAAGGGTATAATGTGCGAGTTCTGCAGCCACTTGTTACATGCTTCATGGATGAAATGGCACATAAGATATATATATCGACCTTAACCAGCCTTATTTCTGTTCGGTGTACCTCCCGTCCGTAAAGCAGCTCTTGAACTTAGGCAAATGATTAGAAAGCATCGAACAACACATCAGTGTTATGAACGAAACTCTTTCCTCCAAAATAAGCCCACTAAAAACCAAGCTCAAATCAACTGATGATCAGCAGTGTAATGCAAGTTCACCCCTCATAGCAAATGAACTCCGTGAAATAATCGCATCAACGGTGCACGACTCAATGGAGGCCAAAAACAAAAAAATTCAACACCGTCATTTTGAAATTTCCAAAATGAAAACAGAAAAGCACTAAAAGAAGACATCAAGCTAGCTGAAGAATGCAACATTGAACCCTAAAAATATCGTCAGGTGCCATCGTTTCAGACTCGTAAACAAAACTTACACTTGACTCTGAGAATGACAAAATAGCGTTTCAGACTCATAAACATAAACTTGAGCTCATTTCATGAGAAAGGGCCCCACCATGAAAAGACAGAATTAAAATTAACAGGGAATGGCTGTATATGCATATCACCCACCTGAGTGGCCCATATATAATAGAAATTAAGCAGAAAATTAATGGAGTTAAGATTTTTCTCAGAAGTTGGAATTAGTGAAAACAAATTCTGTTTTCTTAAACATGCTATGACTCCTAGACATTAATACCAGTGGCTTGTCACAGTCCAGTAACTGGGCTTCATAGAAACCTAAATTCTACCTGCTAGTCTGCTATGCCTGTCAACTGTGTGTGTGCATATATTCTCTAGCTAGTATATATCTCACAGGATGAAAAACCCAAGTTTCTGTCACCTCCAATATGAGACCAGGCTTGTTCAGCTTCAGTTGGAAAGCACTTATAAAGGTTCTTCACATTCTAGACAGGATTCTAACTCAAGGGTACAGTTTTCAATTGATCTATGGAGGTTCCAAGCAAAAAATGTCCATTTTGGACTGAAGAGTCCAAAGTCTTAATAACTGAAATGTGATTTCAGTTAATTAAGAAAATGCATGTTGAGTATAAATGTCATTAATAGTACTGAAAATCTAAATATGATATTCTTCATAAACTGCAGATAAATTAATGTAAAAGATTCTCTGGCTACTATAACAATTTGTTTTCTTTTGCATGCAGCTTTCATCAACATGTTCCTTTGACAGCAATACTATTTTCAATTTGTTTATTTATCTTCTGTTGTTGTTTTGTTTTTCTATTAATGGAGAATGATCCTTAGAATACACAGTAAGATTATGTGCTTCCCCCCCCCCCAGTAGCACAGCTGGAAAAATGATTGGACAAAGCATTCAACCAGAAAAGACAAGAGATTCATTCTCATCATGAGAAGAGCACTTTTTAAATGGGCTTCGCCACTTGAAATTAAGTTAGCCAAACCAACCTTAGGTTCATTTCCAAAAACTGTGGTTATTCAGGCTGAATTATGTTATGTATTAGTGGGCAGTAGATAGTGTAACACATAGAGGATGGATTAAGTAGTGATGATGGCAGGTGCGTTTGGTGGTGTAGAGTGCCCTCCAGCAAAGATTCCTTGGAGGTATCACATAATATAGACAAAACCTCAAAGACTAAGTCCATAAAGTTCAGCACACACACCGAAGCTGATTACTATGCATAAGAACACAAATATGATAAAACAAATATGTTAGAGACTAATGTTAAGTTGAATTAAATGTGTATATTTTTCCAAATAACCCATCACTATGTAGAGCAGGCATGGCCATCTTCTTTCTGTACGAGGGCCAATATATGATGAATGGAAGCGTCACGGGCCACACACTTTTAGCTTAAACTTAGCTTAAATAAAAATAAACTCTGCATTTTTTCAAGGTAATAGTTATATGTATTATTATTATTATGTGACACCTCCAGGGAGTCCGACTCATCGAGGGAGAATGTGGCAACACCATCTGACGATTGGACCCCTTCTAACTACTAACCGTTAAATATTTGTTAAACCATTTTACTACTGGGAGAACAATGTAAAATACTTGATTTACATGTAACACAACTTGATGAGAACACTGTGGGTGTTCATGTGTGGCAAGAAGTTCATCAAAGTCGATTTTCAAAATTTTCGAAAGTTGATTACGTGTGAAATATAAATTGTTTCCGTCATCAGAAATAATGAATATAACTAGTATATCGATCAGAAAATCTGCAGTCGAAACTAATAAGCTAAATTAATAATACATAATTTAATAGTTTTTATCATGCCATGGGCCACACAAAATCACATTACGGGCCACATGTGGCCCACAGGCCTGCTGTTGGCCACCTATGATGTGGAGTATTATGCTGTTTAAGGACTGAGTCTTCCGTGATGATTGTAGGCTCAAATCATTGCTATGATATTATATAAACAAAGTGTTTCAAATAGCTTCTGGCTAGATACGAATTCTACAGTGGACTGGATGTCAGTACAGCTGGATCATAGTTAGTGGCTATTGCTGAAAACAATCACACTATTGCTGTGAAAAGCATCTCATTATTATTCTGAAATTCACAATTCTAACAGCTGAAACTAGCAATCTACTAAGTTGTTCTCATTTTAACATACAAAAGCAAAGAATTACAATGGCAATTTTAAGCTTTACACAGCAAGTTCCAAACTTTGCACTCATACATTTACTTCCTCCATGGCAGTATTTATGCACAGGAAGCTCTAGCTTGGGGGGGGGGGGGGGTCCAGGAAAAACGGATTTAAAGGTCCCAAAAAATGAGGGTCCCTGGAAGGTTCTAGCTCCGCGGACCCGCCAGTCATTGGGGAAAAGTGTAAGTACTGCCGTCCTTCTATAGAGAATTGTGCTTAAAGGTTAATTCAGAAAACGCAAGTATTTTTTATTGATTTCCTTTCCTAAAGACCACTGTTATAGTGATACGTCAGAATTTAAATTTGCATCAACAAATGTTGCGACTTAAGTTTATAGGAAACTACAGTTTATGAAGTAAGGCAATTGATGTTGAACTACATTTTTGTAGTAAGTTATTCTGTCTGTCTCTTAATGCATAATATCCAGTATCACACATCTCAAGCGCTAAGAATATACCTATCAATGTCGGATAACTACAATGATAATTTTAACAAAGAGAAATAAGTTCTCGAAAACATTAATTTAAATAATTCTGAATAGGAAATAATGACGCATTCTGCATTAAATGTACATAAAAAAGCATTTTTTTTTTAAACAAGAAACTACAAACATGCAAGTTTAAAGCTATACCGCATACATCGCTACTTACTACTGAAGCAGACGACATCTTGCAGTTATAAGGCACTGCAACGCCGCCAATGCCATATAAACTTAAACACTGTGCAATCGGTGATTCCACCTAAATATGTATTTTTTTTTTTTTTTTTTTTTTTTTAATCAGCTAACGCCTTTTTGTTCCCGTATAGAGTATAACGTTACTGGCTGGATGGGTGAAGCAAAAATGCTTTTCTTGTTCCCCTTTATCTGTGTAAGTAATACAATGGATGAGATATAAATGAGCTTTCTGCTCGCCCTCTTGGGGACCTGAAGTTAGCGATGTTCGGTTTGTTGTAGAATTGATTTTGGTCTTTTATATTTGCAGTGTATTGTTTCACTGTAGTTGTTAGCTTGCTTGATCAATGGATTTGGGTGCAGGGTTGCTTTGGAAAAGAATTTTTCAGCTAAATCATGGAGATAAGAAGGGATGTTTACTTCTCGATGGATCTGGGAATTTCTTATGTACCATGGAGAATCCAGGAATCATTCTTAGGCACTTATTCTAGATTCTTTGTAGTTTCTGTATGTTCATTTTTGAGGTATGGCTCCATGCTGGAGAAGCATAGATGATAACTGGGCGAATTACTTTTGTATAGAGTTAGTTTGTTTCGTAGATCTAATTTGCTTTTGATCAGGGAATAGAGTTATGCAATTACTTTGGATGTTTTCACTTCTGTTAGTTTGATGTGGTTGCTAAATAGGAGTTTGTTAAGTTTCACTCCGAGATATGCGACTTCTTTCTCCCATGGGATCTTGACTCCGTTGAGCTGAATGTCATCCTTGCTAGTGACTTTTCTTCTGGAGAATGGTATAGCCGAGCTTTTTAGGGGGTTTAACGGGATCTCCCAGTCTGTTAGTCAACTTTCTACTGCGCTGTTGCTGCCGTGCAGCCTTCTAATTGCCATTTGAGGGCTGCAAGATCTTGATAGTGTCGTAGTGTCATCCGCTTATAGTGCTGTGATGATGTTTCTCGGGTTTGGGGGGGATATTTGAATTGGGATTTGAGTCTCGGGTCTGGGATAGTCCCGAGCGGGTGGAAAGAGGGGAAAATAGTTCCACTGCATAAAGGTGGTTCCAAGACTGCTGTTGTAAATTACCGACCGATTAGCATATCAGGAATCATTGTCAAGGTCTTAGAGAAATTAGTCAAGAAAAGAATACAGGATTGGATAGATCAAAATGGGATATTGTATGGGGGACAACATGGTTTTGTGAAGGGTAGATCATGCCTCAGTAACTTGCTCACGTTTTATAACACAGTGACGGCTGAACTGGATAGGGGTAATGGGTTTACAGTGATACTACTGGACCTTGCCAAGGCCTTTGATAGGATACCACATGGAACCCTAATCAGTAAACTGGAGCAGATGGGTATAGATATAGGGTTGGTGAGATGGATAGGAGGGTGGTTGAAGGAGAGATATCAAAGAGTGGTTTATTCAGGAGTGGAGTCTAAAAGACGTCTTGTGACTAGTGGAGTGCCACAGGGCTCTGTTCTTGGACCACTGCTTTTCAATTTGTTCATCAATGATATTGGAAAGGATCTGAGAGGAAGTGTTCACTTGTTTGCTGATGATGCAAAGTTGGGTAGAGCAATTGTGAGTGCACAGGATATCAAAATTTTACAGAATGATTTGGATAGTTTGAAGGACTGGGCTAGGAAAAATGGATGTCAATTTAATGTGCCAAAGTGTAAGGTTATGCACTTTGGGGTGAAAAGAATAGCAGCAGTATATCACATTGGTGGAACCATACTCCAGGAGATTGATGAGGCCAGGGATTTGGGAGTGTTGGTGGATAGGGAGTTGAAGTTTAGGGGGCACATTGCAAAAGTAACTAAAACAGCTCACCAAATCACTTGGCTTCTGAAAAATACTTTAACATGCAGAGACGAACAAGTTGTGTTCCTCGGTATCGAGCCTTGATAAGACCCCATCTGGACTTCTGTGCCCAGTTATGGGCACCAGAGTTTCTTCGTGATGGGGAGGAAGTGGAGAGGGTCCAGAGACGAGTGACCAAGATGATAGCAGGTCTGTGGAATGAACCATATGAGAATAGGTTGAAGATTTGTGGGTTGCAGAAATTGGACGATAGGCGAAGGAGGGGTGATATGATTGAGACATTCAAATTACTGAAGGGTTTTTATAAGATTGATCCAGAAGATATTTTTGAAAATATGACTGGTGGTGGGAGGACTAGGGGCCATGCATGGAAGCTGGGCAAGAGCGTGGTTGACAAGGGTGTTAGAGTTAGGTTCTTTACTTGGAGAGTGGTAAATGAGTGGAATAAGCTTCCAGAGTCTGTTGTGGGTGCTACGACCGTGAATGAGTTCAAGGCAAGGTATGATAGATACTGTGTGAATGTTGAATAGTTGTTCTTGACATGATGTTAGGGCCTCCCTCCATGAGTCTGTCGACTCCTTGGAGTTTCCGGGAACAATAATAATAATAATATCAGCTGCATAGATCGAGAACAGTAGAGGTGTTAAGAGAGAGCCCTGTGGCATGGCTGCACGGATCTTGGGTCTGGTTGATATTGTCCCGTTTAGTTTGATTTGCATGTGTCTGTCACTTAGGTATGCTTTAATTAGTTTAACTATTTTTATTGGAAACTTGAACTTTATCAGTTTGTAGAGAAGACCTTATCAAAGACGTTATCAAGGCCTTTGCTATATCTATGAAGACCGCAGCTGTATGGAGGTTCCAGTTAAAGCCTCCTGCTATGTATTCCACCAATCGGTGTATTTGTTTTATTGTGGAGTGTTCTTTGCAGAATCCGAATTGCTCGACTGGGATAATTCCGAGCTTATCAGTGACTGCTTATAGCCTGGTGAGGATAACCTTTTTTGATGACTTTTCCAAGACTTGATAGGAGGCTGATGGGTCTGTAGCTTTCTGGAAGTTTGGGGGTTCTTGCCTGGCTTTTTTTTTTTTTTTTTTTTTTTTTTTTTTTATAGGTATGATATCTGAAGTTTTCCAGGTTGTCAGGAAGTGCTGAAATCTGATGATTGCATTTGTGATGTTAACAATGTGTAGTATTGCTTTTCTTGGCAACAACTTCTGTTAGTGATGCCATCTGGGCCTGAAGCCTTTTTGTTGTTTAATTGTGATATGATTTCAGTTATTTCCCCTTGGGTAGTGGGAGAGATGGGTTTTGAGTTAGCAGTGAGATGACAATGCTTTCCTGACCTGGCGATGAATTTTATGGCTGAAGTTAATGTTTAGTTTTTGTACGACGGACTGCATTGCTCCTCCTGGTTGTCTATAAGGGCTTCTGTCTTTTCCTTGTTGGTGTGTGCTATTCCATGTTTGCTTTGTAGAGGAGAATAAGGGTTGACTTTTGGTGCATAGGATTTTTAGGAGTTTTGATATGGAGTGATCTTCTGAGTTGATTGTAGCTAATTTGGTTTCCCATTCTTGATTTCTGTGGTTTTGTAGAGCTTCTCTGCCTTTTCTGTTGAGACTGTTTAGTGTTGTTTTGTCCTGTAGGTCTCTAGTGTTGTGATATCTCTTTCTTGCTTTGTTCTTGATTTTAATCAGGTTCATGAATTCTTCTGTAATCCTATTGGTGGAGTGGTGGACAGTGGTTTGCATTGCTGAAGTTATGCTTTTTAACAAGCTCATTTTAACATTTTAATAATCAGGTTCGTGAATTCTTCTGGAATCCTATTGGTGGAGTGGTGGACAGTGGTTTGCATTGCTGAAGTTATGCTTTAACAATCCGACTGCTTTTTGCAAATGCAAAAAGCAATTGGCTTGTTAGCTTGTTTATGGCTAAATCTATCTCTTCTTTTTTGTTTATGATGGGCGGTGTGCCAATGTGATCTGGTTGAATTTTTGTGAATTATCGATGTCCAGAACATCTGAATTTCCTGTTGGGCTGTGATGAGTGGGCTCAGTAGGTCCAACCACGATGGCAGAGTTGTGCATTGCATAGCTGTATAAGGTGTGACCTTCGGTGTTTATGGACGAGGTAAACCAGACTGTATGTTTGGAGTTGAGATCCCCTGCTAAGATAATAGTCTTTGGACCCGAGGATGGAGTCCAGGTAATTTATCAGTAGTGGAATTTTGGGAGGGTTGTAGGCTGCGTAAATCTTTAGACTGCCTGCGTTGCTGGTGTGTACCCTCCACTCCGGTCACCTCTAGGTTCGTAGTTGGTGGGGCAGGTAATGTGTTGTGGTTTAGGTAGCTTTTTATATAGACTACTGTGCCTCCACCTCTTGCACCACGTCGATTCTTTCTGTAGACGGAAAAGCCTCGGAGGCTTGGGTTATTTGGTCTAAGGTGCGTTTCATTAACTAGAATAACGCCAGGTTTGTATCAGGATGCAAATTCTTGGAGTTGCAGGATTTTGGATGTTATTACATTTACGTTCAAAGCTACAATCTTTAGTGAATTTGGTTCGAGTTTTCTACTCATGGCAGAGGGCTGTTAATATGGACTGAGTTCCTTATAGGAATCTCTTTCGGGAGGATGGTGAGGGGCTTGTCCTGCTGAATCTTGCAGCATGGTGGCGAGCGAGGCAGTTAAGATTGTTTCTAAGTTGGAGCCCCGCTGTTCGTAAGATGTGAGGGTCTTAGGTCGTGCAGCCTCGTTTTTG
The DNA here is from genome assembly GCF_054136105.1 of Typopeltis vanoorti. Classification (NCBI taxonomy): domain Eukaryota; kingdom Metazoa; phylum Arthropoda; class Arachnida; order Uropygi; family Thelyphonidae; genus Typopeltis; species Typopeltis vanoorti. The sequence goes on from NC_143563.1 coordinate 107,743,035, forward strand.
TTATGTTGGTTGGTTGTATTATCTCCTGTGTTGTTGGGCGATTTGAGATGGTGGGAGAGTTGCCTGCCTGTTAGTGGGGTCGTTGCAGGGAGGACGGGTAATCTTATTTCTTGTTATACCGTGATTTTTCGGATGGGAAGTGCACCCCTTGTAATTGGCAGGATGAGGTCCTCTGCAGTTAGCACAGCGTGCCGGTGTTGTTTTCGGCTTGGTGCTTGTCCGATGTTCTTCACCACATTTTAGACATCTGTAGGCTGCTTTACATAGCTTTTGGGCATGCCCAAACTTTTGGCGTCTATGGCATTGTCCTGCAGATACTTACTTTCTTAGTGGCTCTGTTGTGATTTTGAGCCCGCATATATTTGTTCGTTCGTATATTCTATTTTGGGAGTTTAATATTTCTACCAGTACTAGCGGCATAGGTTTTCTGTCTGATCTCAGCATTCTACTCACTTTAACTGGGGTCAGACCTTGGCTGACTAGATCGCTAGTGACCTCGTTGGTTGTGATTCCCTCGGCAACCCCTCTGAGCACAACTTTCAGGTTCTTTACACTACCCAGAGCAGATTTGTGAAAAGGCAACATGGAGTTGTGCAGCATTTTTGTCATCATTGGTAGTCTGTGACTATTTCAGGCTGGATCTTTACTCCCTCGTCTATGTTTCTGGCCCAGGAGAAGTTGATATTTTCTTCTCGAAGCGATTTTGAAACGGAGGTCCACTTTTGTTTGTCTCGGAGGACTACCGGGGGACCTTTTCTTTATTTCCCGAGACTGCTTGTGTGTGCGCCTCTACCGTTGGGTCGTCCGCAGTCCTGCGCCTTTTGCTTATGTGTTCTACTGTTGTTGGTTCTCTCTGCTGTTGTCCTCAGGTGGGGGGAGGGTAATGTTTTGTTCTGTGATATCTTAGTTTTCTTCTTCGGGTTCCTCTGCTTGAGTATACAGTTTTAGGTAGCCTGGCCATTCTGTGTCGAACTTTTGTAGGAGTACTTTAAATAGTTCTAAAGCTTCGTCTCTATTTACGTGTTGCAGAATGTATTTAACGCTCTCCATTTTTAGCGTGTGTGTATTAGTCACTGTGCTGTTTTATTTGGTGGTTCAGGACCTGTCTTGTCCCTTTCTTCCACCAAGTGAAATCTCCTTCGAGAGGCGGAAGACAACTGACGTTCACAGGGCAGGGAACAGGAGAGGGCCTGGGGAACTTCCGTAAAAAGCTTACCTTTACCTCGGCGGGTGCTGGTAAGTTCTTTTGGTAAAGAGAAGCAGAGTAATCCAGACTCGAGAAATCAGTTCTTCGTAATTCACGATCAGTTGGCGGCATCACATTCAATCCAATCACTAACTAATCACCGATTAATCTATCTGATTAATTGATCATCATCATTCCCCATATAGGGAGTTGGTGAGGCCGTTTTTAAGTCTTATCTAACTTTTGGAGACTGAGTGGGAAGCTCAATCTCCACTGGTAGCCAATCAGAGATAGCTGGCCCAAGGCTATCATTAATTAATCGCCAGAGGGCGGCACTTACTAGCTGCCTTCTTCACGCAGTGAAGAAGGCAACTAGTAAGTGCTGCCATCTTGTGGTCTCTAACTCTAACACAATATATTTAATATCTGAAAATAGTGTGGGTTCGACGGCCGATTTTCTTGGGTTTACGGGTAGAAAAACACGAATTTCAGGGAGGAAAAACCCGCTACTCCGTGCCAAAGATCGACTAACTCTGGACCTGTTTTGGAAAAGGCTTAGAAAAAGTTCCTCTAGTTGGCGACTTGATTCTAACGCCTTTCGTCGTGCTGTCAAGCGCTGTAGAGTGCAAACGCCACTTCTACTGAGCTACACAGGAGCTATATGTATTAAAAGTCAATTTTATTGTGCCTTTTAAATACCTTCCTATCATTATATAATATGAACTCTATGCTATCAGGACCTTTTCCTTCTTCTGAATTCAATATCTGAGAAATAAGCCTGTTCAGCATTTAAAAAAAAAAGTTCCCTCGCCGAGGCCTTACTTTATCTCTTTCATCTTTAGGTTCATATTTAATTATTTCTTTCGGCAGACTTCAATCTTCAATTGTGTATTACATTCTTTCCAATTCTTCTATGTCGTTTTATTATATCGTTGATTGCACTTATTTGTCATTGGTTTCCAATTTTGCCATTTCATCTACTGTTGGACAATCTTTGGTAGATATTTAATTTCAGCTTGTATTATACTTTTTTTTGTATACAACTTTCCATCTTGTACGTGTATTATTACCACCGTCACAATAATTAATAGCCATCCCGATTGTTGTCAGAACTGCCGATTTTCAAGAAATGTGATATAAGTGTGGCCGGCTTGGTTGGCCGAGTGGTTAGCATATCTGCTCTCCAGCCAAAAGGCTGCCGGTTCAAATCCCGCCGTGGACATGGATGTTTGTGAAAATACTAGTGGTGGTCGGAAGTTGGTGGTGTAGATGATGCAAGTAGTTGGTGGATTGAGTGGTGGAGACGGAGAGTTGTGGAGTAGGTGCCCACCGTCGATGAGTGTTTGGACTCCCTGGAGGTGTCATGTAATAATAATATTTCTTCCGGATTGCTTGCTGCAGATATGCCATTGTTTGCAGTGGAGGATTCAAACGCCGGATCTCTTGATCCAAGTGACACCCTACGAATAATCTATGGGACCGAAATCCAGCAGCTGTGGTAACACCTCGATGTTGTTGTTGTCGTAACCGAATACGACAACAACAAACAATACCAACAACGTTGTACGGTGCATTACGGTGCGGGTACACACTTGTGTCATAAGAAAGACACTAAGCATAAAGAGACATATAAGATAAGCCACAATGGAGAGGTCTTTGCAGCATTTGTATGCTGTCAGAGTATCGCAATAGGGACAAGAGATTCCCAGGAGAACATCCCACATGCAGTGGGATTACAATGCAGGTGATTATCAGTGCTGAGAAGTTTGCTTTCAGGAGTGCCGTGGCATAAGAATTTGTAGGGAAGGGATGCCAACAATGCATTGGAAGTGTGATGAAGGGGTGTTTGAAGAAAGCACCAGACTGTATATCTAGATAGTAGGGGTTAAATGGATGAATAGCATCATTAAGCAGAAGTTGCAGACAAAGAAAAAATTGAGAATGAAATATAAAGAAGGAGACAGTCATGTCCATGACCAGCACAACACACAGGCAAGAGATGGACCTATGTAGTAAGGAAGGTCAAAGTTAATTATGAGCGTAAGCTAGCTGATCAGGCCAAAAGAAATCCTAAGTAGTACTTTCTCTACGTAGCAAGAAAAAGGAGAAAGACTATGGATGGATGACTTCAAAAAGGGTTGATGGTGGTGACAAAGGCGAACTGGGTTTAAAAATATGGGTTGCCAGAAGACAAGGGGAAGCCATCCACAACTATAAGGCTATCATTTAATTTTTATAAGAAATAAAAAAAAAAAATTCAAAAATACGTCAGTGGAAAAAATGTACAATAAAAATTTTTCCGAAATAAATTCATATTTTTTAGTAATTACAGTGTACATATTAATGGCAGTATACCGTAGATACTAGATGTAAATACAGATTATTATAATTGAATTTTTAATTTTTTTTTAAATTTTAAATAAATGGTAGATGTTTTTAAATAGTTTGCTTGTGCTAAACATTTTACAAATTAACAGTTCAAAGCATACTTCATGCAGTTCACTATATATCAAGAGCAATCGCTTGAATTCACTAGATCAGTGGTAGCGAACCTTTTTATGTTCGCGTGCCAAAAATTTATAAATCGAGTTGCTGACGTGTCGGCGTGCCAAAAATTTAACAATCAATTTGCTGACGTGCCGAGCAGTTTTTAATATGGGAAAAATTAATAGAAAATTAATCTAACTTAATTTATTTATTAATAAATTTATATATATATGTTTATTAATAAATTTATATATATATATTTATATTTTGTAAATTATTTATAAAATTATAATTTATAAAATTATAATTTATAAAATTATAATTTATAAAATTATAATTTATAAAATTATAATTTATAAAATTATAAATAATTTATAATTTTATAAATATATTTTATTTATATATAATTTTTTAATGTTATTCAGTTTAAAATTGATTATTGTATTATTAAATTATTTTCATTAAAAAAAAGAAAACGATAGTGAGAAAAATATTTATGCATTGTAACTCACCATCGAAGTTAGCTGAGCAAAGCAAGCAGCAGAAGGATGCAAACCTGTCGGCGAAACGCTTACCATATTTACTCGAAAATAATTCGCCCTCGCGTATAACTGGCACCCCTGATTTTACTTTAAGAAAAAAGACATCAAAAGTGTTGCATATGACTCTCACACGAAAAAATGTTTAAACATGTTGACGTCTAGGCAATAGTAACCCCCTCCCTGCGGTTAACAACATGCCCTCCCAAACAGCCACTATATATTGCAGAAGCAAAAAAAACAAGTACAGTACTTTTATTGTATCCCTGATTAAGGTATGGAGGCTTTTGCAGTCTGTGTAATATATTTTTCAACAAATAGCGCAATTTGAGACAGTTGAAATAAAAATGGCACTAACTAATGAATCACATGTCCCCTCACAGAAACTACCCTGTATAGACTCAAGCAAAACCATATGTTGCACTGGAAACACAGTATCTTCTCCAATTTTTCTATTACATGAAATAAGTGTTTGTTTTATTGCATTTGAAATTCTCGATCTCATTATGACAGATCATAAAGGCTAACTTCAAATGAAATTCTACCACAAATTGAAGCATGCCATATAATGCATGTGTGAGTTCCTTTGCTAATGCAAACAAGCAGCAATAAAATTCAAGCAAAGGTTGAAACTTTGTGTGAGTTGAGCCCACCGATTAAGAGAAGTTCCCTCAGAACGATAAACGACACCCAGTCGTGAATGTGTTAAAACTAAGAAATATATAGTGAATGTTGTTATGACAGTTTCACATGTTATGGAATTCGGTTGAAGAGAATTAGCATTTCAACACAACAATTGTAGGTTGCTTTTTTTTGGGGGGGGGGGGGGGGGGAGTCGCGCGACCTTTTGTTAATACCGCACCAATCATATACACATCTCCATAGCTGCTCTTTGGTGTAAAACAAAATTTAACTTGTACGTATTGTAACAATTAAAAAAAAGGTTGAATAATTTATAAGGGTATAAAAGGATATCGTTGACGTGCCAGCAAAATTCTCGAACGTGCCATAGGTTCACCATCTATGCACTAGATGATTGTGCGAATCTGTCAATAATTGCTTCTGCATCCAATTCATTTTCAATGAAGAGCAACATGTATGATTCCAAGTTCTCCTCAAACAATGAATTTCTTAGCCTTGTCTTTACGATCTTCAGCTTTGAAAATGTCCTCTCACATTGGACTTGAGTAATTGATAGTGTGCAGATGACTTTATAAAGTTCATAAAGATTATCAAATGCCTTTTCTTTAAGTTTGTGGGATGCCAGAATTTAGTACACATGATGGGCAAGTGCTACAAATTTTGTACTTGTTGCAACGGAAATCCATATTCTCAGCATCATTAAGCAATAGCTTTAATACATCAAAGTCCGAAGCAAAAGAAAAACAATTCCAATATTACTTGATCTTTGCTGATTTGTGGAGACAGCTTAATACCTTTCCGTGCTTCATCTTCAAGGCTCTTCTTGGAAATCAGCTGAAGAATCTGAGGAATTTCCTTCATCATGTATAAGCTCATCTGCCATTCTCTTCTTCCTCCTCTGCCTCTTAACCTGGCAATGTTATTTCCAAAGAGTCAATTTCCAATGTTTGATTTTCTTCTCTGCAATAGTTTTAAATTTTACTGGGTCCAAGCAGGATAAATCTTTATACACTTTGTGTTGTACAAAGAATGAATCTAGAGACTGGACAATGTGGTCCATTATTAGGTTAAACACATTTACTCGAAAATCAGATGGAGAATCTGAGGAATTTCCTTCATCTATAAGCTCATCTGCCATTCTCTTCTTCCTCCTCTGCCTCTTAACCTGGCAATGCTGTTTCCAAAGAATCAATTTCCAATGTTTGATTTTCATCCATATTCAACTTTGAAATCTTGTCATTACATTTATTTACAAATTCCAATGCCTTGCATTGAAAGTTATCAAATGTTCTTGTCTGTTCTTTCAACTTTCTTGTAGATGAATCTGATAAACTCCGTCTGTAAATAACTTGATAACATGGCTGTAGTTTCAAATATATACAAGTAAATGCTGTCAATATTCTTTCAAACTTTAGGAGACTTCGAAGTAAAACATTTGCTTCTTTTTTTTTTGCATCAAACTTGTCTGAATCTTGTATCACTGATAAGCATGTCAATAGATTTACAAAAGTACTAACAGCGGTATCACCAAAACGTTCAAATATAGTTGTTGCTGCACTGGATTTTACTGACCATCTTGTCTCACCAATTAGCATTAATCGTTTCATATTTTCTTGTCCTAGATGTTTTCCAACAACTTCTATCAATACAGCCGTTATCGTGTATGATGTTTGCACAAAAGTTGCTAAATTCTGGAGCAAATTGAAGAAAGAAACTGCAGACACGCACATTTTGTTGTTTCAATTATCACCAAATTCAAGACATACCCAAAGCACCATATATGCTGTCAATATTTTGATAGCCACATCAGTAATTTTACTTTGTAAACCATTATACTGGCCATGGTAGCTTGCAGCTCCATCTGTACTATCAGATAAACATTTTTTGTATCAATTTTAAGATGTTGTAATGCTTCAGTCAATGGATCACAAAGTCCCTGTCCTGTACCATCATTACTTAACACAACTGAAAGTAGTCGCTCACAGATAACACTTTTAAGCACGTCGTCGTCGTCCGGTAGCATCCTCTAGCAAGAGGGTTGCAACAGATGAGCAGCTCTTCTCCATTTCTCTCTGTCTGTCGCTTCAGTCATTCTTAAACCAGTCCATTCCACGATGTCATTGAACCACTCTCTAGTTGGTCTTCCACGTCTTCTCTTCCCCTCAACTTTCCCTTGTAATATAGTTCTTGTCAGGCGTCCCAAAGAACCTCTCAGAAGATGTCCTGCAAATATGGTCTTTCTTTGCATAATATAATTTGCATAATATTTAAGCACCTACCGAATAATAATGCTAAACTGATTGATGGATGAATTATCTTGTGTTGAATCAACTTGAATAGAATATTTCTCTTGAGAAACTGCACGAGTAATTCTTTCTTTCATCATATTCTCCATAATTTGGATTAACATGTTAATAGTTGTTTTACTCAGGTATATAACAAGTCAACTGCGGCCTTTACTTTGAGCCTTTCCTTGTTGTTCTAATCGTTTGATTCTATGAGTAGACTTGTTTTCTACTGCAGAAACGTGAGCTGCCATAATAGGGTCATATTTTGCCATCAACTGCACAGTAGATAATTTTTTTTTATTAAAATAGTAATATAACTTAAATTTTAGTTCCATACAGTAATAATACTGGAACTTCTATTATATTTTCAAGCTACTAAAAGATCATTAACATATTTAACATATTGTCTAATGTTTAAGAGGTTCCACTTGCCATCGGACACCCTAGCCAGTCCGCCAATGAACCACTGATATTGCAATGCATGATGTGACATTGACTGGTGGGAGAATAGATATTGAAGAAATTGAGGTACTTAGAATACTGCAGAATCACAATGCAAACGTGGCCATGGGATTTAGATGGCATATTAGTCCGTGTTTAAAGAGAACGTGCAAGGAAATTATTTGCATCACTGATCAAGCTGTTTAAGACTGAGTACCGACAAGGTGCCAATGGAGAGCAAAGAGGGCAAAAGAATCCCATGCATAATGGCGGCTCCAAGACAGATTTAGCAAATTATAGACCAGTCAGTAATTCATGAGTATAGTTATATTGGTAGAGAGAATTCAGGACTGGGTGGATATGATTATGACAGGTTCTAAGAGTCAACTTGATTTTGTGAATGGTAAGTCTTGTCTTAGTAATCTGCTTCCTTTATTATAATAAAGGAACAATGGAGTCGGATAAAAAACATCGCTACTCAGTGATACTGTTGTATGTTGCAAAGACATTTAAAAAAATTCCACATAGAACTCTGCTGCATAAATTGGTGCAAAAGCAAATGGAGATGATTATGAAACTGGCGATTTGGATAAGAGGGAGCCTGATGGACACATATCAGAGTGGTTTATGGAGGAGTTGAGTACAGGAAAGGAAAGTGACTACATCACAGGGTTTAGTAGTCTGTTATTTAATTTATATATCAATGATAGGCGCCTGTGTAGCTCAGTGGTAGTAGCGTTCCCAGTGCTAGATAGCTTGATGAAAGGGCGTCAGAAGTGAATTCTAGTGAGAGAAACGTTTGAGCTTCTATAGCTCAGTGGAAGTGGCATTTGCAGCTCAAGAGCATCATGAGTTCGATTCTAATCGCCAACTAGAGGAACTTTATCTAATCCTTTTTTCGACCGGTTCCCGAGTTACTCGATCTCTGGCAAGGGCAAGCGGATTTTTTCCTCCTGGAAACTCTGGTTTTTCGTCCCAAAACTTCAAGAAAATCGACTGTAGAACCCACACAATTTCACATATTAAAAATATTGTGTTAGGGATCACGAGATGGCGGCACTTGTGAACCGTCTCTTTACTGCGTGCCTCTTAAATTAGCGATAGCCATCTCTGATGGCTATCGCTAATTTAAGAAGCACGACATCTCTCGACAGCTATCTCTGATTGGCTACCAGTGGAGATCAAACTGTCCACTCAGTCTCCCAAAAATTAGATAGGGCTAAAACGGCCTCGCCTACTCCCTATAAGGGAATAAAAGGTGTTAGCTGATTTTATATCAATGATATAGAAAATGATTTTTGTAAAAAATATTCAGTTGTTTGTTGATTGCGAATCGATATAGTATATGGTGATGTAGAGATCAAGAAGGGCGACTTAAGTAAACTGGCCATATGGACAAGGTAAACGGCTACCAGTTTAATGGAGCGAGTGTATGATGATGCACTTCGGGAAGAAAAAATCATGAGCTGTGTATAATACTGATGGAGCTGAATTAAAACTAATGAAACAAGGGATTTGGGAGGTGATTGTGGACAAGGAGTTGAAGTTTAGAGGGCATACTGCAATGTCTTTGATTACTTGGTTCTTGATAGGCACATAGGATTACTTGGTTCTTGTAGAAAAGTAACAAGCAAAGATGGAGAGGTTATCTCTGTATAAGTCTTTAATCAATCCACACCTGGACTTCTGTAAGCAGATCTGGTTATTGGGATTCCTTCGGGGATGAAGAAGTGGTAGAGAGGGGAGTGACAAAATGTGTTAGGTCTATGTAATGAACCTTAGATGATTTGCAGTCTTCAAAAACTAGCTGATGAGCTGAAAAGAGGAAAAATGTTCAAAGCGTATAAGTTGTTAAAGAGTCGATGCTGAAGACCTTTTGATACATCTGGAAGATGGAAACTGTGGGCAGTGTGATTAGCATGAGTGTTATGATAAATTTTTGTTTGGAGTGTGATGTCCGAGTGATATGGCTTGCCATATATGGTTGCAAGTGATTCCTCAGTGAAGTAAGGTATTCTTATTATAATTAACCTCCCCAGCACCTCAGTGACATCCTAAGACTCGGGAGAACCAACTCTCAATACAATATCTATCATGCCTCTCCTTAGAACCATTAATACACAAAACACTCACCACTGATTCCAGCTAACCATTCCATCCGTTCACTACTCTCCAAGAAAAAAATCTAGTCATCACGCGCATACTAACCAGACTCTTACCCAACTTTCAAGGATATCCTCTATTCTTTCCCAATTAACCAAGTGCTGAAACATTTTCTTTTCCCTACATCAATCCTATAAAAGCCTTTAAGCGACTTAAATGTTTCTCTCATATAATTTCTCTCAGCTTATCAACTAACTTCCGCAAGCCACAAACCATGAATCTGTCTTCAGAATAAGCATTCCACGGACCACTCACCATGTTGGTGATTTGACTCTGGATCCTCTTTGCCACTTCCTCATCCCCAAGAAAGCTAGGTGACCAGACTTGAGCACAGTAATCTTGATGTGGTCGTATCAAGGCTTAATAAAGAGGAATGATAACTTCCTTATCACTGCTTGCTAGTGTGTTCTTCAGTAACCAAGTGACCCTGCGAGTTACACTGGCTACTAAAATAGTATGTCCTCTAAATTTCAGTTCTCTATCTTCTGCTGCTACTACCACCAAATTGCTGACTTCATCAATTTCCAGAAGTACAGCTCCCTCAATGTGAATCACAGCTTGTAATCTTTGTATCGCAAAATGCATAACTTGACACTTTTATTACATTAAATTGTCATCCATTATGTATCGCCCATACTGTTAGTCTATTTAAATCATTCTGCATTTACCTCACCTTGACTAACTATTTGAAATTAATTTTTCATGAAAAACAAACGACTGAATATCTCCCTTCAAATTATTTCCTATATTTTCCTATATATTTTCAAATGAACATCAATGGTCCAAGGCCGGAGCCCTGCGCACACACACACCACCTATTATCTGCCTTCTCCTGACCTCCACTCCTCCATATACTATATTTTGTTATCTATCCATCCCCATTGGTTGCAGTTTGAGTAACAGAGTTCAATGAGATATCCTCTCCGATTCCTTCGCAAAATCCAGCGTTACCATCATTGTGTGGCCATTCCCTTTATCCTACTCAGTTAGTAATTACTAATGCATGACGTACCTTTCATAAAGCCCAGCTGCCTCTCAAAGAGTATCATTGTTATCCACCCATTCCCGCATTCTCTTTTTGACCAACTTTTCCAGTATTCTCACTACTAATCCTGAAATACTAATTGACCTATAATTTGCTACCACAGACTTAGATTTCCTTTATGTAAAGGAATTATTTTGACCTCCTTCCACTCTCTTGGGACTTTGTCAGAGCTGACACTAAAATTAAACAGCCTACTCAAAAGGCATTGCCAGATCTCGTAAACCTCGAGCCGACAACTCATCCTATCTCTACGCTGTATTTGCATTCAGATTCTGCAGTATACTAAGTACCTTCAAATTCTTTAACCTCAGTTCTGAAATCAGACCCTGTCACCTCTACCATAGCAATTTCTTCACTTCTATGATATATATCCTTGCAAAATAATTATTATTCTTCTTCTTATTTGCCAAATAATGTAAGAAAAAAAACTCTTTGGGATTTCCTTTCGTCTGCTTGGCTAATTACTTCTCATAATCTGATTTTGTCTTTCTTACCATGATAGTAACCTTTCTTTCCTAACCTTTTGCACTGTTCATGAATTAGCTGGTCACCTTTCTCCTTACATATCCTCCACAACATTTTTTATGCAATGATGCTACTCACCCAACTAACTCCTAGATGATTTAACATCCTGACCTTAGGTGTAGAATGTGATATTGCTTCCTCCAGATATCCCTTAACTATCCCCCCCAACGTACTGTGAACAACCTTCCCTTACCGATCTTTAATGCCATGGCACTACTTCAAGCTGTTTCCTAAGAGTGTCATGATCACCTGCCTGTCGTGTCATCACCTTACATATGGACAGTTTCTGATTCTACAACCATATCCAACTGTCTCGTTCCCTCCGTCACCTTCTGCTTGGAGTAACTTTCTCTCAGTAAGTATATATAAATTTCATTTCCTTCCTATCATGTGATCTGTACTTCCAATCCCCGTCTTCAAAGTTGAAGTATCCCATAATAATCACTCGACTTGCGCACATCGCACTAATTTGCTAATGCATATCTTTCCCAACATCCCTCGCACCTCCTGGCCTATAGCGGCAACCAATTTTATATTTAGTCCTATTGGCCTCAATCTCATACCAGATTGACTCTAAAGTACTGTCATCTGCCAGATGACACCTGCTAGATTGAATCTAAAGAACTGCCATCTGCCTCCTACTGTTGTTGCTGCAATTCATCTGCTATTACCAGCACTACATCACTCGCTGTCCTGTCTATTCTATCCTCCTTGAAAATACCATATCCATCAAATTCTATTCCTGTAACTCCGTCTGCTGATAGCCGTCTCATTAATGCTTGCAATTTGGCAAGGTTGAACTGATATTTCAGGCATTAGTATATAGAATCTGCAGCATCTCTGTAGGCTCCCAACAACCTTTATTTCTTAAAATGACTACCGTAATAAATATTTTTGCTTGAGAGACTAGATTCTGCACTCTGTCGTTCTCACACTTACTTACTTCCTGGCTGCCTACACAAACACGTGGGTATCCAACCTAATTTTTCCTGACTTTGCGCTCCATACTCTGTGAACAAAGCTCTCTAGATACATAAGCCTGATTCTATTTAACTGCAGTCGATCAGCATTATACAAATCTTTACGTCTATAAAACTCTGGTCATAGATCCACAAACTCTACAACATCTAGACAACCTGCGTATTGTTTGATTATATCACTGACATTCTTCTCAGTTCGCCTCTATAATAATGTGGCAACAAACTCACAAACTTCTACTTTTCGCTTTTCTTTTTTCTCTTCTTCCAATGAATCTTTCACATCTTCTCTCAAACAATACTTCTTACCTCTCGATCCAAAACAGTCAATTCTTTCACTTTCCATTTCTGCATTTTAGTATCATTACTATTAATTTTCGCACCAGGAAAGCAAGGTTTTGAAGCGCATTCGTGAAGCAGCCCTCTTATCATAGTCGCCGTAAAAAAGTATCTACTTACACTTCCTCTCTCGTTCATTCTTACAAATTTCAATTCGACTTCACACTTCTTGTTTCTTTTTTTTTTTTTCTTTTGTCGGTTCCAATCAATATTTTGCTGTTTTCTGTAGCCTTCTAAATCTCGCGTTTTATCTGGTAAAGGACTACATGCAAGCGAGTTATTTCTTTCTTCAGGTCCTCTTTTTCCCGAAGTTTCGGATACACTATCTTACCGATACTTTTAGTCAATCATTTACACTTTCTTCCTATCTCTTTCACCATCGTTTAAAACCAGAACTGTATTCACTCCTATACTTTCGGATTAGCGACTTTTAGTACTGACTTCCGCTACTTCCTTCTCTCGCTTCTGAGAGGTTTCGCATTTATGGCTCGTAAAGCACCCACGACACACTGTCACTCTCAATATCACAATCCATTTTCTCTTGGGAACGAATGCATAGCAATGTTCTCATCAGAGCCATGAATAACATAGTTCATTTATCGCAGTGTATTGATATATCAAAAATAAACAGGCTCATCCACACAGTCATTCACATGAATACTACAATTGCCAATTGCCAAAATATTATTAAATTAATGTTAAAACAATGACTGAGCTCGAACTCATAATCACGCTGTCCTTCCAGTACATGCCACCTGATAGATATTGTGTGAATAATGGATCTCTGGTGATGAGTCTTCTGACTCCATAGAGATACCCGTGTTATAATAATAATATAACTCTGATATCTTCTCTGTGTTTCTGACAGACCTGACGTCGTGATGTCTCCTTATTAAAAGTTTTTGCATCATCCTTCCCTGCCACCCACGGGGTATAGCTGTAGAGGATGGTCTAAAAAAAAAAGTCTTTTTTTTATTGGTCATTGGCATCTCACATATAAACTATACATGTAGTCGTCGATTATTAGAAGTAATCATGGGTATCTTGAGTAAGAGGCTACTTCGGAGATACATGTGGAAAAAGCCCATTACTCTGGAAGTGTAATTCTATGATTAGCAATACCACAGTGACTACTCTATAGTTTTGCACGCGTTCACCATGAACACGAATTACGCATGGACCATCACTGGTTCATTGTAATAGTTTGGTATAATGTCCTTCCACTATTGAACAGCGTAACTTATGCTCTGTTAACACTTAGAATATAGGAACTTTCACGGATGATGCAGCCCTTGATTTGATGCCCTACTCCATCTGTTAATTGAACATCAATATATATCGTATGATCGTTCAGATGCTTGGTGATGTGCCACACCAGTCCTCCATGTGGTACTGTTGTATGCTTTTTCTGGAAGCATCAATTCTCTGAAGAACAGTCACTCCAGACAAACCATCCATACATCTCATTGACGGTCTATCCCTTCTTTTTCGAACATTAGCTTTCTTTTGCTGTTCTAAGAATTCCTTTTCAATGTGTTCAAAGATTCAACTTTCTTCTGTCAATATCCTTAAGGAGCATTAAAGTTCTATTAATCCTTTCTAACACTCATCCATTTGTCCGTCTTGCAGTATATGATATCCTCAACAGCCTTCTGTAACATCACATCTCAAAAGCAGCTATCATTTTCCCGTCAGATGTCTTTATGTTCCAAGCCTCACTTCCAATCCATAAGTTGCTGTTGGAAAAACAACTACATCCAAAATCCTCAACTTTGTTTCCATGGGGATCCTCCCACATTTTAGAGTATGTCTCTGAATGTTGTTTTAATTATTACTAATCTTCTGACGTCAGAAGATTAGTATTTCATGGATCCCAGGCACTCGAACTTGCTAACTTCCTCAATTATTTCTCCATTAAGATACAGTTGTTTCTCAGAAGTTTCCTTGTTAGTATTTCTTTTGAGGACGATGTCCGTCTGTCTGTCTGTATTGCTAGGATTGAGATTAAGTCCTCTGTTCTTACTGATTTCGTTAACTCTGTAATAACAAGAACTAGGTCAAAGTCTTGACAAAGCAGTACCGTATCATCAGCATATCTCAGATTATTGATAAATTGCCACATATCCTAATTCCCATCTTGAGCTTATCCAGTGCATCATGCATGATGTCCTCACCATAGATACTAAACAAGTGAGAAAAAGACATTATTTTCTAACTATTTTCAGTCTGAATTCAATCAGTTAATCCACACATATTCTTATCGTGGCTTCTTTCTCCCTGTCGACTATCAGCCTGATGGTGTGTTGAGGAAAACTCATTCTTTTCATTACTTCCCACAGTCAAAAGTTTTATAGTCGTCTATGAAGCGCATTACCATAGGGAGTCAAAATTCTTTATACTTTTCTATGATCTGTCTAAGGCAAAGGATTTGATCTCTAGTACCCTTACCTTTCATAAAACTGCTTGTTCCTTCTGCATCTCTGACTCAACTCTATAGCATCAATCCTATTTAGAATATTCTTTAATAAAATCTTGTTTGCATGAAATATTAAACTAATAGTTCTATAGTTCTTGCAATCCTTCATATCTACTTTCTTATGTAATGGTATGAGAACCGACTTCTTCCAGTCTGTATGATCCTGTCTCCCACATCTTTGTAATTATTCTATGAAACACCCTTATCCCTCCATCCCATGTAGCATTAACTATGTTGGGATTCCATTTGCACCTCGACTGATACCTACATCTGATACTCTCCAATCATGTTTTCTTTTTACTTGATTTTTTATGGCGCAAAGACATCAAGGGGCATACTGCACCAGGACACAGGTCACAGCAGTACATATGGTAATTGGTTAGTAGGACAACCACAAACATCCATGGCCTTGCCGGGATTCGAACCCGCTGCTTCTTGGATGGAGAGTGGATAGGCTAACCACTCGGCCAACCAGGCCGGGTCATGAGATGAGTCAGATCGCATCTCTTAGCCATGCCGCTCAAAAACTTCCAATGAACATTGCCCCATATAAACTGGCTTTCATTGTGACACGAGTTAACTCTGGCAGAGTGGAATGGCTGACTGAAAATAACAGTAAGTGTTATAATACCAGAAATGTGTATATATTAAACTGCTGCTTATTTAAATTTAATATAAAAAATAAATAAAATATACTTTTTTATTTATATTACATTTTCTCAACAAATCTCCAAATTCCAAATATAGACATGCTGCAATATTTGATCGGTTAAAACGAGAATCATTATGATGCCAAAATAATGCTACCGCGTTCGGGTAGTCGACGCTACTGTTTTTAGATCACGCTATGTGGTGAGCGCAAAAAAAAATCCACCTCCCAACAGCGAATATAAAGATTTTTTTTTTACACCTGGAAAGAGCTAAAGAGAATTAAGTGGGATGTTACAGGTATTGCCGAAACACGCTGGCCAGGAAAAGGTGTGGTAAATTAGAAGCACGGCAAACTATTTTACGAAGGGCGAGAAGATAACCTCCACAGAGAGGGAGTCGCAATATTAGATAACAATCACTTATAGAACTATCTTAACCATGAAAGCAAATGGTCCAAGAATTCTAACAATTATGTTAAAAGGAAAAGAAAATGGAATTTATTTGTTAAAAATTATCCAAATTTATGCTCCAGTTCAGTCACATGAAGAATTTATACTTTTTTTTTGACCAGGTAGTTACTGGTCAAAAATCCTAATAGTGATGCGAGACTTCAAACGAGAAGGTTGTTTTCTGTAAACAATTTGTTCATATCAAGTACTATTTTTTCCAATAGTCCATCATGTAAATATTCTGATCAAAAATAACTGGAAATCATTAATCCAAAATGTAAACATACTACTGAGGAAACTAGCTGAAAAAATTTAATTGAAATTTAAAAATAGCAAACCAAAGACCAATACTATTAATATAATAAAACTGAAAGACATAACTATACCAGTAAAAAACAAAACAACTACAGAGACATAATAGCAGTTAAAGATAACCTTTGACAATGTAGAATATAGATGGAAACGGTGCAGATCACTTATGGAGAATGCCACAAGAAAAACACTTGGTACAACAATTAGAGCAAATAAATCACAGAAAACAAGGAAATCTTAGAAGAAAAGAAAGAGTTGCAAAAAATACTTTGAACAGAAGACTGAAAAACAAAATAGATAGAATGTGCAGATCTGCCAAAAGCGTTTGGTTGGAAGAAAAAGCAAAAATGTGTGAATACTGGGCACACAATTTACCTTATAGTGAAAATTAATGGAAACAAACATGATTCCATTGATAGGAACAAACTGATAAACATCTTAAAATATACGACGGTAGATTCAGAAATAAGGACATTTATTATGAATTATTATAAAAGCATCAAACTGTCAAATTTAATAAAATAAAAACAGTCAAATTCAAAGTAGAAAAAGGAGTCATGCAGGGTTTCTTTCCCGCTCTCTCACAAAATTTATTTACCATCTACTCGAAGAAATATGGAAAAGCATAGCCGAAGAACCATGTCTACAAATAAATGGCACGAATATCGACCATATTAGTTATGCAGACGATGTTATTATTTTTGCAGAATCTAGAACTGGAAAAAAAAAATTTAAATAATAAAAGAGTGCAAAACTTTCTGAATGGAAATCCAACCTAAGCAAAACTAAAACAATTAAAATTGGTAGAAATGAGAGAAAAAAAATTCAAAAAGCTTAGAAAATCATATAGAGGTAAAACAGTTTATATCTTCATAGTCTCATTACTCATAATCTCGACAACACAGAAACAGTAAAATACAGACTTAACATAGGATGGTCTAATTTGAATAAATTAAACAAAATATAGAAAAACAACACTTCAAAAATAAATAACTAAAACTCTATAAAACCAATATTATGCCTATGGAAATATATGAAGCCGAGACATGGAGACTCCATCAGAAAGAAATACAAAAAATCAGGGCATTCGAAAGGAAATGCTTACAAAAAATAAATAAGATTCACTGGTCAGAACACAAACCAAATGTGCAACTCAAACACGAATTAAACTTAAACATTAGAGAAGATATCATAAATATAATTCTTAAACAGCAATTAAGATTGTTTGGACATCTCCAGAGAATGTCCTTCCAGAGATTAACAAATATAGCCTTGAATCGAATCGTTGGAGGAAGGTAACCAACAGGCCTATCAAAAAGAACTTGGTTGCAATCTCTGAAAAAAAGGTCACAGTTATCAAGCTTCAGACAGATGACAAAAATGGCCAGAAATAGAGCCATATGGCAAAGATTTCTTATTCATAAAGCACTCAACCTGTCATCTGACGGGTAAGAATAAAGACGAATGTGTAAGGAAGATAACTTTATAGCTTCATATGTGAAATTTATTCTCTAATGTTGTTTGTTCACATGTCTAAGTAAAGCATTAATAGATTGACTCTCTGCATATGTTCATATAATAAATATGTATGAACTATACTTTTATTAAAGAGCTATTTGTTCAAGAGGATGATTGTTAAAACTTGTTACTGGGTGGAAGTGGAGAATCAGATTTATCAAGTAGAACTACTGCAGTTTTTAGCGCAATAGCAAGGCAATTCATACGGAAGGTTGGTATTTCCAAAGCTCTAGAATACTTTTAAATTTTCTCGGTTTTATTCGGAAATACAGTTGACATATTTGGTTTAAAATATTAATAACATTTATAATTCTCCCCATTAATAGGTTTTTCTGGGACGTTCGTAATGTCATTGTAACGACTTTTCATCCTTTAAATTAGATAAACAACTGATATATTAAATCCAAATTTTCAAAATCTTCGGAAATAAGATAGCATTCTTTTAGCCTTAACAACTTCTGAGTGCATTTCCAGCTAGATTAAGTATATGGAAGATGAATGTAGAGGGGGGGGGGGGAATACCACCCGCTTATGTACCTAATCTTAACTGGTATACTATTATGTCAATTATACTGTTCTGTCTAGTAGTGCCAGATTTACCAATAGACTGGCTAGGCTTCATTCTAGGGATCAAGCTTTTCAAATCTTATATTTTTTACTCTCATCATTTTTTCTTGTTAATTTTCGGATTGCATACATTTTGAGTATAGGATAAAACTGGATGGCCCAAATTAGTTTTATCATTGTTAAGGTAGTTAGTTTCTCTGGCGTGTTGGTGTTTTTCAATTATTTATTTTTATTACAAATTTGCATTATTTCTCTCTTTCCTCCACATCAATACACATGTAGCACTTTTGAATGAAAATTTCAGAAATGGAGCATCTCAGTTAAGAATGTCAGAAAATATTGATGTGGAATTTCAAGCGCCTCCATAGCACAATTGGAAAAACACCGGGATATTCTGCACCTGGACTCAAAGGAGATCTGAATTCCATTATTGTATAAGGAGAATAGAAATCAGATTCAATTAAAACCAAAATTTAAACCTATGAATTGTAAATATAGTGTACATACTTTTTATAAGTTTCAATACAATAAATACTTTTAACCCTAAGTTTTGGAATTCGGCAGATACTGTTTTACATTAGCCACTAATGATTTTGAAAGTACAAGGTGGCCCAAAATCACGAAGGGTTTAAAATGTGAATAACGTTTTTAATTGTTAATTTGATTTTTTTTCAGTCATTTTAAATAATATTTGGGAAATTAATTATGAAAGTTCACTTTTTGGGGATAAAATACTTAACATAATAAGGACAAATAATATAGAACACCCTTCGAGCCACAGAGATAAGATTTGCCCTATGATGCCTCAAAGTAAAATAATCTCGCATCAACATCATGTCCAACAGCATGTAGAAACATGTCCATGAACTATCTGCACAAAAGTTTCATTTTGGAAGGAACGGTCAGGGTTAAGGGTTAGGTAAACAGTACTATAAAGAAAAACAAACAAGTCAAGTGTCTTTGCAGTTATGGCAATTCGTTCATCCAGTGCAGTTATCATATTGTGTTGTGGTTATTTTGTATCCAGGAAAGTAAAGTAAAATAATGGGCGAGCCACAAAAATCAGTGAAATTTTTTTTCTTCAGGAAAATAGCACGAGACAAAACTCTTCACCTAGCTCTAAAAGGATGGAAACCGATTATTATTTTAGACGACATGTACATTGTGATGAATTTATCCAGGACCACTTGGGAAACGTTATGCAGGAAGTGGCCTGATATCCTCGGCTACTTGCAAAGAAAAGAAGAATTGACTATGAAATGGACTTCGGTGAGTGTTATATTCTGAAATGTCAAGATGGGGAACTAATACTTGATGGTACAGGAGCTGATGGAAGTAAAGTTTTTTCTATTAGTTTTCAAGAAGCTGAGAGATTTTCACCAAAAATGTACAACATTGATAATCATTTACTATTTTTGGAAACTAAATTACCAGCTATTCATATCATGGGGAATATTATCGCTAATCATTTAAATTCATCAATGGCAAAATTAGACTTTCAAGATTTTATCAAATTCGATAAAGATTCTTTATTTTGTGACATTTACGAACATTTTACGAAAACTGTTTGTGTATATTTGGTGACAAAGGAATACACAGAATGTTTAGGGAGGCATGGTGTTATTTCCAGACTGACACAATATCAAATATATGGAGTGGGGGATTATCATGGTATCTGATTTAAAATCTCTTTTGCATGACCAGCTATTTTGATGTGACCAAGAAACAGTGAATAACAAAAATTTTATTCATTGAACTCTTTGGAAAATGTTAACAGTGTAAACTAAATATTGTAAAATATTTTTACGTAATTACATGTTTCGAATTTTTCTCAGTGAATATACTTATAAATAGTATTTCAACAAAATAAAATATGCATTTGTAAACTTAAACGAACAAAGATGTGTGCTTTTGTTGTTGTGTTTTTCCACAGTGAATTTTTTACTCAGTTATTCCGATTAGAACTTGATATTTAAATCCACAACTTTATACCTTAATGAAATTCTGTTTAATTATTTAAAAAATCACTACTGTGAAATTAATGCCAGGAAGAGGGGAAAAAAGTGTTGAAAACTGATATCCATGTATTGATTATTTTAAAAATTGTCTAATGCTACCTATTGACATTGAGTTAGCTGAAAACAATTCGTTCATATAATCGAAAATTCGAACTGTTAGAATATGGTTGTTTTATAGAGAAATAGCAGATAATTAACCCAAAATATGACTTAAACTCTTAAAGTTTGGTATAGAAAAATTGTTCATATTCTCCAGATAACACATATAAAAATTTTACCTTTCCCCACACAAAGTAAGATAAAAACACACCAACAGTATATATCCAACAGTATGCGAAAACATGTCGTTGAGTCATCTGCGCAAAAGGTTCATTTTTGAAGGAATGGTCAGGGTAGGGCATATAGTAAGGGTAAACAGTACTATAAGAAACAACCATAGAGTCGAGTGACTTTGGACTTAAGATAATCGTTCATCCACTGCAGCTGTTTTGTGTTGTGGTGTTTTGTGTTTGGTAATGTAAAAATAACGGGTGAGCCACAAATTCTTTGAAAATTTCTTTGTGAAAAGTTCTAATTGTTTAGAATTTTCTAACAGAAAGTTAACATAAAATATAAGATCAGAGCTAATAATCAGTGAAATAATAATAATAAACAACTATTTATTTGTGGTGCCACATGAAGTAATCTAAGAAGAAGAATGAAGGAAAACGAATATGAAAAATCGACAGTGGGTAAAAAATACGAATTTTCAGTTATCACTGGAATAATTGATTGTCAATTTCTTTTGAATAAGACTTCAAATTTATTTCCTAAAGAAATTTGTATTTCTGATGGAATTAATGTAAGATATGCATTGACAAAATCACCTTGTAGTTGGAAAGAATTACCAGAAAGAGTTAAAACACAGAATTCTTGGTTAATAAAATATAACCATCAGCTGAAGTGGGAAATTGGTTCACTATCTCTGGCAAACTAAGAACTTGGATGATAGAATCAACATGCAAATATCAAATATTACTTGGCAAAGGAAGAGAAAAATCAAAAACTTTAACGAGGTTAATAGGGGGGGCCTTTTCTTGATTTAAATGAAATTGGATGACCAAAACGTAAAAACATACCGTGTACTTTTAAATGCTTTTGGAAACATAACAAAAAATTCTGTGCTTTTAATAATTTTCAGAAGTATATGTATTGGTTTCAAAAATATAAATATGCAACCCTTAATTTTAATACAGTAATAAATTCCCAACGATCACCAAATGATAATTAACTTTCAGAAGAGAGTCACATTGTCAAAAACCACATGATGGCAATTCCACAAGCATGGGAAGAATCTTTGAATAACAGTGCAAATTTACTGTAAATAATACTTGATTCAAATAAAATGCGTAAATTTAAATGAAGAAATTGGGTGTCATTGATGTGTTATACAAATTTAAGTAAGACCATAACATTTTTTTTCCTTGTGAGATTTCATGCCACAAACTAACCAGAGACTTTTTTTTTTTTGAAAATCCACTCAGTGAAACTGTGTCAACTCTTGGAAGCAAAAGGAAATGGGTATTAAATTAATAGGCAGAATTTTGGTGGAGAATACTTCACCCAAAAAGTGACAATTTATTTATTATATATATAGATACCTCCAATAGACTAGAAAAAACAATCATACTTAAAGTACAACTGTTAGAATTTGTTTATTTACAAAGGGACATTAGATATTTTAACCTATCAAGTTACTAAACTCTTAAAATGTTTGTTGTATAAATAAAAAAGTATCGTTGCATGCAGATAACAAGTGAATCAACATGCATATATCAAAAATACTTGCCATTGGAAAAGAAAAATCAAAAAACATTAACAAACTTAATAGCTAGACCCATTCTTCATTTAATGATACGAAATGATGAAAACAATATGTGCATGAATTTCAAAACTTTGAAAGGGTGATGAATTTCTTGTTTGTTGTGATCATAAATATTTGCATTGGAAAGAATATCTAATATAATAATTGTGTTAATATATATATATATAAATATCCCTACTGTGAAATAAATATCCAGCTGAGAGGAAAACAGTCAATAGGGACTAACAGAAATGAGTTTTATATATTTGAACTATGTAAAAACCATAGTTCAACTTGTTTTTGAAATGTCAAATGGAGAAAAATAACATGAATTACATGTAAGCACCAGTGGCAAGTCATACACTATAAACATCAGAGCAAATCTGAAATCAGAAGAAAAAAATTGCCTTTTTCACTTTATTTAATTTCTGTATGTTAGATTCAGTAAATACAATTTGTTAATAATATTAGTCAAATAATAGGTAACATAGACATTAACAAAGTATATATATATTCCAGAGCTAATATTCATTTGAAATAAATTCCACTTTCCTAGCTATGCAAAATGTAATCAAACAAGCCATCTATTTGAAAACAATAAGCGTATAACATCCTTAATCAGGAATGAATAATTTTAGGATATGTGTCATAAGAATTTTACACTAGAAAAACAGTCGTACTTCCCTGAACTGATAACACTGCACAAAACATCAAAGGGAGAATATGAGCCATGAAAAAGATGTTTGGAATGTCGTGTGGGAAGTATTATCAAACCCTCAAGTAAGACCAAAAGAATTCCAATCCCCCCCAGTCAGAAATGTTCACAAGTAGACATAACAATTACCGATCGCTGGCAGATATATTAGTCAGCATAAGCCAGTTTGAGTTTACACTCGCCATCTTAGGAATAAAAACATAGTATGACCTAATGCTAAGGAATTAACAGTGTACCAAACGGACAGAAAACCTAAGGAACAAAAGTCAAAGTTTTTCAGGTTATTACAGAAATTTCGTTCTTTCAAGATTCTGTTTTTATGTGTTGTGGTGTGGATAAAAATTCAACTATTTTGGAATGTCTAGTTTCATTAAGAAGAGTCATTCTGGAAAGATTGTAAGTAAATTTAAATTATCATTAGAATTTCTAGACTACATACAAAAACGTTATTGTAAGCTTTTAAGTCACCGTTTATTTTTAATTTTTTTTAAAAAATACCATTTGATTTTTTCTCTTCATGTAAACGAAAAAAAAATCACCATTACCCAAACATTAGTAAACAAGATAACATTAATTCGAAAAGAGAATGTCATTTGCCAATAATCTTTTAGTGATGTCACCTCCAACTGATTGTGATAACATTGGAGCAAAAAAAAAGTATGTTTGAGGGACCCCAGCATATAATTAAATTATTCAGAAAACCCTAAACACAGCCACCATCACGAATCTACTCTAAGAATTCTCACCCTTTAACAGGAAAGAAATATCCCAAAATGTATTGGAAATTTTTTTAAATTTAAACTTAAAAACAATTGATAATTGAAATTTCAATAATCACTGCTCGTATGTTTTGGTAAGAGTAATTCTAATACTGAATAGTTTTTTTTTTCATAAGAATAATCATAGGGTACATATTAGAGTACCAACATAGATACATTAGCGACTTTTCATGTCTAATGTGTGTGTGTGATGAACACCAGCATATAATTAAATTATTCAGAAAACCCTAAACACTGCCGCCATCACGACTTACTCTAAGAATTAATTCCCACCCTTTAACAGGAAAGAAATACCCCAAACTGTTCTGGAAAATTAGTACACCCATCTATAAACAACCAAACACAAAACATGACAATGACGGATGTGTGTGTCACCCTGGGAAAATTCCAAGATATCTTATCTCAAAAAGATCGCCCACAATTCCATATGCAAACCAAAACACCATGTGATATCACAGAGAAACATCTGATCCCCAGAAATTTCCAAACACATTACGTCACGTTTCCTATCTCTAAATATGCCCACAATGCAATAAGCGAACCAAATACACCACGTGATGTCCCTGACAGACAAGGGCCCCAGCGAAATTCCAAATTCTATAACATCTACGTCACGATTCCTTATCTTATCTTGACAGAAGTGTCCCACCAATCACGACACGATTCCTTATCCACTAATATATCTTCCTTTCCATTCAAAACAACGTCACTTATTTACAACTAACAAATCACATCACTTATCTTCATCTGATAACAACAAACATTCATGTCACAATTCCTTATCTTATCTTGATGTGGTCAGAAGTGCACCACCAATCACAACACGAATCCTTATCTCTACCATCACGCATAATTCCATACGCGATCCAAAACACAACTGACGTCACTGGCACATATGCCCCCAGGGAAATTCCTAACATTACAAACTCATGACGTCACACACAATGACGTCATCAAATAAACAACAAATCACGTCACAATTCCTTATCTTATCAGAAGTGACCCACATACTATTAACATCCAATCAGGAAGTGCTGGAACAAATGGGGAAATCACGTGAACTTTTAGATACCATAAAAAGAAGGAAAGCCGCATATCTTGGTCACCTACTTCGTAATGACAAATGTAAGATAGTTCAATTGATTATAAAAGGGAAGATAAATGGAAGAAGAGGACAAGGAAGACAAAGAAAATCTTGGCTGGCAGACATCAGGCAGTGGACTGGCATGAACTCTGAGAGACTGCTCAGAGTAGCTGAAAATTGCTCAAAATTTGCAAAGGTGTTCGCGGCCCTCTGATAGGAGATGGCACTCAAAGAAGAAGAAGATATTTGGGGCAGCTGAAGACAATCTCCAAAAATCTGCATATAAATTGAATTTAATAATAAAACAATATGACAATTTCTCAAAAAAAACTAACTATTCGAATTAAAATAGTAATAGACAAATAACTGAGCAAAATAAATTTTAATTATTTAGACTATAAATTAAGTTATAAGAGGCCTGTGTAGCTCAGTGGAAGTGGTGCTTGCATCCTCTGTGCTTGGTCGCTCGAAGTCTGACTTCAGTCGCTCGAAGTCTAGTCGCTGACTGGAGGAACTTTTTCTAAGCCTTTCTTTGGCCGATTCCCGAGTTAGTCGATCTCTGGCACGGGCAAGCAGGGTTTGCCTCCCGTAAACTCGGGTTTTTCGTCCCGTAAACTCAAGAAAATCGACCATAGTACCCACATTATTTCAGACAGTAACATCTCTTGTTAGGGTTAGGTACTAAGAGATGGCAGCACTTGTCTGCCAGCCTCTTCATCGGTGGCTGCTGTAATTAGTGATAGACATGGGCCAGCTAGCTCTGATTGACTACCGGTGGAGATTGAACTGCCTACTCAGTCTCCAAAAGCTAGATAGGGTATAAAGCCTACTCCCTATAAGGGAATAAAAGGCGTTAGATGATTTTTTTATTGTTACAATGAAAATTTAGGCATATCTAGCAAAATTAACAAATTCTCGAAAGCGGTCCAAGAATGTATATTTTATTAAATCAACATTATTGTATTACAATGAAGCATGGACAATAAAGAGAAAATAAAAGTATCACTGAAGCAGAAATGAAATATATGAGAACAACAGGTTACAGAAGACTAGATGAAAAGAGAAATGAAGACGTATTGAAAAAAACTAAACCAGTAATGGAAACAATAGAAAAATACAGAACCAAATGGAAAGAGCATATAGAACGAATGGCTTATGATAGAATACCGAGGAAAATGAACTATAAACCAAAAGATGGAAGATACAGATGGAATGATGAAACGTTGGTCTAAGATCGAAACAAGCCACCTGGGATATATTCGTAAAATGACAAAGAAAATTTTCATGTCAGTTCTTGAACAACTCTTCCTTTTATCAACTTCTGTTGTAGTTTATTTTGTTAAGAAATATGAAAGAACCAATTCAAACACGCGAAGAAAATTTTCATAGTTGGTTTTCTAAAAGTCATGACATGTATGTGTACACATCGTTTTTAGTATGTGGGGGGGAGGTTTGTTTTAGTATCCACAGTGATGTGCCCAACTGTTTTTCATTAGAATGTTTTCAATAAACTACTCAAGTTGTATGAGAGATTATACAGTATACTGATGTCTCCCCTGGCGGCATTCAATTCTAGTAATTGAATTCTAGTAACTCAATCTAAGAAGAATTATTTAAATTAAAAGACAGAATCAGATAAAAATAGCAAAGATCCTACGCACCACATCTCATTAAAATTCCATCCAACTATCATCTCTAATTATTTTGATGAAAGAACTATTCCAGTTGAAACAAACTTATCTGTTTAAAGAAGCTTCCACCCAATCAACGTCTTCAAAATTATTTAAGAATTTTGTGCCGGTAAATGACCTGATTCAAAAGAAAATTCAAGTAGCTTGGCAAATGTTTGAAAGAATTACAAACCATTTCGATAATCAGGTGCGTAAAACCTGTTAAATGAAACTGTCATCGAACAGGTATATTGCACACCTGAAACTGCAAAATACATTTTTATGAACATAATTCTATTCAACCTCAATAAATATAGCAATTAACGAAGAATACAAAAATGTAAACAACATTCATCTATAAATCTCGAAGATTAAAAAAAAGGATACAATTCTCTTTATTTTACTTCGTAACAAGACATGCAGGGGAATGAGATCCGAAGCACGTGGACATTTATTGTGCGCAAAGACAGCGAAAGTGAATTTAAGGATATTTTTGAAAAAAAAAAAAGAAATTTTAGGATAATCTCATAGGCTTTATATTAACACTGATGATTAATCATTAGAAACAGCTTTTTTTATTTCTTATAAGAATACACATATTTTTTTTCTACACTAACGCCGTAAAATGAATTATTATTTACACAGAGATGGGTTCATATTAAGCAATTAATGTCAGAAGATAAATTTGTTATACTGTATTTTGTTTTTAATTAAAGTTTTATCTGATAGCAAGAATAAGTTGTTATGAGTACTCTTTGTATCCGGTTGGATGAGATTGCACTAAGAAAATGGAATTCGAAATTTTTATTCCGAAATTAATATTCGTAGCTCAGTATTATTTAATGGAAAAAATTTCGAAACCTTTCAGAGAATATCAAAAATGTCTCATTTTGATTAATCATAACTTCAGATCTGTGACATTTATTTTTCCCAGTGAAATAATAAATAAAATCAATGAAGCCAAACTGCAAATATGCTTTAAGCTTGCCGAAAGTCCCACTGAATTGCAAGCTTTTGATTAACAAAAGTCGCTTTCACTTATTCAGCAGAAAGATGAAGACCAACAAAAAGAGACAAAAAATAGAAAACAAACAATGAAAATTTTAAGGGAAATATTGGAAAAACAAGGAAAGATAAAATAAGAAATGTGAACATTAGGAATGGTTTAGGACTACAAAGTATTTGAATAAATGCTTGTGAACCCTCGCTTGAAGAGGTTTGGATACCGAGAAGTGTTGGAAACGAATTTCAAGGGAAGAGGTCAAGAGGATAACTACGGAAAAGGTGGAGAGACCAGATAATAGATCTGTTTAAAAAAAATGAAACCTGAAATGGAATAATATTCACGAAATAAAAAAATTAGGAATATAAAAATGGAGAGATTTGATCCAATTGACTGTTTTTCTGTAAAAACAGTTGCAGATAAAGAAGAAAAACTTAAAGTGCATGATAGCAAGGATTAAGCAATGCTGATAAATTTTCGTAAAACCAAAACAATGGAATTAAGTGGAAAAAAGCTTAGCTTTACACTGGAAGAAAATAAATTAAAAGACGTTAAAAATTTAATTACCTTCAATCATGTGAAAAAGTATGAAGAAACTATTGAACGAAGAATAAATGTAGAGGGGTCCACTACGACTAAATTTACAATTTGGGGGGGGGGGAAACCACTCCCCCCTCAAAAAAAACCTAACACCTCTCCAAAGAACTTCAAATCTAATTATATATCTCGATATTCTCCACATATTCTCTCTGATTTTCTTTTCGGTGCAGAAAGACTTCAATTATTAAACAAAAGGAAGACTAATGAAGATTAACAGGCTTTGTGGGGAAGTGTTTGAATAAAATAACAGCATGGATTTTAATGAAATCCAATCAGGAGATCAGAAAAGAATAATTAAAGCAAAAGGAAATATATCTATAAGGAATACCTAGAAAATAACAGAAGCATAATTTCATTGAATGTCTACAGAAAAATAAATAACTTGGTTGCAAAATGGACTGAACCTGTTCCTGGCTGCTCTAGCTCTCACATTAGGAAAATGAGGATAATAATTACTTTTTAATATGAATTCGTCATTTTATTTTATTTTATTTTTTATCATTCT
Organism: Typopeltis vanoorti; assembly: GCF_054136105.1. NCBI lineage: Eukaryota > Metazoa > Arthropoda > Arachnida > Uropygi > Thelyphonidae > Typopeltis > Typopeltis vanoorti. Next base: position 107,771,857 of record NC_143563.1, read on the forward strand.
TTTTTTTTGATAATACCACGCAACCGAGCTGTTTAAAAATTATCACCCTCGAAGGCCAATGCATTAGTGTTTTGGCTGACAATATTTTAATATTCACGTCAACATTATAGGTGACAAAAACTTGAAATAGTTTAGTAGTGGGTTTGCAAAAGGGAAAGAAATAAAGCAGGTGGTAATGTTTTTCATGAGAAATTGAAATGTAATACCTGGGAAAGGCTATGCAGGGAAGACTACTTCAGCGGATGGAAATATAAAGAATGAAAATACGAGGTAAAGGAAGCTGGTTCGACGATTTGTAGTTGGATTGTTCATTAAGGGTAACCAGCTGAGGCCAGTCTAAAATCGAGTTTACTTAACCGAAATGGATTATTTTGAACAGGATTGAAACGATTTTTTTTCCCGGGAAGTTCTGGGTTGACTATCTCAAGTATGAAAACAATATTCTACTGACAGAAGGATTTGTAAGAAAAAAATTAGCTTCTGCTTACTTTACGGATGAGAATCAGCATCGAACACTGTGGTCAGAGTTTCTGAAAGACGGCAACTGCATGCGTTCTCAGGGAAACGTGCGTTTTATAAGTAAACATAATCCTTCGATTAAAGGTACCAGAAAATCTTCTTTGTGTCAATTATGAGATTTGACTCCAGATAATTTCTAACTATGGACAATGTGTCAAGGATGAATCACGGTGTTAAAATAACAGTATTCAGAAATGTCTCATGCGTTGTTTTGAAGCGGTCCGAAAGCGAAACAGTCATCCTCCAATTCTACCATCTTTTAGCGATTGAAGGATTTTTTAAAAATCTTGCACGGTTGAAAATAAAAATCAGTTAACTAACTAGCACAGTGTCTTCCTTTTCGATATACAGGTTTTGGGTTCGAATCCGATGACTAGCATGGACCTTTTGTGAATGCTTTTAGGTGGTAGGTGATCGCAAAAATCCTTAAATATGAAGCTCCCACCTGGCTTAACCGTAACATCTGACAATTTTAAGCCACTTCAGGCAACTATTAGCTGCTGAAATGAAATATTCAAAAATACTATTCAATTTAACTCCTACATGATAGCTTTCTTCAGCAGAGATAACTAAAACATCTAAAACGAAAATCAAACAACTAACTGTACAGTGTATAGGAACAAATGCATCGTATCACGTGGTAGATCAAGAAAATCACCAGTTACAAATGAGAACAAGTGAGAGAACAGTCACTCGGGTGCCTTGAATTCAATTACGGAGGATAGAAAATGTAGGATCGAAAATCTTGATTTACTTTGGTAAGAAACTTGTTTCGGCTTTATTCAAGATTTCCTCTTTATATCAATCCACTATTTGATTCGGTAGGCAAGAGTTACGCCTGGTATATGCAGTTCTGATATTCTAACCAATATAAAATTTGGATTTCTCATTGGTGGATTGGATTAATGAGAATGAAAATTTTTGCCGCAACCATCAAGGGGGAAGTGGTTATCTTGACATTGACAATTTATGGTGGTTGAAGACGGTGTTTATTTCTTATGCATATTCTATTTAACAACTGCTTACTTATGGGAATATATTTCCATAAAAGTAAGTCACAGGATTATTTTTACATGCTGAGCAAAGAAATATTAGAATATACATTCAACATTTTTCTTTTTTTTTGGGGGGGGGGGCATAGTTCTTATAGCCAAAAACAAAACACATTTTTCGATTGCATGCGTCTGAGGGCATGCAATCGAAATTTGATGTCTTTCTTTTTCAGCTCGAGGATTTTTATGAAAAAGTTAAAAAAATCTGAAATTATGTCGGGTGAAACGGGAACAAAAAAAAGTATATTAATTTTACCTTTGCTGAAGTCTGACGAGGGAGTCCACAGCTTCTTGAAGTTGGCGTATCTGGGAATCCAAGTTATTGACGTCTTGCCTGAGGCTCTGAGAGCGAGCAGGAAGTGACAAGTGAGAAACACGATCACTTATAAGTTCGTCTCGAAGCATCATAGGCGCCTCCTGAAAATTTATTAAGCACTTAGGACTGATATCGCAATTATTTGGAGATTTTAGGTATAACTCTTACAAATATAATAACAGAAATCAGCTGGATGTTTACAAGATCCTACGGACTTATGCTCTATCACGTACGAAACACTATCTTTCTTTACCCTTAATCAGACAAAATATATACCAGTGCTTTTTTTTTTCTCACCACTAATGTGATTGGTACATATAAGGCTAGCATGTTATTTTATTTTAGATTACGCCAAAGAAAACCAAGAACAAGAAACTGGGCCAGTGACGCACTCAGGATTGAACCTTGGGGCGAGCCGAGTTGAACGGATAAAAATATTTTTAATGCAAATTCAATAAAATTCATTAGGTGATTATAAAAAAAAATTAAAGAATAAAATCCAGTTTTGCTTTCTTTTTATAAAGCTCTTGAATTACTTCAGTCGCGGTTACATTAATCTCTGTGTGTGTGTGTGGCAAAGCCAGTCCATTCAATCGTGATTGTGTCATTGTAGATCTTAAATAGGTTTTTAAAAGGCGTATGTATAAGGAAATGGCGCATGTTGTTACCGGAAGCATTGCAAATATTTTAATAAGTTATAAATGTTAGAATGTATCATTTTGTCACACTTCGCAACTGCATCAACGCCATTTTTGCATGGAGCTATTGCAAACGGTTTTTCAAATTTTTTATAACACAACTTAAGATCCGGTACCGAAGTAGCGGTCGGTCCGCACCAGCACTACTTCGTTCGCCTTGTGTTCACCGCGGCCGTGATTCCCGAGAGCCATAGGGTATTCCCATCTTATGTCCGCTAATTCATTAGTAGTATAGAAATAGAAGACGACACAACATAAATAAGAAAATGAATTTTAATTAGAAAAAAAAAAGATTTTTGGAAAATTTTCTAGTTTTTTTTTCCCTTTTTTTTGGGGGGGGGAAGCTCGGGCCCCTTGTCCCCCTCCCCTTTGAGTGTGCCACTGAAGGTAGCAAAAACATAACTTGCGTTCTCTCGAATTTCAAGGAAAGGCATTGCTACTGACAGCATATGCTGAATATCACTGATTGTTGATAAATGGAAATTAAGTCACCATTAAAGCCAATAATGCCTGACATTTAAACTCTGCCAAAAGTTAACAAATGTAAAAGTGTCTGCGCTTACAATCATTTAATGTGTTATTATACATGAACCAAATGAGACATGGACTACATTAACATTCGTAACTTCATCGATAGCAATTCACTTTCATGTATTCGTGAAAGTGAATTGCTAATGAACTCGATTTCGAACAGCTAGTGAGTGCATGCATAGTACTGTGAAATTGAATGCTTTACAATGCTTATGTGGAATTTAAGGCATTAAACAATACTCAAAATGCTTAACAACCCTTTTAAGAATAAAAGTTATATTACAGAGAAATGTTATTTTTATTAAGCTGGTTGGAGAAATTACATTTTAGAATTTGAAAACAGGACAGGCTAAAATCTTAGACTTTTTTTTTCACACACAAGCTTAAAATTGTTGAATGGTTATAAAATATATTTATTAAACAACTAATGTTTCTCATAATATAAAAGCATGCCCATTTATAAACTTTAATAAATGAAATAAGAAAATTTATGTATGATGTAAACAGCTAATTTCGCCTGAATTTAAGTCTTAAAATGAGTGAAATCATTATTTGCTATTAAATAGAATAAGTTGCACGATTTAGATATTACTTAATTATTAAGAGAAAAGTTATCGCATAATTCGGCAACTGCTCAAAATCAGAATGATCTGTCATTTAATCTTCTTATTAAGGATTTATTCACATTATGTGAATTTTCTCTATTTTCCCACTTAATTGGTCTTTTTATGAGCAGAGCTAACCTCAGTTTGGCACAATCCTGCTATGCACCATTACAGAATACACAAAGAAAACTAATAAATACCAAGTCCTTCCTTAGCACTTTTCTGGATACTTTAAAGTCTGAGAATTATTACTGTAAATGAGAATTATGCCAACGATTGGCTTCAGACCTAATTCAACATCCTTATTGCCATTTTTCATGTTTTAGTAATTAGAATGAGGTGCAAGCTAACACTTCATCTTACCTGTTTCATAAAACACTTATTCTTTTGCCATATAAGAAGAGGAAAAAATAAATAAATCTTAGGTTTTTAAGCGATTTGCAATTCTGATTATTGAATAACTGCACAAAAGGATTACAAAATGATGGCTTTGCCAGATTTTTTTAAACTTAGTCCTTTCTTAAAACACTCAATTTATTCCATTTAATTACAGTCATCGATGTATAAATTTATTCAAATTTTTCTTCAATTCACACCGCTTTCCTGTCACTCAGCTTCCTGACAAATGATACAAAACTGTTCCTTTTTAATATATCAGTACCTTTATAAGAATGAAGCTGACGTTAAAGCTCGGTTTAACAATACTATTACTAACCAAGGAAGTGACAGGTTAGTACAAAATAATATATCCAAATACTGTATATACTGATTAATTATATCGCCTTAATCGATTCTTCTACTGACTTAACCCAGTATTCTGCATCCGTTAAATACATTCTGATATAAATATATTTTAATGCGTCATAATAATTCTCAAAGCATTTTCATATAAGCATTCCGCTACAGTTGCAATCACATTAAACAAATCTCGTACGAGGTTTTTCATTTCTCAAACATGAAAATAGGCCAGAGGACCCAATTAACAGATAATAAACTGGCCCCATAAGCATAATTGCTTCTGGTCATAATTCCAAACAACAAAGCAACTGCATTAGATTGCATGTTGATTGAACTACGGCAGTGGGGCTAACAGCCTTAATATTTAAGAATGCGAATTACACCCGATTAAAGTTCAGAAATAACCAAACATGAATGCGGAGCATTAAGGGCTTCTTTGTGAATAAAATATAATTAATTGCAGTTCATGCAATTAGGGAATTAAGTTTAAATTCTACTATTATTGACTTCCATATCCAATTTATGTTGCTACTTTTCCACTATATTTACATTGTTATAAACTTTTTTAGGCCAATTCAGCTAAAGAAATGCTACTGGAAAATCGGTGTACATTTTAATAGCGTGAGTGAGGAAAGGTCTGGATGATCCAGAAACCTTTCCGTAGGTCGTAAGCAAGGAACTTTCCCGAGCCATGTCAGACCTCCAACAAGTAGAGTTATGATCTCAAATATGTCGTGATGAAAATCATATACTATTTAAGATAGTCTCAAACATCCCTATACAGTGGGATTCGAACTTTGATTATTTAAGCGGATGACAATATCCACTGTCCTAACCAAAGCTGAAAAACTGCACTTTGGTTAGAATCGCATTCAATTAAATCGTTCCCAGTCCTTAGCATTAATTTCCTGTTTAAATCTTTCATCACCAAAAGAAGCATAACATTAATTAATAAGAAATTTAGCAGCATTTGCTTATTTTTACATGCAATCAATGACTATTACTTTGACTACGCAACGCGAATGGGTATGTTGGGAAGAACACTTATTCCTCTTTATCGCAAATATTTGGGTTTGATATTTTGCGGAGATATTTACTTGTAGGATTATCTTATCTCCAAAAGAAGATAATCGTATAACTTCTTTTATGATCATTTGCTCACTGACAAAAGGGATGGTTAACAGCGATTTTCTTTAAATTACGATAAGGCTTCTCGGACATCGACTCTAACGATAAGGCCATAATCACAGGACATTAATTAATATGAAATTTTGTTTTAACAACACATCAAGTGTGAATCGAAATGTGAAAAATATTTTTCTAAAGGTATTATTTTGAAGCTTTTCATACCAGTTGTATAGAATCGTCCAGCGCAGGCAGTGAGAACGTGTGCCTGTGTAACGTATGCGAATATCGGTCAATGTTCAGAGTTCGAATGAAGCTGGCTATATCTGATTTCGGGTTAACAGCCTGAGAAACAACACTAATATTTTCATAATGTTCTGCTTGTTCTCGTGCCTGAAAAGAGATTAAAAATTGAAGATTGAAAAAATAATTGAAAACAATGTTTACTGCAGCTATTGTCTTCATTTTAATTAATGCAAAAGAAAAACTATTTCCAAAATTTAAAAGCTTTAATTTACTAAATTAAATTGAATTTATTACAGGTAAATGATAAATAATTCGTGTCGTCCATTAACAACTTGAAGTAAAAAGCCATGTTCAATACAGATGTTTTAACCACTTTCACTTACGTGCAACGACAATCAATTAAACACTTTCAGCCCTTGCAGATAGAAGGTTGATAGAACTACAGAAACTATTTAAACTATTGCTGGCAAGGAGGCCTCATTGCAGCTGTTTATTATATGACATTAAACACATGACAGCGACGCGCCACAAAAGGTGAAATGCTGCGTTGTTGGTTCCAAACATCTATGAAGGGTACACTTCCTTCAATATTACCTTGAAGTTTTAGCAGGAGAGCTGAGTAAGGCACTATATAGAATCAGATATTACTACTACAATTTTGAGACGTCTAAGAATCTATCAGACCTGGTATATTCATATCCATTACTGCGAATATACAGCCTTTATGATCTCGATGGAAGCATTCATTCTACTAACTTTACGCCGTTCAGGAAATTGAACGAAGTGTTTCAAGTTAAACCAAATGAAATTCATGGCATTTTGGATCAAAATCCAATCCAACTGAACGATTTTGCCTAACTTCTCTAAAATTCAACACTTATAAAAAGAGCCAACCAAAAATATTCGGGACAGAATTTTTTTGTATGAAATGAAAGCGCACAAGTTAACTTGGAGTTTTCTTCTTCAAAGTGAATCCCCCTGATTATATACAGCGATCCTTTCATTGTCGTATTTAATTAAATATTACAGGAATCCTTGTATTTTCCTACTTTTATTGTGAATAGGCCGAGTTCAGGAACCATAAGAATTAACTACGGATAACAATTCGTGTACACCCAGAGAGTGTAGCACCGAGTATTATCGTTTCGAAGTATCCAGATCTCAGAAGATGGCTTTTCTTGGGTTGTTTCCGATCAACTGAATTTCTAGAGTCTTGAGGATTATGGTTGTGATGTAATTCATGGTCTACTCTGTGTGTCGAATTTTTGTTTCATCAGAATTTCCAAGTTAAACCAAATGTCAGCATTACTTTGATATTTTTAAAATGGGACTAACTATCCGAATGGCTGCAGAACGTGGGTCACACTGGTTGCTCCATTTCAGAATGCCTACACTGGAGTCAGAGCACTCACGACTGAGTGAAACAATGATATTATTCACCATGTGCATAAAAAAAAAATTAACATTATTGACCTTGTGCGCTTTTCACTTCGATACAGTCAGTAGTTACAAAGCATTTCGTTCAGGAAATCTGCCATTGTACAAGGCGTAGCTAAAAGTAATGAGACTGGTTTTATCGAACCTTATGTAGTGGAGTCAGATGCGATTTCTGTGCCAGAATAGTTCCTATTAATCAGATCAGATCACAGTAGCCATGGTCTTTCTACAAATATTTTAGGTCTGAAAATCGGTTTGAAAGATGTATTTGATGCTATCTAGAATATTCAAAAGAAAGTGAGAAAGACTTTGTGGGCCATTACGAAAGAATAATTCAGCATATTTTTTAGAACAATGATAGTTACTTTGACTTAAATATATAACTTACTATAAGCCTTGATATCTCTGAATTCATGGTTCCTGTAGCTCATTTCTGTAACTTTTAGTGCGAAGTAATAAGCAAAGCTTTATTCCATGGAGTACCCCAAATACTAAATGTTATTTGGTTACAACTCTTTAATTAAGAAAGTAAAAAAAAAACATTAGAAAGAGTTCATGAATAGGTATCTTTGTATCGGCGGTAAAATTTTTAGGTAAGTTCCTATAGGTTAAAATGAATCAAGAAGAGACGAAGAAATAAATCAATAGTGAATGAGTATGATGCGGATTATGAATGAATATGATAAAGAATAAGTATGCCATTGATGGCAAGTATAAGACGAGGATAAAAAAAACCGGAGGGGAAAAAAACATTCGTTGGACATAAAAGGTACATTGAAAGCCTAGAATTCTTAAAAGTATATGAAAGACCCAAGAACTTGAAAATTAATAAAATGTATGATAAAAGAACGCGATAAGAGCGAAGAAATCAACTGATTTTAGCCTGTATTGATAATACTCCATTTGCGTCCAACCGATTTTTGTTTATCTTCTTCTTATACTTATTAATGTCATACTTATTCGTTATCGACTTATTTGACCCAGTATCATATTCACGTATTTCATCGTCTTTTACCATAACATTTGATATATACTCTCTGTCCAAAAAGAAACCGACCTTTTGATAGAAAATAAAACACGTTCGAATTATAATTATTCAAATCATTTATTTCAATCAATATACTCTCCCTCAGCTTCGATACAACATTTGGCATGGTCAATTAATTCCATAAATGAGTTTTTTTTATATCGGTTTTTGGGACACTGTTGAAAGTTGTGGTTACTGCCGCTGAACGTTTTCAGTGGTGTCGTATCGCTTTCCTTTCATCGGCAAATGAAGTTGGGGGAGAGAAAGTAGTAACAGGGTGCTAAATCAGGTGAATACGGCGAGTGATCCTACACAGAAACTGTTTTTGCTCAAAAACGGTCTCACAATGTTTGAACGATGAGATGGTTCATTACCATGCAAAAGTTACCAGCTGCCTGCATGACGATATTCATGCGGTACGAGACGAATTTTCGCTATCAATCGCTTCAAAACTTCGAGATAAAACTCACCATTGACCGTTTGGCCAGGCGGAACGAATTCCTTGCTGGTAATGTCCTTGGAATCGTAGAAACAAATCAGCTTTTTCTTTACTTTTGACTTCTCCAAGCGACATTTTTCGGATGCCCTCTTCTGGTGGTCTCCAATCAGCACTCTGACGCTTTGTTTCGGGTTCATACTCAAAACACCACGTTTTCGCCAGTAACGATCGTTTCAAGGAAGTTTAGATCCTTACGAGCGATTTTAATGAGGTCCTTGGAGTGTTCAATTCGGTACATTTTTTGATCGTTGGTCAACTTGTGAGGAACAAATCGCGAATTCAACGAAGGCCCAAACTGTCGGTCAAATTGTTGTGCACAGTTTATTTTGGAATTCCCAATTCATCTTCAATCAATCTCACGAACGATTTCGAGTTTTCTTTGATGAAATCAACCACTTTTTGGATGTTAACTTCGTTCAGTCGTTTTTGGACGGCTCGACTTCTCGTCCTCGAGCGTTTCATGACCACTTTGAAATCGCTTAAATCACTCGTAAACTTGAGTACGGGATAAGCATTCATCACCATATGCTTTTTTTAAGCATTTAATGCGTTTCGGTAAAACTTTTACCAAGTTTAACACAAAAGTCAATCGCAGCTCTCTATTTGAAACTCATTTTCCGACCGTTCGTCAAAACACACTGTCACTCTTGGCACTATAACTCAGCTTCTAATGAAACAAATGTCATAAACAGTTGACACAACACTAATGAGGGTTGCCGCTTTCGACAAGAAAAAAGATACAGATGGCCCCACTAGTTTCTTCTATTTTTCGAAAAGTTCGGTTTCTTTTTGGCCATAGGGTGTACTTCAACTATAAGAACCTACGAAAGAATACAGAAAAAGTACGAAATGATACTGATTTATGATCGTTTTCATTGACGATTTTTAATACCTCCTTAATTTAAAAATAGTTATGACCAAAATCATTAGTACGTAGGTTATCCCATAAAATGAACTTTGCTTATTACTTTATAACCGACTGAGACAGTGATATGATATTAGTGAAAGCATGCTTTGTTTTTGCGTATTTAATTTAGAGCCAGACAATCGTAAACCAAAATCGTAACTTAAACCAATATCTACTACGAATTAATGTCCTCCCCTCATCCCGTTTCAGTTGTTTAAGTGGAGAGAAAATTTAGGATTATGTAAACACGGTCAGTGCTCAGTTGTTATCAATTAGTTAATATCAATTAACTCTGATAGTAGCCAACATTTTCTGGTACAGAGAGAGAGATCCATTTACTTATTAGAAAATGTCAAGGCATATCACGTTTCTTCCCTCCCCCACCATCATTGCATACAGAATTCTTCTGCTGAGGTTCGAATCACTTAGTTCTTACTTGGAACTTAAAGAAAATAAGTTGAATTTATCTCCTACTTATTTCGTTTTCGTGAATTAGACCACAGAATATCCCTTGTTCTCTAGAGAATTACATAATTTTCTAGAGGGCAAGAATTTTCTAATTAATTTTCTTCCAGTTTGCAACGAGTTATGTTGCAAACTGCAAGAAACTACATAAACCCTCAGAGAAACATGCAGATCACTGCTTTTGACTTTTTTTTCCTCTCAAGTCCGACAGGAGATCCTGGAAAGAAAAGTACTGCGTAAGAGTTTTATTTGTTTTATTTTTATTACTGTATTTATGTTATTTTTTTCAGAAATGTCATTTTTATGTTTTGAATTTTATGTTCTTCAGCTAAAATTAATTTTCTAACTTGCATTTTAATAGAACTGTCTGTTGAAGCCCCATAAAAACCACCAATCACTTCCAAATATGTAACCTAATTAAAGATAAAGTTTATTCAGATACGTAATGTTAGCATAACATGATATTCAAATCGTCTATTCTCCAGGAAGCAGTTTGCAATTAAAATTGTCAAAGAAAAAACTATCTAATATGCACAGGTAATGCATAAATACAGTGCAATAGGAGTTCGACAGAGATAGTGTAAGTATGGGGCTCATTCTCTCTCTAACAGTAACTCATAAAATTAATAACCGCAATTTTTGAATGAAAATCATTGCATCAAGATCACTTAAAATTAATAAATATCTTTCCCAAAGGTGAATTGAACAAAATAAACTACCATTTAGAACAAACTGCCTGAAATCTATTTTAGCTTTAACTGGCGAAGTATTAATTATGGATGGTATTTTCTTTTTTGCTTGAGTACAGAATCATTGAATAATTTATAGACGTGCTTTAACATGTACCTAAATTGATTAGCAGGAAAACGTGGGCCTTTTTGCTTTTGGAGTGTTGCATGCAGTAGCCAGTATGTTGTACCTTTATCTCAAATTAAAGGAGTGAAACTCACAGTTAGTAAATATTAAAGTTATAGGAAGGGGAACAACCGACTATTATTATCAGTGTTATTCCTCTAGGACAGAGGACAGAATTTTTAGTGCTCCCTTAGAGAAATTATTGTGAGATCGCAGCGATAATTTGCAGCGTAGACCGCAGTATATCTGAGAGATGCATTCATTACTAGTATGTGCTAAATGCAAGAAAACAAAGAAAAAAACACTGCAAATATAATACACGATGGTACAAATTAAGTGAATATTGAATCCAACATTATTTCATAGCCGAATATAGAAACTACAAGAGTTTCGTGCCGAATATATAGAAACTAAAAGTTTCAGCGGATGCAAGCATAAGTAGTGCCTTATGGGCAACTCGTAGTAAAGGTGCGGCAAGTTCCAGACCTCTTTCCTTAGTATTTTCCATAAATGTAAAGCACATTTTGCAGAGGTCAGCAACCTTTTTAATATGAAGAGCACAATATAAAATTTGAAAATTACGGAGGGCTCATGACACAGGCATTTTTTCTCTCATTTCAAATTTAGAAATTATATGATTAGATGTTTTTAAGAAAAATTAGATTTCAAATTTTAACATTATTTTATTTACCTCGCTGTTACAACATATTTTTGTCACATATGAATGACTATAAAATACCATAAAAAATAAAAAATGAATAGAAAAAGAATATTCATGTTAACAATTAGCATGCATTCTGTCAGATCAGATGCGAGCGCCTTACTTTATCAATCATAATGGCAAATGTATTTGTTTATTATGCAATAATAAGTGTGGCTATTTCTAAAAAAAAAAAAAAGTAATATAGAAAGCCATTTCAAAATCATTCATGATAATTGTAATTTTAAGTTTAATTATTTAAAGCAGGAGGAGTCGGCAACGCAGCGCCCCCGAGCGTCATGGAGCCCGCAGTATTGCGCCCTTCATATTAAAAAGGTTGCCGACCACTGCTCTAGGAAATTTCTTAATTTACTCATGATTTTCTTCGGTTACCTCACATTCATTACAATCAGCATAATTATGATTAAGACAGTTAATTAACTTCGTTTACATAATAATTTTTACCTTTATTGAAAGTAGATTTGCTGCAGACAGGACGGAACCAGATATAGTCTCACTTAAATCTACGTAGACCTCTTCCAGCTCCTAAAAATATGAAAATTTTAAATTAGTAAAATTATTCCAATTGCCAGTGAATTTTAACTTTAAATAAAAGACTTTTTCTTCGAAGTAAAGATTTCTACACTTTTAGCTGTCGTCCACGAAGCATTACTATAAATTAAGCGGAATAAAATTGTTCTGATAAATTCTTGGAAAAGAATTACTGCCGACACTGATAAGAAACAATAAAAACATCAAATTTTATAGTGTTATATATATATATATATATATATATATATATATATATATATATATATATATATAGTGTTATATAATTTTTTTTTTTTTGAGAATATGTTTAAAAATCGCTTACACGATGAAGATTTTAGAATGCAAATAATTTCGGTAAAATGGTAACGCGAAGGACGTTATGATTTTCTGCCAGCGAATGAGCATTTCTTGGCTTGTGAAAGAATCTACTCTTGGTGATCGTATCACCATTGGTCATCTTAACTGCTTAAAATATATTAATTCTAAGATTTTTTTTTTTTTTTGTCCGCAACCAAGACCTGCTGAAAATGAAACGAATAAAATCAAAGGAAAGTAAATTTTTCAAAGTCTTGGAGAACAATAAAGTAGTGAATTTATGTGAGAAAGTTTATTTATATGCATTAATATAATTAGGTGTTTGCAACAAATAAGTTACTAGGAAAGAATAGAAATGGGATATTACTTACCTCTAGTAACTTTGGAAGAGTTTCTGTGTGGTAATATTCCAACATTCCATTAGCGGCATGCAACTGTTGTACATAAGCATTATGCATGTCGTAATACTCAGGCAGGTGAGCATGATTTCTTGTTGTCAAGAGCTTGCGGCAGGCATCACTGTAGTCTTGATGACACTGAAAATTTTATACGTAGCGATATCAGTTACTTGACATAAAATTGTATAGTGTGTTTGAAGTACTATCGAAATTTGATGGAATGATTAAAACTATCTGTCGGTTAGATCATTTGGGGATTAATTCTTACCTCGAAATAGAGCGTCTCTCTATAAATTGCACTGATAACACTAGAAATAGGTGAGTCTTGAAAAACCCTTTATTCATATGACTAATTCACCATTGGAAATTAAGGGAGCAGCAAATTCCTTGGAAAAGGCATGCGAATCCAAAAACAAACTGGATTCACCAGTGCAATAAGTACAGTTTGGTTCCACCGGACAAGAAGTTTCTGCCTTTTTATTAAGAAAATGACGCTGTTTACTGTTTTTTTTTCTCTTAGCTCAGAAATAGTCCAAATCTTTTAGTATAGTACAGCCAAACTTACGCTAGTATTTTGAAAATTAAAATTACTGCCTTGCAGTGTTATAAGTGACGACTCAACACTTAAACATATATTATAATTGAAATTCTGCGATCCAAAGCTGAGCTGAATACTTATTTCCAACATGAATGATCATTTCGAAAATGTATGAAATTAATTCATGGATATCACAGTAAGTATTTAAACGTTTCCTTAATTAACACTCCTAAATGCTGGTAATAAACACTGGTAAATGCTCCCCAACCATTCTGGATACACATACAATGTCCCTGTAGCCTTTTGCCAGAAAGAGGTCAGAAAAATACTCTCCAAATTAGACACAAAAAAGTCTCCTGGCATTCCTCTAATTGTCCTGAAAGTTTGTGCACCAGAACTGACTCGTATCCAATGTCTCCTGAATATGCTCTCTTATTCCACCAATATCTATCCAGAGCCTGGAAATTAGCATACGTTCAACCCATTCTCAAGAAGGGTGACAAGTCACTGCCGTCCAACTACCACTATAACTCACTCATCTGTCCCGTCTAAAGTAATAGAAAAAAAATCATCAATTCCTAACTCCTGCACTACCTTGAAGGTACACCACCTAATAAACGACCGCTGGTATGGATTCCGTCGTTGCCGATCAACAGGAGATCTGCGCAAGTATCACCCATCTCTGGATAAATGCAATGGATAGGGTTGGCGAATCTCAAGTGGTTGCACTTGAGATTCCGGCACCAGGGCTTACTAAACAAACTATCATCATCTGGTCTGTCTCAGGACTCCTGCAGTTGGATTGCCAGCTTTCTGTCTGGACGCACACTGTGTATGATGGCGGTTGGTTCCTTACCATCTCAACATTCAACTAATTCCGGGGTTTCACAAGGTTCTGTCCTTTCTGCTATATATCAATTACCTACTTCAGCTGACGTCCAACCCAATAAACAATTTTGCAGATGACAGCACAGTGCACTCCTCCCTTTCATTTGATAAACCTCACTCTACACAACTCACCTCAATCTACAGAACATCATCCACCACTACCCTCAACTCTGATCTCGAAGTCATCCTCCAATGGGGTTCAGATAACCTCATCAATTTTCAATGCTAATAAAACCCAGTTCTGTCATCTTATTTCTCATTAAAAAGAACCTTTTTTTCCCCAGTATTCTTTTTGACGATACTCAAATATCCAGATAATTTGAGATTTCTCTTCTTGGAATTATCCTGGCATGAACGCATCATAACCACTGCATCCTCAGCTTCAAAAAGAAACTAGGATTTCTCTTTCGCTCAAGACGTTATTTCACCTCTAAACAGCTGTTAATCTTATACAAATCATAAGTCCGCCCACATATCGAATATTGCTCTCACATTTGGAGTGGGCTCCTAAAAGGTCCCTCAAAATGCTTGACTCAATATAGAGGAGAGCAATTAGATTGATAAATGACCAATCTCTTACCAACTCACTGCCACATAGACGTTTAGTCTCAGCAATCTGTATATTCTATAAATATTCCCCTGGCAAATGTTCATCTGAAACAGCATCAAAAATTCCCTCACTCTGTACTAAGCCCATTGGAACACTTACAGCTGCCGCCCAACATCCTTTCACAGTACACCTTGAAACTCACAAAACAAGTTTCTTTTCCTACTCCCTCATCTCTGCTATTGCTGTACTGTGGAACAGTCTTGCCCCTGATGTATTTCTCAAGGAATACAATTTACAGGCTTTTAAATCAAATGTAAAGTTCCTCCTTTCCCAACCCACTACCCATGTACAGTACTAATGTCCTATAGGTTGATCAACCAACTTCTCGTGTATGGGCTCGACATTAAAAACAAAACGCATTGTCATGCAAAGAATCATCAAAATGAAATAACTATTCTGTTAAATAGGCTTCTTAACCTCGATCCAATACACACCGTGTTCGCACATCCATCCCGTTTAGGGAAAGATTTGTGCACCAGAGTGTGTTATTCAAGGAATCAGATGCTTGAAAGGTTCATCTAACACTCGACAAATTCAGTGTTCACGACTGACCATTATTTTATTCTTCCATACGTGATAATTAAAAGTCATATTTGTGTTCTTCATGGTAATCTTTATGGTGAAGATAAAGTTCAACAACTAAGAAACAGTATTGCAATGGTTTGCATCTGTAAATTACTTTCATATGGATCCATTTTTTTAAAAAATAGTAATACAAAAGAGCTAAACTTAATGGGAAAGGTGCTGACCCCGTAACCAGTCCTTATAATAATAATAAAATAATGAAAAGTCATCACACTAAAAAGTTATTTTTGAAACAAATACCTCACTCTTACACGATTCAATAACAAATGAAGTTAAGGAACAATCTCGGCAATGCAATCAGTTTTCGTGACCTCGAAGCTGTCAGCAGCGCCGTGCGCCGACACTGGTAAAGTGGTTTAATTTCAAGCGTCGATAGCGCGCGCTGTTCAAAACACGTAGTAAAACGTAATAATTGTTTTGAAAAACATTTTCGCTTAAAACAATCAAGATTTTTATGATATTTACTGAAAACATTAATCTATTTTAGGAAAATGTCTTAGCTTGGGGGCCCCAAAGCCTTGGGCCCTAGGCACGTGCCTCATTGCCTTAATGGGTAATCCGCCACTGACTGAACCTAATAATTGGGTCGAAAATAGTATAAGACTGAAGCTGTAGAACTCGCATCACTAAAAACTGAACAGAGAAGCAAAGTCTCAATAATACAATAAAACAAAATGAAACAACGACAAATCTAAAATGACAGACTTAAACGTCATAGAATATGTTATACATGACTGCCTAGCAGTAATGGTGTGCGAGCTCCTCATCCTCCTCCAGAAAAAATTGTTATGAATATATGCGGAATTCTAAGATTACACTTCGTCAAAGCCAACAACCGTACCTTGAAATAATCCAATTACAAAACGATCACCCATCCAATACACTATTACAGTGGTGGCGAACCTATGGCACGCCCGAGAATTTTGCTGGCACGTCAACGATTTACAGGTGATATCCTTTTATACGCGTATAACTTATTCCACCTTTTTCTTTAATTGTTACAATACATACAAGTTAAATTTTGTTTTACAGGAGAGAGCAGCTATGAAGACATGAAATCTATTGGTGTGGTATTAACAAAAGATCACGCGACCCTTTAAAGACAAATGGAACCGACAATTTTTGAGTTGAAATGCTAATTCTCTTCAGCCGAATTCCCTAGCAACTGTCATAACAACATTCACTATATATTTCTTAGTTTTAAGACATTAACGATGGGGTGTCTTTATCGTTCCGACAGAACTTCTCATTACCGGCGGGCTCTATTCACACAAAGTTTCAACCCATGATTGGTTTTTATTGCCTTGTTTGCGTTTGAGCTGAAAGGGGAACTCATACTCGCATTATATGGCATGTTTCAATTCGTAGTAGAATTTTATTTTAAGTTAGCCTTTGTGATCTGTCATAATGACATCGAGAATTTCAAATGCAATCAAACAAACGCTTATTTCATGTAATTGAAAAATTAGACAAGAGTTTTAGTTAGATACTGTGTTTCCGGTGCAACATATGGTTTTGCTTGCATCTATACAACGTAGTTTCTGTGAGAGGGGTACATGTGATTCATTAGTTAGGCGCCGTTTTATTCCAGCTGTCTCTAATTGCACTATTTGTTGAGAACTATATTACACAGACTCCAAAAGCCTCTGTACCTTATTCAGGGATACAATAAAACTATTTTTTTCCCTTGCATCTACAGTATATAATGACTGCTGGGGAAGGAGTGTTGTTTTTCGTGTGGGAGGTATATATGCAAAACCTTTTAATGTCTTTTTTCGTAAAGTGAAATCAGGGGTGCCAATTCGACGGTAAGCGTTCGCGTCGACATCCTTCTGCTGCTTCCCCTGCTCCGCTGACTTCTATGGTGAGTTACAATGCATAAATATTTTTCTCACTACCGGTTTTTTTTTTTTTTTCAAACCAACATCATTAAAATCAATTTAATAATACAATAATCAATTTTATACTGAATAATATAAATTTTTGGTGATCAGAATGGAATTTGTCGATGAAACTTACCAGAAATTAATTTAATGATGTTGGCCTCAGGAAACTACAATATTGTAGCATTAGTCCTGTGATAACTAATTTAAATGCGTACTTTTATATTTGTCGACATGCTACACCGTATACATTAAGTGTATTAATACTGTTTATGATTATGCCACAATTAATTATTAATACTTATTTAGTAAAATAAATAGCCAAAAGGCTTCACTTCGGCGATACAAAATTATATAAATTAAGTGGATATTAAATCCAACATTATCTCAAAGCCGACTACAGAAACTATAGACGTTTCGTGCGAAATTTGACCAGAGATCTTACGGGAATACACTCGCCGTCATACTGCGAGTTGCCCTAGCGGCTAGAGCAACTGATAGTATGGCGGCGAGTGTATTCCGTAAGTTCGCTGGTCAAATTTCCACAAAAATTCTATAGTTACTGTAATCGGCTTTGAAATAATGTTGGATTTAATATCCACTTAATTTATATAATATTAATACTTATGTTAGTTTAATGTATGAACTTTAAAAAAATGGGAACAGTATTTACCAGTAAGTTTTTTTGGGACTGAGCCTTCTAATACAGTAAGAATAAATAAAAGTACGGCCTTATAGAAAAAGAATTGAGAACGACTGATCCTTAGGATTCCCTGACTTCTCTAATCGCACGTGCGTTCATTATGCATTTCGCACCGCGCATCCGCCAGTAGGCAGAAATAAGCAGCTGCAAGTGCATTATTGTTGGGTATGTGCACCGTTTTGTTTCTGCTACTGTAAATGGGAATTATAAAGATAATTTAATTTAGGCATATAAGAAAATGCTGATTTTTTTTGAAACTATAAAAAATGCATTTGATTTAAGTTGTGAATATTTTGTTACAGTTCTACTGAACATGGCTGGCGAAAATAAAAAACGAAAATTATCACAATCAAGCAGCAGAGAGTTCCAAAGCTGGTGGACTGAAGAGTATGGCATGATTAATAAAGACAATAAAGCAATATGCGTTTTATGTTCCGGGACAGTTGTGTGCAAAACGTAGTCAGTAAAACGGCATTATGAGACAAACCATAAATCGCTCCTTCAGAAAAGAAAGGACGAACAGAAAGAATTTATTGCTCGGGCAATTAAAAATAGGAATATCCAGTCAACAACCCAAATTAAATTTATCGGCAGTCGTTCAAATATAACTGCTGCTAGTTTTTTTTGCCTCAAATGTAATTGCCAAACATGGGAAACCTTTCAGTGATGGGGAATATATAAAAGAAGAATGGTTAAAATGCGCACCAGTTCTCTTTGAAGATTTTGAAAACAAGGAAATAATTATTCAAAGAATAAAAGATATGCCTCTGCTAGAAACACGGTGAATGGTAGAATCATAGAAATGATTCTACCTTTCATAACTGGATCAGCTATGTCAGTACATAGCTGATCCAGTTATGTACTGACATAACTGGATCAGCTCGTTCAGCAATTTATATTCGTTATTGTGTTGGGAATAACATCAAAGAAGAATTGATAAGTTTATCATTAGCAACAACAACAAAAGGAATAGATATTTGCAACGCAGTTATAAATGCACTTGCTGAAAGAGATATAGATCCCTCCAAAATTGTATCAGTAACTACTGATGGTGCTCGCCGTATGAGTGGAGAGGAAAATAGGTTCGTCAATTTATTTACCAAACGTATTGGACATTCAGTTCTGGGTTTTCATTGTATTAAACATCGGCAGGTTTTATGCGCAAAAGCTAGTTTCAAGCCACTGGAAGATATGAGCATTGTAACAAAATTGGTCAATTTCATATCGGCACGCGCTTTAAATAAACGAAAATTTATAGAATTATTAAGTGAGGTAAACTCGATGTGCAATGGTTTACTTATGTAAAACGACGTCCAATGGTTAAGTCGTGGGAAAGTATTTCAAAGATTTGTTGAGTATTTAGATGAAGTCAGACTTTTTTTACATAATGAGAAAATCATTGAAAAATACAATCAAATAATGAACGTCGAATGGCTTTCGAAATTAATGTTTTTTTACTGATTTGTGTTTACATTTAAATGAATTAAATGTTAAACTGCAAGGTGTTAAAAAGACAATTATTGTCATGTTTGATTTAATCAAAGCATTCGAACCTAAATTACCAATTTTTAATCGTGACGTTATTTCCAATACCTTCCGATATCTTAAATACAAAAAAAAATTCTTCGCAGATCTAGAATCCCTTTTAAAAAACAGATCAAGTTAAATCGACAAAAGAGTTTTCTACAGTTATTCAGTCGATAATCAACGAATTTTCTTCAAGATTTACGCCGTTCAGGCAATTTCAGAGACAAATTTTATTTTGCATCCGGACACAACATCAACAAATAAACTCAATTTGGAGATTTTCGAGTGGCTGAATTTGGAAGATGTAGAAATGCAACTAATCGATTTTCAATCTAGTTCTATATGGAAACAAAAGTTTGTCGATTTGAGAAGTGACTTGGAAATAATGGAAAATGATCGATTATTGGGGGAAATTAAAAAGAAGGCAGAAGAGGAAATATTGAGAACTTCGAATGCCATTCCTGACACCTTTTGTTGTTTAAAAAAACTAGCGATGGCTCTATTATCAATTTTCTCCTCTACATATGCTTGTGAGCCATTATTTTTTTTAAATGAATTTTATAAAAGACAGTTTAAGAAATAGAATGACTGATGAATCTAGTTCCACGTGTGTATTACTAAAAGTGACAAAATAAACCTGATATAAAGCTACTTTAGTATAAAGAGCTAATAAGCTTCATTTCGGCAATGAAAACATTATTTAAATTAAGGGGATTTTAAATAATGAAAATTTAAATTTTCATTATTTAAATTAAGGGGATATTAAATCCCACATGTGTGATTTAATATCCCCTTAATTTAAATAATGTTTTCATTGCCGAAATGAAGCTTATTAGCTCTTTATACTTAACTTAATGGTTGCACCTGTTTGGAAACTCGTATCGCAGAGTATATAAGTTCTTTTCGCTATACCCTTTGGTATTAATTTGGTCTAGCTACTCACTGATGAAGCCTCAAAAAAGGCTGAAACCGGTCTGGATAGTGACCTCCCGTTATAATGTAATAACAGCATACATTTCCTAGGAAATGTGTTTTTACATTACGGAAAATACCAAGAATAGCGATCAGAATTTACCGACTTGGCTGCAAGTCTTCCGGTATTGCACTACGTGCTAGGGTCACTTGCATTTGCTCACGCCAGTGGTCGCCGATACTTTATAGTTTTACTATATTCGGCAAGAAACTCTGATTCCAATCGTTGAGTTTCTTATTCGGTTTTAAAACTATAATGGGATTTAATATCCCCTTAATTTAAATAACTGATATAAAGCATTTGGCATCTAATGTACAACAGCAAAAATCTCATTAATAAATTGATAATAGGTTGATATTGATTTGTAAACGACAATGTGTATGTCAAATTATGAGTTAATTTTTATGAAATTCTATGTTAATTTTTAAACTTGTCTTAATAAAATTCTGCAATTAATTTCGTATTCATTAATGTTAATTAATTAGTGTTGTATTAAGTAGTTGCTGACGTGCCGGACACGTCAGCAACTTGATTTGTAAAGTTTTGGCACGCGGACATAAAAAGGTTCGCCACCACTGCACTATTACATCACAACGTCGGAAATTTAATTGTCAATCTGGACGCATCATCTGGTATATGGGTTCAATTATCTGAAATTACATAATTGAACACTTCCGTGATATCTGGCTACTTACATCAACCCACAAAGCAAAAACAACCAAAATTAAGATAGCAACAAAAATTCTACCACAGAAATATAATTTCTTTATAGGCCTTGCAATTAAAACCCACTCCAAAATCAAACAGGAATGCAAACTATTCAGAATATCGGATTATAATAAGTATTCTTTAAACGATAAACACGCACAAAATCTACCCAATCTCGTCTATATGACAATTAAATAACATTAATTTCTCACTTTTACTCTCTAAACTGACGACGATTTGATTCTACACCTTCCGTCCAAAAAGAAACCGAACTTTTCGAAAACAGAAGAAACTAGTAGAGCCACCTGTTGTATCTTTTTGTTGTCGAAAGCGGCAACCTTCATTAGTGTCGTGTCAACTGTTTATGACATTTGTTTCATTCAAAAGTCGAATTTTAGTGCCAAGAGTGACAGTGTGCTTTGTCGTCACGATATTCATGTCGTGCAACGAATTCTCGCTATCAACCGCTTCAAAACTTCGAGATAAAACTCACCATTGACCGTTTGGCCAGGCGGAATGAATTCTTTGTGGATAATGCCTTGGAATCGTAGAAACAAATCAGTTCAGCATTGTCTTTACTTTTGACTTCTCCAAGCGATTTTTTTTCGGTTGCCCCTCTTCTGGTGGTCTCCACTCAGCATTCTGTTTCGGGCTCATACTCATATACGTTTCGTCACCAGTAACGATCGTTTCAAGGAAGTCTGAGTCCTTACGAGCGGTTTTAATAAGGTCCTTATAGTGCTCAATTAGATGCATTTTTTGGTCGTTGGTCAACTTGTGGGGAACAAATCGCGAATTCAATTTATGAAGGCCCAAACTTCGGTCAAATTGTTGTGCGCAGTTGGTTTTGGAATCCCCAGTTCATCTTCAATCAATCTTACAGACGATTTCGGGTTTTCTTTCAATCACCCACTTTTTGGATGTTAACTTCGCTCAGTCCAGTTTCTGGACGGCCCGACTTTTCGTCGTCCTCAAGCGTCTCACGACCACTTTGAAATCGCTTAAACCACTCGCAAACTTGAGTACGAGATAAGCATTCATCACCGTATGCTTTCTGAAGCATTTGATGTGTTTCGGTAAAACTTTTACTAAGTTTAACACAAAAGTCAATCGCAGCTCTCTGTTTGAAACTCATTTCCCGACCGTTCGTCAAAACACACTCATTCTTGGCACTATAACTCGGCTTCTAATGAAAGAAGTGTTATAAATCGTTGACACAACACTAATGAAGGTTGCTGCTTTCAGCAACAAAAATATGCAACAGGTGGCGCCACTAGTTTCTTCTATTTTCTAAAAGTTCCGTTTCTTTTTGGACAGAGGGTGTAAATGGCCAGCAACACCAGAATTACAACTGCCTGATGGTCACATATATTAGAAGGCTTTTATGTTCGTATTCTTTACAATTTGTGTCCTTTAGTTTTTATTTTATTATAT
The DNA here is from genome assembly GCF_054136105.1 of Typopeltis vanoorti. Classification (NCBI taxonomy): domain Eukaryota; kingdom Metazoa; phylum Arthropoda; class Arachnida; order Uropygi; family Thelyphonidae; genus Typopeltis; species Typopeltis vanoorti. The sequence continues at coordinate 107,794,691 of NC_143563.1, forward strand.
TCTTGCTATTCCATATTTCTATTAATTTGTACAATTAATAAACGTGCATATTAATTCTGTACTTTCGAGTCTCATGCTATTTTCGGCCTCCACTATTAAGTTCAGTACTAAATAAAAGAATCCTTTAAGTAACCAAACTTGAGAGTTCAACAAATATGATGATCATCTTCCCCTCCAAGAATATTCAGGTCTGTTTCTTCATCAGTATTCTCGCTAAAGTTTTACATTTTAAACCTTGATTAGATTTTTCGGTTAAGGTTTAAGATTAAACCTTATAGGAGCTAATATGTTAAGATTAGAATAAAAACACGTTTTGTATTTTTTAATTAGATTTGGAATGTGATGAAACTGAAATAAAAACAGATTTTCTTATATTCAGTCCTTTCGCAATATTCTATACAGTAGAGTAAGAAGTATCGCTTCGGGCAATGAAAAATCGCCATAAGAGAACAGTAAAATTTATTTCTATCACAAAACGGATGCTTTTCCCACTGAGGCAGGTGCTTTGTAATGATTATATTCAAATCCGTATGTTGAATTTACATTTAATTTACGTTTATGTATTTATCCTGATTCAGGAATCCTAATGCACTAAATCATTTTTTTAACTAAGTTATATCCCTCTAAACGTAGCTGGTTACGAAATAAACTTTGCAGTAAACGCTATCGGTGCACTAAAGGAAAAAACCTATACATTTTAAGGGGTATCTCTAATCTCCGTCACGTTCTCGCTGAATGAAGTCTTCTATATCTAGATCAGTTCCCTTGTGAATGTGCGTATCTAATATGCTCATACAGCAGCACATATGCGATGAGAAGATGTAGGCACGTATTCGACAGTACACACTTCATATGGGCTACAAAATTAGTCACGTTCACTCCAAGAAGTGCACTATAGCGGCTCTTAATTACAAAAGTAATTAAATACAATAAAAAGGCTGAGATCGTGATTCATCAGTGCATTAGGAAGTTAAGTGTATACATCATGCATGAACATGTATACACTTAACTTCGACGAAAATAACTTGAAATCTCATCATCAATAATAAACAAATATAAAGGGGAAAGGATTAAACTTTGTCTAAAGCTTCCTTCTCTTCTATTTTGTAGCAACTCTACATTCCAAATTTTAATAACTTATAGAAGTTTAAAGCATTTTTCCGAGTTAACACTTAAAGAAAAGAAGATTTTAAGTGATAGTAAACATTTAGAAGGTCTGAAATCTCCAAGTTTGGCTTTTCATTATTTCAGACTATGCTGATTAGTGCAAGGAACTAAGTACTATTTTAGAATAAGAAAGTAATATTTTAATTGTTATTAACTTTCTCATAAATATGATCGACTTTCTGAATGGTCCAGTTTTTAATTTACATTCATTATTGCACTCGTTTCTCTCGCTTTAAGAATCCGATTACATATTCAGGTTACACAGTGCTGTGAGATGGCGATCTAGGGAAGCCCTATCTGAGGACCTGATGTACGTTCATCAATTTATGTTGTCAATCGCTATAGGATGGGAAGTTTCAGCTATATCTTATGCTTACCTCACAAGCACGATTCATATTGTTATTTTAACTTTGCGACGTCAAGTAATTATTGTAATTAAGAAGTCTACTCTGACAAAATAATTTAACTGAAAACAATGATTCGGGCTGGTATTAAATTAACACTGATCATATTTCATGAGCAAGTATTCAGTATTTTTTCTAATAACGAGGCTAACTCAAGCACAGGTTAAGACGAACTGCCGTTAATTTACAAAGTAAACTACAATGGAAGTATTCATCACAACTTAAGAATATTACCGTATTTTTCCGTGTATAAAGACGAATCTTACTTTTTCGAACCCAAAATTAAGAAATCAATATTTTAAACATCTTCACTGAGTGTCTAATCATACACTCAGTGGGAGGAGGTCCAAACTGTCTCTCTGAAGCTTTATTTTCATGTTATTTTGAGTAATTGATGACTTTTAACTTGAATTTTGAAGAATATGACAATGTTTTTTTTTATTTTATTTTCTGACATTTTTATGGGCTAGTACTCAAAATATTGTTAACGCATTAACTTACTCCGCCGACGAGTTGCAGACGTATGAATGCTTTCAGAGTTCTGAATTGGTTTATTCAGAATCAGCCATTAATGACGTCAATCGACAGAGTTAACAAAGGCTAGTGATTGACAGAAGCCTGTTCGCGGAGGCAAAGTACCGGCAGTTTCACCACGGCAAGCGCGGGTTCTCAACCGGTTACCCCCGTGTATAAGACGATCCCCCATTTTTGGTCTAAAAATTTTAGAAAAAAGTATGTCTTATACACGGAAAAATACGATAATTTGATAAACAAAAATCGCATCAAAGTATGAAATACAATCATTATTACTATTTTATGACAATACCATGCAATTTTGAATATATGGCGCATTAATTCAGTAAGGAGCTAAAGGTTGATCGAACTCTGCCCTGACCTGTTTGAGACTGTTGAGACCTCCAACTAGAGGCGAATGATGATGTCACACAGCGGCACCGAAAAATCATCTCCCACTAAGAGTTTCACCATACACAGTAATAGTTGGGGAGCAGAGACTATGCGATGAACGTGGGCTGTTCAATATGTAATAAGACTAATTTTACTGTGGCGAAACCACTCATCACAATATTAATTTCTGTGGAATAAAGAAATGTTGCTATCATTAACAAAAGAGGTTGATAGATGGCGTAGACGGGCTGATGTGCCAGAGTGTCACGTGACTAAACGCAAGTGCTCATCGGCGCGCCTACGAGGGGCGACCAGTCTTCGAAATGGAAGCGTCCTTGGAACAGCGTTAAGTGATTAAATTTTGTGTACGCTTGCAAAAATAGGCATCTGACACTTTTAACATGATACGCGAAGCTTTCCACGATGAAGCAATGTCGAGGGCAAGTGTCTTTCGCTAGCATAAACCTTTTAAGGAAGGAAGGCAAAACGTGGAAAATCTTGAACGTTATGGAAGACCTTCAACGTCCATCACAGAGACAATGATCAACACAGCAGAGATTATCATCAAGCATGTAATAAGGAAGCGTCCATTGCTGAAGAATGGATTCTTATTGCACCACGATAATGCAAGGCCACATATTGCTGGTTGTGTAGTGGACGTTTTGCAGACGAACAACACAGATATCCTCACACCCTCCGTACAGTCCTGATCTCGCACCGTGCGATTTCTGGCTGTTTCCTCAGCTCAAGAAACCACTAAGTGGCCGCCATTTCGAAAGCAACAAAGCATGTGTAAAAACTGCGGAGGCGGTTTTGATAGAACTCTCAAAAAACAGCCTCTCACATGTGTTTAAGAAATGGACGCAACGTTGGGACAAATGCATCGTCTCTCACGGTAGTTCGGAAAAGACCATGTAAATGATTACGATTAAAGGTGGTCTGTTTTCTGTATAAATATAGTCTCATTACTTATTGAACAGCCTACGTAGAATTTGAACATCTTAACCAAACTATCAATTTCTCAAGAGTGAAGGAAGCAATTCAAAGTAATTCAAATTATGAGAATTTAATTCAACTATATTTACACCAGAGCCTTGTCCAAATACAGAATGTTAGCGAGAACCAAAACTATTTAAAATGTCATCACCGGAAGTTCTGTCTCACACACCCTGACTTTTTCTAGGCAATCAAACGCATACTTTTTTCAGATGAATAATAACTAACTTCTCACATTTACAGATATCCAAATTAATAGAACAGAAAGTATCTATTACTTTAAAAATGGCAAAACATTAACATCAGAATGACATTTGTAGTTCACTGCATCATTTATTTTATGTGGTCATAAATAAGAAAGAAAAAGGATTTTATGTCATAAAAACTAGTTTTTTTCCCCCCTCAGAGGAACTTATTCCCTATGAAACACAAGTTGATATAACTATATTATAGACGGTTGTGAACATGTTCACGTAAGTACACCATTTCGTAACGCTCCTGTATTGTTTACCGATTGAAACCCAGCCAGGCTAAAGAAAGAAGCAAGAAATAGTTTCCAAGAAAACCTAGGATTTGATTGTTCTTTTATCGTGTTGCGAGGTATAACATTGGCATTCAAAGAGGTTTGCATTTCACATGCATTCCATTTCCTCTGTGATTGATCGGTTGCGATGCAACATTGGTAATAAAAGCTTGATTAGGAATTGGAGACAATACAGATCAAGCTATATATTCTAATAGCTGTTTATTATTACATGATATGGGATGTTGAGAAGCGAATTTTATGTTTATACTTTACTAAGAAAATCTCTGTTGTTCTTTTAGAATAGTGAAATTTCCTTCTCTTATAATTTCTGTTCAATGGGATTTCCGAAGAGAGATTAAGCAGTTCTATTGACTGTGGAAGGTCAATGAAACATTTTATTAACACTGTGTAGTCGTGGACGTTAAGGAATGGCATAACAAGCCCTTAAGTATTTTAAGAACTACATTTTGATCATTGATGAAATATGTATCGTTACGAGGCTAAGTTAGAAAAGCTGCCCTAAAGAGTAGCTTACCACCCTACCCTGAAAACCTCTATCTCGATTACCATACCAAGGATAATGACAGCAACTCCTTAGTCAAGCAATGTAAGAAGTAATCTCTGAATTTTATTACAAGCATCATCATCCTCACCATTGTTTAAATTCGATCTGATGTAAATCCTGTTTTAAGTCGAATATTACCAATCCACCACCCTTATTCGATGAAGGTATTTAACAGAATTTACACACACCCTGCTAAATGTAATGCATTAAATGTAATGTCATGAAATCAGTACGGCGCTTTGAATATTACAAAAAAAGATCAATGCAACGTTTTTTTCTTTTCCTCAGAAACCTGTCTAAAAGGTGCATTTGTTCAACTGCTTTCTAACAAATTGTAATAATTTTGATTAAAGATGATTAAAGATTAATCATCTTTAATCCAATTTAGAGACCATCGTTTCTCATCTTATTAGAATTCACAAAAATGAACCAAAAGGGAGGAAAGAACACAAACATGGTTGCAGACAATGTTACATATCACATAACTTAACCATTTTCGACCAGTTTTCCTTCGTTTTACCTGGCATATCTAAAAAAAAAAGTATGATAGTTTAAGTTCGTGATGTTTTCTAGATGAGACCTGAAAAGCAAGCTGCAATTTTGATATTACTCGTACAATATTTTTAATTATTAGTCTTTCTGTTATTGATCCATTGTTCGAATTTCGTTGAGGTATTTGAATTCTCAATAAGTTAGGAGGGCTAGTTGGTGGTTAACGAACCAGTCTCCAGTCAACAAGCTGTGGATTCGAATCCCGCCGTAGGCAGGCCTGTTTGTGTATTATTGTCTTCAGGTGGGATATGAAACTCATATTGTGATAGGTAGTCTGAAGTGGCATGAAAAGTTACACGTTTGTTCTTTGGAGCAGGTTTTTTTGATTATGTAAAAAATGAATAAAATTACAAAAAAAAATCTTATGATGCCCTCGGTATCAATGTACTTTGGCCTTGAGTGGGAGTGATTAAAAATATCCGAGTAGAATTGGAGACTATGGCAAAATATTAAATTATTAGATTAACAAAGTCAGTTAATTATTATCCCAAGATATCCTTTTTTATCTCTAAATAAATACGAATGCATGATACGAATATAAAAAAATAATGAGGTGGGTAGACAGTAAGGAATAGTGTATGTGCATGAATGTGTGTAATTCATTTCAATTAATGCAAGTAATTGAAATGAATGATCATTTGCAGATAATCTGCGTTCAATAGTTAGCTTATTTTTCCCCGTGATATGAAAATTCTCTAAAATACCGAGATAAGTGGAAAGCTTGACTAGGACACTAGATTTCTTTTTCTGAGAGGTGTCTTAGAGAGACCTTGCAAAACTATTCTTGACTATTTGTAATACGGTGTTGCATTGAGCAATAACCCACTCTACGGAAGCATTAATAAATTGATGTAGGACGAATTATTTCTTGTTAAGATATATAATCTCTTGTTAACCTATTATTGTATTAGAGAAACCTTCTGTTTTTATAATAAACATGGATACTCTTCAGGCAATCAAAGAGAAATTGCGTTTAAACAAGCAATTTTAAATCAGTGAGAATATGTGTTTGAAATAATTAATTTCAACTGCTTGCTATTTAAAATTAGAACAATATTTTTTTTTTAAATAAAAATCTATCGTACCTTGTGCAAGAGCTCTTCAGCTTTGTTCAGAATTGTTTCAAAACTTTCCCTTTGAAGAAAAATCTTTCTGGACTGAATTTTACGATGAAACGTTTTTTCTAAAAGAGTAATTCCAACTTGCCTTCCAAGGCTTCTTGCAATATCTCCATGGACCTAAATAAAAACAGGTCATTTAGAGGAGCGTGCTCGAAGTGATACTACGATTCATAAATTCCTCTATCATGAAAACAAAACTATTAATTGAACAAACTAAAGAAAGGTTAGATTATTTAAATGTAGCGTTAATTTTTTTATTATTTTAAGAGTAATTTGAGGAAAAACAAATACTTGCTTATAATACTGCATGAAATATCGCTTGATTAAAAGATGCTCTGTTGTTTTGATCGACTTGACTTGTCGGGTGAACCAAAATAAACGAAGGAGTAAAGCAGGATAATGGTCATCGGCATTACTCCATATTTACACATAATAGAATAATTCATGAATGAATTAAGAAAATAACCTACATTTCAATAACTGATAATTATTGTATGATGAATACAATTCTGTATGTTCGTCATCAATCAAGAACTCTGAATCAAGTGCTGATAGAGATGGAATGGTAACATACGGCAAATCAAAACATAACTGAAAGAGGACTACTTGCTTTTAAAAATAACTCTTTATTAACACTTGAAAAATATCTTATGAATAACACCTTCAATAGAACAATAGGCTTAAAGATTAAAAATTAGACCAATAGAAAACATATCATTGATCATATTATGGAATTGATGGATTTGGGAAACAGTACATTAGAAATTAAAAAAAAAATGAGGGATATAAAATAGAAATATATAACAGACTGGAATAATAAAAAACATATTTTTGAAGAACCTTCAGTAGCTCAGTCAAAAGACAAAGCCCTTTGTCGGAAAGACCCAGGTTCGATTCCAGTTAGTGACCTGAGGAACCTTTATCTGGTCTCTTTCGAAGAAAGGTGAGTAGCCGGTCTCATACGGAGGTAGGGAGTTACCCCCCCCCCCCCCAGAAATGGAAAATCGGCCTTGTGAACACACACGGACTACAACCAGAAATACTGCCATTTTGAATCCTTAACAATGTTAAGGATTCAAAATTCTGTAGTATGGTAGTGAGATATAAGATTTTTACCAAAGGGACAAAGATTAGAATCTTTTTATAAATGAAATTCCTTAGACCAGTACTTAATTATTTAAGATTAAATCAGAGAAATGTGGAAATCAAAAAAAAAATGAAGGCTCAAGAATATGGTTGAAGAAATAGATATATCAAGAGAACAATAAGAAGTTCTTTAAGCAAATATTAAGAACAAATCTTTTTTGACCTTGGGAGAAGAAGGGAGCTGATAAAACGACTTGCAGTGATCAGCTATCTTTCAGCAGTTAATATAAGATAAGAAATTATTATTTAAATACTAATGCCTTAATTTCAATAGAAACGTTTCTGAAGATTATTCAATATTAAGAATAAAAGTATTTTTATTACGTGATCTAAAGTCTTGAGAACATTGGTCGATCGCCGGGTTTCCAACTCTTTTCTGCATATGGCAACGACGGATTCGTTTTTGGCAAGTTTTTCATAGGTCATATGCTTTTTTATACCTTCATGTTTTTTGAAAGCTATTCCTACAGTTACATTGGAAGCAAATATCGCTATGGGACCGAATACTATTCACCATTTAACTGCATGTGTGTTCTGTTTCCTGTTTTGTGGGATGAAAAACCCCACATCAGTATAAGCCCTCATATTTAGAAGGAAAAGTACTTGTGACAACTTGATTTCAGAAGTCGCCTTTAAAATTAAAGAATCATCTAATTTATTTCATGTAATTTAAGAAAGCACTAAACACTCGGGTGCAAACATAGTACATGTAAGCATAACGATTATGTAGTCTGCATTTTACAGCATTGTTTCACTCAAATGAGTCCCTCAAGAGATATTGTGGTCACATATGAATCAAGAAAAGCTTTACACAATTCTTTCATTAATGAAAATTTATTATAGTGTTAATAAAAGACTTAAATACACTATAAAATAATATTTTAGTAAACAGCGCTTTTTTTTTAAATTTTATCCACCAACGAATGTAGTTCGATTGCATATATTTGCCTTGCGGATAGATCACACCAAAACCTATTCATGTGTTCAAAACGTTATGTCACGTGCGAATAATCAAGGCGGCCATCTTACAATGGACGATAAAATTTTATATAATTCCTAAACCGAAAGGACTATGTAATGAAATACAGTACTTAGAATGGAAGAAACTGCCAAATTATTGGAAAATTGAACCTCCCCTCCCAACAACCTGATTAGTACGTCTTACCTGAGAGTCTACCTCAACCTCTTGCAAAAAAACTTCCCAACTGGTGAATAAGCTACTCTGGTATGAAGGCCTAGAGAAGAATAAATAGGAAAAAAAGTATAATTATACAAGTATAAATATCGAAGTATTTAACTACTTATGAGTTGTATAACTTGAAATTGTATCTTTATATACGTTTAACTAATAAGACCAAAAAAAAAAAAAGTATATACTAGAATCTGATCGTTGTTGCTGAGGAGGCTGGGGTGCACTTTTTGTAAGCTGAAGTATGTTGGAAACTGAACAGGTGCACTTGTAAAAAAGATTGTTCAGTTTCCAACAAACTTCAGCTTACAAATGAAACAAAGTACACCATAATCTTCTCAATGATAACCTTCGCATTTTAGTTTCCACAGTATCACAATGGCTGCAATAAAGCAAGCTCAGACTTCATTATTACTGCTAGTAATGGCAGGAAAAGTCATTATGTACTGTTGGAAAACGGCATCTTGGTTTAACTAGGAATTTATATTCGACAATATTTTTCTGCTTTGAGAGACATGCCGCTTACTTTATATTTCTACTTTGAATAATAGTCAGCATTTTAGTTCCGATAATTACGATGTTGGAAATTGACGCTTTTCGAGTTTCAATATCACTTTATATATTGCAAAAATATAATTGCGTGAATAAGAGGTTATTTATTTATTTATATTCTTTTTATCCACCAAAAGCTATTCATTATTTGCAAAAAACAGTCCAAAACGAGTATTATTTAATATTCCGACATGGCAACTAAAACACAAGACAAGGGACGGGTTTGAAGTCTACTAATGACGTATTCTCTCCTGCCTGTATTCCATGAAATCTATTTTAAGTGAAGAAAATCTGTCAACACCACATGAGATTAGCTATTTAATTATAGTTGACGCTGGGCGGATTATCAAGAAACAGTTTCATGTTCCGTGTAGCAAGTGCATGGTAGAGAAACCTTTTCCCACTGTACATTTTCTCACACGTAAAGAAAGCAGCTTTTTCTGCATCGAATTTTTTTTTTAATTTAAAAACATCGAACCAGAAATTAATACGAAACACATGGACAAAACGTAAAGAGTAATGATTAATCCCACCCACGAAAGGGTTATAAATCTTTCATGAGTACGATTAGCTTTGGTATTTTCAAGCTACTTTAATCCCGAAGTAGTCATATACTGGAGATAAAAATCATTCAATGTCATATTTGGCTTATTTATTTTTGTAGCCGATCTAAGAGTTTTGTAACCGCAGTTTTCTACGCCCACTTGTGATAATCCAACCTTCGTCTTCCGTGATGTTCTTATCCACTGTTTTTATATAGGTCGCTTTAATATTTATATTTACGAGAAAGGGAAAGCAGAACCTTAATTCCCCAACAAAAATGGTATCACGTTCACTGAATAATTCACTTTATAATTCGAAAACAGATATTTACTTTCTCAAGCGCATGATTAAAAAAATTTGGTGCATCTCAGATTCAATATTACTAGAACAAATTTAACTTGGACGATTACGGTATGCATGTTAAACGATTAGGTAATTGAATTTATGATAGTGATGACTTAAAATCTTAACAGCGGAGTAATCTACCATTAAAAACTTTCTAGACATATATACTTTGGTCTTTTGATGATCCAGAATGGTTTAATTATGGAGAGCATTCTATAAATATTTTTAAGAGCAGCTTGTCTTAACTTTGTGCTACTTTCTCCTGATTTATTGTACTGCAATTGCCGAAAGATGGTCATGTATTGCATCCCTATTCCCTATACATTTTACACACAGTGCTCTGTATTTTCTGGATGACCAAAGAAATTTATTGATATTTTAAATCTCTTTTACGGATGGAAGAGATAAAATAAATACGATTCAGTGGAGACTATTTTTTAAATTATTTAACAAATCTAATTATTTTCATACTTAATTATACAAAAACCTTTACGAAATAAATTATTTAGTTAATAATTACAGTGAAGTATACATGAGTTCATGCTAATACTTCCATCAGTTGAAATAGATCCGTTTCCAAAACGGTAGCTTATATATATATATATATATATATACGAAGAACGAAGTCTCTCGCCAATTATAATGGGGAAAAATTAAAAATTTAAACAGATCACCATCATCACGAAGCGCCTTTACTGCTGTTAGTATTTTACGCCTACATGGTTGCATTCTGGTCACATGCTAGCTTCCATGTTTTCAGCGCTATGCGGGATTGCTAATGTTTAATTCCCAGAAACTGCACATACAGATATTAACAGTAAATGAATTTTATCGCTCGATTTGAGCACACCTTTCCCTTATTGGGGGTCTGAAGTGGCTTGAAAACGTTCCATGTTTCGTATCAATAGCAGCGTTTCTGGACTATGTAAAATTAATAAAAATATAAAAAAAAATTCTTAGCCTACACACCGTGCTCATATAGTTTGCAGTATTCTATGGGTGGTAGTCACATAAAAATATCAACCGACTATCATCCTCCCACTCGGCAAAACGCTTTTTTTTTTTTTTTTTTTTTGTCTATGTAATAATCATGGGGAATAAATGATCGAAGAAACTTTCCAAAGAACTGCTTATTTCCTGATATATAGGCCAGAACATCATGGAAGTCTTAACTATTTGAATGCAGCCGTGTGGAGTGTGCTTCACGTTTTATGCTATAGAGCAGCGCTTCCCAAACTGTGGGCCGCGGCCCCCTTGGGGGCCGTAGGTTTTGTTGAGGGGGGCCGTGAAATAATGAAAACAAATTTAAAATGTTTTAAGACTAAGTGTATTTTTTTTATTTTAAAAGAAACGTATTCAACTTTTATTATTTCTTTTTTGTTATTTTTTATATTTTAATGGAAAAATTCACACATTGGTGTTGGTTCACAAACTTTGCTTCCTGCGTATTTCGGCGCTTAACGAATATTAGTAAATATTGCTTATTCATATGTTTCATTTCAAAGCAGTGGTTAATTGTATTTACTTCGAATGCTCTCCAGGGAAGTTCCAAATCTTCCTGTCCCTTTCATCATGCGTTCCTAATCAGGGACTGTTGATATTGACTTTATATACATATCAAAACTCGTTTTATATTATCACTGTCATCCGAACTAGTTTTCTGTTACCAATAAAAGTTTCGCATATACTTCACACATGAAAAAAAAAGCTTAAACAAGTTCATGTGGGGAGATAGTAACTCGCTTGCAGTGGTAAACAACACGCCCTCCCTAAGAGGCAATAAAAATAAATACTTTTATTATGACAGTGAATAAGGTATGAGGAGTCTGTGTAATATATTTCTCAACAAATAGTGCAATTAGAGACAACTGGGATAAAAACACACTAATTAATGAATCACATGTCCCCTCATACAGAAACTATGCTGTATAGACTGAAACAAAACCATATGTTGCATGGGCAAACACAGTATCTAACTAAAACTATTGTTATTAATTAGATGTGTGTGAGTTCGATTTCCCAAGGCAGCAATAAAATTCAACGGAACGTGTTAAAATTCGTAAAAGTGTTGAAACTAAGTAATATATATATATATATATATATATATATATATATATATATATATAATGAATGTTATGGCAGTTTCACATATGGAATTCGGTTGAAGAGCGTTAGCATTTCAACTCAATTGTCAGCTATGCTTTTATCTTTCGGTTGCGCGATCTTTTGTTAATACCGCACCAATCATATGCACGTTTTAATACCTGCCTTTGCTGTCTGTTTCGCGTTAGGCTTAATTACCGTAAAGGGAGAAAAGTCTCAAAAGAGAAAAATGTTCCTGGTCCGGGGATTCCCTTATTCATGTAATATTCACTAATGTCATGTTATCAGTCTGTGGTGATATTATTTGATCTATTCTACATTAAAAAATTTAACCCTGAGATGGATAAGTGGTTGATAAAAAATAAAAAAAAAATCCCGCGAACAATCAGAAGAAGCAGAAACAGACTAAAAAAAAAAGGACAGTATTTCATATTTTGCCAGAACAGACCGTATCGTCTTCAGAACCAAACGGTAAGAGGCAAAAAATGTATTATATGCATTTGATTTTTGCAATATTCGCTGTGTATGTTTTGTATTGAATATAAATACAATAAATATTATAATAATATATCTCTATTACGATTTTTTTTCGAGGGGGGCCGTGAAACATTTTAATTTTTGCAAAGGGGGCCCTGACATCCAGAAGTTTGGGAAGCACTGCTATAGAGTATTTGCCTTATGAAAAATGTGGTACAATTTCTAGTGATCGTTACTTTCATAATAATATTACTCAATGATATAAATCATAACTCATGAAATCAATTAGCTACCTCAAATTTTATGATGCAGTTAAATTCGTATTTATATCAGTTACGTGTTTCTCGTTTCCGCGGGTATTGTTTTTATTAGGAAATTATCTGCATATGTTTGCTTACCGGCTTCATCAATATGTAAAGTCATTTTTAACAAGTTACTGTTAAAGCACAGAATAAAGTCACAAACCAAGTGCATTACATAATCTTAGAGTTTAAGAAATTCGAAAAGTTATTTTTGACTTCAACTCACAGTAGTGTATACTGTGAGTTAAAAGTTAATAATTTCCTTATTGAAATAGCAATATTGCTATTTCAATAAGGAAATTAGCTGACTCTAGCGGTTTTGAAAGAAGGATTAAAGTATTATGGTCAGCATTATGCTACGCTTTCCTGTTCTAAAATGTTGGACTATTATTTATTTCTCTTTCTTCCTTTCAGGACTCTAGACCAGGTGGCCTGTTTCACTCTCATTCCAGTTTTATCGGTCTGTCTCTGTTCTTCGATCCTTTGGTTTGAGTTTATCTTCTTCAGTATTTCATCTATTATTACATGCCATTCATTCTAGATGCTCTTTCCTATTTGGTTCTTTTATTTATTTTGCATTCTACATCTTATATATATATATATATATATATATATATATATATAGAAAGTTTTTTTACCTTGGGTATACTATACGTTAAAAATACCAAGAAATTTTATAAACTTGGTTTTTGGGAAAATAGGATTAAAACCATCTCATCTTCCTTTTACCCTCTTTTACCTTGCGGTGTCGAGGGTTTATTAATCATCGGACCTCAAACCGTTCACAGGATAAAGTGGTCAGCCCTACGTCCGGGTGTATCCTATGTCCGTAGTGTTGAGTTCTCAAGGCCAGTTTGCCTGCTTTGCGGGATGAAAAATCCCAGGATAAACTGGGGAATAAACCTTACTATCCACGCCCAAGACCGGCTAACTTGGCTATGGCTGAGGAAAATCCTTCAGCTCCTCACGTCTCCGACGAGAATCGAACCTAGGACACTCCTTCCCCAGGCATATGGTTACGAAACGCACATCCACTGGGCTAACTGCAGACGGATTTAATCAAAACCAAGTTCATAAAATTTCTTGGTATTTTTAACATATATATATATTCATCCATCCTAAAGGTATTTCTTCCAGCCACTCAAACTTATTGAATCTAATATATCACGCATGATTTTGTACTAATTCGGTTTAAGATAGCTACCGTGATGCTTATTATTCTTACGTATTGACGTCCAAATCGTTGGAAATTTGGCCGATAAGAATGATTATACCGCCAATATATAACTGCTGTGTTCGTGCTCATCTCATTTGCTGGCCAAGACTTACCCGAGACCGAGTAACTTGTCTTCGGTTGAGAAACCTAAAAGGACTTTTCAAACGAATCTAAAGACACTCAAAGGCACAAGTGTCTGATTCGTCTAAGACATGAAAAGTCCTCGTAATGAATTTTCTGTCTTGGGAACTCCAACTCTGGTCCTCTCAAAGTATGCTATTGGAATTGTTAATTGTTAAACGCCAACTTTCTGCTAAGACGCAACTGCATCCATATATAGATTGATCAAATTTCTACTTATTTCATTGATGACTGTTATTGGATCAGGTGTTAAGATTCTGAAATTTATTTTATTTTTTCATAGCTTTGTCATTAATAATATGGTCAACTTTATTAGAAGTGCCAATTATGTCTTCTAAGATGGATGACGCTGCATTGAGGTCTCGGCATGTGTGCAGCCTTTTTTCTGTAAACAGTGTACGCTAATCTATTCCTCAGTAATTGCAACACGCTCACGAAGGAAAGGCTAAAGATCTTTTTCGTTTTCATTTTAAGAACTGGATTCTCGGGGATTGATACTATTGCAAAGTTTACAATACCAAGTGGAAACAGATCCTACAGTAATCTTATGCTATCGTAATATCCGATGATTATTACAGCGATTATTATATGTTATACATAGTGTAGTTACTGCGTCAGTTTTACTTTTCCCCTAAGCGATACATTTGGAGTTTTTAAATTTTCTACTGGTGAGGTATATGCATCAAGTCACATTTTCACACTATAAAGGCTATATAGGAAAGGTGCTTATTCATTAAGGCTAATTGGAAGTTTGAATTAAGTACTGAATACAAGATGGAATTCTACAAACGATTTTAAAATATATATATATATATATACACACACACATACACATAAATAATTTCTGCCTAGCTGAGATTTGTATTAGAACAAATGCATGCCAGCCATCTTTGCATTCAAAAAATATGTGGGATGGAATTTGATTGTTCGCATGCGATGTTTGTAAATCTTTTAAGTGACAGTTGTGATTCACTCATGGAGACTTAAAAAAATTCCGTTTGGTAGAGAGAGCGTGATTTCAAAATTATTTCACCCTTAATTCCTCTGGAGGTACTAAATGTGTTACAGGTGACCATCTTTTAGTGGGAAGGTTTGATAAAGAATATATTATGTCAGGGATATAAAATGTATGTTATCGAGGCAAAGCTTACTGGCAAATCTCCTCAAGCCATTTAAAATTTCTCACTAAATATAAAATTAATTAATGGACAGTTTCCTTTCATTCACAAAAAAAAAAACGCGCATTAACATCGTGAGTAGGCTAGACTATCATTTAATTTTTGTTGTTGTTTTTTCTTACATAATCTGGAGCCGCTGCTCTATAGTCTAATACATGGAACTTTTTTCCAAGTGCTACCTGAGGCATCTAATAAGCAGTGCTGTAGTTTCACATCGGGCAATGAAATTCATCTTCTGCCATATACGAAGTTTCCTTATAAGCTTGGTTTATATTAATGAAATAAGCAAACTGAGCTTGAGGTTACTTTTCCTACGAGTTAACCTTGTAGGCACTATTCCAGAGTAAAGAATACCGAGGCGACTGAAGAAAAATTTGACTGAAGCTTCTAATAATTACTTCGTTTTACATTCATACCTATTCTGCTTTCCCTAAAACACATGCACATCCTTTTGGCATTCACATCCTTTTTTTTTTTTTTATAGGGTATCGAATGTTTCATCATTTCAACCGTGTGGCATGCATCTTATTCAACATACCAAGGGATTATAGAATTTGATTTTTATCAAAAATCGTTCGGTACATTGTTCATGCCAAACGTAAGGCAACGAAGTCATTATATATTGCATCTGTAAGTTTCTGCGTTTTTTCACCAGCTTGCATGTTTCTTAGGGAGCGGACACATGCTTAAGTATATTAACATAACATACACTTTTTTCCCCCCAGAATGAGAAACATTATTGTGATGACCAAACCTCTCGTTAATGTTCACATATATTAGCAAAGGAAATTATATTTATCACTGAATATGCTTTCATAGTTTTTTTTTTATTCTAACCTGATGGGTCTGCAGGTGAAACGCTGTAGCAGAACTTCATTACTCTAATCAGGTCTGGGAAGGGTTTACGTCGAAGTTCCACAATAAAATAGTCTCGGAGCACATGGAGGAGTCAAAATCAAGGTGCAGAAAAAAAAAAGCACTGGTTCATAAAAGATAATGAGCTCAGGAGTCTCAAAGTAATTCCGCACTATAATGTGATCATTTTTTTTCCTTTCAGAGAGAGCTTAACAAGGAGGAAGAAAGCCTTAAATATTTCTTTAATGAGAAGATATCTGAGAAACATTACCAAAAATTCAAATGACATAAATGAAGAATTTTTTTATACGAAAATACATTTGTTATCATATGACAAACAAACTATCAGTAAATGTTATTTGCATATAATCCATTTTAAAATCCCGTTTTATTAAAATCGATCTCATTTTACCTCGATTGCTGGCTCCCTCTTGTGATGATAAGAGTTACTATCGCTACAAACTTCTCTATGTACAGTTCCTTATAAAACCTGTTAATTCGATCATAACGTACTTGAGAGCTCGCCGTATTTTTCACCGATTTTCGGAAAGAGTAAAAAAATTAGCATCAACTGAGGTAACGCATACAGTTAGTCTGAGAATTAATTATTCAATATAAGATTTCGAAAATTAATTACATTTATAAGTATTCCAGTGAACGCATTTAAAAATCTCTGGAATGTTTTAAATAACTGTATGGTCAGCCGATCTAGAAATATCAAATAATACGTGATTAAATTTCTTTGTCTGGGTTTTTATACTCTGAGTCTTGTTACTCACTCTCCAAATGCTCGTCATTTTTGCATTTTTTTTTTACTTACTTTACACGACATTTTCATAAATCGAAAATGCATAAAGATAAAAACTAAACGCTAAGCTCAGTTTCATATTTACGAATGGTTTGTAAATATACGAACGCCAAAATTTTATTTTTAATTTAATGGTTTAAATTAGTCGTAATAATTAAGAGAAAACGTTTGAGTAATGGCAATTCTATCCTGTGTATATTTTATTGAAGTCAGAAAAAAACCGAAAGAAACTATTTTCATTTCATGCTTTATTCATTTAAGGATCAACTCTGAAACACCTGCTTAGTTAACTGTCTTGTCATTAGTAATTATGAGCATTTTACCTTTGAATACGATTACTGATCGCCATAAATCTCTTGATCCAATTAATGAACTCTTGACGTTTCTTAGGTGTGAATGGCTTTGTAACTTCGGGTGATCGTGGCATTTCAAAGAGTGGGCTAAAACGACTGTATAAATAAATTATTTAATTCTGAAAATTTTAAATGGGTTTACATAACACTTACTGAATACACTACGCTGTTCATCAAAATGATTTAAGTGAACAAAAAGTATCTTTTCAATTATCTTCCCAGACTTAGGAATGCTATTGTTTGGCAATAAGATACAAATTAAAAGAATCACGAAAAGCACGATATAATTTATTTTTATTAGTTATTTCATTGAGAATTAAAAAAAAAAAAAAACTAAACTAAAACTCCCCAAAATTGTAGTGTTGTGAAGTGAACGATATTTTCATATTCACAGGTACCAGCTTATGAAAATATTCCGGCTTTTTTTTTTTATTAGTATTTTTATTACGTATTTTATTTTACGTATTATTTATTTATTTATTTATTTATATTTATTTTTATATTTTATATTTATATTTTATATTTTATTTTATATTTATTTATTTATATATTATTTATTTTACGTATTTATATTTTATTACGTATTTTTTTTATTAGTTTATTCTTTAATATTCCATATAAGATACGAATTGTCTTTTGTGAAGATTTTTTTTTTTCAGTGTGAGTTCTTTGGTCCAAAGAGAGAATATAATACATTTTAAAATTAACATCTACACACGTGACTTTCAAGTAATGATGCCAACAGAACCTCGTACCTAGAAGATCCAGCAGTTACAGAAATGCTGTCTGGTAGTGAAAGCCTTAAATGAACTAATAAAAGGATGTACATAGACAGTGTCTTCAATTACTTCGGTGTGATGACTTTCCATTTTCAGGATTACTGATAATTCTACTGCATCCGTGCGGAGCTAGTATAATCTTTGTTAATAATATTTGCCATTTAAGTAATATTTTTATATCTGATTTTAGGCTGTCATAT
The DNA here is from genome assembly GCF_054136105.1 of Typopeltis vanoorti. Taxonomy (NCBI): domain Eukaryota; kingdom Metazoa; phylum Arthropoda; class Arachnida; order Uropygi; family Thelyphonidae; genus Typopeltis; species Typopeltis vanoorti. Next base: position 107,813,115 of record NC_143563.1, read on the forward strand.
GGAATATCTTGAAAGCTTTTTGCCGTGACAGGAATGCGATTTATTTTAGGAATGGGAAATTTTGTCGCTAGATACACAACCTGTTTCTTAGATGTTTATAATAAAACGTTTACCGAGAAATATTGTCTGTGAGATGACCGCTGGTATCTGCTACTGATTGTTCGATATTATTATAAGGGCACCTCCATGGAGTTTGAAGACTCATCACGGGAGACCCAATCTATTCACACAATCCATCCTACCTCTCCTTGAACCTATTAACAAATGAGGCACTCACAACTGACTCTGGCTGCATTCTGCTCATTCACAACTCTCCAAGCAGAAAATCTAGTCTTCACACACCTACTGACCATACCTTTATTCAACTTCCAGAGATGACCCCTTGTTCTGGTATCTCTAGTGAAGGGCTGAAACATTTCCCCTGCATCTATCCGATAAAACCCTTTAAGCAACTTAAATGTCTCAACCATATCTCCTCTTTTTCTCCTATCACCAACTTCTGCAATCCATCCTCAAAGGGAATATTCCGCAGGAGACTCGCCTCTGAGTCATCTCCGCCGCTTTCCTCATCCCCAAGAAACCCAGGGGAACAGACCTGGACACAATAATCCAGATGTAGCCGTATCAAGGCCTTATAAAGAGGAATAACAACTTCCTTATCTCTATTTGTTAATGTGTTCTTCAATAGCGAAGTAATCTTATGGGTTATCTAACAATATGTCCTCTAAACTTTAACTCTCTCTCTCTCTCTCTCTCTCTCTCTACCACCCTTAAATTTGTAGCTTAATCTATTTCCTGGAATAAAGTGCCATCAATGTGATACACAGCTTGTAATGTAATCTATTTATCCCAAAGTACATAACTTTATCTTTCTTGACATTAAACTGATACCCATTAACTTTTGCCCATACTGACATTTATGGCTATTCGTTTATGTACAGCCTATTAAAATCGTCCTGCAAGCTCTCCAACATCACCTTGATTAACTATCACTCTCCCAAATTTCGCATCATCAGCAAAAAACCGAATATTTCCTTTCAGGTTATGTCCTATATCATTTATGTACAAATTAAACAGCAATGGTCACAGCACTGAACCTTGTGCACACCACTAGTCACCTGCTTTCGCCTCAATTCCGCCCCTCCATATATCTCTTATCCACTTTAACAGTGTCATATCCATCCCCTTATTAGGAATGTCTATCATTACTGACAATAACCCCTTAAGAAATGAATCGAAGTAAAATAGAAATACAGACGAGAATAAAACCTGAAAAAAATTTCTATTTTCATTCACAAAACTCCGAGCAGTTGTTAAAACAAAAGGAATCTTGCTTTCGATATGTTTACTGTAGCTCCTAACCTGAAGATTGAAAACACCACGTTCAGAAAATACTATTGCTAAGGGGTGTTGCAATCTCACGATAACACGCATTTCCTCCGAAAGAAATAAGCGCTTGAGGCAGATAAAAAGAGATGGTAAGTTTTTGTTCACTTTCTCAAGAATCGACCCGCTTCTGTGCATTTTTATTTTATCTTTGCCCCCCCCCCCCCAGTGAGATGTTTTCTCTCGCTCTAACAAGTGAAGCGTTCACTATTTGTCCAACAGAGGATGCAGAGACAACAGCTGCCTCCCAGGAGCATGCTGGCTGTGCTTGTTTCCAAATATATTACGCTTTCATTATTGAATTTGAAAGAAAATAAACTCCGTATTAATCCGATCAGCGGGAACAGCTCCATTAATAATGGACTTCGAGTATTACTGCAGCGAAATTAATTATATCAAGAAGTATTCTTCATGATGTAAACTATGTGTATCTCCTCAAAATGAAATAGAAGAAAATAAGAATGAGGAAATCTTGTTAGCATCGGTGACCTTGATAAAGGTGGTCGGCGATTTTTTTTTAGCATTTGTGCTTAAAAGTTGTAATCAATAGAATTATAACGCAAATACATCTTGAAAATCCACGAACATGACAATGAAATGAAACTAATTCAAAGCAAGAAGAAGAAACAAGGCTTTTCCAATGTCAGCATTAACAGTGGGCTTTGTGATATAAAACAAACACGCAGTGCAAATTAGTTTAGACATTGATGATGAGGATACAATGTATCTGAATTCTTAATGTTGTCTTCAAAATCAACGGATGGTAGATCTAAACAGAGAAAATGTATGATTTTAATAGAATCATGAGGGAGTAACACGATTATTTCGATTATCACAGAATGACCAAACCGTTAATTAAACGCCTTGATTTCAAAACAGATATCACCACATGTGAACGAACTTTGCAAAGCTAACCAACCTACAGTTTGAAGGACTCCGTAACTAAAATGAAAAGTATACCAATAATGCTTTTCTCTTTATGCCACGCGTTAAGAAGCAACGTGATAACCTTTCAACATCGGTAAATTTATATAATATTTTAAGCACGATTTTGTTCTAGAAATATCCTTCTCTAGAGCGAGATAGAATTTCTTCACGGAGTAACATTCATGAATACCTCACCCGCTTTGTTCATGCGTGGCATCCATGAAAATGCTCCAATTGTTACCAGAAGAACTTTCTAGTGGCCAAACAAAAGTAATCGCAATTGTTCATGGACAAAATGTATCGTGTTCATGTAATATTTGCTTGCTTATCGGATGTCTCTCAGGAGAGATTTTCGGCTATTCTTGAACAATATTTTGTCATTAATCGACGACAACAGATTACTGAAAAGCAGGATCGATGTTTCTGTAGACTGTACACTCTGACGTTATTATTATCATGTTTATTTTGTTGTTTGTTAAAATGTCTTGGTCATAAGAAAGCATTTAAATTAGACGAGGATCCGAGATTTTTGTTTTTTGTAATACCTGCATTATATATAAGTATAATGCTTAATTCAAAAACTGATGATCAAAGATAAATGTTTTTAAGACACAACATGGTGATAATTAACACACATCAGTTTTTATGACTTTTGAGTTGAGGCAATTCTAAGTTTCAGTCGATTGCAAACAGGACTATCGTTACACCTGATATCTTAAGAATGTAGAATTCTCAGCTATCATGGTGTAACATGAATAAATAAAATAAATTAAAAACCCTGCAAAAAAGATAATAGTTGAATTAATTAAAAGAAAGATTCTTGCATCCAATAAAATATATAAAAAATAAAGGTCTTTGTTAAACTAACTAACAAAAGAAGGAATATATAAATGTTGTAATATGATATAAAAGAGAAAATTTAACTAAATAAGACAAAAGGATTATTCATAAAAGATGGTATGTGAGAGGCTAGAGATTAAAATATTAAGTAAATTCATAGAGAAAATTTGAAAGGGGATTAAGTTAGAGGCTAGCACAAGAAAAACAACAGAAAATCGCTTAGGGCCGATTCCCGGATTGAGACATCGTTTGGCTCGCCGACCAAAGGACGTTTGGTAGAAAAACGCCACCCTAATTGGTCGGTGAAGTAAAATCAAGAAGGGGCGGAGAAAAGAAGTTAAAAAAGGTGCTGTTAGGAGAGCAGGTATAAAAGGGTTGGAAACCCCTCCCCCCACGAGGCTTTTTGGTTTTTGTTTTGGTTCTGTTCCCGAGGAGTTCTCTTCGAGCTCCGTGGCATAGGTTTCACGCGGTTTTCCTGAGTGGAGATTGGGGTTATATCTCTGTCGTTGGAAACAAAAGTGAACGGGATTTCGATTCCGGATTTCCTATGTAAGAAGCGAAGAATGCCATAGTCAAAGAAAAGGAAACATATTCTTTGTGTTTCAACTTCAGTGACAACCACGAGAAAGGGAAAGCTATAGAGATATCGATATCCACGTCGCGAGTCGCACAGCCGTCATATAAATGATTCAAATTGTGTCCTGATTTACGAAAGTTTAAGACCGTGTAAGCATAGTTCAACTCCAAAAAAGGAACGTAGGAGTAGCAGATTATCGGAGAGGTTATACCAAGCTAGTTCAATCAGAAAAAGGTAAAGGCCCATATGAAAAACTCAAGAAAGAAAGGCACTGTAAAATATATCTAATGTTAACTAAAATTTGTCTGTAATAAGTATCATTATTCTAATACGGAACTGTTGAAGTGACCAAGGAAAATTTATACTAGGACTTTAGTATCTGACAGAATATATTAAAAGTAAGCTGGCTAGTGTTAATGTTATGTGAAAAATTAAGTGTCCTGAGAATTTTGCATGTCTATTGTAATGTATAGGAAAGTCAAAATGTCATAGTTGTGTGTTAGTGCAGTAAATGGTTTAGTTAAGCTACTTAAGTTTGGATAGTTAAATAGTGTGAATTAATCTTATATGTCACATGTCACATGAAGTTATGTGCTGAATTGTTATGGCGGCATGATCGTAATACTCATTATAGGATCATAGCCTAATTACTTGTAATAAGTTAATGTTAGTTTGTAAGTATTTAGTTTAGCATTGAATTGAGTAATAACAAAAATTGAATTGTACCATGTTAAGGAATTTAATAAACCTTTGTTCAATGATAAAAGAGTTGTCTGAAATTGCTGTCCAATGCACCACTTGAAAAATACGAACCTAATCACGCGGGAAATTAATTTGTTAAGAAACGAGATAAAGTGTCACGACTGCAACATTGTTTCACTTTCAGACATATTTTAGTTCTTTCTCCTTGTTTTTGTATATAATATCTCAAACTAAATATCCCAAAAGGCGCAGTATAAATACAAATATTAGGGGTACTAAGGGGAGAAATAACTTATTAGTAAATTTTTTGGTGATATCTCGTGCGTAGATAATAGTTGAACATAGCTAAGCAGAATTTCTCTAATTGGAAATAAAAATCATAAATTGGGACACAACACTATCACCTACTAATTTTTTTTTACTTGCCACACTACAACAGTGCGATTCTGAAGCGAATCCATTTTATACATATGAAGAGTCAATCAAGGTTATAAATCGATGTCAGTGAAAAGTTTCTGGTGACTGAGCTCTGCTATTAATTATAGCATATTAATCTTTTTCCCGTGCTTACTATTTAACCACACATGTCAGCACGCGTTTATATTATTTTAACCAGCTCATTACTCAGTATTGGGCTGTCAACGAAATCTTGTGGATTGGCTAATTTTTAATGAAGTGCACTGAACACGCACTCAAGCGCTAAAAATGGTCACCACGTTGACAGGAAAACACAGATTACGTTGTTCAAGTTTCGCACAAGCAATTAGAATTCATTTTATAAACGATGAGAAGTGAAGGACGTCAGCTTTCATATAAAATTACTATTAACCTTTACAAGAGCAATTTGAATATCGAAAAACGAATGAATTTTGAAATATAAAATTCCATCAGTTGATAGATTTTTGGTCCTCTCTGCACGATGTATTATACCACTTCTGATAGACGTCGGCTGCAAATTTTCCCCCAATGCAGTATTTATTAATTTACGAAACTTGCGTTTTTATCACAATTAGCTTTATTGCTCCCAAGTTTTCGTGAATGGGTGAATAACTGAAGTATTTTAACATATTTTTAAGTTATTGGCTGCATTCTTATTAAAATATAGACAGGCGTGCTATTTATGCTAAATGACTTCTTAGAGCGTCTCCCCCTCCCCTCAAAAAAGTTTCTGAATAATGTGTGTGGTATAGATGGATAATGCTCGCTAATGATGTAACTAGTGAACAAGCAAATTCAGTCGCCAGAATGATCTCCGTTCTGTATTGATCAAGTGTTCGGTTTCCTGTAACCCTTCGGACTTTCTTAAGAATGCCTCGTTGCGAAATTCAGCGCTTTGTGCTTATTTCAAGTTCCTTCTCGGTTCATTCATTTGACAATGTAAGCAAATGAACAATACCTTTGACAAGGAGCCAGTTTCCGCACAAGTGATATGGAATTTCTGGGGATGACAACTTTTTCTTGTTTCGGGAGCATGACGTTATCTAGTTGAAATGTCGTAGCATACTTATAAATTGAGATTTTTTTTTGTTATATTCCTTTAGCAGCACTGACTCGGATAAAGGTGCAAACTTTCTTGCTCAATAATGGGAAGGAAGTGTAGTCAAGCAGTCTATGTGGGGGATTTTCTATACCCCAAAATGAATGACTTCGTTTAACCACTTTCCCTAAAATTTTATAGACACACGTTTTAAGGGAGTTTATTGATAATTTGACTTCATTCCATTAGCGCTTTCGAATGAAAACGCCACCATTTCAGTACGATTCCAGTTAAAAGTGGCATCGACGAAAAATTCTAGTACTATTTTAAACTAATTTGAATCAAAATCTTTTCTTGATTAACACCTAGTTAAACCACTAAGCATGAAAAATATCAAAGTACACGCCAGTTATGTATTAGTAGTAGGCTGAAACAAAATTTCATGCACATTCTTTGCGCCTTAAATTCCTACATTTCAGTCGTAGAAGAACATCGAACGAACTACTGAAACATGACGTTACAAAAACGCACGTAACTCAAGAATCCAGTGCCTTTCACAGCTTGCCTGCTGTTGCCATACTGATTCACAAAGGATTAGGTTCTTTCCTTATAACAGCAGAAGGTTACACTACAACCTGTTCGCGCGCGCTATTCAAATTGCCCGAACGTTTGGATAGCACCTCGAATGCATCACTATTGTAATTAGCATTGCATTAGGAAGGAGAAGCTCATGTGCAGTGTTGCCTTCATCTGAGAAGTCCGTAGCTTATCAGCTGGTGAAAACATCTGGTAAGACTTCATAGAGGATTAGATATTTGTACCTTTTGAGCAGTGAAATTTAATAGTCGGCTCTTTCTGTTCGAATCACAACTTAAAATATAAAATAAACGAAACCAAATGAGACTGAAAAAAGTTATGGAAAAACCCCAAGCTGAATATGAACGCACAGAATTAAAAACTTCAGTGTTTCTATTTAAACGATAACATTTGCTTTCGAAGTAAATTAAACGAATCTGGGACTTCGTCATTTTCTTCCTCACTCCTGTGCTGCTTTATGGTTTGTAACAAATTTCATGGTTTAGTTTATAAATATCCCTTAGTGTCTTCTTGTACTTCAATTTTTTTTCTACTGCAACACGATAATCACCAGGAAATATTTCTTTTTCCAGATTCTTAATTTCTGGACTATAGTTACTATCTTAATTTTTAAGAGCGAGCTACGTGTGCGGAAACAAATCGTCAATTACGCTTCAGGGTTATTGCTTTACTGTTGGTAGCTGTCGGTTAGCTCACACCCGAATGTTTTCATTATGTATTTATTTAACTGACCAAAAATACTGCATATTAATATGTAATTCCATTATTTTAATTAAGGGATCGGTTCTTGAGAACTAATTTTTTTAAGGAACCTTTAACAAGTGCCTGCTTTCTGATTGGACGCTCGTTTCAGATGGCCCCTTATCTTTTAAGTATACAACCAATGTATGGGTCCTAGGAGGATCTGTTCTCTCACTAACTCCTATTCCTTCTATATATACAATACCTCAGCAGATCACTAACTTAATACATAGTTTTGTTGACGACAGCAAATTGAATTTCTTCTTTTCATTTAACAAACCAGGCAATGCACAATCACCAGAGCCGTAACCACTACCACCTTAAATACAGATAGAAATATTCAATAGCGGGTTTGGAAAATCCCGTCAGTTTCAATACTAGCAAAGTACAGCTCTGCCTTATTTCCAAAAAATAAAAAATTCTCTTCCAGTCTTACTTTTGACAACATCCAAATCTCTATTCATGATGAAATCTATCTACTTGGAATAACACTAACCTCAAATCAATTTTGGCATAAATCTACTGCAAATATTTCCTCCTCTTCCTCCAAATAATTGGATTTTTTTTGCTCGAGGATTTACTTTAACTCCAAACAACTAACCTTATACAAATCTGTCCGACACTGCATATTTCTCTCTCATATCTGAGCTGGACCCCATAAGATCTCCCTTAAAATACTGGACTCTGTACAGAAAAGGGAGGTTAGAGTGATTTATGACACTTTCTGTCACTAATACATTTCACTCACCTTTTACACAGGCGAATAGTCTCCGTTGCTTTCCTCTTCTACAAATACTTCTACGGCCACTGTTCATCAGAATTAGCATCAATAATACCACCACCACTCTGTCAAATTCGTTCAAACACATGCGGCAACCAATCAAGACTTCCCTCACGAAGCATCTCGAAACTAACAGCAAATTTCTCCTCCTCTTCATTCATCCATTCCACTGCTGCCCTCTGGAACAATTGCCATCTTATGTGTTTCCCAAGGAATATAAATGTCTTTATATAGGTCTTTAAGGTAAATGTGAACAAATACCTTCTTGCCCATCCACAGTAGCAGAGTACTATAGGTTAACTAACCTCTTGTTGGTTTCCTCATTAAAAAAATGGTGCATGATTTTCATAATATCCTTAATTAAAAGAATACATTTGAAAATATTTACCCAGTTTAGAATTAGTAACTGCGGGTAGGAAAACTGGGACTAATTAGTACCAACAATAATTCGTACGATAAGCGTTTATATCTATTATATTATATTAAAAGGTTGAAAACATAGCAACATTAAACTGAATCTGGAAAAAAAATAACTCTAAAAATTTGGAAATTGTGTATGTTACCGCTAAAGTGCAGAAATCAGTTATTCTGCAGATTATCTAGGTATTGTGCAGATTAACTACGGTGATCCGTTAACGTGCGGAAAATTGTTTCTTTTCTCAAATTATCTAGGTAATCTGCACATTACCTACTAGGCACTCGTTAAAGTGAAAATAAGATCTTTGCTGGAACATCAGCAACGTTTCTGTACGCTTAAATTAACATAATGTTATTTATTTATTTTTCGATATCTAAAGAATAAAGTTAATACAATCAAACAATTAGTTGATAGAATCAATCAATCAATTAATATAATACAAGGAATCAAACGGTTTAAAATATTATTACAATTAAGAAAAAAAACATGATAAAATTATGTTTACTTATTAAAAAACCAAACTAAAAGTGGAGGGAGGGGGGGGAAGGAGTAGGGAAAGGAAATGAGAGAAACAAACTTTTGAACTTTAACGATACGGAAGCCGTTAATGTGCACATTACCTAAGTAAAATGCGGAAAACTCTTGATTCCGCACGTTAACGGAGCAAATCAGTTAATCTGCAGATTAGCTAGGTAATGTGCACATTAACGGATTTCCCACTTGAGCGGTAACATATACATCTCAATCACATTATGTAATCAAAATTGTCATTTATTTCTAGTTAGCTATATATACACTTTGCTAACGCATGAATATATCAAGTCAAGTCATCTTTATTCGCTATTACCAGCTTACTGGCAATTGCTTTTGTCACTACGTCCTTTTTTTTTTTGTTATTCCCAGATGCACGTGTCTTGACAAAGTATACACCTTCTGCCACGGATACACGACAACGCAATATTTCCTCACAAAACACGAAGGTGATCGATAGAAAAGAAAGCAAGTTGGATAAGGATACCCAGGTAGTGTCCCAAGATAACATCTTTTTTTCATTCAACCAGCTTCCCCACTGCTCGTCCTACGTGGACGAGAAAACAGTCGTTACGAATCTGACATTGTGTTTTCTGTGGTGAATGATTGTTTTCCTATCTCTCGAGCAGATAGAATGCACTGCAGTGGTCTGGCACGTCTGTATGTCCGGTAGCGGTTTCTTCCATCATGAGTTAATGCACGTGAATCGTCTCTGGATCTGAAAGAAAACAGCCTTTCGGGGTATTTGTTACACGGCCGCACGGACACTCGGTTCCATATATCTTAATTTTGTTTACAAAATATTTGTATTCTAACCGATCTTCCAATATCTGATTGATTCACTAGACTTTTTCATGAATCATAGAAGTTTTTAAGTTTTTTTTTTTTTTTTTTTTTTTTTGTCTGTTACAAAAGTAACAAACATAATAAAACATGTGATATCAATAAAGTAAAAAACAGAAATCGAGTTTCTCTTATTTTGTAAAATGTTATAAAGCAAAAATAAAGCAAGTCTGATTTGATTATATGGGATAAAGAGATATGAGATATTTTTCTTTAAGGGCTTGATAAAAATGGGCTTATCATTTATATTTCTGTAATACCCATGTCTTTTTCATTATTAGGACTCAAATTATAAATGATCAATTTCAAATTTTTGTTCAGTTTAATGTTTTAAATTGCACGAGCCTGATTTGAACTGAAAAATCACTAAAACTTTAATTTCGGAAATAACTAAGGACTTAAAGGGGAAACAAAAAAAAAAGGTGCAAAGAAACGCGCGGACGACTCGAATCTGAATCCACAGGAATGCCCATCACACTCAAATCATTACACAAAGATGCACAGTGATAGCAACTTTTCTTCCTTTAAATAAATATCGTTGTACATGACTTGAAGTGTTAAACTATTTCTTTTTCCAGCCGATTTCATTTATTATTTATACAAAACAAGAAATTAATTACCAAAATAAAAAGCCAAAAGGCTCTCAGGAAAATAAAATTTTAAATGGGGACTCTGAAAGGTTGATCGCGTTATTGTTTCAATTTATGGCTTATATGAGAAAAACGTAGGCTAATATCGGCAATATTGCATTCATTCATTCATTTGTATATTTTCACTGCTTAACAAACTGAAGACATCGTAGGTTTTCGAGTGAAAAACATTTCCGAGATAACCCTAAGTTTTGGCAAAGGGGAAGAACGCACATTTTTCGACTGGTTCAATTTTACTAATAGTTTACTGTTTAATCACTATCACACGCATAGAAACAATAAAAGAGTGACAACGGTGTCAATCTACGGAGTTCAATGATTTAAATGTTTTATATTCATTTGAATTTTTAAAGTTGATATTTAGTATAATTAAGTATATAATAGTGTAACCCAGTTTGAGAGATTTCAGCCGAGTGAAATTAACTGGAGCAGAATGCCGCCAGGTGAGCTTTTATCAAAGAGTGTTCTTTCCGAGAAACAGTCACGCGAATAGAATAACGAAAATTCTTTGGTTAATTTATGCAATCGAGTGTGTTTGCGAAATTTTATTTTGTGTAGCCACTCGAAGGAGTTTGATTCGCTGTTTTTACTGTTAAAAGAAGTCGGCTTTCGACGGAAAAACTTACTTTCCTCGATATAAAGAAAACAACTGAGTAAATTTACGATGAATACTGTCTTTTTGGATTACTGCAAGTGAACGTGAGCCCCCTGGAATTAAACGTGATGTTGCTTAATTTTAAACGAAAAAGTCAACTGTCACATTTATTGTCTTTAATTTTTTTTTTTTTTTTTTTGCTAGAAAGCAATTATCCGATTATTAGTTATGAAACTCAGAGCTTGCATTTCATTAATTAACACAACAGTTTTTAATCTTTGTACAAATGAGCGAGAAGTAATAGACATTCTTCCATTTCAAAACAAAATAATTATGACAATAATGACAATTAACGCGTTGTTAAGAAAAACCAAAAAATAAAATATAAAGTTGTTTACATCTTTATTTTTATTTTTTACATTCTTAAGTAAAAAAATCTTAAGTTCTGAAGAAATAACCAAAATAATAAATTTAATTTATAACAAAGGAGAACTACCAAACGATTTTATGACCTTAATATTTATACCTATACCAAAGAAAATTGATGCAGTGAACTGCAAGGATTTTAGAACAAACTTCATTTCCCATACATAAAAAATATTTATGAGAATCTTAACACGAAGAATTGCATCCAAAGTGGAAGAATTTCTTGGAGAAGATCAGTTTGGTTTCAGGAAGGGTAGGGGAACAAGAGATGCGATTGGACTGTTAAGAATAGTAAGTGAAAGAAGTCTGGAAGTGAATAAAAAAGTTAATATCTGTTATATGGATTTTGACTTTGTAAAATGGGATAAGATGGTGGAAGTAATGGAAAAGATTGGTATAGATTGGAAAGACAGAAGACTAATTATTTCACTGTTTATGGGACAAACTGCCATGGTGAGAGACATATAAGGTACAACAGAACCAGGTATCATTGGACGAGGAGTAAGACAAGGCTGTTCTCTGTCACCAGTTTTGTTTAACATGTATTCCGAAGTAATGTTAAAAGAAGCACTGGGGAATCCGGAAGAAGGAATAAAGATTGGAGGTAGACAGATATTTTCAAATAAGATACGCAGATGACAAGTCTTTACTATCAAACACTGAAACAGGACTACAACATCTGTTGAACAGATTACTGGAATCATGTATCAATTATGGAATGAAAATTAACATCAAAAAAACGAAGGTGATGAAAATAGAAAGGAAAGAGGATATCAGAATAAATGGGGGAAAATTGAATCAAGTAAAGACATTTAAATATCTAGAAAGTGTTATTAGCAGTGATGGAAGATGTAAAATTGACATAAAAGCAAGAATAGCGATGGGAAGAGATGCCTTTAATAGAAAAATGGAATTTATTCAGAAGTGTAATGGATAGAAACCTAAAGAAAATACTAATAAAATGTTGCGTGTGGAGTGGTGTCCTCTATGCAGATGAAATTTGGACATTGAAGAAAGAAGAAATTAAAGATTTTGGAAAGCTTTGAGATGTGTATTTGGAGAAGGATGGAAAAAAATCAAATGGACAGATAAAATAACTAATGAAGAGGTCTTAAAAAGAGTAGAAGAAGAAAGAAGTCTGTCAAGGAGAATAAAAAGAAGCAAGGGAAACTGGATTGGACATATTCTGAGAGGGAATGGAATCAGAGATGCCATCGAAGAAAAAATAGACGGAAAAAGACCCAGAGGAAGAGTAAGGGAAACAATGCTAGATGACATGCTGAATGGAGACAGGTACACAACTGAAAGAGAAGGCTCAGAATAGAAGAGAGTGGAAGAAAGTTTCTGTACTAAAAGAAGAACCTGCTCAATTGCAGAATACTCAAGAAGTTTAAAAAAAAAGCGAATTTTCTGATAGCGACTGCCACTAATATCTTGCGACCGATCAACTCTTTGTGTTGTTTCATAGTTTTGATATGTATGCGTTAGAGAAGTGATCGCATTTTCATCTTACAAAATGACAATGCCTGTTAAATTTACTGCGTCGACTGTTGTTCATGATGAATTGCTTAAAATTCTATCAATATAAAAGAGGTTATCAAAATAATGGAGGAAAATATTTTACAGAATTTTCCATTAATAAGCTGTAGGACTGTTAGAACACCATGAATGTGACGCGAAATATACTGACCAGATACTTATGATAATCGAATTTGGGATCATTCTTCATGCAAATTATATCCCAACTGTGCCAGTGATATTGCTGGCGGAAAATGTGATCGAATATTGGAGAATTTATTGGCAACAACTCTTTTTCATAATATTCGATACCGTGGCTCATGATACACCAACGATTCCTGCCGTTTCGGTTAAGGTAACTCCTGTAAGCCGCAATGAAAATAACACCAATAGAAAAAGAGTGCATGCAAATCTCAGAGAAAACGTCATTCGCGATGCGAGTTACATACGGTGCAGTATGATATCAACTATCAGGCCATTGTCGATGTTGAATTAGCTGCTGTGCAATTAGTGTGCAAAATATCAGACCTTAGCGACCTCCAAAAAGATGATCATTGGAATGCGGCTTGCAGGCGCTGCCGTAACCAAAACGGCAGAAATCGCAGGCGTATCACGAGCCACAGTATCGAAGATTATGACAAGTTATGGAAGCGGACAAGGCATTGTCTCAAATCGGTTCAATCACATTTTCCGCTTGCAACATCCCTGACGCAGTTGGGACATATTTTGAGGGGAAGAATGGTCCCCAATTTCATTATCTTATGTACATGACTTGTATTCCACGTCGAATTCATATTGTTCTAACAGCCTGCGGTGAGCCGACAGCTTATCACTAAAATGCTCTCCAAACCTTTGTAGGCGTTTCCTTTATTTTGATAACCTCTGTATGTCTGAAAGTTTCTCACACTTCAGTAACGTGTTTGCACCACAATGGTAGGCGCTCTATAGAAAAAAAATCTCGATGAATGAGTGTATATACTGGAACCCAAATAACGGTTTTTCACGCTAGCTTGATTCTTAAAATTCCCATAGATCCATTCTAATTTAATGAAAATTTATGAACTTTAAATAGCAAACTTTGTATGCCACTTTGTCCATTTTTACAAAGATTGCATGCTTAGTTCCTATATCATATCAATGACACCTTTCTCTATCGCACATATACTAAACGGACGAACATAAAATTTTTACTCTCAAATTGCAGTCAGGGAAAAAAAAAAAAAAGAAAAAAAATTCTGATCGCTGTATAAGTTAAGTTCAGAAAGCATCCCATCTGATGCACCACAGTGGATTCGGGTACGCAGGTATGTTTCTAATATATCTGATCATTGTTTGTGCCAATATAGGAAACTTATTAAAATCCTTCTTGGGATGTAAAATAAGGCATCTTTATTGGATTTGACTTTTAAAACGGTTATAAGCCTCGCTAAAAAAAAAAAGTACATGGAGCGAAATCTGGCGAAAATTCTGTTGTTTTAGTTGTCTGCCGTTTTTGGGTAAATGTTGTTCTTCTCTTAGCATATGCACACGAAGTTGCCAAAATGTGATCATCAGCAGCCATTTTCTGTACACTGCTGGATAAAGGCATTTCCTCAAAACCTCCACATTCTGTCGTCAGATTTACTTATGCTGCTGAATTATAGACATCACTATAATTTCCACCATCTTCTCTTTGGTCTTCTATAGCAGCGCTTACCAAAGTGAGGACCGCGGCCCCCTTGGGAGCCGTAGGTTTTGTTGAGGGAGCCGTGAAATAATGAAAACAAATTTAAAATGTTTTAAGACTAAGTAGATTTTTTTTATTTTAAAAGAAACGTATTCAACTTTTATTATTTCTTTTTTTGTTATTTTTTAATGGAAAAATTCACACATTGGTGTTGGTTCACAAACTTTGCTTCCTGCATATTTCGGTGCTTATTGAATATTAGTAAATATTGCTTATTCATATGTTTCATTTCAAAGCAGTGGTTAATTGTATTTACTTCGAATGCTCTCCAGGGAAGCTCCAAATCTTCCTGTCCCTTTCATCATGCATTCCTAATCAGGGACTGTTGATATTGACTTTATATACATATCAAAACTCGTTTTATATTATCACTGTCATCCGAGCTAGTTTTCTGTTACCAATAAAAGTTTCGCATATACTTCACACATGAAAAAAAGGCTTAAACAAGTTAATGTGGGGAGATGCAGTGGTAAACAACACGCCCTCCCTAACAGCCACTATACTGCAGAGGCAATAAAAACAAGTACTTTTATTATGTCAGTGAATAAGGTATGAGGAGTCTGTGTAATATATTTCTCAACAAATAGTGCAATTAGAGACAACTGAGATAAAAACACTAATGAATCACATGTCCCCTCATAAGAAGCTATGCTGTATAGATTGAAACAAAACCATATGTTGCATGGGTAAACACAGTATCTAACTAAAACTATTGTTATTAATTAGATGTGTGTGAGTTCGATTTCCCAAGGCAGCAATAAAATTCAACCGAACGTGTTAAAATTCGTAAAAGTGTTAAGTAATATATATATATATATATATATATATATATATATATATATATATATATATATACAGGGTGTTCGGGATAAATTTGACATTTATAATTAATTATATTTTTCCGTAAGTTACATGTATTAACACACACTTCTCTTCATTTAAAAGTTTGGACCCTCCTTCATTCACATACAAGAAGTCAGAAAGGATGGATAGCTGGAACCCACCTGAATCATGGAAGAGAATAACTTGTATCATGATGATTCGTGCCCGCCATCAAAATAAGGATATTACGACTGCTGCCCAATGCTCCCTGAATACAGTAAAAACAATCAGGCATGAACTAGAGACTTGCAATGGTGACTACGAGGATGTAGCAAGAAGAAAGATCCCTAGCAGACGATCTGATTGCGTTCGTACAGCAGAATTCCTCGCAAATCTGCAGGAACAGGTGTTGAAGAACCCTGGCATTGGAATTCGGGCTTTGTTCGTGGAGTTGCTAACTGTAGTCAAGCCCTGGATAACAAGGGTAGCCAATGGTAGGCCGTATGTATGGCAGCAGGATTCGGCCCCTTGCCACACCTCTGGGAAAAGTCAAAAATGGTTGTCTGAAAATTTCTACGACTTCACCAGTCCAAATGTTTGGCCTCCAAACTCCCCAGACCTTAACCCCATGGATTATTTTGTATGGGGCGCAGTTGAAAAAGACACCAATCGCACTTCCAGTAATACAAAAGCCCAGTTAATGGATAAAATTAAAACAGTTTTTGCGGCCCTTCCCAGGGAGACTGTAGCATCAGCTTGTTCGAGGTTCCGAAGCAGAATTGAAGCTGTGATCGATGCTAATGGTGGTTATTTTGAGTAAATCTTGTTGATAGTATTGTAATTAACTCTGCCTGTAATGTTTTTTTGTCAATTCATTAAATTTAATAGATACAAAGATTTTCTTTTTCCTTACGAAACTGTCAAATTTATCCCGAACACCCTGTATATATATATATATATATATATATATATATATAATGAATGTTAAGGCAGTTTCACATATGGAATTCGGTTGAAGAGAGTTAGCATTTCAACTCAATTGTCAGCTATGCTTTTATCTTGCGCGATCTTTTGTTAATACCGCACCAATCATATGCACGTTTTAATAACCTGCCTTTGCTGTCTGTTTCGCGTTAGGCTTAATTACCGTAAAGGGAGAAAAGTCACAAAAGAGAAAAATGTTCCTGGTCCAGGGATTCCCTTATTCAGGTAATATTCACTAATGTCATGTTATTAATCTGTAGTGTGCCAGTATCGGTAAGTGGTGATATTATTTGATCTATTCTACGTTAAAAAATTTAACCCTGAGATGGACAAGTGGCTGATAAAAAATAAAATAAAATCTCGCGAACAATCAGAAGCAGAAACAAACTCAAAAAAAGACAGTATTTCATATTTTACCAGAACAGCCCGCAACGTCTTCAGAACAAAACGGTAAGAGGCAAAAAATGTAATACATGCATTTGATTTTTGCAATATTCGCTGTGTATGTTTTGTATTGAATATAAATACAATAAATAATATATCTCTCTATTACGATTTTTTTTCGAGGGGGCCGTGAAATATTTTAATTTTTGCAAAGGGTGCCCTGACATCCAGAAATTTGGGAAGCACTGGTCTATAGCTCTTACTAGCTGAGATCAGACTAGGATTTCAGCTTTGTTCATTTTTGAGTAATACGTCTTGCAATATGACCTGTCCATCGCCACTGGAATATTTTATTAGCGGTTAAAATGTCTAAATGTAAACAATGAAGTGCATAGTTGGTTAAATCGAGTAAGGTGGCTAAAGAAGGCAGGCTGTTTTGTCATCTGGCTTTTAGACTTAAATGTCGATTACTTCGAATTAAACCGGACAATTTTCAGTTTAGTCATCAACATTTTAACTGCCATCAAAAGCTGATGATCGTTTTCGATGCTCCTCTTTAAATTCAAAGAACAGCTCAAATGCTAATGCACAGCCACTAGCATCATTCCATATGCTACTTTCTGAAATAGTTTTTTTTTTTTTTTAATCAGATTTCGTAGAATGGGAATTTAGTTTTCTAACTTCGGCTCTTTTTTTTATCTGCGATCCTTGCTCATCGTGTGATTGTACAGTAGCCGTGCGTCCCCTTTTTTACGGGGGAGAGGGAATACGGCACCATCTAGTCCCCCCCAAAATTTTATCCGGACTCCGGAACCGGCACAGGCTGACGAATCAGGCCTATGGCTGGGTCAGTATTCCTGGCTATACTCCGTGTGTGTTCACGGAGCCGGTTTGCGGGATGAAAAAGCCCAGATAAACTGGCGGAAAAAACCCTGCTGTCCACGCCAAAGACCGGCTAACTTGGCTATGGCTGAAGAAGATCCTTAAGCTCCTCGCGCCGTCGATGAGAATCGAACCCAGGACACTCCTTCACCAGGCATATTGTTGCAAAGCCACTCGGCTAACCGCGCGTACTTATCTGCGATGAAAAGAACCAACGAGTTTTAAATAGTACTGTTGCAAGTTCAGAGTAAGCGCACAAACTCCTTTTAACGCCTATCTTAACTGATACGACAAAGGAACTCATGAAGATGATATTTTGCAAATCCCCAGTCACTTTAAAGGCAGTCTTCGTTTACCTACTTCATATACAAACCAAAGGATATTTAGTATCCTTTCCTTCTGTAATTATTACGTCGCTGCCTCATTTATTTCTAAGTAACCTTGAAATGGTTTAAATTACAAATCCAATTTAAAAAAATTCAGCATTCTTGTTCTGTTATGAAGTAAAGTGAATTTGTTCTTTATGGTTTCGCTGATGAGTGACTTTCCTGGGATTTCATGAAGGCTGAAGTATAAAACTTGTTCCCTTTGCTATCGTCAGCGCCTCATGAATAATAAATAGAATGTCAACTTTCAGTTCCTCGAATTCTGCCTTCTATGAAGGCTCTTGGGTTTAATTTTAATTAGTCTCTATTTAATCAGCATTAATCGCGCGTTATTTAGAACACAGCCTGTGGGACTGCGAGGGGCACAATTGCTATTCAAATCCAAAAGGGCTGGTGAGATGATTTCTAATTCACCACTAGAGAAATCTCGCGCCATACGACAATTCAACCCTTTGGCAAAGAGTTTTCATAATTAACGTTTGACGGACTTTGCATTTCGCCTGCGCAAAAGGCGAAATCACTGCCGCCTTTACAAATATCTATTCAGCCGGCGGTTACAAAGAAAAAAGCGAGTTGTGCACACCTTGTTGTCAGTGGAATAGCACGTGATGCGAGATGCTGTTATTGAGGCACGGCGCCGGAAGAATTGCGCCATTATCAAAAGGAACAAACTTTTCTGGAATTCCGTATAAAGGTCAAGGTGGTTGGCACTCGAGGGTACATTCTGAATTCACCAAATCTTCAAATGTCAAGTGCAGCCTTCAGTCTTTAAAATGACCGCGTCTGCTTCTGGCAGTTTTTGGCTGACTGGAGCACAAAACTGATAGGAAAAATTTAAGTTTTAAAAGGTGTCCTTGGGGGTTCTTAATACTGATTTAAAGCAACAAAAATTATCATATTCCAACTTTCTTTGAGTCTCCGTTGATAATGCGCTAAAGCTGCGTGCGCCTGCCGTTTGGCCAAGTGTAGACGGTTCCATGCTTGTTGCTTGTTCACGAGTGGAGAAAAGTTCTGAAGTTTTCTTATTGAGGAACTGGTTCAATAAGGCAAAAATAGAATTCTTCACTCTCTTAATTTACCCGTTTGTCGTTATAAATAGTATACATTCTATTTTCCTAGTGTACACAAGAAGTATAAATGATGTAGGCATTATAACGTATTACGCCTTAATATTTGTAGAGATTGATTTTCATCTACAACTCCGGGCTGACGTCTCAAATAATCGTCTCTTACCGCAAAGCAACTGAATCCCGTGTTATTTAACGCAATTTATGTCCTACGTACAGCTCGGTTTTCGAGACGAGACCGAAAGGAATTTATTTTCAGCGACATTTCAGCCGAGACTTTGATACACTTCTAGTAAATTTTAATTAAAAGTTTTTAATTATAAGGCTTTGCATTATCTTCAAAGTTTTATGGTATACTCTTTGAATGATATCCAAACCTCCAGCGTTCAATGCGCTTTCAAAATATTGAATTTTCCTGAGCAATTTCGAAATCAAAAAGAAAGACTATTGCAAAACTACTTTTAAGTCGACCTTTTCTTTCATCAAGGTTTAATAAAAAAATAGT
This sequence comes from Typopeltis vanoorti, assembly GCF_054136105.1. Classification (NCBI taxonomy): domain Eukaryota; kingdom Metazoa; phylum Arthropoda; class Arachnida; order Uropygi; family Thelyphonidae; genus Typopeltis; species Typopeltis vanoorti. Next base: position 107,832,880 of record NC_143563.1, read on the forward strand.
AATAATAAAGTAATATCCTGGTCTCTGCTTGATTAACATCCAGATATTTGAAATATCTCCGTTGTTATCCATTGCTTTTCGAAATATTCCTCGAACACCAGTTTAATGTAGATTCGAGTTGTTCAACCTGCTACAAGGTTTTAAAATATAATCCATTTATTAAGATTGTGAATGTCAACCCACGAAAGGTTGAAAAGTTATACTTTGGTATAAGTGTAGATAGGCTAAATGAAAACTTGATACGAATTTTAAATCCTTTCTATTCTGACATTTTTGACACAAAAAAAGTCCCCACTGTTTGTACGATGGATTCCTTCTTATGAATCGGATGCTCAACTGTGAAGGATGTATGCACCAACAAACGTTAAGACTTCGATGAGCAGCCTTTCTCGTGATCCGAGATTTTATCACTATCATGTATTAGAAGAAACCGCCTCATATATCGGAAAACAAATACTTTTAAATTTTGACAATTAAATTTTAACCGTAAGTAAGGGGAACTCATGGTCAGTAATGCTGAAATGGAAGTTCCGTTACTTCTTATTTAAGCAGAAAAACTGCATGTAAACAAAATTGCAGTGTGATATGATTTCAATTGCACTTTACTAGGTTTCTGGTATATTATTGTATATGAGATCGTTACACTCATTACCTTGTTCAATTAAATCTGCATTACTCGTTTCTTTCCCAGAATATAACAAGGTGTATGTGAAATATTGCAATATTAAAGCAACTTCATTACATTTAAATTTTTCTGGAACGAGCGTTTACATAATGAAATCTACATCCATTAACATTTAATTAATAAGCGGACCAAAATACTCCAATTTTATTAAGGTTGCGCCAAAGATTTACATCTGAGTAGTTTCTTTAAATCATTTTGTATGTAACACTTATTAGATTACCCATATAACAGTTTTACCAGAGGCAACTCTTGCCGAAAGACGAAATTAGCTGACTTAATTCAGGGAGAACTTAAGAAAATAGAGCAAAGCAAACGAAGGGGGAATTCATCATTTCCGCTGTATGAATAATTCACAAGAAATGTAAAGAAAAAAGCATTTATTTTTTTTTAATTATAATCTTCAAACATGCCTTTTCCATTTTCTTTGCATTAATTTACAAAGATTTTTATTAAGGAAGTCGGTTGGCTGTTGCTTAAATAGTTTGAGGGAAAGCTTTAACATACATTACCTATTTAATTATAAAGTAGCATCGGCAATTTGATCGTTTCTGAAAAAAAAAAAAAAAGTTAACTAAATATCAATCTATTTACACTGTCACCTGTAGTTAAACTAAAGCAGACTAAAGGAAGACGCCTTAACTCTAATGTCATCCAAACCGCATACTATGTATATACTTGGATACCCAAGTTTCCCACATAAATTAACTTTCTAACCCAGCTATTTTCTTCAACGAGACTAAGCTTTTTCCCCATAAGGGAGATGACATCAATTATGTCTACACACACAATGAGAACACTGATTTTTAAGGTTTTTCAATTAAACAAGAATCACGATCAACGTACTTATAGATTCCATCTTACATCATATGTGAGATCTTTCAATTCTTCAGGTACAACAGTCTTTACTAGAACCAACCAAACTATCCGGTCACCTTGAGAATTATTAGAGCGTCAACCAGGAAACAGTCGGAAGCCTGACAAACTATCGAGACTTAATGTAGCATTCCCCCACCCACAAACCAAGCTTTCATAAACAGCTATCGCATGAAGTCTAATGTGGAAAGCGATCATTGTCATTATTATACACTATCATATGTACTAAGAAATGTCCTCTTAATTGGGTTGCAATAGGATATTATGGTCTATATTTGAAACTCCGATTAATCCTACTTGCATCACTAACGATGGGGGTGAAACAGTAAATGTATGAACTAAAAACATTGAGCAATCTACGATCGCTATGAAGCTATATACAATCACTATGAAACGTGTGCAAAAAATTGGATGGGGTACTCTTAGCGATAAACAAAACTGAAATGACGTGTTAAGTCATGTGTGAGTGTTTTCGCGAGCTAACATTTTACAATATCATTTAAATCTACAAATACCTAATATTACTAGTATCCGAGAACCGTTAATATTTTTGCAACTAGCAGTTAAGAACAAACACCAAGACGTTTTTTTCTTTAATTCGTAACAGTATTGGAATTATTCTGTTATTGATTCAGAGAAGAGATACAGCAAAATTTCCACGACTCAGTACGTATTTACTGCAACCTACGTCTGGCGAAACTATCCAATAATGCCTTTCACAATTAATTAGATCAATTAAAAACGGTCGTTAAGTAACGGTACGTAAGTCGCTTGGCTATTAATCCTCTCAGTGAGAATCAACAAAGAAATTGTTGACAATTTATGATCTGAATAAAACACATTAAGATGTTCATACTCTCCAACTGCCTGCGCGCTATCAGATCCGTTTATGAAAATAAAATCCCAAGTATATGAGACAGATACCTAAGGACCTCGCCTGAGAATTACAAACTCATCCTCGGATTTGAATTAATCGAAAAGTCATGTCAAAGATAACACACTAATCAGGATGTTGCACAACTGCAGTGAAAACGACATCCGATTATTGCCGACAAAATATCCAGAGTTATTTTGTTTACGTCAAGAACTGTAGCAATGGTATGTTTCTGTAAAGTTTGATTTTTTTTTTTTTGAAGAAATTGGTAAGTGTCCATCCATTCGAAAAGCACATTAAGACGAGTCTATTAATCGTTTTAATGGAATTCAGTGAAACTGTATGCTCTGGTTTGTGAGGAATATTTATTTCTATCTCTGTTAAAACAAATCACTCTGAAACAGATTTTCATCAAAAGATTGATGAACTCGCAGTTAGTTTTTTAAGTATTTCAAACAAAAGTAAACTGCTTGTGATTGTTTTCTTCTCAGAATTGGTAATTTAAGGAAGTTTTGGCTCACTTATTACTGTCAAGATGATAGATTATAGTTGAACAAGTGCCAGTTTTATAGCCGTAAATCTCGGATGTTTGTTTTTTGTTGATACGAACGGCTGCAACGATTTGAGATAACTGTTTTCCCGTTCAAATGAAGCCTATTTGGAATCGTAGCGAGCTACCTGAAGACCATAAAAACGGTTGTTAAAAGATAGTCTTAGAGTGTTAGGCAATAGCGCAAAATATTACATTCTTTGCGCTTTTCATCCATTTTTTTCTGTCTGAACCATTTTAGATGTTAGTGCTGCTTACCAATTAATACAGTCACTTATAGGAACCGGGCATTAAATCCTGATTAGTGTTTTTTTTTTTTCTTGTCTACGTATAAATATTTCAATTTTGAGCTACGCGATTCCCAGGTTCATAACGGTTTTTTTTTAATAAGATATTCACTGTCGGTTAGCAAAAATAAATCTCAAAAAGTACGTTATGAAGAATATCCCAAATGTCAAGTTTGGCGAGAGTTCGATATTTCAAACATATAGCACGTGAACTTACAGAAAGATTTTGAGCTAAAAACACAAATTATCAAATAAGCATTGAATGTACATAATAACAATGGCTGGTCCTCTTCTGACTATGCAGACTACAGTTCGCCCACAGTTTGTAGAGCTGCTCTTGGCTTGGTGCCAAGAATAGTCGATTCATGCTAAAGGGGAGAAAGAAATGAAGGACGTACGAATTGGTTGCCAACACGCGAAACCACGTGCTTTATAGATAAAATTTCCCAACTGTTATACAAACAAAATAGTTATCACTTTAAAAACTACAATGATCATAAAAGAGAAGTTAATTTTCCAACGTATAATAATAAAAACTCATCCAGAAGACGGATTGATTACCCTATTATCGGAATGGATTCTCCTTTTTGTGACATGCGCAAAAGTATCGAAGGGTCTCGAATCTGTGGGCATACTATAAAAGTAATGCTTTTCACGTTTTACATTGCAGAAAATTATCAGTTCAAAAGACACCCAACACCAGAAAATGTTTTCTCTTACCTCTCCCTTCGAAGTTCTGAGTTTCTTTTACGAAATGTTTCCACCAGCATCTGGAGTTCTTCAGCATGCTGCTCATGGATGGAAGAAAGTTGCTGAGTGAAGTCAGCGACTGCAAACAAAACATGTTAGTCATTACAAAGGGGTCAATTTTTTCAAATAAAATAAATAATTTGGAGTTCATTAAATTACAGGAATAGTATATTAAAAGAAGATCCTAGTAGATGAAATTTCAACAAGTGTATAGTAGATTTTGATATAAACAAGCTTGCGAAGCTTGTTTATATCAAACTGTATCATATGAATTCTGATTTACTTGTACACATCTTACAGTAATGGTGTGCAGAAATATCGGACTATATGACTCCTTCGCTATTATTCAAATATATTGTAACTATTTTGTAACTATGTTTCAGAATATAACGTAGATACAAGTGTTCTGTTTTACTAAAGATCTCTTTTACGATTATCCACAACAAACGCGGTTGGATCATGTTAATCACTCTTTGAAGGATAAATGAATGGTATAAAACAATGCAAAAATGGTTATTTGATTTATGGGCTAAGACGAAAGATTCTTTCTAAGAATGAAAGCAAAGATTGAAGGAATAAAGAAAAGAGGGAACAGCTCAGAAGATCCCTGACTAAGCCACAATGAATTATGGACAGCTGTACTAGTTTACTCACATAATCTGCAATATGTATAAAGGGTAATTATGGTTGTGTTTGTGCGTGCGTACGCGCTCAAGAAGTGTTTCATAAAATCATTACAAAGTTTATTACTTTCAAAAATGAAACCAATCGCCGCTTTTTAAAATAAATCAAAAATAATTTTATTCTCAATTTCATATTATAGTACAGAGTGCTGGATAATCATATGTTTAATCTAAGAGCAGGAGCTCGTCCAAGTTACAATATGTATGAAGTTGCAGACAGCGATGTAATACATCGTCATATATACACAGAAAGAGATAGATTTGGAATATACAGAGAAGAGCCGCACTATACGAAGTTAATTTAGTTTCGAAACAAAATAAAATAGAGCACTTAAACAGTACTATTTTAATTGTATACATAAGACTGGATCCTTAAATACAACGAATCTGCTCTGATTCATTATTTAAATGTCATAATTTACGCAACGTTTTCCTTTTTTTTTTTAATAGTTTCTTCATTTGTGCAGAAAAAACATTTGATCAGCTTCTTGCATTTGTTTAGGACAGTTTCATTTCTTATTGATGAAGGAGGTTACTGAATATTTTTGACGCTAAATAAACATCTTTATGTATGGCTTTTTAAGTGATATGAGAACTGTGTATTTTATGCCTAGTTGTCGACTGAAAAAAATATCTTGTTTGATGTTCATTATTTTTACGAATAAAAGTAGCCTAGAAACGTATAAATATCCAAGAGGTAGCACGTTCAGTATGGTATATTTATTGAACATTGCCATATCCTTAATTTGTTTCTAGTTAAAGAAATTACTTGAAATTGGACAAATTTTCGCGTAAATTTAGATTCCATATTGTAGTGTGCTCTGAATATAATATACACTGACAGCAATTTTAAGTTTAAGAGTGTTTAAATAGTAAAGTCTGCTAAGCATAACCCTTAGCTTATGCTATTAACAATGAGCGGTTTCAACTTATTTAGAATTAAAGATGGATCGCAGTGTATTACTAAATACACTTACTTCAATTTTTTTTTTTTTTTTTTTTTTTTATTTCTATACAACTGCAATATGAATTTGATCGACAGTTCCTATCATGCCGGAATATCATGCATTTTTTTACGCACTAAATTTCGCAAGTTAAATTTTGCACTTCGTTTTTGAAACATTGAATTTGAAAAATTAACCATTTTGTTATGTTGGAGGTATAAACTGTGTGATCAGCTATACGTATATACAAAATGACTAGACGTAGACTCTCAAAATCTTAAAAAAAACTGCGATAGCTCTTGAATTTTAAACAATTTTTAAGCTAATTTAAGGCAGTACCCATTATTGCTATGATTTCTAATTTTTCTTATTAACATTTCACAGGATACTGTATCGAAGGCTTCATATACATGTAAAAATACTAATGCTTATGGTCATCTAGGGAAGGATAAACTGCGTACAGTTGAGCAAAGCATCTTCAATAGTAAAGTAAACTTTTCTTAGGTTTTCGCTGACTGACAAAATTATTATTGAATTCATCAGCTAATCTTTTGTCTTCGTTTTCTCTAATCATAAATATATAAAAAGTGTAGGAAGCACTTGTTGATACCAATCTTTGGCGATTAGTTCATTCAAACTGTTTTTTTTTTTTTAAATTATTTCCTTGACCATTTTGCTCATTGATTTTTGTAATATATTCATTTTTACTTTCTTTTAATTCATTGTGCATTATTTTTCTACAGTACTTGAAACTGTGTTCATGATATGAGACTGATTTTGAATCTTTTATCTACGTTATCTCTAGTTTTTATATAGTGGTGCCTTATCTCCTATGTAATCCAGGCATTATCATCTGCGATTTCGTTTTTACAACTTTTTATTGCATTTTACTGTTTTAATATATCAATACATTTATGATAAGAGTTTTCACTTCCGAAGAGACAGTACTTAATTTCCAGTCAGTTGTTCATTTGGATATCTTTGAGTTGTTTCACGGATATTTGAGTATTCTGTAGTAAATTCGTGGGTCAAGGATTTTTTTTTTCATTTGTACTGTGTGCTGTTATTGGGCTTTTCTTACAATTGTATTTTTAGTACCGAATGTGATCCAGCGATAGTGATCTACAATTGTTTGATTTTAGCTTCTTGACCTAAGCAGGATAAACCACCACTGAATTTGATCGTGGAGATATTAATATATTCTTCATTAATATATATTCTTCCTCAGTTATGAGAACATTGTCAGTTTTCATGACATCTAGAAGAGCCTCCAGTTCTTATGTACTGTTGGCGTCTGTACCTATATAGATGGCCATTACATTAACATTATGGTCATATAAAGTTAAGTCGACATTTGTCTCCTGATTTCATTTTTGCTATTCATGTTTTATATTGTTTTATATAAAACTGATATTGTTAATCAGATATAGAATTTTGAATTAAGATAATAACCCCGATTTCTTTATCTTGAGCTGTTTTAACTGGATTTCAACGAGACCTACACAGTTAAAAATGATAACTACTTTTGCGCTTATCTGCACACTCGCATGTAATGCCAATAAATCTCTTCATATACTTTGCGGCTGACCACCTAGCAAGAGTTTTACGCCGAGGTTTCTTTCTCTCTCTCTCTCTCTCTCTCTCTAGTACTCACAGCTTGTATACTAATCAATGGCGACAGTAGACAGATAGCAAGTTTGGTAGGTTATTTTCACACACACACACACACACACACACACACACACACACTGCTTGCAGAAGTTTACATTCCCAGAGCTGTACATTACATCTACTTGTAGAGCTTAACATGCTACATTTCAGGACTATTAATATAAAACATTTTCTGAAGAAGTTAACTACTGAAAAAAAATATAGAATTAGACATTGCTCTCAAACGGAATTAAAATCAAGTGATGAACGTTGCTGTTATGACACCTGCCAAAATATTGTAAAAAGAGAGGAATAATTTGCTTTTTTCATGGTAAACAATACTTGTTATACGAACTATCCTGCAAAGGAAAATACCTTTGCTGACTTCGACTCTACGTTATCAAAAGAAAGATCTCATGAGTTTGATTCTGACGAGGTTTTTCCATATTTTGTAGCCGATTTTAAAGTTGGTATTCGGAACAGAAAATTTGGGCTTTTAACTGCGCAACTCAAAACGTGACCGCAGAACACGAATAAGACTAAAATTGAATAAGGAACATCTTTTGGTTAACTGGGCGTCGAAAAGCAAACAACTACAGCAATACCAAAATGCAAAGACTGGTTTGCTTACCAATTTCTAAAAGTTAGAGCTAAAACGCGTATGCTGACTTAGGACTGACAAGACGTTAGAGGATTCTATTTATAAAGTATTTGTACTGTGATCTTATATATTCGAATCATTTTAAATAGATCAATATAATTGCTAACACATTTTTAATTAAAACACTTCATTCAGAGGAATAATGAGGATTACATCAGAAGTCTATGGTAACCTTCTGCGTGCTTTGAGATATGTAAATACTATAATATTTAATCTGATTTAGAGATCAAATTTTGTACAGCTGGTATGAATTTCGCAAAACACTGTTGCTGAGGTAATAGGAAAATAATTACATGAATTATTTTACAGCAATACATTTATAACGGCATTGCGTATTCAAATTCAGATTAGCTGCGTTACTTACTCGAATGCAGCGCCACTAACTTTGATATCGTAAAAAAAGCTGAGGCATATTTTATTAATGTTTGAAGCTTGGTTTTCTTAAACAGTTCTAGTAATTAATCTCTTTCTTATTCATCTTAAATTAGGTACTAAAAGTTTAATGTTAGCTTCTCTGATTATCTATAATTACACGAATCGTATTTCGACGAATTCCACATAGAAGGAATTACTCTTTCACTAAACCGTCGATAAAAGAAGCACTAGAGGGCACTCAAAGACTCCGTTTACTAGTAAAAAAGTAAACTTTTTTACTTGTAGTAAAAAGTATCAGAAAATATAAAATTTTCATATTTGGAAGACACTCCTGGAAAGGCAACAAATTTATGGAACAAAAACTGACTAAAATTTGAGTAAACAAAATACCCTAATTTCATGTTTCTTTTTTACTTTGCTATTTAATGATTTTCGCTGCTTAAAATTCTCAGTATTTCAGATTGAAAAACATTAAGACATGATTCTTAAGTACAGCATATAAAGTTGTGTATAATAATTTCTTAAAATTTTTATTGTGGGTTTATTTTCCACTGAAAATGACTTGCAGTAAAGTTATACAATATTCAAACTATCAACTTTGCATTTTTGACAGTATGCAGTTAGCGAGTGGCTCTTTCTCTGCCAAGACATTCCTTTGTTACCGAAGTATGACTGAGTCGTGAATAAGGCCATTCCTCGTCATTCATAGCTCGCAAATGCATTTTTAGATGCCCTAACACTCGAGGACACGAAAGGTTACTAGTAGATGGGTCATTTTTCAACGTTGTATTTTCCAAAAATGACCTCTCTCAAGTTTTATGCATCTCTTGGGGTATTAATGTTGTCATTTTTGAACTATCTATTCTATTCTTGTGAGCGAGTTGAGTTATGAATATACTGAACGATGTAATATCAAGCGAAGGTGTTCATGAATCACCATGAAACAAAGTTGCACTGTATGTCATCGCATAGTAGTGGGAATAGAAGAGAACTATTCCTCATAGTGACCTTCATATTTTTACTATTTGAATATATTAATTGGTCTGTTGTGGTCTGAATTTTTTTTCAAATAGAATGAAATCATTTTAAAGTAAGATTTTAATCGAAATTAATTAATAATAATTATCGAAACTTGTGTGCGAAAGTTACGAATAAGATTTATTCGTAAAATTTATGTGTAATTATTTTTATAAAAACTAGGGAAAATGCGATATTAAGTGAACATTTAAGTACATCTAATCAAATTTTTATCGATTTTTTTTGTTCTTCAAGATGCCTTTCTTATTTGCAGGAACATTACAAATTTCATTTTTGAAAAATTCCTTTAGATTTAATTTGAAAGCGACTGAAAAGGGATGTTCTACAAAAAGAACGTTTTCATTGATAGAGAATTATAGCATACTGAACAGATTTGTTCGAAATTTTGGCTGAAGCAACCATGACCATACATGGGGGCATAAACCTGCAGAATATTTAGTACAAGCTCAGCGTTAGATAATCTGCAAAACATGCTCTAGATGCCCAACATTTTCACATCGGTTAAAAAAAAATATTTTATATCAAGCGAAAGTAAATGAATATTAATAGTGACAGTCCTCAGTATGCTATCATAAAACACTACCGTTATAAGTAACTTTTTTTTTTTTAAAAATGAATCCTGGTTGTGAGCGTTTAGTGCTGTGGGTGGGATAACGATTAGATTATTCTTGTTGAGAGGCTTATACGCTGGTTAAACATGATAACTAATATTTAAGGAATTGACAGCGTATACTAGAAATATAGATTAAATAAACTTTAATATATACCTTCCGATATTTCGGCGAACGTCACGTTGCCATCTTCTTGGGAACTTACTACACAGACACGTGCACACAAGTACTAATAACAGCAAATGAGACTGAAGCTAGGAAGCTAGCGTTTCCTAAAGTCCTGATGGTGCCCCCTGGCGGGCTATATTGGTAGTTCTTGGCCTTTGGGCTGAAGTTCTTCTGATAACAGTTTCCCAAATTTGGGGCAGTTTCATGCATCCAAATTTGTTGAGGTTTGGCATGTTCCTAAGGGCCGAGGCTGATTCCATGAATAGTCTTTCATACTTGAACTTGCTGCGGTGTATTACTGTGGCTTTCTTCCATCTTATTCTGTGGCGAGTATCCAGAGCGTGGTCTGCAAGCCCAGAGTGGCTGTACTGGTAAAATCGGATGTAATCCTTGTGTTCTGAGATTCTGATATTTGCTGTCCTGCCTGTTTGGCCAAAGTAGGACAGTTTACAGCTGCAAGGGACCTGGTATACACCAGGTAGGTCTAGGGGAAGTGGTTGGTCTTTGGTGGAGCGGATAAGGGTTGCCAGTTTTCTATGTGGTCTGTAACAGGTGGTCAGGTCATGTTTTTTTAGGATTTTATTGATTTTTTCACAGAGGTGCCTCTGATGTAGGGAATAGTGATAGATTTAGAGTAATATTTTTTGTGAAGGGGAGGGGGTGGTGGGTTGTGGATAACTGGGTTAAGTATTTTTTGGATTTTTTGGAGGGGGTAGCCGTTGGCTGAGAAAGTGTCACGGATGTGATTTAGTTCAGTGGTTAGGGCTTGATCATTAGAACAGATTATTTTTGCCCTGTTGAATAATGTTTTAATCACTCCATATTGTTGTGAGGGGGGGGGGGATTGTTGGTGAATGTATCTGCCTGTATGGGTGGGTTTTCTATAAACTGAGAAAACCAAGGTTCCATCAGGTTGGCGGGTGACTAGTGTGTCTAGGAAGGGGAGGTTATTGTTTTCCTCTTTTTCCAGGGTGAATTTGATTCTAGGGTGTTGGTTGTTTAGGTGTGTTAGGAAGGAGAGGAGTGAATCCGGGCCATGTGGCCAAATAGCGAAAACATCATCAACGTAGCAAAGCCATATTGTAGGTTTTTGTGGGGCTGAGTTTAAGGCTTTCTCTTCAAACATCTCCATGAAGAAGTTGGCCAAGGGTGGGGAAAGTGGTGAACCCATGGCTGTCCCCTCTATCTGTTTGTAGAATTTTTCCTGCCAAACGAAATAGCCTGAGTTCATTGTAAACTGAAATAGGGCTGAGATATCGGGAGGAAATTTAGCTTGGATTAGCTCTAAGGTTTCTTTGAGGGGGACATTCGTGAATAGGGAGGAGACATCAAAACTGACCATTATGTCATTATGTTGGAGTGTAAGGTTTTCTATACTGGCTTTGAAGTGGGCTGAGTTTTTTTATGTGTGATGGTGTATTGCCAGTATAGTGTGAGAGCGCTTTGGCTAAATGCTTGGCTAGTTTGTAAGTGGGGGATTCAATGCCATCCACTATGGGACGTAATGGCACATTTTCTTTGTGTATTTTTGGGAGCCCATATATGCAGGGGGGGTCTAGAGTTATAGGGTTTTAGTCTGTTGGTAATCTCCTCAGGCCAAGAAGTGACCTTCTTAATGATCCAGCCCTAACCACTGAACTAAATCACATCCGTGACACTTTCTCAGCCAACGGCTACCCCCTGCAAAAAATCCAAAAAATACTTAACCCAGTTATCCACAACCCACCACCCCCTCCCCTTCACAAAAAAGATTACTCTAAATCTATCACTATTCCCTACATCAGAGGCACCTCTGAAAAAATCAATAAAATCCTAAAAAAACATGACCTGACCACCTGTTACAGACCACATAGAAAACTGGCAACCCTTATCCGCTCCACCAAAGACCAACCACTTCCCCTAGACCTACCTGGTGTATACCAGGTCCCTTGCAGCTGTAAACTGTCCTACTTTGGCCAAACAGGCAGGACAGCAAATATCAGAATCTCAGAACACAAGGATTACATCCGATTTTACCAGTACAGCCACTCTGGGCTTGCAGACCACGCTCTGGATACTCGCCACAGAATAAGATGGAAGAAAGCCACAGTAATACACCGCAGCAAGTTCAAGTATGAAAGACTATTCATGGAATCAGCCTCGGCCCTTAGGAACATGCCAAACCTCAACAAATTTGGATGCATGAAACTGCCCCAAATTTGGGAAACTGTTATCAGAAGAACTTCAGCCCAAAGGCTAAGAACTACCAATATAGCCCGCCAGGGGGGCACCATCAGGACTTTAGGAAACGCTAGCTTCCTAGCTTCAGTCTCATTTGCTGTTATTAGTACTTGTGTGCACGTGTCTGTGTAGTAAGTTCCCAAGAAGATGGCAACGTGACGTTCGCCGAAATATCGGAAGGTATATATTAAAGTTTATTTAATCTATATTTCTAGTATACGCTGTCAATTCCTTAAATATTAGTTATCATATTATAACGATTAGATTGTGTTGACTTCTGCGCTGTTGAGAGAAGAAACTTGGAACTTTTTCATACCGCTTGAGTCTTCCAATTAACAGGATGGAGGCCTCACACTGTACGAATGCGATTCATTTACTACCCAAAAATATTTCGAAAATCCATTCCCAAAGCTTGTTGACTAGAAGATGAGCACATGTCCAGGCCTGAAAACTGATTTTGATTTCAATACAGGTTTCGAAAGACAAACTCAAAAATTTTGGGGCATGGCAATTAATAAGGCTGAAGTCTGTAACTGTAAGGGATACAAACAGCTTATAAACGGATTAAAAGCGATTAACATTTCTCTATTTTAGATTTATGAAATTAATATTTCATTTTAATATAATTGAAGATCATTGTAATGCTGTATTATCAATTTTCTCAATTCGACAAGAGACCAATTTCCGATAATTCAGTTTCCTTTTCAGAGCAGCAGTGTTATTATTAAAATTTCCTTTTTATCATTTTCACATCCACAATTGAAATGCTTCAATTTAAAAAAATGCACACATGTTCTGAGAATTTCTCATTGGTGGAATACAGGAGAGTGGGCATTCTATCCTGCATTCTTTCTTATTAGCCAATGGGATCTAATTTTCAGTACGGGCCTTCTTAGATTCATTTACTGACTGTCAGTATTTACCTCCAATGTTTGATAGCTCTCTCTTATATGGTGCAGGTTTTGTTTAATCTGTCATCATTTTTAGTATTATATTTCCGTTAATATTTGAGGATTTTGAGTTTGTCACAAAAATAATTCATTATATTTAAATGGGCGCATGGTTTTTGTTTATGGTATTTTCTCCAACTAAGAATCGAATTGAATTATCTAACTCATGGTTTTGAATTTCACATTCTGCTCCACTTTACTGACGTTTGGTTAATGTATAATCTAGACATTAAGAGGAATGTCGGGTTCCGAAAACCCATTTATTGCCATCTAAATGAGATCGTCAGAAGATTCATGCGTAGAATTTGTCATTCGTTTAACTGAGAGTTTCATGTATTTTCTTTGCTGTTTATTATTTCTTTAATATTTATTTTATTGTACCATTTTTTACATTGCAAACTTGACCACATTTATGTCAACCTTCCTGCCTCCTTGAGTTTAAAAAGATAATGATTTAATTAACTTGATCTAATTCGGAAATCTTTATATTACTATTCTAAGATGCATTATATACTAAAATTAAATACAGAGAGAGGAAGGGTTGTAAAGTGCACCTGTCAATTCATTTTTGCCTGCCTGGTTGGCTGAATGGATAGCATACGCCTCTCTCTAATGCGAATTCGAATCGCACGTATGGATGTTTGCAAATGTCTTTAGATGGTGCAGAATGATTTTCATCATCAATTATGCCACCAATCCGCTATGATACTGGAGGCCTATAGTGATTTGAATAAAGTTCCATGTTTGGCGGCCCTTTTTTGGAATTACGGCTTAAAGCAACTGAGGCTACGAGATCAATGTGTTGCGTGTGTTCTTCTGACCGATTTGTCTGTTTTGCGAGATACAAATATATTTTTGGTCTCCAGAGTAGTTTCTGATTGTAAATCTTATCGTACCCACAACACTAATACTAAAAATTAAAGTGCAAGCAAACAGAGTTTGCGCCTGAAGTATCTTTCAGGACTGGGGAAACTCGTGGCAAAGGTGGCATGACTTCAAGTGGGAGCCAGACACGTTGGTTCCAACTTGAAGTCATGCCACCTTTGCCACAAGTTTCCCCAGTCCTGAAAGATACTTCAGGCTCTAACTCTGTTTGCTTACACTTGGATAATGGATTAAATCAAGAATATAATTTCTTGATATCTTTAATTATAATATAACCAAGCGAAAAACTTTCAACATACTAATACTAATTTAATATGAGGTTTATAAATGTCATAGGGTGGATTCGATAAAAAATTTGAGACAGTACTCCTTATCAGATTTTTTTGTGAGACGTCAGTATTCTTTTTATATTTTTGCGTTCATTTTATTGTCTAAAGCACATAAAGAAGTATGCAAGAGTATTCTGTTCAAAATGATGATCATCTGAACTGAGTGTCATAGATGAAAGCAAACCTCGTCCATTTCCCCCCAGAATTCCAGCTAAATGTATTTCATTCATTGCTATGAAGGAAAACTTTCTTTCCACGAAGTAATAAAATTCACATCAAGCAACTAGGACGAGCTTCTATTGCATCATAAGCAAGGGGGTTATGCTGAATTATTAAATTATTCAGAGTTACAAAGTTGATAATTTAATAATAAAGAAGATAAAAACAGTGTCAGGGGACTCGGTAATATATAATATAACATAAACGAGAATTTTTTTTGTTTACATTCAATTCCATTTTACTAACTCGATTTCAGGAGCCTAAAACCTTTTGGTACACATCCATTTGATAGTTTCTCATTTATTCATTTCACACTTGAAATGCGATATTTTTCTGAAATATCACGCGACTACATCCCGAAACGAACTGACATTCTTCTGAAATTATAGTTGTAGATTATTTTCTTAAGCAAAATGCAGCTACAATGACGTCACTGCGACCGGAAGAGCGGCATAAAGATCGAAAGCCCCCCCCCCCCCCCCAGCAGTTATTTTCTGAAAGTGAATAACGCATACCACTCGAGGCGGCTCTCTTCATTTCAAAAAACAGCTTCTTGAGCGACACCGTAACTCTTGCGTAAGGCGATCCACGTTATATTTATTCCAAGGTTATCGATTGTATCTTGACATGTTTCCGAATCGGGACGAAATCTACAACGCTCTTCGGGCCACTCAGTTATGACTCAACCGCGATTTGACCCCAAACACAAATTTTTATGTTCAGTGGAGGCTTCCAATGTTTACTTAAGGGGACTATTTTCGGTGTGGAGTTAAGTACACTAGCAACTACAATATAAATCTTAATTCACCACGTTTAAATATTTTCTTTAAATTAAGCACTTCGACCAGCTAAGCTAAATATTTCCACGCTGACCTCGCGAAACACTCATTATTCCCCAGGGTTATGAAATAAGTACAGTGTCTTATGTAATCCCTCTACACATGCGCAATAAATCAACTCGCTTCATTTCCTGCTTGAGATAGTGACACTGTATCCGCAAATAGTCAAAAATTCCTTAACATATTCCAACTTAATGCACGGTGATAGCGTTTTTTCCTGCCTTTAAAATCTACTGCACTTCTTTAAGCAACTTATGATAGAACATTACTATCCTCTGGAATATTCCCGATACACAGTAAAATAATATCTTCTTCAAACAATCCTTTAGGTGGTTAATATAGCAGTATAAATCATGCCATCGGGGTGTAACTCACTAATCAATATTCACAGAGCAACAACAGGTGATGAACGTGTGAAAAAAGCATCGCGTCGCTTAAATACAATAATTAAAAGTGAATTTTATTCAATGAAATAAATTTCAAAATGAAATGACACAAATATCTTGAGAATTACGAGAGCGATATGCAGAACATATACGTTTAAGTTATAACAATCGTAAACGTACTAGAGAGCTTAGCTTTATAACTAATAGGAATATCAAACTTCAGGAAGCTCTACTAAACCAAAAGAAATCGAGTTTTAATTGTTTGTTATTAATGCTTAACGGAATGATTCTTTTCTATATCTCTTACCACACGTAGTGGTTTTCGTTATCAACGTGAAACCATTTATTAAAGAGAGAGAGAGAAGTCAAAAAAAGTAATTACCCCTTAAACGTCCAACAGGACTTCAGTACGTACATATTTGCTTGATTCACTCAAACCACTAGACAATTTTTTTTTTTTTTCCGCATTGCATTTTCTGCATGCCAGAAAGGTAACAAAACATTGCGGAACATTACTTCCGAACTAGTCAGTGGTGTTTTTACCGAGTAGCAATGAAATATTAGCATCTACACCTAATCAAGTAAAGGTTGTTAAGCAACACTGAGGGGAGGTTGCTGAAGAGCGATATGTAACAACGGTAACAGTCAAAAGAATGTCCGACAATCTTCTGCTGATGAAAAATGGTGTAGTCGTTTTGTTTTACGATATCGAACACTACACTGTGCAGTTCAATTCCTTGCTTTTCAGTGGATGAACGTCTACTTTTATGAAATGCTACAATCCGGTGAAATTGGGGGTAAAGGGGGAGGAAGAATTATCCTTTCATGGATTGAGAAAGCTTAGTTCTTCTGACTGAAGAGTTTTTGTAAGAAAAAGTCTTATTCTGATGTATTCTACAACGCAAAAAAATGAAAAAAAAAGTGGAATCTTATTTATTGAAATGATATCGGATTTGATTCCAGTATTTTCTTCTACTGCAAACTATTCGAATGATCATGCTAAAATGCTATTACAGAATCGTAACAGTTGCTTACGTCCTAAAGAGAAATCACCACAATGCAGATTCAATTGCAAAATATATTTCGGCCCTTCTGGCAATTATTTTTAAACTTCTGTTGCTGCCTGCTTCTGTGTGTAACTCTCGTGAACCAGTTTTGTCTAGAGGGGATGACATGAAAAGTGATATTTTCTTCCGCCTAAATCAGTCACATTGGACCTTCCCTTAGCGCATGCATCTGTTTGACCACCTCTTCCATGGAAAAACTGGTATGAAGATAATAGAAAGCTTCATATGCTGTTATGGAGACCCCCACACTCTCTTCTTCGGCTGTATAGCAGCCTATAATATCCCATACTAACTTTTCTCCATTCCAGTTAACCAGAGTAATAATAAGAATGCCGAATACGAAAAATCCTTCGAATGCCTACTATAATGGGTGGTAAGTCATTCACAACACACGTGTATCCTTTATTTCTTAATATTTAAGTCATGTGATTTTTCTTAAACATTAAGAAAACACGTTATCATACCAGCTACTATACAGAAACATAGCTTGCTAACCATCTCTGTACAAATTAGACACGCCAGCGGAATACGCAACTACCTTGAACAACAAAAGCATGCGAGTTAAATTGGCAACAAACTGCTGCCAAGCAGAGGGCAAATAGGTCTGGAAAAAGTAATCCACTTTTTTTTTTTTTTTTGACAGATTCAGTTATTTTAACGTGCGCACACTGTAGTACTCCGATGTTCAAAACAGTCCGGCGCGTTTTCCAAAATGGATGTAATATCATGGAAGTAGAACGCCATCTTTTTCAAAAAGAACTTTTAGTTACCATATAATTATTAATTTAAAATATTTCGATACAAACAACTTTGTCCAATTTCTTATCTTTCTACAACGAATTACTTATAAGAATTAAATTAATACACACACACACATTTGTAGCATCTTCGATTTTGTGCTTCAATAAGGTTTTTTTTTTCCCAGCTAAGTTGCTTATTATACGGACAGATTAATGAAAGTTATTTAACTAAATAAGCACTTTTTTTAGGACGTCGGTTGTCTCATAACGTTCAAAAACTAGCATTTGTATCATAAATGAATTGAATTAACAAGCCGACATTCCAGCATGAAAATCATCCTACGAAGTAACGAATCTCCGATCGTTTCAAATTTTACATTCCACTGTTTTACTTAATGTGCAGAGTTGAACGTGTCAAGTGATTAATACGACAGGTGTTGCGTTACCCATCCAAGCCATAAATAGCACTTTGAATCTGTTTGAGAAATCAGGCTGCATTTCCATGACAACGATATAGCCCTTAATGACAAGTTATCTGATGAGATACAACGAAGCATTAGCTAGCACCTGAAGAGCCATCATTCGCTTAGAGAAATGCATCTTACCTTGAATGTATCGGATTTGTCATAAGGGTTACCGCAGTAGAAAGCGACAACAGATTGGTGTAATTTTAATAAAGCAAACGGCTTCAATCAGTGAGCAATGAATTTAACTGAATCCTTCAACTTTAAATGTAAGAAAAATAGTATGATACACCTCAATCTTGTAGAAAGCAGTGTAGCATGGCAACTAAGAAGCATTTGCTCATTTTTCAAGCTAAACTCAAAATTTATGTTCAGAGATTAACGAGTTACGTTCATCGAAACGGCTCAAATCATGTTTGATACTTTTGCTTGCTAGTGAAGGACGATCAAGGAAAAACCAAGATGTTTCTCGCTCCTGAAATTAATGAAGACCCCCCCCCGATTTTTGAATCACTATTCAAGTCGTAAATTTGCTTTCAAAATATCGATTTACCAAAAACGTATACGGTGTTCATATATCGAAAGTGACCTAATTCTTTTGGAATCTTGCAATCGATCGGACAACGCGACAAGCTTTGTCTCCTTAATACACTTCTGAACCAATGAAAACGTTTTTCAGATTTCTCCCAAACAGAGCTTTGGCTTCGTTTCTTATACGACCACTTGTAAGCGTCAGGTTAATGATGATAAAATAAATCTCTCCACGATTCTGAACACTCACTTGATTTTGCATAATCCATCAATGCAGTACTGCAATTCGTTTACATTAGGTTTGTCTTAGATGTGCACCGGTAAGGTCTAACAACCAGTCATAGGTAGCTTTTAATGAGCAAAAACATCTTTTGAAGCTTTACTTAGGATTAACTCTTCTATGCTGTACATTCTATCTTATCCTATGCTGGCAAACTGCCAGAGCAGCGGGGTATTGAAGTGCTCTATCTTTTCACAAGACACGCTGCTCTTCGTGTAACGACTACGGGATTTAAGTGTGCTGCTGCAGTTAAATCGAGAAAAGAAGGACCAGAAGAACCAACTGCAAATAAATAAATTTGAAAGTGGTGCTATGAAGTAATGATATACAAGTGGGATAATATAACCGAGAAACAGAAGAAAAATAGAAGAGCGAAGAATAAAAATGGATGAGAAACTAGAAAGAAAAAAACACTACTGTAATATAAGACGATACGCATATCTTTGTAACCTGAGGATTCTGTCTGCATGCTTTGGAATGTATTGTTTTCTTAAGGCCATTTATAACACTGGATTTCTGGCTTCATTCCAAATCTACATAAAATGAAAACAAAGAACTCTGGTATGGAAGAAATAATATTGGAATAAGATTTTAAACAGGTTTAGTATATTTGCATCGTGATAAACTTTACACAAACGAATGAACCGCTAAAGAAATGTTACTGATGGATCGGAGGTTCCGATATTTCTAAGTTATATACTTCAAACAATTATCTTTACGGATCAATGTGGAAGGGCGTCCTTGCCAAACACTTCTGTAATCAAATTAAAGTCACAGAATTTTGTATTACTTCAATCAGTCAAAATAAACAATTTTTTGCATCTTATAGTATGAGTAGATTCGCCATTGTATAACTGAAATGCACCCACCTGTTGTGTTCTGTGATGGTTAAAAATATATTCACTCAGTTTTATGATGTATGCATTGCAAACGTTTCATTTTTCAGCTATGTGAAATTATTACAAAATATGAGTTGCAGAGGAAATGTAGTTTCCAATGGCGATGGAAACTACATTGAAGAACCATGGTACGTTGCGCCATTCCACTGGAAAATAACCGAATTCGATTCTTGTCGTCGTGACGGAAGTAACCGTTATATGGATTTTTTTCAATTGAAGGTGAGTTAGTCGATCTCATAAGGTAGCAGGGTTTTTTCTCCGGGAAACTCGGGTTTTTCATCCCACATACAGACAAATCGGTCCTTCGGAACACACGGAATTTACAGATAAAAAAATACTAGTGTGGGAAGTAGGTGGCGTTGATGTAAATGATAGTAGATGTTCGGTGTAATGTGGAGACGGAGAGTTGTAGAGTAGGTGTCCTCCCTCGACGAGTCTTTGGACTCCTTGGAGGTGTCACGAAATAATAACACGATTGCTATTATACAAAACTGTTTCAGAAGTCAGAGCCAGGGATTACTTGAAATCCAATCACTGCAAGTTGATTATAGATTAACACGCCTAGCGTACTTTTGTATTAATATTCAATTTTGTTACTAATAAATAAAATCGAAATTCAAATTGGCAGTACTATGTGGACATGCGAATTTCTTCGCTCACCCAATGGACGATTTTTTTACCTTAATGAACAAAAAAATAAGGGTAAATTCTGAGTAGCAAGTTTCTGTTTTTCAGTGTTATGAGCTTTATAATAATGGCATTCGGTTGATCATTATACGTCGAGGAAAGAAACAGTACAATAGCGAGTATTGGATCTCTTCCTGGAAATAGCTGTCGTCATTACTGGCACGTTGATAGTGCATTTAAACCACTCTAAACAGAAATCAACAAACTCGGATATCACCATGGCAACACGGGGTTTCAGCAGTGCATTCAACTGCCATATATATATATATAAAGAAAAGATGGGCGAGGCGAACGAGGTCGGGCAATAGAGACTGCCCCTGCTATTCAAAGAAGCTATTAGTTTCTGTGTGTCATCTGTTGAGAAAATAAACAATCAACTGAGCTAGTGGAAGTGAAATTTAGTGGTGTAAACAGAAAGAAGAGTGGATTCGAGGAAACTGTGCTAGTTCATTAGCGACTACGTCAAAAGCTGTTTTTAAATCACAAAAGGTTACTTTCATGCCACTACGTAGATCTGTGCTGTAAAGTTTTTTTTTTTTTTTTTTTGGTTGCTTTGAAACTACTGTAATTGCAACTCCGAATCAGCTTTCCTAAATTCTGCTCGAAAAAGAAATTAGTTTGTCTGATAAAGAAGGCCAGTAGTTCAAGTGCTGATTACAATTTAGCATCTACCTTGAAAGCGGCTGTTCAAAATGGCTTTAAAATAAAAAAAAAATCCGTCAACTGTCATGTTCACAAAGGTTTTTAAAATCATATTATTATAAACCAAATGGTGCACAATAAAAAGCAAAAAAAAATTAGTTTAATCTTCTGAACAAGTCAAATAATTATCAACACACTTTAGAGCAGTAACGGAAGCTCTAAAATTTCAATTTAGATTTGTTTAAGATTATTAACTGATCGTAATTAAAATTTTGTTTGACATATTTTATAAAAATAAGCTAATCATCGTACTGTATAATGAAAATTATAGACTAATAATTATCAAACTTTAAGCATAATAAAATAATGCATTAATGAGCTTTTTATGGAAGTTCAGTTATTTTAGAAATGTTGCTGACCAGCTACCGAAGTTCTCTTTTGAAAATTCGATAAGTTTGTCTTTAATTTCAGAATGTTTAATATGAAGGCAATGGATTAGCTTGTTAGTTTCTTATTCCTCTTTGGCCTCTTCCCGTCCACTGCTGGATACAGGCTTCCTCCTTAACTTTCCAGTGTTGTCTTTAGCTAATATCCACCATCTCGTGTGAAAGTTTTGTATACCATCCCTCCATCTTATTATTTGCAGACCTTTCCTTTTCTTGGTATCCACTCAGTGCTTATTTTTGCCCACTTTTCGTTTGGTACCCTTCACCAGGTACATGCTTTACAGCAGTTCACAATATCTTCTACTCCAGTCATCTCTCTAATTCTAGTATTTCTTATTCTGTCCATTTTTGTTATGTGGAGCATTCTTCTCGCGAAGGCTCTTTGGGCCACAATCAACCTGTCTTTAGTTGTAGCCCATGTCTCACTTCTATAGGTAAACACTGGAATAATGCATATATTAAATAGTTTCCTTTTTAAGCAGATAAGTAAATCTACTAACAAGTAATCTTTATACAACCAAAATGCTTTCTTCCCTCGTGCTATTCTTCTACTTAATTCATTGTCTTTTCTTAAAATTAACTACCTGACCAAGGTAAATAGTCCTCCACAATTTCAATACGACTTTGTTAATTTCAGTTCTTTATGATCTGAATTTGTCATCAGTTTGGGTTTAGTTAGATTAATCCTTAAACCTTTTTTGCTGCTTTCTCTATCAAGGTCATGTAGCATTTCTAGAGCTGCTTCTTTATTTTATTTTTTTTTTTGTTAAAAAACAATTTCATCTGCAAAATGTGTGATTGAGATTTTTTCCATTGATGCTAATTCCATTGTTTTTCCATGAGACGTTCTTGAAGACTTCTAATGTAGCAGAAAACAACTGGTGATATATGATCTCTTTGCCTTATTTCTCTCCTAATACCAAATTCCTTCCCCTGATGTTGTAGTTTTATATTAGCTGTTGAGTTTTCATGTACAGTTTTGTAATAATCAGAAATACTCTGTTGCTATTTTAAAGATGTTTATTATTTCTGAATGAAATAGAGAATTCAAGTATTTTTTTCAAACTCTACGAACACAAAAATGCAAGAAGACTAAATTCTGCTTTTTCTATTACTTGATTAATAGTGTAGATATGGTCTATTGTAGAGAATCTTGCTCTGAATCTCACTTCTTCATATGCACATGTTCACATGAGGTGAAGTATATTGCTATTCGGCATTTTTCATTGTAAACTGCTGCAAATTAAAGGCACATCAATGATATGCCTTTAATTTGCAGCAGAGTACTGAGAAAGCAGGTTTATTGCAGTTTCGAAGCTTCTATTTTGCTGGTATTATTTTTAATATTTTTATTAATGGAGGCGATTTATATTCACGCTTAAAATAACGCTGGCAACGTATCCCTGTCTGAAGTACATGGGCGGTTGACTACCACAGTCAGAGTAACTGAGGCTATGAGAGTAGTGTCTGTTAATTGTGTTATGTTCTCGAGCTGGTTTGCCTGCTTTTCAGGGTGAAAATCCCGCGTCTTGGGAATGACAACTCATCCAATGCCGTATAAGATCGGCTAACTCATTTTCACTCGAAAATCCTTATAAAATTTACTTGTATCCTAGACTGGATTCGAACCAGTCTTTCCAAGTGTTGGAAAATGCCCACAATTTTTTATTTAGGAGTAAAGAAGTCAAGTTTAAAAGCTTATTTATTGATTAAAGTTAATTTATCATTATTCAATCAATAAAAAGATTATTTATTGATTAAAGTTAGGTTGATTTCGATGAATAATCGAAATCAACCTAACGATGCTGATCACAGAGGTATTCTTGACGTTTTACATTCTCCCCTTGCTTATAATCAGCCAATTTTGTTTTGATCGCACTGAAATACAGTGGCGGCCGGTGAAAATTTTAAGTGGGGGGGGGGGGGGGGTGCTGCATATACAAAATAAAAATAAATAAAAATTCTTTTTTTCCTAACCAGTGACCAATTTATTAATAAATAAATATATTAAAAAATTGCTTTGTTAAAAATATTCAGCATGAACACACACCAATAATAAAAGTTTCGTATCTCAGAGAAATAACGCGCGCATGCATACAGTTTATGTGAGCGACATTGCTCAAACGAGCAGTGTCGGATTCACGTGTTACGTTCAATGACAAGAGCAAACGAATATCGGCGAGGCTAGCTGCAATTGGCGTAACGTGATAATTCCGACACTGTTTCGTAATCTAAAGCGTTAATCGAACAATTCCAATTATTAACTATTCAATCAATGTCGAAACATAAGCTGTAACCCTTAACATGTTGTATTGCATTTATATAATGTTGTAAGCATTGTTATTATTTATAAACACAAACAAAATTTATTTTTTTCATTTTTTCCTTGGGGGTGCTCTAGTGTTGCAGTGCTTATGTACGAGCCGCCACTGCTAAAATACTCAGTTTTCTTATGTTGTTGAATGCCTTCTATTCTTTCAAATTTATTAGCTGTCGATCGAAAGATAACCCGTATATAGGCATGCCTGCGAAAGTTGGAGTTCATGGGCCCATTTTTTATTATTTTTAGAGCGCTGTAGTTCTTTCCTCAAGTGTAATTAATGTTTCAGATGTGACAGGCTCCGTCGAGTTGAATAAAAGTGGCGGTCTGTTAACATTCAACTTGAAACGGAATTTCCCCCTAATGGTTCTTGTAATAAGAGCTGCCCCACTGTACAGTGCTTGGATTAAGAGTCACTGCAGTGATTCGCGACATGCGATTATGCGGCATTTTTAAAGTAAGTAGTGTGTGTTTGTGTGTAAGAGGAATACTTCGTCATCACAAGAGTTATTACATCATTCCGGCGAAAATATTAATTATAAGTAACTGAAAGGTCTCTTAGCGGGATCGATTAGAAAAACGTAACGTCATAGTGACGACCTTTATTTCCATCACTGGCACGCGAAATTTTCCAGTGAATCTTACTGGTAAATGAAGATTCGATTACGCTGATAAGGTAGTTTGTCTCCATTGTCTACGTCATGAAAGTTCGCATTCATTAACAATGGTTATCTGAGCCCTAAGTAGTTTCTATTCAACACTTTCTTTTTTTGAAAGTTTCTTTCCCCATATTAGTTTCATATTCTTTTATGCAAATAGTGGAGAGGTTCCTCCTCAGCAAGATGTACTGAAGTTCTGTCAGTACCGACGATATCCTTTAGCAAGAACTGCTAAAGATCAAATTGGAATGTCTTCTGGGACGTCGCGAATATGTAATGGCTGTTCATTGCAAAATCAGTTATCCGGTCTAATACGAAGATTGCAGGATTTTTCTTCCTCGAAGCCCTGTGCTTTCCCAACATTGAAAGTACTGTCATTAAAACCAAATACTGAATTTAAGTAAATTCCACTCTGACAGAAAAGGTCTATTTTGTATGACGAAAAGTACCTCACAATAGTGGTATTTAAAACATAATTCAATATTTAGTAAAAGCTTTAGCATATTAAATTTCAGTAACATCCTGTCCGCTCAGAACACCATTATCATAGCGTACCTTCGGACTGCACAAGTTTTTTTTTTTTTTTTGACACCTCGTGAATTTTAGCAGAATTAAATACAAGAGTATTCGTTCGTACAATTCGTGTATAAGATTTGCGAAAAACGGAACGCGATGAGCTTTTTCAAATGAGCAATAAAATGACCCAATTCAACTTGCTTACTTAACGGGCTTTGCTACGTCAGCAAATATTCATTCTTTTCAAAGCAGAAAATAGCAAAGGTAAGCGGAAGATTCAGAATAAAAAAGTGGAAAGAAAGAAAGTTACGCTAAGCTCTAAGAAAAAGAAATCCTGAAAGGTAGTACGAAGCTATTTAAACATTTTTTATACCGTGCACCGCTATAAAGAGCGCGGACACGCACGAACACACACACAGCATGATATCTAAATTGCGTCAACATCAGGAGTCCGTAGTAAAACAGCGTTCTGATATTTGCATTGCACAATGAGATGTCGACTACAATAATGCCCTTCTCTTCCATACATTGGTATTAAATGGCTGATGCACCTCGCTATAAATAAGACAACGCTGAAATATTCGAGAGAAGCAAACTAATGGTGCAATGGAGATCAACTCGAGTAACTACCCGAAAATATTCAAGGTTTTTTTTTTCTGATTGGACTGAACCTTTTTCTGTCGAGGACACCTGCAGGTTCCCTCCTTTCCCCCAGCATGCAGTCATGTTCAAAGGTACAATAGAGAGAAAGAAATACGCTTCGCCATCACTAAAATAAATCTGGAAAGGTCGATAAGAATTTTAAATTTACAATAAGATTATTTTTCATGACTATGGATTTTTTTTTCAAGTGGATAAAAATACACCTCGGTATTGACATAATTCAACATCCCCTTAACCAAGAATATTTCAGCTAAATTTTACACAAGCAACTGATTCCCTCCTTTTTTCAAGTTTCTGCAGCACAGAATTTCATTTCTCCGGTGCGACGACTACCTTCTTGCATTCTCTTTTGGCGTTAACGTGGTATTTTATTATTTACGATGTGTGATGTGCTTTGTTCCTAGGTATGTTGTCCAAAATATGCGGAGTGTTCAGTTAAATTCATTGATTCTTCTTTATTCTTTCCATTACTTTATTTTGATCACTGTCCACGTTATCTTGAATGGATGTCAACAAATCCACATTGCTAACACTCCGTTTGAATTTTCTTTGTTTAGTGTACACGATTCACCACAGAAGACTGTTATCCTTTATCTTGGACCAGAATTCATTTCCTGATTACTCAAGCTGCCTTTTATCTTAAAAAAATTATTTCTTGTGCTATTTTAATTCTACCTTTTATTCTTGCTCAAAACTCAGTTTGCTTAACTGAACTTGGTTAAGGGAGCAGTAAAAAGTCTGAATGCGAATATTCAGATTATATTCGCATTCAGACTTCTTTGCCGCCCCCCCCCCTAGCAGTAGGCCGGTTGGAGGGTTGTACTAACTAAAGTCGAATCAAGTGTAACACGCAGACCCTGCATTGGAAGCGGGATAAACGCGCAGAGGAAGAAGTGTGTGTCCTTACACTTTGCTATGCAATCGCAGTTTCACTTCGCTATTCGATTGAGGTGTCAAGTCCAAAGTTACATAGTTAGTGTGAATAGCAGTGATATGAGGGTTATTTCGAATGGCGACTGCGTGGCAGTTGGAATCATCTATAGTTCAATTGCCACGATTGATGACGTTGTATACTCGTTTCTGTTACTCGTGTCACATTTCGAGAAAGAAGCTTCAGAATGGAGGAAAAATCTAATTCAGGTCGAATGAATGTTCGCATGTTTCGCACAAAGTAAGCGGCACGTGTGCTTCTCCTTCCTTATACAGTGCTGATCGGAGCGCTCCAGACTTTGATCTGTTTCTTAAGAGTGAAGAACCCCCTGTGGGAAATTATAACAGATAAATATATGCTGTGAAATAAATGTTTGAGTTAACAGCAGGAGTACTTTATGGAAAGTACCTTTGAAAACCTGCCGGGCGTCATTTGATGGAAGTAAAACGGTAATTAAGGGGGGGGGGGGAATACGTAGTGAAACTAAAATCAAGTTAAACACAACTTACTGTTTGGTTTTTGTAGTGATCACGTATTTAACTTCTTGCGAAGCAACTCATACATTCCCACAAAGGAATGTATTTTCCATGCTGCAAAATTCCTATTGTGTGAAAATAAAACATCGGATTCAACTTGATTTCATCGTGTGTTGAGAATGTTAATGTTGTCATCGTAAAAAAAAAAATGATTTTGTAATATTTGAGCGAAATCTTTCCGCGCGTCGTCTTAACGCAGCGTTTTTATTATTGCTAAGCAGCGCCTATTGAATTGTGTGTTCAATCAAAAGCGTTTTTCCCAAGCTAAAAGCGCCTCTAACGTTATCTAATTCTGGGAGCAACGCATTCACCGACTTCACTACGGAGCTTATTGCACAAACAGGTGGATTATTTAAGTAAATGTCAAAGCGCTAAGAAAGCAGATGGAGCAGTCCAAGCACGTCTTCGCTGCTTCACTATAAGTTTATACACGGAATGTCGAGGTTCTTCGAATAATAATAACGCATAGCACATTCTAACCAGTCATAAAGAATAAACACTTAATTCCTTAATATAATAAAAGCCAGTCATTTTAATTTGTTATTTTCAAACTTTTGGATTTCTGTTTTAAAATGATCAGGTTTTGTAACTTTGCCGTTCAGACCTCATTCTTTGTAACTTAATAACCGAACGATCAATTCCAAGTTTACACAAGAATAGCAGTCGAAAACCAAATACTAAAATTGTGTAATAGATTTTGACAGAAGTATTGTAGCCTAGTAAATAATCTCAAATTATATGTTATAGACAGGCAAATTTTAATATGAAATGTGATAATACCCTATCACAAACAGGGGCGAATTCTCCATGCTTGCTGCGCAAGCTTATTACTTGAGAAAGAAGTAATATTTATTTGTTAATCAAAGCATGCATTTATAAGCATTCCATTTAGGCTTTTATTTTTGTAGACAGAAGACGTCTTAAGCTTGCGCGACAATAATTGAGCTTTGCGTTGTGTATCGAAGGCTGATGTTTGCTCGCCTAGTCAAAGCTGCCTTGGCTTGCTCCGTTGTAGGAGCTTCCAGGTCTTCGCTACAGCACTGTGATTTCATGCGCGCGCATAGCCATTTCCGCTCCCTTCACGTCGTCTTAAGCACAGGCCATACGCAGTCAACGTAGCTCTAGCCAGTGAGCTTCAGCCAGCCTTTACAAGTGCGCGTGTTGCTTGGGAAAATTAAGTTACAACCAACTTTTTATGACGATGTTATTGACCAGTTCATGAAGAACCGTATTCAAGTAGCTAAATTGAAAAATATAGAATATCATTTGTATGATTAAATGTACATAAATTTCTAAATATGTTTTAAACGGTCAGTAATTCATTATTCCGTTAATCAGACTTCAATCACACCTCTCACTCCCTGAATGATAACAAGAGCAAGCGTGAATTTCAAGACCAGCATTCGCCCCTGATTCCACAAATGACCCTGCCACAGGCCTTTCACATACCACTTCGTTGCTTGTGCTGTACTAGTTACATTAATCACTGACAAATACTAAGGACATTCTATAGGTTAAAGAAAATCATGGATACACGAGCACTTTTTGAGACTCCTATCCATGAAAGTTCGTAGACCTAGTACATTCGTATAGTACATATGAACAGGGCTAAACATTTTCTTCAGGTTTGGTCTACAGCCCCATATCATCGCTTGAATCACGTGGTGACCAAGAATAATTTATAATATCATGCAAAGAGATTTTTCTCGTACAGACGCAAATGATATAGGGAGGGAGGTGGGGTGGGGGAACATTATAAACGACCAGGCTGTTCCTCTCACAACGTCACACGGAAATCCCCTGATAATAAACATAATTTAATACGAAAGAAAACTTATTTGGCATCCCCCCAAACAAAAAAAAAATCGAAAACAGAGCACTTGAAGCCTTTTACTGATTTCTTAGAAAAATTAGTCTTAAGAATTAAATCTTGCGTTCTTGTTTCAGACGAAGTGAAAGAAAATAAATGAGCAAAATGTAAACATGAAGCGTAAAAAACTGTCAAGAACACCGAGAAATCAACTAATAAACCTAATTAAAACGGACGGAAGACGTCTTAGAATTATCAAGGGATTTTGGCATTACCGATAATTTAACGCTTTAATTGAAAGCGACTCGAACAGGTGGGATCGACAAATTACAACTTCTTGCATGTTATCACACCATAATTCAGATGAACGAAATTTCGCATCCTAATTAAAGCAACAAGAAATGTGAAACCATCGAATGTTTATGTCAAGCAGAAGCAAGTCCCATGTGATTATGGCTCGTGTGCTCCAATTAGCAGAGCAACAACAAACTACTCGTAGATGAACGAATTCGCAAACAACTGTGGTGAGGGAAAAAAACGAGCTGCATGCGGAAGCTCGCTACATACAAACACGAAGATTCAAAACAATGAAAGTGACATTTTTGTGCAACACGTATTCACTTACAGTTGGCAATAAATTTAAAACTGGCTTTCTTTCTTTTCTGTTCTTCTGAAACAAAATGATATTCCATTATTCGATTAATACGTAAACCAGGCAGGTGTTCGGACGAAATCCGGAAAGCAGTTGAGAATTCAAGCTGCTGTCTGATATTATTCTTCAGTGTGGTTCTGATGACACTCGACTTTAACGCAATGAATAATCGGAAGCTCTATTCACATCGCAAATCCGTTTAGTTCCATATTTGGAGTTTTAAAGATGAGATGAACTCGACGAAAAGTAGTCTTTATACATTAAGAGGAATTAAGGTGATCGGTGACCCATTTCATAATGATTTCTTTCTTGCTGCACTTTATACAATGACCGTGGAAATACTCCGCAGATATTTCCATGGTCACAGTTTATTAGAATTGGTAGTTTTCTTATTGTTTTCTAAATCTTCTACGCCCATGCGCAGAGTTTAGTAACCACTTTCCCTCAAATTCCATTTGAACACACAAAAAAAAAAAAACTACTTGTGGTTAGAAGCAAGGCCATCTGCACATATAGGACTGGTTTCAATTTCTTATTTAAAAATACAACTTGCAGGTTTATCGATACTGTTGTTAGCAAGTTTCATCAACTTACAGTTGGCAATAAATTATGGTAGGAAGAAACTTCTATACTTAATGAACCCAAAGGCTCTTTTATTAAAAAAATAATTAGGTAGAAACGTCTTGTGATATACATTACATTTACCTTTTACAACAGAATTTGTAGCTACTGAATCTCGCTTGTGACTGCCTGTCGGGTGCCATTTAACATTCAACAGTGTCTTAATATTTTTATATTCTACTTCTGTTTAAATATTTTTCCAAACTACAACCAACGTGGTTCTTTTTCCCCTGTTCATCTATCGTTCTCTGGATTCAAGAAAAGGTAGAGTATGAAGGAGGATATATTTTCAGTGATATGCCAGAATTATATTCTTAGTAATATTTTAATTAGATAATTAAGACAGAAAATCATATCCTTGAATACAAACACTGCATGGCATTTTTCACTTGTAACAAAACTGCAATGCAGAAAATAAATCGACACCCCATCTAAATCGCAGAGGAAGTGACAATATATTGTTGACCTGGAAACCAAAGAATAGTTTAAGCCTAAAAATCCCCAAGTATTTGCAATCTGTATTACTTAGATTGCACTTGAGCGAAACAAATGTGACTTTTCGTACGATTATCATGAGGTCTAGTTGTGGTTGCTATTAGAACACTCCAAGCAAATAAAACTGAGGTGATATTCTGTATACCTGCATTGCTCTCCACTATGTCTATTTTTCGGGTAGAAAAAACCGCTGCCATTTGCACATAGGAGGGGCTAACTCATGTTCCGTTAAAGTCCTTACTTTCTGGTAAGGATCGAAACCCCATGTCTCTCCTGAATAATTAGTTATTTTAAATATGTATTAATGCAAACCTCATAATCAATGAACAGTCCCCATTCTAGTGAATATTACAGTCTCCATATTCTTTTCATAAGAAGCATCTCAAAAACTTGCTGATTTAAATCATTCACAGCAGAAACAAATTCTTGCACTTTTTCTTTCACAGAAATTCTGATCACACTTTATGATATAAACCTAAGATTAGATGTTGGGTAAGAAGTTGGGTTAAATCTCAAAGAAAGTAATTCACACTTGAATGCAAGTTCAACGTGTGATTTTTTCCTGCTTCCATTTGCTCACTTTGACCCACTGAGCAACTGTTTGACGTTTCGGAAACAGGAAGTTCAAGACAATGATCCACTGATTATAATAGAAGATGGTGAATTTAAACATTCACTTGCCTTGCTGCAGATTTATTTTTTTTATTAAAAAAACAAACGGTGGTTTAAACTTTCCTGCAGATCAGAGTATTCGAAGCATTTTAATTTATAACTCAGCCAATTTGAAATTTACATCAAAACATATGAGAAAATCCTGACTGTTCGCTACTTTCTCATCCAATATATAACTCATATAGGCGGTGGTGTTTATTTTTTATATTTGTTAATTTATAGTGATTATTATTCAAAATAATCCTAATCCTTAGATTAGGATTATTTTGAATTATTGCCGAAGCAATTTGTTCTATGAGAACATTGCGTACATTATGTTTGTTAGCTCTGAGTGTGTGTTCTTCTGATTGGTTTGTAAGAAAAAACCCTGGCACCTCTCATAAGACTGGTTAACTCGCATCCTAAAATGGTATCTGAACTCTAATATTTTCAGCAGAAGAGTCGTCGTTATTGAGTTAAGGAGACTAACTTAAGAGTTATAATCGTTTGGAATTATAGTCAAAGCCACCAAAACTACGAGACAATGTTTCATCTGTTAATTGCGTGTTTTCTTGTGGTCGGTTTGCGGAATGAAAAATCGCAATCCCCTTATAAGACTGACTAACTCACTTTTAGTTGATAAACAAAATGGTTCTTCATATCCAAGAGGGAATTCGAAGGTCTTAACCAAAGGGCATTTTTGATACCAATTAAGTTATGGAGGCCCATACGTTTTCGCAATATTTTGTTGTATCCGTTTAGTATACGATAATTAAATAAGTGAGATGTATTCATCAATGAAATCGATATTACGAAAGGGGTATAACTTTACTTATTTGCTTTGAATGTGAAATAAATGAAGATTCAAAGATCACGGAGCTGACTCCTACATAAAAAAAAAACTTTTCAAAATAGTTTAAAAATTACAATGTGAAATCACGTCAGTTTATTAAGTGGGAAAATGAATTTATTAAAAGAACAAAAACATGAATTTCTGAATGTTCAGACTAAACTCCTCCCTACCAGATGAGTCTTCGACTCGCATAAACTTGAAAAATGGGAAGTAGAGTGGAACGTAAGAGATTATCAACAACGTTTCTCTTGATTTTCCACAAATAAAAGATTATATACAATTATTTTATGTTACTATTTTCTTTCGCATTATCAAAAAAAAAAAAAAAAACGCTAGCGACATCTTGCAGACAGTCACACATAAGACTGTCTCGAGTTCTTGCTGACAACATTCAACAATTACATTAACCATTAATTGGATTTCTATTGTACTTATTAGAGTGAGGTGGATGATGTGTCTGACATTTTAAAGGGCTGTACGAAATGTCAAACGGTGGTGCTAAGTGCACAACGCAAGTGTGCGTGATTTCTGGCTCTTCATCTTCCACGAACTTGCGCTGCGCGTCCAATAAGGTAAGCTGTGACCAGAAAACGAGGTCCACTTCTTCAATTTTCCTTAGTGAAGCAGCAAAAGCAAATATCAAATGTCACAAGACGTAAGCAACACAAAGATACAGTGACGTCTCAAGAGTCCTCGGTAAGATTGGTTGGGTGGTTTAGTGGATAGATCAGAGCGTTGTGATGCATCATCTTCCCCACTTTTATGGCTGTAATAGGAATTGTTCTCGAAACTTAAAATTGCCTTCTGTCAGTGAAATGCGTTTTTTATGACATTTCGAAAAATATTTACTTTTAATCGATTGGGTTGATATGTCTGATACAGACTGGTGAAATAGTCATTCACCTGTTTATTCTCAGATAAATCACCTAAAGTTTTCTTAGTTGATTAAGAAGGAAACAAAAGAAATATTTGTCCTGAACGTATTGACGTATTTTATAACATTATCATTATATTGGGTAAACCAGTCAAATGAAGTTTTAAATACAGTTAAATTCTCTTTCAGGAATGTTTATAAAAATGTCTAATAGCTAACTGACAGTTTTTTCTTCTTCTCGCGTAGTCATGTGTGAACTGATTCCATGTTTTTAAGATTTAGTTTGTCAAATAGCAATTAATATTAGTCGATTGCTAGGATCTCCCCTGGTTTAAACTATTCAAAATGGCGAGTCAAAGTATTATATATCTGTGACTCTTTCAGTCAGCGTGTCTATGTGGGGTAAAATATTCATCTTCGCTAGAATAAACGCACGATTTCACCCCCTCCACTGTTTTCTAGATTTTTCTTGAACTGTGTGAATTGTTTAACTCACACAGTTCAAGTCTAGAAACTAACTGAAAATACCTCTTCCCAATTCTTCATTTGAAGTCATAATTTAACAGGCTACAACGGTTTCTTCTCCATGAAATAAGAAATTACTATTAAATCCATTGGAATCTGCATTTCCATTACAGAGAACAATTGAAACACGTACATGCGCACCAAGGTGCCATCTATTTATCAGCGTGCCAATTATCAGGTAACGCATGAATGTGCTGGCACTCATCGCTAAAGACACGCGCTGCTGCATTATTAATTGCAAGGCAGATGAATCACTGCGCCACCATGCAAACGAAGTTTCAAGATAGTCAAGTTCGACGACTGTATTATGTTTTAAAATTGTGAAACTC
The DNA here is from genome assembly GCF_054136105.1 of Typopeltis vanoorti. Lineage (NCBI taxonomy): Eukaryota > Metazoa > Arthropoda > Arachnida > Uropygi > Thelyphonidae > Typopeltis > Typopeltis vanoorti. Next base: position 107,867,048 of record NC_143563.1, read on the forward strand.
CATTAAAATGCAAACTAAAGACACACTGAAATGTGTAGCTCAAGTTACTACAATGCATTTTGGCATAGTTTTCTCCCTCCCTCCCATAGAAAAACTTTAGTATTCATCTCTAACGATGTACAAATACAGCTGCATGCTTTTCAAAATGAAATGTTTCAAACACAAAATCTTCATGAATTTCAAAGAACATCATGCGAAATGCAATGCCTCCGAACAAAATCTGAATTAAGTTCAGTGTAGTAGTGATAGTATTCCATATTTAGAGAGCTATTCCTATTTGTACAATTCGTTCAAAGTGCTTACTTAAACCTCAAATATAGATTATGTATTAATTTAATATTTTGCAATTGTATTATTGCATGCGCATACAGCAAGCGTAAAATATATTTAAGCGATGTGACGTTTTTGTGCTTATTCTATAATCAAATTCTTGACGTATACCCTCGGAAGATGTACAGGAATGGTGTACCTTTTCGTGTAGTACTAACTTCTCAATAATTTTCCTCCAAATCAATCTGTTATCTGTCAAGACTCCAACATTATCAGATCTTTTATTTCTATCTTCCAAGGCACTTCCTACTGCATAAATCCACCTTGGCCTTTTTCCTGCCATTCTGGCAAAGAACACTTGTTTTGTTAACCTTCCCTCTCTCATTCTAGTAAGTGGCCATACTAGCTCTGCTAACACATTTCTGAATACCAACAATGTCTTCTTTATTCATTTTAAATTATTCTAACATTGATACAATTTGTTTATCCCTACAAACTTTCTCAAAACTCGGATACGTTTCATTTCTAACTCAACTCCGATATCCGTAAGTTAAAATTGGTTTGAACACCGTCTTTGATGCTGTTTAGTGTTAAGTAATTCTCTCTCTTATTTCATATAAATTTATTCAATTTGAATAAATTTATATCAATTCATATAAATTACTTACCATACCAGCTCTGTTGTAATTTAATTTGCCATTTTCACTGAAAATTGCGCCGAAATAGTTAATGTTTACTTATTCTATAGGTTCTCCATTCAGGATGCAGTTGAAGATTTCGCTCATTGTGCCTATTCTCATTGTATTTGTATTGGTGATTTTCATACTGAATTTATCACAGCAGTTATTCAGTTTAGTCAGGGAATCCTGCAGACTTGCACTGGACTTTATTTAAAAGTATAACATCATCTGCATAAATAAATAACTAAGATTAACATTTCCAATCAGTTTAATACCACTTTCCTTCATAATGTTTTCCATAGAGAAGATGAATAACAGTGCAGATAATGTTTCCTTCTTTCACGCCATTTTTATATGCAGCATCTTCCTGCACTTCCTTCAATTCTAAGTGCTGACTTAAACCTCAAATATAGATCATGCATTGCTCCATTTAATGACCCATTTGTACCAAATAACTGTAGCTTCTCTCTTGGCACCTGTTCATATCTATTTTCTAGAGCTACAAAACTTAGATTGTTATATTCCCATGATTTCCTGACTATTTGTCAACATCATTAATTTCCTGATATGTACCCCTCAAGGGGATATTCAAGCTACTGTGACAGCACTATAGGATTAAATTTAATAATAATGTAATCACCTATCAACAGCTTTCCAAATTAGTCTATTACTTCTCAGCACTTCAATACTGTTTGTATTTAACATTTCGTTCTTCTAAGGCAGCGCTTCCCAAACTGTGGGCCGTAGGTTTTGTTGAGGGGGCCGTGAAATAATGAAAACAAATTTAAAATGTTTTAAGACTAAGATTTTTTTTTATTTTAAAAGAAACGTATTTAACTTTTATTATTTATTATTTCTTTTTTTGTTATTTTTTAATGGAAAAATTCACGCATTAGTGTTGGTTCACAAACTTTGCTTCCTGCGTATTTCGGCGCTTAATGAATATTAGTAAACATTGCTTATTCATATGTTTCATTTCAAAGCAGTGGTTAATTGTATTTACTTCGAATGCTCTCCAGGGAAGCTCCAAATCTTCCTGTCCCTTTCATCACGCGTTCGTAATCAGGAACTGTTGATATTGACTCTATATACATATCAAAACTCGTTTTATATTATCACTGTCATCCGAGCTAGTTTTCTGTTACCAATAAAAGTTTCGCATATACTTCACACATGAAAAAAAGCTTAAACAAGTTCATGTGGGGAGATAGTAATTCTCTTGCAGTGGTAAACAAAACCACTCCCTAACAGCTACTATACTGCAGAGGCAATAAAAACAAATACTTTTATTATGCCAGTGAATAAGGTATGAGGAGTCTGTGTAATATATTTCTCAACAAATAGTGCAATTAGAGACAACTGGGATAAAAACACTAATTAATGAATCACATGTCACCTCATACAGAAACTATGCTGTATAGACTGAAACAAAACCATATGTTGCATGGGCAAACACAGTCTAACTAAAAACTATTATTATTAATTAGATGTGTGTGAGTTCGATTTCCCAAGGCAGTAATAAAATTCAATCGAACGTGTTAAAATTCGTAAAAGTGTTAGAACTAAGTAATGTGTGTGTGTATATATATATATATATATATATATATATATATATATAAGCGTTACGCTTAATTACCGTAAAGGGAGAAAAGTCACAAAGAGAAAAATGTTCCTGGTCCGGGGATTCCCTTATTCAGGTAATATTCACTAATTTCATGTTATCAGTCTGTGGTGTGCCAGTATCGGTAAGTGGTGATATTATTTGATCTATTCTACGTTAAAAAATTTAACCCTGAGATGGATAAGTGGCTGATAAAAAATAAAAAAAAAATCTCGCGAACAATCAGAAGCAGAAACAGACTCAAACAAACAAAAAAAAGGACAGTATTTCATATTTTATCAGAACAGTCCGCATCGTCTTCAGAACCAAACGGTAAGAGGCAAAAAATGTAATATATGCATTTGATTTTTGCAATATTCGTTGTGTATGTTTTGTATTGAATATAAATACAATAAATATTATAATAATATATCTCTCTATTACGATTTTTTTTCGAGGGGGGGCGACCGTGAAATATTTTAATTTTTGCAAAGGGGGCCTTGACATCCAGAAGTTTGGGAAGCACTGTTCTAAGGCTCTTCTGATACACACACAGACCCCACCCCCTTGTCTTTTTTCCTGCCATCAACCACCTGTTTTGATAAACATTCTTCTCTCATTCTGTTTAAGTGACCAGAAAACCTTAGATTAGCGCTGCTGACACTTTTCTGAATACTAACAATGCCAAGGTCCTTTCTAATACCTTCATTTTTAATATGATTACGCCATTGAGGCCATGTTCACCCCTTCCTCCTAATTTTTTTTAGAACACTTATTTTGTCTAATCTTTGATCAAGTCCTTATTTCTAAGCCAACTCTCAGATCCATAATCTGAAACTGGGTTGAACACCGTCTTGTACTGCTGGTTTAGTGTTTTGACCAATTTCTCTCATTCCATATAAATTTATTCAGCTGTCTCCCTACCACATCAGCTTTGCTTATTTGTTGTCTATTTTCAAAACGTTAGTTTGCCAACTTTACTGAGATATTTTACTTGTTCTTCGTTGAGAATGCAACCAAAATTTTCTATGTTCCCTGTATATTTTTATACTTTTGGTCTTTCTGTTGCCGATTTCTATGCGAAATTAGTTACAGAATCTTAGAAGCTTACACTTGTTCTTAGGAGTACACCATTATCCGGATAAAGCAAAGAGTTTTATATCTGCAATTCTAACATCAAGTTTAATGTTACTTTCTTTCATAATGCAATCCATATAGATGAATAACAATAGGGATAATGCGTGTCCTTAATTTTACAAACTATCTCCCTTTATTCCTTCAATTATGGCTACCAACTTACAACTTAATTGTAGACCATGTATTGCACTGTATGATGTTCCATTTATCTCCATGTGAATCGTAGAGTTTTGCAAAGATTTCTTTGGGCACCTTGTCATTTGCCTTTTTTCCAGATCTACAAAACTTAAGCAGAGATCCGTGTCATATTCTCAACTAATTGTCGTAACGTGGCAAACTCTATTTGGCCTAAATCCATCTTGTTCTTCTTTAAGCTGCCCTTCTACAATTTTTCTTAGCCGTTTCTGAAATATACTTGCATAAGTTTTACCGGGAACACTTAGTAGGAAATTGGTCTGTTAATTCTTATTCAGTTTCATAGATGGTACTTTTTTTTATAAATGGATACTATGAGCTCTACTACAATCATCAGAACTGCCTTTGTAAACTACGCATTGTAGCCACTGTAAAATTTCAAATATAATCTCCTCCAACCACCTTTCAGGTTTGATGGGCTTTTTCTACTTCAAGTATTGATATGTATTCCTGATAACATTCCTGTTTAGCATTTTCTAATACCGTGCTGTCACTGCTTGTTTCATTTAGCAACCTTTCAAAGTAATTAGTTCGGACATCTAAAATATCTTTACTTTCAATTTATGTCCATCTTTATCATCTGATTACTTTTCAAGTATACTCCTTCCTCCATTCATTTATAAACTTTTTCAATGGCTTTCAGAATATTCTGCCACCTTCTTGATATTTATTTTCTATGTTCTTACGAAAGTTTTCCATGAGTTTGGTTTAGCTAGCTTTACACTGCTTCGCTTTCGTTCATTTTTCTCTGTGTTCTTAAGAGCGCAAGTTAATTTAGTTGCCAGGAACTTTCGATAGGATTTCTTTATTTCCTTAATTGCCTCTTTTATTTTTTTTATACCTGAATCAATTAATGTTTTCTTCGGGGTTTGCCATTGAATCCCCAAGGTTGGGTTCTCGTTTTCAAACTTTCTTTTTTGTTTTCTTGAATAATGTTTGAGTATTTGAGTCTACAGTTCACCTCTGATAGCTGTTCAACTTTAATTCGTTTCAAAACTTTCTTACGAACTCTTCTTTTCAATAAGAAATTCAATTTTGTCTTGCCCAAGAATAAATGGTTATCACTTCCAATTTCAAATCTTCTGCATACTCTCGTACCCTGAACCAGTGAGAAAACATTGCTCTCAATAATAACAGTCAATGGAACTTATTTCTTGCAATTTCTCTCCACGAAATGTTTGGATATTTATGTTGGAACATGGTGTTAATAATCGGTCCAGTGCTTGTTCTTTAAATTAAATAGATAATTTGGAAAATTAAACGCAGAGATAGAGATGAAGCAAAATATTAACTAGAGAATATCTGGAGGATAGAGAATCTCAAAAGGGTGAAGGAAGAGTTTTATAAGGATTCTGGCTTCGTGTTATTCAAGCATTCTTATATGGAGAATTCCGTTTCATCCCACAGAAACGTTTTCGGGTAGCACTGATTCAGTAAATATTAATAAACAATCGTATCGTATTCTTAATTAATACCAAGACAAGTTACTATAAAATAATGAAGGACTAGGATGAAACATTTTTTGCCTTAATAAAGTGCTGAAAATTAATAAAGTTAAATTACTTTATAATACTTAATATTACTAAACTAAGAACCTCTTGAATGCTAAAGACATTAAAAAAACTTGTTGCTTTTAACTTTTCAAAATATTAATTTATCAATTAGTGATTAATTACTTTCTGAGCGAGTAGTTCGGGAAAAAAAAAATACGCATGGGTTTATGATTTGGAATTTTTTTATTTATTTTTCACGTGAATCCTAATCCCACCTAACGTACGTACTACACTACATTCAAGTTGGTACGGTGGGTGTGCTAAGGGATAACACATCACATCAGGCGTCTAATAAGTCAGGTAGTTGTCTCATCTGCCACCTAAATATATTTCTAACCTGGTTGGATAGCTTACAGTCTTCGACCTGTAGATTGATTATCAGTGTGGCAAGTGATGCTTGCGAAGATTTTAAGGAATATTTTTATCACCTGAAGTGGCTTGGTAAAACACCCTGACTGATCTCTCGATCAGGGTTTCTGAACTATTTATCTCCAGCCTGTCCGCCGATCCGTGAAATAATACATTATAGGCGTATATTCGTTCGCGATTAAAATTTACATAATTTTCCCCACTGCTGTTGCATTCCACTTGGCCAACCAGATGGACAACATTTCCAGTAGAAGAGTTCCAATAAAATAAATCAAATTGGAAAGAACGTGTAAACCGAATGGTCAATACTCGACACTGAATAATTAATAATATGAACCAACTAGGAAGAGAAGGCTGGTAGTCCTCAAAAAGGCAATTAAATTAAAAATGAAACCAGAACCGCAACAGATTATAAGATCTATATCCGTAATTAGTGTTAGGCTGATGCGTTCTATTTTGCAATTGGAAAAGCAGCGGCTAGTTGTTCCAAAGAATCTAACGCTAGAAATGAGGAGATTAACAGTATTTAAAAACTTTAGCTCTCCCCTTTGGGTGAAATAAGTATAAGTGTATGCTATGCCCGACATTCGACATGAATATTCTGTTCTGAAATAAGAAATTTCTTCGCCCTAGCTTTTAGTTTGTCTTCCGAGACCAGATTCAACAAGTCGTTCGAACTCTCCAAATTGCATAAAACTAAGAATCCTGTTACAGCGTGGCTGACGGCAATTTAGAAAAATACAAGTAGAGAAAATGAGTGGTTAACTCGCTGGAAAAGCAGCCTAACAAAAGTTAATATTATCAATCTGGTAATTGTATCTCCCAAGTATCTAACGCCATGTGATCTATTTGTTCTAGTGAGAAAAACTGTTTTAAAGTTCAAAAATTCATTTTACGTTTTTCAAGTCAGTCAATCTTTTTACTTTTCATGTAGCTGTAGTCAAAAAATGATTTTTACAAGATCAAATAACTACGTTTATAGTAAATTCCTCAAATGTTTGATATATTAAATCAGGGCTATCCAACCTTAGGTAATCTGAGGGCCGCATTAAAAAAAAAAAAAGATTTATCCGAGAGTCGCATCACAATGCGTATTAGTAATTTAATGAGTAGCAGCGACATCGTCAACCTCGATAGCTGAAAAAATGAACACTAATTGGGCGCTTCGTTCCCCGTGAGGGTCCGGAGCATGCGCGTTACAACAAAACACTGTAAGAACTCGACTTTGACACATCTAATATTTGTAAAACACGTGGGTATATAGTGATGTAAAAACACCAAATAAAATAACCAACATCGAGATCATGATTAGTGATAGAATTAAAATATCTAACACTCATTTAATTTAAATTATTTTATTTTTTGCTCGTGAAAATCAAAACTCGCATGCGGCCCGTGTATTGTACAGCCCTGTATTAAATTAATACAAAGTGATTTCGTGCATGCATTGCTGTTCTGATATAATAAATGTATTTAACACACAGTTCTGTAGCTGCGTTTTACAGAACTGATATATTCTCCCAAAGAAGAGGGCCTTAATGGCGAATGTTTTATTGACTTGTACAATTATGTTACGAAGCGATTCCTCTAATACTGAGACCCTCCCCACATTCGCAGATGGCTTGCTCCATAAGTAACTACGGTGATGACTGGTGTTTGACAAGGGAGATTTTGGTGATAAGATTTACGGGGAAGCTTTGCAAGAAGCTATTTGTTCGGAATTTTCGTCGAAAACTGCTCGTTAAGAGCCTTGAATGGCCAGACACGCTACATAATCGCTTCTGAAATGACCAGTTCTCCTTTCGTTCTTACATTAGCCAATGTGATGGAAAAGAATGTTGCCTAAATTGGTCCATTACCTGTATTAGGATAAAATAACCACTCATACCCTCAATGCTAAAGAAGTATTCCCAATGAGAGTAATAATTCATTCACACAGAGACCGAATACTCTCCTCAGGTAGGCGGTTCGAAAGAATTCAGCTGAAGATTCTCCCGAACTGGGATTTTCTCTGCAGCGGTGATAAGCAATAAAGTATCTCTAATATTGTAAGATATCTAATAAAAATATCGCTCCTAATATAATCAAATAGTTTCGTTTGTTTGACTAACCGAGTTATGTTTCCGTTCTTCCATGGCAAAAGGTTTGCATCTTAACCGTGCCATGTACCAAGAGCTTTTGTTTTTTTTTTGGGGGGGGGGAGATAATTTATGCGGCTCCCACTCAGGAAGTTTTGAACCTATAGTGTATTAGTATCGTGCACGGGATAAAGGTGTTTTTTTTTTTTTTTTTTTTTTTTTTAAATATTAGAGAACAGCATGACCATTTTCCAAGCCTCTCCTATGTCTATAAGCTAGTTTATGGAGCCCACAGATCTTTAATCTATCCTGATAGGGAAGAACATCCCACATACCTGCAACAATCTTTGTAACTCGCCTCTGAATCCTCTCCGCCATTTCTTCATCACCAAGAAATCCAGGTGACCAGATCTGTGCCCAATAGTCCGAATGCGGTCTTATTAATGTCTTATAAAGTGGAACAATAACTTCCTTATCCCTGCTTGGTGTGTTCTTCAACAACCATGTAATTTGATGTGATGTTTTGGCAATCTTTGCAATATGCCCTTTAAACTCAAGTTCTCTGTCCACAATAACTCCCAAGTCCCTTGCCTCGTCAACTTATTGCAGTTCAGTTAATATAGTAAACAGCATGTGATCTCATCCTCCCGAAGTGCATCACCTTACACTTAGCCACATTAAACTGACAGGCATTTACCTTAGTCCATACCGTCAGCCTATTTAACTCATCCCACAAGATATCTACATCATCTGAATTGACTATCGCTCTTCCTAATTTTGCATCATCAGAAAACAAGTGGATATTTCCTTTCAAAGTATTCCAATATCATTGATGCACAAATTAAACAATAGAGGACCAAGCACTGAGCCTTGAGGTACACCACTCATCCACTAGCCATCATCTAATCCAAATCACCAGCTTCAGATCCATACCCATTTGCTCTAATTTATGCAACAGAGTTCCGTGTGGAATCTTGTCGAATGCCTTTGCAAAGTCCAGCAGTATCACTGAGTAAGGAGTTCCTTTTTCCAACTCTTTACTGTTACTTTATTATAGAAAGTAAGCAAGTTATTGAGGCAAGACCTACCTTTCACAAAACCATGTTGCCCCTTATAAAGTATCATATTGCTGTCCACCCAGTCCTGAATTCTAATTTTTACCAATTTCTCCAAAACCTTAACCACCACTCCAAATATATTGATTGGTCTATAATTTGCAACCTCAGTCTTGGAGCCTCCCTTGTGCAGTGGAATTATTTTCCCCTCAATTGGGACTTTACCCGAACTGAGGCTAAAATTAAACAGCCCGGTTAGAGGATGCGCTAATTCTCTTGCACATTCTCGTAACACATGGGCCGATATGCCATCTAACCCAATGGCAGCGTTAGCATTAAGGTTCTGTAATATATTTTGCACCTCTATTTCGTCTATCTCTAGACTCTCATCATCAGTCAATGACACATCTGACACTGCACTATCACAACCAAGATGGTATACTTTTGCAAAATGATCACTAAGCAACTCGACTATTTGATTTGCTTCAGTAATTTCCCTACCATCAGCACTTTTTAAAAGTAATCTTTCCATGGTTATTTTTCCTTTTACTTGCCACATAGCGAAAGAACTCCTTGGGATTTCTTTTGGATTCACAGCCAGCTTTCTCTCATAATTAGCTTTGACTTTCTTACCATACTTTATTTACTTTATTTCAATACTGCTTCGTTTGCATTTTTTTCTTTAATAACGGGGAAATAATTCAATGGAAATGTCTCTCGAATTAAAATTAGTGCTGCGTTTTTTAATTTAAGTCACACACACACACGCCATCTTAAACCATTAAATAAAAAAAACGATTGTCTCATTTTGTGCAGAAAGCGGTTTCATTTCGAACAACTGATGTACAGAATGTGCATCAGTTGTTCGAAATGAAACAAAAGAAGTTGTTTCGGGTTAAAGCGTAAACATCAGCAGAGCGAGCAAATGTAACAGGCGGAATAAAGGGAAAAAAAAGTCTATCGTAAGTTAGTAACTTGCGTGAAAGACCTGCGCTTCTGAAAGGGGAAATTTTATTCTTCATTATAATATCCGAAATGTAGGAGCATCGCACGTTCGTTTCCTGAGAAACCCAGAGCGATCCACAGATGGTTTAAACTTCCACTTTCCCATCGCGGAACTGCAAAAAAGCCCAACCAAACCAACGATCGAAACCCCGTACACGGGGGCATTCATTTCAGGCGCTGCGAGTTCTTCCATTTTCTTCCAGTTAAGGAGTTGTGCTCAGTTTCCTGTCATGAGCTGATTACGTATTTCACCGTTTAGATTGACTCTTCCGGCGATCCCTAACACGACTATAGACTGCACTTCAACCTCGAAAGGTCATCTTTTGAACGACAAATTCCCCAGTTCAGGATGACAGGTGTCTATCAAAATGAGGAAAATTCGATGGTAACCTTTTACATTTGTGTGGTTGATAAAGAATTTAAATGCATATTAGTTCGATAGCGAAATGAGGGGCATTTTATTTAACAGAATGCTATTTTAATACCAATAGTCATACACTATTTTTTTTTCATATTCTGAATAAAGGCTTCAAGGCCATTTTACGCATATGCAGTGTTTTTCAGTTTTTCATTTTTTAAATAACGCAACTATAAAATAAAATGAGTAAAAACGTGAACGATTTTGGGGAAAAAAAAAAGTATCGCCGTCATGTGTTGCAGAAGTCTCAATGACTATGACATATCGCAAAACTTGACTGGAATTTATTATTATTTTAATTTTAACTGGTCTTTCATATTCAGGTGATTGGCTTATTAATATAAAAGAAACCCTTATTTACAACTGTTATTTAAATATTTCTTAAACGCGGTCTGTACTTATTTGTAAAATATTCCACCAAATATACTTTGAACAGTAGTTCAGAGTATATTTGGAGTATTACTCGTACAGTTGTGTGGATTAAAACTGTAATTCACCTAAAATACCTACTGAGGATTAAATAGACAAGCGAATAACAAACAAGAACGCCACACTAACTCACGCGTATTACGCACGAGACACGCGAGTGGTATGTCAGTCTTTCCAAAGAAAGGGATGGAAAAAACGCCATCTAGGAGTCAGTAAAAAAAGTTTCATGCCAACTGCCAGGAGACCGGGAAGGGTTGAGAGATTTCTGTGATTCTAAAAAAAAAAAAAAAATAATCATTGTTTACAGCGAGCAAAAACCATAAGCTCTTCGAATCTCTCCTTTTAACATGGGCTTTTTTTAAAAAAATGTAAGCATTATTTCTTGGGGAAAATCAATAGCTACTCATTTCTTTAAAGAAATGAATGTACAAATAAGCGAACTACGAGGTTACATTAAAATCAGATTCATTTATTTGAAGTTTAAAAAAAAGTTAATTTAGTTTTGATAATCAAAAATTTAACCTAATGAAATAAAAAACTAGAAAAAATCGAAAATCGTAATTAATTTTAATTAAGTGCAGAAATGAACGGAAAAAACTGAAAAGGTTGTTCGAAGCTATTGAAATCATGTAAATGAAATTCCAGAGCAAGGAATGACAATTTCATGATAGCAGCAGAATAAACTCGGAAAGCCATGTGAACCTCAGAAGGCCACGCACAAGACCAACCACAAAGGAAACAAAAGAGGTTAATTTCTTCCGTTATAGATGAATAAAACGATAATTTCTATTTACCATAGAAGAGAAAGCACACTTAAATGTTCATTAATACTGGATAGAAGAAAGGTGTGCATTACTGAAGTCACAGTTTGCGTTCGTCATTAGAATTGCATTTTGACAAACTGGAGGGGGGGGGGGAAGGAGAGAGAGAAACATTGCTTATTCGCCTTCAGAGACTCGCTAGTATGACAGACAATAATTCTAGCGTGCTTGATGAATGGTCGAGCAGAAAATGCCGGAATGATTGCATTGTAGATATTTTCCAGACGTTGTGGCTGCACTGCGAATGTTATTTACGGAACATGTCGTTTCCCGGGAGGTATAAACTAAACAGATAACCGAATGCATTCGCCCGCTCTTAAGTATCCTTTCCTTTTTGAAGCTCTCTCCCATAAAGCGTCAGATTCCTGTAGAGAGGGAATAAAAAGGAGTTATTTCCAAGAAACTAGAAGCATTCGACCCAACTTCCAAGATTTCTTTTTTATTCGAAGAAAACTGCCTAGAATTAAGGATAATCTGAAATAGTTCTATGTGGCCAGAGGGACGGTCAATAGGGTCGGTCTCGGTACTAATACGAGTAGGTAGCACTTTTCAGTCTTCGAGTGCAGTTCGATAAATGCCATTGTTTGCCTTGCGATCTATTGACTGCAGATTCTGCTTGTGTGGTTCGCAGTTTCAGTTTATAGATAATTGAAATATGAATTCTTTAGTAGTCCAAGGAGGTTAAAGACACGTTACGATTCATTTGTATAAAATTTCTTGTAACACACCGTGAAAAGGGTTCCACTCAATGAATATCTGCATTTTGAACTATTTTACTAGCCTATATATATGCTGATGACGCACAATAACACGGTTTATGCATTAATTCGAAACCAGTCCAAAATTATTTTTTTTTTAAGAAAAAGATAGTTAAGAAATTAGACACATTTAGCCATTTTTGCTTTCATCGTGCTATCTTTGGTTGATTAAAAAACGAAAAAACAACCACACAGTCAATGTGGTTGTTTCTAATAAGCAGGTCCAACGTGGCGAATTTAATTAAAACAAAGGACCCGAACGTTGTCTCTATTCATAGACAAACAAGAAGCTCAGCCTAAAGTTTGCTGGCAAGTTAGAAGTACAAAATAGTACAGTACTAGATATACAGAAACACGAATATTCAGGTCTTTATATTTATGAGATAAATATCTAAACGCTTCACGAAGATAGTGAAGCGTATAATCTACAAATACTTGCAGTAAATGACAGTTATGAATATGCAAGCCATTATTGAGCCTATCTACATCGGCATCATATTTAACGTTAAGATGTATTTTTCCTTCTGCATTTTTTTTGAATCTATGAATGTATATTACAATAGTTTTAGATATAACAAATTTTCCTATTCGTCGTACCAATCATACGATAAACAGCAAGTATACAGTTCTGAAATATCTCCTCTAAAAAAATAACTGAAGATGTGAATCACGTGATGTTTGCATTATATTGCAAAGATATTTGGAACTACAGAACCACTTCTATTATTCAGAGCATTGTATATGGACAGTTAGCATGGAATCCGTGTAATTATTATACGTCTTCCTTTTTCTGTCTCGTTTTGCCTTTAGAAATAGGGTAATATCGCCCATCTGGGACAAAATTTACATATCTAATTTAGCTAAAAGGGGAAATGATTCATCTCTTGCTCAAGCGAGCCACGTCTATACTCAACATTGTTCAACTAGTTTCAAAAACTCGATATTTGTGTTATCTGAAAGACTGGTGTATCCTTCACTATAAATACTCCACGCGAACTGTTGATGCTGTTTTTCCCCGGTGTTCCTTAGGTGACAGAGTGGTGGTACACGTCTGTAACAACAACACTGATTTCAGTTTGAGTGCCAGCCAACCTTTAGTTCTGGGCTCGTAGACGTGCGTAACCCCGGTGGAGGTCTAAGTTATTTTAGTCTTCTAATATAAGTGCTCACTCACATGTAAGCCCCGAGAGAAATAATAATGACATTTTAGTTGCGTTCGGTTAAGTCACATTTCTCTGTCTTGGCTCCCGTATAACGCATACATTGCCAGCCGATGGGAGACAATGTGAGACTGACTTTTTTTTTTTTTTTAAGTCAAGGTTAACTAAGTATAAGACAACTCCGTGGAAATGAAATAATACAATTTCCGCTTTGATAGAAAACTTGTCATTTTTTGTGACTACATTTTGAATTTTTTGATTAATAATATACGGAAGATGAAACGGAAATTATAAAGACTTAAACTCCCTAGTTAACGAAGCCCTTTTCAGACTAGTACTTCAAATTTGATAACTTCTATAAGTGAAAGCGTCCATTTTAACTTTACTAAGATGGGCCGGTTTTTCAAACTTTGAATATAGAATTTCACGTGAAAATGTATCAACTTAATTATAAATTCACGATATTCGCAATAAGACAATTCACTGCACTCCGTTTCGATGCTGAAAGAATAATATATCTGAAGATTTGTCCATTTCCATCGTTGTTTTCTCAAGGGGGACCCTTCCGCACTATCAGACGCGGCTATTCTTAAGGGATTCGAATCAACGTCTATTGATCCACTCCGCTCATTTTTGAATGAGAAGTGGATTAACGATACAATAATACGATACTCAACCGTAGTCGCAACATCTCTTCAAAGAAGACGTGCACGATATTTCCACGGATTATTTGAATGCTTGGGGGCTTTTTCTCTAGAATGTTTCTTCAACTGACTTCTTTAGAAACAGGAAGCGGTAGGAAAAGAAAAAGAACTCTTCAGCATTTCCAGAAAGTTCATCGGAAAATTCCTCCTGTTACAAACAAAGTTATGCGAAGCACTTCTTTCTTCTTATCAACCCAGTACGCCATTACATGTTACTATTATTATAACAACACTTAGGTACTGGGGGAAAGAAGTGAAGAAAAGAGGATATCAATCTGTCTTTGATAATTTGTTTCGTTTTTGGTTACTTGAATGGATTTAGGCAAGAACGAAGTTTTTCTGAAGATTCTGCATTTCTTATCTGCCTATCGCACGTTGTTAATAGCTTATTTTTTTGCTCGCGAGTTCCCTACGGTGAAAAGAAAATCGATCTTTATAACCAAATTATTTGTAAATGTAATTTGTTTATCTCCTTCTGTTCTTCGATTGGTTTGCATGATAAAAATTTTGCCATTACAAAATATTTTAAAACACTAAATATTTATTTATATTTAATTATATTCAATAATTGTTAACATGAAAGAGTTAATTTTTGTATTTCACTGCGTAGCTAACAATTTACTATATTATCTATGGTAAATTGCAACTACTGATGTTATGGATGTATCTCTCGACAAAGGATACTCCACAATGGGGTTAGAATATTTTTAATTTCCCATACCTACAACATGGGATCAGTTCTTTCGAAACATCTGAAAATGTGATTTTTCTTTTTTTTTTTAATTTGGCGAATTTTTTCATATTAAATGTTCTGAGCATAGTAGAAAATGTAAGGGGGGAGAGGCAGAAACACCCCGGAAAATTGGGCTACCAGCCCTGTTTTAAGAACACACACACACACACACACACACACACACACACACATATATATATATGCATTAATATACAAAACTGCTTAAAACCAGAATCAAAAATGATCGACTCGAAACGCACTGAAAATAACATCTGCGCACTCTTGCTGTATGAACGTGCAATCAGATTCTGCGAAGGTTGTGAACCTTTCGCATGATATTAGTACTGTGGGTGGGCTGAGAGTTCAATAATCTGGAAACGCTCTTTTAAAGGTTAAGCAATGATCTGTTTTAGGCCAGATAACTCCAGTAATTGCGGTCTTACACGAGGAATGGAAATTCGTCTCCCCTCTAAAAGCATTCACAAACGCGGTTGAGATCAGTACCGAACCAAGATAATTTCGCGCCCCGGGCGGACTCCGTGTGTGATGCCCTAAGTTTTTTTTTTTTTTTAATTATTAATAATTTCATAACTTCATTATTTCTACTCATCGTTTTTACACTCAGATATATTACATAAAAATAAAAATGATTACAAACAAAAATTGATTTTACACCCTAATTTTTAATTTAGATGTTATTTTTTTTTTCTTGATTTTAAATCTGCGAAAGCTTTTATTCTTTCACTGATTTCTGCTTTCTTAGCAGCAGCATTTTCAATAGATAACAAGGCTAAAGAATTTAATCTCGCACTCCCCATTGCCGATCGCAAATATGTTTTGAGAAGTTTTAATTTGCTCAAAAACTTCTTTCAGCTGTTGCTACCTTTAGAGGAATTGTCAGCAAAATTCTCAATGCGACCCACGTATTTAGAATTATATTCTGCAAATTACTTACAATTTTTAAAAGCAAAGTTTCTTTCAAAGCAAAGTCATTTTTGAATTTGAAATTTACGAATCATTATTTTCATTATTTTTGGAAGGAGCGCACAGACTAAGGCTTTAGTTTTGATGCCCGTTACGTCTGGCTCTCCGAGTGGATTCCTGGTCAGCTCGCCCCTTAATCTGGCACTATTTGAGATAACAATACACAGTTCGTTGATATCAACGAGTTTAAATGTTTATTGGTCGAACCTGGTTAGTTGTTATCTGTATTTTGTTTAAAAAGTCAGAATGTGGCTTGTTTATTATGAATATTGCTTATCAAAAGAAGAGAAAAATAATGCTATCTTCATATTGATAGGTTCTATTCAATGTTTCTATTCAATTTATAAGTTTTCATTAACACCTGATCCACCTTACCATCAACATTGTCTCTGCAGCTATGCTCTAACCACTCCAATCCTTCTCCACTTCCATTATTTATCCACAATATTATTGTGCAATTATCGTGTGAAAAGAATAGAAATATTCAAGGCTGAGTCTAATATAAGAACCACGCTGCCCAATGCATTCATATTAGATTCGAACTACCAGTTCGAATCTAATATGAATCTTCGTTCGAACTGGCAGTTGGTAGACGAAGGAAATGGCTTGAGTGTCGGATGGGAAGACATAAAATGTCCATTTCAAGCTTTTAGTAGTTGTTCAAAATCCCATTTTGTAATCTGAAACTAAATGTATTAAGGATGAGGGTCAGACAAATGAAAATAAAATGATTAAAATATCAACGGACAAGACTGAAGAAACCAACAATTTTAAATAATTAAGATAAAAACTGGATAAATAAAGCAGTTAAATCCGATATTAGCATAATAATGCAATTTTAAATATTGTTTGAAGATGATAAACACTAAGTAACGTGCCAGGTTTAGGAAAGTGGTATTTAATAATAAATGAAGAACTTACTGCAAAATTAACATAATAAGCCAATGAGATTGTTCTAGCATGCATGCGCTGCTGCTGTTAATGAAAATTTAAACAGAAGCGAATGTTATCATTTACTGTACATCTTCCACCTGCAGTTGATATTTCCATACTGATGTAGAAATTTTCTGCTACTGCAGTTCTATTCGCACAAATCCCGCATGGTATGTTGAACCAACATTTGTTCAGGAAGTCGTATGCATGCGCTGTAGCTCCCAAATGAATTAATATGATGAAAGTATGAAGAGCATAATTAGTAAAATTAAAAAAGAAAGGCCGTAACACAGGAGTTACATCGGTTTTAGGAAAAAGTTATGTACTCATGGCAGATCGTAAATTACGGTTTAAATATGTTTACTGTATCAGTTATTGTCAGCATGAAATAGACATTTTGGTTTAAAAATAAGTTGCTAATTAATCTATGGAATTCCAAATTATTCGATCTGTGTAGATTAGTATACCAAATAATTATAGGTTCCACGGTATATTTGACTTTATTTTTTATTCTATGAACTACGTATTGTTTCGACTAAAATCATATTGACTCGAAAGGACTGCAAGACTTCCGGGTTCTGTTCATGTTTTTCTTATGTGCGCTAAGAGATACGAGGGTGAGTTAACTATTATGAAAAACACCTCATATATAGCATTGATTTAAACAAATTAAAATTTAAGGTTCAATGAAAAGGAGTTCTTGTTTGTTACGCAGTTACATTTAATGATCATTCAAACAGATTAGTGCAGAAACGGAGTGATGTAGGTATACACACAACTGCGTTCATCTCTCTCTCCGCGCCCGGGGGAATATATAAGCTTGCGCTTGAAAACTTAGAAGAGAAAATTATTCCTTCATTTTGTACACATCCGCACGTTAGATCTAACTGGGGACACACGAGCACAAAGCAAGCTTCGTTAAAATATCCGGGATTTCTTGATTAAAAAAAAAAAGAGATCTTTGTTTAAACTACCAAGGCTTCTTTTAAACCATCTCCAAACCAAACAAAATAATCTTTAATTTTCATGCGTGGGATCGAAAAATTATCTAGATGAAGGATTTCATTTGCTGAGAATAAAGATATACACAGGTCCAAGTTTAGCATTTCCGAGATGCAGTTTCTTTCTTTTTGTTTTCTCTATGCCCCAAGAGTGCAAAAGTAAGAGCTAAACCAACGCAAACAGCTAATGTGTTACACTCCGTTCGTAAAACACGAGCGTGTGCAATGACTTCTGTTTCCCTTTGGCATTACGAAAGAAACGGATCATCGAGCACAATAATAACGATTAGTCAATATTATTGTAACGCGAGCAGTTGGTATTTGCAGCGCCGTAATTACTTTTCCCGAGTCTGACATTGTTTGGGGCCCTTAAATTAGCCTTAATTTTTCGGGATCCGCAAACTAGAGCCTCATGTGCCTGCGCATAAGTACGGTCCTGGGTATTTGTATCTTACTATTAAGAGCTAAACGTTTATATTCGACTTAAGAAGTAATTATTTGAGCCCTACAAAATAAGCTCCGGTCAAACTCGCCAATAAGTACTTGATTAAAATAAGAGATATGCATCAGAGAATAACTTCCTTGAGATCCAAGTTTTAGTTCGATTTTGATTCGATTCCGGGATAATTTTTTACGGATAATCTGAAATTGCTTAAATATTTGAAGCTCTCGTCTTTATTTTTTTATGAACTCAGCACTGCCCACTCATACATTTAGTTATAGATTAGCCAAAATTCCCGTAAAAATATTAGTGGAATATTCTGTAATATAATACAGAATATTGACTATTCTACTTATTTATTCTAATAAAAACACTAAAGAAAGTAGATCAAATAACAGATACGAGAGGTGAGGGTATAGCTGAAAAGTTCTGATAAATATCTAGAACAAAAAGGATATTAAAGAAACTAATGTAACCAGAATCACATATCTCAAAACTCTTTAACCCCATGTTTCATCAAATTGTAATACTTTGTTCTTTTAGGATATATAAGAAAGCATGTCAGAAGTTTTCAAGAAATTCGAAGACGCACACTTGCAGCAGGAAAGGTCTCAACTGAGATTCATCAAACTCTACGTGAGACTTTCGAGGACTGTGCCCCAGCATATCCAAGTTGAAAACTGGGCATCCTGAGATAACATATGCCCTCCCCCCCCCCCCAGGTCAGGAAGTCCCTCCACAGCGAACACACCTGAAAACATCGATGCAGTGCCTGCCATGATGCTTGATGATAGACGAATACCAGCCCAAAGAACTCTGCAAAGACACTGGGGATATCCAGGGAACAGGAAATGGGGTCATTATCCACCGCCGTTTGCGCATGCAGAGCTCTCAGCGAAGTGGGTTCCCAAATGTTTGAATGCCGACCAAAAGAGAGAACGTGTGTTGTCATAAGGGATTTGGGGTCATTTTGAGAAATCAGGTGCAAATCTTTTTGACTCGTATCGTCACTGTCGATGAAACGCGACTTCATCACTATGCCCCAGAGACCAAACAACACTCAGTGGAGTGGAGACACAAAAAGTTCTCCGGGGCCAAAGAAATTCCGAACTCAAAAGTCAGCAGGGAAGATTCTTGCCATGTCTTTTAGGATATGGATTGTGTAATCCTTACCAAGTACTTCAAAAAAGGCAAAACTGTTACAACAGCAGTTTATTCAACAGCTCTGAAGGACGCCGCGGGAAACTGAGCAGAGGAATGTTGCTTCTGCAGGACAATACACCTACTCAAGAAATCCAACAGACAATAATACACAACTTGGGCTTTCAATGTCTACCTCACCCACCCTATTCACCAGACCTGGCACCGTGTGACTATTTCCAAATTTAAAGAAACAAAATTTACCACAAATGATAGTCGCATCTGTATCGTTTGCGGTAAATGATACAGATATGATATGGTTTGGGCAACAAGGGAAAGACATTTTCTCAGAAGATTGCAAACAATGCAACAGCATTTAACAAGCGTATAACACACTTCGTGGGAAATATGTAGAATGATATGTAAGTGACGTGGTTCTACCTCAAATTCCTACACAGTGATTATCACCTTCTCACCACACTCTTGTATATGCGTGCTGGACGCCTATGCACGTGTTACAATCTCGTGATAATTCATTGCACGTCTCAAGTTCGCCGATTCTCAACGAAATTGCTCGTAACAGAAGTAAATTAATGAATAAATAACGCTAAGATTATTTACGTTCTGTACAATATTAATTACACAAAATTTTGCATCATCTGGTAAAAAAAGAACCCATTTTAGACTAACACCACTGTTCACATTTACCCTCAACTCTTTGGGGTCTATTTTTTGTGTCATTAGTGCAACCATTCTATGAATTCGCTCTCTGTGTGCATATAAAGATTTACACTGAATTTGATTGCTCATAAAGAGACCAACCATACCCCAAAGTGTATTTTTTTCTTCACAAATATTCTAAAAATAAAACTACAGAAATTAAGGAGAAAAACTGCATGTCTTTAAGGTCTACAGTTGTATCTTCGTATCTAATCTAAGATCTTCGGTCTGATGCTCCTCCAGATGGGCTATTTCAATGGCATCATTACGAGCGGTATTTATAACTAAAACGCACCGCGATTTTTAAAATTCTCTTGTAGACGATACGACCTATTCGAGAGTTGTGAATTGGATGTAGCGAGTTCCAAAAAAAATCCAACGGTGTCGGGTCTGTGTAGGAATACATTTTACTCAGATTCATAGATTAATATTACTTGTACAAATAATAAATTTAGTTTGATCCTTTATCCAAGTGTAAGCCAAAAAAGTTTGCGCCTGAAGTATCTTCAGGACTGAGGCAACTCGTGGTAAAGGTGGACCAAGCTCTCATCACTCCTTGTCTCAGTATCTCCCATAATGCAAAGCAAATCTCCTTGCGGAGATGTATACTTCTATGCATTAGGGGAAGGGTCACCACCCAGACCGATTTCGACCTATATTGAGGTCTCGTCAGTGGGAGCTAGACCCAGAAGTGGTGATACTAAGGCAGAAGCAATGGAGATGTCGTATTTACGTATACGATTTGCCAAAAGGTGTACCACCTTATTATTAAATTACTCTGGATTTAGAGAAAGATGTTGGAAGTATTTTTCCACTTGGTTAGGGTATAATAAATTTAGTTTAATCGTTTATCCAAGTGTGAGTAAACTTTGTTTACACTTGGATGGGTAGTGGCCCTTCCCTTAATGGATAGCATTATACATGTTCGCAAGAAGATGTGCTTTGCATCATGGGAAATACTAAGACAAGGAGTGACGAGAGCTTGGTCCACTTTTACCACGCGTTGCCTCAGTCCTGAAGATACTTCGTGCGCAAACTTCGTTTGCTTACACTTGGATAAAGGATTAAACTAAATTTATTACAGTCTAACCAAGTAGGAAAAAACGTCTATTATTTGTAAAATTAATTAGCCACTAATGAAACAAGTTGCATTCATTGCAAAGAAAGCGCTGTTTTGTTTTTTGTTTTTTTTATTTTGATTTTGCGACTACTGATTTATTTCATTTTAAGAAGATTATTTTCTATGTAGACTTCTTCTATGTTTGATTTGGATAAATATTTACCTTTTACAGAAGAAAAACACAAAGTTCGTTTCATTCCTGGCCAGCCTATTCATGTCACTTGAGCTCAACTCTCAAAAGAAGTGTCTTTGGATTTACACTACGAAGACTGAACTTATATGAAAAAACTTTTTTTCTCATAAGACTGTTCAAAGTCATTTCTGATTAATTTCAAATAGTTATTGCCATTTATCAAACGTCAAGTCCCATTACTCCACCTCTTAATGTGTTAGGTTAAGTGGTGCATCAAAGCCAAATAACTGGCTTCATATGAAGTATTTCCTGACGGAAGAGTTAATCCTAACTGCACAGGATGCTGGTTAGTTGAGTATATTCTCAGATCGATTCATCGGTTTTGAGGATGAATCTAGGTATGATTTAGATTCATTTCAGGGTGAAAAAACCCTGACACTCCCATATTAGATCAGCTAACTAACATTCAGTTGACAAAACCCTTAACAAAGGCTGTTGACCACAAGAAGAGAGTCGAAGCAAGATCTTTCCCAACCAAAAAACATGTTCAATACCGACTGAGCCACGAAAGTTTCTCTCTCTCTCTCTCCATCTATAAATTCCATCCATTTATATAAATTCCATCCATTTATGAGAAAAACAGCGAGCAGCAAGAAGGAAGATAACGGAAAGTTTACAGCACGAAAAAAGGGGTTTACAGCTTGGAAAATATAATTTAACTCAAATGATAAAATTTCTCCCAAAGGAGGAGTTGAGAATTCTTTTTCGATCATGTGCGAAAGTAATCTGCCATAACAAGTCTCGGGTAGAATTAAGCAATAACCGCGTTGTTGTTTGTACGAACTTGGTGTTACTTCCACTCTGCAATTAGCATTCATCGCAGCTGTCATTTACCTCACATCATGGAAGTAAGTGTACATTCAGCATCTCAAAAGTGACAAAACTCTGCCACGAAGCCATCATCTCATTGCTCACTTCCGGTTCCATACCCCCCTCCCCTCCTGAAGTAATAACGAAGGTTATTACATCTTTCCTTCACTACTGGGAAACCTGTCAGTTAGCCAGTGTGATTCTGCTTTGTTCATAACGGATCTCCTTGTCTTCACACAACTCTGGAATGTCTGGAGAACGGAGGTTCAATTGCTCTTGAGTGGGGGTTGCTGAAAATGCCATCCTACGATTGCCATCTATTCTCCGCAATTGGGTGACCAGTTTTCTTTGCCGTTCATTATTTGTCATGGACAGCCCTCCCCCTTCAGATTTCATTTCTCCAATGCATAAATATCTTCTCTCATTCACTAACAAACCTTGGCCGTTTTACTGATGACAGTACATTTCTCCATTCTTTTTCTTAATTTAACAAAACTTTAGTATTCAAATACTCGACAATTCAATATATTCCATAAGAAATATCTGAACATTGATCGTGCCATTCTTCAGTAGGTGAGGACAAGCTATTATCAAAGAATGCCTTTGATAATAATCAAGTCTCCAGTCAGAATAAGACGAGATCGCTCCCTTTTTGATCTAATCTATACTGACATCATCCATTACTTCCGAAATCTTAATCTATACCCCTTTTCTGCTTAGTAATTTCTTACTTGTACTGCTAAACCTATCCCATTCCTAAATTCGGCCTATCTTGGAATATTGTTTTCAAATTTGATGTTTACCAAAACCTTCCTAAAATTCTTGAAGTGAGAGAATAATTGATTAATGATCTCACTCCAGCTACTGTCTTATAGATGGCATCAATCGTCTTAAGTTATCTTCTACGGTTACTACCCTGAGAAGTTCCACTGAAATAACATCCAAATACGATTAGCTGCTGCTGATCGTATTTTTATAGGTCAACGAACAGTTTTTCTTCCTCTTCTTTCATTCCTTCTACATGTTATCCGGAAGAACAGCAGTTACCTAAGTTTTTCCCCAAGGCTACAACCTCCAGTTATTCAGAAACAGCATGAGTAGGTTCCTTCGGTTCTTTATGCTCGTTCACACGTGCCGCTATTGTGCGGCAACTTTGGCTTGCGATTGATAAACTAGCAATTCTAACACTACTAAATCTTTAGAATGTCTCATTTTGCAGTTTGAACTTTTTCCCAAGTTATAAAATCCCAATGCACGTTATAAAAATACAGTTGTGTGATTTATTTTTTTCTTTTTACAATAAAATAAATATTTCATTGTAAAAATAGAGGAAACAGAAACGGGGATAACGTCTTAAATGCGTCACAACTTAACGAGTCTTTTTTTTTTTTGCCAATGCCAGAAGATGAGTTTCAATAAATGCTGAGTCTGCTAGTCTAATCAGCGAAACTCAAGGCAGAGGAAGATCAGAGAGAGAGACGTAAAATAGCAACTAACAAAACAATAAAAATAAACTTAACCAAATATTATATTTCCAGCACAAACACTGGAAATGAGCGTCACAGTGACACGTGCAGTGTGTTCAAAGCCAAACAACACTTTGGAATTCGAAAAAGACGTCAAGAGTTATTCACACTGATTAGTTGCTAAACTGGTCAGGAATTCTGCCGTTGTTCAGATTTTCTAGCGCACTGCTTACAAACGGAAGTTATCGCGAGACATAAACAATCCCACATATAGAAAGTAAAAGAGGTGCCCGTCTGAGTTGTAAACACAAGAGTAATATTTAGTTTTTGGCACGTTGTCATTTTAGCTGTTGAATCTAGATTTCCTATATTGTAAATAGCTGCGATGTCTTTTTCTGAACTGTCTATTTAAGTATTTCATTGAGACATTTTTTACCGAGAATCAATTTAGAAGTGTCTCAGCAACTTAATATTTGAACAGGATGATGAGCTCCTCTAGAACTGAAGGAAGCGCCCAGTAATTCTTTCATATTATCCAATTTGTCCTATAATTGAAGTTCATTTTAAGGAGAGAATAATCTCCAGTTTGATGAACTATAAATTTCCTTGCAAGCTCAATGTCAGTATTACTTCAATATGCACCTTCTCCGGAGGGTTTTTAATATTGAACATCAAGTAAGTATTTGTGGGGTCGGTGCAAAGTAATCTTGGATATATTTCATCCGTTATCTATACGGATCGACGTAATATAGTAAATCTTATTATGCGACGGATTTCTGGATGAATCAATTTGCAATCACAACTGGTAGTAATGTAAATAAAGATAATAAGAACAGCTAAATTCTGAATACGAGACGTGTGTAATCTTTTTTTATATTATAGTGTATACTTTTTTATTTTTAGTTCGCAGTTGTATTGTCAACCCAATACTTTTAATTTATTTCTATCCAGTTAATTCATTAGGGATTTCTTTTCCTAACAGCTGCTTCTCTTGACTACCGGTTTTCATTTCGGCCTCCCTCTCTTAGCCGAGATTTTTTTATACCATTTCTCCGTTCTCCAGTGACGTCATTTCGAGAGCTTTTTTTTGTTCTTAGTCTTGAAAGGCTTTTCCCCCTAAAGCTATTCCCTGATGCCTCTCATATCTTAAAACTGTCAATTTGCAAGTGAAGATGGGGTGGGAGTACACTAAGCAGAATCTTTGAAGGCTTCCATTTCTTGAATCCAATTGTAAAACTTCCCTGTCGCTCACAGAAGATGTGTGTTTTCTTTTGAGCTGAGAGTATCTTTTCTTCAAAGGCACTATTTGGCTACATCTTGTAAAGAAGTATACAATTGAGTAGAGAAGGCATCTATCATCTCAGACATTTTTATTCTTTCTTTTTTTTTTTTTTTTGACATCACTCAACTGTTAATTTCCGTTCAATTTGAAATGATTTCCGCTTTTTTTCCACTGATAAATTTTCCTTGATCAGTGGGCGATGAAAGATACCCTGTCTATCGAAACTGTTATTATAAAACATAATGGGATTTCGGTTTTCTAATATTACGTTCCTATGAAAAAGAAAAAATGTTCATAGAATTTTCATGTAGCATTTTTTTACTCAAATTCAAAAACATTTATCACACATACACAAAAGATATCCATAATAAGCGGGAATCCAATTTAAGCCGTAAAAAATTCCAAGAAGTATGTGTATATATATATATAGGACGGATTATAAAACGCGTTTGATTCTGTGCCTCATAGTGGGATTTTAAAATGCACAAATTATTCGGGTATTAGCCAAAACTTACAAAAATTCTTGAAAGCCAGCATGAAAAATTGGAAATCAATGTTGATCCTGAATAGAGAAGAAATTGGGGAGGTAAACATAAAAAGGGGTATTTTTCAAGGAGATTCGTTATCTCCTTTATTGTTTATCTTGTCATTGATCCCCTTAACTAGAGTTTTAAATAAAACTGCTCATGGTTACCCCGCTCATGGTTTGCCCCGCAAAAAAAGTGCAAAAGATATCTCCCCTTTTATACATGGACGATCTGAAGCTGTACGTAAAATCAAAGAATGAACTTGAATCGTTGCTTAATACTGTGCACATGTTCAGTCAAGATATATTAATGGATTTCGGATTAGACAAATGTGCAATTGCTGGAATAACAAGAGGAAAGTTTGAAGACCTGAATGAAATCGAGCTGCTCAATGGCGAATAAATCAAGGAAATAAAATTCGAAGGTGGCTACAAATATTTGGGAATTTTAGAAGCATCAGAAATTCTGCACAATAAAATCAATAGGCGATTAAGAAAATTCCTCGAGTCTTAGGAGTTTTAAAAGCAATTAACACCTGGGCCATATCTGTTCTGAGATATTCAGCAAGTGTTATTGAATGAACCCAGCTAGAGTTGGAGAATTTGACTGAAATACTCGAAAATTAACGACCATTCACCATGCCTTTAATTTTCGCAGTGACATTGATAGACTACCTATCACGCAAAAAAGGAGGCAGAGGATTACTACAAGTAAAGCAAACTGTTGAAGAAAAACGAAATCTGAATGATTTGTCTACAGCAAACAACGGAAAAATTTCTAACTGAGGTCAGGAAATAGGGTTTATTTAAACCCGTGGAGACAAAATTGGAGTACAAGACCAACCAAGTAAAAGTGAGAACCGAAAGATGGAAAAATAAGGCATTGCATGGAAACTATCTTCGCAGTATAGAGGAAAGCGCTAACAGCAACTTTGGAGCACTAAAATGGAGCACTAAAGAAAGAAACAGAGTCGGTAATTTTTGCAGCACAAGAACAGGCTATTAAAACCAATGTTATGAAGGTAAAAAATACAAAACATTCAAGAAGATAGTAAATGCAGATTGTGCAAAGAGAATTAAGAAACGGTAGACCACATTATAAGTGGGTGCAGCAAAATCGCACAAACTGAGTGCCGTAAAAGGCACGATAATGTGGCGCAGATAATTCACTGGCATTTACGTAAAAAGTAAGGGTTTAAAGTATCTAAAGACTATTGGAAACATAAAGCTGACCAAAAGGTGATGGAGAATGAAAAAAACTAAAATACTCTGGGATTTCAAAATCCAGACTGACAAAAGCTTGGAATATAATACACCCGACATAACAGTGGTTGAAAAAGGTGAAAACAAGAGGGTTCAGTTTATTGAAATATCAGTACCAGGAGATAGCCGAATTGGCAAAAAAAAAAAAGTATCGGGAATTGCAAATCGAAGTTGAACGAATTTAGCAAAAGAAAACGAAAGTGTTGTTCCCATAATAATAGGTGCTTTAGGCGCAATCCCTAAACACTAAAAAAAAACATCTAGAAGCACTCTTTTTTAGCACTTTCCATTCGAGAAACAAAAATAGTTCACAAGAAATGTATGACAGTCGTATATTAATCTTCCTTTTATGTACAATTTAGAAATGTTTGGAAACAAAACTGCAGGTACTATAATTTCATAGCGTTGATAGCATTACCTTATATTGGGCTGACCGTTTGTTTCAATATGTTAACTACAGAGCTGAAAGAAGCAAACAGAGCCACTAAAGACTGTCAAGCTTAGTAAATCAGATGAAAACTTATGTTTAAAAGTATGTGTCGGGAAACTATTTCTATGGGTTTCAAGGCACCTAAGAAGATGTTACACACTTCGATCGATCCAAGTCGACCAGCAGAGCATACGGACATGCTAAATATCGAGACAAAGATCGGACAACTATTTCTCACGATTAAAAGAGGCAAACAATCCCCCCTCCCTCAAAATCGAGCATTTTACTTATAAAATTTCAGGTGATTTGGAGAATTCGGTGATTTCGGCAAAGCTCTTTCGAAGGATGTTCACTTATTATCAGAAGGCAAACACCTTGAAGAAATTTGGGAACTTCTCAAAGGAGCAAAAGTTGAATCTTGGTTTTCTACGACAGTGCTTCCCAAACTGTGGGCTGCGGCCCCACTGGGAGCCGTAGGTTTTGTTGAGGGACCGTGAAATAATGAAAACAAATTTAAAATCTTTTAAGACTAAGTAGATTTTTTAATCTTAAAAGAAATGTATTTAATTTTTATTATTTATTATTTCTTTTGTTATTTTTTTAACGGAAAAAATCGCACATTGGTACGGGTTCTCAAATTTTGCTTCCTGCGCATTTCGGGCTTAATGAATATTAGTAAATATGCTTATTCATATAAGTTTCATTTCAAAGCAGAAATCTAAGAATTGCAGTTTCAAATATTTCACCTGATATTGACTTTTTGTGTAGCAGTATTGAAACACATCCATCACATTAAATTGTTATTAAACTTCTTTTATGTTTTTAATTCTTTCTTTGTTTATTACTAATTGTTTTACGTTTCATGTGCTTGTATTGCAAATGTACAATAACAATATATCTATCCATATAAAAATATGAGATAATATGCAATGTCAAATGTGTATGCCAAATGTGTATGTAAAATGCTAAAAATGTAATATTTGCATTTGATTTTTGCAATATTCGCTGTGTATGTTTTGTATTGAATATAAATACAATAAATATTATATGTCTATATTACGATTTTTTTTCGAGGGGGCCTAATATGTACAATCAGTTTCCTAATATGTACCCCTCAAGGGGTATAATAGGCCACTGACACTACTACTTGAGTTAACATTACTATTACTCTTAACAATTTTCCTCCAAATTAGTCTGTTTCTCAGTACTCCAATATTGTCATTACTAATATTTCGGTCTTCCAAAGCACTTCTGATTAAATCAATCTACCTGAATCCTGGTGTAATTCTGTGTCTTTTTTCCTATCGTCAATCACGTGTTTTGCTAACCTTTCATCTCCCATTTCGATCAAGGGTAAGTGTGTGAAACATCTACATACCCGGATGTATTACTACTCCGTTTGCTATAAAAGGCTCGTGTGTGAGGATTTTACAATTAATTTAAATATTTTCACTTCTTTTCCCTCATTTAAACCACTTACTAGAAGTAGAACAGCTCAATGTTGAAACTAACATCCCATCTTGAATGCAATAATTTTTTTTTTCTTAAACAAAACTTAATTGAAGTGTACATGAAATAAAGAACCAATGCATTAAATTTATTAAAAGAACCAATGTAGTAATTAATAGTAAAGTGAAAATAGTTTCCTTTAGCGAACCATTTCATTGGTAATGAAACTTCAAGAACTTTTCTGAAGTTGTGCAGAAAAACGCAGAAGACAGAACGGAGAACTGAAAATAATCTCACGTCAATAATATTTTGCAGAAAGATCTTTTTCCTTGCATTTTCATCTTAACAGCATCGAAAGCCAAAAAAAAAAAAAAACAGAAGTAATTTTTCGACGAAATGGAATGGGGCAAACAGACAGCATAATTATCCTTCCTCCTCCCTGGCACACGTGTTTTCCATATGTAGCCTTTTTCCATTCGTCCATGCAGAGCTTTTAACCATCACGCACTCTACCGACAACTGAAAGCTCGATAGAATCATTATGCTCACACGTGCGTCGTTTGCGTTATTGCAATTCGCAGGGGGTTCTAGACCGACCAAAGATAAGAAGTCATCAGTAGAGCATTCCGATATGTATAGAACCAAGCCATTTTTATTTTGCCAACCTAAATGGGTTTTACGTGGAAGAGTAATAATTCATTATTTAAGGGGAGACGAAACGCTGCTTCGTTTCACAACGGAGAGAACGCGCGTCTAAGACAATCGAAAAAATTTTGATAGTATCCAAGTAACAGTATTTAGATAAAATGCGTGGTCTCCTTCAGGTCAAGGTTAAACATTCAGGGAATTCAGTAACAAAATCGCAATGCTTGCACTGATAATAAAATTGATGTAAAGACAAAAGAAGAAATGTATACGTACGTAACGTGAAAAACTGGTGAAGTAATGGCTTATGCAGAAAGAAATTGGACATCTAAATCGGGTGAAAACCATCAAAACGTAGCACGCCACCTAAATTAGGTGGTTTATAAATTGGGAGGAAGAGAAAGACAAAACGACGACGGAATGAAATCGCAACAGGCCACTTGGCCTAAATCCATTAAAGGTAAAAAGATATTTAAAGAACAAGAGCTAATGTCGTAGCTAATATTTTATCATTCCGGACTTAAATGACAACGAAGATTAGTATTCCCAAATCGCCTTTCAAAGTACAACAAATAAAGAGACCACAATAAAGAGTCAAAAGGCTTTTTTTCGGCGACGTAAATTATTTAATTAAGGGGATAATAAATCCCTCATTATTTCAAAGCCGAATAAGAAACTCGAAGATCGAAATCTAAGAGTTTCATGCAGAAGAACGTTCGGCAAGTCCAAGCGTAAGTCAACGCCTGGTGGTACAATACTAGGGCAACTCGGAGCAAAGGTGGAGCAAGCTTCGATCACTCTCCTTAATATTTTCTCATAATGTAAAACGCAGCTCCTAGGAGATGCATTACTGTTTTACATTATAAGAGAAAGTCACTACCCAGACCGGTTTCGGCCTTTATAACGAGGGATTTATTATCCCCTTAATTAAATAAAGAGACTGACTGGTTCTGAGATGCGCACATATCAACAGAAGAATAATTATAACAAGTCTCTCATTTAGCTTATTTCTTAACTTCTGCTATTCGTTTTGTGCCTGCCAAGTAACTTTATTAGCTAGCAGTATTGCACAAATGCTTTATTATTATTTCATTTATTGATTTAACTCAAATGATTTCTTAAATATCGAAGGTTGAATGAGAAGTCCTTAGAAGAAAACTTCGGCTGAAGTGCATACGCAGTTTTCTTCTAGAAACTATCCATTATTCTTTTATCCTTAAACGCATACAAACTAGCCGAAGAAAACACTCAAATTAACAGACATGATATTTGTAATAAGCACGAGGTTGGAAACAAAATATTTTGAATGAAGTCTTGCATAACCATTTGTAAACACACAAGCTATAACGAAATTTCAGTTTTACCTTCCTTGATAAGAAGGGTTTCTATTATGCTCACACTAGCAGACTCACAAATAAGTGCTCAACTCATTTCTGTTACCATTGGTAAGAAGAGGTAATCCCAACACACTTAGCTGCCCCATCACGATACCAATGCTCTCTCTTAACTCGACTTTTATGGGAGCACTTTGAAGAGGAGTAGCGACTCCTACAGCGATATAAACCTTAATAAAATTTGCGAACCTTCAGCGTGATGCGTGCGTTGTGCTGTCTGTTACTGTGAAATAAGCGGTCGTAATGTCGTTTTGGCTTTTGTCTAATCTTCAGGTTTCCTAGGCGACCTTCTCTTAGAAGGATGTTTACGTGTTTTCTTTCACTGGGAAACTATCAATGCTGGTAATGTTCCATGTGGAAATAAGAGCTTACAGAATCCATCTTAAGAATGGAAGGAGATTTGTCCTTCCTATAGAAAAACAAAAAGGAATTATAAAGCGAAATGGACTGTTGCTAATCCACAACTGCAGATTAATGCTTTTTTTTCCCCCGGTATTTCTTATAAAGTAGCATATGGTACTGGACATAAAAGATACTGTAAAGTGGGTCCAGTAATTGAAACTAATCTAACAATCCCACCTATGCAAGTGTACACTTGATTACAAGACCCTGGTGAGCCAAAATCAAACTCGCCTCTGAAACTTAATCATTTGCTTTGAAAAAGCCTAAAAAGACGTTAGTTGACGGGAGATCTACAGGACTAACCACATGTTGATGGATAGAGGGTTAATTGGAATTAATGACTGCTTCAAAGTCGCCATATGGACAAGTTTAAGTCTCCTCTTGGGAGCAAGGAGGAGCTGAAGTTGTTAAGCCATGAAGCCTCGGTTACCAGCGCATGTCATTAATTTCACGTATTGTTTACTACGCAAATATAATCACCATAACATTGGTAGTAAATATTTTCGTTGCGCCTCGGGAACAAACGTGGGACAAATTTTGTTTTCTTTCAGTCCAAGTCATGAAACTTGGAGTTAAAACGTTTTAACCTAGTAAAGGATTTTGGTAGCAGAAGCACTGTTATTTTTTATTGCCTCTGGAGGATGCATTTTAGGAAACAGTTTAAAATAGCTTCAAGCATGGAATATGTTTAACTGTCCTGTCTTACGTCTCGCAGGAACAACTATTTTTATACGAAATTAATTTATTTTAGTTCAGTATGGGGAATGACATTCTATAACAGGAAATTCACGAGTAGTGTTCCCCAGGGATCTGTTTTGTAAAAATTAGAGCAGTTGTTCCAGCCTTGTAAGAGGACCTGATAGACTGAATGGGAAACATAGTGGGGATTTCAGTTTAATGTAGCACATTGTAAGGTTTTAAATTTGTGAAGCAAGGTTGGGATGCAGAGTATAGGATTTGTGCCGAGATCTTAGAGGATGTGGAGGAGATGAAAGATGTGAGGATGATGGATAGGGACTTGAAATTTCGTGGACATTCTGCTAAAATTGTGAGGACAACACAGCGGACGGAAAACACTGACGTATAGAAGTAAGGATGTTAGGATTATTGTAGAAGGCTTCGATCAGGCCGCATATGGATTACTGTGCACACAGATTTGGTCACCAGGTTTTCAAAAGAATGATGAGATGTTGGAGAGAATCCAGAGATGATTGACTATGTTGATTTCTGGTCTCTGGAATGTGGAGTATGAGGACAGATTGAGAGAATGCAAATTGCAGAGCCTAGTGGAGGGAAGGAAGAGGGCGACATGATCGAAACAAAAGTTGATAAGGAGCAGTTATCAGATTAATGTGGATGAGAATTTTCATATAATGTCTGAAGAAGGGGGTGGGGAGTACAAGAGGTTATCCCTGGAAGCTGTATCAAGAGGGTGTGAGTAAAGGAATGAGTAGATTTTTTTGCATGGTGGATGTATGACTGGAATGCATTATCTGAGAGTGTGGCGAGTGCAGGAACCGTGAATGCATTTAAGTCTAGGTATGATGAGCTATGCATGCATGAGTGGGACATTCCGCAATAAGTCTCTTGATTCCATGGAGGTCTGTTGATGATAATAATATCAGAATCTTTAGAAGTCGGTTGTCTGAATCTCACCACCAATATTTCTTGTCATAAACATATCCCAAGTATCAACTTCTCGATATTCAATAAA
The DNA here is from genome assembly GCF_054136105.1 of Typopeltis vanoorti. Taxonomy (NCBI): domain Eukaryota; kingdom Metazoa; phylum Arthropoda; class Arachnida; order Uropygi; family Thelyphonidae; genus Typopeltis; species Typopeltis vanoorti. The sequence goes on from NC_143563.1 coordinate 107,899,927, forward strand.
TCAGACTCATCTGGTCTCAAGCTCCAGATGTTACTTGACCGCTAAGCTAATACAAATCCCCCCACGCAGCAAAGAATATTGTTGTCTCCTTTGGGTGATTGTCCCTAAGAGCTTTCTAAAAATACTTGACTCAGTACAGAAGAGCAATCTGATTGATTAATAACTCATTTCTCATCAGTTCACTCCACTATTTCACACAGACGTTCATTTTCTTCTACTTTACTTTTCTATAAATATTGCCGGGATTCAATGGGGATCGGTGTCCAAATATGTGATCCTCTCAAGCAGAATCACAGCCTCTCATCCCCAGTCCAACTCGCATCTCCATTTGGTGAACCGTGGAACTGAGCAACGAAGTGAAAGATTTGTTCAGGTACAAACGCGAGAAGGTAGGTTTAGGGTAAGGTTTGTAGGTAACAAAGCACTAGCACCACAAAACTAGACTGTAGATGGCTGGTAACCAAACTAGCTGAATTTTCTCTTACTTGCAAGTCCCAAAATATAACAACCCACACTGTCACTGTGGAAAACGAGTTGAACAGGGTAACGGATATGAACAGGACAAGGAAAGGAAAAGAATGAAATTAAGAATGACATCAGTAGTCATCACAAATACCGAGATATAGACAAAACTTCAGGAAAGAAATATCAAATTAACGAAATAACCGAAACGAAGGGGAAGAAAAGGTTCAGGTGAAACAGGTAAATTCTCGCTCCAGTGTTTGATTTCTTAAAAGAAACCAAACACTGGAGCGAAAGAATTTTACAACTAAGGTTACAAACACGTCATTGCTTCTGATTATTATTGTTGTATATCTGGGATATCCAGAGGAAAGAAGAGAAAAAGATAAACGCCTTCTATTCAGATTTACAAAAAATAAAAGATAAACCCGAATAACTATAATGAAAGATTTTTCTTTGCCACAGCAAAGAACATTCTACTTGGTAAAAATATAGGAATAAATTGTAACGTCAGGTGCAATAGAAATGAATACAGACCACATATGATACAAATTATCAGTACTTTTTTTTTCAAGCATAAAGATTGCCATAAACTTACTTTGAAAACATGACCTAGATAGCCGCGTAAATAAAATTTTATCATCTGTTACAAGGAAAATTTAGAATACACTCGAGATGCTTTGAAATTAACCAAATCAAAACAAAAAGATTTCTTGGAATTTTTTTTTTAGGAGTTCGACTGTTGGTTGATAAAATTTTTAAATATTTTATTTGCAGTGGATAAATTAAAAAGTAAAACAAAAGAAAATAATATAATAAAATAGAATGGAATAAAAAAAATAGATTAATAATAAGCGCAAAAAAGAAGCTTCGGATCAAAAAAGAAAACTAAGATAAAAATATTTAAGGAGTAATCCAAAACAAGAGTGAAGCACGTAAACAATTGATAAACACAAAATCGCTGGTAACAGGAATCAATTATAAACACAACAGAGCAATAGCAAAAAACATACAGGAAAAATAGAGAGAAAAATGGAATCACATCATAGCAAAATTGGAAAGAGATCTCAGCAGTGAAGAGACCAAATACATACACAATTCTGAGAAACACAAATAAGGAGGTCAAGAAATATTGAAGTAATCAGAGAAAAGCTAGTCAGACTTCTTCCAAAACTTATAGCAGGTTAGCATTATATCTGATGTTCATTACCAACTATGTAGTCGAATAAACAGCATTACAAGAAGTGCAACAAGCAATGCATCGAAGGCAGTCAGGAAAATCCCCTGGAGAAGATGGAATGAATATAGAACTTATTAAATACGCAGACCCCTATTCATTAATTTTTAAAACTATTTAACAATATCTGGCAGCAAGGACAATGTTGTACGGGAAGAAGTAGGAATAAGGCAATTATCAATCCCGATATATATATATAAGGTTAGGAGTGCAACTATGAAAACTATACAAGAATAAGTCTCTTAAATACTAAGAAACAGAAGGTAAACTTTGTGAAAAACAAAATGGCTTTCAAAAAATTACTAAAAAGTTGAAATGCAAATATCAACAGACAAACAAAAATCAATCCTTTTAAAGGACCACTTCCAATCAGAAGTAAAAATCATCATTTAAGATAAAATTTTAGAACAAATAAACTACTTCAAATACTTCGGATGCGCTATATAATATAGAAAAAAGCTGGCATTGAAATGTTGATCTCAAACATCCTAAATATAACATCAGTAATATTTCACACCTAACCAAGTTCAATAATATGAGTTTATAAAATTTTGGAAGACTTCTACTATAGTGGATTATTGATCATAAATACTGCTGAAGAAAAAAAAACGAATATAAACTGAAGAAATTAAGTATATCTCTTTGTTGTATTTGTAAAGAACTAAAATACACTCGGGAATGATCAAAATTTACGAATACTGAAAGAAATGCATGGAACATCGAAAGGCTGGATAGTCCAAGACTATCCACAAAAAGATGCTCCAATACCACCCCAGATGGAGGACATAGAAATCAGAGATGACCAAAGATAAGACAGAATGAGATCAAAACAAGTCACTGGGCATAAATCCCTGAAAGGTGATGACAAATATTTCATTGATAGTTGTCAATGCGAATTGGCGACGGTCATTCTCTCTTCTCCCTACTGTCCTAAATATTTTAAGAGCCATGGAACAGTAGTGGCATCCTTAATCGTCCAACTCGGAGAATAAATATTTCTTCTTTTTCCTTGGTTTTTGATACCTCATGTCTTACGAATATCCTAAGAAATTCCGTTTTCGGATAATCTACATGCTAATAACATAATTTCAGTTCAAATAAACTGTGATCGAGCAATCACGTTTGAGATCTACACAATGGAAAACAGTCGTTTTATCTGTTGATCTTGAAACCCAAACCATGGTGTAAAACATCCGTTTTGGAGATGATGAAAATGAAGCTGGAATGGAATGCAATACTTGAAAGAATGCCAAATAAGAAGGGATGCAAATTTTGGAGCAGTTCCTTCAAAATAACTGGGATCGTATCGGTAATTAAAAACCGGCTAGTGGCCATGTTCGGCATGCACGAGATGTAAGAAGCGATGAAGTTGACAGCAGTAGTAATTCTTTCCTGAGAGGTGCATATGTCGCGACCGTGGGTGATACATCGCAGTACTGAGATGGCGATAATTAGGTGGCGGCGACAGACGGGATCGGAAGGTAATGAGGTAAACAAATGATGGGAAAATGCGAAACAGGCTCCACATTTCTGCAAGTCAGAAATGTGGAGCCTGAGGCGAATACAAAGAACTTCTCTTAAGTTTCCGGTTCTCATGTTAACCAGCAAAATTACCGAGATTTTTACGTCTTCAGTGGAAATTGAAAATCACTTACGTCACTTCCTGAAACTTCATATATAAAACTTGTTTTGCGCTGCAGCTATCGACCCAACTTCAGCACTTAGCGAGGTGTGATTAATTCTCTTAATGCATTTTGCGTGTCCATGGACTGCTAACTATATTTACTCGATGAGTGCCTTGGTATCAGCGGAAGTTTAATTTTCCAACACTTCATTTTGACTGACTTTGAACACAGAAGTGCGATGTAGAATATCAACTTAACTCGTCGAAATCGACTTAACTGAGAATCAGAATGCGTCTAATGAATCATTATGTGCGACTCGCATCTCAAAATCCTTCCTTCAGAAAAGGATTCAAGTGATCGAAGTTATCAATAATGTAATCGTGAGGACTATGCCACATTTGCCCTTTGGTTTGAATCCCGTGTAGGAAACGTGGTAACCACACATACCGGTCACTTACGCAGAGCATATGCAAAATACTTGGTCACGTGCGTCACCATGAGTTCTAGGCAACTAAATGCTGCTGCTCAGTAATCATCGAGTGTTGATCACAATGGGGTAAAAAAGCAAATGATCCGAGTTAGAAAGGAGTTCCGTCTGGCTGAATCCATCATCTTGAAAACACTAGAGCTAACTGGTTTCTCAAAAGGTGAGGTATCCTGGGTGTTTAATCAGTGAAAAAATAACCCACACATTGTTTGTCTAAGAGGCGTAACTGTGATCCTAAGACAGTCTGTCAGGCATTTAATGAAGGCTGTTCCTGACCCATATCTCACCAAACTATGCCCAAGGAGATCGCTATTGGCAGTCGCATGCCTACACAGAACCCCCCCCCCATCTCTTATATCTCTATTAAATAAACGTTTTTAATTTAGTGGCTGGTATGTGCATATACAAATAAAAAGGGATACAAATTTCCGAGCAGGGAATGTGGGTTTTCAATCGTAGGTGAGTAAACGTCTCCCCTATGGCGTAACACCTTTACAACAGTTAACGGTTCATGTATGCTCAGTTCAAAGTCGTAATGCGTCCTCATAATTCGAACCAACAATCTACGCGAAGATTCAGAATTCTTTTAACTTTGCGATGCATAATTTTTTCTGAAAGGACTTGCTCATATTTTTTTTACGCATTTCACAGTGAACCTTTAAAGTAAATTTATTTACTATTGGTTTTCAGATGCACAGCTACTACATGGGCCAGTTTTCCCACACTTTCTGAAACAGGCTGAAAAGGACTCACTCATTCTTATAAACTTTTGATCTTTCGAAAAATACAAACCTGAATTTGTTACACAATGTAGTCTCAAATTTGTCATGTGAGGAGCTAATAGACTATGAAAGCAACAAATTCCCAATATCTACAGAACTAATTTTCTGGTACGAAAACAAAACTCCACTTTCTAGAACTGCATTCAGCCAAATCATGACAACGCATAAAGCTGCTAAGCTAATTCTCTAGAAAGTACAGAAGACAAAACGGTGTCGCTTAACCCATGCACCCCTTCAATCATTTCTTGACATGTAATTACACAAATGGCGCTGGTATTTTAAGCAGATGCAGAAGAGTAATAATTACTTAGGTTTAGTCACCTTTCTGTGTGAGATGAAGTCAGTGGAAAATTGGTGTCATGACAATGCTGCTGACAGTCTGCAGATAATTTAGTAATCTGTCAGAGTAATAAAGAAACTGGTACTATTAATTATAAAGTTGTTTTTATTTGTTGAAAAAGTGCTCCCAAAACTGCTCTCCGAATTGTAAAATAATTTTGCTTCAGCTGAGGATCAGATAAGATTATTTCGTCATATAGTACAGTCAACACACACAGAGAATTTCCATTATGTTATTTACAAAATCCTTGCAGTTTAATACCCTCACAGAAATATCCTGATCATTTCCATTCCAAACATACGCCACTGTATCGACTCATACCGAATACAGTTCCTCGCTGCTTAAGAATTTTTTTTGTTGTTCATTTTCAGGATTCAAGTAGCTCATGCACTCTCCCGCAACTTTCACTTTTCTTGAATATTAAAAACCTGTCGGAAGTGCATTGATTGACGAGGCTCACCCACTACATATCAGGAGAAAAAGCGAAGAAAAAAGGTGTCGCTCCAACTTCCTAAACTCTCCCACTCAATCACATTGCACCGTGCTTTATTTTCCAATAAAACAGAAAAGATAACCACGAGCTAACCGCCTATTCATCAATTAAATATTTTGCACAAAAGTAAGCAATTAAGACAAAACCTTTGACAAAGGTTTTGGATTAAATAATTTGTTACAGAAAATTTGAAACAGGAGATTGAATTTGGATGCAGAGAATATGTTCAGGTGAGAAGCTTACGTGAACTGCTTGATTCTGGCTTAGATGTAGGAACATAAGTTCCTTTTGGTACACATCGCTTTTCCATTTAGTCGCCGAGGTGTTTAAATGCGCGTCTCATAGCGATACGTCATCTTTCCCGGTGAAAAATATATCGGTATTAAGTGTCTTTAACCAAACTACAATAAACGAAACATCGCTTTAACAGCCAGACTCTCCTTCGGTTGATGTGCAACTGTAAGACGCCATTTCGTGGTCATATTGAGAAAACGCTATCCTACTTCCAATGTCTTCCTGTGCGATATGCTGTTAGCTTACCACGTGTTTGCACTCTGCGATCACTCTCCTCCCAAAACCTTCTACCTACCAATTTCTGTTATCTTTAATTATGTTGCTCTGTACAACTGTGGTAGTAAATTGTTAATTATTACAAATGTCGAAAATGTTTTTATGCGTTACAAATTTCACCACACTTCTACAGATATTAACGGCATTCACATAAGGAATTAAGTATATTCATGCCATTTTCTAACGTGGTTAAAGAATCGTGAGCAATAGAATCTCGAGAATCTAACTTATCTTTTGTAGCACTGCCCACAACTACGCGTGCTACTTTTTCAAGCCATTTCAGGCCCCCATACAAGCAGAGTGATGATCTCACATCAAGCAATGAAATTCATCTCCCATCTAAAGAGACATTCACAGCGAGAATGGAACTGACTGCCTTTTAGTTGTTTGCCGAGCAGAAACACTCTCCATGTGGTCAATCAACTGTACGGCAGCCTTGCATAGTGGATAGCTATCACCATTTAAAAGCACTATCAAACAATATGCTATCCGAGTATTGAGAGACAAACGTCGAAACGATTGCCTTGATCTCCATGTTCAAAATCTGACAATGGACATGTTGTTTAGAGTGTGTGTCTACACATTCATGCAGCAGGCTGCCAGCGTAATTATACATTAATAAGATAAGATGGTCACAGCCGGAATACGGGAGCATGTCATCGTTTCGATACAAGAGAGGCCTTAATTGTATACACCTCAGTTACGGATCACGTTACCGGAATTAACTAAGTTGCGAATCAGGACGAAATATAAATCGATCTGTCGCCATTTGAGCTCGAGTTAATTCGTAAAATGATTGATTTTTTAGCGTGTATTCGTCAAATGACTTGATAATCCACTTGACTGGATTGCATGCTGGAGTAGAACATCGCACTGTTTAGATTTAAAAAAAAAAAAAAAACTAAGTTTTTATTTTTTTGTTGTCGTAACTAGACGCCGTAACTACTTTTGCACGAAATATTTTCATTCCAACAGAGTTGCACGTAAAAAAAGGTCATTGTTTTATAAGGGGGTGATTCATCATTTAGACTGCATAAACTGATACGAGGCCTCATGTTCACAAAATATTCGTTATCAATGGTCATCCTCTTAAGTCTACTAATTAGTAGGCAATCCCAATTCGTAACCACCAACAGTGTATAAATTCTGGTTGCGTATTCCTGAAAACAAGAATATTTTCAATAGTCCATTTTCATAATAAAAGCCCATTCTTCACAGCTTTCAACGGTCATAATTAAGGATGCGTGCTTCCATCCATCAGAAAAATCTTCAACTACTATCTGTCTACCATTTTCAAGTGGAATGTCTGTGTATGGTACTTGGAACTGAACAGCAGTTTTCATGGAGAACTTTGGATGCGCATACATTCATTACAATACAATCACCCTTAAGCCACAGTTCTGACAATGACCTCTAAGATAGAACAATAAAAGAACTAAGATAGTTATTTTACTGTTCGGACTTTTATTATTATTGAAGTAATTCGGTTTCACATCTGTAATCACATGCTGCTGTAATGACGTCATTACATCATTGCAGCATGTGATTACAGATGTCAGCCAGTGATGTTTGTTTGCGAATGTGTTCAAAAAATACCGCATTTTACCAAAAGAAAGTTTCATCAATATGCTTAAAATTGCCATAAGCAACAAAAGAATCTTTTAGACATGCTTTGCAGGTGAACGCTGGTCAGATTATCATTCATGAAATGCAAAACTTCCAGGACGTGCCGAGAACACGATATTTTGATGAATGAAACTTTCGTTCGGTGCATGGTCACTCACTTAACGTGCATGAATTATGCAAATGTATAGATTAGTTTCCTGGGGTTGAAGACTGGATGGTGTCAAAAGGATTCATAAAAGGAAAGTAAAAGTTTCCCAATTCTAAAGTTTTATAGTTTTTGCTGAGAAAAGGCATTTTCTGCGCTTTAACACATTACAATGCAACAGTTTATGCATTTCTAATCTTTAAAAATGTGGGCCAAGTTTCAAGAATATTTTAAGTCCGTTTTAAGCTAAATATTAAATTTGGAAGTATCATTTGCCCTTGCTAAAAAAAAAAAAAAGATGCCATTAACTAAGACGCCCGAACGAAAAGAAAAACGAAGAAAGATATCTTACAAGGACAACTAAATGCGATGAAAGATGAACTACGGATTACTGAGAGTTGATTGTGTCAACAGCATGTTAGAAATAGTCGACACACAAAATCGATTTATGATGTTCGAAAACAGAGCGCTAAATAACAGTTGGAAGTGAGCTGCTCCTTACTAAGAGCTTTCACTTCACCAATCAAGTACAAAACATCCATCACGCCCAGAAGTGGGAGGGAAAAATTAACTTTAGTGCTTCGAAATTGTTCGGTGAGAGCGCAGCGATGACTCATTTTCCCATGGCCATTAAAATCATCTTCGGTTAATAGATTTAAAAGGGGAAAATATTTTAATGATATCATTTGAAATCATGAAAGGATTCTTTCACATTTATTTTCCTATTGTACGAAAAAACAAACATGAAATTGTTCTTATTCTTAGTGTCCGTTATGATGAATGATATGTTGAAAAACAGAACTATATTCTATCTTTTTCACTATTCGGAGAAAAACGAAAATTATTGAAAATAATGAAATAGGAAATGTCAATTTTATATGTGAAAACTGTATTTTTATAAGATTAACTACTGGTTGCTCGATATCCTTCCTTCCAATAAATATTTGATTTAAAAAAAAAAAAACTGTAAACTAAGTGCTGTCCATTATCGTCTCTATATTATACTCGGCCGACACCCACCCACATGCTACATATTCCTAAAGAAGCAAGTGTCTACAATCACGTAAACCTATTGGTTCTTACAATAGGTGAAGTAATGGAGGTCACCAGTGGTCACATTTTACAGTTCCTGGGGAAACTAGGTAATCATTGAATGGCAATATGAATTCCGCTAGTCAAGATCAGCACACGACCTCCTCTGGATGATGTTGCAGAGGAGGTCGTGTGCTCAGTCAAGATCAACACATGACCTTCTCTGTCTGGACACGTGCCATTGCTATTGCAGTTGACATTTCAAGGCACTTAAAAGGGTTTGGCATCCAAGGCTTTCAGAAAATTGCAGTCTTCGAGCGTTTGCAATTGGATCATCAGTTATCTTGGATTCGTGTAACAGTTGGTGTGTATCCTCTCTTCAGATTCTTCTACTAATGTAAGTAGTCTCATTGATATTAATTTACCTACTCTTCTCACATACAAAAACGACCTTCTCTCAAGGATGTAAAACCCAATTCTCATCTCGCTGATGGCACTCCCCATTCCTTCTATTCAAGTGACAACCTTTCAGTACTCAAACATCTCAGAATCGTCTATCATTGCCTTAAGAGTTGATCTCAGTACAATCCTTGGATGAGGGGAGGATGATAACACTAATCATATTTGAATGCTTCGAAAACGGTTTGTTTTGTGAGAAAAAAAAAAGACAACACTTGTCCTTTTTCGCGCGAAAAGAGACATTTCTTCTCCGCTAACCTTTAAAAATTATCATCTTAACAGTCAAGACAAGATTTCGCTTCTTCAACATTTACTTCTAGCTTACAGACAAACACGACCTCTACATCATCCTCGGCTTCCTAAACCATTGATAAGATCAGCACATTGATTGAAGACATTGATAAAAACTTTGCAGATGACATGATTTTTTTTTCCCTTTCCCCTCACAGCTGCCTGTCCATACTTTATCAGGAATATGCCGTACATATATATATAATGCCGTATATATATAATACTGCAGCAATCTGTGTCGACTTATAACTAGTTTAGGAACAAGAATATGATAGACGCGAATAGAAGTTGTTCACTAATAAATTTAGATCTGTCGAATTAAAAATTGCGCCACTTTCCTTTCTGTCCCAGATGGTCCTCTTGGTCATTTTGCCAAGAAAAACCAAAAAAAATCATGAATTGGTTTCAGAATATCAGAATTCATTGAAAATGGATTCCATCTTCAAAAGCAAACTTTATTTATTTTTTTTTTAACTTGGTTGTAATACGATTTTGAAGGTTCATTTGTTGTATTCTGTTTTGTAGATTATTTTCAAATGAAAATGGTGTAATGAACGACCGACTCCAGACCCAAGTTTTTCGCAGAGATATATAAAGAGATACAAAGGACGTGCCAGCTGGAACGGCAGCGTGATGGTAATTATTGTCGTTGTTTAAAAAGGGAAACTACTGAAGCATCACATAAAATAAGTCACAAATAGGCTACTGAAAAGAAGATTGTCTCAAAAACGAAACGATTTCGAATAATAATGTACATGTATTTATTTTGTTTAAGACAGATTTACTCATTTTATAATATATTGCTTATTTGTTAAGTTAAATTTAAATGAACGCCCGTTATATATTTTTACCTTCTGTAAAATCTGATCCTCCACATTCCTCCCACGCAAAAAAAAAAAAGGTCCCATATCAATACTCTTTTGTCCTTCCATCTCTAAGTATTCAACAATTCCTGGCCAGGGAAAACCATCAAGTTCTGTTGGGCAATTGAGCTCTTCAACATTTACATTTTTATTCTCAGCTGTATTATATTATAACGTATTGTACTGATTGGCGATATTTGAATGCATGGAGGTGTTACACTATTCAGTGACACAATGTGGAAGCAATGGATGTCACTGGAATCAATAGCTAATTATTACTGTTGAGTAAACTGACAGAATTCATTTAGATTCTGTGAATTAAGATTATCACAGCATGCTTTAAATCGCTTAAATTTCAGTCAGGTGGCTATCTATATTAATAGCTTGGGGGAAACATTTGAGTTAAGCATACAACGCAGTGGTTCTATAATCTCATAAATTTCTACAATTCGTGTGTAGTACGTATAACAATCTTTTATTCTGTTCAAAACAGTGCTGTCAATCTAATCAGAGACTCATTTTTCAGTTCATTCCTTATCACAAATTATCTTTGCACGATAAAGAATGATCAGAATTGCATGTATGATTCTAATAGTTTGTTCTGAACTTGGAAGAAATGGGGGTAACACTATTTAATCTCCTTTTAAAAAGGAACTTTGTTCCTCACACGTGTACTCTACTTCCATTATTTGAAATATTGACCTTTAATGTGAATTTTTATAAGGATACACTGAAGTACTATTATCTTTCGAATTTAGGATATTTTGAAATAGTTATTTGATATGAAAGTGTGTTTGTTTTCTTAGTAGTTTAGATGTTATGAATAAGTTAAGTAGGAAGGCACAGATATATGTCAATAAATAGAAGTAAACGGTCGGCAGAGAGAGGGTAAGGTGTGTGTATATTGTTGCAAGTGTCAAAAGAAATTTCATTTGAAGAGATAGTATTCCTACATCAAAATGTTTATTTAAATTGATAACTCAAACGAAAACCCAAGGAGATTGTTTAGAGGCTAAAGCTTGGAGGAAACTATAACATAGCCTGTAAGGAATTCGGAAAACCTATTGGGGGGGGGGCGCAAACCCGAGGGTGCAAGAGTGCACCGCACACGGGCGGCAACATTGATAAGGCGGCATTTTATGTAGCTAATATCTAATTTGGATTATAATTATACAATGCAGTATTAGGGGCGACCGATAAAAGTTTGCACCCAGGCTCCAAATACCCTTGGCGTGCCTGGGGGGGGGGCTTCTAAACCTAATGGCACCTGGTCATTACCTTCCCGCGGTGAGCTCCTCGATATACTAAATGACCGAGGTTTGGCGTGGCAAATTAGAACTTAACTTAATCAAGTGTCATGCAAGATGAAAGGTCGTCTTGATAAACAAATGCTGTTTCCGTAAGATAATCATGCCGAGTAGTGAGAAGTGCTTGCTTCCACATTAACTAAACAGATATGACAATAAAAGTTTCAAAATGAGTGATGTGGACAAATTTCGAAATAGGAAATTAGACCTGCGTAATGAAGAGCCCTGAGTGTTCTGGTTGCTATTGAAGAAAACTTAGAAATGGAAGAAATAGAGCTGTAAAAATCAGAGACGAGAAGTGGCAAAGATAATGACAAAACAATACAATAGAGAAAACGATAGTACAAAATATCTGGGAAGAACTCAGTCACAAGCACATTTCACTATTATAGGTAAAAAAAATCTCAAAAGTCGTAGTATAATATTTGATGAGAAATAATGGCTTCAAAAATTTTACAGAATGACTAATTTGGAGCAGAGTTATATTACCCATCTCTAAAAAAGAGAAATAAAACTTAACGTGAAAATTACGGAAGAATTCATCTATTGAGTGTTGCAGTCTACGCAAAACTACAGTCAAGAAATCACGGTAATATAGAGAAGGATTTGAATTTAAGTTTTGCAGATTTGGCAAAGGCATGTTAAGGTGCCAGAGGTTTAAACCCTACAATTATGAGATATATCAGAAATATTCAACTTCGTTGTTTATTTATCTTCTTCATCAGGGATTAGGCATCTTCATCTCTCAACTGGTCTTTTCTCCCCTTTGGTCTATATTTACCCATTTTGGAGCCGAGATCTATCACTATACATATGCTCTTTCCATTTCTCTCACTACATTCCTTGATGTTATCATTCGAATTATAACTATCTAGCTTTCTTCTAATGTCTTAGTTATTTTCTATACAGTTATTTTGTGCGACGATTATTTCTCTAAAAAATCTCATTTCTTCTGCATTTATTTTACCTTGATCAAGATACTTTGATCGTATCTTACATTTTTTTGAAAAAAAATATTTCATATTTCAGATTCACGTAGTTCAGTGAGGGGTAACCACTGCTTTATAAAATCTACCTTCAATAGATCATCTTGCACCACAAGATACCACAAGATCACAAGATATGGACGAAGTTCGACGGTTGTAATATTCAAGGTCCCTAAGTCTGATGTAGTAAGTTGAGTTTTCTCGTCTCTTTTCATTTTATTTTAAACTCGGTGTCCATTTAATTGTTTTAGATTTCCTCAAAATTTCGATCTCGTCTTTTAGGCATGTTATGTCACCCGTTTTATTTTATCTTCTATCACTATCTTTGATCTTATATGATCCTTCTAAAAGGTGCGATTTTCGTTTTCGTTTTGAGAAATATTAACATGTTTTATAATTTTATTTTGCTATACCCCCTGTCCCCCCCCTCTCTCTCTGTGTATGTCCGAGCCCGCACACATACACGAGAGAGAGAGAAATTAAGAAAACAGGAATAAGAACACTGATTACGAAAATAGGCAGTAATCGCGAAAGCATTCGCAATAAATTTTACAGAATAAGTATTTGTGCTATTTAGGCACAAATACTTTAATACATAAAAAGGCGATGCAAGAGAGTGCGAAAATTACAGAACTATAGCAGTGATTTCTCATGCAAGTAAAGTCTTACTTAAGATCATTCAGAAAAGACTGGAACTATTCATGAAGAGAGAAATGCCGATGAACAGGCAGGATTTCGAAAAGGCAGAGGAACAAGAGATCAAATCGCCAATGCGAGATGGATAATAGAACGAGCACAGGAATATCAAAAGAATGGGAGTACCAGAGCATTTCATTATCCTACTGAGGAATCTTTATTACGAATAAGAAGCTACTGCCCAAACAGATCTTGGAGAAACATATCTGGGGTGCGACAAGAATGTATTTTATCTCCATACCTGTTCAACTTGTACAGCGAATACATTTTAAGAATGACAGGGCTGGAGGAGTCTTCAGTTGGAATTAAAATAGGTGGAAGAAATATTAATAATTTGAGGCATGCAGATGATACTACCTTACTAGCAGAACGCAAAGATGATTTGGAGAAACTTATTATGAAAGTTAACCAACCCTCCAGGATGCATATACACGTCCAGCTAAATCTGGATACGATTCAGTACACGTGTTGAAAGAACATGGATAAGAAGTGTAATTTGGCCGGCATGTCCATTAGAAGGTGTGATAATCCCTCACGCTGAAGAGAACAGTTAATCGGATTATCTCACGCGCATAGCTGTGTCTCAGTTGCCTATAACAAGAAATGCAGTTCCTCCTCCTATGCTGGGTAACTGAATCTTAGTTACATTGGATAGACTAAAAATATAGAAATTATTTTTATTTCTCTTTTTATTGTACAATACAAATTTCATGCCTGTACAAAATAAAGATCCTTGCATAGTTTCTTCACTTAAATATTGCCTTACCGTTGAGAACCCATTTCATTTTTTTTTTTTGTTAATTTTTTCTAATCGCTTATCCACAAAACATTTTCTTTGTTCTCGAAGAAATTAATTCATGATAATTATTTGAATTATTATTTAATTCAAATAATTGCCAGCTGCCGACATTCGAGATTGTTATATTTTTGTTCAAAATCATGTTTCGAAGATACTTCACGGATTTCCTGAAGGACGTTCTTGAGCGACTTTGCTTTGTAGAGAATATCATGAAATTCTTTAATCATAACACTAAATTTTTTTCTTTATATTGTAATTACTGTTTTTGCACTTTCACCTTCTTGGTTTCCCTGTATAATTGGTGATTACAAAATGAAATTAACGGTTATAATTTAAATTGATATGTATATATTTTCTGCTAATTCAGATATTTCTCCAATTTTATAATAAGCGATATTTTCACTTATATATACATAAATATATTACAAAGTTTTGTAATAAAAATTTCCGCTACAATGACAGAATCAACAATATTATTGTCATTTCTTTTTGTGGGAGAAAAACGGTAAAATGTCACTCTTATAACTGTATCAGATGTTATAATGGCAAAAACAGTAAGAGAAAAATCATTTGTACTTTCTTTTCAAAACACAAAGAAAGAACATTGTAAATTCAGCCAATGAACAAGAAAATACTCCATATTTTTCTTGTGTTATCCGATTTTTTTTTCTTGTAGTACAAAAATCTGTAAATTGATTACATTATAACGAATAGAGAAATCATATCAGAAAAAAAAATTCAATTATTCACGTAGGTGTTATATCAGCAGACATAACGACATTTTCTTGTAGATTAGATGCGTGGCATTGTTGAAGTAGCTAAACCTCTGCTACTGTTCACACTAAAGTGAATGGGCATGTTTCCCGAGTGATTTACATTTGTAACAGTTGTCTTGCAAACGATTATTTCAAATAAATTCTCTGCAATATCTGCAGATTGAATAGGTCTATAACTCTCCCCCCCAAAAAATAAGATTATGTAAATCACGTGCGCCTTTTCTTTTGAAATAATTCAAATCCTCTTTTCAAGATAATTGTATCAAATAATTTATAATTTTTCGATAATAAAAATGAAACTGATCGTTATAAATTAAGAATTTATTTTAGCATAAAATCAGCCTGTAAAAGAAATGTCTATTTTTTTCTATGTTAGGATGTCTACTAATCAACAATTGAAAACGAAACACGCCATTCTTGATGTATCTCGCACTACAGCTTGAGGCACTTAAATGTCCCTTCTGGCTAAGTGTGCTCTCTTTTCTTTCTCAATAGCGCTGAGAGTACTAAGCCTTTACCTTTTTCTCCAGATAATAGGATTACTATCAAGTATTTCTAAGACGTAGATTATTTCAGAAATAGCAACCAGCATAAGTAGAAGTAAAAATATTTAGATTATTTTAAGAAAAAGAAACAAAAATAATACTGCTGAACTTTCTTTTGCGTGGTATGCATATAAACAGTTTTAGATGGTGAAAGCATAGAATAGAGTTTCTAAAGTTTCAAATAATTTCAGCAGACAGTAGAACAGCTGGTTTTAGTTTGAAAGTGTGCAGAATTAGAAGCTTCGCGAAACAACAATATTATTGCCTTATTTCTTTTGTCAAAATGGTAAAATGAAGGAAGAGATTTTGAATACCATCTTGAAACGTTTTCAAACATGTAGAAATTTAGAGTAGTTATGTAACTGAGTTCCAGGAGAGGATAGGGGGGGGGGTAAGCATTAGAAAATCTTCAAAACGAGGATAAATTTTGAATCATTCCGTATATGATATCTTTCATATTATATTTTCAAGATATCTGCAGTGGTTACACACTGGATATTATTGTAATGTGCATCCCACAAAAAAATAAATAAATAAAAATAAAGACGAAGGGGAAGTATTCTTACTAAAACAACATTGGATATAAATTTTTGATACTAAAAAGACTCGCAATCGGAAACTGAGTAATGCAATTTAACATCGTTTGTTGTCCATAAAAACAAAACAAAAAAAAAATCGTTTCTAAAACTGAAATGTGATGATCCATATAATGGTATTTTGCTAGGAAAGAAAGCAAAAGGTCATATTTATTTCAATAAATATTATTTAAAAATATAAATGTGGCATAATATTTTCAATGCAAACATTTGAAAATTCAAGAAAAAAAATGTTTCTATATTATTAGTTTACTGCATTGGTGGAGTGTTGGTGGATAAGGAATTGAAATTTAGGGGACACATTGCAAAAGTGGCCAAATCAGCTCATCAAATCACTTGGTTGCTGAAGAATACGTTGACAAGCAGGTTATTGTTCCTCTGTATCGAGCCTTGATAAGACCCCATCTAGACTACTGTGCTCAGATTTGGTCACCTAGGTTTCTTCTTGATCGGGAGGAGGTGGAGAGGATCCAGAGGCGAGTGACCAAGATGATAGCAGGTCTGTGGAATGAACCTTATGAGAACAGGTTGAGGATTTGTGGGTTGCAAAAATTGGTTGATAGGCGGAGGAGGGGAGATATGATTCAGACATTCAAATTACTGAAGGGTTTCTATAAAATTAATTCAGAAGATATTTTTGAGAACAGGGCTGGTTGTGGGAGGACTAGGGGACACCCATGGAAACTGGGCAAAAGTGTGGTTAGTAAAGGTGTTAGAGCTGGGTTCTTTACTTTTAGAGCAGTGAATGAGTGGAATGCGCTCCCTGAGTCTGTGGTGGATGCTGTGACAGTGAATGAGTTTAAGGCGAGGTATGATAGATACTGTATGAATGTAGAATAGTTGTGATGAATATGATTTGGGGCCTCCCTCGATGAGTAATGACTCCCTGGAGTTGCCCGTAATAATAATAATAATAATATTATAAGTGAAAGAACAATCAGTGCAACTCTTCCGGTGCACTGATTTGAAGAATAAAATACAGCAAATTTACTATTATTAGATAGATTTATTGCAAAGGCTGATCCGATGGTCATTTCAGGATTGATTATTTTTGCAATATGAAATTCGTTTCAATTTTTGGGAAGAGACAATAATTCATTTGAGTCAAATGAAAGGTCAAGTATCTTAGGAAATTCCAAGTAAAACAGTATGCATACAGGTGACACGAAGGTCACTCACTAACAGTTAATCCACTAATGGCTCTAAAACAGCCGTAAAAGGATTAACGGCGGAGGGAGGTAATGGCATGATAAAAGGTAGAATGCCGATGAAGTTTGGATCCATGCAGAATGCTATGGTGGTCTGGATATTTCATCCACCTCAGCCAGTAGAAAGGTTAAAGAAGAAAGTGCTAAATATGGCCTTAAACTTAACCTCAAAAAGACAAAAGTTATGGCAACCTGTGAACTTAATGATTTTGAAGTAGATGAGGAGAAAATGGAAACAGTTAACAATTTTGTGCTCCTAGGATACTGAATTGATCAAGATGGCTATTGTACTGAAGTTAGAAGAAGAAACTTTTTTGTTTATTACTCGGAAAGAAAGCAATGACAAATTTAAGCAAGATCTGTAAAGATATTGGCCTCGAAACAAAAATCAGAATCGTGACAGCAATGGTATTCCCTGTGGTGCTGTGTGGATGTGAAAGTTGGACCCTGAGAAAGAGTGAAAGAAGGAAGATAGATGCATTTGAATTATGGGTTTGGAGACGCTTACTAAGAATACCATGGACTGCAAAGCAAAACAATAAATCAGTGATAGACAGAATAAAGCCAGATTGCTCCTTCGAAGCTATGATCTACAAGCAAAAATTGTCATACTTCGGACAGATTATGCGGGCGAATGACAGGCTGGAGAAGATGATGATGCTTGCTAAAGTGGATGGAAGCAGGAGAAGAGGAAGACCAAGTATTAGATGGGTGGATGGAGTTAAAGAAGCAAATGAAATGCGCTTGGAAATTCTGAAAGATATGGCCAGGGGACAGGTCTGAATGGAGAATGCACGTTCATAGAATCATCAGGAGTCGAAAACGACTGGATGGAACATAACAAGAAACTACTTAGGCACTTATTTTAGTGAAGTTGGGAACTTGAATGGGAAACATAACTGAATAAACAAAGTTGCTATCCTATAGAGCCAGCCGTAATGATATGTACACAATATTAAGAATTAGAAATTTTAATTTCTGATTTCAATCTTGAAGAAAAAAAAAACCTAGATCAAAAATTTAATTAGAATAAAAGGCGATGTAAACTGGAACGAAAATCAAATTATGTGTTGTGAGAAAAAATAAGTCAATTGATGCCATCAGTGGCTTGATCGGATTAAAAATGAAGATATTAGAAAGGAACTTGACATGATTATCATCCCAAAATACAAGTAAATGTAACAGAAGTTAGTAATTTCTTAAACGGAATGGATAAGGTAAACAAAGCCAACTGTTCGATGCCAGTAAAAGTTCAAAGACCAAGGTCTAGAACGATCGATGTAGTTGGCAGTATCTTAAGACGAGCGAAATGTAAGACCCGACACTGCTAGAGACCTGAAAAAAAAAAAAAGTAATTTGGAGGAAAACTGTTGACTGGAAGTTAGTAATAATGTAAAAAATATGTAAATTGTTTGAATTACTACCAATACAATTAATGCAGCTAGGCTAGTGTGTGCGTTGGCTTAACTACGCATGTAGTTCTGACAGGTCTACTTGGTTTTCCTGGAGAAACGAGCTATCACCACCCAGTTTGTGGTGATAACATCAACTAAATGCCCTTTTGAAGGCTTTTCGTATGCAAGATAAGATTCGAACTTGGGCCGTTGTTACCAAGGGGCATCACAAATAGCGACTGAGTGTAGTAATATCCATCCCTTGAAGGCACATAACACGAAAATCCACTAAAATGTATTCGAAGTGACTTTAGACACCCCTGTTTCTACATCCACTTGATCAGAGCACTGAATATAAATTACTGGACGTGCGTTCTTTTCTGATTTAAGTTGTTATAGGATTCTTTAATTCTTCTCATGATCTGTACATTTTATCTAAATGCAAGTCGAGTGTCGGCTTGGATATAAAACTCAATAGAGTTTCCATACTGCTACCTGTTCTATAGATCAGCATTTTTCAAGTGTGGTCCGCAACCAACTAGGGAGCAGCGAGAGAATTATATTTGCTAATATAAGCACCTCAGTAACTCGGGCATTACTGAGGTGCTTGTTCAGGAAGAAGAATTAGATGAATTTCTGTTCCAGATACAGTCGGGATATCTGACGCTATTTAACTGCTCCATATGTTTGCACTTAGGGACGTCATATAAAGGAACACCTCGTGGTGATAAAATACGCCCCACGAGTAAAGGCATGTAAGCCGCCGCCGAATTCTATACTTTGTCCAAGTCATATCAAGAAAAGTTTGAGAAACACTGCCATAGATAATTCAGTAATTCTGATCATCTTAGTCACTCCCCCACCCTTGAAAATTGGTCAAATACGAAATTCTGTGTGTTGAACGATTTTCTCCTTTTAATTGCATCTCAACCTACCCCCTCGCCTTCCAAAAGAGAGAAATGATCCCCTACTTTAATTCCAAAATAACTTGAACAGAAGTGGAATTTACGTTTTCAAAAGGTATCCTTTATTTTTAGATAGGCAGCGTGAGAAAAATTATATTTTCTGGATCAATACAAACTAATTTAAATATAAGTGCTTTTCTTGGAGATTTTCTAAATCAAATATTTAACCATAAATGAGTTAATTGACACTAATTTTCGGATTAGGTTTTCGCAAGATTTAAATTTAGTGTAGGCAATACTTTTTATAGGGTTTAGTATCGAGATAAAATGCCCCTTAAACAGACGGAATTTAAGTGTTGCTAAGATAATTTAACTTACCCGAATGCATCATGTATTAATTAATATTAATACATGATGCATTAGTTAGTGCACAGACATTAATATACAATTAATGTCTGTGCACTAACGACGTAAAGGCAAACAGCTGATGAAAAGCTGAAATTGTATTTCAAATTCATTTGTGTACAGCTATATGGATTTGCATCAGTCTGGTAAGATACAAGGATCATTTTTACCTTAGACGTTTCTGGATGAATACAAAGTAATTTAAATATAAGTGCTATTCTTGGAGATTTTCTAAATCAAATAGCCTAGCCCTTGATTTAACTCCAGTTATGATATAGAACGGAATCTGTTAATAAAGCCCTTGCAGATGAGCAGGGAAATATGGTAGGAACGAATAGTGAAGAACAGAATTTACAGTATTTAAAAGAATCAAATTAACTGTTATATTAAGCATTTAAATAAAACAGTCCGTGTCTATATGAAGACCAACATGTCCCGTTATGGTACTCATATTTGGAGAGATTTTTGTATTAATTATATTTTGAAAATGACTCGGCAATGACAACCAGTGACAGAATGGATAAAATTCTTAGTATGCTGAATTGTGGTGTATATAAGTGGAGTTTAAGAATTGGGAAAGCGTCGGTAGAATCAAGGCGCGTTTTATTAATATTTAAGTTTATTCAAATGATGCAAATATTGATACATAAATATTTAATTTCGCTATGTGACGTGTGGGTTCTGAAATATGGGAAAAATTGGCAATATGAATAATTAGCTGTTGCAACGGGTGGCTAATTGATTTATGTCGTATCTTGTTTACTTTCCGAATCTGACAAACATCAAATGTCAATCGAGAATTTGCAGGACAGCGGATTTTATTCCATTTGTGCTCATGAAGTAACGCACTGTTCGTTTTGTTTTCAAGTTGATCAAAGATCTCCGAAATATTTAATATCTTGATGAAAGGAGTGTAATCGTCTTTAATATATTCTTTAATTTCCCAAAGGATGATATCTAAATTGAAATGTTCTTTTTCATGTTTGATTCTGTATTCTTTTAGGTTTACTTGAAGAGGTTCTTACCTAGAAGTTCTTTAGCGCATATATTTAGTGAATGTGTAAATTAACTTTAAAAAATGGAAAGCTCTGCTGTCTTCCTCGGACTGTTACTCATTTTTATGAGTAACAGGTAAAGAAAACAACCGAGTATCTTAATAAGACTGCTTACAATTCGAATGCATTTCACATTCTTGTTCTCTGAAGGTTCCTTTTAAATTG
The DNA here is from genome assembly GCF_054136105.1 of Typopeltis vanoorti. Classification (NCBI taxonomy): domain Eukaryota; kingdom Metazoa; phylum Arthropoda; class Arachnida; order Uropygi; family Thelyphonidae; genus Typopeltis; species Typopeltis vanoorti. The sequence continues at coordinate 107,921,176 of NC_143563.1, forward strand.
CACCATATGAAGTTTCGAGTCACTTTGTTAAGTAAGCAGATACAGTTTCGGCAGAGTTAATTCACAAGTTTGTTTGCCGTATATACGGACCTCATTAGCGCTAAGTATGTCGATGAGAACAAAGCAAATAAAACTAAAGGAAGAGTAATCACTCAATTAGGTAGTTTGCTCTCAAAAACTGAAATTAGAAAAGGTTGGGGAGCGCTTAATAAGATGTATGAAAAGGTAATTGCACTTTCATCAGAATAACTTGTAATTTGGAGTTTTAATATAAGTGGGTCGATGTTGAGAGCTTTTAGTCTCACTCGAACATACTTTATTCAACACGAATGCAATTAAAAGCTTTTGTTCAACGATCTATCTGTGTAAATTGGCGATTATTGTTTTCTGAAACAGGAATATGCCATGAAATAAAGAGAAATGGATTGAGTTAAAGGAAGAAACCGAATAAGATTTCGGTAAGCAAATACGGAAGGAAACTCGAACCAAAAGGGCAAATATATTCATTTTTTCTGATAAAAATAAACCGTTATTAAAGAAAGACTTCCAATAATTCTTAAGTCTGCTTGATGCTACTGCTTCCTGTGGGGCCGACCTCAAAACTACCCTTAGAACTTCGTTCAACAGGCTCATAATGAAAGAAGAGAAGCATTCAGCACAGTTCGTAGAGTATTCGTCATTAATTTTTGACAACACAATTCAAAAAAGTAACAAAATCTTTAAAACCTGACAGATCGATTTAGGCTATCAATGTTATAATGCAACTTTAGCAATGAACTGATTAGTCAGATGATTTGCCTTTCACGAATGCACACACCGAAATCAGATACTCAACTAATATTTGGCCAAATCTGTCATTATGAACTTGTTTCTGATGGTTCCAATACAGCACGTGATGCATTTTCCTTATTTGGCTGGGATGCATTCATTCTATCTTTCTCATTGCTGTCGAAAGGGACCATGGATTTCAGAAGAACACAGAAAACTTATGTTACTGGCAAATGAACTCTGCAATGTTTTCATAACGATCATTATTGTTTGGATATGAACGGTGGTTTCTATTAGCATCAAATATTAATCGACTTCTGGTACATTCACGGTACAGTGTCTTACGAACATTATATTGCTTTTTTTTTTGCTACATTTCGTCGAGTATATGCGCAAAATCTTTAATCATCAGTCATATTATTAATGGAAAAACTCCTTCCAAAAGCACTTTGATCAACTATGCATAAATATGGCATATTTAGAATTCGGCATTTCTGTAACCATTGGCGTACCCCCCCCCCACCACCAACCTTAAGAATAAACTGAAGTGTTAACCACATTAAATTGCGCTCCTGAACCCCTTTTCAGCCATCTGCTCACTCAAAGGAGCAGACAGCACTCTTGATCTTCCAGTTATGGAAATTAAGTAGGAGATATTCTCGTACTGCGTACAGCGTGTAGTTTAATGGCACGATGTTCCTGACGGATATTACTACTCACTCGTATTATACGATCGATTTTGCTTTATTATGGGAATGAAAACCCAAATTTTCTCCAGACAAATGCTGCCGAATTATTACAGATATATTCTATAGGAATATTCGGCTTTATTCCCCTTAAACATTTTAATCCAGTATTTATCCAGGTATGGACATAAAACATCTTTACAACCTGGTTTGATTGAGCATTTGCGTGTCTGCTTTCCAAAATAGACTGAGACTCTGTCCAATCTATAATTAATATATGCCAATGTCTTTCGAGGCGGAAAATCGTTTTATAGTAGTGTCAAATCACGACCCTACTCTTAAGCCACTCATACTAAGTCCGAACTTAATCACTTAGCATTTAAATTTCTTAATCTATTCTATAAGTAGAAAATAAAATTAACGAAAAAATCTATGCTAGAAAGGGAAGGCAACATGTTGCTTTAAACCAGGGTTTCTCAAACTATGTTCCGCGAAACACTAAGGTGAAGAGGTGTTCCGCGAGAAGTTCTGGAATTTGTCCTTTTAGTTTTCTAAGTATTTTTCATGAATAAATATTTTATAGTGGAAATATTCTGAGGAGAATAATATTCGTGAATATGTCGAAGAGCTCAGATCCAGAACGCCTAATAACATCTGTGTAGCAAATGTTAGTGACCAAGCCGTGTATTTTTAAACGTGGAAGTATTCATGAATTTTCGTTAATTTTCACACGTCGAAACCTTTCAACATTTGGGAGAGGGAACGCTGCTGTTTATGACGGGTCATAAAAATTGCCTGCAAGCGAATTATAACAGTGGGTAGCATATCCTCTCTTCTCAAAACTGAAGGAATTGACGTCTGTGTAGCAAATGTCAGTGACCAAGCGGCATATTTTTAAATATGGAAATATTCATGAATTATCGTTAATTTTCACACATCGAAAGCTTTCAACAGTCGGGAAAGAGAATACCGCCGTTTATGACCGATCATAAAAATGGCCTGCAAGCCGATTACAATAATGGGCGGCGTGATATCAAAACTGAACGAAATAACATCTGTCTCTTGTAAATGTCAGTGACCAATCAGCAAGTAAGTATAAGAAAAACTTTCCCACTGAAATTGAAGATCAAGGTAGTCTGTATCCGGTTCTCAGTTCGAATAATACTTTCTTCGCAAGTTCGTATTGCAGTGTGTAAGTGCTTGTTCTGAAACCGGAGTGCCGCGATTTTTTTTAAAGTAATAAGAATACAGAGTTCAATTCTAATATGGATAAGAGACAAGGCACTTTGTTTAATTTTGGTATTAAGAAATCTCTTATTTGTTTGTGACGGAACGGATTGCGAGTCATCCATCTCAAGCCTACAAAGATCTCCAGGATGTGCAAAAGGAGGGGAAAACTACCAGCACTCAGGAGAAAAGTCTGCATTCACTCGTAAGTACTTATAATAATATATATATATATATATATATATATTTGGTGATCAGAATGGGGTATGTCAATGAAAATCAGCACAAATTAATTTAATGATGGTTTATTAAATTATATTGACGTTTTTGTATTGTATTGACGCTTTAATTAAATCAATTAAACCAAACTTTAATTGATGTTAAATCAATTATTAATTAATAATAAATTATTAATAAAAAATCAGCTAAATTACCAACTAATTATTACATTACAAAAGAACCAAATAGAAAACAGTTTCGTATTCTGGTTTATCAAAATTTCAGGATTTGTGAAGTGTTCCGTCGCAGAAAAAGTTTGGGAAAGCCTGCTTTAAACTGTCACGGACAGACGGGAACAATCAGATGAGCCCAATGATTGTCTCAATTAGCCTCCGCCTTTTTCTGTTCGTGATATCCTATTATTTTATTCCTTAAAGGGCACTAAGAATTCCACTTAAATAACAAGAGAAAGGAAAAATACAATCACGGTACAGTAGTTTGTCAACTATTATTTGGCGTCATTAGCGACGATGCTAGTGGTTGTTGACGTCCGGCGGAATGCAATCGAGTCTCCAAGGTGTCCTCTCGTCATTTATAAAAACGGGACAAAAGGTTACCTGCAGATACAAATCGTTAAAAAGGTGCCAAGTCTGGATTGTCGAGGTTACAAAATAAGAGGGATCTGTTCTGTGAGTGGGAAATAAATAGAAATAACACCCTCGATATAACACTGGCATGGGTACAGAGATTTTTCTTGCCGCACACGAGTTGCTTTGTCAACTAACGGTGGGGGGAATTTTATTTGTTAAAACCTCTCGACGACAATCGGAAGACGCCAGTCGATGAAGGAATAAAAAAAGAAAGAAAAAAGTCAGTAGAGAAGAACAAGATTTATTGAAGACAAAAGCAAGAGGCTTTGAGCACATGGAGTGACGTAATAAGCTTAAAAAAAAAAAAGAGAAAAAAAGGTACTCTCATCGTTCTACTTCGACAGAGGCTTAACTAGCGGCAATCGAAATCGCCTTTGTTATCTGGACACGGAGAAAGGAATACTCTGTACTGGGGATAGGACACGGTTTCGTATTCTGGTTTATCAAGAAAGTCAAGTTTTCGTCTTAAAAATAAAGCTTTACTCCTCGTAGTAGTATAAGGAGCAGAAGATGAAATCGTATTTAAAAAATGAAGGATCAAATTAGGGGATAAAAAGCAGTAAAGGATTGAGAATATGGATTAAACTATTTATTGGCCAGAGAAGCGGAGATACATGCTGTTTAACAAAGGAGCGTTTCATTACTTTTCAAACAGCATGCATTTATATACAGAGACTGTTGGCTTCATTGAGTGGTATTATTGGATGATACCCGAGCATCCCGTAATACAAAGCACACGTTTTCGATGCTAAAAATTATGGTAAGAGTCACAACCCATCAGTTTGGACCTCTATTGAGGTGTGTGTGTGTGTGTGTGTGTGTGTATATACACACACACACACACCCACGTCAAGTACCAAACTGAGTTGTAAAGGACGTAATGAAGGGAAACATTTCTATCGATTAGATGGTATTTCGAGGAAAGATTCATTTAAAAGCACACAACTCTGCAGTAACACGTCACAATTTGGGTGATTTATAACTGAACCCATTAGTGGAAAGTAATGAAGCATACATTGCGAACGGGTTGATGTGTGGCCTCTCATTCCGGAGTTTAGCATTACAACAAATGCTATTCAATAACTCTATTTAAAAAAAAAATAGGAAAGAGAAAAATTAAGACTATTTGGGTGTTAAAGAAATCCTATAGGTCTTTTCTTGTTGTTTATTTGATACACCTCATTAGATATTTATCACAAATGTGTCAGAAGAAACTGGACGAACCACTTTGCTTTGGTTAATAGCGTAGCAAAACATCTGTCAAGAAATTGTTGGTTCTAGATGGAATTGAGAAACTGTTTTTCATAGGGTTGAATAAGAACAAGAGTTCTTCATAAAAACTGAGTGATACTTCAGATCCCTCTTTAATTCAAGGTTCATTAACTCATTACTCTCGATCACATCAGGATATTCAGCCGTGGCTCCACTCGTCTATTAAGGCACTACCGAAGGATACCCGATTAAGGTCAGTAGAAGCAGTCATCAAGAACCACCTTTCAATTATATTATACTCGACGAGAAATTATATATTCTTAATTTAATTCCTAGTGTTAAATATAAAATTTGCGCGAGAAATACCTTCACAGACAAGTCAACTTGTATACCCTTTGAAAACTTGAGTAAGGATTAAAACAAAAATATTTGAAAACTATGCTCAAAGTACGCCTTCTACTGAAGATCAATGATAAATATATTGCTTGGAAAGAAGTCAAAGGACACCACAGTGTGAAGAACAAACAGCCATGGCTCCCCTTAATAAGATGGGGATCCCTTTTCGCTGCGACAGTCCTATCGGACATACTTTCCACAACCGTACGATCGCGATCTATAGAAAGCAAACCATTCTTCCTGTAAGCATGACATGAGGTCCTGGACTGTTGTGTGGCGAATGAACGTCCCTGAACCTCATCCGAAGCTCCAGTTCATCCCATAGACATCCCATAGATGTTCAAGTAGGGTTGAGATGAGGACTCTGTGGAGGTCAGTGAAGTATGACGACGCTCATGTCTACAAACTTCACAATAACAGCAACCTTATGGGACGGTGTATTGTCTTGCTGAAAGAGACAATGGTTTGTTCTGTAGAAACGTCACAAAGTAGGAAACATTGCATTGTCGAGAATTTTCAGAAACCTCTCGGAGATGAATGTTGTCACCACAAACAAGTCTGAGGCCAAACCAGCGTCATACCATTACACTGCACCTCCGAATTTCATAGTTGGGACTGTGCACTCTGGTAAGAGACGTTCACCGAGAGGATGTAGCGTGATTCATCGCTCCGCAACACAGCTTTCCAAGCTTCCACGTGTCACTGTACATGCACTTTGCACCACTTAAGACGACGCAAGGTTCTGCTAATGTGGGGTTTGCATATTGTTGTTCTATCATAGAAACCCATGTTGTGAGCCTCGGTTCTGAATATTATCGTGCAGATTCGTGTTCCAGGTAATGCCCAAAACTGTCTATTCAACGTGTCTGCCGACGAATAGTTTTTTTATATGTTGTTCTTTGTAGCACCCCTACAGTCACATTCGGTGTGGTCTGCAGTACCCTGCAGGTAGCACTTACAGTCTCCCTGCTTCCATCTCAGTATGGTACCACTGATTGTTGACTTGGGATAGACCAGTCTGTCGGCAATTTGCAGAACAGATAGGCCTGCAACATGGCATCCTATCAACGCCTATTTCAAATTCCATCAGTTCTCTTCTCACAGCCGAACGAATTTTCACTGACTTGGAAGTATCTCATTCCTCTAATTTATGCCGGCTACAAACACGTGACTCGTTACATGGCAATGGATCTTGCCTTTGCGTGGGGGTGTAAGTTGATTTCTTTCCAAGCAGTGTATTTCGAATACTTCTTCCTGCTAGATCCAGAGAAAGCCAAAGAACATGGAGATGTGATTTTTTTCGCATCCTGGTTCCGTAAAATGATAAATTATTCTATGTTAGTAAAGCGATTTAAAAAAAACAACAAAAAAACATGAATGACAAATACCGGATTTTATACGTGCGCAGTTGGAGCTATTCGAAGCGTCAACTATAGGAGAGAGCACCCACAGAATAGGAGCGAGTAAGAAAAAAGTGCTGAGATTTCAATATCAGCGACAGAAGTGGATCCGTGCGAGATTTTGGTATTCCTCGCGTGCGGTTTGCATAAATAGAAGTGTCAGAAACAATTCCAATAAAAACATTGCTTCGCTGCCTCATTTATGAATAATAACGCACCCTTTCGGGAATACCCGCATCTAAAGCTCAGTATAAAACACGGACTCCTAAACACGACCGCAAGATTTGGTTATGAAAGAAGTTTCCGAAATAAGTCAGACATCGAATTGCATTCAAAATTCGAACTGAAGAACTATGAAGCGAGTAGTCTGTTAGGAAGTTGGGTGTATTGTTTCCAGAAGAAAATCCCTACGACTTCAATACGAGCTAACGCAATAAGTTAAATGACCCATTGCGTAATAAGTAGAATGCTAATCCAACTTTTATAATGAAGTTTGCAAGGAAACAGTTCATAAGGATACCCAAGTGTTAATATAGTTAAAAGTTTCGTTGACTGGCCGATGTCTCACCCCCCCCTCTCTTTTTTTTTTTTTTTTTGATTATAGAATAATATCAAAGTGTGCACCGTGGAAGCATTTGTACTCCGCAAATTCTTCTGCGAAAAACCAGTTTTGATATGTTCTGCAGGTGGAACAAATGAAATCCATACTGAATCCTCTGTAGATTGATCTCATGAATAACATTCTTACTCCGATTATGCTAAAATTTCGCACTTTTGTTTTCTTCTTTTCACGTGGATTTTATTACTTTCCCGCAATTGTCCAGTCTGCTAAATCCATCACGACTCTAATCTGCCGACGTAGAAGATGGATAGTGCTCACCAAAAATTTATGATTTCCGAAGATATTGTTGCCAAGAAATAGAAATTAATACTTCCTAAAACATTTTCCACTACCTAATCCTTAAACTCCATCATATAAAGTAAATAATAATTCGAGTCAAACTTGATTATAGAAAAGATTTTCTTTATAAAAGTGTTTTTTTAGGGCAAATACAACTTATCCTCGTAATGACATTTCCTTCTCAATGGATAACCTACGGGCTTTTATAGATCGAGTGCTTCTGTCGTTTATGTTTTATGTTGGATTACGTGTTCCCCACGAGACATGAGGAATACGTGGCCCAACACAACAAGGCACGATGCCAAATAACTTTCATAATATCTCTATCGGCCCGTATTTAATCTTTGTTTGGTGCTTCGTCTTCTGGCTCCACACCTTTCTGCCATTATTAATTTTCGTTTCCTGTCAAAGTTAACATTTTTATCTCTTAAGTGCACGCCAGGTAACTTTTCATCTGTTAAACCTCATAAAGAGGTCTCAAAATTGACTACTTTCAAGTTTTAGCTAAATTTAACCTTAAAAAATTTAAATTTATTAATATTTTAGAAATAAATAGTAAAAAACTATACTCAACATTTTAGGTACGTTAATTCAATCGTGTTTCCTAGCAACATTTCTCTCAAGAGAAAACACATTGTTGTTCGAAAATACGATGTATTTTTCGACTCATTTTTAACAGTCAATTATTCTTCGAATGATTAATTATTACTGATATGTATGGGCACTTATAGATGTACTATAAGTGCCCATATAGTGTATCTCAGCACTATATGGGCACTTCCAAGTAAAAGCAAAGAAATATTTTTGCTCTCCACGTTCGATAACATTAGCAAATTTCTTCTACGCTGCTTACAAATAACCATTTTGAAGATAAATACTTCAGTAAGTGAAGTTTGTGTTGGTGAAGAAATTATTTACAAATCAAGTGGGATATATTTATCCCATCAATTGTAAATAAATTTTATTCTTTGGCTTCTGATGCAGCAGAAAATATTCTGGCCCACGGTTTCAGTTCTATCGAATATTGAGGTCATTAAAGAAAGCTCCTCATGAACTGGCATTAGTCTTTCAACTCATCGGATTTTAATGACGTTACTGTGGCTAGAATTACGTCAAAGCAATCAAGGCTCTCAGACGATTGTGCTGCTCATCTTAATTACCTCCGGAAGCTTTTCTGTTTTGCCCTAAGAATTCCAGTTTCCGGTATAAAACCTTACGATGAGCTCTGACCGGACACAGTTATTTGGTCATTAACACGAGAATAAAATTTCAGTTTATCTGAAAGTACTGCATTTAAAATAAGTTTGTTTTTCTGTAATAAACAGGCTTTTCACTCAAAAACGAAGGCAAACACATAAGCAATAAAAAAGAAGCATGTAAACGGATCGATGAAATGCGCCCACAGAAAACACACGCAAAGCATAGTAGCGATAAGTTGCCCAAAACCGATATCAATGCTCCAGGGGGGCATGTGGGATTCTGCCGGCGCACGTGAGAATCCTCTTAGCGTGCGGAGTCGTCCAAGTTTTATGCAGATATAAGGTAGAGGCAGCAGTTCAGTCTTTTTGGATGGTCTAAATTCGGGTCTGAAAAAAAAAAAAAAACAAACAACGCACATACCAAACGATATAAACGTTCCAATCACCAGTAGTATCGGCGTGTTCTGGTAATTGCAAAATTATAAAGATAAACAAATCGCACATGCCTTTCCGTTACTCTAGACCAGGGGTGGGGAACCTTTTTAGTATCAAGGGCGAAAATTGCTAATTTAAAAACTTCCGCGGGCGACTGGCAAATTTTAACTCTTATACTTAGTGTATGTAATGTGCAATATATATCTCAATAAGTAAATGTGCAACGTTCTCATCTGATGTGGTATCTTTTAATTACAATTGTGTAGACATAATTATAACAATTTAAACTTTTTGTGAGAAGGCTGAAACTGCTTTTTTTTTGTTAAAGCTTAGAAATATTAGCCCTCCCTTGATGAGATGGCTACTCGTAGTTCATTGATTTTCGTCTTGTACGAAGGTGATTTTTTGCCAGACTTAATTTTGAAAAAAATTGCTCGCATTGATAAGTAGTAGAAAACTGAGAAGCTATTTTCAAGGCGTTATTTTTTAAAGAAGGGAATTTCTCAGAATCAATAGATTTGTAAAAGTCCAATATAGGCAGATTACTATATTTTGATATAGCAATTTGAAGTGTTATCACACTGCAAATCAATCAACTCTAATTGCAAGGAATCGGAAGCTTCCTCAGGGCGTATATCAAAAGGTGTTTCAAATATTTATAACTCAATTCTTTGATTTTTTTTTTTTATATCTTCAAATCTCCTTTGAAATTGATTCAAAACACTGACACTCATCAGCATACTCACTTGTTGATTTTGGATTGTGTTCTTTTAATTTTGGAAAATATGTAAAGCGGATTTTTTTCAGTTGGGTAAGAAATAATTGAAGCATCGATTCAAATCTCTTGATATGAGTGAGCAAAGAGGTCATTAGCTGATTGTGGCCTTGTAATTTCAAATTTATATTATTCAAATGATTAGTTGTCTACTAAAAATGCTAATTCACTTTGAAACTTTTCATCCTCCAATTCTTTAATAATATCCAAGAAAATTTTCACTTCGTCTTTAAGTTCATAAAATCGCTTGAGCATTTGAGCTCTACTTATTGTACCATTGTGAAGTTAGGTGGCTAAGTCCCCATATTCGGCTTCAAGATCTTGCAGAAATTCTTTGAATTCCCTGTTGTCCAACCTTTTACTTTTTATCAAATTAATGGCCTTTGTTACTACATTCATGACGCTGTTCATCTTGAGTGTTCTCTTTGCACACGAAGCAGTGGCACACAATTAAAGTATTTGGGTTCAATTGAAGTTTCTTAAATTCATTCGTAATCAGAGCCACGAGCACTTTTTCACGACCTACCATGGATGGAGCACTATCTGTAGCGAGACCACTCAGTTTTTCATACGGTAAATCGAAATCCTTTGATGCTGAATTGACCATTTCAAATAAATCTTCACCTTTAGTTCCCTTCATTGATTTTAAAGCACGAAATTCTTCTCGTATATTGAAATCTGTAGTTATTCCCCGTATAAAATCTCGACGGCAGTAAGGATGCAATCTTTCACAAACTCACCTTCATTATAGGTTTTAAGTTTTTTAGCAATTTGTTCACACAACGCATAACTAGCTTGATTTACAGATTTACTTGTTTTTCCTGGATAAGCCTTTTAAAAAGAGATCAGCTTTTAATTATACTTTCTTTCAAAGTCGCTATCTTGTCTAAACGTTCTGATCCTTTTAAATTTTCATATTTTTTACTTACTCAAATAATGTCGTTCAAGATTATGTTTTTTGTAAACTGCAACATGCTCGTTACAAATAAGACAAATGCACTTGACATTAATTTCAATAAAGAAGTATAGTTCTGTTCATGTTTCACAAAACAGCATATTCACCACTTGCTTTACTCTTTTAACTACAACTTATCATTTAAAAAAAATAAATTGAATAAAGTTGTCAACTGGTTAATTACAAGGCACTCGCAGTACTGCATGAGAAAAACAAAGTGAAAAGTCAATGTTTTGACACGGGGGAAAATGTCATGGCGGTAATTGGGAAGCAACCAGAGAGAACTTTGCCCGCGAGAAATGCTCCCGATTTCTTTTTATTTTAATTGCTGGTCTCGATTTGATGGTTGCCAGACGTATGACGATCATATTTTATGTAATAGTTATTTTTGATTTTGTATATTTAATTATTTAAATTTAAATAAATTTAATTATAATAAATTTAAATTATTATAACATTTCATTTACATGTCATACGAGTACATCAGCAAAGGGGCGAATTGAAAGACTCGCGGGCGAGGGTTCTCGCCCGCGAGTCTATTTCAATTTCCCTGCTCTAGACCATCGGAAAAATAGTCTTCTATTATCCGAGTAATACCGACAATATCGTTAAAATATATCATATACCGTATTGTTATAAAAAAAATAACAATAAAAAACGACGTATCATTTCCTGTCACATGAATGCTCTAATATCACGAACCAATCAATTCTAGTTACCCGAAAGTGTAATGGCATTGTTGCTTTACAATTCTCGTTATATGAATGCGTGCAGTTTTTACTACTCCCAAGCTCATTCACTTACCTTTTCCTCATCAGATAATAAGTTGGAAATGGTCCAAATAATTTCAGCCATACGTAATGTTCGTGTTTCAGCTATCAGCCCAATCAGGTTGCTGTACCCACTTATCTGTCGGGGTATCAAAGTGATGATGATACCAGGAGATGTCATGCGATCGCTATACGTTATAAGAAAGCATGACATGTTAAAATTATTTTTGTGACTTTCGTAAGACGTTTAGTCTTATTGTCTTTAGATAGGATATACTCAGGTGCTAATGTGCAGCGAAATTTACAGAATTCCAAATAGCTGATAGATGAATAAAGATCTTTGGGATTACTTTATTTTTATAATATAGAATTTTAATTATTAAACTAAAATGTAATATTTATATTATTTTTATTTATATTAAAACTAACAAATTTCTTTTCCTATATTAAAATAAAATGTTAAATAATTCATACACCTTTTATTATTTTAAATGTTTAAAATTAAAAAGCAAATGCGAATTCTTTATATTTGTTGTGGTGGAATGCAAATGTGGAGAAGGATGAACTTTCCACAGTCCTTTTTAGGACTTCCAGGGTAGGTGATTGCAATGCTGTAGCCAATGAAGTTTTAACTGAGGCTCGGCTATTGCTGTTACCCTCTTGCCATGATCAGAGCTTTAATTTAATAGCTCAATAACACCTTATCCCTACACTGTCCTCTACAGATAACGGGGAAGATGAAAAGCATTCTTGCTTAGCCCCTTTAAGCCAGTCCTTATAAGGACTATATTTGTTGTTCTTCTTCATAGATGTAATGTAGTAATTCTTTGTCTTTTAGAATAATAAAAACTGAAATGTAAGAAATAATTAGGGAAAGAAACAACCCCTCCCCCAACTGCCTAATTGGAAACGATAATGCATACAATTAACGAAGTTTATCGAACATTCCTTTGAGGACTAAATGAAAAAATTAACGCAAGCTTTTTATTTTATTTATGTTGACATCTCATCCAACGGAATGCAATTAGGATTTGCGCCAGAAACAGGCATTTCAACTTAGGGGAAAAGCAAGTAACTATTGAGTTAGGCGCCGCATTAAAAGAAAATCAGGAATCACGTGGGTAGGCACACGCGGTACGCTCGGTGCGTGATAGAATAGAGATGATTGAAAGCATTCTCCATTTTTCTTCGGTTGCTACTTGGCTGCGTGAGTCGTCTCGAGGGATCGCAGTGCTGCTGTTATTACCCGAGCAGAAGCCGCTTGAGACTCTAATTCGGCGCTCTGAATGCGGCAGATGGACTCGCGAGTCGATTAGACTACCTTGCGTGGTTCTTAACCGAATAACCAGACACATGCAAACGAAAAGCGACTTGGCTACAAGAGAACGCTTTGAAAGAAGTCGGCACTCAAATGCTGTTTTTGTACTTGGAATTCACTTCGACTATTAGCATAAACCGAAACCTATTATTCTTTCTCATTTCTTCAGCTTCGGAGACAAAGAGGCTGCACCAGCATCCTGATCAAGAAACACAGAAATCTATTCTAGTGATACTGCAATATTACTAGAATAGCTCACGAGAATATCAATAGATAATCTCGACAGAAGAGACATGCACATCGAAAATAGTTAGTTCGACCAGTTGTCGATATCAGACACTGTTATTGATATTAAAAATCATTTTATCTAATTCAGCAATCTATATATTCATCACAGATGTATGACTGACTAAAAATTATGCTAATTAAAAATTGTTTTCAATGTGAATGGAAAACACTGCTTGAGAATGTTAACTTAGGGAATCAGCTTAGTATCAGCAATAATATCATTTGCAGCGTGGAAGATATTCTGAATAAATCTTGCCATTTTTAACTGCTTCGTGGCTGAGTTTTGAATGAAGGACCATCAAAAAAAAAAAAAAGGTACTCTGGATGCATTTCTTGATCATTCTATTTGCAGAAATTTCATATTCAAGAGTGATAAACATAAAATGAAATATTAAACAAAATTTGCATATGAATTAATGATCTCTCAGACAAGCTAGGTTTGCAAATTAAATAGAGCCTTTATTATTATGTTTAAAAGATAAAGCATTTGTTGACATCTGAGATGAACAAAGAACAGCAGTCAACAGTTCAGCAAAAATGTTGAACTGACAGACTTCAGTTGGAATTTGTTTTATCATAGACAATGTTATTTTTAATATAAAAAACATTAGGAAAAAACTTTAAAACACAACTTGCATTTAAAGAGTAAAAAAGGTGTGAGAATTTTTGTTTAGCCAAAACAAAGCGTAATAAGCAAAATATTGTTTGTTCATGACGTTTCGAGATTATAAATTGTTGGCATGCGTTTATTGTCAGAAGAGATGCGCAAAAGCAAAGCATTTCTTCTTCTTCAGGTGTCATCCCCTAGGAGGAGGTTGGCAACCATGCCACGAAACTTTTTTCTTTCTTTTGCAAAGCATTGAGCGAATGATATATCTGTTGCTATGCAACGACATCATTCGATCTTCACTGCAAAGGGGAAAATCCCGTTTTGCTTTCTTCAAAACATTCTGACTACTCAGTTGCGAAGCTCCCTTTTCCTGAAAATCAACATAATGAGAATGAAGAATCTCCCACCGTCTGCCATCACTCTCGTAGTATTCTCGAAACCCAATCAACTAAATATATAAAAAACAAACTTTAGTGCATTGATAATGTGCTACGCACAGTCAATGAATTTTTTTCGACTTGTCGAATTGGAAAGAGATTATTGTAAAAGAATCCCTTCTCTTTCCATCATAACCCTTGCAGATAATTCAAAATCTGCGAAGGTTAGGATGAGTTATTTGCGTGTCAATTAATTTGAGCACATGACATTCTCAATTTCATATCCCTGCTTTCGTTAGCCTCCTCACCTCATACGCCATCGACGATGTCCTGAGGTTTTCCAACAATGATTCCAATCCTTCCCAGAAATCAGACGAATCTACGAGGGCTTGTCCACTGCCCGAAGAACCAATGCACATCCTGGCATGGCCTCGGCCGTAATTCTACTTTTTGTCTTATCCACTTGGAGACTTTGCTGATCACACAGTTTTTTTTGTCTTCACCTAAAAAGTGAATCTCTAGTAGCAGACGTCAATAAAAACATTTAAATCATATTTAAGATTTCTAAAAATACATCATTTTTCTTGAATGTATTGTTACTGAAAGAATAATGGCGAGATTTGAGAAGAATGGATTTATGACAACAGGATTGTTAGGTTGATACTACTGAAAAAGCAGAGGCTATAAGACTTGTCTGTTAATGTAACAATCGAAAGAAGGATATCTCGAATGAAGCCATTTGTGATCTACGACCTCAAGAGTATCATTTATTAACATAATACTGAAGAGCTTTTATGGCAAAATTCAGGCATTCGTCTTTAGACTGAAAACTGCAGCACTTCGGGCTTCACAGCATCGAGCGACACGCGCATTCCCGTCTCATAATTATTTGGCACAACTTTCTATGACAGAAGATAGTTTATTACGAACTTCAAATAGTCGACGTACCGTAGTTTCGGCCTTCACCTAGACACCTCCAGTCGGCTTGTACATCCCTCCCACTTGCGCAGAAACGTCTGACGTTACAGCATTAGTAGTAGGAGTCGTCTCGTTTCCTGTTCATTCATCTTTTTTCTTACATGCTAATGGTACTCGCCTCATTCATTTCCGCTTTTTGGAGCGACCTTCCTCGTGCATTTCCGAGAATTGCAAGCTAAAGATATTCAAATCTAATGCTAAGAAGCCTCAATAATCTCCTTGCTACTGAACTTATCTGTGGCGGCAGATGAAAGAGCCTTTCTTGTTCCCATTTAATATGAAAATTCTGAAACGACTGTCGGCTGGAGGATCTCACAAACCTCGTGAATCTTAAATTCTAGGTAAGATTTGCGAGGCAGTGCATAAGAATTATGACTTCGAAACTAACCCAACATTACTCTTCGTTTTAATCCACGAGCCTACACTACAGTTTGTGGTGCGAGCTCCTAGAAGCAGGGGCGACTTCTCCATGCTTGCTGCGCAAGCTCATTAATCGAGAAAGAAGTAATATTTATTTGTTAATCAATGCATGCATTTCTAAGCATTCCATTTAGGCTTTTATTTTTGTAGACAGAAGACGTCTTAAGCTTGCGCGGCAATAATTGAGCTTCGCGTTGTGAATCGAAGGCCGATGCTTGCTCGTCTAGTCAAAGCTGCCTTGGCTTGCTCGGTTGTGGGAGCCTCCAGGTCCTATCTGCTGCACTGTCATTTCATGCGCGCCCATAGCCATTTCTGCTCCCTTCACGTTGTCTTAAACACAAGCCATACGCAGTCAAAGTAGCTCTAGCCAGTGGGCTTCAGCCAGCTTTTACAAGTGTGCGTGCTGCTTGGGAAAATTAAGTTACAACCAACTTTTTTATGATGATGTTATTGACCAGTTCATAAAGAAGAGCCGTAGGGAGAATTTGTATTCAAGTAGTTAAATTGAAAAAAGATAGAATATTATTTGCGAAATAAATGTTGCATTTGTATAATTAAATGTACATACATTTCTATATTATTTGCGAAATAAATGTTGCATTAAATGTACATGCATTTCTAAATACTGTACATAGTTTTAAATGGTCAGTAATTCATTATTCCGCTAATCAGACTTCAATCACAGCTCTCATTCCCTGAATGATAAGAGCAAGCGTGAATTTCAAGACCAGCATTCACCCCTGCCTAGAAGAAAGGGACATTCTCGGTTGTCCACCTATCTCGCCGTTCCAGTCTTTCTGTTGGACTATTTCAATAACTTATTTTTATTTATTTTGCCATCCATTGGGCCGAGCGGTAAGCGTACTTGTTCTCTAAAGCAGAACAAGTACGCTTACCGTACTTCGAATCCCTTGATTCGAACCCTCGTTCTGGCATTGGATGGGGAAATTTACCATCTGGTACAGGGACACCACCACCACTGCCCTACTTGTTGACCTTAAAAAGTTCAGTGTTTGCTCATTGACATGGTTTTCCCTTTCAGTCGTTTCCGACCGTAGGTGACTTTGTAAGCATTGCCCACAAAGTATTCTTGGTGAGATTTTTACAAGGCAGTTCGCCATTGCTTTGCCCAATTCCCCTAATTTTATCCGGCCTCGGGATCGGCATATGGCTGGGACGTATTCATGACTCTCATCCGTGTGTGTTTCACAGGGCCGGGTTGCCTGTTCTGGGGGACGAAAAACCCGAGTTTCCGGGTGAAAAAACACCCATAGTACCTCGTATGAGACCGGCTAACTCACCTTTAGTTGAAAGAGACCAGATTAAGTTCCTCACGTCACTGAGGGTCATGAGCAGGGTTCTTTTCAGATGGCCTAATCTTCCAGTACCGTAGTATGGAAGTCCCTGATTAATGCTTATGTACTGTAGGCTGCTATCCCATACATAGTTCGAATTAACACAGAAATATGCACCTTATTTATTTATTAATTTTTTTTTGCAGAAACAAAAGTAAAAAAAAAAAAAAAAAAGCAGAATTTCGCACGCACACACACACAGAAAGAGAGAGAAAAAATACAGGCTTCGTCCGGTCAGCATTCAAACAGATATTAGTGCGAATATCACATGTTTTGGCGGGATTACAAATCCATGCGTGTGTATATAAATGATCGAGGCTGTAAACACTTCGATCTCTCTAATATATAAGTAATAATAGTACTTGAATTGCTTTATTGTACTTGATTAACTTTATGTTGTGAATATAGAAATACGACAATTGAGATGATGGAAGGATCCAAAGTGAAATGAACGGGGGGGGGGAAGTAATACTTGATTATCCAGCGAAAGAAATCCTGTTGGTTGTAAGGACAAACGTCAAGAGTGACAGAATCGTGAAACGGGCGGATCTGTACACTGAAGGTGATTGAATGAAAACCAAATTTCAGCGACTTCATTTTCGAGATTCAAAATCTTTTCCTGGGTTGAGCGTATTGCGTACTAATGGCGGGAACACCCTTCATTCCGCGCAGCGGAGTATTCAAAGCAGATGGGAGAGTGCATGAATTAATCATCTCTTTCATTGCCATCGCGGAGTATTGATTGAACTCCCGTTGTTGCGAAAATATAATGGAACTCGCGTTTGTTTACACTCCAAATTCCTTGACTCTACAAACATTAGCGTCTTCGCGTTACGCTATCGAGCGTCGTAGTGTAAATAAGTAACTACATCCGAGCTTTACAGGCTCTCGGAGATGTTAACATTTGGTTCGGATCTCGTGCGACTATCTTTACGGCGGTCACAGCCCGTGAATGTCATCTGTCTTGGAAGTAGCTCCATTTTCCCCACCGGAGGTTGCGCGTTAATAAGCATTTTGTCACGTGTCATCAGAAGTCGCTTGATTTAGGACGAGGGATGACATGAGCGATGTCTACGGACAGCGAAACCAAGGCTTGTTTTCCTCTATTCAGCTTTGGCGCGCGTCGTCGAGCGGAGACTCCACACGAGCGAGTATTTTAGCAAGCGGTACATAAGAAATAGCTTCCAAGAGGTGATGAGCTGGTAACTTAATGCCTCAACGTTTATGACTTATGCACGGGCAGAAATTTCTTATGAAAGTAATGAATGGAATTCTAAGAATTTACACACCAAAATTTATTGCCTTCCTTGGTGTCAAATGTCGAATTTTTATTAATGTAGCACCCCTCATTATTACGCAATTCCTTTAGACACAATTCAAATTACAACATTTTTATATGGAAATACCGGAAACTATGTCAATACAATTGATTCTCTGTTCTCAGCCATTGCAATCTCTGATGGCTTTTTCGTCCAAGTTGTCTATTAATCGTGGCAAACATTCGGAAACTGTGAAAATGCACCAATATTCCTATCGATAATTTTAACACTTTTCTTTTACATCCACTTCAACCCTACTTCTATCTTACCACACTAACAATTTTCAGTCTAATTGGGACTTGCGGAATTGCTGGTCTAGAGACCGAACAAGATGCTTTTCAAAATCTCTTTCTTCAAGCCTCCAATGAGAGAGATTTTCTTCAAGCTGTGTCTCAACACAGCTTGAAGAAAATCGTACTGTCTAGTTCGTCTAAAACATTTTTTCTGGTCTTTAATAAATTGAGCAAATTCCGATTATATGTAGCTTTACTGGGAATGTGATTAATTACCTCTGAGTGCAGTGCCGTTGCCCTGAACTGATGTTTTCTCTTCTCTCAACTGTTCCGCTCTCCCACATGACCCATTAACTCAAATTATTTTCCATTATGAAAATAATTTGCCGTTTTTAATTCTTCATCTGAAAAAATAATCTTAGACTTCTTATCATTCACACAGAGTTCGGGACGCCTAATCTTGTGGGAAAATAAAACCATTTGTTCAATAGCTTTCATCACACGAAGGAAATGGCTTCAAGTGTTATTCATTTTAATTCGAGTATTAGATAAGACAGGTAATAAACTGCAAGATGGATGGCACTATACGAAATATTATTCCAAGTCTCGAGTTAGCGTGAGCGTAACAATGAGAACTATTCTCTGTTGAGACACCTGCTTACTCTCACGAATGTGTTAGTTCGCATTAGGGAAGGATCGCAGCGCAAATTCCTGTGCAGTTCAACTCTTATGAGAGAGATTCAAGTGTTGCGACGTACAATGTGAAAGGCTTGTGTTTTAAAATTATATACATATGACAAGAGCAGTAAAATTGTTTTGTTCAGAAACTTTATAATTTGTGTTATACAAGATGTCTTATAAAGGGCATCCCGTTCGCAAGTTTCGTTTCATAAAGACAAAATGTTATCTCTTAAGATAATCCCACATATCATTCAGCAGAAACAGTTTTTTGTTCCAAATTGTAATCCTTCAACTTATAACAAATGTTTATCACATAATCCGAACTACTCCTTCCAGGTCATTGGTATCGTAATAGACTTCACTTTTTGGAGTTGAGGAGAAAGAATGGAATCACGATCCTTCAAGCACTCCTCTCCAGAAAGCTTAATAACATCGACACACCCTGGAAGGCCAAGAGAATTGGTCCTTTCCATCAGGAGATTTTGACAGAGCCGCGTAGTGCTAACTTTATTCGCGGCTTTTAACCACGTATGTAAGTGGTCAGGTCTTTGTGAAAAATCTTATTAATATTAATGGCATATTATAATTGTAATTATAAAAGTAGACAATTGACTCTAAAACGTGGCATTGTGAGCACTTTTTACCTATTTAATAAATAAGGTGAACATTGGGAATAAGATGACAATTACACCAGCCTATTAGCGCTTTTCTGTAAATCAAATAATAAAGACAGTGCGTGTATCGTCTTTCTTAAGCTCTGAGAACACTGCCAAGTGTTACTTGACATGTTAATCCTCATTCTGCCACGACGCAGACAACTGTACGATGGAAGCCAAGTCACAGTCCTTAATACCTTTTCGTATTACTGAAGTTCAAGACGTGTACTGCTGCTTCACAGTCTTATCTCATGCAAAAGGTATTAGTTTTGCTGCACATCGGTTTAGTCTTGCAAGAATTAATCTCAAAGCAAGTAAATTAAAAAAAAAAATGCCGCTATATTCATTTGAAATTTCTACTCGTTTGCGGCGGTACTAATTATCAGTCGTTTCATCATGTTTTAATTATTAACGCACACATTGCTTATTTTCTTTTTTTAATTAAGAGTATTAACTCCTGCATGCTATCTTTTTAACTTTCTCGTGAACTTTTCTCAAATCTTCCTAACTAAAGAAATATTCTGCTAATAGTATGCTTCTCTCTCCATAAAAAAATAAAAAAAAGTACTTCGGAGATTAATCTTTCATGTTTGAAGTCCGTCCTATTTTCTTATGTGATCTTAGTCACATGATCACATATGAAAATCACAATCCTATTAGCAGAAAACAAATCACGAAGTTGGTGCAAACTAGATATGCACCAAAACACCGTGTCCAAGTTTTTTAAAATTACCAGTATTATCTCAATACAATAATTTTGCTCAGTTCAGTTAGAAGAGAAGACGTGACGTCACGCTTAGGTGTTTCCATAACAATAGATTCCGCTGCATCCTTAGGGAACATGAAAACTGACGGGTTCATTAACGAACTAACGGCAGTGCGTAGCTCAGCTGCCATACGCTTGCTATTACTTGAAATATTCATCGTTTAAGATGTTAGACCGGAAGATTATATGGATTACCCTTTCAAGATAGAGGCAACATTTTCCAGGCGTTTATATGTGCATCGAAGCTTGTCTTAAAAGAAAAACTCATCGTAGTTAAATTCGTTTACTACTTCAAACTTGGAAGATAATTCGCAATTGCTGTCTACAAGCTAAACACCTTCTAGTATAATGTATGTAAATTATTGGAAAGGAAGAAATATTTATCTCTTTTGAATGATCATTTTGTTTATTGTGTGTATCATTCGCGGTTCATCTCGGTGAGAAATTGAAGCTCGTATTACTACGCAGCCGCATTTTTCATGGAGCTTTCTCCTTTGTATCCAGCATAAAGCAGTCTTTCTCACAGGAATATTTTTAACGTGCTTCGCAAGATACACATTATATGCCGAGAAAAATTAATTTTTCACTCCTTATTAAAGATTGGCAGTATATAGACCTCCTTCAGTTTAAATCGGATCATTTTTAATGAGGAAAATAATTCAATTGTACGTCATAAATGATAACTGTCTGCAGCACTGTTAGTCTCCTTCTGATGAGTGTGGACTACAATTGGTGGCAGCTTCACAAAATCCAGAAGCTCTTGACTGGCGTAGGAAAAACGAGGACATCTATTTCTCGAAGAAGAAAAACAAGAATGATTCTCAGAAAGAGTACAAGGAGACTTAAAGGGAATTTCTTTGAAAAATTAATGTTTTACAAAATCACAAATATTAAAAAAAAAAAAATGAAAATTCCCAACTGCAACAAGTTTTTAATCCTTTGTATTCCGAATTTGGCGCCCATCTTTTTAGTAGCTATTTCGAACTTTACCCAACCAAATATGAAAAACGACAGACTGAGCAAATCAATAAAGTGACCGTACGTGAATGTAAATGTCTGCATGTTGTAGACGTGCTTCGGTTTGTGTGTGGTCGCTTGAAGGGTGATTCATCCTCAGAAAACCTAATGGCTGATCCCATATACGAATATAACGGACGAGGGGAGGGCAATGACACGTCCAGAACATGAATGCAAGATTAATATTTTCTATATTTCACAAGCCGAGATTTTTGAATTCATGTGAGCACGTCACCGTATAACTTCGGCCAACAGAATTAGAGGTAATCACGAGGCCCAGTTTATTTCTACAAAACAAGTCTTCCTTCCTTCCCTCTATACCACTTTCCTTAATTATCCCTTTCGCAACGTGGAAACAACCCACTTATTCACCCCTAATCTCCTTCCAAGAAAACACGTACCGTCAACCGCTCGGTCTAAGAAGGGAACCGCAATACCTCCGGAATCTCGCGTTCTGCCAGCACCTCCCCTCGCTTCCCTGTTTCCTTCCCGGCGTTAAGTATCACGTTAAATTTAACTCGTGCATGCTGGCCAGGCTGCGTGCCGTGTTTGCAGAACACTGCACACTCATTTTTTAGCCTCTTCTTTAAACAACGGAAGTGTGTGTTTTGCCCTTTGCGTGCGCCTTCCCGAAGACAGTGACGGCAAAGAACGACCGTCTTCGAGCTCAAAATTCTCATCTTTAGTACAGATTGCGTTCAATGTCATACTAAGAAAGGTCCACTGATCTAATCAGGTCTTTTAGGAGTTGTGTGCTCAACCGATTGAAGACACACACGATTTTAACGACAAAGAGATTCATGGCATTAAAACAAATTATTTTGAAACAGATTTAGTGTTTTATTGCTAGTTAATATATCCATAAATGTTCATTATTCCGTCATAACTGCTTCTCTGCCATGAGTTATTTCTTCATTGTTGAAATCAAATTTCATTTCTCTAGTTTTGAAGTTCACGTTTTCATTAAATTCATTTTAATGAAAACGTGAACTTCAAAACTAGAGAAATGACTAAGAAAAAATGTAAGTTATTCATTGCACCAATATTTACAACACGAACATTGATTTAAATGATTGAGTTATAATAAATATGTACTCAAAGTAATGTCTCATGTACTGAAGTATCTGAATCGAAGGAATACACATGAAAAGAAAAAACCGGATGCACATTAAAAAGAATCCAGGTTATAATAATATTTAATTTCACAAAACGTAAGCAAGCCAAATCTTAGTTTACGTACGGCGCGATAGTGCTTGTGTTAGCAATAGAAGTAACCGCATGTCGCTAAATAAATGGTCTACGACAGGGTCACTGGCCACAGATGTTTTTGACGAATCCCATGTGGACGCATTACTTACGCCAGATTTTCAAATGCTTCCGCTAGTGAGGTTTCATGGTATGCTAATAACAAATGTAAGGGATAGCATGGTTTTTTTTCCACTCACGTATGGAAATCTATCAGAATAGCAATTTTTATGAGCACCAATCTGAAATAAGTTTAAGAATATCGATGGCTTGAAGTGACTTCAAAAATTGCTGTTTTGCAATTCACGCAAGACCACGTAATGGCTAAAATATATCTGATGGGATTCACTCAAAATACACTTATTGTGAAGAATTATGTTGCATACTTCCTGCCACTTACTAAGAGTTTTTTTTTTAATAACATGATTATTTTATTAGCACTGAAGTCTATGGAACGAAGCTTTACACATCTGCTGTGTCATCAAAAGTTACTTAACCATTCTAAAAATATCATGGCTGCGTTTCACTTTACGAATAGCAGTCAAAAAATTACGAGATTCGAGTTCACGATCTGTTAGGTTGGGGATGGTGTCTTAAACACATGCAGAATCACTTAAATATTTTGTAGCATAAAAGTGCATTTCAAGCTCTCTTTGGTATGCTTGAGGCAACCGGTCAGGAATGCCTGGATTATAACTCAGTGATGTTCTGCATGGCATGAGTCGAACCATAAGAATAGGTACTGAACATCCTTAATGGTTTCCTTCAAGTAGGCTGCATTGTCGATTAAATGAATCATTTTTAGTGTCCCAAGGAAACTTCTACATAAGAATACGGAGAGGGATTTTCATCCAACATCCAATCATCCGTTTTGTATCGTGGCCAGTTAAGTCGACACCGGTATGTCCCTCATTCAATTCAGGACTAGGTCGAGAAGAAGGTTGTAATCTGCACTGGCCGGAATGCAAATATTAATTACGGTAGCGTGATGTATGTAATCGACTTCATGCCCCGTGGAAGGGTCGCCCTTTCTTTCTTTCTTGAGAAACCCACGAAGAATGGCAACAAATTGGCTTTTGACACACCCTCATCAAAACTTTTAGCATCTGGGGTAAATATATATCTAAAAAAAAAGTGCAGAGACACGATATTCACATAATTGAGGGAGTCATTCCAGACTGAACAATGTAAGGGATCTCGTTGACACACGTTTAAAACAATAAACAG
Organism: Typopeltis vanoorti; assembly: GCF_054136105.1. Lineage (NCBI taxonomy): Eukaryota > Metazoa > Arthropoda > Arachnida > Uropygi > Thelyphonidae > Typopeltis > Typopeltis vanoorti. The sequence goes on from NC_143563.1 coordinate 107,945,259, forward strand.
AAGAAATATCTGGATGCGATATCGGAGAGGCATTTTATACACTCACTACAAAAGCTACATGGAAATTAGTGGTTGGGAATGGCACAGAAGTTACACAAGAATAGAAACCAAGCTGTAAGATTGGTGAAACATTTAACTACTTCGTAAAGCTGTACGGAAGGGACCCGCTCTAGGATTAACTTCATTTTTAGTATTTATAAATAACTGTTGCACAGATCACGTTTTGCAAGAAATAATATCTGTTTGCAAAACATCACATATCCTGTCTCAGAGACAATGCAGCCTTAATACTAGACAAGCTCCGTCATTTGTCATGTTATGTTAAACCAATCAATGCTTACTAGAGGCAAACCTATGCTTAAACCTACACTAGGTTTATGTACTTCGAATTAACTAAAACAAAGTCTGTAATTGATGTTCAATGTCACCCATCAGTGTTGTATACCAGCACTGCAAACAGTTATAAAGGCGTGTTCTTGAAAATTTTACCTTAGAGATAGCAAACAGATATAATTTGAAATAAAGTTGTATCAATTTGTGCGCGCCTTATAGCATCCAATATGGAATATACAGTCGAGACGGAGAATACGAAATAATTCAACTACCTTTATAACCCGAGATGCATCTGTCTATACCAAATACATTCCTCATATCAATATTAGCGTGCTGCTACATGTAAAAACAATTTAAAGCCATATTTTGTGTACATAATACTGGAAAATTATCTTCAATTTTAGCTTGCACTGAGAATTCTAACAATGACTAACTTAGGAAAAACTATTTAAAACATAAATATTTACTTGGTTCAGAGCTCAGTGAAATAAACGATTATAAAGAGATGTTGCCACAGAGTAAAGTGATACCTTTGAAACTTGGAAAAGTACGTCGTTCGCCATTTTGGACAAAAACACTAAGATCTTAGTTTTCAAATGTTAACCGTCTTGTTATTCTGCTGTGCATTATTCTATACGTATTATGTTCCTTTTGTTTTCTTCAATTTTTTAATCGATTCACAAACTTACGGACTCTCATTACTGAGTATCAGACCACAAATTTTCAACAGTTCGAATCCGTCGTTAATGGGTCTTAAACTATTTTGTATTTCGTGATCTGCATCACTTAAAATAATTTACTACACTCAGCTCATTTTAAACAGGTCTATCAAAATTTAAAGGAAAAATTCTATGAAATATCCTACTTTCAAGGACATTTAAGAAAAAATTCTTACATAAATAAAAATTAAAAAACTCGTCATCACGCCGAGATTAGCTTTCCGTATACACAATCTGATATAGTTGAGGATAACTTAAATGCACGGCGATGAAAAGGACTCTTGGGATGAAGAAAAATAAGAACGTACACAGAAGATAAGACGGAGTTAATGGAACTAGACGCAAGGAAACTGCAGAACAGTTCATAAGAAACTTCTACGAATAGCGAATCACTGATTGCACTGGTCAGTATATCGGTCTAGGGTGAATGCCACGAGATGACAATCGTCTTTCCGCCCCCCCCCCCCAACTACCCACCGTCGTTAAATTTTCTACTGAAAGCAGAGTCGTCCGTACATTTCTCATCGAATTAGAACCGCTGGGCGCTGACAATTTTAAACATCACTTTTGCAAGCTTTTATTCATATTCCTCAAAATTGGTGCTCGTGCATTGGAGAAGAAGGATGTTCAAGGTCACTCATTATTTGTATAATGAGGAACTAGGTTAATAAACTATTAAGTTGTGTAGGAGTTTCTTTGCAAGATTAATCGATAAGAGAATGTTGTAAAGCAGTAATCAATACAGGCACGCCATTTTTTTTTCTTTTCAAGAAAATTTATTTCTTATAGTTTTAAATGCTAGTCAAGATGTGCTTTTCCCTACAAAGTATTTTTGGAGATTAACTATATCTTAGTCCAAATTGCTAAAAGGCATTCGCAACAGTTTTTTCACGTATTCTGAAGGTTAAAATGTCAAAATAATACGAAGTATTTCTTTAACATTTCTTTGGTATTTCTTTAACATCACTGTTCAAGTTGTTTTTGACAATTTAACCGGAAGCAATCAGTCATCTCATTTGCTTTTATAAACAGAATTTCAAACCCCAAATCTGGTTTTTTATTGGATAGTTTGTATATCATAATTTACAGCCGAGCAAAAATATCAGAACCATTATTATGAAGGAAGTATATAAATAAACAAAGAATAAAATAATAGTGGAATTCACTTCTGCAGCGCTCTCGCTTTACTAGCATAACATAAGCAAACTCTGCCAACAGGAAATGTGTGCTTCGGCTCAAGGTTAAGCGTCTCTATTTCTGTACATAATTTTTGAGCGCCTTTATCTCCGCAAAAATCTTATTGTATATAAAGAACGATTTCTAAAAAAGCCCAATTCTCTTTTAATAAATGTGTTTATACCCCCTTTACTACCCCCTTTCTCCAAAGGATACCAAATGTCGACCAAAATATTTGAAGATAGTGATAAGAACAAAAAAAACTGAAAACTCATGGGATTAGATTTATTAATAAAACCAAATTTCATAAAATTGAAAAAAAAAATCAGTTCTTATTTAAAATGTATTTGAAAAATTCCAATATTTGCACTAAAAAGCATCAGAAATACTCCACTATTCTTAAAGCAGGCGCAAGAAATTACATCTCTACTTCCGCTTCCTTCTTTTAGCGATCAGCTACGTAGCAGTGGAAATATAACGTGTGGATAAGCAGGAATGAGCGCGATCCACGGTGGCCTAGTGCTTGCTCAACGAGTAGAAGGTTGTGGATTCGAATCCAGTGAAGGCATTTTAGGAAAGTTTTTCATGATCTCTTCTACTCGTTGTCGAGTTAGTTGGTCTCGAACCGGGTGGTTCCATACTTCATTTCAACAAATAACCTTTTATTTTTTGTACTCTCGTCTCGATAAAAAGTTACTATAAATAAAGGTAATTTAAATTTATAAATTTAATTTCAATAGCAATTGAACTGAGTGATACTGTTATTCAATCATTACTTTTACGCGAAAAAGAATTCATGTTAAATTTATCGTTTTCCTTATTGGGAAGAGTGCAAACTACCGACGATGTTAAGTAAACCATCCTTCCGCATGTTTGCGGCCGCTGGGATGTTTTTATCTAAAGATCCACTTAAATGGAGAGAATATCAAGTACCAAAAGCAAAGAAAAATTTTATTCGCTCGATTACGGCAGTACAGCAATTTCTCGGTGTTCGTACGCCTGAAAAATAAACACGGAACTTCGTACAACAACAAGAACTTATCTGACGAGGAATGCAAGATTCTACGGAACACCCTGAGCAAAGAAAAAAAACCAAGTTGGTTCTTTGCACAAAAAGAAATGGCAGCGAAGACACGTTTCAAGTCATTAGAAACACCCGAATGCAAAAGATCTCCATTTTGTTCTCGTGTTTTATGCCCTGTTACTAAATATATTTATACGTGAAGGGCTTACACATCTCTTTCAAGTTACCAAGGTGAAGACAGCAATAAAACTTAATGTTTCGGAAAAATGCGCTCTCGAGTGTTCCTTGTTTGTTAAGCCAACCGACAAATGAACTTTCGTCTGAAGGTCCTGTTTGATAAGCAAAAATGGTTGTTGACGGACGAAAGTGTCTGGCGTTTTCTTTCGAGATTTAAATGATAAAAATCTGATATTTTCCAGCATCCCTGATGGAAGTGATAAAGCGAAATTCGAACAGAGATACTTAAAGTGCGGATTGAATTAATTTTTTTTTAACAAATCTGGCTTGTAATTTAATTACAAACCTAATTAAATTAAAAAACAAAATTCGGGAGCAGTTGGAATCCACCGCGTGTAAAAGATTCATTTCAGTTGTTTCACAAACGAGTCTCTGGTGTTGCAACGCATCATCCTTTTGCCCTTCTCTCGCCGTTCCCACCTTCGATGGTCTTTTAAATTATTAATAGTTGTCGGAGCCTGCAGAAAATACTCCTTGCTAAGATAATGTGCTTAGCTACTTGAGCTCAGCGAGGATGGGCGCGCGTTTTCATGACACGTGAAATATGAAGTAGAGCATGCCTTAAAGGTCAAGAGTTGTCCATTTTATATTTTCTATAAGAAAAAGAACTTATCAATATTTTATTGATTTCCGACTTACGCTATACAAAGGGGGAATTCCCGTTTCCTCCGCCCACACAAATCGAGATTAATAGTTGAATATTCCAGAAAATATTTCAAATTTGAATAACTTTATCCCGAAGGTTATTCCAGTCGTCTTATTCAAATTAAAAAGACGTGTCTAAGGAAGAGGTACGTTTCTGATGCGTTCTCAATAACACGTTCCTTTTACTCATTTAATGAACTTCCTTAAAATATAAATTTAATTAGTGTTCGGTTTGTATTTACGATGGAATTGCCCAACTCATACCACGAGACACTTCAAACCACAGACATAGTGAACACTCAAGTGGAACTATTTGGCGTTAAGCCAAGGCGAGCGTCAAGTCTCCGAGGAATAGCTTTCCTTATTAAAGAAACTATTGAGAAGGGGGGGGGGGGAGACACCGAACCTCTGACAAAATGATGAACTGCAGAAACCATTAGAATTAATGAACAAAACGGAAGCGTTAAAAATCATGCGTGAACTTAATGAATACAAGTAAATCACAGGGTATGGGGTCAGACAACGGCGAGCGGAAACAACGCGATTATTTATTTAAGCTTTAGAAAAGAAATTACTTCTGAAAAACAGGAAAAAGTCATTTCCATTAATTTGAATGAAAAAAAAAAATAATTCGATTTGTCGATAATATAAACAAAATTATATTCCTTGCTGCAGGAGACTTGGTCCATGTTTAAAGCATGCATTTTGGGAAGTTAAATTTGGAATGAAAATAAACAATAATAAAACATTAATAACGACATACCACACACGGAAAGACTCAAGGCATCCCAGAGAAACTGAGGATTTAGATGAAAACTCAAGCTGTAGCTGAGCATCACAGAAAAAGCTCAGCATAGAGAAAGAGACAATTCCTCTAGGGGTAGACAGAAAGCAGCAGACAACGAAGAATAGCATGATTGGTTTGGTTTGCTCGGAATTAGGCTGAAGACCATGAAACGAGTATACATACCGATGTTAACAGAAGTATTCTGAAATAATATTTTAATTTTTAAGTCAACTAACAGAGGATTCAGACCCCGTATTTAGCCTATTTAAGAACAAAATTAAGAGACCTTCAGAGGATCAACGCCTCACCGAGGCCCTGATCCTCTAAAGGCCACGGACAAGACACCTATTCTTGAATCATTCACAATTATTTTAAAAAAAAATCAATGCGACAAATGTTAATTTTTTTCTTGATATATTTGTTCAGTAAAATCAAGATTGGCGTTTAGTTCTTGGCCTTTTAACTCCTTACTTAATCTAGCGAAAAATCGAAAACATCTTTTGTTTGAATGGAGAACCTACATTTAAACCCAAGTGATTAAGATGAATCCATACGAGTGTTAATCTTAATTATTAGACACGTCTGTCAATGCCTGTTTACCATCCCTAGCCTATATAATGTGTTCATTAACTTCATTCTTTATCTTCGGGATCACAGTTTGGCAAGAGTGCTCGTGATCCCTGGCATACCTTTTGTTCGGAGTGTCAAGGACGCAAGAAAACTTTCCAAGGCCCTCTAAACAATTTGTTTATCTCAATCCTAAAGTATTCCAGATAATTCAGAGCTGTTCAAGAGAGAAGGAGATGATAGTATCGGAAAGTAAACGGTATTTACAATAACTTAAACAATATCCCTAATGAATAGATCGATATTCGACCTAATTCAAAGAATGGTGAAATTGTTTCCTAAAACACTTAAGTTTTTTTATTCATTTTATAACTATACAACATTGCTATTATCAAGTGTTTTTTTCCTAGTTTACCGCAAAAATTGATATTTCAGATCATTGCTGATGGGTAGCTGGAATTCATCTTTGTTCGTTTTACAAGCCAACCAAGAATGAACTGGCCGTACAAGTTATTCGGGGGGAGGGGGGTGTGCACTTAATGATATCGATGCAATGTCCTGTGAGCCAATTTCGCAACATTCATCGCGGAGTGCATTTAATCCCAATCCGAAAACACAAAAACAATTCTGGTTATTCTTTGTGATCTTATTTCTGTTGCAGTTTATTGCTTCCCTCAGCCGAGCCTACAATGCTGGTCGATAAAGTAGTCTGCGATTTGCTGAAGGTTAATAAATGGCATAGATTTCTCAGCTTTTACAATTGCGAGTCGAGTAAAATAACGATCCGTATTGATTCTGAAATATTTATCTGCGTTGAAAAATCAGTTTTTATCTTTAAAAAGTAATCGTTGCTTAGTTGATTTTTTCCTAGTAGGAAGTCCTGACCAATGTCCCAGTAAATGCTGAATTATTAATTTAATGTAATTTGGAAGTCAAAAAAATTGCCAATCGATTGCTCTTAAAAGTCAATTACCTCTTATCCTATTGGAAGTGAACACGCTGTCCAGCATGCTTACTCATAAGAATAGGGTTTCTGCTCCCTACCCAAGAGTCTGTATTTTGAAATCCCACTGTTCACACGGATGCACGTGAATATCCAGTGAGAGATCAAACCTTACTGCGAGCCTGGAGTAGCTTACTTTCACAAAAAATAAAATAAAATAATTTAATAATCTGTATTGGCCTTGCATTTGTCAAGTAAGGATGTTTATTAAATCGGATCATTGTAGTAAGATTCCGCAGGATTAATCAGGCCAAGAAAAATTATGAAATTGACTCTCGTGCGATCTTCAGAAAGATAATTGGTGTTTACGATGCGTACAAAAGACAATCATCCTTGATTGAATCCAATTTAGCAAACTGAAAGGAACTTAAGCGTGTAATCGGATTAAAAATAATAAATAAAAGTCCGTTCGTAGTAAGGAACTTTCTTCAGGAGATTTTGTAATTGGTATTTTCATTAGGATGCACGAGATACCTTTAAACACTGTCGCACATTAAGTACAGGAAGATGCTGAATTAAGAAAGGATTGGTTATAATTACGCGATTCTAGTTTTCTATTCACTTGATTCAGAAACGAGAAAGTATAATATGGCCTACGAGATTTCACGCATCATCTTATTCTCTGGTTGAGTATCCTACTGGAGTTTGTTGCTTTCTCAGGATCTTCGTTTTATTGTGCCATGAGTGTCAACTGAAGACCGCAGTACGTCACCATGTTCAGGAAAGCCTTGATAATATCCGTCTGCTTCAAGACTCGTGGCGCCTGTGGGGTTTGCACAGCTAGTTGATCTCCGGAATATCGTAAGCGTGTAAATTCATTTAGTGGCAACCAAAAATAAACTTTCGAATCGCATATTTTCATGAATATGTTACAGGAAAAAATGGTAGTGTTATATCAAAACTGAAATTGTTGGAAGTATCCAACTCAAATCGTTCCAAGAGGAGAGATTATGAGTCAATGGTAAATACTATTGCAGAATATTTATCACGTACAAGAGTCAAACATCTATACCTAATGAAAGCTTGTGCACCATCTAGTAGCCGAATTTCTTCCTCTAACTCTTAGAAATATTCAGTGACTTTCGTCGATTAGTTCCAAGTACCAATGAACCAATTCATTGCCATTAGAGTGCGATAAGATACGCTTTAAAAGATCGGGTGCACTTTGACAAGTGTACCGGCATGGACAAAGGTTACTTAGCGACTGCTGCTCACTTTACGGCGTCAGGATTATTGGTGGCGCTTAAAGTAAACTCGCCGAGAGCAATACCATTGTAAAAATGGCTCACACGGTTGAAATGTTAGATGTTTAATGTACTTAACGGATACGATAGAAGATCTCGTTACCTCTGATACTCCAAACAAACTGCACTGACAGATGTAAGAATCGAGGTTGTAAGCAATAATCAAAACCCAGTAGTCCTAAGTTATATCGCATGCGCTGAATCTCATTTTTTTTTTACTCTGCTAAGACACGGGACCTACAAAGTGCATACATTTCACTAAGTAGTTAAACCGTTCTGGTTTGTTGACCTCTTTCAAACCTATTAAGCCATTCTTAATGGTTAATTTATATGCTCTCGACTAAATCTGCGTGAGGCTTAAGTGCGTAAAGAATTCATGTTGGAGATTTAATGGAATATTATCAGCACTGAGGGAGGATTAAAACTAATTTTAATACTTACGAAATATTGTATCTGTCACAGAGATATCTTCAGAGATTACAAAAAACTTTTGTAACAACACACACAAATACAATACGTGAGACTAAAGTCCTATCTAGGTGGTGCGCCCTCTATGAGCATTTGCAGGTGGCCTAGGATATAAATAGGGATCTCTAATAATTAATGCATTAAACGATTGCATTAAACTTCCGAAAATTTGGAAACATTAATTATCCGCGATCCCTCTTTACATCCTAGGCCACCTGCAAATGCCCATAGAGGGCGCACCACTTAGATAGGACTTTAGTCTCACTATTGTATTTGTGTGTGTTGTTACAAAAGTTTTTTGTAATCCCTGAAGATGTCTCTGTGATGGAGAAAATATTGGAAGTATTAAATTAGTTTTAATCCTTTCTCAGCGCTGATAATATTCCATTAAATCTCCAACATGAATGCTCTCAACTAAAATGAGCTACAATATTCATAAATTCAAGTAATCATACTATAAAATCTTCCTGAAAGTTAAATAGCAAAGATTTTATTCCAATCTTGTGGAAATTACCTTCGAGTGATGGCTTCTCTACAAGATGAAAGCGATTAAGTGATGTCACTCAAAGAAGTTGCTTATGCTACAAAATTTTATCGGCGATGAGCAAGTTAATCTGAAATTAATGGTATTTAAAAGTTATTAAATGGGTACGTCTACGTGCAATTCACGGAGAAATCATTTCCATATAGGAACAAGACGATTATCAATTGGGTTCCTCACCAAGGAACGTAACTGGTTAACTTATAAACTCGAGAAGGAATTTTATCCAACTAGTAACTTATTTTTATGGACGTGGATCTGCTTGGAAATTCCAGTATTACCTCGGGCAAAAGAAAGTTATTGGAATCTTAACAGGCAGGTGTAAGAGAGATTTGCTATTTCACAGGCTGCCTTCGGAACAGTGGGTTTTATTTAGCGAAGTCAAAATACCTCAGGTAATTGGCAAACATTTCTAATAACATTACACAGAAACCAATCTTTGTGTTAAAGAAAAATTCTGTTGAGGTTTCGTATCAAATTTACATAGTCATCGATACGAGTTTCTTTGGAATTGCATGATTACATAAGATGCAAATATTTTTACTATATCGAATTCCGCTGCTATCTTCCAGTTGCTTTCGGCCATCTGTTTCCCCTAAAGAGGCCAAACAAAATCCTGAATATCCACAGAAACTCTTAGCTGAAGGCTAATATTTCGAGGCTTCCTCTAATTCTAATTAACATGTTTCGTGGTAAGAGGCATGTCGTGAGCACAGCGTAATTAAAGATAACATTACACATAGAAAGGGATGATAGCAATCTTATGTAAGCAGATGGGTATAGTACACATATTTCGTAATGAAAGGCGCAGCGTTCGCTCTCACTCCCTGTGTAAACTTACATTAACAAAACATAATAGCATACATCGGAATAGCGTGACAACTGACAACGATGAGCTCGGTCAGTTAGTCAGGTGTAACCTCTTATAAATGAATTGTTTATTCACAATATTAATATTTTGAACTAAGGGCTATAAATTTAAATGAAATTATTATTTCTTAGCTGACAGTGTATACTAGAAGAAAAACAATATTGTCGCATAAACGGTTCTGTCTGAAAGGAGCACATTACAGTGATCTTTCTGAAAAGACCCTTGCATGTAGATAGGAGGGCACAGGATAGTCATTTTTTGTTTCCCCCTCCATATTAATTGCTAGTACTGAAAAGATAAAATGGTTCAAATCGATAATTTCGATGTCCTTTCCGAACAAGTCATTGCTAGCTAATTGTATACAATCATCTAAACAACTACTTATATTCTCTTGTATTTCCGCTCGCTGTCTACTTTATGTAATGAATAACGATACTTGAACACCATATACGCAACAATGTGTGCACCTGACAACACGAGGTTACACGTAACAATTATTCAAAACTAATGAAATGAGTAGGAAGAATCCCATTACCTAGCAACCATTTTACATCAAGAGCATGCTTTATAAAAAGAACACGTTCTCATTTCAGAAAATCGAAAAATCACTTCTTTGTGTGGCGGTTCAACTATCAATCCTTTTATTTCTTACTGTAACGATCGCCTATCAAATAAATTGATCGGCATTTCATGGAAGTCAGTGACAGGTACTAAATTGGTGGGTATAACCACGTCAATAATGTACTAAGGGGGTTTTCCGTATTGACTGAACAGTCCGTAAATATTTTTTATTTCATCGAGGATAAACTGGGACAGATGAAGGCAATTCAAACACTGTTTATCGGCCAAACTTAGACGTCGTTTCCATGGCGACCACTGTTTTCATAGCCAGCACGCAAACTACACTTTGTAAATGGCGACACTGACGAAACCACCCCAGTTGTATTTTCTTTCAATGAAGACTCCGAATATAGTTGGAGTCTTAAATAATTCATTTCCAGGAATTATTTAGACAGCTTCATGTTTAAGAAAAATGACGGAGGGGGGGGGGGGGTAACTGCTTGCTGTGGATTTGACTTTGTCTAACAAATGTTTTACATTTTACCTCCAGGATAAGAGCCAAGTAGGCTTACGGAATCCAGCAAAAACATTGTTTACCTTGTTCATGGGAGCAGAAAATTTAAAAGAAGCAAAATAAATACATCTAGAATCGAACGTGAAAAAAATACATCGAAACTTATAAGTTATCCAATAGTTTCACGATGTCAAATCATCCATTTGGGAACCATTTTTCTGCTGTAGTTTGCTGGGATGGAATATATACGAAATTAATTTTCAATACACACAATAAATTTAATTATATAAAATATTGGAATAAAACTGGCTCCAAGAAAAGTGACAAACGAGACTGGAAAAAAAATACTAAACCAAGCTATGATGGAAGGACTTTTGCACTGAATCTAATAAATATTTCTGAGAGATTTTTATTATCTTAGAAATCTGCAAAATCAAATGCAGGTACTGAACTCCAATCTCCGAGCTGTTTATATTTCAACAGCACAGTTAACATTTTCTCGCCGAAACCACTGAGCGGGGGTGGGAGGTAAAAATGTGAACAGATCGATAAGGGGTCCACGTTCGCAACTTACATGTTCAATTCATTGTAATTATTAAACTATACAAATGAAATTTCAAATCAATTTAAGTCATTTATTAGGGGGGGTGTCATTCATTCTGCTTATGTGTTGCATCAGGTCCACCCTGCGACTTGCACCGTAATGTCAGTAATGGCACCAACTGTAGCTCTTGCTTCAGGTAATCGCGTGCGTGTTCCCTCAGGTAGACACGGTAGGTAGCTAAATATTGCAAAGAACCACAGAAGGGAAGCTGTGCTATTTGTGGAAGTCAACTACGATATTGGCTATGGAGTTTACATTGACTTTGTGGAACACTGTGTGGGTAACTTATTGTAAGTAAAGAAACAACAGACGGAGTGGGACTAGTTAAAACGTCATTATGAGCATTTTAGGATTCTAAACTTTCATTCAAGAAGTATGTGAAAGTTACTTGATAAACCTCTATAGCGTACCTGTGACGTAGTCGGGTAGATGATCACCGTACTTAAAAGAAAGTCCTCAGGAAGAGTGCTTAAGAATGTGCATTAAGTACTTACCAGTTTTAATGAGCTTGAAACTGAGGCCATTATGGTCTTGAAGCGATTGATTGAGAGGGGATGGCACAAGGTCCCGGAACGAGTGCTGCTCTGCAGCCATAATAACGCCAGGAGAAGGAGAGAGTGGCAGCTGTTGCTCGATCTCACGTGTATCACTTAGTCCATCTCACACAAAGCGAACAGAAGTCGTCTTCACACACGGCACAACAGAAGCACAAACCTTCCTCGGCCGGGGGGAATATCTCGCACAGGTACACGTATACTCGCGAGCGCGGCACGGACAACTGTGTTACTCGAAAACTCTCCTTTGCAACGTGCCACCAATGAAATTGGACGCCATAGCACGCGAACGCGTGCTTAAGTGGCGCTGCGTGTCCGTTCTTCGAGTGTTGGAGGCGGAGTCTACGCCGTGGGATGGAGACGCGACCCACTCCATACGAGAGGGGGAGAATTACAACCTCCGCACATTAATGAACTGCACGGAAGGTCACGTGACGATAACGGCCGAGATAATTCATAAGCCACGAAGTGATACGTTTTCGACCGAGTTTTCGCAGGAATTTAAACTCCCACTAAATAATTCCTGCTTACGATCGCTTTGACAATAACTGCTTGTCGTTAGAACAGTTTCGCCCGCCTCTTAGTACAAAACGTTTTCCAGCATCGGACTCCGGCATTTGCGGAATCTGTGGACAACTGTACCACCAAATTAAATTCCGTTCCCAGTTCACGAACATGACCTTAATTTCCCATTAACCTGGCACTTTAAGTTATCAGCGAGTTGTAACGCAAGCATTATTGCTTGGTTATGGCGAGACAAGTGTAATCGGGATGCTGCCATTAAAGCAGTCGTTGGGACCTCAGTCAACGGCTCCATGATAAACTAGCAATAAAAAATCTAAGTTTTCAAACCAGAATTTTGCTTAAAAACCACACGAAATACATAAGCAGGCTCTCGAAAACAGTTTTTGGGAGGTTGGAGAGGACTGATTTTTTTATAATTTACTTACGATGTTACTTTATTGTCTTACAACACGGAAAATTTCTTGATTATCTGAGCAACATTATTTCTTTGAATTTTCAGGCAATTATTCTGGGCGGGATAAACCCATATTCGCATCGGATCCCGATTACTTGATAAATGTAAACAACCAATCCCAAAGAATTAAACTCAACGATTCATTAACAAATACGTATCCCCGTGATTATACATTCTCTCTGCATTTTTGAATGATATGAAATAAATAAGAAATCGAAAACTGAAAAGAAATTCATTTGAAAACACGGAAGAAACGTATTAAGCATACTGGACCTCCTAGGACGCCATATTTAATCAAAACATAATTTAGAGATTTGTCTACTGTTTCTGTGCCGAAATATGCCACAACATAAAAACAATGAATAAACTCTGTTCATATTTAAATTTATTCATTATAATATCGAATATTTGATATCGTAATATATGATAGGCATTTTATGGACAAAGTACGGAGTGGATATATTAGGTAAATTCTAGTATACCGTAGAATATTTTGTCATCACGTGGGCTTTGTTGCTTTGACGGAGGAGGATTCCTCCGAGTTGTGCAGCCTTTAGATCTCCTTGTTCAATTTAGAGATCCTCTAAATACCAGTTTCCGAAACACCACACCACCGAAATGTAGTCGTTAAGAAAAATGTCCTTCTCACTACCATCTCTCCTAATGTTTGGTTGAAAGGACTCGATGGAATGATAGAGGAACCTTCACAGAACTATTTCCGAATAAAGATGCTCAGAAATATATACACGTTAGCACAAGAATGTTTAATTTGTCAAGTATTTCGGTCTGAATATTACTGACCATCTTCAGTGGCTACATAGGAAAAGTTTTAAAAAAACAAGGTGGAATACGAACAATTGATCATTCACAAATAGAACGAGCCGCGTGATGTCATATCGCTAAGTATTAGAAGAGTAAACATTTTGTAAAAAACATAATTAGCGATATTAATTCAGAAATTCATATAATGATCTTAAATAACATTAGACTGATAAAAAAAAATTAATTAAAAAAAATTAATAAATAAAAATTATTAATGTTGTATCCTGATTAAACTTTCCCAAATTTTTGATACAGTCATTACGATTCACGTCAGGACGTTGAAGTAAGGCCTCCACACTTTCTTTAAATAAACGTTCAAATTTGTAACGACATCTGTGTAGGAGGCGAGTCTTGGACCCAAGGATGTTGTGGCTTGTTTCTAATCCAGATTTCTCAGGTTTGTTGTGTTGAATTGCTGACTGATGCTCTTGAATTCTTTTTTCTATGGAACGTCCAGTTTGTTCAAAGTAAGAACGATTACAATTACAAGGAACTTGATACACACCAGGTAGAGAGAAAGTTGAGCGTTTATCTTTAGATGAAGGAAACTGGGTGGATAATTTCTTAATAGGTGTATAAGTGGCTGTTAGATCATATTTCTGTAGAATTCTCGAAATTGGTTCTGAATCATTATGTCACAAATATCGTTAAAAAAAACAAATAAAGATGCGTTAACTGGTAGGAAGTTTTATATTAATGCTTAGGGAACATTAATGTAAGTCCAAAATCATGCATTGTAAACACGTCTTCTCTACGATTTGGATTCCGGACAGGGCAATCAGAACAGGTTTGAGTTGTTCTGTGATATCTGATTTGCAGCCACAAGATGACGGCCAGGCTCGTGTTCGTAAAGCCACAGACAAAATACATAGAAGTATTGAAGCGTCCTCAATAACAATGTCTTGGACATTGGATTTTCTGTTAGGTGCTACTTCATATAATTCTCCCTTTATATTCAAGTCTTAAGAAATACGAGATCGCGTGTCGATAACGTAAGGATAATGTATGATATTGCATGATTTATGCACTCTTGTTATTCCTACATCAAAAGAAACATTTTTGAAGAAACACATTACCAAAGAAATAAGATGCAGAACCTCCAACTCACATAATTCCACAAGACTTCATTGCTTTTATGTTAAATTCATTCCTATTTTTATAAGTAATTCTAAAGTCATACACGAGTTATCAGTCATCAGAAATGACCACACCAACATGAAAAATTTACCGGAAATTTTCCAGCATGCTCCAAATGCGTTCAAATTCACAGTTCTTGTTTCTGCTGATATCCAACACAATTTGACATACTTCAATTTATTATTATTATGTCAATATGGAAGATTTATTATTAAGAGAATTCCAAGTCACAAGAGTAAGACATCTCTTAATAACTCTGGTTGAAATAAGTCCATTTGCATCTATTCTCTTGTCCTAATTCGGTTAGATTAGGTTCCACCGTGTAACTCAGGTAATGTGACACAACACACCGAAAAATGGTTTTAAAACTTTGATACATTAGTGCCAAGGGTTAGCTAAGCTTTATATTACCAGAAACCTTGTTCTTGACAAGGTGGCAGTGAGATTAACATCGAGCAATAAAATTAGTCTTCTACCCAAAGACATCGATGTTCTGGGTGGGATTCGAATCTACAACCTGTTGGTTAGAGAGAAGGTAACGTTCACCACTTGGATAACCACCTCTGCAAAAGATCCCAACATAAAACTAAACTAAACCAACATAAACTAAAGCAGATCATCAGAGAAACCACGCAGGAATTACAAAAAGTTAAGAGGCGTTTAAATGAGCATAGGGAGAAAATGAAAATTAAGCAGCAAAATAAGAAAAAAACAAAGCACGACGTTGTTAGTAAAAAGAAAGAAGTTATTTGGTATGGTGACTCTATAATAAAACATGGTATTGATGAGCGAGTTATAACATCGAGTTTTTCTGGAGCGAAAATAAAAATATCACGCAAGTAATTCAAAAACAGAAAAGACAAGTCAACGAGATTCTAATTGTAGTAAGTACTAAAGCCTCAACTAGCAATAAGTTCACTATGAGAGAGGACATGAAAGGGTTGTTGGAAGAGGCGAGAGTGAAGAAGAGTGGGAAAGTGAAAATCGTCAGTATTTTACTTCGCTATGATAAAAATGAATTAATAAGGGCTATGATAGCGAACGATTTGATGCGTAGGCTGTGAAGAAGAAATGGATATGTGGAGAGTTTGAGGGAAGACTGGATTTGTATGAGGGACGGCCTACACCTGAATGCGTTTGGTGTCAGGAGTCTTGAAAAACTAATAACTGTTATGAGACCTAACACAGAGGCATGGAAACCAAACTGTAAAGGAAGGAATGGTGAGAAGCAAGAGTGACAATGTTGTATAACTGTGTTCATGACGGGAATGGGCTTTTTCATGGAAATGTTGACAAGGAGAGAACGATTTCGACTTTGCGTTCGTCCAGTTCTGACCCATCAAACGTGTGCAAAGATGTTTACATGTATAAGGCACCAGAGAAGAATAGAGATCTGCAAATTGTCCACAATTGTGTCAGGCAGACTGCAAACAAGAGTATGCAAAAGAACATTCAGGTAGATTATTATGTCGACACACGAATGCTAGGAGGATCAGAAACAAAGGGGTTGAGTTTGTTGCGACCTGGCTATCAGAATCAGACATACTAACTGGTATCAAGTGTAAAGGGTACAGTATTTTTAGGAGGGATAGAGAGAATAGGAAAGGGCGGGACGTGCTGCTGATGATATCGGATGACTTGAATCCAGTTAGAGTTAAGACCTATGAATGTAGTATTATTAACAGTATTTCATGTGGCAGCGAGTTTGACGACATCTGGTGTGAGATGGAATCTAACACAATCAATTACGTAGTGGGGTGTTGTTACAGACCTGGTGGATCGGTTGCTAATGATGAAGAAATGCATCAGCAAATAAAAAAGATGAGCGCGAAACGAGTAATCATAATGGGAGAATTTAATTATCAAAACATTGATTGGGCAGCAGCAGAATCTCATGAGAAGAATGAAAATGCATTTATTGAGCTGTTGCGGGACAACTTCCTCAAGCAGCATGTGACAGAAGGAGTGTTAGAAAGAGTGTTAGATTTGATTATAGTACCAGAGGGCGTTTTAGCAGTTAGCCGAGTGGCTTTGCGCTTCGCAACAATATGCCCGGGAAAGGAGTGTCCTGGGTTCGATTCTCGTCGCCGACGTGAGGAGCTTAAGGATATTTCTCAAACATAGCCAAGTTAGCCAATCTTGGGCGTGGACTGCAGAGTTTTTCTCCCCAGTTTATCTGGGGTTTTTCCTTCCACAAGCAGGCAAACCGGCCCCGTGAACACACACACATCTACAGACATAGGACACACCGGGAGGCATAGGCTAGCCACCTTATCCTCGGAATGGGTACAACTTGAAAGAGCTTAGGACAGCTCCGTAACAGGCCAATAGCGTTTCAGTTAAAGACGTAACTATTCTGCCTCCGAATGGTGGCAGTGATCATGCGGTACTCACTTGGGAAGTGACTACGTTTATGAATGTTCCATTCAGAAAAGATGCTGAACTACAAAGCAGGAAATTATGACCAACTGAGGAGTATACCGAGTTCAGTGGAATGGGATCGGTTGCTAGATGGGAAGAATATCGACAGTGCATGGAAAGCATTTAAACAATACTTAAATGATGCAATATCATGATGTGTCCCAAGAGTTCGAAGAATAAATAGGGTAGGAGTCAAATGGATCAATGTATCCAACTATCGACCAATTAGTATCTCAGGAGTGGTAAAGATTTTTGAAAATTTGGTCAGGGTTCGCATTCAGAAATGGGTTGACAGAGAATCTTTACTTAGCAATGAGCAACACGGGTTTACTAAGGGAAGGTCATGTTTTAGCAACTTGCTCATATTCTATAACAATGTTACCATTGAACAAAACAAGGGAACGGATACACCATGTGATACGTTTAGATTTTGCTAAGGTTTCTGACAGGATACCGTGTATCCTGTCAAAACCTACCGATGCAGCATGGTAGATTGTCGCATAAATTGGAGAAAATGGGTCGGTTATAGAATATTAGCATAGATAACAGGATGACTGACTGACATATTTCAAAAAGTGGTATATGTGGGATGTGAGTCTGCAAGATTTAAGTTAACCAGTGGTGTACCATAAACTTCACTGCTTGGTCCACTGCTATTCTACTGTACATTCATGATATTGGGAAGGATTTGACAAGCGACATACAGCTATTTGCTTACGATGCAAAGATAGGTAGGTTAATCAGGAATGCTGCTGATATGCAGTACTTGCAGAATGACTTGAACAGGCTGGAATTGTGGGCATGGGAAAATGGGTGTCAGTTCAATGTCAGTAAGCGTAAAGTCATTCACTTCGGTGTGATTAGATATCCAATGTCGTAATATATTGGATATCTAATCACACCTTGATATTATGCTAGAAGAAACTGATGAGGCTAGGGATCTTGGAGTGCTAGTAGATAAAAAGTTGAATTCAGGAGCCATGTAAAAAAATGTTGCAAAAATAACATAAAAGATAATTGTAATGCTGAAAAGAACGTTCACATGTAAAGATAAGGATGTGATTTTTGCCTCTTTACAAGGCCTTGATATCATTTGGACGGACTATTGTCCGCAGATCTGGTCTCTGTTGTGATTCTAATACAGCGGAGAGAGTGCAAAGAAGAGTATTAAAAATGATATTAGGATTATGAAGACAGATTGAGAATTTGTAGACTGCAGACGCTAGCAAACAAGAGAAAGAGGGGTGATAAGATTAAGACTTACAAACTTCTGAGATGGTCATACAGGATTTTAATTAATGGACTTTTTTCATTTATGGAGGGGGGGGAAGAAAGACGCGAGATCATCCTTGGAAGTTGAGAACGAGTGTTGTCAAGAAAGGGGTTAGGGCTAGATTTTTCTCTCATAGAGTGGTGAGTGATTGGAATGGTTTGATTTTGGATGTTGTGTGTGCAAGGAGCGTGAATGAATTCAAGAATAAATATGATAGCTGGTGCGTGTAGTATGTGGCCTCCCTTGAGTCCTTGATGGTTTCTCTTAATAATAATAAAACTAGACAAGACAGACAGTAAACCAACGTGCGTAGCCATATCTGTTCTAGTCTTGAGTATAAAGAAAATAGAAGAACATAGTTAACTTATTCATACACATTGTATATGTTCGTGATGTGTTTGTTCTTTCAGCAGCAAACTTTGAACGGAAGCAAGCTTGCAAAATAAGTGCATCTCTTTTTATTTATTTAAGGCACGAGGCTGTCACCGCTCCCCATCTTATTTTAAGCTAAAACCTCAAGGTAAAAACAAAAGGTGTTAACTTACCAGTATTCTACATTGCGGTCAGTTGTGGATTATTTTAGCACGACTGTGGAAAGGAGGAAGTGGTTTGAGCACACTGAAAATGATAAATTTTACTTGTCTGTACAACAAAAATTCTTTTTCCTACACTCGAAATTCATGCACTAGTAATACCTTTGGTTTTTATTTGGCGGAGTTATCCAAAACTATGGTGAGGAAACATGATGGCCTTGAATCTTAAGTAAATAAAAGGGGCCCTGTTTATTTCACAAATACTTCTCTTTGTTTCATTTATTTAGTTTTATAGTTCGTTAATGAGATGATTAGTGTACGAGTAACGGCAGGTAAACAAAGTTAATACTGGTTTGACAAGTAGAGAGATTTTGAGGTCTTTTTTTATCCGATCTCGGAGATTTACTCTTTAGGGGGTTTGCTTTATTTGGATTGACAGCCGAAGCAACTCAGGCTATGATGCCAGTGTCCGTATGAGATCTTCAGGTGAAAAGGCCTGATAAAGGTTATTTGCATCCTAGACGGGATTCGAACCCAAGTCTTTCAGAGCATCTTTTGTGGGTGCGAGTAACAAAAAATTTGGTAGAAGTGAAACACTGCTATTTGGGGTATTATACATTTGCAGGTCAGAATGGCTGAGCGAGTGTGGATACGACTTGACGATTTCGGGTAGTCGTAGAAGAATTTGTTTAAGTCCACTGCCCTGCTTCTCAGAAAAATGAATTGACTTGATAATATGACACGTTTAGTGTCTTGTAAAATGGGATTCAACAATTATGTAGCCCTTATAAGACTGATGGTTGGATTTAGATAAAAATTGTTACAATTTGGGGTATTCTTATTAAATCAACGCTTAGCAACCAACTTTTGAGACTCAGAAACATCTATAATCTGTGGGGAAGGGCTTTCAAGGAAATGAAATGTTTAACCAAAACGTGATTGCACCTTATTAGTAATCAACGCATTTTTAAATGCAGAATGTCATCGTTCGCTGATTTATAAATTTCTCGCAAACGAAGAATTCACTTCCTACGTTTACATATGCAAAGTATGTTATTGATGTCAGATAAAATTTAATGCAACGAATATTCAATATTTGAGCATTTTTGTTCGTTTGTTTGAACTCTTCGAAATTGTTTGTTAGGAGCATTTAAAAAGATTTGCACGGAAATATTTAAAAAAATGATGATACAGTACTTAATTAACTAATTACCTTTGCGCTTAATTAGATTTTTTTAAATATTCCTGTGTACGTGGAACGGATTATGGCTTAAGTATAGCGAAGGGTCTTAGTTCTTCGAGGGCGTTGTCAACGTTAATTTGTAGAGCAACTTCAAATGATATAAAAGAGCTACTTTAAATTTTGGGAGGGAAAAAGAAAGACAAAAGGCGTGCATAATAACGATGATGCATTACTGCCAAATCTGTAAGACTACAAAATCAATCTTCGATCCGTTTAGTTGGGTTAGGAAGGATTTTTTTTGTTTCCTTCAGAAAGTTATTGATCAGGAAAGTGACCAAATACTCGGAAATATGCATTAGAAGTGGTCGAAAAGAGTGTATTAATGTCTTTTCTTTCCATAAAAGATACGTGGTACTGTTTTCGCCTCGAGGTTTTGACAATCGGGTTGGCAGTCGCTCTTCCACCATCGCTGTTGTGCAATGCATTTATGCTGCATAAACATGTTAATGTTTACTTAAATATAAAGAGACAACAGGCTTCATTTCGGCGATATAAACATTAATTAAATTAAGGAGATATTAAATCCCACATTGTTTTAAAACCGAATAACAAACTCAAAGATTGGAATCAGAGAGTTTCATGCCGAATATAGTATAAAAAACTATAAAAGTATCGGCGAATACTAGCGTGAGTTAAATACAAGTAGTCCTAGAACGTAGTACAAACACGGGCAACTCGTTGCAAAGGTGGGGAAAGTTCTGATCGCTATTCTTGGTATTAAATTAATATCCCCTTAATTTAATTAATGTTTATATCGCCGAAATGAAGCCTGTTGGTTCTTTATATTTAAGTAACTTAATGGGTGCACCTTTTTGGACAACTCGTATAGCAGAGTATATAAGTTCTTTTCGCTATACCCTTTGGTATTAATAATTTGGTCTAGCTACTCACTGATGAAGCCTCAAAAAAGGCTGAAACCGGTCTGGGTAGTGACCTCCCACCATAATATAATAACAGCATACATTTCCTAGGAAATGTGTTTTTACATTATGGAAAATACCAAGAATAGAGATCTGAACTTTCCCCACCTTTGCAACGAGTTGCCCGAGATTGTACTACGTTCTAGGACTACTTGCATTCAGCTCACTTTAGTATTCGCCGATACTTTTATAGTTTTTTATACTATATTCGGCATGAAACTCTCTGATTCCAATCTTTGAGTTTCTTATTCGGTTTTAAAACAATGTGGGATCTAATATCCCTTTAATTTAATTAATGTTAATTCGCATAAACATAAATTTAAAAAAATCAGAGTTTATTATAATGATAATAACAAAGAGTAAAGTTTATTCGTTACTGGAGATACCGTAGTCTTCAACTAGAGGCTAAATTAAGTCTAATATAAAAAATCTGGATTTACATGCAACAAACCAGAGTTTCTTCTTTCGGACAAAAATAAAACACTTCCCTCTGCCAAGAGATTGGCAAACTCTTGAATTCGAGGGCAAATGGGAAGAGCGGTTTAGAAAATTGTCCTCTAGATGGCGATAAATCGAACCTGTAATTTTTTTCTGTATGTTTTATGTCATTCTCACACACGAGAGGCTGGAATCGACAACACATTTCGTGCCTTCGATTGGCTAAGGATAAATGTAGTGGTCAAGGACACACACATACAGAGTGAAGAAATTCATCTACCACTTAAAGATATTCACAAATATACATGCTGCATTGGGATTGGAACCAATTAGTCGGAGAACAGAATCGCATTCGCTATTCCGACCATGTACGTATATATGATTTAATTCAGGAATTCACCAAAAATTAAAATTCCTGGGATAAATATTATTCTACTATTATTAAAAAAATGAACATTTGATGGGAATTCCGTGCTTCACTTCCAAGTTTATTATTTTATTAAATTTCATCTTCGATAAGGTTATTCTGCATGGTGAGTGGATAGCAAATAATTCGTAGAATTACTATAAAATTTAAATTCTAGTAAACAGCGTAATTTTCCCTTAATTACTGATACACTTTTCTCATGAAACAGCCTGTTTTTTATTTTGTTTTGTTCGCGGTTTACTTCATGAGCATTGAAGGAATATCACCCCACTTTCAAGAATTTTTCGAAGTATTTTTTAGAATAGGATTTAAAAATGCCAAAATACTCCCATACTGTAACAACTCTCTCTCTCTCTCTCACACACACACACATTTGAAACAAGATTACGGAAGTGGGAAAAACAATGTACTCCACAACCGTTTCCAGAACAGACAGTCAGATTCAATGAATAAAACCTTGAGGTAAATTAGTCTATGCCACAAAATTTTGACTGATAGTAATGATTATTAATACCTTAACTAATACAAGAAGGAAATGGCAAGCGTGTGCCACTGTTTACCTTCCCTTTATTCTGGTTAGAATGACGTCATTAAACAATGCGAAGCGAGTTTTCCTTGAGAGGTCCCATTAAGTGTTCGCTACCCCATAAGTTTCAGGCAAGACATTCCACACTAATCAATGCTCACGAAGGTCGCGGATGAATGGTAGCAGATCAAAGCCTTTTTTCGCGGCTCTCCAGCGACATTTCATGACTTCTTAAATCTCGCGGTAAGGCGCCAAGCGACGATAGATAGTTGGCTAGAAAATTTAAAAAAAAGAAAAGAAGAACGAAGAGAGAGAACACACTAGCTCAGAATGTGTCCGAAACAGTCTCTTGGCTGCGTGCCACTTATGGCGTCTTTTTTCTGTTGTGCTGACGGCCTTGTGGAGCAATGCTTGCGTCGATTCGGAACTATTTTCGTTGTTGGTGTTTGGGGAACAGATAGGGATAGAAATGCCGCGATAAACTTTAGTATAAATAGAAGTGTGCGTATGTATATCTGTGTGCGATTCTCTTTATGTCTGTGTACTCATTATTTGATTTAATCGGATTATCCTGATATCGTTTGTACAGTTGGGGCAATTCATAAACCCTTGTTACTCTTCATGCAACTGTTGTCATGTGTCACAAAGGGTTAACTCGGCTTCCTGCTGTGTTTGCAACAGTTTTATTATTGGCTTCACATCAACTAGAAGATTTAAATCTCAAATAAAAGAGAATCTTTTAATCACAGAAAACAAGCTGTTGGCGTTGATAACTTAAGCCTGAAACACAAGTCGCTTTTTATGTGTATTCCCTTCATAATCTATCAACCGAGGAAAATCAGCCTTAAATTATCTCTTCTTAGAAATATACTGTTTTGGATTTCGATAAGTTGTCAATATTAGCAGTGCATATATTTACTCTTTCGTTTATACAGTTATATATATATACACACACACACACACACACATTTTTCACTCAACTGAAACAGATCTGATTTTACTTTCAAAACTTAAATTGTTTACGATATTTAACGTAATGTATTTTACAATTGTTTACGACAGGATTCGTTCATAGCCTCCGTAGCTCAGTATAGACGAAGCCCATTGGTCGTATAGACCTGGGTTTGATTCCCATCAGTGACTTGAGGAACCTTTTTCTGGTCTCTTTCGACTAAAAGTGAGTTAGCTGGTTTCATACGGAAGTAGGGGTTTTTCGTCCCTCAGAACAGGCAAACCTGCACGTGAACACATACTGATCTACAGTCATAAAATACATACCTAATCCCTCTTAGGAGGGCTCAACCCTGTCCTAAGGGACGGTGGAAAACCCCACAATTCCAAATAACATCTTAATTTTAAACCAATCGTGTTTCAGATCTTAGAATTAGACTTAGGCTATAAGGTGTGTGGATCAGGTTTATCAATCACGTAAGTTCACTGGCTGATTTGTCTGTTTCATGGAGCGGAAACAAAGAATACTTCCTCTTCCAAAAGTCAGTAACCTTAATTATGCATATATTAAGATTACTGGGTGTCCAAGCAACATAAATGTGGCCCATACCTCACATTTTTCTTACTTCCATGATCTTAATAGCGATGTTTGTATGTCCAACTTTGCCCCCTTTCAAAACACCACATGCGATTCTACCAAAGATTCTAGTTCTCCATACACCAATATTTTGAAATATTTACAGAATTATAGACTTACACAATGTTGTACCGCTCTGTGTCCGAAATGATAGAAACATAAAACTCAACAACATTTAATTTCAAAAGAATAAGTTCGGTGGCTACTTATCGAAGTATCTTTCCGCCGATAAATTTGCAAACAGAAAAACTTGAATCGCTAATGAGTTTCTCGGGTAATCCTACTGAGGAGGAGTCGCGTGCTTGTTTATCTAATAAAACTTACGCGCAACGAAAGAAACCGGAAGCCGGAAGGCAAATGTCAAGTGAAGCGGAAAAGAAGAACTGTAATGGAATTAGAAAAGAGAAGTGGTGGAAGAATTGGGATTGAACTTGGAGAAATAAACATAAGAAACGGTAAGAGGAAACAAGGCATGTAAAGGGTTTGTCTAAGCTTCAGAATAACCGTCGAAATAAGACGAAATGATCCTTGAAATACAATAAACAAAGAAACGATAACAAGCCAATAACATTAATTCGCATACCTAAACAAAAGCCAAAGGGGAAAGTGGGAGTAGTTTAGGAAGAAACTAAAAAGTTTATAATGACGAACAGAATCAAGAAGGAACGGAAGTTAGCGAGAAACAGAAAAATCTGCGGAAAATAAGATTTCTCTTTCGATGAGTGGAAAAACTTGAAAAGAAAAATAATCGAAGCTGTGAATTAAGATAAAAAGGAACACAATAATGCTCGTCGATTATTCAGAAACACAAAATCACACTTCATGTAATTCTCTCCTATCTGGTTTTGATTGGGAAAGCCAACTCACCCTAAACTCAATCTAAAGCATGTTTTCACGATATTCACCATAACACTCATACTTGCAGGGGGGGGAGATTTAGTTTAACTTAAAAAGTGTAACTAAACGAGAAGTATAATCCAATTAGAAACCAAAGTGGTGGTGAACAAATGAGTTCGAATCTTAGATCAATACAACTAAGGAAGTGACAGGCAATAAGGTATGTGAAGCATTCGTTTTTCAATTTCAGAATCTTTAAGTTAAGGCTGTTGTGCTCTACCAATATCTTCACTAAGAAGGTGTGCATCTAAGAACAACAACAAACTCCACTTCTTTCTTGTTGACACCGTGCACTATTTTTATGACAGTCCTAAGCCACGCAAATTTGTAAACTTATAATATGGGATGGATAGGATGAGTGTTAGATAGCTCGGAAATTTCACTTTCAAAGATGAATGAGGGCGTCATGCCACTTTTGTTCTCCAATAAGAGGAATGGTAGTTGAGCACACCGAGAGGTGAAATTCGTCTACCAATTAAAGACTTCCAGAATTCGGAACAAATATACATTTGTCAAAATGTAATATTTGCTCCGGTGGAATGAATTGGCCTGAATGACCTGTGGAATGAATTGGAGGTAAAGGAATGCTAATGGAACATTCGAAATAAAATTCAACTGTGTTTCAATGAATCCAATGATTGTAAGGTAGCAATGCTCCATTACTAACAAATTATCATATAATAGGGATTTTTCTTGTTGTCTTCCCTGTCTAATAGCATTATATGCTTATAGATATGTGTTCGCCGGGGTGGTTTGCCTAATTTCAGGAACGAAAAAACTTGAGTTTCCGGGAGAAAATGAGATCGAATACCTCACCTTTAATCGAAAAGACCTCATAAGGGCTCTTCTTCGTGTCATAAATGGGATTTGGACCCAGGTCTTTCCAAAGAGCTTCTAAACCAACATAGTTAAGCAGGCTCCAAAACTCAAGTAACAAATGAATTTTTTGTTAAAGGCTTACTTAAAGGAATACTTCTTAATAATTGAAAATATTTAAGACAGTTCAGGCTGCATGTTAGGCGAAATCCGTTAATACAGATTTTTTTGTGCAAATTCAAAATGTTTACATAGTAATCAAATTGACTTAATTATAAATTAAGAAAAATCATTATGAGAAAAAAATGCGTAATACTGTTGAAAAATCTGAGTGTGTATACTTTAGGTATTTTGTTTTAAATTCTAAAGACAAACAGTACCTTGATATAAAATGCACGATTTAGGTTTATGCGTAGTATCAGCAATTATAATTTTCATTGCAACACCCACGCTGTGCCAACAAATGCTCCTCTCATTAACTGCAACTGATTTTATCAGCATAATCTAAACACTGTTAATGAGCGCTTTTCTATTTGGACAAGAAATCAATTATGAAAATGAAAAATATTAAATGTGGAAGAACGTTTTCAAAATGTCACTTCAATGTGTATGCGAATAAATCAAGGCTGATTTTTTATGAACCTACGAGAAATGTAATTTAGTAACCAATATAAAAATAATGTTTGTGGGATATCTAAATCTTAGTGAGCTTTTCATGTGATACATCACATTCACAGAACTTAAAAAGCACGCACTTATCCTCTTTGCATTTTTATTCGCGAGAATTTAACTTGACCAAATGAACTATTCAAAATCATTGATAGAAGATGTCACTTCTTTATATTCTGAAGGAAAGAGTTTAAAGGATCAATTAGTGATGAAATTCTCTGTTTGTGGTAAGGTCAGAATTATTATTTGTCACCTCCAGGGAGTCCAAAGACTCATCAAGGGAGGGCATCTACTCTAAAACTCTGCTTCCACTACTCACAATCCACCAACTGACCGAAACTACACCAAAGCCATCTACCGCCGACCACCACCATTAATATTTCTACAGACAATCACAAACTTCCATGCACACGGCGGGATTCGAACCCACAGCCTCTTGACTGGAGAGCGGAAACGCTGCCCGAGTGGTTTTACGGCCGAATAACTAAAGCGATGAGGCCAATGTATATTCAGTTATTCATATTTAACCTCACCGGATGCCGTATGGCAATGTCCCTTTCCTCTAGTGTTTTGGAAGCGAAGTCTTTGCTATACAATGCGGAAAGGTCTCAGGTGCATTTTCCACCTAGAAAAACTCGAAGATTCTGAACAATCCCCTTTGAGGACCATCAACTCTCCTTCATTTAAATGAAGGAGAATTGATGGTCCTCAAAGGGGATTGTTCAGAATCTTCGAGTTTCTCTAGGTGGAAAATGCACCTGAGACCTTTCCACATTGTATAGCAAAGACTGATGGCTAGTGTCGCAGACGAAATCGGACCCAATTCGTTTCAAATGAGAAACAATGTCATTAAGACTTTCATAGAAGAAATGTCAGTTTTCTCCCTTAAGATTCAATTCCAGAGATTTATTTTGATATTCTTTTTTACTTGTACTCTTATTAATTGTGTGATGATATTTTCGCTATGATATAACTTACGGGCATTAGTATTAAATATGCTATTCTCACGGGCACTAAAATTAGTAATACCATAACATTCTTATATAATAAAACCTGATAGACATTCTTAGACTTTCTCTTAGTGTAATACTTATACAGTTGTATAGGCAGAAGTTAATTCAAAGCAATTCAAATGAAATTTGAGCGCGCTGTTAGTCATCACTAAGCAGACAGCGTTCGGAAAATTTAAATTTTCATTTCATATTCATGATTTGAAAAATAGTTCATCGATTATGAGCAGTATTTAAATGTATTACCGAAGAAATAATCACTCCTAATATAATGCATCAGTTTATTGCGGAATAAATTAATGGAATGAACTTGAAACTGGTTTCCCCCTGTAAAGTTGGCATTTCATCGTAGCACTGATGACAAGCAGAGATTTAAGAGTGGAACAAGCAGTAAATTGAAAGATTTACATGAGGCAGAGAGATTCATTCACCGATACTCAATCCTGTATAGTTACACGAGGTTTGCAAACTTCGATTTTAAGGTTTTTGCTGAGAATCTATTTGGAATTATTCATTTGCCGAATCGGAGAAGCAATGGTTCGAACTCTTTGCTTCTGAGGCTCAAAACAAGACTTTTAGACCTTAGAAAAGTATTTTTAAAGAAACAGCAGAATCAGACCCATTCTTTTGAAATAGCAGAATTTCAAAAGAATTTAGCAAAATTTAGCAGTTTAACTGTTATTTTGCTTGTAATGTTAGCAGAAAACATCAGAAAGAGAGAACTTATAACGTGTGTAGTGATAGACGTAGTTTCTCCCTCTTAATTTAATTCGAATCTAACGTTAAATAGAGGATGATGGTGAATGCCAAAAAATTACAAATGCTAAGATATTGTACAAGCGGTGTGAGAAATGCTCACCTTAAACGATGGTTCCTAATTAAAGTTTTATTATTTTTCTGTTACTTTATAAACTCACATGGGTAGAGTGACAATATTTATTCCCATACTTCAGTGTATGCTCTTTTTATTGCTTGCAAATTTTGAGCTTTTGCCCAAATTTGGAGGAAATGTTATTCTGTTCCATTGTTATTGTTTTGAACTGAGATCGAGTTCAACACAAATGACTTGCATTACTGGATTAGTGATTTTTAATCAGCTTAATTATAACTAAGATTGAATTTGGATGAAATTTTTCGAAGTAGGACACTATATAAGGCTCGGCGGATGGATAGGAGGGGAAACCACAGTCGGTTTTATCCATAAAGGAAAGTGATGAAAGCGTTAGTTTTAACAATGAAGACTTGAATTTGGCTGGCCGCAGAAGGGCGAAGGTTATTTCGTTGCTTTGCAACGGGTAAAATGTGCTGCGAAGGTCAGAGATATTTTTGATGTAATATTATAAAGAAATCTTATCTCTGTCTTGTTAAAAGCAAGCGCTTTTTATCGAACTCATTTACTTTTTGTAATGCTGTTACGACTGCGATGGGAAATAACTTCAATTTTTGAGGAAAACATCTGGCCTTGTGGACGGGAGAAACGTTGAAGGGAGAATAGGTGGAGGAGAATTGATTGAATCTGCTACGACATTCGCACTTTTAATTTCACGACCTGCTTCATCGATGAGTTGAAATCAAATGACGCCACACCGAACAGTCTGAAGCCTCGCTTGTTCTAAATGCTGAAATTAAAACAAATCTTGAAGTTCGGGGGAGGGGGGGATATTAAGAATAATGGACAAGATGTGTGTGTTGGGTCACACAAATGAATTGGGAAATGTCAGCGATTAACAGATTAAAATGCGAAAATGTTTCATGTCGGTGGATAAAAATCCTGGGTGGTTACTAATTCTGAAGAATAAACCAAGAAGAATGGAAGAAAAGGAAGCAGCAATATCAATACTGCCCAGCATGAGTTCATCCCCCCCCCCTAATAAGATAGCAAACACTCATAAGTGAATTATTGTGTTGATTTCTAGAAACTAAACAGGCACACACAAACACAATTATCCTCCTATACAGTACATGAAATGTTAATATAGACTTCTATTTCAGTTGCAATTCAACGTTAATTTCGATATTCTGACCTAACTCATTTTGTGTTCATTAAGTATTTGTTAATAATCACAATTTTCGCAACATCGAATTTAATTAAATTATCGCAATATTGGAACTAAAAAGAAGTAAAAAATCATATGGGAGGAAATGTACGCTTGGGAATGAAGACAATACAAAGGAGATTAATGAATAGGACCTGGAAGACGACTGAGCATGACAATTAATGAAAATTCAAAAATAAAATATCCACATTATTATTTGAATTGATAACATGCTATAAGTGTTGTTTTAAAATATTCTATTTAGATTTTATGCCATGAATAAAAAAAGTTATATATTTGCAGCAAAAACGTATAATATTTTCACTTTATTCTGAAACAATAGGTAATTAATAACAATCATCCTTAGCGATTGTTATTGACTGTCTAACAATACCAGATAGAATAATGGCCCTTTTGCACACAGTGTTTGTTACGTGTTCAGTTATCTGTAGCAAGTGAATCTATTTCTACGAGAACTTGAATTTTCTAAGTATTTCATCTCAACTGTTTACTTCTTCAAACTAAAAAGTGGCAACAGAGTGAGTTTTCAATGTTATTTCTTACTTTAACTTAGGGAGTAATAGAACCGCTTTAAACTGAACAGAATCTCAAATTTGACTTACGAAATTACGATATAATTTTGCATTCTTTTCGCACTAATAATTAAACTTGCCTAAATAGATAACGTTAATTATAGTATATATGTGAATCATTTCTTGTTTTCACTCAGAAAAAGAAGATGGATGAATAGGTCTACTTAATATGATGGGTTACGGGAATTTTTTAAAGTGAATTTTTAAATAATTTTTCTACAGACCAAATAATTTTTTTATTTTCAAACAAATTACAATATACTACTTGAAATATTGGTAATTAGAAAGTCAAGTGACTTCAGTGTAACCATAAATAACCATAAATATTAGGCGAGTTAACAGGCTGAATTACTCGGAAATATTCGGTTCTGATGGGACAGATGGACTGGTGTGGTTGCACGAGCAAGTTACTTAAAAATACAACGAAGAAATTGAACAAACTTCCAGATAACTTTCTTAACTTACTACTCCGCCTAAGGTTGATCAGTTGAGCCTCATTTGACTGAACTTCGTAAAAATGAAAAATAAGGGGTTAAGATCACTAAAAGGTATAGAATCACAAGGAGGATCATTGAAGTTAGAATAACAAAAGAAATAATTTAACATACATATTATAAAAAGAATATCAAATAATATTCCTGATCATTTCAATTATTTTGAATACAGTTATAATCAATAACAACGCATTACACCATCTCTTAGGTCTTCCTAAAAGAAAAGGAGAAAGAAGTAAAAGTGACAATCGAAGCAACGTCCTCATTTTCATCGAAATAAGAAGAAAGCAGGTTCTGCGGTAAGTAAACTAAGAAAGATATTTCAAAATACTACAAATGTTATTTCAGGATTTATTCTTTAGTTAGAAGTGAAATATCACATTTTTTTTTCTGTATCAAATGCAGTTCTGGTAGAATTAATTACAGAAAGTTTATTAGTGCGAGTAAAAGCATACTTTCTGACACACGTAGCTATTTCTAATAGTTTATCATATTCGTTTAGAAATACAGATTTAATAAGGATTAATCTAATATAGCGTAATGCCCTCAGGAAAAATAATATCGGAACCCAAACAGCACTGTCACAGTAAACAATCTCAACTTCATTCGACATTTTTACGTTTTTAAAATCATTAAAAGAAACCGAAGAAATACAAGAGGCTCAAGTTTATAAAAGTGTGAAGTAATAATTGTGTGTCTTCTAATGTGAATTTTAAAGGGAACCGAGCCAGCAAGAATTCTATTATGTCAATAACACACACACATTCTTGACGTTCTGATCGAAAGGGTTCAAAATAGGCATAGCAGTATGTTCTGTATTAAAAGAAAAACTTCAATAACAACAAAGAACCATCAATTTCTGTGAATACAACAAAAAAAAACAATGAAAACACGAAACAAAAACGGAGGAGAAAAAGGGAGAGAGAGGAAAATAACTTGTATTTATTAAAATATGAAACCAAAAGTGCTAATTAAGCACAAGAAATATTGTTACATACATTAGTAAGAGATGGACACATACAGCATAGTATATGTAATGATTATAACGTCTCAATAGATAAGAATATTTCTGTATTCTTATCTAAAGTGTGTATATATGCATGCAGAGGTCGTAGCCTAAATACACTCACTTAAGTAGTATAAGGTGTCTTGAAACGTTTCCTGGTATCGTAGCATAGTATATGTAATGATTATAACGTCTCAATAGATAAGAATATTTCTGTATTCTTATCTAAAGTGTGTATATATGCATGCAGAGGTCGTAGCCTAAATACACTCACTTAAGTAGTATAAGGTGTCTTGAAACGTTTCCTGGTATCGTAGCATAGTATATGTAATGATTATAACGTCTCAATAGATAAGAATATTTCTGTATTCTTATCTAAAGTGTGTATATATGCATGCAGAGGTCGTAGCCTAAATACACTCACTTAAATAGTATAAGGTGTCTTGAAACGTTTCCTGGTATCGTAGCATAGTATATGTAATGATTATAACGTCTCAATAGATAAGAATATTTCTGTATTCTTATCTAAAGTGTGTATATATGCATGCAGAGGTCGTAGCCTAAATACACTCACTTAAATAGTATAAGGTGTCTTGAAACGTTTCCTGGTATCGTAGCATAGTATATGTAATGATTATAACGTCTCAATAGATAAGAATATTTCTGTATTCTTATCTAAAGTGTGTATATATGCATGCAGAGGTCGTAGCCTAAATACACTCACTTAAGTAGTATAAGGTGTCTTGAAACGTTTCCTGGTATCGTAGCATAGTATATGTAATGATTATAACGTCTCAATAGATAAGAATATTTCTGTATTCTTATCTAAAGTGTGTATATATGCATGCAGAGGTCGTAGCCTAAATACACTCACTTAAATAGTATAAGGTGTCTTGAAACGTTTCCTGGTATCGTAGCATAGTATATGTAATGATTATAACGTCTCAATAGATAAGAATATTTCTGTATTCTTATCTAAAGTGTGTATATATGCATGCAGAGGTCGTAGCCTAAATACACTCACTTAAGTAGTATAAGGTGTCTTGAAACGTTTCCTGGTATCGTAGCATAGTATATGTAATGATTATAACGTCTCAATAGATAAGAATATTTCTGTATTCTTATCTAAAGTGTGTATATATGCATGCAGAGGTCGTAGCCTAAATACACTCACTTAAGTAGTATAAGGTGTCTTGAAACGTTTCCTGGTATCGTAGCATAGTATATGTAATGATTATAACGTCTCAATAGATAAGAATATTTCTGTATTCTTATCTAAAGTGTGTATATATGCATGCAGAGGTCGTAGCCTAAATACACTCACTTAAGTAGTATAAGGTGTCTTGAAACGTTTCCTGGTATCGTAGCATAGTATATGTAATGATTATAACGTCTCAATAGATAAGAATATTTCTGTATTCTTATCTAAAGTGTGTATATATGCATGCAGAGGTCGTAGCCTAAATACACTCACTTAAATAGTATAAGGTGTCTTGAAACGTTTCCTGGTATCGTAGCATAGTATATGTAATGATTATAACGTCTCAATAGATAAGAATATTTCTGTATTCTTATCTAAAGTGTGTATATATGCATGCAGAGGTCGTAGCCTAAATACACTCACTTAAATAGTATAAGGTGTCTTGAAACGTTTCCTGGTATCGTAGCATAGTATATGTAATGATTATAACGTCTCAATAGATAAGAATATTTCTGTATTCTTATCTAAAGTGTGTATATATGCATGCAGAGGTCGTAGCCTAAATACACTCACTTAAATAGTATAAGGTGTCTTGAAACGTTTCCTGGTATCGTAGCATAGTATATGTAATGATTATAACGTCTCAATAGATAAGAATATTTCTGTATTCTTATCTAAAGTGTGTATATATGCATGCAGAGGTCGTAGCCTAAATACACTCACTTAAATAGTATAAGGTGTCTTGAAACGTTTCCTGGTATCGTAGCATAGTATATGTAATGATTATAACGTCTCAATAGATAAGAATATTTCTGTATTCTTATCTAAAGTGTGTATATATGCATGCAGAGGTCGTAGCCTAAATACACTCACTTAAATAGTATAAGGTGTCTTGAAACGTTTCCTGGTATCGTAGCATAGTATATGTAATGATTATAACGTCTCAATAGATAAGAATATTTCTGTATTCTTATCTAAAGTGTGTATATATGCATGCAGAGGTCGTAGCCTAAATACACTCACTTAAATAGTATAAGGTGTCTTGAAACGTTTCCTGGTATCGTAGCATAGTATATGTAATGATTATAACGTCTCAATAGATAAGAATATTTCTGTATTCTTATCTAAAGTGTGTATATATGCATGCAGAGGTCGTAGCCTAAATACACTCACTTAAATAGTATAAGGTGTCTTGAAACGTTTCCTGGTATCGTAGCATAGTATATGTAATGATTATAACGTCTCAATAGATAAGAATATTTCTGTATTCTTATCTAAAGTGTGTATATATGCATGCAGAGGTCGTAGCCTAAATACACTCACTTAAATAGTATAAGGTGTCTTGAAACGTTTCCTGGTATCGTAGCATAGTATATGTAATGATTATAACGTCTCAATAGATAAGAATATTTCTGTATTCTTATCTAAAGTGTGTATATATGCATGCAGAGGTCGTAGCCTAAATACACTCACTTAAATAGTATAAGGTGTCTTGAAACGTTTCCTGGTATCGTAGCATAGTATATGTAATGATTATAACGTCTCAATAGATAAGAATATTTCTGTATTCTTATCTAAAGTGTGTATATATGCATGCAGAGGTCGTAGCCTAAATACACTCACTTAAAGTAGTATAAGGTGTCTTGAAACGTTTCCTGGTATCGTAGCATAGTATATGTAATGATTATAACGTCTCAATAGATAAGAATATTTCTGTATTCTTATCTAAAGTGTGTATATATGCATGCAGAGGTCGTAGCCTAAATACACTCACTTAAATAGTATAAGGTGTCTTGAAACGTTTCCTGGTATCGTAGCATAGTATATGTAATGATTATAACGTCTCAATAGATAAGAATATTTCTGTATTCTTATCTAAAGTGTGTATATATGCATGCAGAGGTCGTAGCCTAAATACACTCACTTAAATAGTATAAGGTGTCTTGAAACGTTTCCTGGTATCGTAGCATAGTATATGTAATGATTATAACGTCTCAATAGATAAGAATATTTCTGTATTCTTATCTAAAGTGTGTATATATGCATGCAGAGGTCGTAGCCTAAATACACTCACTTAAATAGTATAAGGTGTCTTGAAACGTTTCCTGGTATCGTAGCATAGTATATGTAATGATTATAACGTCTCAATAGATAAGAATATTTCTGTATTCTTATCTAAAGTGTGTATATATGCATGCAGAGGTCGTAGCCTAAATACACTCACTTAAATAGTATAAGGTGTCTTGAAACGTTTCCTGGTATCGTAGCATAGTATATGTAATGATTATAACGTCTCAATAGATAAGAATATTTCTGTATTCTTATCTAAAGTGTGTATATATGCATGCAGAGGTCGTAGCCTAAATACACTCACTTAAATAGTATAAGGTGTCTTGAAACGTTTCCTGGTATCGTAGCATAGTATATGTAATGATTATAACGTCTCAATAGATAAGAATATTTCTGTATTCTTATCTAAAGTGTGTATATATGCATGCAGAGGTCGTAGCCTAAATACACTCACTTAAATAGTATAAGGTGTCTTGAAACGTTTCCTGGTATCGTAGCATAGTATATGTAATGATTATAACGTCTCAATAGATAAGAATATTTCTGTATTCTTATCTAAAGTGTGTATATATGCATGCAGAGGTCGTAGCCTAAATACACTCACTTAAATAGTATAAGGTGTCTTGAAACGTTTCCTGGTATCGTAGCATAGTATATGTAATGATTATAACGTCTCAATAGATAAGAATATTTCTGTATTCTTATCTAAAGTGTGTATATATGCATGCAGAGGTCGTAGCCTAAATACACTCACTTAAATAGTATAAGGTGTCTTGAAACGTTTCCTGGTATCGTAGCATAGTATATGTAATGATTATAACGTCTCAATAGATAAGAATATTTCTGTATTCTTATCTAAAGTGTGTATATATGCATGCAGAGGTCGTAGCCTAAATACACTCACTTAAATAGTATAAGGTGTCTTGAAACGTTTCCTGGTATCGTAGCATAGTATATGTAATGATTATAACGTCTCAATAGATAAGAATATTTCTGTATTCTTATCTAAAGTGTGTATATATGCATGCAGAGGTCGTAGCCTAAATACACTCACTTAAATAGTATAAGGTGTCTTGAAACGTTTCCTGGTATCGTAGCATAGTATATGTAATGATTATAACGTCTCAATAGATAAGAATATTTCTGTATTCTTATCTAAAGTGTGTATATATGCATGCAGAGGTCGTAGCCTAAATACACTCACTTAAGTAGTATAAGGTGTCTTGAAACGTTTCCTGGTATCGTAGCATAGTATATGTAATGATTATAACGTCTCAATAGATAAGAATATTTCTGTATTCTTATCTAAAGTGTGTATATATGCATGCAGAGGTCGTAGCCTAAATACACTCACTTAAATAGTATAAGGTGTCTTGAAACGTTTCCTGGTATCGTAGCATAGTATATGTAATGATTATAACGTCTCAATAGATAAGAATATTTCTGTATTCTTATCTAAAGTGTGTATATATGCATGCAGAGGTCGTAGCCTAAATACACTCACTTAAATAGTATAAGGTGTCTTGAAACGTTTCCTGGTATCGTAGCATAGTATATGTAATGATTATAACGTCTCAATAGATAAGAATATTTCTGTATTCTTATCTAAAGTGTGTATATATGCATGCAGAGGTCGTAGCCTAAATACACTCACTTAAATAGTATAAGGTGTCTTGAAACGTTTCCTGGTATCGTAGCATAGTATATGTAATGATTATAACGTCTCAATAGATAAGAATATTTCTGTATTCTTATCTAAAGTGTGTATATATGCATGCAGAGGTCGTAGCCTAAATACACTCACTTAAATAGTATAAGGTGTCTTGAAACGTTTCCTGGTATCGTAGCATAGTATATGTAATGATTATAACGTCTCAATAGATAAGAATATTTCTGTATTCTTATCTAAAGTGTGTATATATGCATGCAGAGGTCGTAGCCTAAATACACTCACTTAAGTAGTATAAGGTGTCTTGAAACGTTTCCTGGTATCGTAGCATAGTATATGTAATGATTATAACGTCTCAATAGATAAGAATATTTCTGTATTCTTATCTAAAGTGTGTATATATGCATGCAGAGGTCGTAGCCTAAATACACTCACTTAAATAGTATAAGGTGTCTTGAAACGTTTCCTGGTATCGTAGCATAGTATATGTAATGATTATAACGTCTCAATAGATAAGAATATTTCTGTATTCTTATCTAAAGTGTGTATATATGCATGCAGAGGTCGTAGCCTAAATACACTCACTTAAATAGTATAAGGTGTCTTGAAACGTTTCCTGGTATCGTAGCATAGTATATGTAATGATTATAACGTCTCAATAGATAAGAATATTTCTGTATTCTTATCTAAAGTGTGTATATATGCATGCAGAGGTCGTAGCCTAAATACACTCACTTAAATAGTATAAGGTGTCTTGAAACGTTTCCTGGTATCGTAGCATAGTATATGTAATGATTATAACGTCTCAATAGATAAGAATATTTCTGTATTCTTATCTAAAGTGTGTATATATGCATGCAGAGGTCGTAGCCTAAATACACTCACTTAAATAGTATAAGGTGTCTTGAAACGTTTCCTGGTATCGTAGCATAGTATATGTAATGATTATAACGTCTCAATAGATAAGAATATTTCTGTATTCTTATCTAAAGTGTGTATATATGCATGCAGAGGTCGTAGCCTAAATACACTCACTTAAATAGTATAAGGTGTCTTGAAACGTTTCCTGGTATCGTAGCATAGTATATGTAATGATTATAACGTCTCAATAGATAAGAATATTTCTGTATTCTTATCTAAAGTGTGTATATATGCATGCAGAGGTCGTAGCCTAAATACACTCACTTAAATAGTATAAGGTGTCTTGAAACGTTTCCTGGTATCGTAGCATAGTATATGTAATGATTATAACGTCTCAATAGATAAGAATATTTCTGTATTCTTATCTAAAGTGTGTATATATGCATGCAGAGGTCGTAGCCTAAATACACTCACTTAAATAGTATAAGGTGTCTTGAAACGTTTCCTGGTATCGTAGCATAGTATATGTAATGATTATAACGTCTCAATAGATAAGAATATTTCTGTATTCTTATCTAAAGTGTGTATATATGCATGCAGAGGTCGTAGCCTAAATACACTCACTTAAATAGTATAAGGTGTCTTGAAACGTTTCCTGGTATCGTAGCATAGTATATGTAATGATTATAACGTCTCAATAGATAAGAATATTTCTGTATTCTTATCTAAAGTGTGTATATATGCATGCAGAGGTCGTAGCCTAAATACACTCACTTAAGTAGTATAAGGTGTCTTGAAACGTTTCCTGGTATCGTAGCATAGTATATGTAATGATTATAACGTCTCAATAGATAAGAATATTTCTGTATTCTTATCTAAAGTGTGTATATATGCATGCAGAGGTCGTAGCCTAAATACACTCACTTAAATAGTATAAGGTGTCTTGAAACGTTTCCTGGTATCGTAGCATAGTATATGTAATGATTATAACGTCTCAATAGATAAGAATATTTCTGTATTCTTATCTAAAGTGTGTATATATGCATGCAGAGGTCGTAGCCTAAATACACTCACTTAAGTAGTATAAGGTGTCTTGAAACGTTTCCTGGTATCGTAGCATAGTATATGTAATGATTATAACGTCTCAATAGATAAGAATATTTCTGTATTCTTATCTAAAGTGTGTATATATGCATGCAGAGGTCGTAGCCTAAATACACTCACTTAAATAGTATAAGGTGTCTTGAAACGTTTCCTGGTATCGTAGCATAGTATATGTAATGATTATAACGTCTCAATAGATAAGAATATTTCTGTATTCTTATCTAAAGTGTGTATATATGCATGCAGAGGTCGTAGCCTAAATACACTCACTTAAATAGTATAAGGTGTCTTGAAACGTTTCCTGGTATCGTAGCATAGTATATGTAATGATTATAACGTCTCAATAGATAAGAATATTTCTGTATTCTTATCTAAAGTGTGTATATATGCATGCAGAGGTCGTAGCCTAAATACACTCACTTAAATAGTATAAGGTGTCTTGAAACGTTTCCTGGTATCGTAGCATAGTATATGTAATGATTATAACGTCTCAATAGATAAGAATATTTCTGTATTCTTATCTAAAGTGTGTATATATGCATGCAGAGGTCGTAGCCTAAATACACTCACTTAAGTAGTATAAGGTGTCTTGAAACGTTTCCTGGTATCGTAGCATAGTATATGTAATGATTATAACGTCTCAATAGATAAGAATATTTCTGTATTCTTATCTAAAGTGTGTATATATGCATGCAGAGGTCGTAGCCTAAATACACTCACTTAAATAGTATAAGGTGTCTTGAAACGTTTCCTGGTATCGTAGCATAGTATATGTAATGATTATAACGTCTCAATAGATAAGAATATTTCTGTATTCTTATCTAAAGTGTGTATATATGCATGCAGAGGTCGTAGCCTAAATACACTCACTTAAATAGTATAAGGTGTCTTGAAACGTTTCCTGGTATCGTAGCATAGTATATGTAATGATTATAACGTCTCAATAGATAAGAATATTTCTGTATTCTTATCTAAAGTGTGTATATATGCATGCAGAGGTCGTAGCCTAAATACACTCACTTAAGTAGTATAAGGTGTCTTGAAACGTTTCCTGGTATCGTAGCATAGTATATGTAATGATTATAACGTCTCAATAGATAAGAATATTTCTGTATTCTTATCTAAAGTGTGTATATATGCATGCAGAGGTCGTAGCCTAAATACACTCACTTAAATAGTATAAGGTGTCTTGAAACGTTTCCTGGTATCGTAGCATAGTATATGTAATGATTATAACGTCTCAATAGATAAGAATATTTCTGTATTCTTATCTAAAGTGTGTATATATGCATGCAGAGGTCGTAGCCTAAATACACTCACTTAAATAGTATAAGGTGTCTTGAAACGTTTCCTGGTATCGTAGCATAGTATATGTAATGATTATAACGTCTCAATAGATAAGAATATTTCTGTATTCTTATCTAAAGTGTGTATATATGCATGCAGAGGTCGTAGCCTAAATACACTCACTTAAATAGTATAAGGTGTCTTGAAACGTTTCCTGGTATCGTAGCATAGTATATGTAATGATTATAACGTCTCAATAGATAAGAATATTTCTGTATTCTTATCTAAAGTGTGTATATATGCATGCAGAGGTCGTAGCCTAAATACACTCACTTAAGTAGTATAAGGTGTCTTGAAACGTTTCCTGGTATCGTAGCATAGTATATGTAATGATTATAACGTCTCAATAGATAAGAATATTTCTGTATTCTTATCTAAAGTGTGTATATATGCATGCAGAGGTCGTAGCCTAAATACACTCACTTAAATAGTATAAGGTGTCTTGAAACGTTTCCTGGTATCGTAGCATAGTATATGTAATGATTATAACGTCTCAATAGATAAGAATATTTCTGTATTCTTATCTAAAGTGTGTATATATGCATGCAGAGGTCGTAGCCTAAATACACTCACTTAAGTAGTATAAGGTGTCTTGAAACGTTTCCTGGTATCGTAGCATAGTATATGTAATGATTATAACGTCTCAATAGATAAGAATATTTCTGTATTCTTATCTAAAGTGTGTATATATGCATGCAGAGGTCGTAGCCTAAATACACTCACTTAAATAGTATATAATTATCAGCAGAGCTTGTAATTATTTTGGTGAAATACTTACAAGCTCTGCATTACTAAATCTT
Source organism: Typopeltis vanoorti (assembly GCF_054136105.1). Classification (NCBI taxonomy): domain Eukaryota; kingdom Metazoa; phylum Arthropoda; class Arachnida; order Uropygi; family Thelyphonidae; genus Typopeltis; species Typopeltis vanoorti. The sequence continues at coordinate 107,985,987 of NC_143563.1, forward strand.
GGTATTTCTAACCTGGCTCCCACTGATGAGACCTCAATAAAGGTCGAAACCGGTCTGGGTAGTGGCCCCTTGCCTTTAATACAAAACATCATACCTCCCCTTCTTGGAGATGTGTTTTGGCATTAAGGGTAAATATTAAGATTAATGATCAGAGCTTGCACCACCTTTACCACGAGTTACCTTGGTCCTGCACTACCTGTGGGGTCAGCTAGTCTTGCATCAATTGCAGGCATAAACTTGACATTTTGTCTGTTTGCTTACTTGGGAAAAAAGTGGAGTAAAACCAGGTTTAAAATTGCTTGGTATCTTTAACACACACACACACACACACACACACACACACACACACACACACACACACACACACACAGTGTTATATACCGTTGATATATGCTTTTAGTTATTTCTTCTTTACATTTAAGTTGCGTTTTACAATTTATTTTTTAATGACTTACTTGATAACTTTGTTTTATCGTCTTGAACCTGAAGTGGGAATTGATTTTACTTAGTCGTATATAATAATTTTCCTCCATTTGCGTGTTATTAAATGATAACCAGGATGTTGTATGTCGTTTCTCATTTAATGTCATTCAATATTCGATAAATGGGTATTTTTATTATATTGACCTTTGTTTTATTTATTTAGTTATTTTTAAGTAGCTCATGTTAACAACATATATCTGCATCTCAGACACATATTTTAAGCTTGGAATGTTTTTCTCGTTTTGAGGTGATCATATTCTAAAGTAAGTTTTGTATTTTTTTGCAATGCTTCCGTTATTCGTAATCTGAAATTATACACCCTACCCAGTAATGTTGGGCGAAATTCTGCTTTTAATCTTCGTTTCTGTTTCCTGTACTCTCACTTTTGGTGTTTGATATTGCCCATCTTATGCATAAATGTATATTGCTCTGGTATTGCAAAGATGCAATAATAAATCTCAGGAAAATCTTTATCGCGATTGAGTATTAAATTTAAAAATATTCATATCGGTTTCAAGTCTTGTCAATCCTGTTTTTCCTTGTATAATTGTGTTTTAGTTGCATGTCTATTCTTTAATTTTCTTTGGCGTGGGCATCATCAGTTTTCATTCGCTTTAGCCCTTTGCATACCTTTATCATTCCTTCCTGGACCTGCCTTTTCCGGAGGACGATTCAGATTTCTCCTTTATTCCGGAAGTAATAGCTTCCATTATGAAGAATAAATCAGGGTTCAGTTTTCCCTGAATACCAGCAACTGTTCTTTACTGCCAGATGTCCCTTTTCTGCATGGATATTTGATGTGGCTCTCATTAGGAATAACCTATTGAGAACTCATCGATGAACTCCCCATTTTCTAGTTTGTCTGAACTAAGCTTACAGTTCATAAACCAAGTGAGGTAAAAAAAAATGTTTTCTCAACTATATTTCACTTTGCCAGCTTTATTTTCTTCTGTTAACTGCGATATCCTCTCCCTCGTTATACTCCAGTAACACGTTTTTGTTCCTCGCTTTCCTAAGTTTTCATGACTCCAGTCGGTTAATTACTAGGTAAAGATGTGAACCTAATAATCATTATTTTGTTACTGCTGTCTTTATTGTGATCTTATTTAATACCTTATTAACTCTGTTTTTTCCTCCCACCAACTTCAACTGAGGTTTCAATTCATGACAATCTTAAGACGTTCAAGATGGACTACTCCAGAATATATTAACGAATTCCCGACCGAATTGCAGGTAACTATAAATATCTTTTTGTAATCTTTGAATAACATATATTTATATAAAAATACATAAATTTCTTTGTATATTTTATTTAGAAAGATGGAGCATTCCTTCCTCAGCTTTCAGATAATTATTCCCTTCTTTGGTTGTGTTTGAAATATCGGGCTTTCTGCGATTATCCTTGAAACTTTATTCTTTTGAGATTGAGATTTGTGCAGTTGAGATTTATTCACAACCACAGAGTGAAAATCCAATATATAAAATTATATTCAGAAATGTCAAATTCTTATAATCTGAACCAGTCTTATTTCGAATATGGGTGTTTGGATATGATCTCTATCTTATTGAATGTAGTGATCTGTTTTGAACTTTGTACAGATATTTGTTTTATTTATTTCCTCGTTAGGTTTATAATTTAGCATTTGCTTGGTAGCAGCTGATTTTACTTTTTTTGATTTTAAACTCACCCTTTGGTATTTTAATAACACCCTTTAGATAAATAAATATGCATATAAATTATTTCAGTAAATTGTGTAATACATCGAACACGTGCAGGTCTCTACGAAATGAACGGCCTGGTTGGCTGTGAGCATGGATGTTCCTGAATGTTTTCAGGTGAGAGATGGATTTCATCTTCCTGTACGAGACCATAGTTTTGCTTATTGCAGGCTTGCAGTGGGTTGAAAAATGTTCTTGTTTGGTCTCTTGAGCGAGGACCTAGTAAAAGATTTATATACATATATAATTTTCTTTCATATCAAACTGAAATGTAATTCTAATTACATTAAGGTATAAATTTCATAGGTAGTAGATAGTGCGTACTTTGCAATTGCATGTCACATTTTTTGTAAAACTGGAATTTAAAGGCGAAACTTTTATAATAATAGAATAGTGTTCGAACATCTTATAGAAATACTATTAGAAAATTTAAAATTTGAAGATATAATTATAAAATTTAGATTGCTAATTATAATGGAATTCTTAAAATATTAGATAAAAATTCTTCGGATAAATCAAACTATTCACGAAACAACTAAATTCTGCATTAAATTGTTATAATTTCCAAAGTCTAATCGCGATCGTTATGAAACTGTCAAAATAAGACTGCCTCAGTATATGTTTTGAGTATTTAATGTACAGCAACGAATTTAGAAGCGAATGAGTCCAAGAGAAGCCATTCAATAACACTACCAAGGAAATTTAATATAACAATTCTTGAACAGTTCTTCATGTCCAAATTTCCGAATTATATTACTTTTAAGGGAGTCTCCGATCGCTGTTCCGTTCTTGTTCTGTCAGTATTAACAACTGCCTTTTTTCCTTTGACTATTTCGTTTTTTCTCTTAGAAAAGGTCATTTGGTCAATGCATCCCCCCCCCACAAAATTCATACCATTTTTAGATTCATTTCGAACCTCGTATAACATTTTTGCATGTTCGATATTTGCACGAAGTGGTCATTTCTATATTTCACTTCTCCACCTAGTGGCAAAAATGAAAATTAGTTTTGTTTTTTCAACTGTAAATTTATACACGGAGTAAATTATAAAATTGTGATATACTCGATTTTATTACAAATAGCAGCTAACAGTATTTTTTTCCCTCTTCAGCTTTTATGGTTTATTTGAAATGAACTCAATTCGAAAATAGTTCCTTATTATTCTTTGTTTCAGGAACACAAAGCTCATCGGGTCTGAGATTAATAATGAAGTTCTCTTCTTGGAGAAGCTGGTTTGCCGCATGCATGACTGGGTTTCAATGATGCCGATTCAGGATCTCCGCTATGAAAGAGAGAAGATTTCTATGCATTCCTCCGATCAACATTGACAAACTACTCGCTAGATTTTTGCAAGGTTTTTTTTCGCCCGGAAAGTTGGGATTTTTTTTTTCATCCCGCAAAAGAGGCACAATTCTCAGAGCACGCGAAGGAAATAAACAGAAAAACGTCATACCTTTAAGTGCTTACGCTGGCACTCCTTGCCATCAAATCTATGCTATCGCGAATCGTTTTGACTCTGCAGGATTTTATTTATTATTTCTTATTTCTGATTAAATTCGACTGTTTAGTTCTAAATTGTAGAATGCTTATCTGTGATATGCAAATTAAGTACAGAATAAAATATTGTTATCTGCGGGTTGCATGAAATCATTGACCCTTCACTCCCTAATGGTAACCGATTAGCAGTCATAAAATAATACAATAGTTAACAGGATTTTGAGTTTGTACTTAAATAAGTACAGACAAACTGTACCAGCTAAATGCACGTGCTACAACAGGAAAGGGGGGAAAAATAGAATTTTTCAAGAAAATAAATGAAATACAATAGATCTTAAACAGTGTTAAAGAAAGAAATTTAGAATAAGGGGGAAACATAAAACAAACCATGAGAATAATATCATTGATTATTAAGAAAAATAATGAGATTGATTAATAAAATAAATAATAAAAAAGTATAGTAAATTATAGTTACATTTTTTAAAGTTGGTCATTTTTTTATTTCATGGATATCCTGTGTGTGTGAGATTGTTTTCGTTAGTTTTGTGAGACACTTTAGTCAAATATCCACCCAAGTTATCTGACTTTTAAAAACAGAGGTTGCACGGAAACCAGTTTATATATAAGTTACCTCTTGTCCAACATCCCCGATTCGTGGGAGTGTCAATTGAATTCTCCAATTTTATTCTGAGAATAAACTCACGTTGCCATTATTATTGTGACCCCCATATGTCTAATACTGGCGAGTGGATATCAAACATGGTGCAAGAGAATGCAAAGAGAACGGACAACTGATGTACAGTGGAGAATTCCTCACATGAGGCATCTTTCGGCAAATCCTTCTGGTAGATCATGCTAAGTCTGAGATCAGTGGTGTGAGCAGGAAGTTATATGTAGCCGCACAATATTTCCTCTTTTTAATTCTCTCAAAGTTTCTCTCATATCAGATAATATGTAGTCATATGAAGTTCCTTAACACACTCTTTTCTTAGTCCGACTGTCTTCGCATAAATATCTTATGTATACATATTTTAGCTTTCCTAAAGATAGTTTTAGTAACTGGACTTAAGTGTTCTCGCCAGCTGAGAAGAAATATAAAAAAAGCTGGCCTCTTCTTTTCTTTCCAGATGTCGTTGCCTTCAAAATTATTTTCTGAATACGAATACCAAATATCCCCTTGATATTTTTTTAAATGTTAATTCTAAAGAAAGCACTTAGTTTAATTCTAAGGGTCACAAAAGAAGCACGGAAGTCATGTTTCTAATCATTTTAAATTTGTAAATTCATAGCTGCAATGCAATTTTTTTCTTTTCTCGCTATTATTCTACTTCCTTCTTCATGTTTTGAATAAACAATCTGTTTTCTGGGAATAAAAGCGCAGATATCCAAGTCCAATATAAATATTTCTGCCTTCTTTCCAACCTTCAATTCATCTCGCTATACAACACTTTAGTCCAATAACCTTTCGCCTTTGGGATTACCATTATATCCGTAATTAAACTAATTATGCGGTAACAAATAAGTCGGAACGTTAATGTCAATAGCAACGCCAGTCGGAAGTTGCACTTTGAACTTCTACGTGTGATCTGGTTCCCTCCCTACAGTGGTTTTGACCTCGGGAAATACGATTTTCAGGATTAAAGGTTACAGAACTTGGCAAGACTGTGAGTCATAGGAATTGTTGTATGGAAGGATACGACAACGTGTTCAAAATAATTTTCAGTTTTATGGGGTGGGCAAAAGAGGAGAGGGAATCCTTAGATATTGAGCATGAATGCCACCAAGAACTAGCAAGAGCTGAATTTCTCTCTCAGTGGTGTGCAAATGGAATGAATGGTCACTGGATGTTGTGTGTGAATGAATTCGAGAACAGATGTGACAGCTGGTGCGGTAATGTGGTCTCCATCGATGAGTCCCTGACTCCCTGGAGGTTTCTCTTAATAATAAAATGCTACACGTGCCTAAACTACAACGGGAACATTATAATTGAATAATAACAGAATTTTGTGGGGTTAATGTTTGGCTTTTTTGTTCGGCAAGGTGACCATCTGATAACTGGGTTTAGTTTATTAATACGATCAACTTGAAACTGAGAATTCAGGAAAGAGAATAACGAAGTTGCTATCATGTGTTTATCGTTGAAATGTGCGTGTCAGTGCGTTCAAAGACTGCAAATACAAGTCAAGAGTTAGTTGCATTTCCCACGTTGAATTCTGATTACCACCTGGTGAAATATTACCACCTAATATGCAAAAATTAGAACAAAAACTTGGAAAACAATGTAGGAGACAATTCTAAGTAAAATTCTACTCATTTTCAAAATATTTCAGCTGGTTATAAATGTTCATTGAATAACTAGACAACAGATTATAAATGTTTGATATCAAGATAGATAAACAATGTCAGCTGTTTTGCTTCGTCGCAATCTTGTACTGAAATCTTACATCCAATATTTTAATTCGTACAGCGTGCAGATAGCAGGGTATACTGTCAAAACAATAATGTGATTTGTTTGCGGGTTGTGTTCCGGGACCATCTTTTCGTTAGACGTTGTCAAAAGATCTCCATGCTCAGCTTTTCCGGTACGAATTCAACAACTCATTCGCATTTTTTGCATCAACTCCCGCAAACTTAACCTGCTGTTGATAACAATCCCTTCCGAGATGTCGACATGAGAATGATGGGTAGTCTGATATTTACTGTCTGTCTCCATATTTTTCACACTGGTGTCCAAAACCTGTTCAACAGGATAAAAGGCTGCGCTAAGCGAAGTATGTCTGAAGGAAGTTCTTTTCGTTAAGGAATAAAGTTGCAAAGTTGGATGTCTCAAACACATCATTTAGATGATTTTCAAATTTAATACACGTTTTAAAAATAGCATGCAGTAGGTTGCAACAATATGGATTTGTTAACGAAAATAGCCTGCTGTCTATTGATTCGTTTAAATATGCTGCCTATTTATTGAGCAAGAACAAACGTATTTATAGACATACTGAATAAGAATGTCACTAGTAGATTGGGAAAGTAGGTGACAAAATAATGAATTCATTACATAAAGCTGTTCACTTCGCTCATTAAAATTATGCACAAGTATGTTTATATGTCGTACTGATTACGACACGTCAGTCAAGTAAATCACTATTCTATCCTAACTACCATACGGTTAATCGAATAGAAAGATAGTGACAGAGGAGAACAGTTTCTAGCCTTGTCGCACAACGTCTCTTCGACATGCCCAGCGTCGGTTCGAATCCCACTGTGGTTATGAATGTCTTTCGATAGTAAATCACCAACTTCGGTCGGTGCGGGACTATTACCCCGTTTACTGGATGCCAGTAATGGCTAAAAGTCATTTTTAGTCTATCGGCTCGATTTTCTAATTATCTAGCCTTTCGCTAATGGGAACGATAGGGAAAAAAATCTTTCGTGGTAATAGAGAGTTTTCCGCTCTGCTTATTTCACTCGTTAACTCCAGGAATCCATCTCTGCGCCGGAGAGGAACCTCACGTCTACCTAGAAAAGAGTGGTTTCGATGTTAAGCGAGAATCCCAAAATGTAGTCGAGGCTTACACCAAAATTAACCATTACTCAGTCCTTATGGATACTGATTAAGTCATAGCAAGTTTCTGGTATCTTACAATATTACTTGAAATTAGAAAATATAACATGGCTTACAACATTATCTACGTCAAAAGATATTCAAATTAGGTTAACGCGGAAATTCTATATTGCTAACAGAAGACGACATCGCTCAATCATTTTATTGGCATCTGGGTCGATCCATCTATTACCCACGGGGATGTGCTGATATTGAACAGCAGATTTCAGCCATACAGCTGTACTATCGATAGTGAATAGAGATAACACCTTTATTTCTGGGGAAAAAAGTTCTTTTTCAAATAAACCAATTTCCGAAGTGCTTGTAGAAAAATTGGATTAGATGAGAAATAGTTTTACAACCTGCGAAACCGTAGAGATGTCTACATTTCTCAATCTCTGTTTTCAAAGGAAGTGATACACAAGTATAACACAGCATGTGCCAACCTTGTCCAAACGGAGTGCGGACAAAAGAAAAAATAATTGGGAAGAAGGCTGATTCCGTTTACTGTGCGACTTACGTCATAATGTCAGCTGCTTCTAAGGCGGGTGCAGGTTTCTGAAATATTTTTGATCTCGTATTCCAAGAAATTATGTAGAGCATGCAATTTGCAATTAGCAGTTCAAGAAGCCACGCGTGAATTTCTACAGAATTCACTGGAAATAACACCCACATGACAGGGTTGCCGAAGTGAAAATTCTTGCAACAGACAATCGCAGAACTTCGTAAGCTAAATGAATATAAAGAACTTGTCTGGGTGATGAAGAGACATCCAGAAGCTAAAGTTCGCTCATTACAATCACTCCTGGTACAATGGGTTGATTCAGTATCATTCACAACTGTTAAAAAGTCAGTTCATTTTGTTCCAGTGTGCCTGATTATAATTCTTTCCCCTTTTCAACTATCTTCCGCTACACTATATGGCTAATGATGTAACATTAAATATGATCAGCAGAACAATATCCACTTGCGAAGTATTATAAACATTGGATTGTCAACATGTAACTGTTTCTTTTCGTCAAGACTGGTGTAAAAAAGAAAACCTGTAAACTTCGTTTTAGGGAGAAGCTACCTATGCAGGAGGATAGCTACTTGAAGCGAGTGATCGTTATAAAATAATTAAAAGACCTCAAATTAACGGGGGTATATCGCAACTGGCAATTATCAAGAACTCCATCTTCCCTCACTGCTTAAGAGCCCGAAACAGCTGCAAGAAAATCATCAGTGCATCAAAAACCAATTTGCAAAGAGCCAAAAGCAGAAATCTCGCATTATTTCTAAATGGTACTCGTGCCTTTTGGTTTCTTGCCAAAACAATTGGCCATACCTTTTGCCCAACACTGCTCCCACCGCTACTGCACCCACATATATCTATTGTGTCGTCATTTACAGAAAAAATCATCCTCCCAACATCCTTTTCCTTAAATGCATGTGTAGATGATACGTTTCCCCATACTTCCCAAAAACCAAACAAATCAAAGCCTCCTATAACATTTCATCGGAAAATTATCAGAAAAAAACTTGTCCAAATTAGATTCCAATGATAATCCCCTTGGCCCTGAAGCATTCCTGAGTTGTTCTGAAGAATGCATCCCAGAGCTGCCTCTGATATATGTTGCCTTTTTATGCTGTTTTATTCTAACCGTAAACATAACCTACAGTCTAGAAATTAGCCCGTACACATCCCATTCCTAAGAACGGTGATACATTCTTACGAAACTGTTTCTCAATCTCTCATCGCAATCATCCCGAACGTAATGGAGACAACCATCAACACCCACCTGTCCTCCGCTATTATGAAGGTGCTCCATGAATGAACTGCCGCCAGTATGAATTCCACTAATGCAGATCAACTGGGATCGCTTCACACGTCTCTCACATCTGGATGAGCAACGGAAAGGACTGGCGAATGAATCCCAACACTTTCGTTCTGATCTGGCTCAAAGTTCTATTAAGTAAGCTCTCGTCATCTGATCTGTGGCATGACTTTCGCAAGTGCATCCAGTGAAAACTCAGTTGCAAAAGTCATGGCACGGATCCGAAGACGGAAGCTTATGTGATGGTGGACTGCTCCCTAACATCGACGAGATGTTAGGGAAGAGTCTCATTAGGGTTTCCATGTTAGGGTCCCATTTTGTATATGAATGATCTTCCCTGGTTGAAGCACCATTACACAGTTGCGCCAATGAGCGTACGTCAATGAGCGAATCTTGCATCTCACAAACTATAACTTCCAGCAACTATCTCTGCAAATAACTTTTGATCTCCAACCATTCTTCGATGTGTCTCGAATAACCTTGTCCGATTCAATGCCTGCAAAACAGCAGTTCTGTCTTATTTCCCTCAAAAAGAACCATATTCTCCCAGCCTTACTTTTAACAAAACCCAAATCTCTAGGCAAGATGAAGCCTCTCTCTCTCTCTCTCTCTCTTCTCACTCCGGCTCCCCAAAAACACTCGATGCGATACAGAAGAGAGCAACAGCGTGATGAATGCCTCATCTCACTTCTACTGCTTTCGGGCGGGCATCTACTTTCTGCTGCGTACATCTCCTATCAATATTTCTATGGTAAATGTTCAGAATTAGCATCAATAATTACACCCCTCTCTCTCTACGAAATACGTTGAAATGCGAGCAGCTGCTACCGAACATTCCTTCATAGTCAAACTCCGTACTGATCGCATTTCCATTCTACTGCTGTTGTAGTCTGGAACAACTCCGCCTGTTTCCGAAGGAAGACGATGCACACTCCTTCAAATCTGATGTGAACAGGTTTCATCTTTTTCGGATCTTTTTCCCTATACGGTATTAACGTACTGCAGTGTGACCGACTAATCTCAGGTGTATGGGCTCAACACAAAAAAATGAACTGCTAATGAATTTGCTGTATTATTAAACGTTTCGACTAGGGGCACGAGTACTGCGCGTTTATTTGGATCAACGTAATCTGCATCCTTTGGAAAAAACAGTCTTCGTCAATAACCACACCGGACAGGTAAATACAATATATGCGACGTGCAGAATTCTTTTAGACATGCATTCAAATTCGATCAACTGGAAAACTTAATTGGTTTACTAAGTCTCTAAACGAAACCCAGTTAGCGCGAAGTCGACGATTATAACTGTCAACTCTTCTGTTGGTCTCTCAGCTATACCATTCAATCACAACATCCATTCAACTAAAACAGTTGTACCTCTGAAATCGTTTTGTTACTAATTTACATTTATCAGCTGCTACACATATTAATTCATGTTATAAAACAGTTCGCTAATTTCTCGATACAATCATAAATTTATGAAATGTTCGTTTAGCCTGAAAGACGTTTTCCGACAAAAGTTTTAAAATTTCGTCTCTTTTCCACTCACCCAATTCTCGTCCCTCTAAGGCAGGTTGATTCCAGTAATGGGGGTTGAGTTAGTCAATTAATGCAGCTGGTTTGCTGTTTCTCAGCTGCATCTCCTAAGGACAAGTATTAATGTCTGTGGTTCACGGGACCAGTTTGCCTATTTTAAGGGAGAAAAAACCAGGAGTTTCCAAAAAGAACCCTCCGCCTGAAAACCTGATAAAGGTTGTTCACATCATAGACAGGATTCGAACTCCGATCTTTCCAACCAAACAGTTCGTCTAACCCAACTGCGCTACGGAAGCTCCATCTATTTCAGAAGAACGTTCAGCAATCAACTTTGTGAGTGGCGTAGTTGATCTACACCGCCTTTAAGAAGACAAAAAGTGTCTTATTTACACCATCTGCGCAAGCTCTGTTCTGTCCAAGAATCACGATACGCTTTGGGCAGGATCCACCAAGTACTGAGAATGAAACCTTAACAGAATGTAATCTGATTCACCTTCCAGGAGGTGTTTTATCGCATTTATGTTTGTTAGATGTATCGATGCTCCTAAAAAAATTCAAACTCGATCCGATCTTCTCCACTTATCGCACCAAAGTTCTCATCATCACTAGAAAGGAACAACTAACTTTGTTGTGAACTAATGCATTTTTCTTTCTTTCCTTCTTGCTTTCCTCACACGGAAGACTTTGTTCTTGAGAATATTGGAGATAAATGAGGTAGCCGATCAACTTCACTAATCTCGTTTCTGTACGCAAGGCAACACAGATTTCTAAGGCCAATGAATTCCTGTGATTCTGTCGTAATCCAATTATTTATTTCGTTCCACTTTAAAACTTCCAAGGAATTAACACTTCTTCGCTTCGAGGACGGAGGAAATCCTGATTTTGGTCTTTGGCCACAAACTGATAAAGCTTTGAAGTTTTCCGGGCCAGGAATGTGATGGAACTCACTCCAACTCAATGCGCTAAAAGATAAAAAAGCTAACGGGAAAGTAAAGTAAAAAGAATTAAGCTAACGAAATGATTTTACCGTGAGTCACGAAGCCGCCGGAATAAATGATGTACAGATCCCGTCCACTCATTCTAAATAAAATTGTTGGGGGGGGGGGGGGAGATGTTAGAAGATGTGTCGAATGGCACCAGAACGAGTACGCATTCGGCCACATTCACAGTCGTGTAGTTCTTTTTAAACAAATTCAGTCCAAATCTTGAAATATTTTATTTATCAATTATGAGACTTGTGAATACAAAAATTAACACACCCCCTGTAATTTTTTTTTCTTTTTCCGTTCGTCATGATTTATTTCATCTGAGAGATCTATAGTCAGTCGTTTCCAATTAAGGGATCTTAACGCAGAGAAGTTTCCATTTAATTATAATCCCGAATGTTATTATTTGACTCCCAGCTAATTTTACAACTACCACTAGCAATTAGAAAAACTCTCCATCGTGATGAATATCTGGATCTTACTTTTATGTTCTGGATAAATTTTGTGTCTGCAAAGCAATATAATTCTCAGCATGTCAATAACTGAGGCAAGGAAGGAATAAAAAGCTATTCAAAATCTGAGTATGAAAAAAATGCAGGATATACATTCTTGTATATCTTGCATTTACTCAATATAGCCAACATGAAGTTGGCTATATTGAGTAAATGCAAGATATACAAGAATGTATATCTTGCATTTTTTTCATACTCAGATTTTGAAGTTGGCTATATTGCGTAGATTATTGCATTAAATCACCCTAAGCATAGTTATAATTGACAATGACAGCAACTCATACATTATCCAACCAGACATTATGGGGCAGATACAAATATGAACGAAGCATATTTTTATTGACATTCGTTGGGCCTGTGGCAGCTCCGAGCATGTGGTGTGGCGTCGCTTACTTCAGTGGTGCAGTCAGCTCATGTACAAATATACGGAACCACATCGGCTCATATACCGATGTGGTTTCTCCCAAATCACGTGTTCACTGATCAAGTTCACTGAACTCTTTGTGGCAAGGATCGTTATAGTGCTGGGTAGTGGATGGATAGTACACGTGATAATTGCCACTACGTGAGCCAGAATTGTCCAAAATAATTTATTCACCGCCATTCACAATGCGACCTGCTACCAGGAGGCAATTTCACTCATTCCCTTCCACGTCCGTCCAACTCGGATTGAGTGTCCTTCATTAGAGATTTAAGTAATTTAATGCAGCCTCTGCCATTCCTCTTTCGCATCCTTCTAAATATAAATATTTTGCATTCGCAGATGTGTGTTGACGGCCGATGAACAACTCTGCCACTGACGTATGAGACCAGCTAACTTACATTCAGTTTAAAAGTCTTAATGGAGGTTTTTCGCGTTCTGGACTGGAGTAGAAAGAAGGTCTCTTACCAACCCACTTCGTCTATTCCTAATGCCCTCACACTTAATCTCTACCACGATAAAAGAAATCAACATCATTATTCCACCTTCAAACTTTATCGTTGGGAAAACACACTCAGTAAAGAGTTTTCCAGCCGTCCTCTCTATCTGAACACATTCCTCAGAGGAGAAAATGTAAAAGTGTCACTGCATGGGGCCGAGTTGAATTGCTCTATGGTCCGGGTTCTCTGTACTTGAGAACTCGAATAATCTTAGCCGCATACTGTAAAGTCTAACGGGGAAGTGAGGTAGCCACTCTTTTTAAAAAGCGTCTGCTCTGTCAGACGGTATTTTACTAGGATGTATCGCGTCTTGTACTCGTAAAATACCGTCTGACAGAGCAGACGCTTTTTAAAACTAAGTCAACTCCTTAGTCAGTAGCTAGCTTACGGCGAAATTGTTTAGTTTAAATTGAACACCTTTTACTTTATACTTGTTTTCGTAAATATGCTATAAATAAAAATATGACGAGGGAATAGACAATATCGTTACCCCCCCCCCCCCGACTCTTGCTTTAGCAAAACTGATAATAGAGATGTACTACCGAACTTTCACAGGGTATGGTCAGGCACCCCTGTAGTCCGGACAAAACTACGAGAACGCACTTGAATCTCCTGCGACTATTCCTGCGGCTAGTTCACTGGACTACCAGAGATGCGCTTAAATAATTAAGCACATGCTTGCTTAATTTGCATGACCATGCTCTATTTAAATATTGGTGAGCTTCATATATAAGTGATGCAACACATTTACAGAACTTGCAAAAACATTAATTTCTTTGGCATTTTTCATGTGCGAAGATTTCACTCTACTGGTTCAAAATCATTAATAACTTAATAGGAGATGCCACTGGACATCTCTAAAATTCTAAAAGTTATAATGATGAAATTCTCTGTGGCATGGTTCGCTGTGAAGGCGAGGTATCTAAGGCGTTGAGGCTAGTGTGTAGTCACTTATTCACATTTGACCCTAACGGATGCCGTACGGTCACTTCTGTATTCCAAAAGGACTTTGAGAATGAAGTTCTTCTGAAAGAAGAAATGGTAAGGTCTTAGATGCACTTTCCATACAGAATTAGTAAGACAATCACAAACTTCCAGGATCACATGGAATTCGATCTTATTGGTTGGAGCGAGGACACAAACTCACTCGGCCAACAAGGCCGGCACACCGGCATTGTCAATTAATTCTGTGAGTTCTCTTAGTCCAGGGGTCTTCAACGCATGGCCCGCGGAGCTCTTTGCCGTGGCCTGCTGGCCATTTTAAAAAATAACTACTCAACATTAAAACGCGATTAAATAAAAAATAATTTCAATGAAGCCCGCGGGCCACTGCGGTATTTAGAATTGTAAGATGCTTTCAGATTCACAAGGAACGCTGTGCATTTGATACTTTACATAAAATCCTATGAAAATAAATATTAAATAGACATGCTTCTATAGCAATCTACCAGAGCAAAGCGGTACTTGAGTACTAGTACTAACGTCGCAGGTAGACTGAAGCAGTAGTTCGCTCGAGTGCGCTGTCTAGTGCCTTCCAGATACATCTCGAACGTTCTATTTTCATATAAATACAAGAGGATCTCATCCACAGTGAGTCGTGAACAGTGTGATATTCGTGTATAAGCGCACGCAAGTTCGTTGTGTCCGTCATAGCCTATTGTGGTTTTATATTGCCAGACTTTTTTTCATTAGTGTGAGACATATTCAGTGGATAATAACCGTTACACGGCCATTTTGGATCATTTTTTGGGTTCACCCTTGATTCACTATGGCGTCTACGAGTAAAAAGCGTAAATCAAGTGATTCTTGTCGGGTTTTAATGAAAAGTGAACTAATTTGTACTTTTTTGTGCCGATCGACGATAAGCCAGTGTGTTTAATTTGTCGCGAGTCAGTGTCGGTATCAAAAGAATACAATATAAAACGACACTGTGAGACAAAGCATGCACCGAATGTCGATCACCTTCAAGGGCAGCTTCGTGTGGACAAAGTTAACCATCTCCAAATTGATTTAAAATGCCAGCAGGGTACGTTTAAAAGGCAGAGGGAAGAGAGCGAAGCGTGGGTCAAAGTAAATTATCTAATATCTAAAACAACTGCTAAAAAATCAAAAGCCTTCTTGGACGGCGAGTTTGTGAAAGAGTGTCTCATCGCGGCTGGAGATATTCTGTGCCTAAATAATAAGGAAGTGTTTAAAAAAACCGAGTTTGTCTGGGGTAACTATAGCACGACGTGTCGAAGAACTTGCCAATGACATTGAAGGAACTTTTAAAAACGGTCGTCCGAATTTACGTCATATTCATTTGATTTAGATGAGAGCACTGATGTGAAGCATACAGAACAACTGGCTATCTTTATCCGTGGCATTGAACAACAATTCACTGTGACAGAAGAACTGGTAGCGCCCATACTTATGTAGGGAACGACGAAAGGCACTGATATTCTTGAAACCGCAAGAAAACTCTCCAGCGTTTCGACCTCAGCTTAACCAACCTCGAAGGTTTGGTAACTGATGGTGCCCCTGCAATGGTAAGAAAGAACGAAGGATTTGTTGCTTTGCTACGGCAAGAACTGGAACTAGAAGGAAAAGATTTCGTCCATTCCCACTGTTTAATCCACCAGGAGAATTTATGCGCAAAACCTACTGGATTTGAGAATGCCATGAAAGTTATTGTGACTGTCGTCAACATTATTAAGGCAAGAGGATTGAATCAACAATTCCAAGAGTTTTTGATCCAAGTGTGCGAAGCGGATCACGGCGATGTGGTTTATTATAGTGATGTGCGTTGGTTGAGCAGAGGGAAGGTTCTTAAAAGACTCTTTGATTTAAGGAGCGAAATACAGCAGTTCATGCAAACCAAGGGGAATCCGATTGCGGAATTTAACGATCCGCAGTTGATGTGACCGACATCTCGTTGCATATGAATGACCTAAATACGCGGCTACAATCCAAAGATCAACTGCTGCACACTCTGTTTGATCACATAAAAGCTTTTGTGGCCAAGCTCAAACGTTTGGGGACACAACTCGCAAAAAAATACTTAACTCATTTTCAGCTTCTCGCTGAGAGTCCAACTCTTCGTCTCTTGATGAGTACGCTATAAAATTAGCCGTGTTGCGAAGTGAGTTCGAAGAGATATTTAGTGATTTTTGTAGCCAGCAGTCTTTTAGATTTATTTTGAATGCCTCCGAAATGTCAGGCTCAGTTCAAATGGAGCTGCTTGAACTCCAAAACAAGTCTTCTTTGAGAGAAAAATTATTCAATGTGGCCTTGCTTACATTTTACAACGACTACATTTCTGAGGATGCATTCCCTAATCTTCGCCGGCATGCTTTGAAGATGTGCGCTTTGTTAGGAAGCACATACTTACGTCAGCAGTTCTCCAGAATGAAGCACATGTGAAGTCCAAGACAAGAACTCAGATTAGGGACCAACATCTCGAAAATACTCTGTGCATATCGACTTTCCACATTGATGCCAACATCGACAAGCTGGTCAAGGGAAAACATTGCCAAGTTGCCCATTGACATTGTAAAAAATGAATGTTTCCTTCATTAAATTATCTTTTTTCAAGTATTGATTGTATTTACTTATCATGAACCCGACTCTTACCTGCGCTCTTAAAGCTGAGTTTCTTTATTTTGATAGGATTTTATGTAAGGTATCAAATGCACAGCATTCCTTGCGATTCTGGAAAGAATCTTACCATTCTAAATACCGCAGTATAGCTTAGTGGCCAGGGGGCTTCATTGAAATTTTTAATGCGGTCCGCACTGTCGGAAAAGGTGAAGACCCTTGTCTTGGTCGTTTGCCTCTTTCCGCGAGATGAAAAACCTCAGAATCTCGAGGACAACCGCGCCTTCCATTTCCAAATGAGAGATACAAACTTACCATAATTTAATATCAGTGCAATGATTATCCTCGTCTCAGACGGGATTCGAACCGATATGTTTCCAAAAGAAGGGCAATGTCACCAACTCCTTATGATTACACTTCTTTTGGAATAAATGTCGACTATTTCTCTCTTTCTAGAAGAGATTCTTATGTTGCGGTATTACCTTAGCTACATGTGTCGATATTTTTGGCTGTGATATAAATACTAACAGTGATTACTATTAATTATTTAAACGTTATTCTCAAGAGCACTTAAAACAACGGTGCTGCCATAATATTACATAACCCAAATTTAGCAGTGCAAATCTTTCTCTTTACGAATATTACACTAAGAGATAGCTGAAGTTGAGTAAGAAAAGTTATTCAAAGTAATTCAAGAGAAATTTGCAGTGGAACAAAAGGAAGCTAAGGACTCGGTGATTATTTCTGCGTGATTATGAGAGGTTTGCTGATGAGAATCTAAGCATCTGAAATTACTTTCGAAATTGGTATAAACTACTTTTATATACTTTGTCTAAGACATTTTTCTTTTGAACGTGATTTTGCTATTTCAGAACCTTACTCTTCTGCTCAAAGAAATTTCTTTGAGTAAAAAAAAAGCTTGGATAAAAATGCGATACTTTGTGTAATTGACGCATTGAAATGTTTCGATCAAATGGAGATCCAGTAAAGTCACTCAAGTGTTAAGTCTAAATAATGGCTAAAACAAAAACGGAGTTCCTTACTCCGCAACGGCCGACAAATGGAGTTCTTTCTTTTTCTTCAGAGAAATTAAGAAATCTTTTCACACCCCTAATATAATTCATTATTAATTTTGGCGAAAGATTCATATTTCCACTCCAGTGAAACTTCAATTGTAGTTACTAATTCGGAATGAATTCTTAGGCTTAGTTACCGTTGTTCTCTACGGAAGTTCGATTAAAATTCTTTACATCTGAGGGACACTAAGTGAGTACTTAATAACTTCATGCCTTACACAACCTCGTCACTTTTGCTTTTTTATTGCACCCAATTAGTCAGCAACTTCAATTAGAATTCTAATAAATCGGATTTTAGGCGATTCACGCGCAAAATGTTCTTACAGTATATCGATTGGGATATGCGTTTAGTAATCTGGACACCTTCCTTTCCAGATCTGTCCAACCTGGATTCGAAACGCAATTCCACTTTCAAGAGTTCAAGTCATCAATTCTAACGAATCTGCGACTTCGGAGTTTTGACGAAATCAAAGGTGAAATGTTGAAATTACGTTTCAGCATTCTCATTTGTGCTCTTATCCTTTCTTCCCAAGGAGTAGCATCGTTCAACCATGCAATTCTTAGAAATACGGGTAAAGCAACTAAACTATGACCCTACAATGTCTTATAACTGCACGTGTTCTTCTGGTCAGTCTTGCTTGTTTAAGCAGCGGGGGATACAAACCCTACATTCCGATTGACTCACCTCAGATGAGAAACAACTCATTTGCAGGGCCTGCTTTTTGAAGCCACCTCAGGCCGCCAAAAAGTCCTGTTCGGTCTTTAGAAGAACTGCTTTCTCGACTATTTACACCTTCGCCCACCCCCACGCTTTTAATGTACTGTAAATTTAATTGATTTTTTTTTTCGTGGATAGGATTCACATTCGCAACGAGTGCTTTTTCTAAATTCAACCCTTTCAACTGTCGACTAAATTTCTTGTCAACCAACTGAGCTTTTTCTAAAGAATGAGTTCCAACCACATTTCAGAATGAGAGCGACTCTGAGACGTGATGGATAGAGTCTTATGGATCACCATCCCAGCGATCTACTTTCGGTATTTCATGCCATTATTGACGGAGGTTGTTCCAACAGCTGAAGTGAAGCCATTTCCAGTTATTCAATTAAGCTGAATCCTCACTATATATTGCTGAATAATTTCGATGCAATTCTGAATTATCTCTTCACTCAGTCGGTTTCAACAATGGTGAAACCGACTGTTTCTCCCGGAAACTCGAGTTTTTCATCCGGCCATTAGAAAAAAAAAAAAACAGCATTGTATAGACACAGGAGACTACGGAAATATGGCGTAATCCTCTATAGCATTGGATCGGGATTCGTCATTAAGAATGGTACGATGTAGGTCTATGCGCATGCGTAAAACAGCAGATGAATTCTCATTTAATAAGAGGACTAAAATGCAGAAAAATGACAATTTAAATTGCATAAAATCAGAGCTCGAATATTAGAAAAGCAGAAAATAAGTTTCATCTTTGGTTATCTTCAATTAATTACCAGGGTTTCATTAACACCGTGAAAATATAAATTATCTTATGTACTAAACAAGGATATTCTTTCCATTCACTGTCGCTATCAACGTAAGATTAAAGTTTCTTGTTCATGAACGTCCGGCAAAATAGGAACCACTCCCCCCCCCGCCCTTAAAAGTGTCATTTTGTAACATCAATCCAAAAATAAAATATCATTAATCCAACGATTTCACGAAATCTCCCCCATCGCACGAACACTGAGAGTTTTCCGATTTAAAGTGGGATTAAATTTTAGCAGGTTTCTGCAGAAAAAATAAATTATGAAAATAATGCTTGCCTTGATGGATCAAAACGCAGTGAACAGGAATGGCAGACGGAGTTGATCGTTCCTGCTGAGAATTCCGTTCTTTTTCTGTTGTCGATGCAATGTAATGGAGGAGTGATGATTTTTATTCCTATTCTTGCGTTAATGCTTGCAGGTTTTGAAGTTTTGCTTCATTTTGAAGGAAATTTACTGTTTTTAAGGGATTCGATGGTGAAGCAACTTTGTTTGAGAAATACAGAGTTCGGAAGAAAAGGAAATTTTAAGGAAGAAAAGAAATTGTAGTAACGATTGGATCTGTTGACATGACGATTTGGACTTTAAATTTCATAATCATCATCATTGATGAATGTTAAAAGCAAGAAATGATTCAACACTGATCCCTTTGGAAACTCACTTGTTACAACACCTGAAATTAAAAGTTTGGGTTTCAATTCGCAGGGAGGGTTGTTAAGAATCTTTTGCTTCAGACCGAAGAAAGGGATACTTCGAGTAATGAAGGGAACGTCTGCTGAAACCTAACATTTTAAAATGTCAAAAATGCTTCATCTCGGTGGCTAAAAACCTCGTTGGCTACTAATTTTGAGAGCATAAACACTGAACAAATCAGGTTGTGAAACTAAAAATATTAGTTCAACTCAGTATACTTTTTTTTTTCCAGACAACGTAGTAAGATAGAAAAGCTACAAACGGAAACATTTGTTTAATTTGCAGAAACCACACTAGAACGCACACAAACGCAATTATTCCTCTTTAAAAACCTATTGATCTTTTTAGCGTTTCTGTATTCAAGTGTCACATTCCGATGTCAGTAATGATGTCAATTTTAGAAACATCGAATTTAATAAAATTCTTTCAATATTTGTATCCAAGTGGAACGGAATTAAAAACATCATGTACATTTCAGAAGGAATATAATACGAACGTTAATTTCATGTTACTAACAGGAAATAAAAGACGATTATGAGTAATAATTAAAGAAAAGCTAAAAATTATAAAAGATGCATACGTTATTATTTTAAATGAAAAAATGTTGCTGCTTAAAACCATTGCAATTTAGTTTTCTTACGTCATAAATAAAAACAAGTCGTTTTAAGCCAAAGTGTCCTGCAACAATAGATCATTAACAAGTGCTTCTCATTGAGAATTGTTACCCATTAATGAACAATACTAGACAAATAAAGGCCTTTTCCAGTGTTTGTTTACGCGTGCAGTTGTCTGTAATGAGCAAATTCGTTTATATTAGCAGAACACAAAATGTCTGATTGCGAGAATGTTTCATATTCTTCATCGTTTAGCTTCCCAGCTACAAAAGATCAAAGCGGTGAGTAGTTTCCAACTTCATTTATTACTTGAAAATGCTAGAAATGTATAACAAGTGAAACGACCATAAACTATCGCTGACGGAGATACTAGATAATCTAAATTATTTAATATTCACGATAATAATTGATGGTGCTTGAATAGACAAGATTTATTTAAATTATATATGGAAACTACATATATGAATGTAAATCACTATTTCACATTGCACGTTTTTATGTCTTGGAAGTTCGGCACGCCTCTAATGGAGGGTGCGTACCGAATTTAATTTCTTATTATTTCCTTCTAGAGACTAAATGAGATAAATAAAAAATAACAAGATACGCTTGAGTGTTTTTTTTTTAAAGGGTATATATTAAATAATATTTCTGTGATCAAAAGAATAATACCACTCTTAACTGGTTACTTGCTAAGTTATATAAATTATAATGCTGATTTACAAAAGTAACTAAGGCAACAATCAGAGAGAGAAAGACGAGTTGTACTGGCAGGTTGTTGAAAACAATGATAAACAACATAAGTTTCAAGATAGATTTCTTTACTTATACCCTAAACGAATGCCTAAGAATCAGATACATTTCTCGATAAAATCGAAAGCGAGCAGAAGATCATTCAAAAACTATAAAATGGCACGAAAGGTTCAATGAAAGTTCTCAGGTCACAAAATATTTAACATTCAGTTAAAATTGTATAATAATCAAATGCTATTCTTGTTCATTGCAATAATTCCGAAGACAATTTAATAAGAATTGAATTACAACATTTCTTAGGACTCACTAAAGCAAAATGGAAAAAAAACCTAAGAGTGTAATCAAAATCCTTATTTTCTACCAGTAAAAGAAAGAAGAAGAAGAAAGCACAATCAGCCGTGAGTACACTAAGAAAGATTTTAAGAATACTTCAGATCATGTCTAAAATTTACCTATAAATGGAATATTATTACATTCTATTGTGTGTGCATTCAATGCAGTTCAGAAACAGCACGAGATATAATTTTGCTGGTAAGAGGTATAAATACACTGCTTTGAAATAAGTAAATATTTCTATTTGCTTATCACGTTTCGTTTAAAAAACACACAGAAAATGTTAGAGAAATATGCTACAATAGTAATGGCTTAAGCAGAATTAGAAATTTAGAAATTGTAAGTTCGTTCTAGACTCTCTGAACTGCATTCTTTAATCAAGTCGTCTTAAAGACTGTTGATAGATTTTAAAGTCAACACACGTTCAGGTGTAAAAAAAGGATTATATTCATTTAGAATAATAAAGATATTTCGGTATTCTTATCTAAAGTGTGTATACACATATAGAGGTCGAACCTAAATACACTCATTTAATTAGTATAAGATGTCTTGCAAACGTTTCCTGGCATCGTAGCATAATGCATGTAATGATTTTAACGTCTCTAAAGATATTTCGGTATTCTTATCTAATGTGTGTATATACATATAGAGGTCGTAACCTAACTACACTCACTTAAGTAGTATAAGGTGTCTTGCAAACGTTTGTTTGCATCGTAGCATAGTATATGTTAGGGTTTCTCAAACGTTTTCTAAGACAGAACACTTCACAAATCCTGAAATGTTCACAGAACACCTTGGTTATTTTGTAATGTATTAATTAATAATTAATTGGTAATTTAGCTTATTTTATTGTTAAATAATAATTTATAATTAATTATTAATGATTTATAAATAATTAGTAATTAATTAAACATCGATTAAACCATCATTAAATTAATTTGTGCTGATTTTCATTGGCATATCCGAATCTGATGACCAAAAATTTGTAATATTATTATAAGTACTTAAGAGTGAATGCAGACTTTTTTCTCCTGTGTGCTGGTTTTGTGGGTTAGGTAAATCTAAGCGTTAAGAAAAAAACAATCATTTATTGTCAAATGTTAATTAGTAAAAACAAAACACATAAAAATAGTAAAACGTATATTGCAAATTAAGTTCTTAATGACTCCGATGTTTTTGGGTCTTTGAATTACAAATTCTTTTGATATCAGGAACAATATCAGAAAGTTGAATTCTCATATTTGGTGTAGCGTCGAATCTGTTCCTGGACTTTGATTTGGTTGCAGCATAATATGAAAATCCTGCCTCGCATAAATATGTCGTTGTAAAAGGAAGTAAAACAAGAATAGCTAGTTTTGACACGCTTGTCCAGAAATCATTTATTGGCAGTTCCTTGTATTTTTGTTTTAAATCAGAGTCACTAATTAAGTCAATTAGATTTTCATAATCACTTGCGCTGAAGCCTACTGGCTTAGCTGTCACTGTAAATGGATTCAGAACCCAGGAATTTTCCCTCACTGGATTTTGGAAAATATAGCAAAAGGGTTGATTGCAAGTCATGCAAGTGTTCTAAAATTACGTTAGATACTTCTTCATTTACTTTAAATTTATTTCACTCAAAAATTCATGCAAGGTGGGAAAACAATCAAAATTAATCTGTTCAACTGTAGAAATCCAGAATTGCCACTTCCTGTCAAAAGACGCAATGTTATCTCTTGTATTAAAAATTGTAATATTCTTTTCTTGTAATGATAAGTTAATTTCATTGCACTTTGTAAAAATATCTGCTTGATACGCAAGACTCATCAACCATGAAGAATTTCTTAATAATTCAATAAAATTTTGTGCTAAATTATGTGACATCAAGAACACCATTAACTCACTACTAAGTTCAAAAAGCCTCAATAA
Source organism: Typopeltis vanoorti (assembly GCF_054136105.1). Taxonomy (NCBI): domain Eukaryota; kingdom Metazoa; phylum Arthropoda; class Arachnida; order Uropygi; family Thelyphonidae; genus Typopeltis; species Typopeltis vanoorti. The sequence continues at coordinate 108,009,533 of NC_143563.1, forward strand.
TGCTTTTCCTCTGGATAGCCATTTCACTTCAGTATGCAATAAAAGTGTGTTATGTGCATTGCCCATTTTATCCCACAAAAATTTTAAATAATCTGGATTGAAGTGGTCGAGATTTTACATACTTGATCATTTTTTCGGCTTCATCCAAAATAGTTTTTAAATATGTAGGAATTATTTTTGTTACTAGTGCTTGTCTAGCAAAACACAATGACTTTTGGTGGCTCTTGTAGCTACTTGCTGGATACGTGTTACAACTCCTTTCATTTTTCATACCATTGTTTGAGCACCATCTGTACAAATATCAATACACTTCTCCCAACCGATTTCCTGTTTTGTAATATAATTATTAATACAGTTGAATATATCTTCTCTGATAGTTTTTTCTTGTAGATATTCGCACATGAATAAATCTTCAATACTTTTATCAAATATGTAACGAACAAACACTAGTATTACAGTGAGTCCTGTGACATCTATAGATTCAACCATTTGCAATGAATATTCACAGTCTAAGTCGATGAATTAGCTCTTTTTCTATGTCAGCAGAAAGATCTTTGATGCGGCGTGAAACAGTATCATTTTATAATTGTACTGCATGTATTTTTTTAGCAACCTGCACGTTTAACATGCATGATGTATTGTCTTTCACACAAGGCTTAATGAGTGTCTCACCAATTGTATGAGCTTCACCATGAAGTGTAATGCGGTAACTCACGCGAAAAGACGCCTCTGTTGCATTTTCAGTTGTAGCAATTGTAGCCATTTGAAGTTTAGATTTTTCTAGCAAGTCACGTCTTCTCTTAGAAAAATGTATATCTTTTCCTTTGTAATCAGTGTGTTTCGTTTCGAAGTGCCTACGAAATTTGGCTGGATCCAAAGAACTGTTTACTAGTATTTTATTACATAAAACATCAGGAGCATGTGTATTGCCAAAACATGTAAATCCATAATTTAAATAACTTTCATGGAACTTCCGTTTTGGTCTGTTCTTAAATGACTCTTGTTCTTTAAAATTAGCTTTTGAAGAAACCACAGTTTGCAATTCCATATCTTCTCCAATCATAGGAGTAGATGTGTCAGAAGAAGTACTCGCTCCTCCTTGTATTAAAATTCCTGTCTTTAAACAAGCATCCATGGGTATTTTTTCAGTAATATTCAAATTCCAATATTTGTCAGAGCTATAATAAAGACAAATAGAATTGTGTTGTAAAGGTAACTTTAGTATGAAAAACAATAAGATTATAAATAAGAAATGTCTAATAATATAAAAGTAAATGAATAATGTAAAATAATGTAAAATAGAAAAAAAAAGACTGCAACACACAAAAGTAAATATGAATTGTAACAATACTTGTAAGAAAAGTACTAAACCGTATCAAATAATGTAAAAGCAATTGTAATAAGAATGATTTGATAAAATGTTCAGTAACAAAAATTAAACAGTTCGAAATAAATCAGATATTAATTATAAAATTAGTTAAAAGAGTAAGAAGAATTTTTTTTTTTAAAGTCGCTTCGCCTACTCCCTATCGGGAACAAAAAGGCGTTAGCTGATTTTTATTTCCGAGGACCCGGTCCCAACAAATTTACTCATAAATACCTTTACAAATTTTTTTTAAAGTTCATACATTAACATAAGTATAACATAAGTATTAATAATTAATTATGGCATAATCATAAAGAGTATTAGTACACTTATGTATATGGTGTGGCATGTTGACAAATATAAATTTAAATTAGTTATCAATCACTGGACTAATGAAATGTTGTAGCATGTCGTAGTTTATTCAGGCAAACATCATTAAATTAATTTGTGCTGATTTTCATTGTCATATCCCATTCTGATCACGAAATATATTTATAATATTATTATAAGTACTTAGAGTGAATGCAGACTTTTTCTCTTGTATGCTGGTCGTTTGCCCCTCCTTTTGTACATCCTAGAAATCGCTTTGTAGGCTGGAGGTGGATGACCTACTATCTGTTCCGTCACAAACACCTTCAATAAGAGATTTCTTAATACCAAAATTAAACAAAGTGCCTTGTCTCTTATTCATATCAGATTTTAACTCTGTATTCTTATTACTTTTAAAAAAATCACGGCACTCCGGTTTCAGAACCAGCACTTAGACACTGCAATATGAACTTACGAAGAAAGTATTCAGTATTAATAGATTTGAGAACCACATACAAACTACCTTGATCTTCAATTTCAATTGGAAAAATTTTCTTTTACTTCTTGCTGATTGGTCACTGATATTTGCAAAGCAGCTGTTATTTCGTTCAGTTTTGAGAACATGCCGCTCATTGTTGTAATTTGTAATCTGCTTTCAGGCCATTTTTATGATGGGTCATAGGCGGTATTCTCTTACACGATTGTTGAAAGATTTCGATGTGTGAAAATTAAAAATACACAGCTTCATCACTAACGTTTGCTACACAGATGTCATATTCTTCATTGAGAACAGAAGATATGACAAAAAGTGTTGTAATGGGCTTGCATGCAATTTTTATGACCCGTCATAAATAGCAGCATTCCCTCTCCCAAATGTGGAAAGGTTTCGATTTGTGAAAATTAACGATACACAGATGTTATTAGGTGTTGTGGGTCTGAGTTTTTCGAAATACTCATGAATATTATTCTCCTCAGAATATTTATACTACAAAATATTTATTCATTACAAATGCTTAGAAAACTAAAACGACAAATTTCAGAACCTCTCGGGGAACAACTCTTCACCCCCCCCCGCAGAACACAGTTTGAGAAACCCTAGTATATGTAAGACTTATAACGTCTCCAAGGTAAAGATATTTCGATATTCTTATCTAACGTATGTATATACATATAGAGATTGTAGCATGAATACACTCACTTAAATAGTATAAGGTGTCTTGTAAACGTTTCTTGGCATCGTAGCATAGTATATGTAAGACTTATAACGTCTCCAAGGTAAAGATATTTCGATATTCTTATCTTAACGTATGTATATACATATAGAGATTGTAGCATGAATACACTCACTTAAATAGTATAAGGTGTCTTGAAACGTTTCTTGGCATCGTAGCATAGTATATGTAAGACTTATAACGTCTCCAAGGTAAAGATATTTCGATATTCTTATCTTAACGTATGTATATACATATAGAGATTGTAGCATGAATACACTCACTTAAATAGTATAAGGTGTCTTGTAAACGTTTCTTGGCATCGTAGCATAGTATATGTAAGACTTATAACGTCTCCAAGGTAAAGATATTTCGATATTCTTATCTTAACGTATGTATATACATATAGAGATTGGTAGCCATAAATACACTCACTTAAATAGTATAAGGTGTCTTGTAAACGTTTCTTGGCATCGTAGCATAGTATATGTAAGACTTATAACGTCTCCAAGGTAAAGATATTTCGATATTCTTATCTTAACGTATGTATATACATATAGAGATTGTAGCATGAATACACTCACTTAAATAGTATAAGGTGTCTTGTAAACGTTTCTTGGCATCGTAGCATAGTATATGTAAGACTTATAACGTCTCCAAGGTAAAGATATTTCGATATTCTTATCTTAACGTATGTATATACATATAGAGATTGTAGCATGAATACACTCACTTAAATAGTATAAGGTGTCTTGTAAACGTTTCTTGGCATCGTAGCATAGTATATGTAAGACTTATAACGTCTCCAAGGTAAAGATATTTCGATATTCTTATCTTAACGTATGTATATACATATAGAGATTGTAGCATGAATACACTCACTTAAATAGTATAAGGTGTCTTGTAAACGTTTCTTGGCATCGTAGCATAGTATATGTAAGACTTATAACGTCTCCAAGGTAAAGATATTTCGATATTCTTATCTTAACGTATGTATATACATATAGAGATTGTAGCATGAATACACTCACTTAAATAGTATAAGGTGTCTTGTAAACGTTTCTTGGCATCGTAGCATAGTATATGTAAGACTTATAACGTCTCCAAGGTAAAGATATTTCGATATTCTTATCTTAACGTATGTATATACATATAGAGATTGTAGCATGAATACACTCACTTAAATAGTATAAGGTGTCTTGTAAACGTTTCTTGGCATCGTAGCATAGTATATGTAAGACTTATAACGTCTCCAAGGTAAAGATATTTCGATATTCTTATCTTAACGTATGTATATACATATAGAGATTGTAGCATGAATACACTCACTTAAATAGTATAAGGTGTCTTGTAAACGTTTCTTGGCATCGTAGCATAGTATATGTAAGACTTATAACGTCTCCAAGGTAAAGATATTTCGATATTCTTATCTTAACGTATGTATATACATATAGAGATTGTAGCATGAATACACTCACTTAAATAGTATAAGGTGTCTTGGTAAACGTTTCTTGGCATCGTAGCATAGTATATGTAAGACTTATAACGTCTCCAAGGTAAAGATATTTCGATATTCTTATCTTAACGTATGTATATACATATAGAGATTGTAGCATGAATACACTCACTTAAATAGTATAAGGTGTCTTGTAAACGTTTCTTGGCATCGTAGCATAGTATATGTAAGACTTATAACGTCTCCAAGGTAAAGATATTTCGATATTCTTATCTTAACGTATGTATATACATATAGAGATTGTAGCATGAATACACTCACTTAAATAGTATAAGGTGTCTTGTAAACGTTTCTTGGCATCGTAGCATAGTATATGTAAGACTTATAACGTCTCCAAGGTAAAGATATTTCGATATTCTTATCTTAACGTATGTATATACATATAGAGATTGTAGCATGAATACACTCACTTAAATAGTATAAGGTGTCTTGTAAACGTTTCTTGGCATCGTAGCATAGTATATGTAAGACTTATAACGTCTCCAAGGTAAAGATATTTCGATATTCTTATCTTAACGTATGTATATACATATAGAGATTGTAGCATGAATACACTCACTTAAATAGTATAAGGTGTCTTGTAAACGTTTCTTGGCATCGTAGCATAGTATATGTAAGACTTATAACGTCTCCAAGGTAAAGATATTTCGATATTCTTATCTTAACGTATGTATATACATATAGAGATTGTAGCATGAATACACTCACTTAAATAGTATAAGGTGTCTTGTAAACGTTTCTTGGCATCGTAGCATAGTATATGTAAGACTTATAACGTCTCCAAGGTAAAGATATTTCGATATTCTTATCTTAACGTATGTATATACATATAGAGATTGTAGCATGAATACACTCACTTAAATAGTATAAGGTGTCTTGTAAACGTTTCTTGGCATCGTAGCATAGTATATGTAAGACTTATAACGTCTCCAAGGTAAAGATATTTCGATATTCTTATCTTAACGTATGTATATACATATAGAGATTGTAGCATGAATACACTCACTTAAATAGTATAAGGTGTCTTGTAAACGTTTCTTGGCATCGTAGCATAGTATATGTAAGACTTATAACGTCTCCAAGGTAAAGATATTTCGATATTCTTATCTTAACGTATGTATATACATATAGAGATTGTAGCATGAATACACTCACTTAAATAGTATAAGGTGTCTTGTAAACGTTTCTTGGCATCGTAGCATAGTATATGTAAGACTTATAACGTCTCCAAGATAAAGATATTTCGATATTCTTATCTTAACGTATGTATATACATATAGAGATTGTAGCATGAATACACTCACTTAAATAGTATAAGGTGTCTTGTAAACGTTTCTTGGCATCGTAGCATAGTATATGTAAGACTTATAACGTCTCCAAGGTAAAGATATTTCGATATTCTTATCTTAACGTATGTATATACATATAGAGATTGTAGCATGAATACACTCACTTAAATAGTATAAGGTGTCTTGTAAACGTTTCTTGGCATCGTAGCATAGTATATGTAAGACTTATAACGTCTCCAAGGTAAAGATATTTCGATATTCTTATCTTAACGTATGTATATACATATAGAGATTGTAGCATGAATACACTCACTTAAATAGTATAAGGTGTCTTGTAAACGTTTCTTGGCATCGTAGCATAGTATATGTAAGACTTATAACGTCTCAAAGATAAAGATATTTCGTATTCTTATCTTAACGTATGTATATACATATAGAGATTGTAGCATGAATACACTCACTTAAATAGTATAAGGTGTCTTGGTAAACGTTTCTTGGCATCGTAGCATAGTATATGTAAGACTTATAACGTCTCCAAGGTAAAGATATTTCGATATTCTTATCTTAACGTATGTATATACATATAGAGATTGTAGCATGAATACACTCACTTAAATAGTATAAGGTGTCTTGTAAACGTTTCTTGGCATCGTAGCATAGTATATGTAAGACTTATAACGTCTCCAAGGTAAAGATATTTCGATATTCTTATCTTAACGTATGTATATACATATAGAGATTGTAGCATGAATACACTCACTTAAATAGTATAAGGTGTCTTGTAAACGTTTCTTGGCATCGTAGCATAGTATATGTAAGACTTATAACGTCTCCAAGGTAAAGATATTTCGATATTCTTATCTTAACGTATGTATATACATATAGAGATTGTAGCATGAATACACTCACTTAAATAGTATAAGGTGTCTTGTAAACGTTTCTTGGCATCGTAGCATAGTATATGTAAGACTTATAACGTCTCCAAGGTAAAGATATTTCGATATTCTTATCTTAACGTATGTATATACATATAGAGATTGTAGCATGAATACACTCACTTAAATAGTATAAGGTGTCTTGTAAACGTTTCTTGGCATCGTAGCATAGTATATGTAAGACTTATAACGTCTCCAAGGTAAAGATATTTCGATATTCTTATCTAGTATTGTGTATATACATATAGAGATGGTAGCATGAATACACTCACTTAAATAGTATAAGGTGTCTTGGAAACGTTTCTTGGCATCGTAGCATAGTATATGTAAGACTTATAACGTCTCCAAGGTAAAGATATTTCGATATTCTTATCTTAACGTATGTATATACATATAGAGATTGTAGCATGAATACACTCACTTAAATAGTATAAGGTGTCTTGTAAACGTTTCTTGGCATCGTAGCATAGTATATGTAAGACTTATAACGTCTCCAAGGTAAAGATATTTCGATATTCTTATCTTAACGTATGTATATACATATAGAGATTGTAGCATGAATACACTCACTTAAATAGTATAAGGTGTCTTGTAAACGTTTCTTGGCATCGTAGCATAGTATATGTAAGACTTATAACGTCTCCAAGGTAAAGATATTTCGATATTCTTATCTTAACGTATGTATATACATATAGAGATTGTAGCATGAATACACTCACTTAAATAGTATAAGGTGTCTTGTAAACGTTTCTTGGCATCGTAGCATAGTATATGTAAGACTTATAACGTCTCCAAGGTAAAGATATTTCGATATTCTTATCTTAACGTATGTATATACATATAGAGATTGTAGCATGAATACACTCACTTAAATAGTATAAGGTGTCTTGTAAACGTTTCTTGGCATCGTAGCATAGTATATGTAAGACTTATAACGTCTCCAAGGTAAAGATATTTTAATATTCTTATCTTAACGTATGTATATACATATAGAGATTGTAGCATGAATACACTCACTTAAATAGTATAAGGTGTCTTGTAAACGTTTCTTGGCATCGTAGCATAGTATATGTAAGACTTATAACGTCTCCAAGGTAAAGATATTTCGATATTCTTATCTTAACGTATGTATATACATATAGAGATTGTAGCATGAATACACTCACTTAAATAGTATAAGGTGTCTTGTAAACGTTTCTTGGCATCGTAGCATAGTATATGTAAGACTTATAACGTCTCAAAGATAAAGATATTTCGATATTCTTATCTTAACGTATGTATATACATATAGAGATTGTAGCATGAATACACTCACTTAAATAGTATAAGGTGTCTTGGAAACGTTTCTTGGCATCGTAGCATAGTATATGTAAGACTTATAACGTCTCCAAGGTAAAGATATTTCGATATTCTTATCTTAACGTATGTATATACATATAGAGATTGTAGCATGAATACACTCACTTAAATAGTATAAGGTGTCTTGTAAACGTTTCTTGGCATCGTAGCATAGTATATGTAAGACTTATAACGTCTCCAAGGTAAAGATATTTCGATATTCTTATCTTAACGTATGTATATACATATAGAGATTGTAGCATGAATACACTCACTTAAATAGTATAAGGTGTCTTGTAAACGTTTCTTGGCATCGTAGCATAGTATATGTAAGACTTATAACGTCTCCAAGGTAAAGATATTTCGATATTCTTATCTTAACGTATGTATATACATATAGAGATTGTAGCATGAATACACTCACTTAAATAGTATAAGGTGTCTTGTAAACGTTTCTTGGCATCGTAGCATAGTATATGTAAGACTTATAACGTCTCCAAGGTAAAGATATTTCGATATTCTTATCTTAACGTATGTATATACATATAGAGATTGTAGCATGAATACACTCACTTAAATAGTATAAGGTGTCTTGTAAACGTTTCTTGGCATCGTAGCATAGTATATGTAAGACTTATAACGTCTCCAAGGTAAAGATATTTCGATATTCTTATCTTAACGTATGTATATACATATAGAGATTGTAGCATGAATACACTCACTTAAATAGTATAAGGTGTCTTGTAAACGTTTCTTGGCATCGTAGCATAGTATATGTAAGACTTATAACGTCTCCAAGGTAAAGATATTTCGATATTCTTATCTTAACGTATGTATATACATATAGAGATTGTAGCATGAATACACTCACTTAAATAGTATAAGGTGTCTTGTAAACGTTTCTTGGCATCGTAGCATAGTATATGTAAGACTTATAACGTCTCCAAGGTAAAGATATTTCGATATTCTTATCTTAACGTATGTATATACATATAGAGATTGTAGCATGAATACACTCACTTAAATAGTATAAGGTGTCTTGTAAACGTTTCTTGGCATCGTAGCATAGTATATGTAAGACTTATAACGTCTCCAAGGTAAAGATATTTCGATATTCTTATCTTAACGTATGTATATACATATAGAGATTGTAGCATGAATACACTCACTTAAATAGTATAAGGTGTCTTGTAAACGTTTCTTGGCATCGTAGCATAGTATATGTAAGACTTATAACGTCTCCAAGGTAAAGATATTTCGATATTCTTATCTTAACGTATGTATATACATATAGAGATTGTAGCATGAATACACTCACTTAAATAGTATAAGGTGTCTTGTAAACGTTTCTTGGCATCGTAGCATAGTATATGTAAGACGTATAACGTCTCCAAGGTAAAGATATTTCGATATTCTTATCTTAACGTATGTATATACATATAGAGATTGTAGCATGAATACACTCACTTAAATAGTATAAGGTGTCTTGTAAACGTTTCTTGGCATCGTAGCATAGTATATGTAAGACTTATAACGTCTCCAAGGTAAAGATATTTCGATATTCTTATCTTAACGTATGTATATACATATAGAGATTGTAGCATGAATACACTCACTTAAATAGTATAAGGTGTCTTGTAAACGTTTCTTGGCATCGTAGCATAGTATATGTAAGACTTATAACGTCTCCAAGGTAAAGATATTTCGATATTCTTATCTTAACGTATGTATATACATATAGAGATTGTAGCATGAATACACTCACTTAAATAGTATAAGGTGTCTTGGAAACGTTTCTTGGCATCGTAGCATAGTATATGTAAGACTTATAACGTCTCCAAGGTAAAGATATTTCGATATTCTTATCTTAACGTATGTATATACATATAGAGATTGTAGCATGAATACACTCACTTAAATAGTATAAGGTGTCTTGTAAACGTTTCTTGGCATCGTAGCATAGTATATGTAAGACTTATAACGTCTCAAAGATAAAGATATTTCGATATTCTTATCTTAACGTATGTATATACATATAGAGATTGTAGCATGAATACACTCACTTAAATAGTATAAGGTGTCTTGTAAACGTTTCTTGGCATCGTAGCATAGTATATGTAAGACTTATAACGTCTCCAAGGTAAAGATATTTCGATATTCTTATCTTAACGTATGTATATACATATAGAGATTGTAGCATGAATACACTCACTTAAATAGTATAAGGTGTCTTGTAAACGTTTCTTGGCATCGTAGCATAGTATATGTAAGACTTATAACGTCTCCAAGGTAAAGATATTTCGATATTCTTATCTTAACGTATGTATATACATATAGAGATTGTAGCATGAATACACTCACTTAAATAGTATAAGGTGTCTTGTAAACGTTTCTTGGCATCGTAGCATAGTATATGTAAGACTTATAACGTCTCCAAGGTAAAGATATTTCGATATTCTTATCTTAACGTATGTATATACATATAGAGATTGTAGCATGAATACACTCACTTAAATAGTATAAGGTGTCTTGTAAACGTTTCTTGGCATCGTAGCATAGTATATGTAAGACTTATAACGTCTCCAAGGTAAAGATATTTCGATATTCTTATCTTAACGTATGTATATACATATAGAGATTGTAGCATGAATACACTCACTTAAATAGTATAAGGTGTCTTGGAAACGTTTCTTGGCATCGTAGCATAGTATATGTAAGACTTATAACGTCTCCAAGGTAAAGATATTTCGATATTCTTATCTTAACGTATGTATATACATATAGAGATTGTAGCATGAATACACTCACTTAAATAGTATAAGGTGTCTTGTAAACGTTTCTTGGCATCGTAGCATAGTATATGTAAGACTTATAACGTCTCCAAGGTAAAGATATTTCGATATTCTTATCTTAACGTATGTATATACATATAGAGATTGTAGCATGAATACACTCACTTAAATAGTATAAGGTGTCTTGGAAACGTTTCTTGGCATCGTAGCATAGTATATGTAAGACTTATAACGTCTCCAAGGTAAAGATATTTCGATATTCTTATCTTAACGTATGTATATACATATAGAGATTGTAGCATGAATACACTCACTTAAATAGTATAAGGTGTCTTGTAAACGTTTCTTGGCATCGTAGCATAGTATATGTAAGACTTATAACGTCTCCAAGGTAAAGATATTTCGATATTCTTATCTTAACGTATGTATATACATATAGAGATTGTAGCATGAATACACTCACTTAAATAGTATAAGGTGTCTTGTAAACGTTTCTTGGCATCGTAGCATAGTATATGTAAGACTTATAACGTCTCCAAGGTAAAGATATTTCGATATTCTTATCTTAACGTATGTATATACATATAGAGATTGTAGCATGAATACACTCACTTAAATAGTATAAGGTGTCTTGTAAACGTTTCTTGGCATCGTAGCATAGTATATGTAAGACTTATAACGTCTCCAAGGTAAAGATATTTCGATATTCTTATCTTAACGTATGTATATACATATAGAGATTGTAGCATGAATACACTCACTTAAATAGTATAAGGTGTCTTGTAAACGTTTCTTGGCATCGTAGCATAGTATATGTAAGACTTATAACGTCTCCAAGGTAAAGATATTTCGATATTCTTATCTTAACGTATGTATATACATATAGAGATTGTAGCATGAATACACTCACTTAAATAGTATAAGGTGTCTTGTAAACGTTTCTTGGCATCGTAGCATAGTATATGTAAGACTTATAACGTCTCAAAGATAAAGATATTTTAATATTCTTATCTTAACGTATGTATATACATATAGAGATTGTAGCATGAATACACTCACTTAAATAGTATAAGGTGTCTTGGAAACGTTTCTTGGCATCGTAGCATAGTATATGTAAGACTTATAACGTCTCCAAGGTAAAGATATTTCGATATTCTTATCTTAACGTATGTATATACATATAGAGATTGTAGCATGAATACACTCACTTAAATAGTATAAGGTGTCTTGTAAACGTTTCTTGGCATCGTAGCATAGTATATGTAAGACTTATAACGTCTCCAAGGTAAAGATATTTCGATATTCTTATCTTAACGTATGTATATACATATAGAGATTGTAGCATGAATACACTCACTTAAATAGTATAAGGTGTCTTGTAAACGTTTCTTGGCATCGTAGCATAGTATATGTAAGACTTATAACGTCTCCAAGGTAAAGATATTTCGATATTCTTATCTACGTATGTATATACATATAGAGATTGTAGCATGAATACACTCACTTAAATAGTATAAGGTGTCTTGTAAACGTTTCTTGGCATCGTAGCATAGTATATGTAAGACTTATAACGTCTCCAAGGTAAAGATATTTCGATATTCTTATCTTAACGTATGTATATACATATAGAGATTGTAGCATGAATACACTCACTTAAATAGTATAAGGTGTCTTGTAAACGTTTCTTGGCATCGTAGCATAGTATATGTAAGACTTATAACGTCTCCAAGGTAAAGATATTTCGATATTCTTATCTTAACGTATGTATATACATATAGAGATTGTAGCATGAATACACTCACTTAAATAGTATAAGGTGTCTTGTAAACGTTTCTTGGCATCGTAGCATAGTATATGTAAGACTTATAACGTCTCCAAGGTAAAGATATTTCGATATTCTTATCTTAACGTATGTATATACATATAGAGATTGTAGCATGAATACACTCACTTAAATAGTATAAGGTGTCTTGTAAACGTTTCTTGGCATCGTAGCATAGTATATGTAAGACTTATAACGTCTCCAAGGTAAAGATATTTCGATATTCTTATCTTAACGTATGTATATACATATAGAGATTGTAGCATGAATACACTCACTTAAATAGTATAAGGTGTCTTGTAAACGTTTCTTGGCATCGTAGCATAGTATATGTAAGACTTATAACGTCTCCAAGGTAAAGATATTTCGATATTCTTATCTAACGTATGTGTATATACATATAGAGATTGTAGCATGAATACACTCACTTAAATAGTATAAGGTGTCTTGTAAACGTTTCTTGGCATCGTAGCATAGTATATGTAAGACTTATAACGTCTCCAAGGTAAAGATATTTCGATATTCTTATCTTAACGTATGTATATACATATAGAGATTGTAGCATGAATACACTCACTTAAATAGTATAAGGTGTCTTGTAAACGTTTCTTGGCATCGTAGCATAGTATATGTAAGACTTATAACGTCTCCAAGGTAAAGATATTTTAATATTCTTATCTTAACGTATGTATATACATATAGAGATTGTAGCATGAATACACTCACTTAAATAGTATAAGGTGTCTTGTAAACGTTTCTTGGCATCGTAGCATAGTATATGTAAGACTTATAACGTCTCCAAGGTAAAGATATTTCGATATTCTTATCTTAACGTATGTATATACATATAGAGATTGTAGCATGAATACACTCACTTAAATAGTATAAGGTGTCTTGTAAACGTTTCTTGGCATCGTAGCATAGTATATGTAAGACTTATAACGTCTCCAAGGTAAAGATATTTCGGTATTCTTATCTTAACGTATGTATATACATATAGAGATTGTAGCATGAATACACTCACTTAAATAGTATAAGGTGTCTTGTAAACGTTTCTTGGCATCGTAGCATAGTATATGTAAGACTTATAACGTCTCCAAGGTAAAGATATTTCGATATTCTTATCTTAACGTATGTATATACATATAGAGATTGTAGCATGAATACACTCACTTAAATAGTATAAGGTGTCTTGTAAACGTTTCTTGGCATCGTAGCATAGTATATGTAAGACTTATAACGTCTCCAAGGTAAAGATATTTCGATATTCTTATCTTAACGTATGTATATACATATAGAGATTGTAGCATGAATACACTCACTTAAATAGTATAAGGTGTCTTGTAAACGTTTCTTGGCATCGTAGCATAGTATATGTAAGACTTATAACGTCTCCAAGGTAAAGATATTTCGATATTCTTATCTTAACGTATGTATATACATATAGAGATTGTAGCATGAATACACTCACTTAAATAGTATAAGGCAGTGTTTCTTGACCTGTGGTCCGTGGGCCATCTTAAATTATTGGAATAAATATATATATTTTTTATTTATCTAAACAAAACAAATTAAAATTGAATAACTATCTAAAAATTACTGAAATCAAATCGAGACAAAAACACACCAATAGTGTCAGAAAGGTCAAATGTAGAAGCAATAGTACTATATTGTTGTTCACTTCATCCCCTCTTATTATTCGTCATTCTGCCGCTCATTCCGCAAAATGACGAATAATAATGTAGGGGTGAAGTGAACCACAATATTGATTTTTTTTCTGTATGGTAAGATTTCTTAAACATCAAAAAAGTGCCGTCCGGAGGGTCGTCTCTCCTCCCTCTCACGCTGCTTGCACAACGCGACTATTAAAATCCAGTATCTCAGGTAACTCTTTGACCCAATTCAGAATTTAGTTTCAACATGAACATTTCCGTTTCAAAATTTCTCGATTATTTTTTCTTGTGGTTTCATTTTCGTTTACTAGCACACCTCTTCTTTCATTCTTGAGTTAAGGGATATCCGATGTTTTTATTCATTTATCCCATTTCTATATTTTTCATTTTTTCCCAAACGTGCTTTAGCCCTGAGACGATTTTCATTTCTCAATTGTTTTTGTAGAAATGGTCTCCATTGTTATGAAAAGAGCGGATTTTAGTTTATCCTTAAATGCCTCGAATTGTGGCTGTCTTCTAGATACTCTTTTGTTCATGAGTATTGATTTTGCTATCGCTAGGAATATCCGGTAAATAATTTTGCCCTCAGCAACTTCTATTTTCGAGTTTTCCAGAACTGTTAGTTCAGTCCCTTCTCTGAATATTTAGGCAAATGAACTATTGTTTTAATTGTTTGTCTATTGTTTCTCTTTTCCTTTCAAAAGTTATCCTTCCTTTTGTGTTTCAGTTTTAACTGCGACATCGTCTCCTTGGTAATGGGGCTTAAATAACCGGTTTTTGTTTCATGCTGGACCAACTTTTTTTCTTGAATCCAATTGGTCCAATATTAAAATTGAGTTAAATAAATCTACTATTCAATATTTTTCTGCTAAGTCCATTACGATCTAATTTAATACATTACTGACTCTTTTTTACTCCTGCCCACGTAAACCGAGCTATGAAGTCACCTCAACTGGAAGACGGACAAGATGGACTTCTTCAGAAGAAGCTGTTTTCACTCATTTCTCGTCTTAAAGGAGCATACACTCAAGTAATCTACCAACGAATTGCAGGTAATTATATGCACTAAATTTCTTTTTGTAATGTTTGGGAAAAAAATATTTTTTTCATGTCATATTTACCAAGACAAGACACATTCTTTCTTCAATCTGCAGGCGATTATTGTCGTGTTTTCTGATCTTCGATTTATCAGCCCTTCTGCGATTGTTCTCAAAACTTCAGATTGTCCTTTTTATGAAATACTCTAATTATAGTAACATTTATTTTATCGTGCTTTTAAGATTGGTCCACAACCAGACTGAAAATTAAAGAGATTCTCACGCAGAATGTTCGGAAATATCAAATTCTTGAAATTCCAACCATTATTCTCATCTTTATCTTAATCATGATTTCCAATATGATTTTTTTTGTCTTCCCTATCTTTCTTTAATACAGTGATTTCTTTTCAGCTTGTCAATTCTTTTTTATTTCCTGTATAATTTTGCATTTATTTGGTTATCGGATATTATGCATTCGTTTAAATATTCTATCGCATTCTGTTTTATTTATTTATTTATTTTTTTTTTTTTTGTGGTATGCTATATGCTAGTGTATGTTCTGCAGTTCTGGTAAGTTATAAGTTACATTTCGCTATTTGTTTTAAATAAAAATTACCATTTTTTATCACAGCATTATAGTACTTCCGTATCATCTAAATTGCTTTAAATTCATATTTAATTTCATTTTTAATAAAATAGAATAAACTATCATTTTTATGGTTAATATAGCCTACTTTCGGGTACCTCCAAAACATTCGTCTAGGACAGGGGTCGCCAAAGTCATTTGCCCGTCGACCCCTTCAAGCGTTTCTTGAATTTTTATCGACCCCCTATATTTTGCTATTATGTAATTATAATAGGACAAGCAAAAAAAGACGCTTATGTGAGTTTTTAGATTGTTTATTTTATAGTTACAGTGTTTATTGTATGTATAATATAGTATATATTATTATATTACTATTACTACTACTATCACTAGTAATATCACTGGTATTACTAGTGATATTAATAAACTACTGGTATTAATATCACTGGTATTACTACCAGCGCTGCTCAACTCTTCAACATAGAGAAGTTTAGTTCGTGAATGAATAACGATTGAATTATAATGTGTATGTTGATGAATTTTAGAACATTAACGCTCACTTGTATGTCGATGCGCAAAAATGAGACTGGGATTGAATACTTGTATCAGTAAATAAGAACCATGCACGTGTTGCAATCTCGCTCCCACTGCGCCGGCCGGCAGGAACCACAACATCCGTTTATTGGTAAATACGTCATTTTAGCCTACTTGATTGGCCTCAGTAACTATTTTCATGACCTTACTCCATCTTACAGGTCCATGAATAGGACCTGTAAGATGGAGGTACTGATCCCACGATTCACTCTTAATTGCGTTGTCATTACCTCCATGTCTTTTGTCATGGAGGTAATCCAAGTTAACCGAATTAAATATTACCCATACAATGATGTCTTATATTTTTCTGTCGACCACCAAGTCCGAATCGACCCCTAACAATGTCATATCGACCCCTTTGGAGACATTGACTGTCTCCTTATCCCGGCGCCAATAACAGACAGCCAACAGCATCCAAAAAAGGTATGTCCGAATTTTTCTCCTCTATTTATTCTTCATACATTAGTTTTATAACACCTCGGTAGTGCCCTAAGATTCGAGTAAAAAGCCAATGACAATGTAAAAAAGGGGGGTGTACTACTAAACGAAAGTAGGCTATATTAGCCATAAAAATAATAGTTTATTTTACAGAAGTAACACGGGAATTTTACCAGAAATGATACCTAAAATAGAATAAATTATTCCCATTCCTTATTAAGCCTCTTTATCAATCTCTCCAGAAAAATTTGAAATACACGGAAATGAGTAGAATTATTCTCTGCTTTAATCCGGAAGATGCTTTCAAAGTGCACCCATTGTTCTTCCGGTAACCATAACACCCTTTAGATATATAAATATGCACATACATTAGTTTATTGTATTAGATAATACATACGCCTTTCTTTAAGAAATACTGTTGAACAAAAGACAAAATCCAGACTTGAATTGCAGTTCTAATAATTTATAGTATTAAATGACATATATTAAATGTAAGTAATAGTAAGTTCCCATTCGTGGAATTTGTGTAAGAGTGCGGTTAGTAAGCGTGTGCGGACTAAATTTTTTGCGTCGAGTGTGATGAAGAATTGGAATGGATAGCCAGGAATTGGTTGTGAGTACCCTGCAGAAAATGAGGTTAAGGAGGGGTATGACTGGTTTTTCTGTCTAGAAAAGTTAGTGTGGATCTCACACGATGAATCTCCCGACTACATGGAGATTTACCGTATCATTTCTAGAATGTAAATATTTATCATGAATAAAGATTTTGTTTCTGAATAATTAACTACTTGAGACTGACATTTGATTTGTACACTTCTGGTTAATTGCAGAAGAAGCCAATTTTGCATTTTACTTATCATGGCAATGAGATTTATTGCACTAAATATTTATCATGAATAAAGATTTTGTTTCTGAATAATTAACTACTTGAGACTGACATTTGATTTGTACACTTCTGGTTAATTGCAGAAGAAGCCAATTTTGCATTTTACTTATCATGGCAATGAGATTTATTGCACTCTTATTCTGTGTCAAATATTTATCGATCTTATCCTCGTGTGATTATATTACAAAATATACCAAGTCTTTTTTTTTTTTTCGAAAGAGAAATTACATAAAAATTAGCGGAGTCATTTTACCCGAGAGCTGCATGCAACCTATTAATCACAACTAAAAAAAAAATAAATATGGGGGAAAAACATAAAGAAATCCGCATGCGAGCACACAAGTTCTAAAAACTGGACTACACATTTCAGACACACAGCTACTGCATGAAGTTGAACAGTGGAGAAAAGAAATCTGAATTACTAAAGCACAAATCTTCCCAAGTTTCATATTAATTCTAAAAGAAGAAATTAAGCCACAAACATATAAAATAAATTATATGATATCTAAAAGGAAACTATCATCACTGGACTGCATCAACAGCGGTTGTACAGTCCAGTGATGTTTAAACGATGATGATGACCACCTGCTATTATACAGTTAACTGTAGCAGTGTATACAGTCTTATGCACGTTCTCCTCAGAGTGTTCTTGCCAACTGGGTGTCTTTGGGCATGATGGTCTCACGCTTTGCATAGATAGCACACGAGTTTGTATATTCAAAGAAGCCTACAAGGCAAGCTTCAATGGAAGCACTTCGAAAACTTAGATCAGTCCTGAAATCCTGGGCAATTTTTCCGAGGACGTTGAAATGGCAATTTTCTGATCGGCAGTTCTGTTGATTTCTGATAATGTCCGATCTCACGAAGAAGAGCAACAGTACTCGGTCTGTAACAGTGGAGCTTTTTTACTCCACCTGTAGAAGGAGCACTTTTTCTGGAAGCATTTGTTGCCACTTGCTTACGAGAGACCTATCCTCCGGTGGACTTCATCAGTTTTGTACGAGCCATCTCTCACAGTATCTGGCAGGGTGTAGTTAAAATATAGTTAATCCTTTGATAATGCAACAATCACGCACGTTCAATATTCCACGCATACAACAATGACCTGATGATTGACTACGGATTGTTTGCTAACTTTGACGTTAGCATTTTTTTTCTTCCTTTTTGTATTTCACTATTTGCCACCAGGCGGAAAAAATAAAAATTAGTTTTCTTTCTTTTTTTTATATATTTTAAATCAATACATAACTGATAAACTTGTTTAAATTGTGATATGATCAGTTTTATTACGAAAAAAGATTTTTATTAAAAATGATGGCTTAGAGTATTGTCTTTTCCTTCAGCTTTTGGGATTTATTTGGAATGATTCAAACTCTAAAACCGTTCTTTATTATTCTTTCTTTCTTTCAGGATACAAAGGCCATCGGTTCTGAAATTGATAATGAAGTTTTGTCGTATTACATCGCCTTTGGAGCTCCAACTTCGTGGAGAAGCTGGTTTGTCACACGCATGACTGGATTTCAATGATGCTGATGCAAGGTCACCGCTTTGAAAGAAGTTTTCAATGCCTTTCTTCGATCAACACTGACATAAACCAGTCTTGGACGGATTTTTCAAGGTGTTTACACCCGGAAACTTAAGGTTTTAATTCCACAAAATGGGCCCACTTCCCTGACAACCCAGTTGAAGAAAAGAAGAGAAAAACTCCATAGCTGAACTGTTTACCTTTCAACTCCTTGTCACCAACAACTGATAAATTAAGCAAACGATAAAACTTAAAAGTGCAAGTTAAAAGATTATGTGTATAATTCTCAATTGTAAAATGTTTAATTTGTAAATAAAGTTTCATTTGGAAATAAAATTACGCGTCATTGTGAGTATTTAAATGTTTATTTACTTAGTAAGCAAAACAAGCAACAGATCGGTAATGAAATAGCAGCTTTAGAGGACCACTTTCTTATCCCTGAACCATGAATTCAATTCATCTAAACCGGTTGCATTAATTGCAACCGGTTTAGATGTTACACAAAAGTACGAAATTTCATTTTTATTTTAATTTTTTTAATTTCTTAACTTCTCATTCTTATATTGTATAAAACTATGTTATCTGAATACAAAAGATCTCGGATATGAAATAATGTTAAAGAAAAAGTTCGAATAAAGGAGAAAATAAAGTAAGGCTCGAGAATAAACTATATATTTGCCACCTGGCAAACGATGATTTAAAAAAAAATTATGATTAATAAAAGTTTACGTTTTAAATTGCAAGTTATATTTTTTCATTTTATGAAAACAGAAGTTATGACTTTAAAAGCAAAGGTTGCACACTTTAGTTAAAACAGCTGCCACACGGTAACCAGTTTTGAATGGTTACCGTGTGGCATTTATTTCCTCCTTCCTGATTCACGTGACTGCATCAATTGAAATTCACCGATTTAATTCCTAGAATAACCTGACTACCAGTTTTATTGTTTTCGATGTGACCAGCCCGAGGATATCAAATATGACTTGACACAACGAAAAAAGAACTACTAACTTCTGCGACATCTTTAGACAAATCATGTTGAGTCTGAGGTCAGTGGCATAAACAAGAAGATTCCTTATAAGTAGCCACAAAATACCTCCTGTTTTTAAGTGCTCATATATCAGATATACAATCGAATAAATTCCCTCAACACTCCTTTAGTCCAACTGTTCTTCGCATAAATCTCTCATGTACTCGTATTCAAACGACATGGAAATTCATACCATGCTGAAATGCATACATAGAATATTGTACACATCGCAGCATCGCCATTGGTTTCCATGTATATTTATTTATTTATAGAATATATACACCTTTTTTTTGAGAACAGTAACACGGCTAATCAAGACCGACATGAATATTTCTTCCTTCTTCCCAACCTTCAGTTCATCTCTGTATACAACACGTTAGTCCAATAACCATTCGCTTTGGGATTGCTATCACAATAGATCTACTGTCAGTAATTGTGCTAATTATTCGGTAAGAAATAAGTAAATCGGAACGTTACGATGTCACCGACAACACTTGTTGCTAAGCGATACGAAACAATCGAGAGTTGCATTTGTCGGGGATTTGACCTCGGGATAGAGAAAAGGAAGGATTTTTAAGATTCTTGCTAAGGTTACAGACCGTAGCAAGATTTCTAGTCACTGATGGAAGGATACAACGAAGAATTTGTGTTCAAAATAATCACAGGAAAAAAGTCAAACAAATACTTCACGTACCTCAACTACGAATGGAGCATTCCAACTGAATGACGATATAATTGGAGGAGATAATGTTCGGAGAAGTGGTAATTGGATAACTGGGTTTAGTTTATTTATACGGTCACCTGTTTGGTGGGAATCCAGGAAAGAGAATCTAACACAATTCAGGAAACAGAAAAATAACGAAATTGCTATTACACGTTTATCATTGAAATGTGCGTGCAGTGCGAGCGAGCGTGAGTGGTCGTTGAACAGCATTCGAAATAAGTCAAAAGTTACTTGCATTTCCCACGTTGTTTTATTATCATTAAATTCCGCGACTATTTAACATTTCGCTGAATTTTCATCACTAGATGATAAAATATTACTAATTAATATGTACAAAAAAGTCACAAACCAATGTAACAGACTTCTAAGTTCAACACTCTTTATTTTCAAAATAATTCAGCTGGTTATAAATGTTCATTTTTAACTGGGAAACAAACTAGAAATGTTGTGATAAAGATTTAAAAAAATGATTTTGTTTGTCAAAATTTTGTACTGAAATCTTCCATCTATTCATACGTCATGCAAATGATGGTCTAATAGTTTCTTCGACTGTAGTTCAGAACAGCAGCAAACCACCACTTTTATAAGAAACAAAATCCATTGGTGAAATCGTCAAAATGTTAATGACCAGCAATGTTCAAAATAATCATCACAGGAAAAAAGTCAAAGAAATACTTCACGTACAAAGAAATGCAATCACTATGGGACCTCTAAACAACAGTACTACACAGACGACTTTAGTACATCACTTGTGTGGAATTGCTAGATTGTCTACATAGATTGTCTACATATTTTATTATATTTTACAAATTATGTTTCATTATAGCAACCGAAGTTAGTACAGTTGTGTATTGATAGTGCAGCTTGAAGCTAGAATAGGGTAAAATCGTAATTTTATCTCGAGAAAAAGATTAAAAAATAAAAATATAATTTCTTGTAATTTATAATTTATTTTCTGATCTATTGAAAAAGTTTTGAAACTACCACTTTTCCAAGTTTGTACCTGAATATAGAAATAATACTCGTTGCAATCATAAGTTATTTTGCCTAATTGTCCATAGGAGGCGCATCAAAACCGTTATATTTTCAATTATTGTGGAAAGTGTGCTTCAATTGGTTTGCATTGCTGGTGCGAGTTTCACTAGCACGGATTTCGTCTTATTTTTATAGTCAAGGATTTGCTAGTAGTATTTTCATACTGCGGTATTTTAGATGTGGTAAGTATCTTTTCTTTTGGTTCTTTTTGAAGAGGAAAATGAGTAAAATAATTCCGATCCCTCCAAGAGTCCGCAGTTTGAGTTCTGAAATCCCCGGATGTGATGAAGCGAGAGTTGTGGCAAAAGCGCTTACAGAAAACCTTGAAGACGAAATTCAAGACACGGCGCAAGTGGAAACTAAGAGCAATCGTTTTTGGCTAAGCAAGAGAAAAGAGGAGCTCAGCAAAAAAATAAGCGAAAAAAACAAACAAACCAGAAGAAGGGACGCAGGAAATGTAAGGATAGAAATGGATGTGGAACTAGGAGCGAAGACCTCTCTGACTCTGAAGATCACATGGAAATATTCACCCCACTACTCGGGAAACGGAAGAAATACTCAGCAGTAGGATCAGTACGTGCACGTGAAATAACTTTGAAAAAATGAAACAGAAAACGAAAGTTTTATAATTCAGAACGGGCAACTCGAATTAGAAATTATGACGAGTTCTTGCTCTGAACTAGAAAAAAGCTTACTGGGAGAGGTTACGCAGCCCCCCCCCCCACTTACAGATTGAAGCGTTAACTCGTTTGAAGAATCTTGACGTCTGAGATCTGGGCCAAGGAACACCAACTTGCTAATATATGCCACTCCCGTTGTGTTTCCTCCCCTAACGTACTGGGGGGGGGGGCTCCTTTCACCATTCTAACAGGAGGCGATATGGAGATTTATGCTGAGTCGAAACGTTAGACTTTTATTTATGCAAGAAACCTGCTTCTTGTAATCGTATCAGAGACCTTACAACAACAAATATTCCGTGTTTTCCTACTGGAATTTCGGATCAGCACAACCGGAGTGCAAGTACTGATTCTCCCCCCCCACCACCTTGGTCCTTTTCGCAACATTCAGAGAGATGGAGAAGGTGCTCTTAAACTCGGACTGGAGTTAAAGAGGCTACACGATTAGATTCGTAAATGTATATGCCACAAAACAGCAGGCGGAGAGACCCGCATTCTTTTCGACAATAGAAACCAGCCTTTTCAGAGTTCACTACATTGTTTTAATGGGGGACTTGAATTGTACTGAAAATTCAGCATTCGACAAAATTGAAGGCAACCCTAGAAACGGTACACGGGGCAACAACTTACAAAGTTGCGTAAGAAACGCCCAGCTCGTAGATGTATGGAGAGGCCGCAATCCAAACACGATAGCTTATACCCGTTTAAACCGCAGAGTACGTACAAGTCTTGATCCCTTTTATGTATCTACCTCACTTCTTGGCAGGGCGAAAGAGGTACAGCTTGCCAACTTTAATGACGACGTTTCGGACCATAGACCGATCGTATTTACACTGCAATGCTTCGAAGGTGGCTCCATGGAGACTTTCACCACATTTTTCGTCCCTGTTCTCAGCTCAACTTTAACATCTGTGCTCCACTTGTAACAACGCTGGGTAGAATTGGGGTACGTGGCCTAATTTTAAGCCATAGGCAAAAGAGAAGATGATTGAAGGTAAGGAACTCGCATTTGCTAGAAGACAACGGCTCCACGATCTCTACAAGGAATGAAGTTGGTTCCAAGCCAATCAAAGCAGAAGTATACAAAGAGATAATATATTGCGTGAAATAAACCTGGAAATAACAACAGACTGAGGAGAAAAAGCTTAAAATTCGGGTGCAAGTACGCTCGGTCGACCAACCATCAGCTGCTTTCTACCATAGGCATTTCACAAAGTTCCGGCAAGAGAGAACGATCAATAACATCAAAGAAGGTAGCCAGGAGCTAAATACCACGCAACAAATACATGTCGCTTTCAGAGAGCACTTCCAGCGGTTCTTCGAAGACCAATTCTTCCCGATTTAGTGAACTTTGTGAACTTCCTACTCATATACAAGGACTAGATGGACCAATTATAGCACCAGAAATAACATCGGCTTATAAATAATGCCGTACCCGAAAGTCACCCAGGCAGGATGAATTAGGCGTAGAATTCTATCGCGAGACGTGGGATTTCATTCTTCCTATCCTGGTGATACTCTTCAACATCTTAGTGAGTTAGTGCAATGCCACACTGTACTAATCCCGAAATGGAACAGAGATCTCGCGGATAATCGCATTAGCCAACACGGACTATAAGATTCTTTCCCGTAATCAATATCCGACTCCAGATCGGGAGGAAATATGTCATCAAATCCACAGAGATTTATGGTGTCCCTACTCGGAGACCTGATTCACTTAGTTAACGTCAAGCAGCTGTCAATGGCATTGCTTACGGTAGATCTAGATCAAGCTTTCGATAGTGTCCAGTACGCATTTATGTTTTATATTTTGAAGCAGCCTGGGGTAAGAGGCGATCTCTAATCTATTACTGAAAGAACTTATACCACCTCTTCGACTGGCCTCCTTATTAACGGAATTTTATCAGACTCCATAAAGTTACGGAGAGGAGTGAAGCAAGGGTGTCCGCTTAGCCCACTAATCTTTGCTTTAGTGCTTGAGCCTTTTCTGCAAGCAGGGTGTGGTGGGAACTACATCGTCCACAACCACAAAGGGCTAAAAGCGGAGATTATCCCGGATCAATATAATAGAACATGCCAATTCATGAGCTAGTTAATCTTCTCGGATAATAACAACTGTGGGAATCCGGGTAAAGAAAAACTGGTACAAGCTTCTCTTCGATCACTCCAGTACCAGCTGCCCGGATTTGGGTACCGATAACGAGGTCCTTTTTTAGAAAGATAATAAAGAACAGTGGCTACCGAACGAGTAGAGATCTAGCTTGGAGGATAGTGTACGGTAATCTTCCAGTAAATGTTAACAAGTGGAGATACAACATCACTATAACTCCATTCTCTAATGTGTGCTACAATTTTGATACAGTCACCCATTTTTTTTTTTTTTTTTTTACTCTTGCCCCATCGGACGTAGTGTATGGATGCAGTTACCTGATTGACTACGTGCATCGCTACTCTCCAAGGAAGAAGTCATTTTATTACAGTTCCCTCGACCAGTTAACAACAAGCAAAGAATCCTGATATCCGTAATGAATGAGCACAATGGAAATTCCGAAAGAAATACGAAAAAGATTCGCAGCCTTCAAGTCCTTTTAAATTGTACCGGATTATATTGTTTAAGTTCTGGAACTGTCTTTTAAAAAACGTCGTTTTTTAAACATAGAAAAGGAAACCTAAGGAGAATTTAAATTCAGGAAGTCATGGTTTAGCCCGCACATTTGAACCTTGAGAGATGGGTCAGTTAAATTTTGTTTCTGTTATAGTGGTTTTCTTTGTAATCAGAACGTAATTCTGAATTTTAATTCTTGCAGAATCTTCTTGAGTCTTCTCTCTTCTATGGTCTTTCCCAGAATGAGTGGACGACAACCCCGGACGGGGCAGGCTAACTCCAGGTGACCCGCTCAAAAGGGGCAGATCATCCGGATATGTTCACCCTCAGGTCCAGTCTGACAAGGATCCGAGTTTCTCACCGAGCACACGACGAAAGAGTCTAACAGATACCGCTTAGCTAATAAGATGAGAATTGAGCTGAGGCCTTTCCATAATTCTACTATTGTCACTTTTTTTTCGGTTTCTTCTCCTCCTATGAATGAGCTATCTTGCCTTCTGATTCTTTTATAGGCCAGTGATGTGAACCCGCACTCTTTCATCGATTGTCCTAACCGTTGAGGTCGAAACCAGTTTGGTCAGCGACCCTTACAATAATGAATGGCAAAGTATAGTGTGGCATGTATTATTAGCTACGAGGCATTTTCATGCCAAGTCCGATGTCTCCCTGCACAAGTAGCCTCCTATTCATGAAGTAATTCACGTGACGATATTTGCTTGTTCACGATAGGGTAAAGGATACAAAAACAACAACGTTTCATTTCCCTACCAACCAAAAAGAAATACTTGTTCAAGCTGTGTACAAGATGGAATTTCATGAAAAGAAAAACTGCTTTGCCAAATTTAATTTTTTTTGGAAGAGTTCTGTTTTTATTATCAAAGCTAAATAATAATCTAATAAAGCGATAAGAGCTTACTGAATCAATTTTAGTATTTAGATCCATTATTACAATTTGTATTTTCAACTGAACCATTTAAGTGGTAAAATTAGATGAAGTATGCATATTCACCTAACAGCTTTACGGTTGTTTACAATTATCCCATCACTTGTTAAATTTATAAGATTGGTATCCTCTACACACTAATATCACCTTTCCTAATTATAATTTAATTTAATAAAATTTAATTTATTTAAAAAAAATTAAATTATTTCATATCTTAAAACATTAAGAAATTCTTCTTAATCTTTTGAATTTAATATATAAAAAACATTTTACGCTACAAATTGAATATTTTAATTCAATTCAGTTGTCTAACCACAGTGAGCTACATTTTCCTTCGAAGTTGTTTTAACGCCAAGATATTTCCAAGGAACTAATAGTAAAGCAATCATTTAGTTGTCGAAATACAATTAGTTAGTTCTCCCCCCCCCCCCCAAAAAAATAATAATTTTAATATTATAATAATAAAGCATCCAGGATGACAACAGCCGTTCCTGGACACACGCGTGCCATCTATCAGTATTCCTTGGAACTATAACAAAATCGAATAATTGTAGTGATCAGAAAATAGCAACACGAAATTACAACAGTCCAGGATTTAATAACAGCTACGTTTGTTTCAGCATCGAAGTTAATTATTTATAGCGAACGAATGAATCGAAACGCCCACTTGAAACTAAACCTGTTTGATAGCACGGAAATACAATAGTCCGGACTAAGGGAAATATATCGCTTTTCTTTATAATAATTTCAACATATGTTTAAAAATAGCATACACGAGTGCGACAATATGGATTTACTAACCAAAATAGCCGGCCATGCATTGATCCGTTTAAATATATAATGCTATTTATTGACCAAGAGTATGCGTATTTGCAGAGATGACGATAAGTGTGCCATTGGTAGATCGGGAAAGTGGGTGGCAAAATAAATAGGTTTTTAATTACAGTGGGCCCACCATGCAAGCACAGAATTACCTATAATAAGATGAAGAGACGTCATCTCTTCATTTCATCGCAGGTAATTCTTAAATTTTCATGAGGAATATCTAAATTCATTACATAGAGCTGTTCATTGCAATCATTAAAAATATGCAAAATCCGTTTATTTAAATCAGGGGTCTCAAACTCAAACGTAGCAAGTGCCAGTCAATTAGATGTATATCAGACTTGGGCCGTATTCATTATTATGCTGTGAACCAAAACATAAACTAAAAAAAAGAAAGGCTCTTTTGTTCGGGACTTGACGACTTACTAAACAGTTACACCATCATTTAAATTTATAACCATTTCTATTTTAAAAAATAAAACAAGTTTAGAAAATATAAGTTCAATGACATTTTATAAAGTCAATAAGAATATTAAAGTCAATATTCTTAGACTTTAAGTCTATTATTTAAATACATAATTTTGACTTACAAAATAAAGATTTTTATCTCTGAGCCCTTGTTTAAATTTGATTTTGATCCCGAAACCTGACATCTTTTCCTCTGTACTAACATGTCAATATTTGCTTTTTCGTTTCGTGTTGCAATATGAAGTATTGCATTTAATCTAGAATATTTTAGGGACTTTTAGGAACTTCGACTTATTAAGTTTCATAATTGAAAATAATTGCTCATATGCATAGGTGTTTCCAACGATGGACAACATTTTTGAATAATAAATTTTATATTTGGGATATTTACTGCCGAGGTATTTATAAAAAATTTGATATGCCAAACTTCGTTATATTTATTTTTCACTTCAATATTGCACTGGACTTCAATTACTTCCATTTGTAATTCTTTGTCAAAACTTTCAATATTAATTAAAAAAGGTGAACGGAATAATAATAATTCATTTTCAAACTGGTTCAAATCAGAAATTATTTTTTTTCAAATTCAATTTTCAATTCTAGGAATGTACTATTCAGTATCATTATCATTTCGAGAAATCGATTTAAGTGTAGGAAAGTGGGCTAAATTATTCTTTGCCAACTGGGTTTGCCAAAGATAGAATTTTGCCAGAAATGACTTAATTGGATCATACGTATGTCATATCAACTGTTCTCGTCTTTGCAGAGCAGTATTCAAAGTGTTTAAGTGGCTTATGTCAACTGAAAAGGCCAAGTCTTTGCACCAATCTTCACCAGTGAGCTGAGGAATCAATTTTCCTCTGGAGGAAGTAAAAATGCCATTTTTTTAAGGGTTAAAAAAATCTTTTTAAAATGACGCCACGACTAGTACACCTAACCTCCGTATAATATAGCAACTTGCTGTATTGTGACTACAATTCCTCCAACAAAGCATTGGATTGTCGATGATTCAAGGCGTGAGAGCGTATCCAGTTTACTGGTTTAATTACTACACTCATGACGTATTCCATCTTTAGTTTTTTTTAGCACAAAGTGACTCCTGGTGTATTATGCAATGAAACGATTTAAGTGTTTTGTCCTTGCACAACATTTCCTTTTTCATTTTAAGTTTTGTAACAAGTCCGACGTTAACACCAACCATAGCAGGAGTCCCATCTGTAGTCACACTTACTAATTATGACCAGTCCGCGTGAACATTTTCAAGACTTTCTCAATACACAAATATAAGTCATTTCCTGTCGTTGTTCCTGACAGAGGCACTATATCCAATAGTTCTTCAGTCGCATTCATATCGTCATCAACGCCACGAATAAATATTGCTAACTGGGAAGTATTAATAATGTCTGTACATTCGTCAACTGAGGAAGAACTGTAGGAAGTTCTCTGCTATATCTTCAGCACGCCCCGAAATTGTATTTCCTGATAGGCTTATACTTTTAAAGGTTGCTTTTTCCGGACATATGATTTCGACTGCACTTAAAATACAATTTTTAATAAATTCTCTATCAGTAAAAGGTTTCGAAGCCCGAGCAATTTTTTCACTTATGACGTAACTACATTTAACAGCAGCATCACTTGTTGTGATAACATTCGAAAATATCTTTTGTTGAAACTACAATTCATTTTTTTAAATCTTTAAGTTTGTCATCACGCACGTTTTTTGTATATTTATCACAATTCTTATGGTTTATTTCATAATGGCGTTTTAGGTTATATTCTTTCTCCACGGCGATACTTTGTCTACATAACAGACATGTTGGAATATTTTTTACTTCTACAAAGAAATATGCTTTCTCCCATTTTTCTTGAAAAGTTCTGCCTTCTTCATCTATTTTTCTTTTTTAAACTTTAAATTCAGACATTGTTATGGGCAAAAAAATAAGTTATTGAGGTAACTTTTTATTAACACACTATCATATTGCAATGGTAACCTATAACTTATTGACATTGCATCACGTGCCTTAAAACCGCCGCGTGACAAGTAACTTCCATTCAGAGTTGCCAACATTTGATGACAGAAACATGGTACAAAGAATTGTAGTAATAAGTTTTACTTTTGTTTAAAGCTGTCATAAAACATTTAGAAGTTTGAATATTTTCTGTTTCAATCCCCGGATGTTAGAAACATTGATTTTTAGAAAAGAAATCATTAAGGTCGGGGGCCGGATACGAAGCCTTCGCGGGCCGTATCCGGCCCGCTAGCTTGCAACCCCGGATTTAAGTGAGTATTTTACTTTTGTATCACAATCGGTAACGTAATCACTACTCTGAGTTCCTTATGACAAATCGAATAGGAAGACAGTGGGAGAGGACAAAGTTTATGTCCTAGTCGTCCCATGGTCAGCGGCAGCTCAAAAATCATTTTCATTCTTACGTCTCTATTTTCCAATTATCTAGCGTTTCGTTAATTGGGAAGAATATTAAAAATATATCTTTTGTAGGTACTAGAGAGCTCTTAGCTTTACTTGTTTCAGCTGTTAACTCTCGGCTTCTTATCAATCTTCCTCTTGGGGAGGAGGATTGAAAAAAAAAGGAACACCTATAAAAAAGGCCAACGATGTCAGTTGGAGTTACCTCGGTATTTGCTCACTTGGCACATCTGAAGAGCAGAGTTATCTGCTTAGTTCTGGGGGGGGGGACATGTAAACTAAACATGATCTTTTAATGTACATTATCAAGAATATGATCGAATTGATTTTCGAGAAAGTGTACTGCAATTTGCGATTCATGAATCACTTTTTCCCCTCTATTCTAGTGTAATAAAATTAATACTGACCATAAACGAGATTCAGATTCCTCTTAGGATATCCGGGGCGTAACGTCATATGCTTACCGAGCGAACAGTCCCTTTGATGTTAAATGAGATATCCAAAATCCGCTTGAGGCTTACACCAAAATCTACCTTTATTCAATCTTTCTACTTAATGATTAAGTCATAGCAAGTTTCCGGTCTCTTACAGAGTTCCTTGAAATTAGAAAATATGACATGGCTCCCAACATTATCTGCTACACTTCACGAGGAATACCAAGAGATATTTGAATTAGGTTAATGAGGAAATCTTAGAGTGCTAATAGAAGGCGACATCGCTTAATCATTTTAGTGGCGTCTGGATCGATCCATGTATATTCCACTCGGATGTGCTGATGCTGAAGAGAGCTTAAGCCATCACAGCTGTTGATATCAATTAGCGATTACACTTTGGTTTATGGAAAAAATTATTTTTCAAAAAAAATTTTTTTTTTTTTCCTAGGGCAGGTATAAAAATAAGATTTACTGGGACTACCAGATTAGAAGACAAATATTTTATTACAACCAGGGTATTTGCACATATTTCTCAATCTCTTTATTTCATGCTGTGTTCAGAGGAAGACTTAAGTATAGTCTACTTCTGTAGACCAAGTTTGACCGAATGTAACCGCAGACAAAAAGATAATGGGAGAGAAACAAACTGGTTATATTTTTTAGTGGGAGACATATCGTAATGTCAGCTTCTGCTAGCGTGGATGAAGGTTTCTGAAATCTTTAGAACACATTTCCCAAGAACTCATGTAGAGTATGCAATTTTCATTAGCAGTACACGAAGCCACGCGTCGATTCATACAGAACCCAGTGGAAACACCACCCACATGGCAGGGTTGCTGAAGTGAAAATTCTTGCAACAGACAAACGCAGCGGTCTGTGAGCTAAATGAATATAAAGAACTTGTCTGGATGACGACGAGGAAATCTAAAAGCAAACGTTATTCCGCTCGTTAAAATCTCTTTTGTATAATGGGTTGATTCAATAGTATTTATAAACTTTCCTAGAATCAATTTTACTCCACTTCGCCTGATTACAATTCTTTACCCTTTCCAATATAGTGTAGTAGAGAACAAAATCCAACTTTTTTTCCTACACTACATTACGAATGATGCTGATGTAATACTAAATATAAGCAGAACAACATTCACTAACATGATATCTGTTTAAATAGGAAAGATGTTAACTAAGTGGGCAGTTTTATCTTGAAAGTGAAAATGAGATGAAGAAATAAAAATAAGCTGAAGATTTCGGGCTTCATTATTTTCAAATTGATCTTAACATTTAATTGATCTGTATAGTTGTAATAGTTAAAATTACGAAGGCTGTACCGAATGCTTGTTCTCTAGAATGAGGTTACGTTTTTTTTTTTTGTCACCAAGGTGCACGTACATTGTCCTTACTGCGATATTGAAAATCCATTTTATAGCGGTAAAATAACACTTTTTAATGGTAACAAACATGTTAAAATCGAGCGATACCTCAGGAGCTATCTCTATTATGATGCAAGAACACTTCACTGCTCTAAGTTTTCGGTATCGAGCTTAAAGCTCAGCACCGAATAATTATAAGAGCTGGTGAAGGATTTCAGTGCAAGTTATGAATGAAAGATGGATTTTCAACACCATCGGGCGCTCATCAAGACTAACACAAAAAGGAAACGTGGAGACTTTAAGGAGAAATTCGTTAATTTAAGCGATTATGTCATAAAATCTGAAAATAACTTCAAATGATATGAGACGCTATCATCATTAACTCCAACTATCCCTCACCGCTTACACTAAATATCGAAACAGCTGTAAGAAAATCAATCGATGAATTGAAACTGATTTTCAAAGAATAAAAAGGCAAGAATCTTGCATCATACCTCTGAAATGGCAGTTGCCTAAGCAACTGGCCATAAATTCTACCAAACTGCAAAATTCAGTACTCCACCCAGATGGGTCTATTATAGTCTCGTTGCTCACAGAAAAAGCCAATCTCCTGGCATCATACTTTTTTCTCAAACGCGTGCAAAGATGATTTTTCTATTGTCCCCTCCTCGAACATTCCAAATACTCAATATCTCATCTTATGAAAGGTTAGATGAGATATTGAGTGTTTGGAATGGTCAATATATCATCTGACCTTTCATAAAAAAAAAATCGATCCTGTTCAAATTAGATGCCAAAAAGTCCCCTAGTCCTGAGGGAATTCCTACAATTCTTGAAGATTTTTTCTCCAGATTTAACTCCAGTTCTGTATTCTCTCATTCCATTGATATCTATTCTACATCCTGGGCATTAGCCGACGCACATCTGACTCATAATAAGTATGATAAATCCTTACTACCAAACTACCACCCAAACTCTCCCTCACCTCGATCCTTCCTAAAGTAATGGAGACCCATCAACACACAACTAGTATGCTACCTCGGAGGTATTCAACTAATAAACGACCACCAGGACGGATTCCGCCAATTCCTTTCGACAGGGGGATGTGCTTATCTATCACCAACATCTAGTTGCACTTGATGTCTCCAAGGCTTCTGTACATGTTTGGTCCAAGCATCTATTAAATAAGTTCCATCATTTGGTTGCCCCGACTTCTGCATTTGGTCTGACTTCTGCAATTTGATTGATAGTTTTGTTATTGGACACATTACTCGCAATGGCAGACGGTTGCCTATATTGTGCTATGCCTACTATCAGACTAATGGTGTGGAGGGGATTCCACAAGGTTCTGTCGTCTAATGCATTCTCTTACTTCTATATAAATCAATGATCTGCTCCTATTGACCATAATAGTTTTGCTGATGACACTACATTCCTCTCCTCACTTCATACACCCTGCACCAGTAAACCACAACTTAGAGCGTCACCCTCTAATTTGTGATCTTCAAACCACTTGTCGAGGGAGCCCAATTCTAGCTCAATTCAATTCTAGCCTTACCTTTGACACCACACAAACCTCTAGACAAGAAGACCTGATGTATTTCAGAATGACCCTGCAAATCATTGTCATTAACTCGAAGAACAGGTTATTTCATTTCCATTAATGTTTTTGTAAATCTATGAAGTTTACACATATGCTAATGGTTTTGGTGTTATTTCTTTAATTTAGTTTCGTAATTAAAACATCGCCTTCTTTTACAGTCTCGTACTTCATACAATAGCATTCTATTGCTTTTTAGCATTAGTGTATTTATTATCTATCGTTTACTGTAATTCTAAAGTAATAATTGAAATAGAACAGGACCTACTGCCGCCATGCCACAAAAATCAGTGGTCAGCGACGAGAGAAATGTTATAAAATTAGAAATAAGTCAATCCGTTCACGTTATAAAGGATTTATATGTTCAAAGAAATCAGCCAGTGTCCAACGATTTTAAAATTTCATCTGGTTTATAAAATCTTGTGGCAATATACTCGGAGAGTTGGCAGTATACTACAGCCACATAGGAGACTGTCTTTAAGCAGGCGAAAATGGCTTATTCACGCAAAATCTCGTCTCAAGCTAAAGTTGTATCCAAGAATCATGATAAGATTTGTGACAGTTTCTACCATTCAACAATCACTGAGAGTGGAATGAAAACTGAATAGAATATAATCTGATTCACGTTCTAGGTGGTGTTTTATCGCATTCATCCTTGTCAGATGCATCGCTGCTCGTAAAAAAGTCAGCAAACACGATCCAATATTCCCTACTTATCGAACCCAATGTTCTCTGCATTACTAAAATTGAATAGGATTTACGCTGTGTTGAACAAGTGCATTATTTCGTTCGTTCGTTCTTTCTTTCTTTCTTTATCATACCAACGGCTTTGTTCTTGATAATATTGAAGATAAATGGAGTAACAACAACGACTTCACTAATCCATTTTCGGTGTTTTTAAAGTTTGGCAAAGAAAAACTCAAATTTCTGAGAACACTGATTTGTTAGGGTTCTCCTGTAATCTGGCTGTTTATTTCGTTCCGCTTTAAAACCTCCAAGGAAGTATCAGTTTTTCCCCAAGGAAACACTGGTAGTACTTCCCTGATTTTCGTATTTGGCCACAAAGTAATAGAGCTTTGAAGTTTCCGGGATGATGTAACTCACTCCAACTCGATGTGCAAAAAAAGCCGATAAAATAAATGAAAAAACAAAACAAAACTAACGGAAAAGTCAAACAAAAGAATTAAGACAATGGAATAGGTTTTCTGTCAGAACTGTAGGAAGAAAGGATATAATCAGACTGTTCCACCTTCTGGACTTATTCACCGAAGAAGTCTGTTCATCCCATCCTGAACAGACCACTAGTTGTTGAAAAGCAATCTGTCAAAATCTTCAAGCATTTCGTTCGTCAGTTATGAGACTTATGAATACAAAAATTAAGATAATTGACCTAAAAAAAATCTTTTTCGTTTCCTCATGATTTTTAACAACAACTGAAAAGATCTGTACTAGTCGTCTCCAATTAAGCGATCTTAACGTAAATCTGGAAGCATTCACAGTTTGCAGTTAATTATAATTTTCCGTGTCATTATTTGACTCCTCAGCAAAATGTAACTACCACCGGAATGTATTAAACAAATTCTTCATCTTCATGAATTTGTGGTCTAATTTTATTTTGTTTAATGCGTTCAGTAAGTTCTCTGTTAGCGCAATGTAGTTCTCAAAATGTCAATACTTGAGGCAAAGAGAACGAAAAAAAAAATAAACTTAAGTGTGAAAAAAAAAAAGCAAGATAACCAAATTTCTCTCCATACTTGTTTATGACGTCATTGATTAGACATTAAGTTACCCTTAACATCTTGCAATCGATAGAAGGCATTACCACACATTATGGAATAGATACAAATATAAACAAAACACACCTTTAAGGATATAAATTAATAGGGCGTTGTGCCTGTGACAGTCCCACACAGTAAGAGGGTTGTCCCTTACTTCTATGTTGCAATTCATTGCAAACGTTTCATTCTACGTCATGACTATGCAGTGGCTATTGCAATATGCCAGTTGATTTTTGCCCATTCCAAATCACGTGCTCATTGAACTTCTTTCATTGTGGCGACGAAGGTTATCATGCTGGGCAGTGAAATGTCTAGTGCTTACAATTACCACTCCGTAAACCAAGTAGTTGTCCAACAGAACTAAATCCTGCAAGTCATAATTCGAGGTGCTACCAACAGACAATCCCACCCACTCCACGCCAATTCTCGTCCGTCACAGACAGGTTGAATCCCTAATTAGAAACTTCTGGACATTTAATTCAGCCGGCCTGTCATTCTCTGCTGCATCTTTCTGCATTCAGACAAAACAAATTATAGCATCATTATATTTCCAGCTTCATACTTTATCGTTGGGGTTTTCCACGAATCCTCCGTATCCGAACAGGTCCCTCCGACTAGAGCGCAAGGGGAACAGTGTCAGTCTATGAGACTAATTTCAATTGCTCTACAGTTTGGAGACAGAATCTCTACCATATTCTGTAAGGTCTGATGGCAAAGTAAGATAACCACCCTTCTTCTGTCGGACGGTATTATACACCAATCTAATCGTGTCTTATACTCCAAGATCGTCTGTGGGGTTTCATTTATGGCGGACATTGTAATTCTTCATGACGTTATAAAACTATGCACCTGTGGAGGTCTTTTAGTAGCCCTTTCGGAACTGCACACTAAAAGTGTCGAATTGAGGCGAAATTGTAGCAATTGTAGCGTGGTAAAGTGAACACCTATTAATTCAGGCATGTTTCTTTGTGAATATTTCAGATATCTAAAGAACATTATGGAATGGAAATTTTCTTCCCCCTTTAATGCTTCTTAAGCAGTTAGGAACATTAAGGGAAGACGTAGGGCCAAAATGGAAAGCGTTTTCATTAGGCGTCTTAAATGCTCACCCAGGATTGCGAGAAATGCGAATCTAGGAGGAAGTAAAGGTTTTCTCCACCAAAAATATGTGGCTAAGAAAATGATTGTACTGAACTCTCAGAAAGAAAATAGTCGATACGAGAAGACATTAATGGCCTTCAGTTCCTTGCATTTACACAGCAAACATCGATCGAATAGAAGGCCGCAAAGGACGATTTTACGAAACAGTTTCCCTTCCTCATTCATTGAGGGACAACCATGATTCTTGTACCACCAGAATAACTGTGGAGAATGTACTTCCTAATTTTAATTCTTCAGTTCTCTCTCCTATTGTTGGTAATGTTAACGATTTCTTTTATATTTCTTTGATAAACATAAATTTGATAAGTCTACTTCAGGAAGCACTTGGAAGTAATTCTGGAGTGACCACAACACAAAAAACTTTCGTTGTTCGTCACAGTGCAAGATGATTGTCTTTTCAAAAAGTTGTCGCCAAAGTGTTCGATGATTACAGCTAGTTAAGGGAGGAAGGTGGGCCTTCCTAACCCACTAAGGCAATGGTCTAGGAGACGCAAATTTAGAGTGACAAAAACCAACGAAATTTTATCAAAACCATAAAAATATCATTCCTTTGTTGGCTTACACCCTAGCAACATCCTTCGGAGGGAAAAACAAATTCAAGTTTTTATAACTTTCAGAATAATCCCTTTCGGTTTGGTATACCTAGATATGTTCTTCATTATAATTATCTTGTTGTAACCATCTTTGAATTGGCTCGGAAATGAATCAGAGCTTAAATAACGTTGCTGCATACAAAAAGGAATGTTACACATCTCATTTGAACGTGTAATGTCACCAAATACATTCTATTCTTTAATTAATTTTTGGCTATATGGGTGAAGCAAAAAATGCTTTTCATATTCCCCGTTATCTGTAGAAGAAAATGTATGAATGGGGTAATATAGGGCTATAAGCTCTGATCATGGCAGGAAGGTAACATCAATAGTCGAACTTCAAGTAAAACTTCATTGGCTACACCATTGCCATCCATTACCCTCCCTGGGTACCTATTTTGGTCGCCTCGTACGACATGCATGGGTTGCAGTGGGATTTTTAAGTAAAGCCATCTCTAAATATTAAGACGATCCCCCGGAACACTCCCTACGAGTCGCCGAAAGACCGTCCAACTCAACGTTGGTTCCACTCGGTGACGGGCACCCCCACCACTGAGCAGAACCGCACATATCCCAGGGAAAAGCATCCGCCTACAAGGCCCTCACGGGCCACACTGTAAAACACTCTCTCCAGAGAGTTAAAATGTTCTCTCAGGGCAAACCCCCCGAAATCAAACCCTCACCCGGTGCAAAATTTCGGAAGAAACCTAACAGAGCGAAACTCGTCCCATTTTAGTCACCTCTTACGACAGGCATGGGTTGCAGTGGCGCTATTCTCCTTGCCACCACACTGGAGTATCCTTTTTTGAATAAATTTTCATCCTTATTTATCAAATTTTATAATTAATTATGGTGTATTAAACAGTTTCTAAATTTTTAAACTCTCTTAAAAATTATCATAAATTTTCTTCAAGAAGATAATTTTTTCCCCTTTGCATTACTTGTATACTAACGTTTTGTTTTCTTTACAGGAACCCAAAGAATACTAGTAAAATGCGATAATAAGGCTAAAATTAATCTAAATTATTACCATATTTCCTGATACAACAGAATATATTAAAACGAATATTCGGTAATTTACTTCCAAATTGATTTGTTTATTTTAAATACTAAGTTCTTTTTTGTTTCTTTCCCGTTTAATCAATAATTATTAAAAGCGCATTTAGTACAGAGAAATGTACAAAATTAATTCCATAAAAAAAAGAAACCAACGATGAGAAATAACAAATTAATTATTTATGTTTGGTATAATACGATCAAGAGAAGTTCGCCTTCATTTTGTCATTGGCAAAATCAACAGTAAAACTTTTAATGAAATTGAGCACGATACGAGACCTCCTCAGCCAATAAAACAAGCACGTAATGTTGCTAATTGGAGAGTGTCATTCTCTAAGTTATGCTAATAACTCTGATATCACGTCTTAATTACTAATTCATTCAGTTTAGGATTTCTCTATCATATTCCGGAGAGAAATCCAGACTGTCTTATTCGCGCCGTGTTTCATTTGACTTTCGTTTTGATAAACATGGCAGTCAGCCAACTTATAAATATTGAATTCCTAATTAAAAGATCTCGATACAGTTCTTGTTCTTTTAAAAATAACTGCCAACTCTTCCTCTTATATTAACACTAGATGAGGTT
This sequence comes from Typopeltis vanoorti, assembly GCF_054136105.1. Taxonomy (NCBI): domain Eukaryota; kingdom Metazoa; phylum Arthropoda; class Arachnida; order Uropygi; family Thelyphonidae; genus Typopeltis; species Typopeltis vanoorti. Next base: position 108,048,164 of record NC_143563.1, read on the forward strand.
ACCGATACTGCATACAATTTTATTATTTTAAAGTGAGATCAGTGGCTTATGATTTGCTAGTACCAGACATATATGTAATTATTTTTTTGTGTGAATCCTGCCCAAGAAGGATTATCATCTTATAGCATTCGATAAGGAATAGATCAGGGATGGGGAAGCTTAGGCCATATGCATCCTTTCTTAGGTGTTCCGTGGGAGATTTTCACAAATTTGTCAATTATGTATCTTTCATCGTTTACTAATGGTGAATTCTCAAACGGCGTATTTTAATTAATTTAAAAGTGTTATTTTTAAAGCAGTGTTAAAAATCAACATTGATCTATACATTGTTCTATGATTAGCGTTTCATTCCTATGCATTGTTCAATGGTTCGCTTCTCCAAAATAACTTCTCCAATATGGAGGTTAGCAATCATGGTAGGCCAGAGTGTCCGATGCTCTGCCATTCTTTTGATCTCGTAACAGCTATCGTTACTTATCCATTTCTTTACATCACCAACCCAAGAAGTGCTTGGTCTACCAGGAGATCTTCCCTCCATTATTTCCAGAGACGTTTTCCTTGGTGATCCTCTTAATGTGTCCTGTCATCTTGATATTTATCTTTATAAGGTCTTTCATGATAGCGCACTCTCGTATCATAATATATTAATGTTACTAGAGGGCACTATGAACGTTCGGCGTCATGGCAGCTTGATAGACTGTGGTATGTATTGTCGTATTATAACAAGCTTAACGTGTAGAAGTTTTTGTTTAATTCGTTTATTATTATTTTTATAAAATTTTACGTGTGTGCAACTTTTTACGTGTTTACAAAATTAAAATGTTTACATTGTGACACTGTCGTTTCAACAGTGCAAAGATACAACGCTCATCGTCATTATGCTGCCCATAAGGACCGAAATATGCAAAATTGGAAGGAAAACCAATAAAATTGATGCTTATAAATATGAAGATTCAAAACGTTTTTTTCAAGTGATGAATTTACTGAAGCAAACTTATAAAGCAGCTCGAGAATATTCAAGCCACATCACTATGGGGCTTAAATTTTCATGTGGCTTAAATTTATGATTTTGATTAAGTCACATAGCTTATGATTTAACCTATGTGGCTTAAATTTATGATTTTCAGGGAAAATCATAAAACAGTGCATTGTCGAAGTCGCAGCATGTCTGGATTCCGATAAAGTTAATAATTACAAACAACTTTCTCTCTCATGAAGAACTATGACCGAACGACAAGATGAATTAGTTGCCAATGTTACCGAACAGTTTCAAAAATTTGTCAAAATGAAGATTCTTATCTTTCGATTGCCATAGATGAGCCCCTGATATATCTAATCACAGGTTTTATTTTATATTCGCGTTACAACTGCAGATTTTCAATGTTATGAGGAGCTCCTAATTTTGGCTCCTCTCATGGAAAAGCCGGCCTAGGTTAGCGTATCTCTCTCTCTCTCTGCAGCCAAAAGGCTGCGGGTTCGATTCCCGCCTTACATATGGATGTTTTACATTCATTTACGCAAATATCCAAACACTTCCAATATTGAGTGGGTCACCATGGGTGAAGTAGACCCAACCCTCCCGCAATGGGAGAGGCCTTCACCCAGCAGTGGGACATCATCATGGGGAGAACAGGTGGAATTGTGTTCTTAATATTTTGAAGATAAATATCCGGAAGCAAAGCTTCATTTGTATAATTTAGTATGCACAGGTGATGCTCCTCCTATGCGAGGAAAACAAGGATTTGCTGCCTTGCTAGAAAATCTCGATAACTTGGTTTCGTTGCGTATTACATCAGCAGAATCTTTGCTTCAAATCTACTCTTTTAAAAACACACCTTATGGAGAATTATTTGTTAATTATATTAGAGAAAATGCTTCGATGCATCGCCAGTTTCGCAGTGTGCTTAAACTTGATGAGAAAACCTTAAGTGTGGAACTTCTTTATCACTAAAGTACGCTGGTTGTCAGAGGGAAAAGTTCTAAAAGGTTTCAGAGCATTAAGATATCAAATTAAAAATGTTTCCATGCAACAAAATAGTCAATTTCCTGAAGGGGATTTCTGCAGAAACGCTTTAATTTTATGCGACTTAATTTGAAAAAAAAAAGCTAAATATTTGTCAAGCAAAACCAAATTATTATGTAAAACGTGGCAGAATATTCAAGCTTTTGGGAGGAAGGGGATTTTCTTTCGAAACTCAGATTTCAGCCGAACAATTTCCTGAACTAGCAAAGGTAGTCAATAAAAGGTGAACTAGTAAAACCTTAAGAAACTGTGAAATTAAGGAATACAGCGATGTCTTAAACACATTGATGGAAGAATACAATGCCAGGTTAAAGGTTGTGAGAAACGTGATGTCACACTAAAACTGGCTTTCCAACATCTGGTAAATGTCTGCAGTGCGCGTGAAAATTTACATATGGGGTTGACTGAGCTCTCAGAAGACAATATTCAAAATTTTCCTTTTGGCATTAAGAAGGATTCCGTCAAAATATGCAAGAATGATGTCGAGTATTCAAAAATGCTTCAACATGCTCGGCGTATGTTATGCTGTCTTGTTTCGGCCCAACCAACTGTCGGGATTAAATAAATTAAAGCTTGTATTTCTAGAATACAATATAATAAGCTTTTTTAACCATTGGCATGTATCTTTGTAGAATTCCATTCTTGATTTATTAATTTTAAAATTAATATTTAATATGTAAATGTAATAAGTAAAATGTAAAGGTTCCCCATCCCTGGATTAAACAGTCTTTCTGCGGACACCAAAAACGAAACCTATTCAAACACTTCAGTTCTGCAGTAAGCAGAGTTTCACACATCGGAACATGAAATTCATCTCCCAACAAAAGACATTCAGATTTGGAACAAATATATTCGAATATGTAAAATGCTAATAGAACATTCATAATAACACTGCAGTAACAAATGAATGTTTTGCGAAATGTTTACTTAGATTTATAAATATTTATTAATATTTTAAATATTTTCCAAGCTCATGCCGTAGAGGCGAGATTCACAATTACAGATTTTTTTTCTGTAAATTCAAATCAGCGCCATTTAATCAATTTGAATTATTTGAATGCTACGATAAGGCCAAGAGGCTAATTTTTTCCGGCAGCGCAAATTAAGTTAAGGGGATAATAAATCCCTCATTATTTTACAATTGGATACGAAAACTCGGAGATCGAAAAAGAATATAAAACGCAGCTCCTAGGAGATGTATTACTAATACATCTCCTAGGAGCTGTGTTTTACATTATGAGAAAATATTAAGGATAGTGATTCTAAGGATAGAGATGGAACTCGCCGATAGTTCTTCGGCATAAAACTCTTAGATTTCGATAGTTTTCGATCTCCGAGTTTCGTATCCGGTTGTAAAATAATGAGGGATTTATTATTCAGCTTAACTTTATTTGAATGTTTTTGTTTTCAGACAAAAGAATTATGAAAATTGGAAATATTAAAAGACTGAGAATGTTTTGCAAATATTAATTCGATGTACACAGGAAATGAAAAGGAGAATAAATCAAGGCTATAAATTTTTAAGAACATACGAGAATGGAAACTTTTCTATAAGAGCAAATATATGAATCTTAAACTAATATTTAAGCCCGTTTCCCCTGTGAAGATGGCTTTGCATCGTGGCGCTGGTGCTCAGCAAGGATGACAGTGGAACTAACGGAAGCCAATGAGACTCAGTAATTATCTTCGCATCATTATAATAGGTTTCCGGAACGGATTTCGAGTTTTGTACTGAGAATCTATTCGAAGTTATTTGTTTGTCGAATATCGGAGAACGCAATCTGTATTCACTTTATTGCGTTGTAAGACACTCTCTGTTTAAACGCGATTCTGCTCTTTCAGAATATTCCGCTTCTCTCAAAGAAACTTCAGTTAAAGATAATCTGTATAGCATAGGATATTCTGCATGATTGAAACACTGAAATCGTTGAATTAAATGGAGATCCAGTAAAGTCACTCAAGTAAGCCAACTCAACTATCGACTAACGTGCTCGTAATTCAACCCAATCGAGCCTTTCTCAAGAAAGTTAGAACGTTTATCCACTACAGTTCCAAATGACAGCAACTGTTGACTGGGGTTGTTTCAACAGCCAAAGTGAAACCATTACCAGTTATTCAGTTAGCCGAGTCCGCAGTGTAAATACTACTGAATTATTTCGATGCAATTCATCATTTCCGTTACTCATTCAGTTGCGAAGAAGACCGTTGGATGAAAATACCAAAGTGCGAATCCTCAAGAATATCCCTTATCAGGGCTGTTCATCTGAAGATGAATTAAAGGGAGTCATACTGCAGGTTTTTTTATTCTTCCGAGACACTCGAGTTTTTAATTCGGTCAGAAAAACAAAAGCAATAGAGAGACTACGGAAAGAAGGCCTAACCACCGTTTTTCATCGAACTTGGTTTCGTCAATATGCATGGTAAGATGTGGATCTACGACCAAGCGTAAAACAAAAGAATACTGCATTAGAGATAAGGTTAAAATGAAAGCTAAATGACAATTTAAATTGCAGAAACCACAGTTTGAATGTTAAAATAAATTACAAATCAGTTCAATCTTTGGTTAACTTCTGTTAATACCAAGAAAACTTGAATTATCTTGCATTCTAAATGAAAACACATTCCTTCCATTTACTCCCGCCATCAACACAAGATTTTGAGTTTCTTCTTCATAAATTTCAGGCACCATGGGGGGAAAGACCTTAAAAGTGTCATCTTGCACCGTCTCTAAGATATCATTATAAAAAACTCACGACCCCTCCCTCATAAGTTATAAAAGTAATTATTGTTATTAAGAGGATCTCCCGCCAGGGAGTCAGGGACACATTAAGGGAGGCCACATACTACACATGCCAGCTATCATACTTATTCTTGAATTCAGAATCACAACGGAAACCAGGAGATCAGACCTGCGCACAATAGTCCAAGGCTTTATAAAGAGGCAAAATGACATCCTTATCTTTATATGTGAATAAAAGATAATTGCAATTATCTTTTGAGTTGTATTTGCAATATTTGTTACATGGCCCCTGAGCTTCAACCTCCTATCTACTGACACTCCACGAACTCTAGCCGCATCAGTTTCTTCAAGCATAATTTCACCAGTATAATACGATGTTGAATATCTAAAGTGCATAACTTTGCATTTACTGACACTGAACTGCTATCCATTTTCTCATGCTCACAATTCCAGCAAATCATTCTGCAAGTACTGAATATCAGCAACATTCCTTGCATCATCGGCAAATAGCGGTATGCCGCCTGTCAAATCTTTTCCAATATCATTAATGTACAGATTGAATAAGAGTGGACCAATCACTGATCCTTACGGTTCACAATTATTTACCTTAAATCATGCAGTCAGCCAGCCATTCTCTTATCCATGATAATAAGGTATAATCCAAACCTATTTTCTTCAATTTATGCAACGTTCTTCCATGCTGTATTCTGTCAAAAGCCTCAGCAAAATCCAAAAATATCATGGTGTATCCATTCCCCTTGTCTAGTACAATGGTAACATTGTTATAGAATGTGAGCAAGTTGCTAAAACATGACCTTCCCTTAGTAAACCCATGTTGTTCATTTCAAAGTAGAGATTCACTGTCAATCCATTTCTGAGTGCGAGCCCTAACCAATTTTTTCAAAATCTTTACCATAACTCCTGAGATACTAATTGGTCGATATAGTCCGACCACAGAAGGGAGAGCTATCTTTGGAAGACTGCAAAGTCAATTCATGTTGAAGGGGAGAAAGAAATAAGGCGATGAACGAATTGGTCAACAACACGCGAAATAATGTGCTTTATACGTAAAATTTCCCAACTGTTATACAAGAAAAATAGTTACCACTTAAAAAACTGCAATGATCACAGAAGAGAAGTTAATTTTACGACTTGTAATAATAAACAACTCATCCCACAATACGGATTGATTACCCTATTATCGAATGGATTCTCCTTCTGTTGACATGCGCAGCAGAAGTGTCTTGTATCTGTGGGCGTATACTATAGCTGGATACATCGGTCTTTGCACCATCCTTGTGCTGGAATTACCATACATTCTTTCCATTTCTGCGGAATCTTACTTGTTTCGAGACTTATATTAAAAATCCCGGTCAAAGGAATAGCCAATTCTGCTGAACACTCTTTTAGCACACGTGCTGATATCCCATCAGTCCTTATTGCCGAATTCGTATTCTGTTTGTGTAACAGCTCTAGCACATCCTCCTCATCCACATCAGTTTCCTTATATGGTGAAGAAATGGAGGCGGGTTCAATGTTGCGTTCACCAGGTTGATAGCTTTTACCAAAATGGGCACTCACTAGTTGAACAACCTCTTTTGCATCTTTCAAATCCTCACGCCATCTGCATTTAGAAGAGTTATTCTTTCACATGCATTCTTTCTTTTACTTCGATAGAATTCTTGTAGGTTGTCTTTAGCACGCAGAGCCAGTTTCTTTTCATTACTAGCCTTTGCTTTCAGTACAACAGCAGTTGTGACTATTCTAGCCTTCTGTTTATGCACACGATATTCCTTCCACATCCTTATTTTCTTGCGAATCTCTTTCTTAATAAGATTGCGCATCCAGTTGACTTCTAACCAATTTATTCTTCGAACTCCAGGGACACATTTTGATATCGCATCACTTAAGTATTGCTTATTAAGTAGTACTAATATCTTGGTGTATCAAATCGCTGTTAACAGAAATGAACAGAACAGCTTTATCCGATCCTTCTTAAGATTTTAATTCTTTTTCTCTTGTTTTATTGACTGTCATAGAAACGATGATAATATTTATTCCAATTCTTTACTCCCTTAATGATTATAAATTTTGAAATTTCGCTTAATTATGAAGGAAATTCCATACTGTTACATTCCTTGTTTTAAACTTAGGTACAATTCTACACGCATTGCTGAACTGGAGATCTTTAATCAGTTTTAGTTATAGCTAAGAATGAATGCGGAGAAAATGTGCCAAGTAGAAATGTACATACAGCTTAATCAGAAGTGGGGGAAGGAGTATCATAGAATATAAAATGATGTGGAAAGCATTCATTTTAATGATAAAGACTTCGGGTCTGTTGACTGCAGAATGAAAATGCTATTTCGATCCATTCGAGGATCTGAAAGTGAAATAGGGAACTAACATTCGTAGTAGTAAAAAAATTGTTAAACATAGAAAATTGAGACCGCTGAGATATAAAATGACAATTTAATCTTATCTCGGTCTTGTTAAAGGCAAGTCATGTTGGGCTAACTCAGTTACCTAGTGTGATGCCGTTTCTATGGAATTGCTGAGAAATTTAGAGAAATATAGATTTCGGGATAAAGGGAAAGCGGATTTGTTCGATTTCGTATTCGATGAGATAATTATTTATTAAAAATTAGGATTCTCGAGTACAGTTTATGGAATATGGAATTTAGTGAAATTATTGTAATAATAAGAAATAGAATTAGGGACATAACGGGGAAAATTTACGTTTGAAAACGTAGATAATACGAATGTTAAAAATAGGAACAGAAAGATGATTATGGGTGATAATTAATTCTCAAAAATAACAAAAGATGTCTACATTGTTATTTTAGTTCAGAAGATGTCACTCGTTTCAAATATTTCGTTTTAATTTAGATTTTTGGGCCATGCATTAAAAAAAAAAGATTAATAACGTTTTAAGCAAACAGGCCCTGCTACAACAATACATCATAAACAATGCCGGAGCATCAGTGATACATAAGCACAGTGGTAATTGTTATTCACAAAATAAACAATACCAAACAGAATAATGGCCTTTTCCAGACAGTGTTTGTTTGAGCGGTGTCTATTAAACGAATTCGTTTGAAAAGAACAGAGATGTCGGATTGCTTGAATTGTTTGATAATCCTTCTGCGTTTTATAATTATTTTGCAGTTTTCCAGCTGCAAAAGAGGAACGAGGTGAGTAAATAGTTTCCGATATAGTTTATTACTTCAAAATTAGTATAACCTACCAAGAATGCAAATTTTGGCTAACAGATATAGCATATGACCTACGTTATTTAAATGTACGCGCTAAAAACTGAAGCTTCTTTAACAGACGGTCATAGGTATAAGTATACATGGAAACTATATACATATAAGTGTGTAAATAATTATTTCATGTTGCAAATGTCTAGGGGTTTTTGTTCTATGTTTATGATACGACTGAGTGTTTTGAAAAATATAAAACTTAAATATTTGCTTCAGTTGTTATGGTTTTACCAACTGGTTAATGAAATATGTAAAAATAGAATTAAACGCACAAGATATCCAGATATTTTTCTTATCTAACACCCTCGGCCTAAGACTGATAAATCAGATTCATTCAAATCTGGTTACGTTTTCGAAAACATGCACAGAGGATAAATGAACATTCAGAAGCGCACGGAAGGGTCACCGAAAATCACCAGTCTCAAAAATATTTATACCTTCAGATGATAAAAATAACACTCGATATTATTCTTGTTCACAGAAATTATCTCGAAGAAAATCATAATTAATAAATTGAAATACAAAATTTCTTAGGTCTCACCAAACTGAGATGTAAAACAAAAAGTGAATCGAATTCCTCATTTTTAACGGAGAAAGAAAGAAAGAAAGCAGGATCAGCCGTAAGTACATTAAGATAGCATATCAAATATTTTCAAGTTCTATGTAAACATAACTATATAGTCAAGTTTTATTATAGTAAAAATTAAAGAAAATTGCATTTTATTGTACGTATACTAAATGAAGTTCAGTAAGAACTAATTCCAGATATAATACTTGTTCAAGAAAGAGTACGATGTTCCGAAACGGCAAAATATTTCCATTATTTTAATAGGATACAATTAAAAGAACATAGAAAAAAAAAGCATAATTTGTTCTCATAGTAATGACAGTGGCGGTCGTGGCTTGAAATCGTGGGGGTTCTGCAACTTGCGAAATATACATACACACTGTAAATACAGTGTATACGTTTTTGGATAAAATATCAAAATTAAAATTTTGATATTTTCAATTTTGTAAAAATTAAAAAAAAATTAAACATGATAAATTATGGTTTATTATCAATAAAATTATACATTTTAGTATAATTCAAAATTACTTAAAAATAAAATCCATTATCATAACCCCAATAATGTTCTAAAATAAAAACTATAACAATGTTATGTCTTTAATTGTAATGACCAAATATTTAAAGAGACGGAGAAAACAAGATAAGCACTACGAACACTCTACTACTGGCGTAAACTGCATACAAACAACAGTGGAACTGCGCGACGGACAGTGCTGCATTACGCTAATAGCTCGTATTTCCCTATGATGTGCTTATGCTTGCGCGCGTAGCAATAATGCAAACAGTGTTGCTAGAGTCCTTCGTCACCCTCCTAAGTGCTACAAGATGGATTTTTATTATTATTCATAAAAAATAAGTGAATTGTATAGGATTGGTGATTATAAAATTAAATATTACAAGCAAATATAAATAAATTAAAAAATATATTTATATATCGAGAAATATTGAGGGTGCAGCACTGCCGCAATGCCTATGCACGAGCCACCCCTGGAAATGATTATACCACAATCTAGGCCTATCATCACCAAATTATGAGAATAATATACACGGCACTCCATATAAAGACGTTTCTCAAAGTGTTACTAGATGCGAATGTCGATTCACGTTCATATTTATAAGAAGGTTTATATTCTTTTAGAATGAAAACAGAGTGTTACGATGAAAATTAAAATCATAACGTCAACAATAACAAGAAACAAAAAATCACGTACCAGACACTTCAGAGAAACGTTTTAAATGATTATATATAAATCTCTTGAATTGTGGCAATAGAAAAGAAATGATTATAACGTCTCTATAGATAAAGATATTTCGGTATTCTTATCTAGTGTGTATATACATATTGAGGTCGAACCTGAATAAAGTCACTTAAATAGTATCAGGTGTCTTGCAAACGTTTGTTTACATCGTAGCATTGCATATTTAATAATTATAACGTCTCTATAGATAAAGATATTTCGGTATTCTTATCTAGTGTATATATACATGCAGAGGTCGTAATCCAACTACACTCATATAAATAGTATAACGTGTGTTGCAAACGTTTGTTTGCACCGTAGCATAGTATATGTAATGATTATAACGTCTCTATAGATAAAGATATTTCGGTATTCTTATCTAGTGTGTATATACATATTGAGGTCGAACCTGAATAAACTCACTTAAATAGTATAAGGTGTCTTGCAAACGTTTGTTTACATCGTAGCATTGTATGTGTAATGATTATAACGTCTCTATAGATTAAGATATTTCGGTATTCTTATCTAAAGTGTGTATATACATATTGAGGTCGAACCTGAATAAACTCACTTAAATAGTATAAGGTGTCTTGCAAACGTTTGTTTACATCGTAGCGTTGTATGTGTAATGATTATAACGTCTCTATAGATAAAGATATTTCGGTATTCTTATCTAGTGTGTATATACATATTGAGGTCGAACCTGAATAAACTCACTTAAATAGTATCAGGTGTCTTGCAAACGTTTGTTTACATTGTAGCAATGTATGTGTAATGATTATAACGTCTCTATAGATAAAGATATTTCGGTATTCTTATCTAGTGTGTATATACATATTGAGGTCGAACCTGAATAAACTCACTTAAATAGTATAAGGTGTCTTGCAAACGTTTGTTTACATCGTAGCATTGTATATGTAATGATTATAACGTCTCTATAGATAAAGATATTTCGGTATTCTTATCTAGTGTGTATATACATATTGAGGTCGAACCTGAATAAACTCGATTAAATAGTATAAGGTGTCTTGCAAACGTTTGTTTACATCGTAGCATTGTATATGTAATGATTATAACGTCTCTATAGATAAAGATATTTCGGTATTCTCATCTAGCGTGTATATACATATTGAGGTCGAACCTGAATAAACTCACTTAAATAGTATAAGGTGTCTTGCAAACGTTTGTTTACATTGTAGCAATGTATGTGTAATGATTATAACGTCTCTATAGATAAAGATATTTCGGTATTCTTATCTAGTGTGTATATACATATTGAGGTCGAACCTGAATAAACTCACTTAAATAGTATAAGGTGTCTTGCAAACGTTTGTTTACATCGTAGCATTGCATATGTAATAATTATAACGTCTCTATAGATAAAGATATTTCGGTATTCTTATCTAGTGTGTATATACATATTGAGGTCGAACCTGAATAAACTCACTTAAATAGTATAAGGTGTCTTGCAAACGTTTGTTTACATCGTAGCGTTGTATATGTAATGATTATAACGTCTCTATAGATAAATATATTTCGGTATTCTTATCTAGTGTGTATATACATATTGAGGTCGAACCTGAATAAACTCGATTAAATAGTATAAGGTGTCTTGCAAACGTTTGTTTACATCGTAGCATTGTATATGTAATGATTATAACGTCTCTATAGATAAAGATATTTCGGTATTCTTATCTAGTGTGTATATACATATTGAGGTCGAACCTGAATAAACTCACTTAAATAGTATAAGGTGTTTTCCAAACGTTTGTTTACATCGTAGCATTGTATATGTAATGATTATAACGTCTCTATAGATAAAGATATTTCGGTATTCTTATCTAGTGTGTATATACATATTGAGGTCGAACCTGAATAAACTCACTTAAATAGTATAAGGTGTCTTGCAAACGTTTGTTTACATCGTAGCGTTGTATATGTAATGATTATAACGTCTCTATAGATAAAGATATTTCGGTATTCTTATCTAGTGTGTATATACATATTGAGGTCGAACCTGAATAAACTCGATTAAATAGTATAAGGTGTCTTCCAAACGTTTGTTTACATCGTAGCATTGTATATGTAATGATTATAACGTCTCTATAGATAAAGATATTTCGGTATTCTTATCTAGTGTGTATATACATATTGAGGTCGAACCTGAATAAACTCACTTAAATAGTATAAGGTGTCTTGCAAACGTTTGTTTACATCGTAGCATTGTATATGTAATGATTATAACGTCTCTATAGATAAAGATATTTCGGTATTCTTATCTAGTGTGTATATACATATTGAGGTCGAACCTGAATAAACTCACTTAAATAGTATAAGGTGTGTTGCAAACGTTTGTTTACATCGTAGCATTGCATATGTAATGATTATAACGTCTCTATAGATAAAGATATTTCGGTATTCTTATCTAGTGTGTATATACATATTGAGGTCGAACCTGAATAAACTCACTTAAATAGTATAAGGTGTCTTGCAAACGTTTGTTTACATCGTAGCATTGCATATGTAATAATTATAACGTCTCTATAGATAAAGATATTTCGGTATTCTTATCTAGTGTGTATATACATATTGAGGTCGAACCTGAATAAACTCACTTAAATAGTATAAGGTGTGTTGCAAACGTTTGTTTACATCGTAGCATTGCATATGTAATAATTATAACGTCCTCATAGATAAAGATATTTCGGTATTCTTATCTAGTGTGTATATACATATTGAGGTCGAACCTGAATAAACTCACTTAAATAGTATAAGGTGTCTTGCAAACGTTTGTTTACATCGTAGCATTGTATATGTAATGATTATAACGTCTCTATAGATAAAGATATTTCGGTATTCTTATCTAGTGTGTATATACATATTGAGGTCGAACCTGAATAAACTCACTTAAATAGTATAAGGTGTCTTGCAAACGTTTGTTTACATCGTAGCATTGTATATGTAATGATTATAACGTCTCTATAGATAAAGATATTTCGGTATTCTTATCTAGTGTGTATATACATATTGAGGTCGAACCTGAATAAACTCACTTAAATAGTATAAGGTGTCTTGCAAACGTTTGTTTACATCGTAGCATTGTATATGTAATGATTATAACGTCTCTATAGATAAAGATATTTCGGTATTCTTATCTAGTGTGTATATACATATTGAGGTCGAACCTGAATAAACTCACTTAAATAGTATAAGGTGTGTTGCAAACGTTTGTTTACATCGTAGCATTGCATATGTAATAATTATAACGTCTCTATAGATAAAGATATTTCGGTATTCTTATCTAGTGTGTATATACATATTGAGGTCGAACCTGAATAAACTCACTTAAATAGTATAAGGTGTCTTGCAAACGTTTGTTTACATCGTAGCATTGCATATGTAATAATTATAACGTCTCTATAGATAAAGATATTTCGGTATTCTTATCTAGTGTGTATATACATATTGAGGTCGAACCTGAATAAACTCACTTAAATAGTATAAGGTGTCTTGCAAACGTTTGTTTACATCGTAGCATTGCATATGTAATAATTATAACGTCTCTATAGATAAAGATATTTCGGTATTCTTATCTAGTGTGTATATACATATTGAGGTCGAACCTGAATAAACTCACTTAAATAGTATAAGGTGTCTTGCAAACGTTTGTTTACATCGTAGCATTGCATATGTAATAATTATAACGTCTCTATAGATAAAGATATTTCGGTATTCTTATCTAGTGTGTATATACATATTGAGGTCGAACCTGAATAAACTCACTTAAATAGTATAAGGTGTCTTGCAAACGTTTGTTTACATCGTAGCATTGCATATGTAATAATTATAACGTCTCTATAGATAAAGATATTTCGGTATTCTTATCTAGTGTGTATATACATATTGAGGTCGAACCTGAATAAACTCACTTAAATAGTATAAGGTGTCTTGCAAACGTTTGTTTACATCGTAGCATTGCATATGTAATAATTATAACGTCCTCATAGATAAAGATATTTCGGTATTCTTATCTAGTGTGTATATACATATTGAGGTCGAACCTGAATAAACTCACTTAAATAGTATAAGGTGTCTTGCAAACGTTTGTTTACATCGTAGCATTGCATATGTAATAATTATAACGTCCTCTATAGATAAAGATATTTCGGTATTCTTATCTAGTGTGTATATACATATTGAGGTCGAACCTGAATAAACTCACTTAAATAGTATAAGGTGTCTTGCAAACGTTTGTTTACATCGTAGCATTGCATATGTAATAATTATAACGTCCTCATAGATAAAGATATTTCGGTATTCTTATCTAGTGTGTATATACATATTGAGGTCGAACCTGAATAAACTCACTTAAATAGTATAAGGTGTCTTGCAAACGTTTGTTTACATCGTAGCATTGCATATGTAATAATTATAACGTCTCTATAGATAAAGATATTTCGGTATTCTTATCTAGTGTGTATATACATATTGAGGTCGAACCTGAATAAACTCACTTAAATAGTATAAGGTGTCTTGCAAACGTTTGTTTACATCGTAGCATTGTATATGTAATGATTATAACGTCTCTATAGATAAAGATATTTCGGTATTCTTATCTAGAATGTGTATATACATGCAGAGGTCGTAACCTGAACTACACTCACTTAAATAGTATAAGGTGTCTTGCAAACGTTTTCCTGGTATCGTAGCATTCTATATGCGATGATTCTAACGTCTGAAAAGTAAAAATCTTTAAATGTTCTCATCTAAAATGTGTGTATCTGCCTACTGATTTATTAATCCAAATACATTGTTAAATGGTATAACGTGTCAATGCTAACAATTGCTTATGTAATAGCAATAAAATGATTTTATGGTATTCTATAGCATATGGATTTGATATTCAATGTAAATTTCAATGTAAATATTATTCAATGTAAATCCTGTAAACCCCTTGAGGGTACATGGGAGGAATTTGATGATGATGTAAATTTTAGAAATACATTTAACGTAATCTGCATACTCTAATTTATGAAGGATAAGGTGTGATGCATTTCCTTTTTTTTATTTTTACAGAATGACATGTAACCTTTTGATATAAAAGCGTTTTATATATTGTGTTTACTTTGTATGTGTTTCTTATTTACATTTTTAAAGTTATATTTTTAGTTGAGGTTTATTAATATGATAACTAACATCTTTTTCTTAATAAGCATATTTTGAATGAAAATGAAATTTAATTTCTTTAACCTGAAGAGGATGTTGGTCTTGCTTAACATGTATGTGGAGTTTTTACGTCCTTTATATTTTGTTAAATGTAATAAGCATTTCGTGTGCATTTATCAGATCGTGTTATTGAACAATATTAGTTTTCATCCTTTGTTTATTTTCCTTCTGGTCTCAAGAATTCCCCTGAGGATGTGTGATATTGTGTATCATTCCCATTCACAAATATTTGCAGTGCTGTAATAGTGCAGCTCGCAATTCAGTTTTAAAATTTTTAATTTCGTGTTCCACGTTTGTCGGTCATAGCTCTTTATTGCTTACATATTTTAGTAGTCCATCTCATTTCTTTTATTCTTAGGCATTGACATTGTGATTTTTATTTAGAGTTTCTGCTTGCATACTTTCCTTTGTTTTCCTTCGCAACCTGCCTTAAGCACACCACGAGTCAGATTTCTCAACTTGGGAGGCGGTTATGGCCTACAATTCCAGTAACTGTGGGTGTCTGCTAGCTACTCATTGTCATCATGACTATTTGATGTCGCTATCACTAGGAATTACCGGGTGATAACTTCTCACCCAGCATCTCTGTATTTTCGAGTTTGCCAGAATGGCTAGCTTAGCACCCTTTTCGAATAATTTCGCGAATTAGCTGATGCTTGGAATTCTTTCCGGAAACTTTTTTGATCTCACAAACTTTCTTTTCTTCTGCTAACTGCAGTATCCTCTCCCTGGTTTTAATTAACACGTTTTTGTTTCTCGATGTATCAACTTTTTTCTTGAATCCAATCGTTCCAATATAAAGGAAAACGGCTAAGTAAACTTACTATTCAATATTTGTACTGCTAACTCCATTACGATCTCATTTAATACATTACTGACTCTTTTTTTCTCCCTCCCACGCAAACCGAGCTATGACGTCACCTTATTTGGAAGAAGGACCAGATGGACTTCTTTAGAAGAAGCTGTTTTCAGTCATTTCTCGTCTTAAAGAAGCAGACACTCGTGTAATTGATTGCAGGTAATTATATGCACTAAATATCTTTTTGAAATCTTTGAATAACATCTAAAATATATTTTACGTGTCTTCTTCAGCAAGAGGCATTCTTTGATCAATCCACCGGTGATTATTCCCATAAGTCATCAGCCTTTCGGCGATTCTTCTCAAGACTTCAAATACAACATTCAAGCTTCTGGCTGCTTTTTAGCTAATACTTTAATTATAGTGACATTTATTTTCTAGTGCTATTCAGATTTATCCAGAACCAGACTGTAAATCAAACAGCTGCTCAAGTATGCATATTTGAAAATGTCAAATTCTTAAAATTTCAAAAGCCCTTCTTATGATGATTTCGTATATGGGCTTCTTGATATGCTCTGCATTTTTTATTTTTAAAACAGTTATTAGTTTTGAACTTTGTACTGCTTTTTAAATGTTATTTCCCTTTTTATTTTTGTTTTCATATTTATTTCCTTATTGGGTTTTATAATTTAGCATTTGTTTAAATATTTTTGTGCCCTCCCTTTAATTTAAAAAAAAAATCTTTTGTAGTTAACTACTACATATTTTGAAGGTCTGTTAACTTCTATGTCACTATTTAAAAAAATGTTTTGCGTTTATGATCATTTTGTCATGGACCTCAATTTATATAATATTCTCTAAATTGCTTTTAATTCACATTTAATTTCCCTTTTTTCCATAAATAGAATAATTTATTCCCATTTCGTATTACATTTCTATCGCTCTCTAGAGATAAATTTTTAAACAACGGGATATAAGCAGATTTATTCTCGTTTTAATCCTCTTCATGCTTTTAAAGTGGACCGGTTGGTTTTCCTGTAACCATTAAATCCTTTACATGAATGTAAATTTAGTTTATTGAATTACTTGATTTCCTTCGATAATGAACTGATATGTATGCACTCAACACGTACTCAATTTCCTAACATTTCCTAACAAAGTGTGACGTACAACAAACGCTGTATTCGACAAAATTCTCATGATTTATAAGAATAAACTTTTGTAATAATAAAAAGGTGTTCTAATATTTTTTAAAAATAACTTGGAAAAATTTCTTAAAATGAAGAAATAATAACAACAATTGATTTATAATTAAACTTGTAATTATGTTTTTAAAAACGCAATGGAATCTTTCCGGTAATTTATAGTATTCTCGTGAAATCTCAAGCGAGCATTAAATTCTGTTCTAATGAAACGTCAATGTAAGATTGCGTCGATTTAAATTACTAATATTTTCTATGTATTTAAATATGCAGCAATGATTTTGGTGTAAGGGATGATTAACACATGTTCAATGTATTCAACCGCTCACGTACAAGAATATTTGTATTCAAAGGTTAAATATTGGAAACTGTTTCATTCGATGGTATCAATATTTACGATTCCAATGGAAACAGATGCAGCTTATTTTTCGCCTTCAATTGCGTGAGAAATGTTTCTTTACAAACTGCGATATCCAATGAAAATAATAGTCGCAAAGATCCCTTTTCTTTAGCGAAAAGATCTAGAAAAGTAATTCAGAATAAAACATTAAGAAAATTTAAAATGGAATTTCATTTCAAGGGAGTCTCCGATTGCTGTTCTTGTTTTGTCATCATTAAAATCTTTAAGTCGTTTTTCCTCGTTTTCTTGATAAAGTATAATTGACTGCAGATGGTGTGCTATCTTTGACATGCATTGCGTTTTATTTCTTCTCTTAAAAAACACTTTTGGTCAATGCGTCCTCGCCATAAATGTGTTACCATTCTAAGACTCATTTCGAACCTCGTGTAACATTTTTGCATGTTAAATATTTGCACGAAGTGGTCATTTCAGTATTTCACTATTTGCCATCTGGTGGCAAAGATGAAAATTAGTTAGTTTCATTTTTTTTATTTTTTTTATGGTAAACTAATACAAATTACAAAATTGCATAAATTGTGATATACTAGTTTTAGTTTTATTACGGAAAAAAAATAGAAATGACAGCTACGGTATACATTTCCTTACGCTTTTATGGTTTATATGAAATGAATCCAATCCTAAAGTTGTTCTTTATTATTATTATTATTTCTTTCAGGGCACAATGCTCATAGGATCTGAGATTGATAATGGAATTCGATCTTTTTAAATCACGTTTTTTGGAACCCCAACCTTGTATTAACTGGTTTGCTACAGGTATGAGTGGATTTCAGTAACCGATTCAAAATTTCGGTTATAAAAAAAGAGGGGACATCAATGTCTTCCTCCGATCAATACTGGGATACCAATCTTCGACGGATTTTTGCACGGTATTTCCTCCTGGAAACGGAAGTTTTGTCCTCCTCTGACAACACAGATGAAGAAAAGAAGAGAAAAATTCCAAACCAGAAGTGCTTACGTCAGAACGTCGTCATCAAATGTATCCAGTCGTGAATCCTGCTAACCTCGTCAAGAAAAGAGAAAGGTCAAAATTTAAGCTGGCAATTCAAATGAACTGCAGCAAAATATTATCTGATAATATGATTAGTTATTTCTGATGAATTGTGACTGCATAATTCTTATTTGTAGAATTCCATGCTCATCTGTAATTTGCAAATCGAACATAGAATAAAAGAATACATCATTAAGTATGGATTCCCATGTTTACTTAGTAAGCTAAACACATAACAGTTCACTGTCTACAAGTTGCGTGAAATAATCGACTATAACCGGTTAGCCATCACAAAAGAGTATGTTAAAATTCTTACATACCTCTTCACCCTTCTATCGTGCATTAAAATCTGCATCATTGTTTTCTATGTTTCATATGCTATGGAAAACTTAGCACATTCATTTAACATCTCGCACTGCTCTTTAGATGAATTATAAATACGTTGTTATGAGACAAAATCGAGTTGTAACAGGTGGGAAAAAAATAAAATAAATAAAATACGACTATGGCACCTATATAAACAGTGATAAAGAACCAAATTTAGAGTAAAGTGAAAACAAATTAAAGCAAACCATGTGAACAGTAGCAATGATAATTAAGAACAATAATGAAAGATTAATAAAAGAAACAATAAAAAAGGTTCCATTTAAACTGTCGTTGCATTTTTCAACGATATTGAAAAATTAAATAAATAAATGTGGGAGAATTAACTAAATGCACGGATTGTATTCTGAGAACTCACGCTACCATTATTATCGCGCATACGGACTGTCTACTGCTGACGAGTCGAAAATCAAATATGACGCAGCACATTTCGAAGAGAACGGACAAGCGACGCACAATGGAGACTTCCGTTTCACATCTCTCAGCAAATCATTCTCGCAGATCATGCTAAGTCTGAGGTCAATGTGTAAACACGAAATTCCCTTAGGCATATAAAAATACTTCCTATTTTTAAGTTCTATCATATCGAGTTCCTTAACACACTCCTTTCTTAGTCCATCTTTTGTTTTTGCATAAATATCTTATGTACACATTTCAGTATGGCAAAAGCTAGGTTTTTAGTAGCTAGACTAAAGTGTTATCGGCAGCCGAGATGAAATAGAAAAAAAAAGACCCCTTTTGTTTCCAAGCGTAATGACACCTGGAAAGAATAGGGAAGGTTTAGCTTATAAAAATTTATAAGCTCGAGCTAGACGAAATTTTATAAACTCTAAACACTCCAGAAATTCTCACTACGTACCAAATGAGTTCTTGCAATTGGTGACAAGAGCACTTCGTTTAATTTAGAGGGTTGCAAAAGGGCCATATGATGTTTAGGCGTTTTAGTACTTGCCGATTATTCTCCCTATGAGCCTCCGTAGCTCAGTCGGAAAGACCTAGGTTCGATTCCCGTCCGTGAGTTGAGGAACCTTTATCTGGTCTCTTTTGACGAAAGTTTAGTCAGCCGGTCTCATACTGAGGTAGGGTTTTTTCCCGCCCGGAAACTCGGGTTTTTGGTCCCTCAGAACAGTCCCGTGAACACACACGAATCTACAGTCAATAAATACATACTTAATTCCTCATTAGGAGGGCTCAACCAGTCCAAAGACCCTCTGGAGAAGCTGGGAGAAAGCCATACGAATAAATAAATAAAAAACTCTCCCTCTGTATTGATGTTTTGGACACGATTTGTTTTATAATAATAAAAACACACGTCCAAATTTGAGTATTTCTGCTTTATTCCCAGCCTTCAATTCATCCGCCGGAATAATAATAATAAAAAAAAAAAAAAAAAAACCCACTTCATTCCAATAACCCCTTTAGCCTTTCGGATTATCATTAAATTAAACAGTTTATCAGTAATTATGCGGCAACAAATAAGTCGGAACGTTAAGATGTTACCGACAACGCCAGTTGCTATGGGATACGAAAACAATCGGGAGTTGCGCCTCGAACGTTTGCTTTCGATCTGATTCCGTCCCTGTCGGGGATTTGACCTCGGGAAATAGAAGAGGAAGGATTTTCAGGATTAAAGGTTACAGACCTTAGAAAGACTGAGTCATGGGCATTTCTGTATATGGAGGGTAAAACAACGAATCTGTGTTCAAAATAATGATGGAACTGGTGAGGCTGATGTTCGACATTTTTTCATAGAAGGGGTAGTTTGATAACCTTTAAAGAAACTAAATCCAGTTAACTTAAAACTGAGAATCTAGGAAAGAAGATCTAATTATAATACAGAAAACAGAATACTAACGAAATTGCTATCGCATGCTTATTGTTGAAAAGCACATGCCACTGCGATCGCGCGAAAGTAGTTATCCAACGTCGTCAATGCAAGTAGAGTGAGTTATACGCATTTATCACGTGGTTAATATTATAATTATGTTATAGAGAGAGATTTATTTAACATGCTATGGAATTTTTGCTATTACAGGATAATGAAATATCGCGATTTAATTGTGCACAAATAAAAAGAAAAATAATCGTATCAGACGGGTTCTATGCTGCATGCTTACCATCCAAATTAGCTCCATCTGGTTAGAAATGTTCTCATTTATAACTGGATTTATAACTTGATTTGTAAATGCGCTAAAAATTATGAGCTGATTTTGCTTTGTCCTTTGAATTATCAAAAGACAAACTACAAACAACCTTTATGGGAAAATCCGTTGGTGGATAAATGCGTAAATATAATTTCTTGTTAAATATAATTTACTTTTACCTGGTTGGAAAAAAAATGAAAAATTACAGTTTTTCCAGATTTTATATATATATATATATATATATATATATATATATATATATATATATACCCTTGGAGGGTAATGGATGGCAATGCTGCAGCTAATGAAGTTCTAACTGAGGCTCGGCTATTGCTGTTACCCTCTTGCCATGATCAGAGCTTTAATAGCTCAATAACACCTTAACCCTACACTGTCCTCTACAGATAACGGGGAAGATGAAAAGCATTCTTGCTTCGCCCCTTTAAGCCAGTCCTTATAAGGATTATTTTGTAGTGGGTTTTGGCATGGTGTGATTCATTGTGATCGGACGTATTCCTTTAGACTCTGCCTAGTTGAATTATATATATATATATATATATATATATATACATACACATACACACACACACACACATATATATACAGGATGTCCCAAAATTCCCGCAAGAAGTAATTTTGATAGAAAACAGGTTTTTAATTAAAATTGTAATTTCTTATTGATTCATAAAGTATACAGTCTAGGGTTATACATGGAATAGCATATCGGGTAAATGGCCACCACGGCTTTGCTAGCACATACGCACTCTTTTGTCGAAATTTTCCATGGCCGTTTTGCATAAATGTGGCTGAATTTCGTTGATACAGCGCTCAATTTCCTCCTTCAAGGCGTGGGTGGTCGTGGGCTTATTGGCATAAATCTTAGACTTCGAAAAACCCCAAAGAAAAAAGTCCAACGGCGTTAAGTCACATGATCTGGGCGGTCAATTCTGATCACGACCAGGAAATGACTCATGCAGTAATTGAATTGTTTCTCCGGCTGTATGGCATGTGGCACTATCTTGTTGAAATCACATGTCGTCCACATCCATATCTTGCAATTTAGCCACAAAAAAACTGGATTATCATGTCGCGATAGCAAGCACCATTAACTGTTATTGCCTTACCAGCCGCATTTTCGAAGAAGAAGCCCAAACTCCGCACCAAACAGTGATAAGTTGTGGATAGATTTATTTCTCAACAGTCACTCGTGGATTTTCTGAACCCCAAATGCGACGATTTTGTCGATTAACGAAGCCATCAAGATGAAAATGAGCTTCATCGCTGAAGATGATTTTGTTCGAAAAATAAGCATCCACTTGTTGTTCCATAATCCATTCAACGAACTCTCTTCGCTGTGTGTGGTCAGTAGGCTTCAGTTCTTGAGTCAATTGAAATTTGTAAGCATAAAGATGCAAATCTTTCGTGAGAATACGCTGTAGAGAGATTCTCGAAATGGTGATCAGTAAAGATCAACGAGAGATGTATGACCTTAAAACTGTCTGTAACTTGGTTATCAAGACTGAACCCCTCAGAAGGAAGACATCCGCCGAACAATGCCATCGCTATCAAAAGTATGGTCATGCGCAGAAACTTTGTAGGGCGGAATACAAATGTGTGAAGTGCGGAAATAATCATCCCTCGCACACACGTGCTAAGCCAAGAACCACTCCTGCTAAGTGTGCCAACTGTGGCGGCCCACATCCAGCTAATTACAAGGGCTGTTCACTCCACCCATCTAATCCGACAAGGACTAGGGAGGCAGTAACCCCGTCCACTCAGAAGCGAGTCACACACCTTGAATCGGAAATTAAAGTGATAAATCATTATCCTGATAAATCACCTGATAAATCATATGCCTCTGTAGTTTCCTCGTGCAACAAATTGGCAGAAACGACACCAAGCCGCCAAAACTCTGCTCGAATGCTTGCTGCCACTTTGGGAGAAATGCTATCTGCTTTTAGCAAATCAAATCCAAACCAGGCTGACACAAACAGATTTCTCAAAAATACCCAAGTCATATTCTCTTGATTAATGGATAATTCGGCCATCACAATAAATTCTATACTGGTTGCATTCTGGTATGCTAATGGACTCAGCAACAACATTCTAGAACTCCAAGAATTTGCTACCCACTACAAAAATTGATATCCTGTTAGTTAATGAGACCCATCTGCTGCCCTGTGATAGTCCCAAGCTAAGAAATTACTCGTTAATTAGGAATGATAGACCTAATGCCAGAGGTGGAGGTACTGCAATTTTTATCAAGAAAAACATCCGTTATAATGAGATAAAAGATTCCTACAACTAATCTGGAAAAAACTGCCATAGAAATTTACACCATTAATGCAGGCAACTTAAAACTATATTCTGTTTATAACCCTCCAGGCAGAACTCTGTTATCCTCTGATCTTTTTCAGTTTCTTGACACTACTGAAGCAACAATAGTAGCAGGTGATCTAAACTCAAAACATCCCTTATGGAATAGCAAGTGTACCAATTACAACGGAAAAATCCTTTCCAATTTTGCTAAGTTGAGAAATATTATCATCGCAGGCCTGATTGAACCAACACACTATGGAACTCATGGCAGGCCAGATGTATTAGATATAGCCATGTTCAAAAACACATCTCATCAATTCCAGCTGCAAGTAGTTAACGACCTCAGTTCGGACCACAACCCAGTATTCTAAAACTGGGAAAGGATCCAGAAGTTATTCCAGTCAGTCATTTACTAATTTCACAAACTTCAAGGCTACAATCAACACTATCATGGATTCAGTGCCGAATATCTCCAACTGTGAAGAAATTGACACAGCAGTCAGCAACCTGGAAAGCAAAATTCAAACTAGCTTAACTGCAACCTCTTCTATTTCCACTCTAGCTCAAGTAAACCTGCTTCCAGAAGAAATCCTTGCTCTAATCAAAAACAAAAATAGAATCAGACATCGCTTTCATAACACGCTATCTCCTCAAGATCGCCAAGAGCCGAACAGATATCAAACTTACTTCGCTATGCACTAAAAGATCACAGAAATCAACAATGGGAAAGAAAACTTTGTTCCCTGAAAACTGAAGATAACTCCTTGTGGAAGTTGGCAAAGGCTATCCGTACGGACCGCTCCAATATCCACTCCATTCACGGAGAAAGAGGTATAGTTTATAGGGACGATAAAAAGGCAGAAGCCCTCGTTGAAGCTCTTCAACTTCAGTGCAGTCCTAATTATGCGCATACGGATTTGGTCTTCATAGAGAAAATTCACCGTCGAGTCCGTACTGCGCTCCAGCAGCCTAACAACTGTGAAAATATTTGTCCCACCTCCCTAAAGAGGTCTACTCAATCATTAGAAGGCTTAACAACAAAAAAAGTCCCTGGCCCAGATGAAGTTAACAACAAAACAATCAAGGCCCTTCCGCACAAAACTGTCATGCATTTGGTAGCAATCATAAATGCAATACTCAGGCTGAACTATTTTCCAACCCGATGGAAACAAGCAGATATAATCCTCATTCATAAGCCGGGAAAAGCGCCTCAGTTACCGCAAAGTTACAGACCCATCAGTCTCCTTTCATGCTTGGGAAAAATTGCAGAAAAAATCATCTTCAATCGACTTCAAGATGTGGTGAACAAAAACGATACAATACCGAAAGAGCAGTTTGGGTTTCGAACCGGACACAGTACCACACAACAAGTTCACAGACTGGTCGAATTCATCACTACTGGATTCAATTGGCGACAACATACAGGAGCTGTTTTTCTGGATGTAGCAAAAGCCTTTGGTATGGTTTGGCACAAAGGCCGCATCTATAAATTATTTATGGCCAACGTTCCGTTCTACCTTATCAAACTTATCGACTCCTTTCTAGAAAACCGGAAATTTCAGGTCAAGTTGAGAGGACTCAAATCTTCTTTGAAAAGAATCACTGCAGATGTTCCTCAAGGCTCGTTTCTCTCTCCGCTGCTTTTTACCATCTTCGTTGCTGACGCCCCTAACACGACATCAACCACCACAGCTTGCTATGCGGATGACATGGCAATTTTGAGTAGATCTCTCAGGCCGAACTTAGCTACACAGCGTCTACGAACCGCAGCAACAAACCTAGAAAAATGGCTCAGGAAATGGAGAATAGCTGTAAATGCCGACAAAAGTACTGCCATTCTCTTCACAAGACGGAAGGCATCCCACTACGGAGAAGTTAAACTTTTCAACACAACTATTCCATGGAAATCCAGCACCAAATATTTAGGTATTCAACTGGACAACCGCCTCTACTTTAACTCTCACATAGACTATGCCTGCAGCAAGGCAAACTCCGCAATTATGCAACTTTACTCTCTTCTCAACCGAAGAAGCCGTGTCAGCACCGAAAACAAATTACGGATCTTCAAAACAATCATTAGACCCACATTAAATTATGGATCACCGACTTGGGGTCACACTTCTCGTGGCAACATCAGAAAGCTACAGGTCATCCAGAACAAATGTCTCCGTATGATATTCAATGCTCCGTGATTTGTCAGGAATACTCTCCTCCACCGAGACGCTGCCATTCCTGACATTCACATGTTTCTCCGTGATACTGCCACTACATATTTCACCAAAGCAGCTAGTCATCCCAATCAACTCATTCGAGAGTCATGTAACCACGATGAAAACGATAGGTGGAAACACAAGCGTCCGAAAGCGGCTCTGCTCATCGGTACAGACGCTCCCACACTGCCCTAAAATGGGTGAGCCAGGTGCTCGATAAATTCTCATTCATTTAAGCCATTTTTCATAGAGACGAAGGGATTATAATCCAAGTGATTGAGGTCCATCCAGCCACAAATGTTAAGTGTTAAGTATTATTTTGTGGCGGAAAATCGACCGTGAGATGCGGTGATTAATACCCTTGGAGGGCAATGGATGGCAATGCTGTAGCCAATGAAGTTCTAACTCAGGCTCGGCTATTGATGTTACCCTCCTGCCATGATTAGAGCTTTAATAGCTCAATAACACCTTATCCCTACACTCTCCTCAACAGATAACGGGGAAGATGAAAAGCATTCTTGCTTCGCCCCTTTAAGCCAGTCCTTATAAGGACTATAAGGATTATTTTGTGGCGCTTGGAAGAGGAGGAAGTTAATCGACCTTGAGATGTGGTGATTAATACCCTTGGAGGGTAATGGATGGCAATGCTGTAGCCAATGAAGTACTAATTGAGGCTCGGCTATTGCTGTTACCCTCTTGCCATGATCAGAGATTTAATAGCTCAATAACACCTTATCCAAACATCCAACTGTGAACATCTAAACACAAAATAATCCTTATCCTTATAAGGTCTGACTTAAAAGGGCGAAGCAAAAATGCTTTTCATCTTCCCCGTTATCTGTAGAAAACAGTACATTTGGTCTGGACCCGTAGAATAATGAATGGCAAAGAAGGGTGTGCTACGCATTATTGGCCAAGGAGGCATTTTTGAGCGTACGATGTATCAGGATACAAGTAGCCTATTCATAAGGATAATTAACGTGCCACGCTTGTGTATTGGATAAAAACAAGAATAATGTATTTTAATAACTTATTATCTGAAAAGGCCAAAATAAACTTCATCCAGCTGTGTACCTGCTAGATGGAATTTAATGAAAGAGGAAACTGCTTCGACAAATTTAAATGAAATTTGTTGGAAACGTTATGATTAAGAAATTCTATTTCATTAATATTTTGTATTTTAAAATATAAAAACGCTTTGTTTGACCATAAATGTAATATTTTAACATAAAAAACCTGTTTCCTAGGAGATGGTGAACAAACTAAAATTCATCCAAAAGTCAAAGATATTTTTGAGAAACTCGTGGCTAAAATAACTTAGTTGTCCAAATGCAGTAAGCTACATTTTCATTACAAAGTTATTTTAACGCAAAGATATTTTCTAGGAAACGAAAGGCGAAAGCAATAATTCAGTTGTCGTAAAATAATGCATTAGTCCTCGCCCCCAAATTATTTTAACGCTATGATGATTAACATTCGAGATGTTATTAGCTTTACCTTAGGGTACGCTTGTAGACACGCAAGCGACCCCCCCTATCAGTATTCTTTATGACTATTACAAGATCCAATAATTCGGAACATTTACGACAGTAAAATCGAAACGCCTACTTGAAACCAAACTCATTTCATTGCATGAAAAACCAATATATCGCTTTTTTTAACGAATTCTACATATGTTTTAAAAATAGCACACAGGAAGCTTCAATAATATGGATTTGTTAACAAAAATAGCCGGACATTTATTGATTCGTTTAAATATACAGGATGCTGCCTATTTATTGACCAAGAACAAACGTATTTATATACATAATGAAAAGTGTGCCACTAGCAGATCGGGAAAGTGGGTGGCAAAATAAATAGGTTTAAATTACAGTGGACCAGTACAAGTGCAGAATTACTGATGACTATGATACAACAGTAATGTAATCACTGTTGTAAGCTACACGTGATAGAATAGCAAATCGATTGGCGAGACACAGTGGGAGGGGTGAATAGTTCCCTAGCCAAGTGGCTCTACATTTTCGATAGACCCACGATGGTATGAATGTCTTTCGGTGGTAAATCGTCTTGATCGGTTAGTTTGTGACCTCTTTACTGGAAGTCAGTGGTATCTGAAAAATTATTTGTGTAAATACTCGGAAAAAGGAAGACCAATGCGTTCAATAGGAGTTACCTTGGTATTTGCCATTCTTAAGAAGCTCGCTGAGTACAAATCACTCTGCATTCCTTAAGTACAGGGATCTCGGATATGTTATGGGGAGGAGGAATACGCACCTTTTTTATGCAAAGTATTAAAAGAATATGATTGGATTGATTTTCACAAACGAAAAGAAATGTACTGTAAATTACGTTTCATGCATGATTTTTTCTCTCTTTTCAAGTGTAATAAACTTAATACTGATCATAAACAAGGTTCAGATTCCCCTTAGGATATCCGGAGCGTAACCTCACATACTTATCTAAGCAAACAGTCCCATCGATGTTAAATAAGATTCCCAAAATCTACCTTTATTCAATCTTTCTACTTAACGATTAAGTCACAGCAAGTTTCCGCTCTCTTACAGAGTTCCTTGAAATTAGAAAATATGACACGGCTCCCAACATTATCTGCTACACTTCGAGGAATTCCAAGAGATATTCGAATTAGGCTAATGCGGAAATCTTAGAGTGCTAATAGAAGACGACATCGCTTAATCATTTTAGTGGCGTCTGGATCGATCCATCTACTCTCAATGCCGTTGTGGTGATACTGCACAGAGAAACTATCCCAGCTCTGTCGATATTAAGCAGAGATTACACTTTTATTTCTGGGAAAAGCAGTTACTTTTCCAAGAAAGCACATTTTCTAAGAGCAGTTTGAAAAATGGGATTTACAGAAAGTACTGAATTACATGGCGAATACTTTATTACAACAGGAGCAGCCGTAGACGTTTCTCAATTTATTTCGTCTGTTTACTTCAAGCTACGTGTTCAAGGGAGTCAAAAGCAAGTGCGCTAAGTTTGACCAAATGTAACGTAGACAAGGAACAGAAAGCAGGTTGCGTTTACTGGCGAGTCATGTCATAATGTCAGCTGCTGCCAGGGCAGATAAAAGTTTCTGAAATCTTTAGAGTATGTATCCCAAGAAATCATGTAGAGCATGCAATTTTCATTAGCAGTACACAAAGCCAGTGGAAACTCCCATGTGGCAGGGTTGCCGAAGTGAAAATTCTTGCAACAGACAAACGCAGAGGTCCGTGAGCTAAATGAACATAAAGAACTTGTCTGGGTGACGTTGAAACATCCAGAAACAAAAGTTTGCTCGTTACAAGCCAAGTCTGCACAATGGGTTGATTCGGTGTAATTCATGAACGGTGGGAGAGCAAATTCATTTTAACCCACTGAGTCGGATTACAAATTTTTCCTCTTTTTTAACTTCCTTCAAAAGTTATCACGATTGTGATACAATAACAACTCATTGCGTCATGTATACAAAATTGCACTACTACATTGTCAAGGTTGTAGCTGTTAATATTACTCGGGGCTAACGATTGCATTTGGTTTTGATAAGCAGTGCGGGGGGGGGGATTTCAGTGCGAGACATTAGCGAAACATTGGATCGACAACACTCAACAGTATCGCTTTTCGCCAAGAGTGATGTACAAAGGAAACTTGGACACCTCTTTTTAAGGAACAATTATCTATGCAGGAGTTAATCGAAGCGATTTATCGCTATAAAATCGTAAAATGACCTACAATGCACCGAATATACGTACCACAACTGGCTAACATCAAGATTGTACCGAAACAGCTGCAACAAAATCACCCATGCTTTGAACAACTGATTTTCAAAGAGAAGTTAAATTGCATGATGTCCAATTGGCAGCTCGCTTTTTGGTCTCTTGACGAAGCAGTTTTGTCGTAACTTTTTCCCAACACATTAATTAATATATTAACATTCACTGTGCCGATATATGCAAATGATTACTGCATTTACTGGCAGTGAATTAACACTGCTATCCGTAATTAATAATTAAAGTCGCTAAGTGCACCGGGATCTTGGGAATTACTGTCCAACTGAAAAGTGCCTGCATGTTTCTAAGAGAGGCACTAAAAATATCCCGTTGAATACAGCATGAACAGTTCTTCCTACCATCAGGAAAATAGGGTATTATCAAATTCGCTTAAGCGCCTGTCTGTGTGTGAGGGGGGGGGGAGATGTCCATGCCATCGTTATGGGATTGAAAATGAATCTCATTTTCCTCCCAATACAATGCACGATCCTCCAAACCTAGTGTGAATAAGTTTCTCCTATCTCAAATCTCTTCTAACCAACGGATCTCTTTTGTACGAGCCCAACATCAAAATAACTCAAGGCCAGTAGAATGGTGCACAACAGTAGCAATAAGTATCGCTACCAATAAAAGTAGAATCAGGAAAAACATTTCGACTAAAACACGAGTACTGCGCATTTTAAATGAAAACTAAACATTCTAAGTAAAATTTGGATCAATTTCCACTATTCTATATTCTAAGACTCTTAAAGTCTTAGAATAAAAAAATCTTCGTGAAAAGCCTCACCGGACAGACGTATGTCGAACATACTCAATTCCTTCAACCACGAATTGAACTTCGATCAGCCGAAAACTGAAGCTGTTCCCTTTCTCTCTCTCGAAATACAGTTGATTTGAGGTTCCCCTTTCGAGTCAGAGCCAACTATTCTTCAAGAAACACACAGATGATGGCTACTTAGGATGACTCCTGACTAAACCAGAAGAATAGGTTATTTTGACAATGTCATGTTTAGGATAATTTACTGTGATGATGTAAATCGGCCATGTCAAGTCGGCTGACTTACATGTTTTTATCCATACATTTTCTAACGTACCTGTTCCTTTCGTACCTCAGTTGTTACCCTTTTGAGAATTGTGTTACAATGTAAACACACAACTTATCCAGCATATACAATAAAAGTAAGAGCATAATATTCATTACGATGAGGGGTTTGTGTATTAGCTACTGGCGATTGTTACATTTCCCTGGGTGGGGGTGGGGGGTGTCATAATGACACCGGGAATTATAATTAAATGAAAACTGAGCTTTTAGACTGGCGTTAAGATCCATTAATTAGAGACAAATGACTACGAATCTTTCAGTTGATGTAACAAATCATGAAAAAAACTAAATCAAGATTTTTTTTTTTTTTTGGGTCCATCAAGATTTTGTTTGATTTGTTTTCAACTAGAGAAGTATGAATGTGACGAATGCAGGTTATTTCTTTGACTACTCAATCACGTCCTCTACCAAACCTCCTTTTACGATGCGTGGACTTCTCTGGTCCTATAGACCAAAATACGTTACGGGCTGTGCTGTACCCTTTCTTCTTGAGGTTCTGTAACTGACGGAAAACCTATTTCGTTAGCTTAATTCTTTTACTTTCCTTTCCTATCTGATTTTTTTTCATTCATTTCATCGGATTTTGGTGCATCGAGTTGGAGTGAGTTATATCACGTCGAAATCTCTGGCCCGGAAACTTCAAAGCTTTATCAGTTTGTGGCCAAAGACGAAAATCATGTTTTTCTCCGTGCTCGAAGCGAACACGTGGTAATTCTTTAGAGGTTTTGAAGCGAACGAAATAAACAGTCAGATTACAAGAGGATCCTAGCAAATCATTATCCTTAGAAATTTATTTTTCCCTTACTGAACTTTAATAACACAGAAACGAGATTAGTGAAGTCGTTGTCGTTACTCCATTTATCTGCAATATTCTCAAGAAGAAAGCTTTCCGTATAACAGAAGGAAAGAATGCATTTGTTCACCAAGGCGTAAACTTTGTAAGTTACAGTTGTTCGGTTGCAGTGATGCAGAGAACTTTGCTACGATAAGTAGACAAGATTGAATCGTGTTTGCTGATTTTTTTTAAGAGCAGCAAATCAAATATACTTAACAAGGATAAATGCGATAAAACACCATCTGGAAACAGATTACATTCTGTTCAAATTTCACTCTCAGTACTAGTTAGTTTCGTTACAAATCTCATCATGATTGTTGGATAGCACTTTGGCTTGAAACAAAAGAATTCGCGTAAATAATGCTTTTACCTTCTTTAAAGCGATGTCTGTGTGGCTGAAACACAAGCGGCTCGTAGGGTACATAGAAATGTTTTTTCTTTTTTAACTAGATGACATTTAAAAAATGTTGGATAACGTTAATCTTTAAAACTAGGGAAATGTTTCTTTACTTGAGTGAAATTTGTGGATTGCATCGAAACCTTAGCGTGCATTGCCATATAACAAATTAGTTTAGCCATTGGAAAATATGAATTACTAATAGGAAAGTTATGAAATTGACGTTTATAATTTTTATAACATTTGGCTCGCTGTCCATTTATTTGAATAACATGAGGGAAATAGCCACTGCCAATTACTACTTTAGCATTATAGTTAACGCCGATATTATGTCAGTGTTAAACGTTTTGCTGTTAGTGTACAAGGTCGTGAATGAAGACAATATTTTTGATTAGAAAAAGTTAAAAAAAAAAGTACCAATCAGCATATGTGTAATCGACACAAAATTACAATCATATGACTGGCATTGCCAAAATATTATCCGATATCACTGGCGGTGCCACATACATTATCCGATAAGTACCAATATAAACAGGGCACATCTTTATTAACATAAATTAATAAAGTCTTGTGTCTGTGGCAGTTCCACGTGTGAAGAGGTATGTCCTCATTTGCTCTTGTGCAGTTCATTCGAAGTACTGATT
This sequence comes from Typopeltis vanoorti, assembly GCF_054136105.1. Classification (NCBI taxonomy): domain Eukaryota; kingdom Metazoa; phylum Arthropoda; class Arachnida; order Uropygi; family Thelyphonidae; genus Typopeltis; species Typopeltis vanoorti. The sequence goes on from NC_143563.1 coordinate 108,080,443, forward strand.
ATGCGCTGGATATTGCACGGGCCGATGTTGGTTCTCCCTCCTCCAACAAAAAATAACATGTTCTTTAAATCATTTTAACACTTTGCTTTGTGACAAGGAAGGTTATAGTTCTGGGTAGTGGATAGTTAGTATATATACAATTGCCACGATGTTAGCCACCAAACAGTCGTCCAAAACAAGGGACTACCACTCATAATGCGATCTACTACCGTCTACTACACGTCGGTCCAAAACAGGTTGAGCCCCCATTATTATAGATTTTAGGCAATGCAATTCTTCTGTTTGTGTCCCTCTAAAGATAAATAGTTTGTATTTGCAGATGTGTATTGACGGACCGGTTTGCGCGATGAAAAGCTCTGCTACTCAGGTATGAGTCCGGCTAACACTCCTTCGGTTGAAAAAATCCTCATGAAGGTTCTTCTTGCTAAACGGAATTCGAATTTGGAGCTTTATAACCAAATGGCTTCGTCTATGCCGTCTGAACTATGGTAGCACCCAGACTTAATCTACACCACGATAAAATAAATTAATATCATTATATTTCCACCTTCAAACTTTATCGTTGAGAGACACACTCAGATAAAAGGTTTTCCAGCCGTCTCTCTATCCGAACGCATTCCTCAGAGTGGAGAATGGTAAAATATTCAAGTGGGGCTGATTTGAATTTCTCTATGGTCCAAGTTCTCTGTACTTTGGAAACACTTCTCTTTTCCCCATTCTGTAAGATCTGACGGTCAATTAAACGCAACCACCCTTCTTAAAAGGCGTATGCTCTGAGAGACGGTATTTTACGCTGATGTAGCCGAGTCTTAGTCTCACGATTATATAATCTGTAGCACATTGCTAAATCTGTCTACAAGCTCGAAATAAATTCCAACAAGAGTCGCTGAGATACTTCATTACGTCGCAAAATTATGCACCTGGCGGATGGCTTTCAGGAGTCCTTTTGAACAGCTACATAATAAAAGCTGTTGAATTAAGGCAAATTTCAGTTTCTTATTAAATTGAACATTTTTCGCTTTATACATTTTCATAAATATCAAACGAACACGCGGCGCCATGGAATGGGCACTTTCGTTTCCCTCCCCACTGGTGTTTAAGCAAAAGTGATAATCGACTTCCCTCCTGTTAAGAAAAAATGTCGATGCCATTTATCTTTCGAGAATGAAAGGCGAACACGATAAACTTTCTTAACATTTTGTCGTCATGGTGACCAACACAAAATACGGAGGATGAAAAGAAAAATGATTGTACTGAACTCTCAGAACAAAAACATTCGATACCCGACGATTCTATTGACTGAGGCTTTAACTGCCTTCACTTCATCGTTTCCTTGCATTTGAAAATCAGTTGAAAGTGAATTCTAGAAGACCTCAAAGAATGATTTAGAAACAAGTTCCTCCTCCCCATCCTCAGTTAATGAATGCCAACCATCATTCTATCATTGCCTCTCTGTGGATAATGAAGACTTTTTAGTTTTGCCTTTTCACTCTCTTCAACTGTTAGTAATTTTAGTCATTCTTGTAATGTTACTTGGAAATCAGACAACCCTATTTTAGGGTGCAGCTGAAGTAATTCTGAAGTGGCCACAACACAAACTTTCGTTGTGTGTCACGGTGGAAATGCTTAATACCAAACATATGACACAATGCGACATGAGTTTCTTTGGAAAATGTTGTCGCCAAAGTGTTCACGTGATTGCAAGAGTTGAAGGGGGGGGGGGGGCAGAAGGCACAACCTTCGTAACCCATTAAGAACGGAGGGCAACAAAACATTAAAAACAGTTTGGAGGGCAGCAAAACCGACAAAATTGTACTAAAACCATAAAAGGGCATTTTTTAAAAGAAATTTCCGATATTTTCCTGAATTTAGGGGCGTCAAAATAGCGCTTTTTTTATGTGACTCCCACCGACAAACGTTTTCCGGAAACCTATGGTATATTCGTATCGTGGGAGGGCTAGAATTGTTTTTCTATTTTTTTTCTTTTATTTTTCTCATATTCCGGAATTTATTTTTTACATCGTCCGGAAACTCTGCTCAGGAGATCAAACATTGAATTTTTCAGCCACTTTAAGCTTCCAATAAATAACCGGGGATGTCGTCTCACAACCGGAAGATGAAATTTATCTTCCACCCCCTAAGACAATCACAAACATTCATGCCCACGCGGGATTCGAACCCGGCGATTTGTTGGTTGGAGAGTGGATACTCTAACATTCAGCAAAAAAACGGAATGACAGGCATTCCTTGGCAGTTATATACATACCTTGAAAACTGTCGCGTGGAGCGGAAGATAAAATTCTTCGTGTTTTTTTTTTTTTTAACTTTCAAAATAATCTGCTTCGGTCCGATTTTATATCTAGAGATGTTCTTCGTTCTAATTATCTTTGAGTTAACTAGAAAATAAAGACCTCTAGTACAGCATCAATCCTTATAATACTTCTATATATCAATGTTACCAAATGCATTTAACTTTTTTTTTTTTTTTTTACTAGATGGGTGAAGCAAGACTGCTTTTCATATTCCCCATTATCTGTAGAAGAAAATGTACTGATGGGATGTTATTGAGCGATAAGCTCTGGTCATAGCGGGGTAACGGCAATAGCCGACCTCAATTAAAACTTCATTGGCTAAACTGCTACAGCATTACCATCCGTTACCCTCTAAGTCTTCTAAATCACAGCTCATCATTGAACATTCATTCTTGAAATTGTTTTTGAATTTAAATTGTTTTTAGAAAGCTATAGTTGTTTTTTTTTAAACTATAGCTTTTAAAAAACTATTTTTTTAAAAAAAAGTTTTTTTTCTAAAAAGATTATATTTTTTATTTAAATTACTTTGATTATATGTTTTTTTTTAACAGTACCTAAAGAATATTATTAAAACTTATTATTATTATCCCGGAGCAGTGCTGACTACTACCAGGTGCGTCCCCAGGTGGCGGATCGGGGAACAGCTTTCAGACATGGAGGCTAGCTGCGACATAAGCACAGCAATCTGGCGAATAAGCAACCGTGGACCAACAGCTGCTGAGCTATCAGGGTGTGGAGGAGCAGAAGTGGAAACTCTGTCTCACTTAAACCTCACAAAGCCCAATGACAACTCGGTGACATGGCGAGTAGTGCGGCCATTAAATAAGCACCAGCTGGGCCACTTTCCCTGACAATGGGAAGCAGCACTGTCAGTACTGACACAAAGTTGAAGCCAAATGATGACGGAAAAGCTTGTGATTAGAAATTTGCAGATGGCAATATGATTATGTTGTGTACGTCTGTAATACTTCGGAGCAGAAGCAAATGGAGAAAACTGATGTACCTAATCTCCAGAACAACCACCATGACGAGCAAACTCTTACAATTGGCCCCGAGTTCCCGGCGTCCCTTAAATGGGACAGGGGTGCGAAGAATCTCCCGACTCAAAATGGTGTCCATTATTATTATTAAAGAATACTATTGAAATTATTGTTGCAAATTTATTTGCAACAATAATTTCAGCAAGGCTAGAAGTAATCAAGATTACTATCATAGTTCCTGAAACAACAATATTTTGCAGTTTACTTGTAATGTGAATTTAAAAAAAGTTCTTTTTTAAAAAACTTCTTTCCAGTTTAATCAAACATTAGTTAAAAGGTCACTCATTCCAAGGAAATAAAGAAATGTCTAAATTGCACAGGCAATAATGAATTAATTATTGGTGTTCGGTATGGCATAATGTGACCATTCCTGTGTAATATAATACGATTAACAGAAGCTCGCCATCATTTTGTCAATGGCAAAATTAACAATAAAACTCTTAATGCAATTAAGCACGATACATGACCTTCTCAATCGATAAACCAAGTACGTAATCGCGTTAATTGGAGCGCCTCATCGTCCGAATTATGCTAACAACTCTGGTATCATTTCTTAATTACTGATGCATTCAATTTTGGATTTCTTTATCGTATTCTTGAAGAGGAAATTCTGGTGTTTTGATTTTGATCGCGCTAAGTTCATTTGCTATTCGTGGTGATAAAATGGACCGCAAATTCAGCTGGTTAATTCTTGAAGTGATACAAGAGTGCCACTTGTAAATATCGAATTCGTAAACAAATGCTATCGATACAGTTCTATTAAAAAAAAAAAGACAGCGTCTGCTGATAACACGAGATGCACTGCGTAGAAACTTACTTTTTAAGCTCATAAATTAAAGTGGTTTATAATTCGTTAGGCACGTTCAGGATTAGACAGTCTTTCTGTAAACACCAAACACTAAACTATTCAAGCACTTTAGACCACGATAAATAGATGGGAGACCCTGTTCCTCTGTCACATACATACAATGGGTGATCAAATTAATCTCCCACCAAAAGACAAAGAGAACAAATGTATTCAATGAATAGAATGATGAAGGAACATTCCCAACAACACTCCAGTAAACAAATGAATTCTTTCACGAAATGCTTACTTATATATATATATATATATATATATATGAATATTTTTAAAATATTTTCCAAGGAATCATGTGAGATCCTCTACAGAATTCTTTCTATGAATTCAAACCACAGTCCCGACTCATCCAAACTGATTTACTCCACTATACGTAACGAAAAATTTATCAGGCTAAGAACGCATCGTAATGCCGGCTTTGTGGGGTTGTATTACCAATTTTTATGGCAACACTCTGGCTGTGCTAACAAATGCTCCTGTTAATTTTATCAACAGATTCCAAACACTGTTAATGTTTTTCTAATCGGACAAATAAGGAATTATGAAAATCAGAAATATTAAAAGACTGAGAATATTTTAGAAATATTTATTCAGTGCGGATGATGAAAAAGAGTAAATCAAGGCAGTAATTTATTATGAACGTGAGAGTAATGGGATTTAAGAAGCCAATGGAAGAATAATGTTCGAGGGATATTCAAAACTTGGTAGTATCATTTATGTGACAACACATTTCACGCAATTCAGAAAATTACATTTATTTATTTTTATTATTATTTGTGAGAAGTTATCTTGAGTAATTGGAGCGGTTTCGAAATCGTTGATAACTTAAGGATGGATGCATTTACTAGGCATGTGGAAAATGCTGGTGGAAAGAGTTTTGAGAATCAGTTAGCGACGATATTCTCTGTTCTGGAATTATGGACGAGGTAACGAAGGTGATTAGGTCAGTGAGTAGATTGCTATTTACATTTTACGTCACTGGAATCCATATGGTCACTCCTGTACGCTATTGGACTTCGAGAATTAAGTGTCTGCTGGAAAAATTAGGAATACATTCTGAGATTCTTCATCTCCCTCATCCCTGCCCATGGTGAGATTACAACCTGCAGCTTATTGTGTGAAGAGCAGGTACATATACACTCGGCCATCCGAGCAGTAGGGAATGGAAAAAAAAAAAAAACTGATGTGCCTGAACTACCGCATTTGCCCTATCGCATAAGAGCAATAATCTAATCTAAGGTACCTAAAATTGGGTCCCCTGTAAAGATGGCGTTTCATCGTGACATCAATGATCAGCAGAGACTTACCAGTTGAACAAACGGAAGCCTAGGACTCAGTGATAATTCCTTCATGATTATAAGAGGTTTGACGGATCCCGATTTCAAATTTAATGCTGAGAATCAATTCGAATTTATTTTTTTGTCGAATCTGAGAAAACCGGCTGGAGTGATTTTTTCCTAAGACATTCTTCTTTTGAATGTGATTCTGCTCTATCAGAACCTAAATTGAAATGTTTCGAAGTAATGAAATAATTTAAGTAGGTCAAAACAACTTTAAGCAGATTTACCGTAAGTTGTTCCACAGACCACCTCTCCCGAAAAAGTATGAAATCTTTTCAAAACTGTAATGTAATTCTATTATTAACTTTTAGTGAAAAAATCGCATTTCCAATCCAATGGGCTGTCATTACAGTTACGCATGTTTTGCCAAATGGAATGAACTCTTAAGCTAAGTTACCGTTCTTCTCTAAGGAACCTTGATTTAAACTTTCACTAAGAGATTACGTCATCACTTTATACCTTGCACAGCCTGATTAGTATACTGCTTGGGAATATGTGTTTAGTAATGTGGATGCCCTCCTTTCCAAGACTTTCCAACTGGAATTCGAGTAATCGATCGTACTCAATTTTTAGTTTTAGCTTTTAAAATGTTTCGATTTTTAGCTTTAAAATTCGAACGTATAACTTTAAAATTAAGATTCGTTGGCCATTTTGGTTAAAGAAGCGAAGCCTGTGCTTCTAAAGTATCATAACTGCGTTGTGTATTGTGGCCAGCTTGCTTGTTGAAACAACCGGATAAAAACCTTCACTCCGAATGAGACCGTGCAACTCAGCTTCAGATGAAAACCCAAATGAAGGTTCTTTGAGTCCTAAACTAGATTCGAACCTAGGCCTTTTCAGCTGAAGGACATTGTAGAGTCCGAATGGATTACAGAGGGTACTTTAGCGACGAAATATGAACTTTTTTTCTTCAGAGTGCGAGTGTATAATTTAGGAATTATTCTCCGACGACAGTTATTATAAATGCAGATTGTTGACAAAGCACCTGACCTCGTTTGAACTGTCATTTTGCTTTCTTAAATTTCAGTTTGAAAATAAATTTAATATGCGGGTTACAGACCTGTGCTCAAAATAACTAAATAGAAATCAAGATGTTTCATTCTATTCACTCTCCAACCAACATGCTGCAATTTCACTGTGATGTCAGTTTAGGTGGAAGATGGTTTAAACCTACGTGAGTGAGACCCACCACCACGCGCCTGCTTCAAGCTTCCAATAAGTTCTGTTCGCTCGTAAGAAGAACTACTTTCCCGAATATTTACACCTTTGCCCTCTTACGCTATTAATGTACTGTCAACTTTAATTGTTTCGTTTGTAGGATTCACGTATATAATCACTGCTCTTTCCAAATTCAACCCCCCCCCCTCACTGTCAACCCAGCCTTTCTCAAGAATGAATTAGAACGACAGTTCATAATGGTAGCAACTGTAAGACACGATCGATGTAGTCTTATGAGCCACCATCCAGCATAATCGAAGAATTCTGTATTAGTATGAAGATTAAACATGCACGAAAAATGAAAATTCGCATAAAAGTCAGAGTCTGAGTGTTAGGAAAAATACAGCCCGATTCATCTTTGATTAACTTTGGTTAGTGTCGATGATTTAGTTAAAACCAAGGAAATATAAATTATCCTGCGCTCTTACTGAAGACATCCCTTCCATTTACTGCCGCTATTAGAGTTTCTTCTTCATAAACTTTGGGAGTAATGGGGAAAAGGCTTCCTTAAAAGTGTCATCTTGTAACATCTCGGAGCCATCATTAAAACAATTTCACTCATCACTCGGACTGCTTCCCAGCTTTACAGTGCTGTTAAAGTTTTAGGAGGTTTCTGGTGTGTGAAAAAGAAAGCCATAAAAGTAATGTTTGTTGAGACCTCGGTGTACCGAAGTGCTGTGAACTGCAATCGAACCGATCGTTCCAACTTAAATCTCATTCCTTTTTCTGTTGTTTTATTCAATACCATGGACTCGGCGACAATATTTATTCCCATTCTGCGGTGTATGCTCTCTTTAATGATTCCAAATTACGACCTTTTGCTCAATAGCGAAGGAAATTTAATATTGTTCAATTTTTTAATGTTTTAAACTTAGATATAATTCAACAGATGAATTAGATTTTTTTTTATCAGTGATTAATAACTGAGAATGAACTTGGGAAAGAATTGCCAGCTAGGAAAGTACATAAGAGGAGAAAGGGGAGGGGAGATTACATGGAATATTCCATTCGATAATATCAAAGGAAAGTGATGATCAATGTGTTAGTTTTAATAGCGAAGACTTTAGTTCCGTTGAATGCAAAAGGGCGAATGTTATTTCCATCCACAAAGCAAAGTAGGGAACTGTAAATTTAACATTACTAGCCGTAGTTTTGTAACATCGAATTTAGTGAAATGATTGCAATATTGCTATTAAAAAGAAACGAAATTAGAATCGTAATGGGAGAAATATACGCTTGAGAATGAAGTTAGTACGAAAAATAGGATCTAAAAATGATTATGGGTGATAATGAACGCATAAAATAAAAATTATATATACTAATTGATAGAATGCCGCTGTTTTAAAATATTCCATTTTAATTGTGTTTTTTACGCCGTGAATAATTAAAAATAGGAATATGACGTTTTAACCAAATGTCCTGCAACAATACATCACTAACAATGCAGGAGCAAAATTGAAACTCTCTCATTGGTAATTGTTACCCATTAGAACAATACCAAACCGAATCAAGGCTTTTTTGTACAGTGTTTGTTTAAGCGTGCAAATGTCTGTAGTGAGTAATTTGATTTATACAAGAACAATAGAAAATGTCTGAATGCATAATTTGTTTGATAATTCTTCGGTGTTTAGAGCTTTCTAACTACAAAAGGCAACGGTGAATATAGCTTCCGATATAATTTATTACTTAAATTATAAAAGATATAACAAGCGCAAAGAATGCAAACTTAGGCTAACGAAGATACTAGATAATTTACATTGTTGAATAATGTTCGCACTAATAATTGATGTTTATTTAATAGATAGCCTTAGCTATAGTACATATTTTGAATATATATAAGAATGTGTGTAGATCACTAATTTATATTGCAAACTCCGGGAAACTAATTCAGCACTACTGCAAATTTTCTCAACTTGTTTCTTCTTACAAAGAGAATGTTAATTGGACCACATAAGTAAAATTCACTATTCTTGAATATGTTGAAAAATTTAAATCTTAACACTTTCTATGGTCAAAATATGTCTTTGTTTTCTAACAGATTAGAATATTCGACATTTAGAATATTAAGATCAAAAAGCAAGATTGTAAACATAGGAAATATATATAGACAGTTGTGGTTGTACTGTCAGGTTAATGAAAAATATAATAAATATAACACGGATTATTATTTAAATATATCTTTATGAAGAATATGCCGTCGCCTAAGACTGCTTAAATCAGCCTCGTTTGAATGATCGGTAGTCCTCCATAAAATAGAAAGAGCGGAGAAGGACATTCAAAAGTATAGCAGCGCAATTAAGTGCAATTGATCAAATTATAAAACTAATATCATACACTAATCTTCTTCATTGCAATACTTTCAAAGCATGTCATAATTAATAGCAATTGCATTACAAAATTTCTCAGGTCTCGCTAAAGTAAAATGGGAAAAAAAGGTAACGACTAAATCCTTATTTTTACCGGTGACAGAAAGAAGAAAAAAGCAGGATCGGCCGTAAGTACATTAAGATTGATCTTCCAAGATATTTGAAATGCTATTTAAACGTTTACTTTTCTTTAGGAATAAATGAAATATCATCGCATTTTATTGTGTATACCGAATGCAGTTCAGACACATCTAATCATGGTAATTTATATTGGTCCGAGGTAGAGTAAAGTGCTCTGAAACGGTTAAACATTTCCAATATTTTAGCAGATTTAAAAAACAGTAGATGCTTAATCTGCTCTATTAGTAATGGCCTCAGGAGAAAATTACGAATATAAATTCATTGCACAGACTGTCTGAAGTGCAATCGATACGCATACGTTTTTTCAACTGTTAAACATATCAAAGTCAACACAGGTTCAGGTTTATAAAGATTTAGATTGGTAATATAAAGGTGTATAGCTTCTAACCAGAGAGTAATATGTAGAGCACACAGACACACAAATTGTCTAATATACAGGGATGGTATCAAAATAATTATATATGTGAATATGAAAGGAAATGAGAAAGACCACTTCTACAAGATGTTAAATTCATTTAATATGACTCCGTCTCTAACCTAATGAAAATAAAACTGACAATTCAAACAAAAAGAAAATGTATAAAGCAAGAACATATTATCATTTTCTTAGAAAAAGTGACAAAAACGAAATGGCTAGCTGCACAAAAGAGGTTCAGTTTATTTATCAAAATGCTACGGAGCATGAAACAACATTAACAAGAGGAAAAGGAAAACAATTTGACGTATAAAGGTGGAATCCTATGCAACACACCGAAAAACTATAGCTCCAAGCAAATAAAACATAAAGGTGAGTGCACAAACAAAACAGTATACTGGAATTCATAACATTAAACAAGAAATCTCGTCAAACTATTAACAAATAAAAGACGAATATAATCCACAAACTTTATGTTCATAACAGAAGTACAGATAATAAGTAGAAAAAAATCTGAGAAAACCAAAAAAAAAAAAAAAGAATAAACAGTGCTAACTTCCAAAATCACAAATATTTAAAAAAATAATTAATTAAAAAAGAACACAAGAAATTTCGATAAATAATATATAATTATTAATAAAATAACATAACATTAGCAAAGAAAACAAACAAGCAGAAGATAATAAGCCAAAATACTTTTGATAAAAAAGTGAAACAAATAACATGGGGTAACACAGAATAGAATAAATAAGATGCAAAACATGACCACAAAGATATTTGGGATATTCTAAGCTAAAGTGTGTACATAAACAGATATGGAAATAAGTAAAATAAACTCAATGAGTACAATGTGCTAGGTAAACGTCATTTCGCATCTTAACAGAGTATATGTATGAATAAACACAAGTCTCACAATTTAAGATATTAGAATATTCTTAACGACGCAGAGAATGTAACATGAATACATCAATTCATCAGTATAAAGTGTCTTGCAAACGTTTATTAGCATTGTAGCATTGTATATGTAATGATTAACTGTAATGATGTAATGAAACATTAACACACTAGAGGGCTACTTGGTGTGTAGTATTTGTAGAGAGCTCCTGAAAATATAAGTATCATTTTAAGTAATAATTGGTAAAATTGCTTGAATCTTACGCAGTATTGTTTACTTTTCGTATCTTGGCGTGTCTCCGTGATTTTTGTGTGTTTTCTGAGTTATTTCAATGAGTAATTTGATAGATACGATTAATAGCGAGCACATGGCGCCGATAAGAAGGAATACAATGGCGTCCAGATCGCCATTTTGTTCAAAAATTTTTAATATAAAGGAGTTTATTCAGTGTACCGTTTGTGAAATGTATGCTTTGAGAAGAGCGGTTGGAGACAACTATAGTGGAGTGAATGTGTGCAGAAAGTGTAAGGAATGTGAGGATTTAGTGTTTCAGGTTGTGAGAATGACATCGTTGTTGAAAGTCAGACCGTAGAAAATAGTGATATGAGAGTTATCGATACTGATATTTGCGAGGTAGTACCAGATAGCTGTGAGAGTGGCGTTGAAAGTGAAAATGAAGGTAAAAATACAGAAGGAATGAATGAATTAACGAATAATAAAAATTATGAGATAGATGCAATGAGTGAGATCGCATGGTTGCACAGGGCGATACATTGGGAGAACCGGCAGCTGGAGCGGTGGAAAAAATGTTTACCGAGCGTACCAACTAATAAACGGCAAAAGTATGATAAGAAAAATAAGAGTATGATCATGAGTGTAAACAAAATAAAAGAGCAAGTGTTGTACGGAGATTCTTTAGTAAGAGGTGTGATAGATGAGAGTTTGACAAAATCGTACTAACCTGGAGCGAACATTAAGGATGTAAGCGAGTCAATTAGGATGCAAAAACAGAAGGTGAAAGAATTGATAGTAGCAGCAGGAACGAATGATTTGAAAGGAGAAAAAAATGGCTATGAGAGTGGATTTGAAGGAATTACTTGAAGTAGCAAAAGAGAAGAGTCAAAGAGTTAGGTTGGTGAGTCTGTTGCTGCAGTATGACAGTGAAGATTATAGAAGGAGGGCCATAATTGCTAATGGCTTTATGCGCAGATTATGCAGGAGGAGTGGTCTGGAATTTGTGGAGTCAGTTTGATGAGCGAAAGGATTTATATAAAATGGATGGTTTACATTTGAATGGATTTGGTGTACGGAGTCTTGAAAAGGTGTTGTTTTAATGAAGTGGATATGCAGAATCAGGGAAACTAGAGTTATTGAGGGGGGGGAGTAGATATGCAGACTTTAGGGGGTCAGTTGAGTGTATGAATGTGATGTATGTAGTATGCCCGAGCGAGTAGGAAGGACAACAAATCAGAATCGGATATTTAGTATAAGGTATCAAAATAAGGATGGGACAAATGGGTTTCTGCAATTCATGTATACTAATGCCAGAAGTATTAGGAACAAGACAGAAGAATATGTGGCCTTCGTTGGCTTGCCTGGCCACAGGTTATTGTCAGCCATGTTTTGCTAACAGGAAATGATACTAGCTAGTGGGATAGAATGTGAGAGGTATAGTGTGTTCAGGAGTGACAAGGAGAATAAAATAGGGGAGGAGTGTTATTGATGATAGCTTATGAGCTGCAGCCAAGGAGAATAGAAGTTGAACTAGAGAATAGAGAGAAGAGCGCGCTTGAGGATATTTGGTGTGAAATTGGGGCTAACAGAACAAAATATACAATTGGGTGCTGCTATAGACCAGGTGATGGAATAGATGCTGGAGATAGTATGCATAAGCAAATAGAAGAAATGAGTGGAAGGAGGGTAATTATTATGGGAGATTTCAACTATGGTAACATTGATTTGAAGGAGAGAAGAGGAGACATGGGAGGAGGGAATTAGATTTTATGCGGCTATTATGGGATAACTATCTGTGACAGCATGTAATGGAAAATACTAGGGGTCAGAGATTGCTTCACCTGGCAACTGCATCTGAGAATTTGGCTTTAACGAATATGACCACGTTGCCACCAATGGGTGAGAGTGATCATAAGGTCTTGACCTGGGAGGTGGCTAAAGGTGTGGAATATTCGATTAAGTCAGGGTACATGTGGAATTATCGCGCTGGTAAGTATGACAAGCTTAGGAGATTGCTTGGTTCAATGCCATGGCATGTACAATTGCAAGGGCTAGAAGTGGAGTGCATGGGAGGCAGTTAAGATGTGTTTGCATGAAGCAATGGCTGACTGTATACCTAGAGTCCGAATAGTAAATCAAGTAGGGGTTAAATGGATGAATAACACCACTAAGCTTGAGCTGCAAAAAATGAAACAACTGTGGAGGGAATTTAAGGAGAAAGGTGACCTGCAGGCACATGAATGGTATAAAGCGCAGGCCAGAAGGGTAACGAGTGTGGTAAGAAAAGCAAAGGCGGATTATGAAAGAAAATTAGCCATGCAGGCTAAAGAGAATCCCAAACAGTTTTTTCGATATGTTGCAAGTAAAAGAAAAAATGTATATGGCAGAATGATTTTAAAGAACGCCGATGGTAGGGAGGTAACCGAATCAGTTGATATAGTTGAATTACTGAGCGAGCACTTTGCAAGAATATATCACCCAGGTGGTGCCATTGCAGGAATGAATGAACCAATATATTATTTGGGATTGTGGTGAAAAGTGGAGGTGAGTAGTCTATTACAAAACCTCAATGTCAATACATCTGTGGGACTGAATGGTATAGCACCTCACGTCTTACATGTAGAGGCAAAAGAATTGTCAGTGCCCTTGACCATTTTGTTTAATTTGAGTCTCAGGTCTGGATTAGTCCCAAGGGAATGGAAAGAGGGGAAAAAGTTCCACTGCATGAAGGAGGTTCCAAGACTGCTGTTGTAAATTACCGACCGATCAGCATATCAGGTATCGTTGTCAAGGTCTTGGAGAAATTAGCCAAGAGAAGAATACAGCATTGGATATATGAAAATGGGATACTATATGGGGGACAACATGGTTTTGTGAAGGGTAGATCATCCCTCAGTAACTTGCTCACGTTTTATAACACAGTGACGGCTGAACTGGATAAGGGTAATTGGTTTACAGTGATTCTACTGGACCTTGCTAAGACATTTGACAGCATACCACATGGAATTCTAATCAGAACACTGCAGCATATAGGGATGGATATAGGATTGGTGAGATGGATAGGAGGATGGTTCAAAGAGATATCAGAGAGTGGTTTATTCAGGAGCAGAGTCCAAAAGACGGCATGTGACTAGTGGTGTGCTGCAGGGTTCTGTTCTTGGACCACTACTGTTCAATGTGTTCATTAATGATATAGGAAAGTATCTGAGAGGAAGTGTTCACTTGTTTGCTGATGATGCAAAGTTGGGTAGAGCAATAGTGAATGCACATGATGTCAAAATTTTGCAAGATGATTTAAATAGATTGGGGGACTGGGCTAAGGGAGAATGGATGTCAATTTAACAATTTAATGTGGCAAAGTGTAAGGTTATGCATTTTGGGGTGAAACGATTAGCAGCAGTATAACACACTGGTGGAAGATTGACTCGTGGAGATTGACGAGGCTAGGGATTTGGGAGTGTTGGTGGATAGGGAGCTGAAGTTTAGGGGCACATCAAAAAAGTGGCTAATTCAGCTCATAAAATCACTTGGCTTCCAAAAAATACTTTAACAAGCAGAGACAAACAGGTTATTGTTCCCTTGCATCGAGCCTTGATAAGACCCCATCTAGACTGCTGTGCCCAGATATGGGCGCCAGGGTTCCTCCTTGATAAGGAGGTAGAGGACAGGATCCAGAGATGAATGACAAAGATGATAGCAGGTCTATGGAATGAACTTTATGAGAACAGGTTGAAGATTTGTGGGTTGCAGAAATTGGCTGATAGGCGAAAAATGGGTGAGATGATTGAGACATCAAATTAAGGGTTTCCATAAGATTAATTCAGAAGATATTTTTGATAATAGGACTGGTGGTTGGAAGATTAAGGGCCTTACATTAAAGCTGGGCAAGTGTGTTGTTAGGAATGGTGATAGAGCTAGGTTTTTTACATGGAGAGTGGTGAATGATTGGAATAAGCTGCCAGTCTATCGAGGGTGCCATGACTGCGAAAGAGTTAAAGGCGAGGTATGATAAATATTCTGTGAATGAAAAATAGTTGTTCTGGACGTGATTTTATGGCCTCCTCCGATGAGAATAAGAACGGCGTGCAGTTGACTGTAATAATAATAATAAGGTCTTTAATAGGTAAAGATATTTCGGTATTCTTATCTATAGTGTGTATACACATGCAGAGGTCGTAACCTAAATACACTCACTTAAATATTATAAGGTGTCTTGAAACGTTTCCTGGTATCGTAGCATAGTATATGTAATGATTATAAGGTCTGAATAGGTAAAGATATTTCGGTATTCTTATCTATAGTGTGTATACACATGCAGAGGTCGTAACCTAAATACACTCACTTAAATATTATAAGGTGTCTTGAAACGTTTCCTGGTATCGTAGCAAGTATATGTAATGATTATAAGGTCTCAATAGATAAAGATATTTCGGTATTCTTATCTATAGTGTGTATACACATGCAGAGGTCGTAACCTAAATACACTCACTTAAATATTATAAGGTGTCTTGAAACGTTTCCTGGTATCGTAGCAAGTATATGTAATGATTATAAGGTCTCAATAGGTAAAGATATTTCGGTATTCTTATCTATAGTGTGTATACACATGCAGAGGTCGTAACCTAAATACACTCACTTAAATATTATAAGGTGTCTTGAAACGTTTCCTGGTATCGTAGCATTGTATATGTAATGATTATAAGGTCTCAATAGGTAAAGATATTTCGGTATTCTTATCTATAGTGTGTATACACATGCAGAGGTCGTAACCTAAATACACTCACTTAAATATTATAAGGTGTCTTGAAACGTTTCCTGGTATCGTAGCAAGTATATGTAATGATTATAAGGTCTCAATAGGTAAAGATATTTCGGTATTCTTATCTATAGTGTGTATACACATGCAGAGGTCGTAACCTAAATACACTCACTTAAATATTATAAGGTGTCTTGAAACGTTTCCTGGTATCGTAGCATTGTATATGTAATGATTATAAGGTCTCAATAGGTAAAGATATTTCGGTATTCTTATCTATAGTGTGTATACACATGCAGAGGTCGTAACCTAAATACACTCACTTAAATATTATAAGGTGTCTTGAAACGTTTCCTGGTATCGTAGCAAGTATATGTAATGATTATAAGGTCTCAATAGGTAAAGATATTTCGGTATTCTTATCTATAGTGTGTATACACATGCAGAGGTCGTAACCTAAATACACTCACTTAAATATTATAAGGTGTCTTGAAACGTTTCCTGGTATCGTAGCAAGTATATGTAATGATTATAAGGTCTCAATAGATAAAGATATTTCGGTATTCTTATCTATAGTGTGTATACACATGCAGAGGTCGTAACCTAAATACACTCACTTAAATATTATAAGGTGTCTTGAAACGTTTCCTGGTATCGTAGCATTGTATATGTAATGATTATAAGGTCTCAATAGGTAAAGATATTTCGGTATTCTTATCTATAGTGTGTATACACATGCAGAGGTCGTAACCTAAATACACTCACTTAAATATTATAAGGTGTCTTGAAACGTTTCCTGGTATCGTAGCATAGTATATGTAATGATTATAAGGTCTGAATAGGTAAAGATATTTCGGTATTCTTATCTATAGTGTGTATACACATGCAGAGGTCGTAACCTAAATACACTCACTTAAATATTATAAGGTGTCTTGAAACGTTTCCTGGTATCGTAGCAAGTATATGTAATGATTATAAGGTCTCAATAGGTAAAGATATTTCGGTATTCTTATCTATAGTGTGTATACACATGCAGAGGTCGTAACCTAAATACACTCACTTAAATATTATAAGGTGTCTTGAAACGTTTCCTGGTATCGTAGCAAGTATATGTAATGATTATAAGGTCTCAATAGATAAAGATATTTCGGTATTCTTATCTATAGTGTGTATACACATGCAGAGGTCGTAACCTAAATACACTCACTTAAATATTATAAGGTGTCTTGAAACGTTTCCTGGTATCGTAGCAAGTATATGTAATGATTATAAGGTCTCAATAGGTAAAGATATTTCGGTATTCTTATCTATAGTGTGTATACACATGCAGAGGTCGTAACCTAAATACACTCACTTAAATATTATAAGGTGTCTTGAAACGTTTCCTGGTATCGTAGCAGAGAATATGTAATAATTATAAGGTCTCAATAGGTAAAGATATTTCGGTATTCTTATCTATAGTGTGTATACACATGCAGAGGTCGTAACCTAAATACACTCACTTAAATATTATAAGGTGTCTTGAAACGTTTCCTGGTATCGTAGCAAGTATATGTAATGATTATAAGGTCTCAATAGGTAAAGATATTTCGGTATTCTTATCTATAGTGTGTATACACATGCAGAGGTCGTAACCTAAATACACTCACTTAAATATTATAAGGTGTCTTGAAACGTTTCCTGGTATCGTAGCAAGTATATGTAATGATTATAAGGTCTCAATAGGTAAAGATATTTCGGTATTCTTATCTATAGTGTGTATACACATGCAGAGGTCGTAACCTAAATACACTCACTTAAATATTATAAGGTGTCTTGAAACGTTTCCTGGTATCGTAGCATAGTATATGTAATGATTATAAGGTCTGAATAGGTAAAGATATTTCGGTATTCTTATCTATAGTGTGTATACACATGCAGAGGTCGTAACCTAAATACACTCACTTAAATATTATAAGGTGTCTTGAAACGTTTCCTGGTATCGTAGCAAGTATATGTAATGATTATAAGGTCTCAATAGGTAAAGATATTTCGGTATTCTTATCTATAGTGTGTATACACATGCAGAGGTCGTAACCTAAATACACTCACTTAAATATTATAAGGTGTCTTGAAACGTTTCCTGGTATCGTAGCAAGTATATGTAATGATTATAAGGTCTCAATAGGTAAAGATATTTCGGTATTCTTATCTATAGTGTGTATACACATGCAGAGGTCGTAACCTAAATACACTCACTTAAATATTATAAGGTGTCTTGAAACGTTTCCTGGTATCGTAGCAGAGAATATGTAATGATTATAAGGTCTCAATAGGTAAAGATATTTCGGTATTCTTATCTATAGTGTGTATACACATGCAGAGGTCGTAACCTAAATACACTCACTTAAATATTATAAGGTGTCTTGAAACGTTTCCTGGTATCGTAGCAGAGAATATGTAATAATTATAAGGTCTCAATAGGTAAAGATATTTCGGTATTCTTATCTATAGTGTGTATACACATGCAGAGGTCGTAACCTAAATACACTCACTTAAATATTATAAGGTGTCTTGAAACGTTTCCTGGTATCGTAGCATAGTATATGTAATGATTATAAGGTCTGAATAGGTAAAGATATTTCGGTATTCTTATCTATAGTGTGTATACACATGCAGAGGTCGTAACCTAAATACACTCACTTAAATATTATAAGGTGTCTTGAAACGTTTCCTGGTATCGTAGCATAGTATATGTAATGATTATAAGGTCTGAATAGGTAAAGATATTTCGGTATTCTTATCTATAGTGTGTATACACATGCAGAGGTCGTAACCTAAATACACTCACTTAAATATTATAAGGTGTCTTGAAACGTTTCCTGGTATCGTAGCAAGTATATGTAATGATTATAAGGTCTCAATAGATAAAGATATTTCGGTATTCTTATCTATAGTGTGTATACACATGCAGAGGTCGTAACCTAAATACACTCACTTAAATATTATAAGGTGTCTTGAAACGTTTCCTGGTATCGTAGCAAGTATATGTAATGATTATAAGGTCTCAATAGATAAAGATATTTCGGTATTCTTATCTATAGTGTGTATACACATGCAGAGGTCGTAACCTAAATACACTCACTTAAATATTATAAGGTGTCTTGAAACGTTTCCTGGTATCGTAGCAGAGAATATGTAATAATTATAAGGTCTTAATAGGTAAAGATATTTCGGTATTCTTATCTATAGTGTGTATACACATGCAGAGGTCGTAACCTAAATACACTCACTTAAATATTATAAGGTGTCTTGAAACGTTTCCTGGTATCGTAGCAGAGAATATGTAATAATTATAAGGTCTTAATAGGTAAAGATATTTCGGTATTCTTAGCTATAGTGTGTATACACATGCAGAGGTCGTAACCTAAATACACTCACTTAAATATTATAAGGTGTCTTGAAACGTTTCCTGGTATCGTAGCATAGTATATGTAATGATTAAGGTCTGAATAGGTAAAGATATTTCGGTATTCTTATCTATAGTGTGTATACACATGCAGAGGTCGTAACCTAAATACACTCACTTAAATATTATAAGGTGTCTTGAAACGTTTCCTGGTATCGTAGCAAGTATATGTAATGATTATAAGGTCTCAATAGATAAAGATATTTCGGTATTCTTATCTATAGTGTGTATACACATGCAGAGGTCGTAACCTAAATACACTCACTTAAATATTATAAGGTGTCTTGAAACGTTTCCTGGTATCGTAGCAAGTATATGTAATGATTATAAGGTCTCAATAGATAAAGATATTTCGGTATTCTTATCTATAGTGTGTATACACATGCAGAGGTCGTAACCTAAATACACTCACTTAAATATTATAAGGTGTCTTGAAACGTTTCCTGGTATCGTAGCAAGTATATGTAATGATTATAAGGTCTCAATAGATAAAGATATTTCGGTATTCTTATCTATAGTGTGTATACACATGCAGAGGTCGTAACCTAAATACACTCACTTAAATATTATAAGGTGTCTTGAAACGTTTCCTGGTATCGTAGCAAGTATATGTAATGATTATAAGGTCTCAATAGATAAAGATATTTCGGTATTCTTATCTATAGTGTGTATACACATGCAGAGGTCGTAACCTAAATACACTCACTTAAATATTATAAGGTGTCTTGAAACGTTTCCTGGTATCGTAGCAGAGAATATGTAATAATTATAAGGTCTTAATAGGTAAAGATATTTCGGTATTCTTATCTATAGTGTGTATACACATGCAGAGGTCGTAACCTAAATACACTCACTTAAATATTATAAGGTGTCTTGAAACGTTTCCTGGTATCGTAGCATAGTATATGTAATGATTAAGGTCTGAATAGGTAAAGATATTTCGGTATTCTTATCTATAGTGTGTATACACATGCAGAGGTCGTAACCTAAATACACTCACTTAAATATTATAAGGTGTCTTGAAACGTTTCCTGGTATCGTAGCAAGTATATGTAATGATTATAAGGTCTCAATAGATAAAGATATTTCGGTATTCTTATCTATAGTGTGTATACACATGCAGAGGTCGTAACCTAAATACACTCACTTAAATATTATAAGGTGTCTTGAAACGTTTCCTGGTATCGTAGCAAGTATATGTAATGATTATAAGGTCTCAATAGATAAAGATATTTCGGTATTCTTATCTATAGTGTGTATACACATGCAGAGGTCGTAACCGAAATACACTCACTTAAATATTATAAGTTGTCTTGAAACGTTTCCTGGTATCGTAGCATAGTATATGTAATGATTAAGGTCTCAATAGGTAAAGATATTTCGGTATTCTTATCTATAGTGTGTATACACATGCAGAGGTCGTAACCTAAATACACTCACTTAAATATTATAAGGTGTCTTGAAACGTTTCCTGGTATCGTAGCAGAGAATATGTAATAATTATAAGGTCTCAATAGGTAAAGATATTTCGGTATTCTTATCTATAGTGTGTATACACATGCAGAGGTCGTAACCTAAATACACTCACTTAAATATTATAAGGTGTCTTGAAACGTTTCCTGGTATCGTAGCAAGTATATGTAATGATTATAAGGTCTCAATAGGTAAAGATATTTCGGTATTCTTATCTATAGTGTGTATACACATGCAGAGGTCGTAACCTAAATACACTCACTTAAATATTATAAGGTGTCTTGAAACGTTTCCTGGTATCGTAGCATAGTATATGTAATGATTATAAGGTCTGAATAGGTAAAGATATTTCGGTATTCTTATCTATAGTGTGTATACACATGCAGAGGTCGTAACCTAAATACACTCACTTAAATATTATAAGGTGTCTTGAAACGTTTCCTGGTATCGTAGCAAGTATATGTAATGATTATAAGGTCTCAATAGATAAAGATATTTCGGTATTCTTATCTATAGTGTGTATACACATGCAGAGGTCGTAACCTAAATACACTCACTTAAATATTATAAGGTGTCTTGAAACGTTTCCTGGTATCGTAGCAAGTATATGTAATGATTATAAGGTCTCAATAGATAAAGATATTTCGGTATTCTTATCTATAGTGTGTATACACATGCAGAGGTCGTAACCTAAATACACTCACTTAAATATTATAAGGTGTCTTGAAACGTTTCCTGGTATCGTAGCAGAGAATATGTAATAATTATAAGGTCTCAATAGGTAAAGATATTTCGGTATTCTTATCTATAGTGTGTATACACATGCAGAGGTCGTAACCTAAATACACTCACTTAAATATTATAAGGTGTCTTGAAACGTTTCCTGGTATCGTAGCAGAGAATATGTAATAATTATAAGGTCTCAATAGGTAAAGATATTTCGGTATTCTTATCTATAGTGTGTATACACATGCAGAGGTCGTAACCTAAATACACTCACTTAAATATTATAAGGTGTCTTGAAACGTTTCCTGGTATCGTAGCATAGTATATGTAATGATTATAAGGTCTGAATAGGTAAAGATATTTCGGTATTCTTATCTATAGTGTGTATACACATGCAGAGGTCGTAACCTAAATACACTCACTTAAATATTATAAGGTGTCTTGAAACGTTTCCTGGTATCGTAGCAAGTATATGTAATGATTATAAGGTCTCAATAGGTAAAGATATTTCGGTATTCTTATCTATAGTGTGTATACACATGCAGAGGTCGTAACCTAAATACACTCACTTAAATATTATAAGGTGTCTTGAAACGTTTCCTGGTATCGTAGCAAGTATATGTAATGATTATAAGGTCTCAATAGATAAAGATATTTCGGTATTCTTATCTATAGTGTGTATACACATGCAGAGGTCGTAACCTAAATACACTCACTTAAATATTATAAGGTGTCTTGAAACGTTTCCTGGTATCGTAGCAAGTATATGTAATGATTATAAGGTCTCAATAGGTAAAGATATTTCGGTATTCTTATCTATAGTGTGTATACACATGCAGAGGTCGTAACCTAAATACACTCACTTAAATATTATAAGGTGTCTTGAAACGTTTCCTGGTATCGTAGCAAGTATATGTAATGATTATAAGGTCTCAATAGGTAAAGATATTTCGGTATTCTTATCTATAGTGTGTATACACATGCAGAGGTCGTAACCTAAATACACTCACTTAAATATTATAAGGTGTCTTGAAACGTTTCCTGGTATCGTAGCATAGTATATGTAATGATTATAAGGTCTCAATAGGTAAAGATATTTCGGTATTCTTATCTATAGTGTGTATACACATGCAGAGGTCGTAACCTAAATACACTCACTTAAATATTATAAGGTGTCTTGAAACGTTTCCTGGTATCGTAGCATTGTATATGTAATGATTATAAGGTCTCAATAGGTAAAGATATTTCGGTATTCTTATCTATAGTGTGTATACACATGCAGAGGTCGTAACCTAAATACACTCACTTAAATATTATAAGGTGTCTTGAAACGTTTCCTGGTATCGTAGCATAGTATATGTAATGATTATAAGGTCTCAATAGGTAAAGATATTTCGGTATTCTTATCTATAGTGTGTATACACATGCAGAGGTCGTAACCTAAATACACTCACTTAAATATTATAAGGTGTCTTGAAACGTTTCCTGGTATCGTAGCAAGTATATGTAATGATTATAAGGTCTCAATAGATAAAGATATTTCGGTATTCTTATCTATAGTGTGTATACACATGCAGAGGTCGTAACCTAAATACACTCACTTAAATATTATAAGGTGTCTTGAAACGTTTCCTGGTATCGTAGCAAGTATATGTAATGATTATAAGGTCTCAATAGGTAAAGATATTTCGGTATTCTTATCTATAGTGTGTATACACATGCAGAGGTCGTAACCTAAATACACTCACTTAAATATTATAAGGTGTCTTGAAACGTTTCCTGGTATCGTAGCATAGTATATGTAATGATTATAAGGTCTCAATAGGTAAAGATATTTCGGTATTCTTATCTATAGTGTGTATACACATGCAGAGGTCGTAACCTAAATACA
Source organism: Typopeltis vanoorti (assembly GCF_054136105.1). Lineage (NCBI taxonomy): Eukaryota > Metazoa > Arthropoda > Arachnida > Uropygi > Thelyphonidae > Typopeltis > Typopeltis vanoorti. The sequence goes on from NC_143563.1 coordinate 108,103,557, forward strand.
CTCACTTAAATATTATAAGGTGTCTTGAAACGTTTCCTGGTATCGTAGCATTGTATATGTAATGATTATAAGGTCTCAATAGGTAAAGATATTTCGGTATTCTTATCTATAGTGTGTATACACATGCAGAGGTCGTAACCTAAATACACTCACTTAAATATTATAAGGTGTCTTGAAACGTTTTCCTTCCTAGAACATTAGAAATGTTAAATAACTTCTTGAATTAATTACATTTTATTATTATATTAGTGTGTTATTTTCTTTTGTTTCTTGAATTTATGTTGTGTTTCTTTTTTTTTTTTTGTATTGTGATATAATGATTTTCTAAATTTTTTTTATTAGAGGATTTCTAATTTTTTTAAGAATTTTATCTGTATGTGGCGGCGAAGTAGTTGTATTTCTTAATATTTGAGTTGTTATTTTTCTCTTTTTACGTTGTTTAAATAATTATAAGCAATTTTTATTCATGGCAATTATTTTATTAATTGCTGACAATATATTTTCGGTATTGTTTCCCTTTTCTCTTACTTCTCCTCTGAGCAATTCTGATTGGATTTTATTTTTTGATAATGTTTACAGTTCCCTCTCTTAACTATGTGCAATGATATGCTAGTATGAAGAGAAATTATCGCTTAGGTTATTTTTTTTTTATCTATAGTTCAATTAGGTTAAAGAATTGACATTTTCGTTTCTTAGTCTTAGCTATTTTGTTTCTTTTGTAATTTCCTTGTAATGTATCTATTTTTTCATTAACAGATAGACGAACGTCTTGAGTTTTCATTTATTTTTTCCATTTTCATGCATTCGTCATACTTTTTTCAGAAGCGATTCAGATTTCTCATTTTAAGTGGCACTAATGGTTTTCAATATCAATAAGAGACGGAATGCTATATTTGTTTAAGCCAGTATGCGTTACATTTGGATTCCCGTTTCAGATTGGCTAATTTTATATTGGTATCTTTAAATATTACCCGTTGATATTATAATTTCGCAACCAACAGCTCAATTACAGTCTACTATGTGTGAAAACTAATGTTTTTAATTTTTTTCATTAACGTTTTTCGCTACGCATGCGTTATTTATTTAGCTAGGTTTTATTACGATATCCTCTCCCTCGTAACGATCGTAAATAATAGCGTTTTTGTTGTTGTTTTAACCAACTTTTGTTTTCTTGAATCCAGTCCAATATGAGGAATTGGTTAAGTAAAACTGCTAATCGATATTTTTTTACTGCTAACGCTGTTATGTCCTCATGAACGTTGTTTTTTTTTCTCCCACCCACTTGAACGGAATTCGTGAGACATCACTATTTAAAGACGGGCAAGCTAGACTACAGAAGAAGCTGCGTTCGGATATTTCTCCTCTTAAAGACTCTCATAATGGACCAACGAATTGCAGGTAATTATAAGAAATAAATATCATTTTGTAATCTTTGAATAACATATAAAATATATTTTTTGTATGTTTTATTTATCAAGTTGCATTCTTTAATCAACCATCTTAGGTAATTAATCCCTCAATTTTTATATTGGAATTATCAACCTTATTCCGGTTGTTCTTAAAACGCGAGTACAACGTCCAAATATCTGACTACCATTTCTTTTACTTTGAGATTTATCCCTGATCAGAATGAAAATGTAACAGATTTTCATTTATTCGGGTATGTGAAGATCTGAAGATTTCAACGGGTGTTCTCATCATTTGCAAAAGATAAATTTCGAATTTGGGCTTTTTAACGTGTTGTGCTATATTTCGTTAATTTGTTTTGAGATGTTGATGTGTAACTTCTGTTTTTATTTCCTCATTGGATTTATAATTTATCATGTGTTTTGCTATCTGTTTCCGTTTGTTTTTATTTTTTTATATTCTTTGTATTTTTTGCAATTCTAGCAAGTTTCATTTCACTATTTCTTAAAATCATTTTTACATTTATGACAGTTGTGTTATGGGACTCAAATGTTCTCAAGATGGCGATTAATTCATATTTAATTTCATTTTTTTATGAATATAATAAATTATTCGCATTTATTTTTACTTCTATTTCTTTATCACTCTCTCTCTCCAGGTAAATGTTTATCACCGGGAAAATAATCGCATTTTTCTCATTTCAACCCTCTATATGTCTTCAAATTGACGCACAGTTTTTTCGTAACCATAACGTATTTATTTCATAATGAGTGAATAAGCACTAAGAATAACAATGAATAAAGTAGTGTCTAAAAGAAATACTTAAAAAGATATTTTGTTTTATTTGATATCAAACTTGAATCAAAATGAAATCTAAGTCTAATATAACAGCACAAGAAATCTCTTATTCCTCAAAGTCCTTAAAAGGATTGGCTTAAAGGGGTAAAGCAAGAAGGCTTTTCGTATTCCTCGTTATCTGTAGAGGACAGTGTAGGGATAAGGTGTTATTGAGCTATATAAAGTTCTGATCATGGCAGGAGGGTAACAGCAATAACCGAGCCTCAGAACTTCATTGCTACAGCATTACCCTCCAAGGATATTAATCACCGCATCTCACGGTCGATTCATATTTCGTTCTCTTATTCCAATTGACATTTATGTCTTTAGGGGTGAAGCGAGATGCTTTTCATATTCCCCCGCTGTCTGTTGCGGTTACTGTGAGGGTAAAATTTATGAGCAGTTTGCTCGCCCTGATTGGGCATGGAGATTATGCATTGCTACAGAAGGTTAATATAGCTTTTGGTCTTCTATGTTTGAATGTGTCCGTTGCCTCGTATGCTGCAGCTTGCTGAACCAAATCGTCGGGGCATACGGACGTCATTAGGAAAAACTTAGATGCTAAGGATTGTAGGAAAGAGAAAATATAGGGAATATTTGTATCTACACGAAGTTGATTGTTTCTAACATACCATGGGGCGTTCAGAATCATTCTCAAGTACGTGTTCTGTACTCGTCGTATTTTGATAAAGTCAGTATTAGAGGTGTGGCTCCAGGCTGGAGAGGCATATGTGATTATAGGATGAATCGTCATCTGGTATAGCTGCAATTTGATTCTGTTGCTGAGCTTGCTATTTCTATAATTAGCGGATAAATCTGAGCAATGGCTTTAGATGCCTGTGCGTACATAAACTTGATGTGTTGGTTGAAAGTTAGCTTTTTGTCGAGAATTACACCCAGGTATTTTGTTTCTGTCTGGCAGGGAATTTTAGTATTGAATAGTAACACATCTCCTGCAGGAGATATTGGCCTTTTAAAGAAAAGAATGGCTGAGCTTTGTTGGGGGTTGACTTCCAATCTCCATTTGGAGAACCCCCCTCCAGCTTTAGAAGGTTTTCTTGAAGCTTTCTGGTAATGAAATGGGGTTGGAGAGATCTGGTTAGTATTGCTGTATCGTCCGCATACAAGGCCAAGATGGAAGACATCGGATTGTGCTGGATGTTCGACATATATGTAGAAAACAGCAATGGAGCTAGTAGGGATCCCTGTAGCACTCCAGCAAAGATATGGCGCTGGGAGGATGTAGAACCGTTGATTGTGACTTGTATTGATCTATTCTGAAGATATGAATGGATTAGATGAACCATTTTTAGTGAGATACCAGCTGAGATAAGTTTGTGTAGAAGTCCGAAATGCCAGATTTTGTCAAATGCTTTGGATAGGTCTAGGACAACAGCTCCTGTGCACTGGCGCCAGTTATAGCTGGTGGTGATGTATTCCACAATTCTGCGGATTTGCTGGGTAGTACTATGGTGTTGCCGAAAACCAAACTGTTCTTTAGGGAGGATGTTTAGGTTATTTACTGAGGTTTGGAGTCTTGAGAGGATGACCTTCTCCGCAACCTTGCCCAAGTTGGAGATAAGACTGATTGGACGATAATTTTTGGGTAGTAGGTCCTTGCTGGCGTATGTATAGGGATTACATCAGCCAGTTTCCAGGTGGAAGGAAAATAGCGAAATATTAACATTGCATTTATTATAATGGTTAAGTGCATTACAGCTTTTCGAGGCAACAGCTTGATCACCCTATTTATAATGCCGTCTGGCCAGGGTGCTTTTTTATTCTTTAATTTTTTAATAATTTCATATATTGCAGCAGTGATGTAGGTGCAATATGGTCAGAACTGATATCTGGAAGTTTTAGTGAGTGTCTGACCTGTCTGTGAATTCTGTATATGTGATTGAAGTCTAGCTTTCCATATGCAGGTTTGCACTGCTCTTCTAAATTTCTTGCCATGGCCTCCGCCTTGTCCGCATCTGTGTGCACAAGGCGGAGGCCATGGCAAGAAATTTAGAAGAGCAGTGCAAACCTGCATATGGAAATCTAGATTACAATCACATATACAAAATTCACAGACAGGTCAGACACTCACTCAAACTTCCTGATACCAGTACTGATCACATTGTACCCACATCACCTGGTGAAATATATAATATTATTAAAAACTTAAACAACAAAAAATCTCCTGGACCACACGGCATCTCAAACAGGGTGATCAAGCTGTTGCCTCGGAAAGCTGTAGTGCCCCTGACCATTATAATAAATGCAATCTTAAGATTTCACTATTTTCCTTCTACCTCGAAACTGGCTGATGTAATCCCTATACATAAGCCAGGTAAGGACCCACACCTAGAGAGTATTGAGGGAAGAGATTTGCCTTTGTTTTTGATGTTTCTTAGCAATTTCCTGCCGGAGTGGTCAGTAGGTGAGATAAAGTAACTTTTCTTCCCACAGATGGTCTCTGTGTGCATCTCTCACAGCCCCAGTAAGTCTATTTAGATTTGTTTTATCTTGTGCGCACGAGTGTTATCTTCTCCTGGCACTGTTTTTCTCCCTGATCAAGTTCATAATGTCTTCAGGCAGACGACCAGGCTTGTGGACAGATTTGTAGAATATGGCTACCGTTATGGCGGAGTTAATTAGTTGGGAGAGGCTTGTGACTGTAGATTCTATGTCGTCTTTTGTACAAATGTGAGGAACAGGGCCAATACTATCCCTGAGTACTTCCGACAATCTTTCCCACCATATATAGGAGTGAAGGGGAGGAGACAGGTATTCTTGTTTTCCTATCTGAAGTAGTATTGGGTTGTGATCAGATGACAACTCATTTAATGATCTTAGGCTGTATTGAAGATTAATATCCCGCAGGATAGCTATATCCAGGATGTCAGCAGCTCAAAAACATAGTAAGATGAGTTGGTTCGGTGGGGCCTGCGACAATAGCATTGTGAGATCCTATGAAATTGGAAAGGATGCAACCGTTCTTGTTGGTGGATCTGCAATTCCATGCATTTAGGTCAGAGTGTAATAGAGTTTTTAGGGTTGGGTTGTAAGCAGAGTAGATTTTCGGTCTGCCAGCCGAGCTGGTGAGCACCTCCACGCACGTGATCTCAAGATTAGCTGTTGGAGGGTTGTTCACAGAATTGTGCTCGATGTAGTTTTTAATGAAGATACAGTGCCACCACCTCTGTAGACCAATCTATCATTTCTGTATAGGCATTAACCCCTTATTTTAGGGTTTTCTGAGGGTCTTAGATGAGTTTCGCTGATTAATATAACACCTAGTTGATATCTGTTAGTGAATTCTTGCAGCTCCAGAATTTTGTTTCTTTAGGCTATTTGCATTCCATGCAATGATCTGCAAAGAGGCTGGAATAAGTTTGTTTCTACTCATCAATTAGTGCTGCGAGGATGACCTGTGTTTCACGGAGAAATATTTTGGTGGAGGTTGCTGAAGGGTTTGACAAGCTGAAATCTTGTAGCATGTTGGCTACAGAGGCTGTAATAACAGCTGTTAGATTTGTAGGTGCTGATTTGTTTGTACGGGCCACATCAGCATAATTTCTTGTTTGCTTTTGGTTTACTCTATCTTTGAAGGTCTCTGAATGTGGACGCTGAGCCTCCGGCTGTGGTGCAGGGGCCACTAGTGTTCTTGTACTAGAAGAAGATGACTGTTTGGCTGTTTCCATCCGTCCATTTTTCGGGTGCTGAATGCATCCCTTGTAGTTAGCCGAGTGGGCGCTCCCAGTTGGCACATTTAGACGGGGTTGTTTTTGGCTTTGTGCAGATATTGGTTGGGTGGCTTGCCCCACATTTCAAGCATTTAATTCAGCTTGACATAATTTCTGGGCATAACCAAACTTTTGACACCCATGACATTGCCCAGAAGATGCCCTTTTTCGGAATGGCTCTGGTGTGACAATGAGCCCACAGATTGTTTTCAAGTTGTAGATATTTTTATATATGCTATGGATCTCTACGAGGACTAACGACATGGGAGATTTGTTGGATCTGTACATTCTGCTGACCTTAACAGTAGGTAGATCCTGCAAATTAAGATCAGCAACTATATTTTCTATATCCATGTCTTCAAAGACGCCACAGAGGACCACTTTCAAATTTTTCTCCGAGATGAGCGAAAAGGTATGATACTGTATTCCTCTATTGTCCATTTCTTTTGTTAGTCGCCTGTAGTCTATCACCGTTGTAGAATATATCTTTATTCCTTAGTCGATATTTTTGGCCTTTACATAGCCAATGTATAGGTTGGACATTGTTAATCTTAAAGCTGCCCATCTCTGCTTCTCTCGTAATATAATCGGAGACACCTTTTCTCCGGGAGAAGCAGTGGAGTCCGAAACTTGATCGAGTTGTTCCATCATGTTGTCTTTGAGTGGTTCATCTGTTGTTCTCCGCTTTTTACGTACGCGGACTTCTTGAAAATCAGAAATAGTGGGGTTTGCCGATTCTGACTGATCTTCCATAATCTCCGCGTCAACGTCTGTGACACTTGTCGGGGGAAACATATCATAAAGTTTCACCTTTCCTGGCTAATGTTTGTTGAGCAGCTCGCCCAATCTGATAAATTCCCGATATACTTCACACATTGTCTGGTTTGGCTGCTGTTATTGCATGCTCTTCAAGACACATAATAAACGCAAATCACCAAAATTCAATTTTACTAATCATCTGACCTCTCTGTTATTCCTTAGTCCTTATAAGGACAGGCTTAAGAGGGGCGAAGCAAGAATCCTTTTCATTTTCCCCGTTATCTGTAGAGGACAGTGTAGGGATATGGTGTTATTGAGCTATTAAGGCGCTGATCATGGCAGGAGGGTAACAGCAATAGCCGAGCCTCAGTTAGAACTTAGAACTTCATTAGCTACAGCATTGCCATCCATAAGCCTCCAAGGGTATTGGATTGAATGAATCAATCACCGCATCTCACGGTCGATTGATTCCATTCTTTACCAATTACCTGAATCATCACCCAACTCATGTTTTAGTTCTAATATTAAAATTTTGTAATAATTGAAAAGGTGTTTGAATTTTTTTTCAAGTAACTTAAATAGAATTTAGAAAATTAATAGAATCCGGTATAATTACAATATTAATTATTTTTAAATGCAATTTTTAAAAGTTAAGATTAATTTGTTTGGTCGGGCTGACCCTATTTCACCAGACAACTAAACTAAACACGGCATTCACTTGTTATAATTTCTAATCCTGATCGCACTTGATATGATACAGTTATATAAGTTTGAAATTAAAAAAAAATTCAAATGATAGTTTACGGTATTCTTTCTTTCTTCCTTAAGCTTTTAGGGTTTATCTAAAATATACCAAAGTCTAAATTTGTTCTTTACTATTCTTTCTTTCAGGAAACAAAGCTCATCAGATCTGAGATCGATAATGAAGTTCTGTCCTATTACATCACCTTTTCAACTTTATAAAGTAACTGGTTTGCCACACGCATGCCTGGACTTCGGTTATGCCGAAGCAGGGTCTCCGCTATGAAACAGAGAAGATTTCACTGCCTTTATCCAATCAACACCGAGATAAACCACTCTTGAACGGATTTTGCAAGATTTTTTTCTACTGGAAAATAGGAACACTCCTCTGACAACACCGTTGAGAGAAAGAAGAGAGAACTCCATACCTGAACTGTTAACATTTCAATTCCTTGTCCCCCGCTAATCTTGCCACGAAAAAGGACTAAGCAACGAACAAAATTCAAGATGAAATTCCAAATGAATTACAAAAAAGATGACCTGATTTATTACTTATTTCTGATGAATTGTGGTTGTATATAATTCTCAATTGTAGCATGCTTACCTGTAATATACAAATCAAGCATAGAATAAAAATATGCATCATTCAGTATGGATTCCCATGTTCACTTGGTAAGCCAAGCACGTAAAAGTTCACCGCCTACAAGTTGCGTGAAATAATCGAGTCACAGTTCATTAATTATAACCGGTTAGCCGTCACAAAAGAGCACAACAGTTTACTTTCTTTCTGTTTGTTCCCCCTCCTCATCTTCAACTCAAATTATCTTCCATATTTTTGTGTTTTAAGTGCAATGAAAAGCTTATTACACTTAATTAAAAACAATCTCACAGTGCCTTTTAAATGAACACAATCACATTGCATAAAGGAAATGTACGATTTGCAACAGGTTAGGGAAAAATATAATTTTTTAAATAAAATATGTAAAATACAATAGATCGTAATTAATGCGTAAATCGTGTTAAAAAGAAATTTAGAAAAAGGGGAAACAATGAAGCAAACCATGAGAATGATCAGTCAGTTGAATTCTCTGATTTTATTCTGAGAATAAACTCACGCTGTCATCATTATTGACAAAGAGAAAGGACAACCGATGCACAACGGAGCCTTCCGTGTCACATAATGCACCTCTTGATAAATTATTCTGGCAGATCATGTTAAGTTCGATGTCAATGTGTGAACAAGAAGTTGCCTCATACACAAAATACTTCCTATTTTTAAGCTCTCCCGCATCCGTTCATATGTAATCATGTCAAGTTCCTTAACAGACTCCTTTCTTGGTGAAGTTGTGTTTTGCATAAATATCTTATGTAAACATATCTTAGCAAAATTAAAGACACGGTTTTGTAACAGGGCGTGGCAGCTGATAAGAAAGATGAAAAGGGGCTAGTTTCTCCCTTTTCTTCCCAGGTGTTGCCGTCTCCAAATATGTTCTTCTTGATACGAAAACCAAATATCTCTTGAAATTTGTTGATTCTGACAGAAGCACTTCGTTGAATTCCAGGGGTCATAAAAGAAACACGGAAATCTTAATTTTTAAAACATTCAAATCTGTGAATTCACCACTGCGGTGCGCGATTTTTTTCTCTTCGTTCGTTATTATTCTTCCTTTAAGTTCATAGTTAGAATATATAATCTATTTTCGGAGAATCAAACAGATATCCAAGTCCATTAGAAATGTTTCTGCTTTCTTGCCAACCTTCAATTCATCCTGATATGCAATACTTTCTTTGGGATTATTATCAAAATAGATCATTTATCAGTAATTTACGATTAGTTCCGATTTACTTATTTCTTGTCGAATAATTAGTATAATTACTAATTATTCGGCAAGAAATAAGTAAATCGGAACGTTACGTTGTTACTGACAACACCTGTTGCTATGGGATACGAAACAATCGAGAGTTGCATTTCATCTTGGTTCTTCTTTTGGTGTGATTCCCTCCCTATAGTGGCTTTGACATCAGGAAATAGATTCAAATTAATTACTAAAAAGTCAAAAACTGCACGTACCTGAACTACCAAGGGAGAATTCTAACTGAATAATGATAGAATTGGTGAAGCTGATGTTGGCTTTTGTTCAGAGAAGTGTTAGTCTGATAATTGGGTTTAGTTTATTTATACGATCAAATTTTAGCTAGGAATCGAGGAAAGATGATCCAATATAATATCAGGAAATAGAATAATAAAGAAATTTGTATGGCATGTTTATTGTTGAAACGTACGTACAGTGCGAGCACTCGTGACTAGTTTTTTATATATAGGTACCACGTATATTCACATTTTATTGACGTTTTGTTATCGGTTAACAATATTCATAATTTGTACAAATTAAATAAAAACTCTGGCATCTACGTTGCAGGCGGACTTCTAAGGCAAACCCTGCTCGATTTCTCCTTCGCAAACAGTTCAGCCCGTCATACGTGAAATATTCTCATTTAAACAATAGGTGTGCTTCTTTTTCATTATTTTTAATGCAGGCAAATTAATGTAGGGGTGCTTAAGGGTCAAAGCTGTATAACTGAGAGGAGACCTCCACATAGCCTTTATAGGAATGCGGAGAACCGACCAGGGCTTCTGACCTAATGTCCAATCCTCACCCTCTCGTGGTGCACCCTGTTGGGTATCTACTTGGATACTGAACGAACGAGGATGGGCTGGCAATTTGGGATTTAGCCAACCAAATTGTATTCTTATTGGTTAAACCAAAATAAAAAAAAATGATGGTACAACATGACAAAATTTCATGCCGGCTGGGGCGTCGCCCGGTTAAACAAGGCCCCCGTTGTTTTCGCCAGGGAACCAGGGCGAACAGCGAAAAGTCAGCTACTGGAACAAATCTGACAAATCTGAAAACAAACCCCAACTCAACATCACCAGAGTTAAAGATCGGTGCTATCAACGTAAGAAGCCTGAATGGCAAAGAAATGGAGCTAGCTGAGGAATTAGATAAGTAGCAGATCGACATAATAGGGGTGACTGAAACAAAAAAGATCAAAACTGGCGAGATCTTTCTGAGCAATAAATACAAAATGTTATATTCAGGCAATGACAATCAAGGAAAAGAAGGAGTAGCCATAGTATTCAATACGAAATATGAGGCTAATCTTCTTGAATGGCAGCCGGTCTCAAGTAGAGTAATGTGGGCAAATATGAGAATGGGGAACTGGACAATGAGACTTATTTGTGCCTATGGTCCCACAGAAGGTTCTACTAAAGTAGAAGTGGAAGAATTTTTTAAGGCTTTAGAAAAAGCAACTGACACAATGAAAAAGGAAAAGTTGGTCCTTGTTGGGGATCTAAATAGCAGAGTAAGAAATGATTGTCAGACATACAAAAATATTTTGGGAAAATTTGGAGAAAAGAGCAAAACTAATAATAATGGCAAATACCTGTTGGATTTCTGCTCAGGACATGGACTGATTATTACTAACACCATGTTCCAACATAAAAATATGCACAAATTCACATGGAGAGAAGAGGCAAAGAATACGAAAAGTCTCATTGACTATGTTACTGTGGATAGTGATGTTTTCTCTCTAGTGCAAGACACCAGTGTACAGAGGATTTGAAATTGGAAGTGATCACTATTTAGTCTTGAGCAGGAGAAAACTGAATTTCATATTGAAAAGAATAACATGTAGGAAAGTTTTAAAGCGAACAAAAGTTGAGCAGCTCTGCGATGCGAACTGTAGACTAAAATACACAAAGACTATTGAAGAAAAAATGAAAGAGTTTGAGAACAGGAATCAAACCTTGGAGATTCAGTGGCAAACTTTGAAGAAAACATTGATTGATTCTGCCAGAGAGGCATGTGGTGAGGTTGTCTGCAAGAATAAAAAAATCAGAACTCCCTGGTGGACACAGGAAGTTAAAGAGGCAGTGAAGGAAAAGAAGAAAGCATATCAAAAGTTCCTGGCAAATAAGTCAGCTTGTGCTCTTAGAAAATATAGAGACAAATGCAACAATGCTAAACAGTGTGTAAAACTAGCTAAACAAACGTCATGGGAGGACTTTGGCAAGAATATAGAAAATAAATATCAAGAAGGTGGCAAAATATTCTGGAGGTTGTTGAAGAAGCTTAGGAATGGAGGAAAGAGTGCTGTAAAAGGAATTAGAGATGATAAAGGTGACATGAAAACGTAGAAAAAGATATCCTTGAGGTATGGAGTAATTACTTTGAAAAACTGCTAAATGAAATAAGCAGTGATGACAGCACAGTGGTAAAAAACACGGACCAAGCATGCAGTCAGGAATACATATCCATACTTGAAGTAGAAAAAGCAATCAAAGGCTTGAAATGTGGAAAGGCAGCAGGAGTAGATGATATTCGACCAGAAATGCTGAAGTATGGTGGTATAAAAGTCTTACAGTGGCTGCACTGCATAGTTCAGAAAGCCTGGACAGAGGGACGAATTCCCGATGATTGGAGTAGAGCTCTCATAGTACCCATATATAAAAAGGGAAATAAAACTGAATGTGAGAATTACAGAGGTATTTCCCTACTGAGTGTTCATGGCAAGATCTATGCAAGTATACTTGAGAAATGGTTGAGAAGAATTGTGGAAGAAAAGCTTGGTGAAGAACAATCTGAATTCAGGCCAAATAGAGGCTGTCAGGATCAGATCTTCACTTTACGACAAATAGTTCAGAAAGCATGGGAATATAACAAAGATCTGTATTTAAGTTTTGTCGATTTGGAAAAGGCATATGACAAGGTGCCAAGAGAGAAGCTATTCAATACATTGTAGTTATATGGTGTCAATGGGCATTATATCGAGCAATAGTTAGTCTTTATTTGAGTTGTAAGTCAGCAGTTAGAATTGAAGGAAGTACAGGAAGATGGTTCAATGTTAAATCTGGTGTGAGACAAGGATGTACATTATCCCCTCTGTTATTCGTTATCTATACGGATCACCTATGAAGGAAAGTGGTATTAAACACGATATCAAAATTGGAGATGTTAATGTCAGCTCTTTGCTTTATGCGGATGATGTTATACTTCTAAATAAATCCGCTACAAGTCTGCAAGATTCTCTGACTAAATTGAATAGCTGTTGTAATAGATATGGTATGAAGGTCAGCATTAAAAAGACAAAGACAATGAAAATAGGCAGACTCATTGAAAATATCAACTGCGTTGTGAACAGGGAACCTGTGGAACAAGTGAAACATTTCACCTACTTAGGCACGATTTTTACTGAAGATGGTAAATTAAATATGGAAATAGACAACAGAATCAGCAAAGCAGGTATGGTAGGAAGTCAAGTGAATAAATTCATATGGAATAAGAGAGAAATTAGTCGGAACACTAAATTAGCTGTATACAAGACAGTGTTCAAACCAGTTTTAACTTATGGATCTGAGAGCTGGGTCAGAAGTAAAACACTTGACCAAAGACTAGAGACCACAGATATGAGAGTCCTGAGAAAGATTATAGGTGTGAACAGATGGCATCAATGGCAGTATCATATTAAAAATGAGGATATTAGGAAAGAACTTGACATTGTCAACATCCAGGAATGCGTTAGCAGAGCTAATCTCAGGTGGTATGGTCACTTAAATAGAATGGGCGAGGAAAGATTAGCAAAACAAGTGTTCTCTGCTAGTTTGGCAGCAAAACGACCCAGAGGAAGACCAAGATATAGGTGGATTGATACGGTACAAAGTGCCTTAGACGATAGAAATATGATCTGATAATGTTGGAGTCTTGACAAGTAACAGACGGATCTGGAGGAAAATTGTAGATAGGAAGTTAGTAATGATGTAATTTTTTCATGTAGTACTATCATATCCTGTACACCCCTTGAGGTACATGGCAGGAATTTGATGATGATGCAGGCAAATCAGGTTCAATATTACTACGAAATAATTTTTTTTCTAAATATTTTTCTATAATCATTTTCGTGAGGGAGTAACTGCTGTGGAGTCGGTATAGCCACGGCCCAATGGATGGATAGCCTTGGGTTCGAATATCGTCTAGGATGCAAAGAAATGTTGGTACTGCAAGAAACCGAGTTAGTCGGTCTCATACTGAGGCAGCAGGTAATAATAATCGAATGCATCGGCCTCATATTCAATTCAAAACAGTAACAAAACGCAACCTTTAAGGGAAAATCCGCTGATGGCATCTCCCTTGCCTGAACATATTAATGACCGAAATAAGAGCGAATGTGGAATTATTCTGCACGAGTATTTCTACACAGATGATGCCTTCAGAATATCACCTGTGTAGAACTAATACGCCTGCTATATTTCACAAAATGTATTTGATATATCAACGTCGGTCTAGTTCTGTTTGGGGGTACATCTTAAAGCTAAAGTAGTTGAAATTATCTGTTATTATAAGATAAAAGATCAAAATGAGAATATAATTTTATGTTAAGTATAATTTAATTTATAAATTTACTGAAAACAAATTTAAATATTTCTAATTTTAAGAGTATTTTATTAATATACAAATACACCATTTTTCTTTTTGTGTGTTAAAAAATAAGTAAATTCGCGGTAGAAGCTTATTTCGTCTGTACTGTGAGATGCGGTGATTGATTTATTAAATCCAACACCCTTGGAGGGTAATGGATGGCAATGCTGCAGCCAATGAAGTTCTAACTGAGGCTCGGCTATTGATGTTATCCTCCTGCCATCATCATAGCTTTAATATGATTGGTTACTGAGGAATTTATGCTTAGCAACATGTCTTCTACAGGTGGCATGTAAGTGAGCATAGTCAACGTTGCACATTCGGTTCTTAACTCTTGGATACAGAATAAAAAAAATGTTATTATTTTGTGTATGACAAGGGAGAATTGTGCTCCATCATGTGGAACTCGCTGGACGGAATTTAATAAAAACCGCTTCGACAAATTTAAATGAAATTTGTTGGAACAGTTGTTTTTATTGGCAAAACTAAAAGTTTATTTTTACGTATAATTCATGGCCAAAACTATTTGAAAATAATTACAAAACGTAAAATACTTCTTGCCTTAATGAACTTAATTATTATTTCAATTTGTATTTTCAACTAAACCATTCAAATAAAATTAGATGCAAAATATGTACTCGATATATATTTACCTATTCCCCCTTCCCAAGTTATGTTAACGCTGTTGTGATAGAACATAAAAGGATGACGTCATCCTTTGGATTTTTTTACTCCAGAATTATTTTAGCATAAATAACAATAATAATTAATTTTAACATAATGATATATTTATCTGTCAAAATTCAAGATGACAGCATCCTGTTTTAACTAAATTTAAGAAAGCCTTAAGAGATACTTGGACACACGAGTGCCATCTATCAGTATTCTTCGGAACTAACAAGATCCAATAATTACAGCGATCAGAAAATAGCAACAAGATAAATTTATGACATTCGAGGACTTAATAGTAGCTGTATTTCGGTTGACTATTGCTCATGTTTCGACATTAAAGTTAACTATTTATAGAGATAAGTAAATAGAAATGCCTTCATGAAACCAAGCTTATTCCATAGCTCGGAAACACAATATTCTGAGGGTGGGCGGGAGGAATTTATTAACAAAAATAGCAGGCCACGTATTGATTCGTTTAAATGTATACTGCCTATTTATTTATCAAGGCCATACTTATTTTAAGTTATAAGTGTGCCTTGCTTCATTCACTCCTCTCAGTGTATCTGCTTGCTTCTAGCTGAATAAAGTATACACACTATCTCCCTCTCATTGGGAAACTGTCTTAAAAAAATAAGAAACAATGAATATCCATAATTTCAAAGTGAGCAGAGAACGACACCAATACTTTCGGTAAGAGTTACCTCAGTATTTCATATTCTGAAGACACAGTACAGATTACTCTGTACTTCTGGCAAAGTCCTAGGCGCACGTGATTGTTAAGTACAGTATGGAGAATATGATCGGTATGATTTTCTGGAACGTGTCCTGTAAATTACATTTCATGTAAGCTTTTCTTCTCTTCTTTTATGCAGAACAAAATTAGCTTAGGAATTGCGGATGCTCGGAGTGGAACCTAACATGCCTAACTAGAAAAGTCGCTTCGAGATTAAGCAAGATTCTCAAAATCTACTTAAATTACACCAAAATTAACCTTCCTGCAGTCGTCTACTTAATGATTAAATCATGCCAAGTTTCGGTTCTCAATCCAGAGTTACTTGAAATTAGAAAGTACGACACGGCTCATGACATTATCTGCTGCACTTCACGAGGAATGCTAAGCGATATTCGAATTAGACCGAAAAGGAAATCTTACAGTGCTAATAGAAGACGACATCGCTTAATCATTTTAGTGGAATTTAGATCGATCCAACTATTTTCCACTCGCATGTGTTGAGGCTGAACAGTGAATTTTAGTCGTCACAGCTATGTCGACACTGAGCAGAGATTACAACTTTTATTTCTGGAAAAACAGCCTTTTTTAAAGCAATTTTCCATGTGCAGGTGGAAAAGGGGATTTGCTGGAAGTACCAGATTAGATGACAAATAGTTTGTTACAACCCGAGCAGCTGTAGATATTTCTCAATCTCTTTATTTCTTGCTGTGTGTTCAGAGGAAGTTACAAGCAATTCTACCACAGTAATCTACGTCAAGTTTGTCCGAATGTTATGCGGACAAAGGAGAAGCAGTGGGGAAGAAGAGAGATTTATGTTTACTGTGCGAGTTATGCCATAATGTCAGCTGCTGCGAGGGCAGATTGGTTTCTAAAATCTTTAGAGCACGTGTCTTAAGAACTCGTGTAGAGCATGCAATTTTCATTAGCAGTACACGAAGCCACTCGTCGATTCGTGCAGAATCGACGCGTGGCTTCGTGTACTGCTAAAAGTGAAAATTCTTGAAATTTTGTTTGCAATAAACAAACTCAGCAGTCCGTGAACTAAATGAATATAAAGAACGTTTTTGGGTGAATTGAGACATCCAAAACGTTTGCTTGTGACAATCAACTCTGGCATGCAATGGGTTGATTCAGTAGTATTCAAACTGTTCAAGAGTCAATACATTTTATTCTGCTGAGTCGGATTACAATTCGTTCCCCTTACAAACTTTTCTCCGCTTCACTGTATGCTAACGATACTAAATATGATTAACCGAACAGTATATGCTGGATATAGGAAATCCGTTGAACTGGAAAACAGATTAACCGAGTGCGCGGTTGTGAAGTGAAAACGACACGAAGAGATAAAAGTAAGTTGATCGAATCAGCGTTTTCGAACTTTTAAAGAATTATGCTGTACAATTGTAATGGTTAGTATAATG
The DNA here is from genome assembly GCF_054136105.1 of Typopeltis vanoorti. Taxonomy (NCBI): domain Eukaryota; kingdom Metazoa; phylum Arthropoda; class Arachnida; order Uropygi; family Thelyphonidae; genus Typopeltis; species Typopeltis vanoorti. The sequence goes on from NC_143563.1 coordinate 108,120,340, forward strand.
GACGACTTATAAAATGCTCCTTTTGTCCAGGATTTAATTATTTAGAATTTTTTTTTTACAGCAGGGCACACTGTCTTTACTATTTATTGTTGTAGAATACGACCTCTTTTTAATGGGAATAAAATTTTTCAAAAAGGTTAACAAGTGATACTTCAAGTGCTCTCACTACGTTGCAATAACAGTTCATTCCGTAATGTATCCAATACTGCATCATTTTAAAATGTGGCTATTAACAATCCTCAAGACAAGTGCCACTTGCTTTTGGACTAGTACGAGGGGAGGATTTCAGTACGAAGTTTTAACCACAGGTTGGATCGTCAACACTGAATACGTAAAAGATAAATAGTAGTACAAAAATAATATAAATGAATAAAAATCGTACAAAATCTCTAGCCCAATCCACGGTATTAATATACCATAGGTTTACACAAAAATCTTTCGTGTGTGGAAACCACAAAGAAAAACCAACGTACCGAGCACAATGGAACTGGCTCATCAAGGACTCCTCCTTCCTTACACCAACGCCTGAAACAGCTACACGAAAATCAATGCATCAAAAACTAATTTCCAAAGAGACAAAACTAGAAAACTTGCATTGTGCTCAAATATCAGTCAAACACTAGGCTCAAATAAGGCCCTTTGGTTAACACTGCTCCGGCCCCTACTGCATCGCGATGGATCTGTTATATCGTTACCCACAGAAAGAGCAAATCTCCTGCTATCATATTTTCCTCAAATGCATGCATAGATGCTTTTGGTAGAGGTCTCTCAGCCCTTCTGAACTCTCAATGCCCCTACGATATTTCATCAGCTTTTCAAGCACAGCCGCCTCGACTTCTAAACAAAATTGGGATTATTTTAACTCGAGGCATTACTTTCCACTAAATAGCTATTAACTCTGTACAAATAAACAAGTACGCTAATTTATCGAATTCTATTCGCATATGTGGGGTGGGTGGTGCCTCCAATATTCCGAAAATATTCGACGCAACATAGAAGGAGCAATCAGTCTAACTCATCATCCTGTTGCTGCTCTACTCTGGAACAGCCTACCCTCCTATTTGTTTCTCACGGAATACAATGACAGGCCTTCAAATCTAGTGTAAACTTCTTTCATGCATTCATTCACATCCTCGTTACTACCTAAGAATAATAGCGAAACCATTACTATTAGCACCAAAGTAGTAACTGACAGAAGTAAGCCTATTGTCACCTGAACCAGCAAGTTCAGCTGGCCACACTCGGTGAACAATTTATGTCTAGTGAAGTACAAACGGAACAAATGAATTTTTAAATAAGAAGTCGTTCTCTTACATCTTCCTCCCTGACTGAGTTCTCTGCGCCAAATTATAATCTCTCAACTATAAATGATTCAATTACACTATTTCCATTCAACTAAAACAGTTCAAGTCTTAGACCTTTTCTGTTAACATTTTATATTTTTCAGGAACTATACTCATTTATGCCAGTATATGTTAATTTTTGAATACGATCCACAAATTTTACTCAAAGAAGTATTTTTTTTTTAAAACGCCATCTCGTTTAGAAAAACTTCTGGCATTATACTCTGTAAGCTGCGTACTATACTCGTATTCCAGTAACACGGGCATCGTCTTGAAGAATGCAAAGTGTCTTATTCGCTAGGGTGCCCGCGCGAACTCGTTTCAAGCTAAATTCTATCCAAGAATCGTGATAAAATTGTGCCAGAGTGTGCGATCTAACAAGTACTGACAGGAATGAAACTTGAATAGAATATAATCTTTCTTGCATTCCAGGAGGTGTTTTATCGCATTTATCCTTGTTAGATGTCGCCACTCGTAAAAAATTCAGCAAACACGATCCAATCTTCTCCACTTATCGCACCAAAGTTCTTTGCATCGCTGAGACGAACATAAGTAGCAGAATGTTTACGCCATGGCGAACAAATGCATTCTTTGTCATACTGACGGCTTTCTTCTTGAGAATATTGGAGATAAATGGAGTAACGAGAACGTTACTGATCTCGTTTTTGTGCTATAAAGTTCTGTAAGGCAAACACAGACTTCTGAGAATTTCGATTTGCTAGGATTCTGCAGTAATAAATTAAAAAAATAATAAATCTGCTAACGCCTTTTTTTGTTCCCGTATAGGGAGTAGGCAAGGCCGTTTTTTAGCCTTATCTAACGTTTGGAGACTGAGTTGGTAGTTTAATCTCCACTGGTAACCAATCAGAGATAGCTGGCCCAAGGCTGTCACTAATTAATCGGCACGCAGTGAAGGCGGCGGCTAGTAAGTCGCCATCTGGTGGTCCCTAACACAATATATTTAATGTCTGAAAACAGTGTGTGTTCGACGGCCGATTTTCTTGAGTTTACGCTAGCCCGTGCAAGAGAGCGACTAACTCTGGAACCGGTCGAGAAAAGGCTTAGAAAAAGTTCCTCTAGTCGGCGACTAGATTCGAACGCCTTTCGTCGTGCGGTCAAGCGCTGTAGAGTGCGAACGCCACTTCAACTGAGCTACATAGGCTGTCTTCTGCAGTAATTTGACTGTTTATTTTGTTCCACTTTAAAACCTCTAAGGAATTACCAGTTGTTTTCCCTCCAAGGTCGGAAGAAAACCTGATTTTCGTCTTTGGCAACAAACCGAAGCTTTGAGGTTTCCAGCCCAAAGAACCAAAAAGCTGATAAAATGAATGAAAAAACAAATCTAACAGAAAAGTAGTAAAAGAATTAAGCTAACGAAACAGATTTATGTCAGCCACGGAACCACAGGAAGAAAGGACAGAACGACTGTCACTTCTTCGGATCTATTTGGCCAAAGAAATCCGCTCATCCTGAAAAGGTTTTTTTGTTATTAGAGGAAGTGACTGAGCGCTAAATAACAGAAAGTATGAATTCGGTCAGATGAACATACCTCTAGTTGTTTAAGACCAATCAAGCAAAGGCTTGTAGTATTTTGATCTTCAATTATGCGATTTGTGAATACAAAAATTAAGACATTGACCTCCAAATAAAAGAAAAAAAAACTAATAGCTACTAGAATTTTTCTTGCAATATCAGTTAATATTGGGAATTTTTCATGTGCATACTTCCAAATGACTTCATTGTTTATTGATTTTAAATGTAAACTATTCTGAATGTTCATTATCTCAAGTTCTACTTCAGCTTGGTTTATATCAAACAGCCCACTAATTTTATTTGAAATTTCTGTGATGTTCAAGTTTTTTTGAAATGGATTATTGATAAAAGATACAATCATTTAAGTTTTATTAAAATCTTTAAAATCTTAAATTTAAAGTAATTCTAAATTCTTCCTAAACTAAAACTATCTAATTCTTCCTAAACTAATTCTATTAAATCATAGCGAAGCATTTCTTGATTTTGTTCAAACATTTTTAATAAATATGGGAGATGTCTAAATTCGCGGTCATTTGTATTTTTCTTTAATAAAAGTAAGTATTGCTGGAAACTTTTTATTGAACTTAACATGTCAATTAAATTATCTCTACCTTGTAACTCTAAATTTGAATTGCTTAATTTCGTACAGAAATCTACTAAAAATGATAAGTGTAACAACCATCTTTTATCACTCAATTGTGGATAAATATCTCCTTTTTCATCAAGAAAAATTTTTATATCGTTAATTAATACAAGAAATCTTTCTAAAAATTGACTTCTGCTGAGCCAGAGAACATTATTGTACAACAGAAGTTTCCTATCATCATCTGCCTGTAATTTAAATAACCGCCGTTGCAGGGCTTTTCCTCGAACAGAATTTACAATTTTACATGTAATATCCAAAACATCTTTTGTGTTTAATCTTTTACTACACAGTACTTGTTGGTGAATACATAAGATACAGTGGTATCTTAAAAAATCTGAATATTTGTAATCGTTTTTACATAATGAAATGAAGCCTGATTTATTACCTATCATTGCAGGAGCACCATCAGTAGTAATAGACACAAGTTTAAAAAGCAGAAGTTTGTGTTGTTTCACAAATTCATCAAATGCCGAAAAAATGTCTTCTCCCCTAGTCCTTCCCAATAATGATATAATTTTCAAAAGTTCTTCTTTACTTGAATAATCTTGAAATACCATGCGAATAAATACCATTAACTGAGCAATATCAATGAAGTCGTTTGATTCATCAAATTGTAATGAAAACGCAACACACTGGTGAATGTCTGACATTAACCTGGCCTGGAAACTTTTCTCCGGCAATTAAAACTCTTCCTTTCGGCAATTTGAAACCTTGTCTGCGGCCTAGAAGTAGTCTCTCTCTAGACGTCTCGAACCGAGAAGCTCCTTTCTGGAAGCAGTAAACTTTTCTCTCAAGCAACGTGGATCCGGGCAATTTCTCTGACGGCGACTCTGGACCGGGCGACCTCCTCTTTGACAGCAATTCTGGAACCGGGACCCCTTCTGCTTGCTTCAGTCCCTTTTTATTAGGCCTCCTCTGAGACCTCTCATGAAGATTTGCAACCCCAAAGAATTGGTATGAGACTTTCATCTTAAGTTTTAAGTTCGCACGCCTTTTGTTCTCTTCCGCTTTCTTTTGATTGTAAGTTGCCGGCCATCGGAAAGTTGTTTTGAACTCTTTCTGACTGACTTCGGAGATGTTTACACTTGGAGCCTGCAACCCTTTCTCATACATACAAGTTTCAATAACAATCTTTCTAATGCCGCCATGTACAGCGTCGGCGACAAAAACATTGCCTTTGCTTTTAACACTCTAACATATTAAAGCAGTATATACATCAGGTTCAAAAGAGTTATTTACAAAAACATCTAATACAAACTATACCGAAACAAACAAAGTCTATTTTTTTTTACAATATTCACATGGGACTTAACCTAAGTAAAAAATCGATGTAATGTGCTTTGGAATATTTAATATTTAAGAAAAACAATCGAGTTTTTATACTTTGCTTATAATCGTATCACTCGGCTCGCTGTTTGACTTCCACTGATCCAAATTAATTCATTTACCCGGACTTATAAGAAAATTACTGATTTGACAATTTTAACGAAAAATAAATAAACAATAGCAATACACTTAAAGCGAATTAAAAATAATACAAAATAATGATAAATAAAATATTATATTTTCAGTTTTAATTAAATTTGTAAGTAAGGAGGAATACACAAGAGATTCGACCAAAAATGGCTCCGCGAACGACGGGTTGAACACCCCTGGTATAAAGTGTCTCTCTCAGGAAACACACTGGCACTTTCCATTCGGGAAATAATTCTGAAGATCCTTTACGTAAATTAGTAATTCATTATTAATTATCCATAATGAATCAAATAGCTTTGAGATTTTCAGTTGGGTTTTGGGAACTTCTATAAAAAAAAAAATACCTTCCTACTAATGAAAGGCGAAACCGGAAAAGTTTGTTGTTAACAGTATGTTAAAGCATTGTCGCCATGGTGAGCAACACAGGAGGAGGCGATAAAGCCTTTCTCAACCAAAACTATGGAGGATGAACAAGACTTCACTGAACAAAGAAATATTCGATACGCGAAGATTATAATGTTTTAAGCTTTGCCTTCCTTTTCCTTGTATTCAGCACTGAACATCGATTGCTGTCTATTCTAGAACTTCAAAAGGATGATTTTTCAAAAACAGTTCTCCACCCGCCAACCAGTGAATGACAACTATCATTTTTATATCACCCAGACGACTGACTGTGTTCAATGAAAACAGTTGCTAGTTTGAAATCCCTTATTCTCCAATTGTTGGTAGTCTTACTGTCGCTTTCATATTTCTTTGGTAAACAAATTTGATAAACCCATCTCGGCACGCAACGTGAAGTACGGGGTGAACAAAATTAAAGTCCCCCCCCCCCGTTTAAGGCATTGTGGACGCTACCCAGTGATCCAAATGCTGCAAAACTTTGCAAGAATACATTGTGCATTATGCGGAAGCGATATCTGAGAGGAAAAAAAAAAAATGTAGTTCTAAAATTCGCCACCAGGGGACTTTTTTTGTAGAATGTAGATGTAATAATTTTTCTGTGTGGGTAAGAAGGAGAAAATCGACGCAAGCAGGAATAACACATTTTTATTCACTTCCGTTATGCATTCATGAGCTCTACTGTTCAATTTACTACTCTTCCGGTATGCCGCCAACTGCATCCTCTGCACAGTGTTTCCAACGACAGAGTACAGCTCGGGTTGATGTTGCGCGCATGCTGCGTTATGCTATCTTGCAGCCCTGGCAAGTTATCAGGATTATCCCGAAAAACCCTGTCTTTGAGAAATCCCCAGAGCCTCCTCTCCCATTCCCCCGGCCATCTCTTCAGAAGAATTTCAGAAATGCCATCACCATCCCCTACACCCGTGGCACATTGGAAAAAATAGCCAGGTCTTTAAAAAAGTACAACCTCCACACAGGAAGATCAGCAACTATCCGCTTATAAGAACACAAATCTTACATTTGCAATCATCATGATCAATCTGGCCTTGCAGACCATGTTTTGGATACAACCCACAGGATCTCCTGGAAGAAAGCCACTATGCTCCACGATAGTAAATTCACAAAAGAAAGACTATTTTTTGAAATTGCTGCTGCCATCATAAATCAACCGAATAAATACGGTTGCACAAAACTTCCCAAAATTTGGTCAACTTTAATTATCACAGATCCCACCTTACATCCTAGGCAATCTACAAATGCCCATAGGAGGCGTACCAGGTAGATAGGACTTTAGAATTACCCAAGTGTTTCACTTAGTATTGTTTGTATTTGAGTATGTGTAACATTTTATAATCCCTGAAGATGTCTCACTGACCGAGATGAAATATTGGAAGCATTAAAATCAGTTTTAATCCTTTCCGAGTGCTGTATACAATCCATTAAGTCTCCAACATGCTTCTCAACCATATGCCTGGGAAAGGAGTGTCCTGGGTTCGATTATTGTCGCCGACGTAAGGAGCTTGAGGATCTTTCTCAGCCATAGCCAAGTTAGCCGGTCTTGGGCGTGTACAGCAAGGTCTTTGTTCCCAGTTTATCAGGGGTTTTTCCTCCCGCAAATAGGCAAACCGGCCCCGTGAACACACGGATGACAGTCAGGAATACTTAAGACCCAGCCATGGACCTGATTCGTCAGCTGTGCCGGTCCCGAGCCCGGATAAAATTTCGGGGGATTGAGATAATGCCATACTTACCGGTAAAAGGGGCCTCATGGCCGCTATATCATAATACGAATAAATAAAAAGTCTCCAATATGATAATAATTGCTTATTTTTTTTCAATTATTACCACTAGATCGCGTCCACAACACCGAGTACAGAATTGTTACTTTTTTCAGCTTTTATTAAAGTATTTTCAAATTAAAGTACGATCAAAGCCTTATAATAGCTTAGTATCCGCAGACACAAATATACTTTTTCTTTTTTGCGAACCCTTACTATGAAACGTACAAGCCACTTCAAGCCTCCAAAACACCAGGAGGGATATCACTGGGTGAAGAAATTCATTCATTTAAAGAAAAGTAATCAATTAAAATATTTTTGTATTTTTCCTATATTACTTCATATTTATTTCTATTATTATTCTCTATTTAAAATTGTATTAAACATATTTATTAAAAATTTACGTTAAAAGGTAGAAGGCCAAATTGGCCTTCTAAATTGCTCCCGTATATAGTTGTCTATTTGCAAATACAGCATCAGGTGAGATAATTATCAATGAATGATTAACGAAGTTCCTTTTAACACGAACTCTTCTGTAGAATTCTAGTTGGTTACTGAACTAAACACGAACCCAGGCATACGGTAACTAAAAAGGCTGCACACCTTTCGTAGAGGTGTAGTCTTTCATCCATTAAGTTTATTTATAGGCTTTTTTCATTATATCAGCGAAAATAAACAAGAAAGCACTCTTGCAAGAATTTTCGCGCGTGGCGTTCTTTCCCTGTTGCCGTGGCAACGAAAGCTTTCGCGTCGATACGGAAATACGCTTTAGGACGAAGGAAAAATTCGAGGCAGGTGGTAAATTAAAGAACGTTGACTACGTCACGGTGAACCTGTGTATGCAGATACCGAGGAAATGCGCGCGGAAGTGTGACATAAGTACACAAAACTTTCTCGTGATTATCTAATTCTTCTCTGTCGAATATTAAAAAAATAAAATAAAATAAACATACACGAAATCAAAGCACATAAATCCATACGTGCATCACAAAACGGATTGATAAAATAAATATTTCTGACTCAGACCTAAAACATCAGCTGTGGTTACGATGGTTGTATGTGAGCGCCTGCTCTTTTCTTGGTTACACATCAACGTAAACTATGTTTAGATATATTTAGCTATGCCCTCATGTAAACTTGCTTTGTTGAGTAGAAAAGTCGACTCTTTCCGAGGGATTTGTTCAGAGATTACCTGCTTAAACAAGGGTTCCGATTATAATGTGCGTGACGTGCACACGCCAAGCACACCTGAGGCAGGGAAGTTCGATGTTACGTCTCTCTTTAACAAAGGTGATTAGTGATTACATCAATCATCTGTCGATGTATGTATTATTTGTTTTGTTTTGTTTTTCCTTAACAGAATTAGCCGGGCTTGTGAAGTATAGGGTTGAATTTCAATCGAGTTTTCTCTTCATGAAAAACTGATCCGGGACACATTTCGGCAGTGTAGTATGTTGATAGGGATACCAGGAAATGAGTTCTTCTTGTAGTCTATTATAATCCAAACTAAGGCTAAATTAATTACCTCTTTTGGTGAAATGAAATGTCAGCTTTGAGTACATGATCACCAATCCTGGATTTATAGCGGTAGATGATTTAAATCCGTTGGGAAAGATCAGCATTGCTTGCTTCCGTAGGTTTGTCTGCTTATGTTTGGCCGGTTAGATAAATCTATTTATCTAACCATTACACCGCTAACAAGGAATGACACACACACACACACATATCATAAATAAACTGTTGTGAACTTTTGGCACTACTTTCTCTCTCAGCTTGCACGTTATGAGATCCATCAGGGTATGGAGTTCTCTAGGACACACACAACTTTCTGTATACCAATATAAATCAACTCTTTCCTTTCATGCTAATATGGCTCGAGGAGGGGAAACTGATCTTTATGGGCTCCTCTCTAAGAGGAAAACCTGCGAATCAATCACTAATAATTAGCTCTGATCGTATCCTGAACCAAAGGATACGATCAGATATATACAAATGTTGAATTGATTATAAGAGGAGCAAATGAACTTCAGAGGGGCTTCAAGAGTTCACTTCAAATCGAATTTTAATCAATTACATTTGGAATCTATTAAAAATTGAATCGAAAACGATTATTAGAAATGTATGATATGAAATATACTGAGATAAATTGGGAATGCAATCCATAAAGTTAAACAGTAAGCAATTAGTGCTCAAGAGGACCAATGCATTGAAATCGCAGTCTCTTTATTTTCCAAACTTCCAGGAATTCTGCACATTTCTAATTTCTGTTTTATTCCAATATTATGAAACAAGTGGATTAAATATATTTTATTTAAAAATCTTAAGGAGACACATTTGTCCTTTAATATAACACGTAATTACTGAGGATAATGAGCACCTTTATAAAAAACGAATAATCCTAAATAATGAGTTCCGTATTGCATGGAAAACAATCCAAATTGAGATTACAAGTAAACCTTCAGAAGAATATAGATATGCTTTTCACTAGAACACTGGCGTCTCCCAAATGGGAGATCTTTCTGTTCAATACTAAAATTCCATGGCAAACAGAAGCCAAATATCTCGGAATACTACTAGACAAAAGATTAAGCTTCAACATCTGTATTAAAAACATACGTGCAAAGGCATCTAAAGCCATCATCCAGCTCTACCCCCCCTAATTAACAAAAACAGCAAATTAAATAAGAATCCAACTGCTTCTCTACCAGATGATGATTCGACCCATAATTACACATGCTTCTCCAGCTTGGAGAATACTAATGTTCTCAAATTGCAACGTGCAAAACAAATGCTTTACGTATGATTCTAAACTTTATAAATTTTATGCCTGTTGAATATATTTCGTCTGTAAAGTGTTTGTGTTCTGGCCTTTTAATATGTGAACAGCTAATTCACCTTTCACTGTTAATCGAGTTTTACGAAAAGCGAGCGAGATTGTTCAATCCCCCTACAATGAAACATTGTAGGGGGATTGAACAATCAAGTCAGTGGGCTCAATCCCCCTACAATGAATTGTGCAAGCTTTTCCCCCTACAATGGGGGAAAAGCTTGCACAATCACCCCATCTTTAATCATTGAGGACAAAACTTCATTTTTCCTTTTCATTATAACTGAGAAATACAGAATATATGTAAGCATCAAATACACTGTACTGGACAAGAAAAAAAGTAACCAAAGGCCTAAATGAACCAGAAAAAAAAATCCAGCTTCTTGAGTCGTTTAATATTTTCAGAATGCTGTGTACTTTCAAAACGTTTATTGTGGAGGACAAATGAGGACACAAGCACTGAATGGCAGTATATTAAGGTGTTTTTTTTTTTTTTTTAGATTGAGGAGGAATAAACAAATTCAGTGTGACCATCTGCAGCTTGTAATAATTAACACAGAAATGAACTCGTGCGTATATGCTTCATTTTCAAAGTAACAGTACCCACGGCCTCTAATATTGTTTCTTTAATTCTTCTAGTTGTCACTTTTTTTTATTTGTGCCCTTTAACCCTTCCCTGATTTTATAATAAAAAAATTGAAGGATGTACGGTCACAACTGTGATTCCAGTAAAAGTATTTAGTAGCGTGCTCAACAGTTTACTGGGATGTTTTCAGACATCTTGTAGATGACGTGATTTGTTTCAACATTGCTAATGTCATTAAAACAGCTCTACCTCCACTTGATATACTAATTAGGCACATTCAGCCTGATGAATGATGCTCATAAATGACATATTTTGAGCAACATTAGACGCACCGAGCTCTTTTGGCGACCTATCACCAACATAACTGCCTGCGTGGTTGGCCGAGTGGATAGCGTATTCGCTCTCCAGCCAAAAAGGCTTCGGGTTCTAATCCCGCTGTGGGCATGGATGTTTGTGGTTGTCTGTGGAAATACCAGTGCTGGCGGTGGTCGGAGGTAGATGGTGTTGGTGCAGTTGTGGTTGGTGATTGAAAGGTGTAGACGGAGTTGTAGAGCAGGTACACCCTCCCTCGATGAGTCCTTGGACTCCCTGGAGGTGTCAAATAATAATAACAACACTTACTAATAAGTAGAACTGACTCATAAGTGGAATTGCGTATGTGAAAAGCTTAACAACTAGAGATAATTTGATTCAAAAATTTTACATCTCAGTTGTATACGCATTTTAGAACAGAAACATTTTACACAAATGCAGAAATAACTAATTAAACTATATACACTGAATAAATGAATCACACAGAGAGAATTACAACAGATGGTAAGAAACGAAATTAGATTTCTTTGTCAAATACCAGAAAGAGAGAACTGAAATTGTTGCTCTTATTCCGCCGCCCTCTCCCCCCCTCCCCACTACCCACATGACTACAACTGAATAGATTTGTTGCATGAATTTCTTACTATGACCTCGTTTTAGTCAGTTCTTGAAATAAATGTAGCAATTTCCCAAAGGTCGGAACTTCTTGTGATAATTATGAAGAACCTGTTTGGAAGCTAGCGTCTTGCAACAACACCGTGCACGCGATGAACGCTTTCTTCGTTACCTTGACGTGCTGGTGGCAATAATATTTATTTCAGTCAACGGCCCCAAACTTTTACCCTCGAGTATTGATCAGTCGTTGCTTGCCGATTCCGCGAATTGTTCGGCAGTGCAAGATGGTCATTTGTCATATTTCTTTCACACATCGGGGATATGAAACTGAAATGACGCGTGATAACACTTTTATCTTTTAGATGTCAGTGGGCTCAAGCGCAATTTTTCATTCCGACGTGGTTACTCATTCGACTTTCAACTATTCCAGAATTTTTGCACAACAAATTTATTTTTTATCATATCTTGTTGCTTTTCGATATTTTAAATCTACGAACACGTGTAGGAAATTTTGTAATTACATTCAAAACACTCTTCAAAGGATAGCGAAATCGTTTTGGTACTCTAAATGAACTTGATCTCGCATCAGCTACACTCATTGTTAATGTGCTATTGGTCAGTCTTCATGCTTATGTGGATGCTGTATATTCAATATTGACTGACAACTGCAGTGAGGATCTAAAACAAAATATTTCTATTATTTGCTTTTGAATGTTAGAGAATATTCTCGTTATTTATGAGCTAATTCTAAGTGCTTATTGTTTACATATGTTTGGCATTTAGCGAATCCTCATCACTCTTTCCAAGTTATATGGTTTTCTATTCGAAACAAACCAGCAAATGAAAAAAAAAAAAAAATAGGATTACTTAGATGATTTAAAGTCTGCTTACTTCTAAATATAAGCATCTGAAACTTTGCATATGTATTATTATACCAGTATTTCCTTAATTGGTTCTCTAAACAAAATCCACAATAGTGTAAGAAATTGTGGAAACACAGAAAAGAAAGGTAAATCTTCGGATGGAGAGAACGTATTTTAGTCATTTACATAATGCATAAACCATGCACTACACACATCTAAACCGTTTATTTTGATTGCCACCTCAGCTAACAATTTGTGAAGCATTAATATGATTTAGGATTAGTTTAACTGTGAGAAAAGGAGCTTATTCTATAGTAAGTAAGTAAAAAATAACACTTAGAGCTGTTTTACAACCCAACAGTCGGCAAGAATATCAGTCGAGGACCGCAAATATTTCTTTAATCGGCAATGAAAAATTCACGTAAGAAATACTGCATAACAATAGGATAAGCAAATGAAGGTTTTAAGATTTGTCTGAGAGATCTTGGTAATCAAAGTTGTCCTAAATTGTGGCGAGAAATTTGCATGAGCGCTTAAGAAACGGCATTCGCTAACGCAACTCCACTACTCGATAGTCTGCTGATTTGAAGCGACAATTAATCTTGTCGAGAAAGTGATATTTTGGTTCTGTGTTCCAAGGCAATACGAAGAATGAAAATGCTTTTAAGTCTCACAAAACACGCCACGGAGTAGTGAAAGCAGCAAGTCCAAACTGTAGCAGATGGCAAGATTGCTCTCCCAGGGTAAAAAAAAAAAAGCATAATTAAATGCACGTTGGAAAAAATGCTGAAGAATTTGTTGTGGCACTTCTGTCCAGGAATGTTCATCTCGAGCATTGAACGTTCACAACTGGAGAAGAATTGTTCAATCAGACGAGCACAAAAGCTTGAAATAAACGTCTCACTGCTCCGATCATTCGTAAATGACAGGAAAGAAATAACTAATTTGGGACTCGAGCAACATTTCTTTTTCAAAGATTCTTGAACTCACTGCAGCATTGATGACTAAACTCTCATAGGATGATGCATTCACGCGGAAATGAAATACTTGGAAATAGAAAGAAGAGGAGCTGCATCGGCTATCCAAGTGATTCGCAGCCACTTGAAATTAATTTCTCAGTACCAATACTAAGACGAATTAAAAAATTGATCTGTATTAAGAACTGCAAAGTCATTTTCAAGAGTGGTTTCATCAATTGGAATAAGAGCGTTTCCATGAATACGTATCTAGAAAAATGAAGAAACACTATGCTGCACCAGACTTAAGACCATCTTTCTTAGGTACTTCAAAGAGATATGCAAATCTAACTAAGCACATCTTTGCAATGACCAGATGAGTTCTTTATGGCAGTACCGAACTAGGATCAAACGATCCAAGTTGTTTACAAGGCTGTCAAGCACCCCCACCCCACCTAGGAATCAGCCTCTCCAAGTACTTACACAAACGACGCAGTTTGAATTCATCAACATCGATTTAAATGCCGTCATTTTTAAGGTTAAGAGTTTCCAACCTTGAGTCTCTCTCTGGATGAAGACTGGCTCTGCTTTATGAGATAAGAAACCCGATAATTATAAAGAACCGATTTGCAAGAGGACTGTTACATCTGTTTATTTTATAAAATGTTTCTTTAGTTCTAATAGATGCATTCTAAAAAAAACAAGGCGTAACTTGAAATATAATTAAAGACGTTTAAAAAAATAGTCATATTTCCGAATTTCATTTTTGCCCCTTCGATTTCCATTCCCATCACCCTCCACAGTGTGGGCAGAGGAGAGTGGCGACATGCGGTGTCATCACGCAAAGGGTTCTCTCAGCATGGTGAAGTTGGAGAATCACACAGACGTAAGTAAAAAATATATTTGTTTGGTTTAGGAATTAATAATCGTAATCTAATAGGTTTAAGAATAATATAGACAAGTATAAATTATTTAATTTCTTCATCTGATGAGTAATTTGAAAATAAATATTTTACGATTTTATTTACGTGTGCACGAGGTATTTCTTTGTTCACTCATTCAAATATAGCTGGAATTATTGATACACTGACAAAATGGAATGGAAGACTTTCTCCTTCATTCCATCTGAAATTGGTATATTTAATATTAACTTTACCGAATGGATGGAAAAGAAAGGTGCGTGCGTGTGTATATACACACACACAGGGCAGGCATGATTTCTCTCCTATGTTTTGACCCTTAAGTGTCTTGAAAGTCCCCAACCATGCAACTGAGAATTGCCCTCGTACACAAACGGGGGTGTTTTCAAGTGCCATTTTAAAAAGCAGAGGGAAGAGAATAAACAGATTTATCCACATGCCGACAAAATACATTTCTGCCTGCGCTCTTGAAGGTAGAAGTAGCTAACCCCAAATGGAGAAGGAATATTTTTTACAATATTTACTTTTTTAGTACTTTTATTTACTAGACGTATGTGTGTTCCCTCTGATCCCACGAAGAGGACAACATTTCTTTATTCATTCTTTCGCTCTCGAGAATGAACCCTGCCGGAGGTCTTTTATCGAAAACAACATCGCCAGACATCCTTTCAGAAACCTTTCAAAATAAAACACTAAATGCTATTTTCTATTCGCCTGGAGATAACGCCTTAATTATTTGAATATCCCTATTCCTGACCAGTTGAAATCGCTATACTTTTATTGTTGCTAGTGTGATTTTTTTTTCTTCACATTATGCGTTTTATAGATGGAGTAAAACAACAATTTTACTCCATCTTTTAATAATTACTTTAAAAAAAAATAATTAGCAAAAAACAACAGATCGATATATAACATACTAACTGACCGGAAAAAATATAAAACGTACCAATCTGAGTCATCTTGTAATCAATTACACTCGATTAGGTTCCCAATTTCGAGAATAACTGCAGTGAACAACTCCATTAAGTACTTTCAGTAGATTTTTCATTTATCATTTCGGTACTTGTGGTGTGTTCTTATAATATTTGTCAATAATTCTCACCCTAGAGTAAGTTTAGGCATCACGAATGAAATTATTTTTCTCCGAATTAACCAAACGTTTGGTTAACGACAAGCAAACGTTAACTAGGTTTAATCAATGTCAAGTGAGGTTCTGTTCATGCGATATCTCTTGTAGAACACACCCCTCAGCCATAGAATCAACGCATCTGCAGCCCATTAGGGACCTTGTCAGATTAACTGATAACATTGCTCATTAAGAAATAAATACATTCGAATCCCATCTGACGCCTGTCAAATTAACTTATACTTCATTAAGGAATAAACGTATGTAATCATTTCATACTTATGACAAATTAAAACAAAAGAATTTTGTATTTCTTCAGTTTCCATTTAAGGTTTAGACTGTCGTCGTGTAATGGCCTAATTATGTAAATAAAATTAAAAATAGAAATTGCAAACACGCACCTGTTTTGACCATCTTAAACACGTCAGTGTTATGATTCTTGAGTTGTTTTCTCAGTCGCGAATTGGAAACATCCTTGAACTGTAGCTTGGTTGGCGTCATTGTCTGGTTGCTCATGCAGTTGAACAGCGAACGTAGCTGTTGATATTTCTTTCCCATCAATGCGTGTAATTCATTAACTTAAACCCATTTGCGCATGTTCGATAAAGGGTGTCAATTTTTGAAGAATGAAGTAACCTTGGAATCAGTAGCGCACAGTATCGACATCTTTGCGAAGAAACAGCAAAGTAGAACGTAAAGAACGAGTCACAGACTGGCTGTCGTCAGAATCGACTATTGAGACACAGTCACAAGTGAATTGATAGGTAGATGTGTGTGTGTGTGTTTCTGTGGAAAAAAGAGAGATGGCGTCTGCTGCCGTCATACAGTCGACAGAATTGCTATTTGACGAAAAGTTATGGATTGCATGTGTACGGAGAAAGGACCGTATGATGTTTCTGCTGGCCACTGAAAATAATAGTTTTATATGTTTACTGGACTTAAATTTGTTAAAATCTATTGCACCACTCTTAATTCTCAGTCTACTGGTTTCTGCGAAGTCATTTTGTGTCAAAATTGCCAATATGTAATGCATTTCGTAACATTTACCATTAAAAGTAACTGTAGATCAAAGAAAACTATACAATAGAAAAAATTGCAGAAAAGAATACAAAAACATGAAATGAAAATGGATCGAACGAGTTAAAATTCATTGTGATACAACAGTATTAATATCTTCTTTATGTTTCTTTCTTAATGAGATCAGGGAGCATTTGTCATCTAACATGAAACGAGTCTGGAGTTCGCAAACGTTTCTGGACGAGTATTCTGATCTCAGTTGATGTCTCCCTTATAATTGGGCAGCTGTTAGGCGGAACAGATTTACAATGGAAAAACGTTTACGTATAATAAATAACATTTAAAGAAGAATAGTACTTGTTCTTGCAGATAACGATGGATCTGTCATTGGCTACTTTTGGATAAAAATTCGATCCCAAGTTAAACAAAGTGAGATAAAATATGGTGATTCCAACATGCATAAACCTGAAAATTCGAAATATTATTACCCACACGCTTAATATACCTTGCCACCTGGTATATGCGAGAAGAATTAACCGTTGTCATGGGAATGTTAAAGCGTCAAGTCGCGCCATCTTATAAACAAGCAAACTTATTCTATTACAGTATTTCGAGATGGTTCATAATTGCATCACATAATGTTCCGTGTTTGGGTCTTCTCGAGAACAGAGTTTCCCGACTATGTAAAAAAAGACAAATAAAATATTTTAAAAAATCCTTAACCTCCTACAGTAATGATGCCTTTCATGTGTGGGAGACAAGAGCAAAAATCAGATTTGGAGTTTATGAATGACAGGCAGTGTGCATTATTATTTTTTTTTTTCAAATCTCGTCCCCTGAAGAAAAGGGGGAGGGATACGTATTCCGCTTTTAGAAACTCGGAATTACATCAAAATGTGCATTTGACAAGCGTCAACATGCATTGCACTTTCCTCACTTCTTGTGTGCCCCGTCTCCTTAACCTTTGATATTTTCCCATCTTATAATGGAAATGCAAAAGAGCAGGGTCGACGATAGGGATGGCTAAATGGCACGTTTGCCCAAGGCACCAAATTATAAAGGTTCTAATTTTCGAACATTTAATTAGAGCAAGGGGAGTTAATCGAAAGGGGTTGAGCGAGGAATTTTTTATCCTTAAGATTAGTAAATAAAAAAATGTGCCGGATATTTTTGATAACACTTTATATAAGCCATTGTTAATGCCGTAAGTCATGTTAGTTTTCGATGATAAACAAGATCCGCAATTTTTAAAAGTTGAGCGAAAACATGGTTCGTAAAACATTGTCGACTTTCGTAATAAATATATGCATAAATTATTCATCTTCCATAACAGGTCATTCACTCCAAATAAGCTTTCTATTAGCGATCAGTCGTATCTGAGAATCAGTTTTCAGTTCCAGGATTATAATGTGTCAAGTATGTTTTTCCCAATCGATTTTTCATCCTTCTCCAACTTCCAATTTATAATTCTCATCAGATCTCCAATAGACCATTGATTCCTCACTGTCTTTTATTTTCCAAATATCTAAAATGCCAGAATGTTGATGCCTTACATCATGCATATGTTTTAAGACAAAGGTGAATGTTGATCAGTAGAACTGCTCTTATTATTAATTTAATATGCTATTTTATGTGCTTCATAGCATTTAATATGCTATAAAGAGCGTCTGTTCTGTTACAAACTTACTACCGTGTCCGGAGTAGCCGAGGCGTCGATAACTGCAGTCCGGGATCTCGATGAGAAATATGCAGCTAAACATCAACGGCACTCAAAAAAAGAAGGAAGAACATTTTATACAAAAATAGCATCCACATTGCATGTGCTTACAAGAAACGAAATTAAATCAAAATCTGAAGCTCCATATCAAAGGCTATTCAACATTAACATTAAGAAAAGACAGACCCGATCGTTCTGGCGGAGGTCTAGCTATACTCTTACGGACCAAACACATTAAATATAAAAAGAAATCATATCAACTACAAACAGCAGTATAAATAATAACAGAGAGTCTCAAGGAGTCGAGATATTTCTATCAAAACGCATTATTACAATAGTCAATGCATATCACCCGAATAACACAGATATAAATACAGAACAACTTCAACAACTAAGTCAAACACCGTCAGATAAAAAGATCCTTTTAGGAGATCTAAATGTCAAAAGCCCAACTTGGGGATCCCCATAACTATATCGGAAAGGAGCAAAAAAATAAGACATAATTGATGATCTAAACCTTGAGATCATAAACAACAAGCAAAATACATATCTGTCAAAAACAGGCACAGAATAAGCATTAGACATAGCAGTAGATTATGAAACTGCGAGTCTTACCCAGTGGAAAGTAATAAAGAATGCCATCAGCGATCATATAGACCTATTAACACAACCATTAATTTGCAGCTAGACCAAAAATCACAGACAAAGAGATCAAGGAACTTCAGAAAAGCACGTTGGTCTAAATACACATAACTATTAGAAACATATTGCACTAGCACATCCACTAGTAAAGAACTTGATCAGCAACTACTAGAAAACTAACTAACATCATACAGAGCGCTGCAAAAAATTCAATTACCATAGGACTCAGAAAAAACAACTGGGTTCCATTTGGGAAAGATCATAATACCAATGCTCTGATCACCGAAAGAGATATTATCAACGAACAGTTAAAGCAAAATAATACAGAAAACAACAGAAAGAAGTTAATAGAATTAACTCAAAACACAGAAGATGACATTTCTAACTGCAAGCAAAAAAGTGGGAAGAATTCTGCAATAGACTAGATCCAAGAAAAGACTCGCAACACTGGAACATCATCAGATTATTAAACAACGCAACACTTCCGGACACAGTCTCCTCAGGAACCAATACAGCAGCTACAAACACACAGATGGCAACTTTACTTCCCAACCTTACTCCAATGCAAGCAAGTTGCAATACAACAAAGAAGACAAAAAGTGCAAGAAAATGCAAAATATCTGCTAATACAATCCAGAACCTATCCTTCTGAAGACAATTTTACTCAGGATCTCACAATGACAGAATTAGAAACAGCAATTAGTCAAATTAACCCTGACAAATCACCCGGAATTGATCTTATCTTTGGACATGTGATTAAAAACATGAGAAAAATAGCCAAAAACTTCCTTCTGAAGATGCTTAACACTTCCTGGAATGCAGATAAACTACCAAAAATCTGGAAAACATCAGTCATTATACCCTTACTAAAAACCTAACAAAACCCTAGTGACTGTAAATGTTATCGTAGGCAGAGAATGCTAGTCAAAGTTATTGGTCCGTAAACTAAACAAAAGAATAATATATATACCAGACTTATGAATTGGCTCTTAAAAAACAATAAGATCAACTCCTACCAAACTGTTTACAGGTCTCAACACAGTAGAGAAGATCAATTATCAAATCTGGAAAATATCAGTCATTATACCCTTTGCCAATCAGTCATAAATGGCTTTCAAGAAAAACCACCAAAGAAGACGACAGCAATGTTCTTGGATCTCACAGCTGTCTACGATAGTGTCTGGAGTCAAAAATTAAAAAAAACTGCATACGATACAGGAATAAGGGGGAATGCATTAATTTGGATTTCAGATTTCATGAAAGGAAGAAAAATGAAAGTAATAAAAGTTGATGGAATTTATTCCAACATGCATCGAACTTGGGCTAAAGTCCCACAAGATTCTGTTTTAAGCCCATTCCTATTTCTCATCTATATGAACAATATCCATTCTCACATAATAAATGACACAAAAATAGCATGCTGTGCAGATGATATAGCAATTTGGCACACAAGCAGTAATCTTCAACAATCTGAAAATGTCCTGAACAATTCAATAAAAGGCTTAGAAAAATGGACAAAGGAACTTAAACTACAGATGGCAAAACTGAGCATCTTCTCCACTGATAGAAAAAATAGACAATTACAACCCCCAAATCAAAATATATAATAGAAAAATAGAAAAAACAGTCTCCAAAATACTTACGCCTAACCCTAGTACTGAACTGAGATTTACAACTCATATTACAAATATATCCAATAAAGCTCTTAAAAAGCTTAATATCATCAAAAGGCTTGTGGAACAAAGTGGGGTGCAAAACCGAAGACACTCAAAACTACATATACGGCAATCATACGACCCACTATGGAATATGTCTCATCAATCTGGGCTCCAGCTTCTGCTAGCTCAAAAGAAAAACTTGACAGAGTACAATCAAGAGCAGCAAAAATTATCATAGGTGCAGTCTCATCCACAAATAATTTAAAAGCGCAATAGGAGTGTGGGCTTCGCATACTAGAAGAGAAGAAAACTCTCCACAGTTAATTCACTAACAGAATCAGGAGCCACCAAAAGGATCACATCTCACTCAGGATTTTCGATGCCTGGACAACAAAATCTAGACTAAAGAGACCATCTACGTTACAATATGATCACGAAATTAGAAAACAGATTGACTTGGAGCACCTATCCACTGAAACAAGCAAAGAGCAATTCTTTTCCACTATTCTACCAAAAACACAATGATAAACTTAAATCACCTCGAACTTTGTTCAAAAAAGGATTCACAGCAAGAAAATAAAAGAAAAGGACTTGACACTTACACCACTTAAACAATCCAAACCATGTCATTGCCTACAGTGATGGATCATCTGATGAAGCAACCAAGGAGGTTCAGGGATTTTTCTAACTCTACCTGGAGGCGAGGAAATGCAAATCAAAACCACAGCTGGTAAAATAGCTTCAAACTTCACTCTCGAATTAACAGCCATAAAAATAGCTCTCAAATTCTATTTCTCAAATGCAATAATAAACATAACAGAAAGAATAACCATCTACAGTGACTCAAAATCTGCACTTGAGGCATTAAAAAAATTGAAAGACAAATCTCACTCAGGAAATTCATGAACTACTAACTAACTATCTTTAATTTGAAAAATAAAAACTGTATACTGAAATGGATACCAGCCCTTGTAAATATTGAAGGCAATGAAAGAGCAGACAGACTAGCCAAAGAAGCGAGATACTTACCTCAAAAATTACACCCACTATCACTAACTGATGCTAACGCTCTCGCCAAAATAAGATTAGCAAAACAAACTATCAAGAAGAAGAATGAAATTAGTGAAATTAATGAAAATAGAGAAATAACCACAATCATCACCGGACTAAGGACGGAACATTTTAAAAGGCATGAAAATTCAGCCAGACGGTACTAGAGGCTATGAAATAAGCAAGAACTGTCCAGAAGTTGAACTAACACCTGTTCATATCTTGTCCAGCAATTGCTCTTCAGAAAACTGACAATAACTCTAGAGAAAAACTCTACTCCATCCAAGTTCAACAGATTGCCAAAGCAGTGCTACAGATCCATGGTCTATAACAATATGCTACTTATGCTATTGTTCATTGAATTTTTTTTGTTTGTTTAGGCGCTTAAGTGTCTGTTAAAGACAGAAAATTTCACCTTTTTCGTTTTGTCTCTAAAGTGTTTTCTTCTATTATTCTGCTAGCATTTAGTTTTTAATATTCTATTCCCTGTACGACTTTTTTTTACTATTTACTGATTTAAAAAGTTCCGTGTTTGGCTTAAAGGAACTTGAGCCGTTTCACTGTATTAACGCATACAATATTTTTGATTAGGCTTCACGTAAAACGTACATTGAATAGTGAAAACCAATCATTTAATGATACAACAGTAAATTGTTTGATTCAGCTTGTTACAAGCACTAATTTATACATCGTGTTAAGTGCAATTCCTAGTTTTACTGTTATAATTTCAATTTTAAATGAATTTTATATTTACTTATTTTCGGAAAGGACAGGTCTACCAACGAATATATACCTTAAACTTCAGAGAAGTTAATCGTCAGGAAAAAAAAATAGATAAGGAGAAAAGTGATACGTGAAAAGCATTTAGACGAAGTGTTTCGATTCTTCTGGGAAACAGAATGCAGTAGAAATATATGTTTCTGGATGCATATTAAAGAACATGTAATAGGAACGTTCTTTTTCTCCATATAAAATAAGACATTTTTCTCTTGGGTATATATCTTCAGATCAGAAATGCAAAGTAATATAGAAATAAAATCAAATCAAGACAAACCACACAATAGTGGTTTTCCCATAACGTCACAAAATACGACATTCTGAAACCAAATAAGCGATAGTTTCTTTCATATAAAAGAACCATCCCGTAAATCATTAGCAGTGTTTAACGGACCTGGATAAATACGTATAGCGACTAAAAGTAATACTATATAAATAATTTGAGGACCGCTGCGATGTCGTTTATGTGAGCTCTTCATAGCTTTTGTTTTCTTGCTGATGACACTGCTGGATATTTTCCCATTCTTCTACTTTCCTCTAGTATTAAAAAAATACCAAAGTCTAATATTCTACAGAAGGAACCTGTCATTTACAGAAGTGAAACAAATACGCACAGTGACTTCGCTTGTCTGATGCAAAGATTCCCTCAAGAAAAATTTAGCAACAGAATTACAAAAACTTCCATAAATATGCAACTTTTATCTGTAATATCTCTCGCCAAAGCTTTCCACAATATTTGCACAATATTTAACAATCAAATTGAACACCCACTAGATTTCAGATCCTCTCTTCAAAACAGAAGAACACCCCCCCCCCCCTTGCGCATTTCACCCGACAGTTTTTTTTTTTTTAATACAGAAGAAGCTACGTGAAAACGTCAGTTGGCACTCATAAGCTAATAGTTTCCAATCAGACTACAGGAATGATGCAAAATCCACATAACACATTTTTTTTTCAACTCCATTTTGTAATGTGCTAATTTATAACTTGCTTAATAGCGCGTTGCATGACACGGCTTGATAGTTGATAACATTCAAAAATCATTAAATGTATCCAGATATGTACAAATCAAATTCTATTTTTAAAACTGCTTACGGGAATTAGAGCAAGATAAATATTTCTGGAGAGTTACATGTAAAAATTGATGCAGTTTTTATTTCGGTACGTAAAAAAACAATATAATTCGGGTATCATCAAATTTTCAAATGCAATAAGTGTTATTTCATTGTAGTTATATTATATCATTATAGTTATAGGAATTGATATTTCCCAGATCACTGGGAAATATCAATTCCTATAACTGGTATTTCCACGTGAGCATCTTTTAATGAAAAATCAGAAAAAAAAAGTAAACCCGTGGTTTACATATGATAAAATTTACAAAAAAAAAAAAAAAAAAAAAATAGTTTGTGATTTACGAAAATATTTAGTTTGCGTATAAAAACAATTAAAATTATTTTAATTGCTTAATTTTTATAAAAAGTATTAAAATATTTTGAATCCATTGCAATATTTAATTACATTGATGATACTGACACGGAATCATTACAATAATCTCGTCTCTGAGCACAAACTGCAGTAAAAAAATGCTTCAACGTTTAACAGTTCATCGAATTCGCCAAAAAGAAGGAATTGCACAATTAACTAAAAATCTGATCCATACATTCGAATAATTCCTTTTGGAGGGCATTTTAAATTATCAGCAGTCTAATTTTAAGAAATTTTGAACCAGAACAAGACGAATTTCACAATTTATCAAGTAAAAAATTCAGAAATACAACTGATGTTTTAAAGGCAAAGCCGTTGAAATCAGTAATAAACTTTAAACTCAAAAAGTAAGAAAAACAAAACGATATTTGTCAAATTGCCTCAGAACTATTTGTTCTGAGGCAATTCCTCAGAACAAATAGTTCTGAGGAATTGCCTGCTGATTATTATAGCCATGCGCTGCTCTGTACAATTATTTACACTAAGTGCAGATTGTTGACTATCACAGAGTTCCTAGTTGGCTAATTGTAGCTCGCACCGCTAATTAGTTCGTTAAATATGCACTTGGCATTTAGATATAACATTCTGTCCATCCATTCTGACATGCAGTGCAAGCAATGACTTGACTGAGCATGCGCAACACACATTAATAAACTAGGGAGTCAGCCTTCCTCTACTCTTGAAGGTACAGCAGAAGAGCGGTATCAGCAGGTCGGCCGCTAAGATAGTACACGGAACCGAACGTGAAGGCCTTCTCATCAGCTATCAAATAATCCTGCTGCTACTCTTCCAGGTTATGCCTCGAAGAGATCGAGTATCATGCAGGGAACACTATCAATGCCACGTCTGAATTGGAGTCTGAGAATTTCCCTGAGTGGGAGGTATTGTGCACAAGTCCTTCACCTCTGTTGCATGTCCTGGCCCTACCAATTTCCAGGACCATCTTGCATGACTGAGCAACCATTGTGTCACTGCGGTTATAAAAATCTTCCACAAAAAAATTAACCAACATATACCCTAAAAAATACAATTTTCCTAATAGATTGCCACCGACAGACTCCCTCCAGCATATTCTCATAGGTCCACTATTTCTATTTATGACTTTTTATAGATCCTACTCCTTACGGTTTCCCGTAATGACGTAAGAACATGGGCAGCCACTGGTCAACTTTCAATTCTGTCTATTTATTTCCTTTGAATAGCTTTTCCCATTCTGCATTTTTCAAGAAATACAACTCCCAGTTTTTTAGTTAAATTTCACCATTCACTAAGCTGCTATATATAGAATATAGATATAGAATAAACTAGACAAACAGCAGACATCTGTGCAATGTGCAAAAGCAAATTGTATTCGAATAACAATTGTTCAATTATTATGCGAATGAAAATAAGGTGTACAATTACGATTTCTATATATTTCATGCAATATATTTTAACTTTGCGATTAATCAAGCTAATTAAAGCCTAAGAAAGAATGCACTTTATATTTTATTTCGTATTTTATACAAATTCAGCAAATTTCTTTTGTTAAAAAAACATTAAGGTCAAACGTGACTTGAAGAAGTCGTTTCTCGATTAGTGTATTTCTCCAAACAGAACAAATATAGATTAAAACGGAAGATATGGCATGTACGTCAATGATTTACGAACCGCAGCGTCCTCTTACGAATCTCAAACATTTTCAATGCCCTTTTTTATTTTCCACCAATTTTCACGAATAATTATCGTAGAAATTTAATTTGGATAAATAAAATACTTTGTTACTAATTCAATACTTTGTTTTAAGAAGTTTTTCTGCTCTGTCATCTTGTGTTCCGACGCAATTAACACATCGCACTAATAAGATTGTAAAACGTGGTAACTTTACGTACAGTTTTGAATCATTTCCAAAATATGTTATAAAAAGATACCTACAACGCTATTTATATCATTTTGTTGGATTTATGCAGAAGAATAAAAATAAATAATCTACAAAAACACGCAATGAGCTTATATATAGACCTCAGATGCCCTGCATTCGAATTTCAAAACTTTCACTGGACTGAATTTTTGGACATCTTTTATTTAAAAATCATCTCTAATGACCACTAAAGTCGCGGGGAAGTTAAATAATGCAGCGTTACATCATGTAGCATCTGTACCAATCACGAAGAAAGAAGACCTAAAAAGCATTATTGAAGACGTTTAAGCTATTTATAGATTATTATTATTACCTAAAAGTTATAGTAGCATTATTATTGTTTCATGTGTATTACAACCCATAATATCCATCGACCTTCGTGTGATTCTAGATTTTTCCATCTTTGCCATTTAAACAGTTCTCTTGCAATGTCCATTAACCGATGAAAAAACTGCAAGCAACGCTCAGTAGGCGTCCGCATCACTTAATTTACATTGCAAGAACCTGCTGGGGGAAGAGAGCGATGACGTCATTACCATGGTTCGATATATCCTCATTGCGGGAGGGGAGAGCTTCTCCGGCTCAAGAGGCTTTAAGAAAATTGCTAACAAGACCACCGAGTTTGTGGGTGTGGCAAAAAAATGTTTATCCAACAGAAAGAGAAAATTATCCCATCCTCTAGTGATCATTAGTCGTTCATATGTTTTAACATTGATGTTGCAGAGAAGCCATTAATTAATAACATGCCACCAACACCCTGTAAAGTTGACAAGTCGCTTATTTATTACTTGTTTTGCACGCAGTTACCTTTCTCTTCGGAGCTTCAAGAAGTAACATATTCTGCTTCGTAGTTGAGATATGTTCAACAAACCTTCAAGCAGTTGCTTCGTAGTCATGATATGTTTGATTGGTGATTATCAGAACTGTTTTTTTTTTTTTTTAACTTCCGAAAATAAAATCATCTGTAGTCACATTTGCTGTATCTAAGTCACTTTATAAGAAAACAGACTGCAGAGATGCTTCTGGTGTACAGCCTGGTTGGCCGAGTGGTTAACTTACTCGCTCTCCAACCAATAGGTAGAGGGTTTGAATCCCGCCGTGGGCATGGATGTTTGTGATTGTCTTGAGGTGGAAGACGAATTTCATTTCACGGTGTGAGACCAACGCCTCGCTTATTGGAGCCCGGAAGTGGCTTGAAAAACTTCCATGTTTGGTCTCTAGAGCAGGGCTCCCGGACTATGTAAAAAAAAAAAAAAAAACGAAAAATATATATATATATTTTTTTTAGGAGTATCAAAATTTAGAGTATCAGTCATGGGAGAACATGTGTACATGTTTTCCCATGACAGATATTCTAAACATAAATGCTCTATTTGAACAGTTATTTCATTCTTATTTCTTCCACTATAATCTCCGTTTTCTTAATCATATTACCACACATTAAAATTAGACATTTATCCAATATGACCAAATATCATATATTCAGATTACCACAAAACTATATATTCTCGAAAATTTCGGTTTTAAGAATTAATTACCTGCTACAGAAGATTGCAGAGTACATAATCTACCCTATATATATAAAATGATAAGCCCTTTTATGTCACGTTTTGAAACTCAGGGGCTACCCTGAGTTGCGAGTCTTCAAAATTCGAGTCATCAGAATTCAGGGAGAACCGGCCTACCAGTCTGGAACTCGCGCCGTAGGCGGAGCCCTCCTAGTACACCTATAAAAATACCAAAAAGATATTTTTATAGGTCTTCAAATAATATTTTTTCAAATCTCAATATCTTATCGCCAAGGTACTGCAATGTACGATTTTACTTTTTCCAACCCAATCTCGTGTTTTCGGGAAATGAGACACACCGACAATTTATATCGTCATTAATTTTAATGTTTCCAACTTTAAATTTAATGATGTTGTAGTCGTTCGCTGGTTTAAGATTATGACACGGTAAAAGTGCCACCAGTGCATTAGCATATCAAGCCCACGTTCTTTGGGTGATTTGTCTGTTAGGTAAGTGAAAAATTCTGCTGCCGCCGTGTGAGAGCTTCAGTTATAAAGCCGAAATAAGCATTTCTCGCATTCCATACATGACTAGTCACTTGCATCTTTCCAGAAGCAAAAAAGCCACAAATGAATGCTTATTTTGAATTTCGCAAAGAATATATCATAATGACTAGAATAAAAGAAATGGCTTCTATATAGGATCCGCGGAAAAGAGATTTTTCAAACCAGCACCAAGTTTCTGCGAATCTTAATTCAATACAAATTCACTGAAGGATTTCTGGCAGATTAACTTGAAACAGATAATTGGAAATTAATGCAAAAGGAATCGATATTGCTCATTGATTAATTCTCAGTTAATCAATTAATTGATTAAAAGATTCACCTTCAGTAAATCGTTTCGTGCTCTACAAGTGGCTAATTAGTTACATCACCTGCTAAGACACTCGTCTTGTCGAGTTTAATTACAATCGGCCCCACGAATGGCCCCCTCGACTGATTACAGCGCGAGCAACTGATAACCGCATTCATTTCACGATCCTTCGATTACTGGTGAATTTGTGTCTCCGGTGGTTACGATCAAATCTCGTTACGGAATTATTAAGGATCAAATCAGAAATTGCAATCTCAGAGTAGCCCCGCACGTGTTTACTGAATAAACGTTCATTGACGTAGCCATAACAGCTGCCAGCTAATTACGAATTTTCCCTTCCATAATGGAGTGAGGCCTGTTGATGTTAAAATATGGAACACATTATGTCCTACCTCGTGCGGGATTTAATATCAATTACTTAAAATATCGGAGACGTTGTCATTTGAACTGGAAGTAGGTGGCGCCATTGTTTTTATTCGCACTACAGAGTCGAAATTTTGGCCTAAATATCTGATAGGATGTGCAATACCGAATAGGATATTATGCAGGATATTGAAGCTGACCTGACTAATTGAAATAATGAACTTTTAATAGTTATCGAAGGACAATGCCTTCTGTATTCAAGGAATAGCAGGTGTTCTGTTCCATAGGACAGAACACGTGCCATTTCTTTAGTTTCATACATAGAAATTTTAATTACTTCAAATTCGTTAAACCACTTCTTTTATTACAACATGAATAATCTTACATAACTAAAAAGCATTATCTATTCCCAAAAACTTGAGTATTCGTTAAAGCAATCTTGTTACACTGCTAGCACATTTCTTTCACAAAGGTCCTCTATAACTGAAGTCCTCCAACCGAGTTAAAGAGGACCTGCATTGTTGAGGACTCTCTCTCTCTTGCTTTTAATAAGCAAATCTCTATCCATATACAAGCTAGAAAGCTAGAAGATCGTTTCAAATATGAAAAATCAAGATATGCAGTGAGTGAAGGATCGAAATTACTTTCCATTAGAACAGCCAGTTGGCCTGTCACCATCCTAGAGAGTGCTCTATTTCGTAAATCGATTATATTGAATTGACTGATGATTTTATAACACGCACTCATCAACTGAAATTGCTGACAGTGCATTTGTCATACTTTTAGCAGCAGTAACATTTTACAGCGATTGCAAAGAGTATTTTTTTCATATAGCTTGATGCCACACAGTCTCAACTGGATGTTCAGGTTCCTACTTTCCGCTTTAT
The DNA here is from genome assembly GCF_054136105.1 of Typopeltis vanoorti. NCBI lineage: Eukaryota > Metazoa > Arthropoda > Arachnida > Uropygi > Thelyphonidae > Typopeltis > Typopeltis vanoorti. Next base: position 108,149,604 of record NC_143563.1, read on the forward strand.
ACTGCGTTAAGTGGTTGTTTATTGTTGGCTAAAATATTTAAACTAATCCCTTAAAGACAGTTTGACATAATCTACGTAAAAAGTTTAGTCCAAATATTTTATTTAACACGATATATATTTTGCTTTCAAGAATCCTAATTAATGTTTTTCCATCGAGTTCTTTCAGAATTTATCAAAGCGTTCTCCAATATGATAAGAATTGGTATACTTTTCCTTTTTTTTATCTTGAAAACTCAATTTTTTGTGTGAACATATACACCAATGGTCGGCTTATCTATCCATCTTATCCACCCAATAGTGTGTTGGACAACAAACACTCGATACTTCAGAATACCGATTCCACAAGGCTCTATACACCCTCCACAAATATCCTTTCTCGGTTGTATACGAATTTCTGAAGTTCCATAATATGATGATGGTCATCCCCGTCAAGAACACCTCGTGTTCTTGACGGGGATGACTAAGAGGGGAAATTAAAAAAAAAAAGAAATCCGGTAACGCCTTTTATTTCCCCTACAGGGAATAGGCGAGGCCGTTTTAGCCATTATCTCTTCTGGCTAAGGAAGCAGTTCCATCTCCACCGGTAGCCAGTCAGGGATAGCTAGCCCAAGGCTATCATACATACATACATGAACTCGGATGGCAACCATATTGATGCAACGACATTCAGTTCTTTATCATGGAGTGCTAAGAATACCACTGTTTCACTGTATTTTTGTCTACATATCGTTTTTCTAACAGCAGGAGCCGTGATTAGTTTACTCCAATCCCCCTGATTTCCAGTGCTAATCTGGACTTCCAGTGCTAATCCTTAAAACATTAACCTGATTTCCAGTGCTAATCCAAGCGCTCGCAATCGCCAAGTCTGCCACCTAGTCATTTGTATCATGCCGATTGGATTACGATGCTGTTGATCCTCCCTTCTCCTATCGAATACCGTTTTTATCTACACTTCTGATATTATGGTTTATGAGAAAACTCTGAGGCAGCATCACGGCTATCCGGATCAGAGTGGCTTCTAGTTCCTTGTGGTAGCGATCGTAAGAAAGCTTTCTCATGAAAAATATATATATATATCACATCTCTATTCAAATACCAATAAAAATACTTTTCGGGGGGGGGGGGTCATTGTTTTGGTCAGTCAAAAAATAAAAGAAACTCTCCTGAAACACACAAATCAACAGATGGATGAAGAAACAGGAGCTTTTTACAACGTTCTTCTCATTAACAGTTGGAATAAATAACATGAGACTATCATCAAAACGAATCTGTAACATTTAAAGGTGTACTTCAGTTACTAACATTAGTGACATATTAAAAGAAATATTAAATTCTTAAGTGCTTGTAACAAAGCACTTAAGACTAATTTTAAACACTGAAAACCCCTCAGTTTCTTTCTATTCATCCTTCATCTATATTATACTGAAGTTTGTGAATCCAAATAGAAATTAAAATCAGGTGATTTAATTTCTAGACTTGGAAAATTAATCCTTATTATGAAAGGCATCTTGGATGTGTGTAAAATAATAAAAACGACAAATATTCCTAATAAGTAATTTCCTCTCCCGTTCTTGCATACTCCAATTGCCAACAAATTACACCCAGCTTCTTAAAACTAAGTCCCTACGCTGATTCTGTTTAGTCTGCGGCCAACGTAGTCTATTGCAGCGTTATGCAAGTCAAATTTGATTACGTTTGAAATGTCCTTTTGTGTCACCTTCTATTCAGCCAGTTTCCCCTAAATAAAGCTGTCATGCTTCGAATTAGGTTTGAAACCGGTCTCAGACAGGCAACGCTCTTGTTAAGGCGAAGAAGATCCGTCACAAAGCGAGGAAAGACAAAATAAAACCTATAAGCAACTCTTATAATCGTGTTACCAAAAAAAAAAAAAATTAATCCCCTGCTCGATTTCGAAGGTTAGCCAGCTAGCTATTCGAGTGAATGTCGCTAAGTATAAAGATAAACACCAGTGGGTTATAAAATCATCGTGCACTTCGCCATCGCACAGTTTTCCTTCACACAATCCCACCACTTCCATTAGTTTCGAAAAAACCGTGGCGAAATAGATGAAAGATGTTCTTCCACTGCAACACAGAGGCGAAGCTAATGGGTGATTAACTTGTTGTGGAAGTGGCGATGACGTTTCAATTGCCTAATACACGAACAGTGTCCACCGCATTGCGTGAGGCCATCTATTGAGAGATAACAATAGCACAAGTCCGTAATGAAAAATGCCAAGCGTCACACAAGACTACGTCAAACTCGATGAAAGTACACTAATTTTCAGACTGGGAGTTTCACCAGAGCTGTGAAGGAAGACCTTTCACTTCGCTGAATAGATTTTCAAATACTTAATTATTCTGAATTTTCATTGGTTCATTTTGAACGAATGATTCTTTGATGTGACATTTTGGACAGATCTTCATTTGAATTTCAAATAAATGAATAATTTTAAAACTGGTTTTATACATCTATTTAAAAAAACAAACATCAGAATGACCTGATTAATGAAAAAAGTGGCATAACAATCTCGAAATATTTATAGCGAAAAAAATACACCTACAGAATGAAACATTAAACACAGTTTCCTACTGGTGGATGTAATGTTTCATTCTGTAGGAAAATAGATGTAACTCAACCTTGTTTAGAAGGTGCGCATGCTCAGGTGATTTCATTGTTTCAGGTTTATCAGCAAATCTAACAAATACAAAACATTTGAGATTGTCCTTTATCCCTGAATAAAAAGTGAATACAAATAACTGCACTGAAGATCTTACGACTGGTTGGTTAATTTGGATTTACAGCCGAAGGAACTAATTCTCTGAGGCCTGTGCAGTATGCATTCGTGTTTCGCCGGATGAAACAAACAGTTTCCGGGAGGAATAAACCTCCGACCTTCGAATTAGATCTTACGAAACGACTACAATCGCTACAATGCAAAAAAAACTGAACATAGGTGAGCTCATTTTGCTTTGGCTTTGACATTACGATAAAGTGTTAATGTCTGTTTTCTGATGATGCTGCCTTTACCAGGAACATTCTAAATATTCGTGTATTGTGTTCTGTCCGCAAAAGTGTATAGGCTAGACATTTTGGTTAAAAAAATAGCAATAGGATCGTACTGAACATCGCTATGGTTCGCTACAATAACATTGGATCTCTTGACCAGTGCCACCATGAAATTAGTAACTTATTCAAACAGACTCTTGCCTTCCACGAGCCATACCCCATTATTATTATTTGTATTTAATATTATGTTTATCCAATTATGACAACTGTTCGAGATCATAAAAAAATACTAGTAGAATCCATTTATGACCACCGGTGCTCATAGTAAACACTTAGAAATAAACACTTGGAGAGTTCTTAATGCTGTAACTCATGTATGTGTTGTTCCGTTTTCTCATAATATGCGCTTCAAGATGTTAAGATATTTTGCATTAAATGGATAATCTGTAATCAGGTCCGAAGGATATGAGCCCGGTGTATATTAGAGTAGTTACTACCAGTGCTTTTTTTCTGGAAAAAAAGGTGCCAGTACTCACCATGATGATATTATTACAGCAACTTCCACACTTTTAGCATATTCTCCGATATACCCTCGTCGTCTCTCTTTGTTGGCACGCTTTGTGCGCTGCGCTCTCCTTATGATCGTAAACCTTTTTTCTTAATGACATTAACTGTTGTTTGCGAGATTCTCCAAAATGACTGATTTTACCATTTGCTCACTCCGCTGAAATTTTCATTTCCATGTATTTATCGACGGCAAGACTTCCGACACCACGGCACACTTTAAAGCCCAACATTTATTCTTGACGTACAGACACTCGTTTCTCTCGCATTTTTCTGCAAAAGAGTCCAATATTGGGGCCAATCATTATCAGAATCGTCTTCCTTTTGACCACGTGGGTCTTCGGTCCTGGTTTTGTGATCCTCTTCACCAAGTGCATTTTGGGTTTAGTTTTCAGTTTTACAAGTAGATTCAACAATTTCTGTTCCTTCAAAAAAAGGTGCCGGTACTACGTACCGCCAGAAAAAATGCACTGGTTATTACTAATTATATTAATTAATAAAATTCATTCTTTTCATTTACACGAAGTAAGCCAAATGTAAAATAATCGTATTAATTGGCGTAATGGTTCAGAACACTCAGAAAACACAGCACAAAGTTAATAATTAAACTTCCAGAAAAAAAGAAAGAAAAAAAAAACACTGATTGAATACTTTTTCTTTTTGTTTAAAGAATGTTGTGTGCATTTTCCCTTGCAATTATTAAAATATCACTTTGATCAATACAGTTTTGCTGTAAGCAACTTAAACCGGGAATAGATTCAGCAAACATGAAGACTGCGTTAATTCTGTCTCACGTTTTCTTTCTGTCGAAAAAAATTCTCTGTTATGCAACCAGCTTCTTAATGCAAACAGACTTTCTTTGTTCTGACGGAAATTAGATCTCCATAACAGTAAGTATTCCAGTCCCACCTGCATCGCTGCAATGAGACCAAAAGCGTATTTTAGAAGAACTTTTGTTTGCATTTAAGGCATTGGCAAGCGGATTTGGACGTCTTCACGAAGGTCATCGGAAACCGGGCGTCTACCAAATGCCAACAGCACGGAAATTAATAGTCTGTTGACATTTCAGATCAATATGTTGGCTGTATTTCACTGTAGATATCGTGGTCCTAGAAAAAAAAAAAAAACATCCCTGTGGGTATCTTCAACATAATAGGATGCGCAAGGCTCTTTGTAAGGAGGTTGTAATAATTATACTCAATAAATTAAAACAACTTTTCCAACAAACACTTTTTGGCTGGTCCATTATCATACGACAGACATTTTGAAAGTGTGGAGCATAATTAAAACGATCCAAGTGCTTTAAGAAAGTTATCTTCGAAAAAAAGAATGTAGTTGGATATTTTAATAACAGTGGTTGCAGTTTAAAAAAAAACTGCACTAAGTTAAAATCTTAGATGAATCTTAAGCTGTAAAAGTTGTTACGCGACTTGAGTATAGTGTGCGGAGACCATCTCATATGTTAAAGTATTAGACATTTCTAGATTAATTGGTAACAGAATTCCACGGAGGGATGGATGTTTTGTGAATGGCTTTACTTTCCAACCAAAAATGCGAAACCCTTCGACGCATAGCAGAAGGCTAATCTATTCCGATAATAGGGTAATGAATGCGTTTCGTGGGATGAGCGTATATTATTACATGTTAGAAAATCAGCATTTCTTTTTATGAAAATTCTAGTTTTAAAGTGGTAACTATTTTGCTTGTACAACAGTGGGAAAATTTTACGTATAAAGCACGTGATTTTGTGTGTTGGTGACGAATTCGTACATCATCTAATTCCTATATCCCCTTAAACATGAATTGATTCTTCTTGGCACTGTGCCAGCCAAGGTTCTCGCATCTGTGATCGGATAGTAGGCAATGGATTTTCATCTCCCATTTATATCCTAAGTAGTTGCTTGTTCATTACTAGATGTTCAGAAATTCCCCAAAATTTCTTTATTTGGAATCCGCACTGATGATTCGGATGGACAACGGGTTGCCTCATTTATTAAGAAATTGTCCAAAAAACATGCAACTGAAACGTCTGTAATTTGTCCGTATACGGAGGAGAAAACTTTCCACTACTACATCAAGCCCAGCTACCACTCACTCTCCTTTTGATAATCCTTCGAAGATTCCTCACGTACTAGATCTGATTCGATTTCAAATCTTTTCAGCCAAGTAGATGGTTGGTCGGAGTCCGCGAAGAAAAGCATCCGTTCACTCTCCATACAATTCTGTTTTTAGATGCAGAAATGTTCACAGATTTCTATTCTTAAAGCCCAAAATAGAAATGTCGTGTATTTGCTAATGTATGGCTGTATTCGAATATGGGGGGAGGTCGGAATTAGGAAGTCTTGTGAAAGGCATGAAACGTTGCTTTAAAAAAATTTAAATCAAGTATACAACACTTTTGAAATTAGAAGTAAACTAGCAAAGAATGTTTTCCATTTAATAAGTACTTCCGGATTTTTTTCTAATTTTAAAATCTTATTTAAAATGTATTTATTCGCCTGTTTTTATTTGACTCCCGTCTTACCACCCCGCAGGAGGAGGGTATTTTATTCCTCCATCAAAAGGAGAAAGTGCTGTTCCTTGAAGTGCTCTTAACTTTTAGATAAGCGGCTTGCATGTTCAGCTATCGTGACAGCAGCGATAGATTCAATTTCAGTCGATACGGAGTGTCATCTCGCTATTGACCTGAGGTACATATGGACGTGACGGAGGGTAATGGCAGCTGTAGATACCGTCTCGTTGATCTTCTCCATTAAGACAGCCGCGACGATCGAAGATACTTTAATATCGACTCAACGTTTTACATTTACTGCTTTCTGCCAGATTGTATCAAAAGTAAACTTAAGCAACCCGGCGCGAAAAACTTTCCGAAAATTGTTCGTGTTAAGATATTATTCCAGGCATAACTAAGCGAACCGTCAATACTCTTCGGTGACTACAGTACAAATTAGTCTAATTTAATTCCACATATTTAAGATTTTGATCTGCTTTCGATCAAAATCTTCATTTCGGTCCAGAACACTAAGAATGGATAAATCTCTGCATCCGAAATACTCGCTGGATTTCATAAACAGGTGATAGTTGCAGAAAATTCGGTTGCCAACATTCTTGGTGCTGAAAGCGACATCTATATTCGGATTCATAATGGGAGGCACAACTAGATATGAGATGTTCGAAGAGACAAACTGGCAAAATTACAAATATAACGATGTACACATTAAGTTTCTTAAAAATTTTAACAATGTTAAGAATTTGTGAGAAACTTTTTTTTTTTTTGTATCAGATTCATTTAACATCCGCTTGTTTTTGTTACTTTAAAAATAAGTATTTAAGGGTTAACATCGACCGATTTTGATGAGAATTATTTCCTTCTTGATTCGTAAAAACATTATAAGGCTAAAATATTATCAAATGAATCTGAGCAGGGCTTCATGAGATTAATTGGAGAACCACAGCTATTCGTCTTACTCAGATAAAAATTAAACATTCCCAACCCTGCACAAATTTGATTCGTTTAAATCCTTTCCTGAATCAGATTTTATGATCCACATAGAAACTATTCCCTTCCTTCATCTCTCAGAGAACAGTCAAACTGGCCTTAGAACTACACGATAAACATTCAGTTAGCTTCAATCAGTGATAAGTTTCAGTGATTTGTTTTCCTTTCAGTTGATTTTACTAAATAGACACACAAGTGGACTTATAATAGGCCATCGGGTCTCGCCTGCGTATTCCGTCGAAATGTCTGAACCCCAACTTTAATAAGATTGTAACATTTATCCAGCCCGAATAACAGACAGGACAACACACCAGTCCTCCAAAAGACCACGTTTGAATCCTCCCGTAGTCATGGATGTTTGTCCAAGTCTTTAGGTGAGACAGTTGTCATCGTCCGGTGTGCCGCCGCCGCCACCACTTTGCATATTGGAGGTTCTGAAATGTCATAAAAGTTCAATGTTCGGTCTCTATAGTAAGGTTCCCGATTATCTAAACCACAATTAGCCACATTATACGACACACGGCTGATTTTTGTGGGTGGAATTATTCAGAGAAAAAAATGCGATGGAAGAAGGTCTGAGTTACCCTAAATGCTGGGGTATAAAATAATTTCTGAATGACTGTAGTGTTTTGAGATTGAAAAAATCGCGCTGTTATGTTAAAAATTTACCATCTTTGTGAACTAAAAAAAATCACAAGAACCAGGTGAAAGAAGAATACTTACATTGAGCACAAAAGTAGCAGTTCAAATAAGATTAGTAGCAGTGTTTTTATCCCATTGTAAGCCTCACTCCATTACTTAAAATACTGATCCCCCAACAAACAGTCAACTAATCGGTATTCCGTAATGTTTTATGCCATTTTGCCTTCAGCCGAAATTGTTCTTTGCACCCCCCCCCACACACATTTTTCGATGAATTCTTGGCTAGAATAATTGGTTCTGTAAAACGTTCTGACAGATAGGGAAACAAATAGAAATCGTCAGATTCGCTTCGATTATAAATGCACTACGGAATGAACAACCACCTGTCTGACAGAACTATTCCAACCGCAAAGCGCATTAGCTTTCGCCTTCGTATGATTTCATCGCCCCGAGCCAAAGCCTGCATGTCATTCCGTTCTCATTTAATAGGGATGTGCTAGTTGCTTCAAGGCATTCCACTAGCTGCAGCAGCATTTTGGGTCATTTGATCAGTAGTAGTCTATACGGCGTATAGACTACTACTGATCAAATGAATACTACTGATCAGATGAATCTCGCCGTGTAGACGGAGTCTACACGGCGAGATTCAATAGAGAGAAACTGGAGTTCTGTAACCGAATTGGGAGGAAGAGAAATCCCGTGATGGAAATCAGTTTAATATCGAATGAGTTTCCTGCTGAATGATATAAACTGTTTATTTTATTGTTCATGATTTGTAGAGATTTTCTCACTTACTTTAAAAGCAGGTGAGATATTTCAATAAGTTTTAAATAAAAATTTAAAAAAATTTCCGTCAAGAATCGTAAGCTTTTCTCCGTTGAGGTGTTAGGGTCAAAAGTGACCGACATCAGTCCGCGAGTATGAAATGGCCACTTTTCCATCAGTTTAAAGCCCTTATAAAGGGTCCTCCAGATCCCACCACGGATTTGAATCAAGATACTTTCAAGTTGGTACAGATGCGCTTGCATCGTGGCTTACGGCATGTTTCAGTTTGTGTCTCGGCTGAGGAGAGTCTAATCCTAATAACCCACGCCCGAAGTGCGGCTTTCTTTACCGCTCTAACGCTGTTAGTGTCATTAAAATGTATTTTTCCCAGTGCTACCACATAAAATGCGAACTTAAAAAGAAATAATCTTTATGGATTCAAAATAAACTGAGAACGTACACAGAGAGAGGGGGGGGTAATCAAATTTGAGAGTTGTTTTTCCCATTCCGTATCAATAGGTGACAGTCTAACTTCTCGGTGACAGTCTAACTTCAACGAGCCTGTTTCCATTGTATAACAAGCAGACTTCGATTTAAAGTATTAAAACAAGTCCTACTTCACGAATAATCTATCTCAATACTAATTTTATGACGCAGTAAACTTATTTATCTGAAACAATATTGTTCTCTACCCCCGATTCAATATTTCGTTGCGATATTACTAAACACTCGCATGAACTTTCCGTCGGTAAAAGGTAAAAACGTTTAACCTGAAAAAGAGGCCACAACTCCTGCCTCCCACTTGACCAATCGTAAGGTAACTTACAGTTTGGGATTCTATTCGATTGTCGTGGTGTAAAACAGTTCCGTGATTGAAATAAAAGTGTGCTGGACAAGAAGTTGGTGTTGTAAAAAGACGATGCATTTCCTTGAAGACCTAATTCCTTTTCCCACATACTGGCGCATTCTTTACTTCGAATTTATGTTCACTTTTTAAATTCAACGTCTTCAAGCCAACAGTTTTTGATATTAGCTTTACGTCACATTTTCGGAGGAGAAATGGTTTCTAGCCTTGAAACAATACAGCGAATAAGCTCACACTTGGAAGTGTGCGAACTGAGTTTTCTTTCTAACAGGTTGTTAATATTTAAGAGTGTGAAGCGACGTCACTACACGACAAATGTAGCACGGAAGATGAAGTTATTCAATACAATCTCTTAAGGGAATTTATCTGAATCGGTACAAATAAGACCTTTCGTATTTTATTAATCTATTTTGGGGCTTGTGAGTGGGAGGAAGATGCCGCTAGGTGGAAGGTACATAGGACGCTAGTAACAGTCACTGTTGCATCTTTAATAGGAGAATAGATTGCAGATGGCGACATTTCTTGGGCAACATTAATCTCCGAATGAAAGGGAGGGATAACGAATTTCGACTTCATGACCTTCGACGATACTGCGCAGTTGCGGTAAGAGGCGCGCTCACAAAAGGAATGCTCCTCGGCCAAATACATATTTATAGACGACAGCCCACACATTCTTGTCCGTTAGCCCGCGTCTCTGAAACCAGGTAACGTTAGTTTAGATGTCCGCACCGAATGGCGTCATTGGTTCCGTCAGCGAGAATGGGATTACGGCACACGTGATGTCAAAATGACCTTTTACCGAGTTCAATTAAGGTGATAAATAGATGTCGTCGAATGGCGAACAGTAGAAAATTGTTTTGAGAGAAATACAGAGAATGAGTCGTCGCTGGAAACGGGGGAAAACCAGATGCCGTTAAATGGTTATTAATCACTCACTTATGACGTAGGAGGTTTAATGGATGTCATCAATTCCATCACCCTCACACACAATTAGCGTCAGAGAGGATCCTCCTAATGGCTGCTAATGATGCTCTAAACCCGAGTTTCTTGAGCAAAATTTATTCAATTTCAGTTTATGTCTAAGTCGCCATCGAGCTATTACAGCAACCTTTTCTGTTTTATATCCCTATTATGAATAATTTGACAGCAAGTGATGCGAATTTTAAATGTGCCTTTTTTGTTTTCTCAGTTTTTAAGCTGCCAGTAATCCCACGTTTAAACATTTTTCCAGTAGATATTTCTACGAAGTTGGTGTTTATTAAAAATATTTTTTCTAATTTCTATATATAATTTTTATATTTAGGAGAGTACTTCAAAAAATGAGAATGGATACACAGTCAAAAAGTCACGTGTGGTGTTTATTTCGTCACTTTTTTTCATTTATTTAAATTCCACATAATAATGCAACGAAATCTGAACAGGGCGGTATTCTGTCATTCATTTGAAATGCATGCTTATTGTGTGCGATTTTTTCTCTATTAAAGTCTATTTGCAAATGATATATTTTTTTAAAAGAAATTGTATTCACTGTTGCCAAAAGGTGTTGTCTCTAAGATCACACCTATAGAGAATTTTTGCAATAGACTTCGCTCTCACATTTAAGATGAAGTTATGAAATGACAAAGGAATTAATTGCACTAATACTCTTCCAACATTCCAGTGATCAAGTCTGCCAAAGATTTTCAGTTATCAGTTTGGTTGCTTTAATTCAAATCTCAGCAATGCTCGTTTTACATATACTGAGAAGAACCAAGTTTCTTTTTACATCCAGTCATTTGGATTTCGCATTATTTAGAAATAACTTCCGTTTTGCAACTAGTACTGCTGCTGCCATTTTTCTCTCTCTCGTGTTTTATTTCATACAGATGTGACATTAAACAATTTTCTATTCAATATAAGGTGAAGTTCAATATATTCGACAATCAAATATTTTATTCTTCTTCATCTCATCCGTCTGGTGACGGGTTGAGTCCCCCTTGTACAATTTGTCTCCAAATGGTTCTATTTCTAGTTTTCTCGAACATGGTAATAAAGCTAGGGAACTCGTCTCTTTCTTTTAAGGATCTGAGCCAACTTTTCCTCGGTCTTCCGGGTAGCCGCTGTTTTCCTATTCTCCCAATCAGCACGATGTTCGGAAGTCTGTGAGGAGGCATTCTCTGGACCATCGGAGCTGTTACTGAAGAATAATGTCTGAGGTTGTCCTGGCAGATCCTGCTTTACTTGTTCTGTGGTTTTATGTTCAGTCCAGTCTGTTTTGTTTACATGCCTAAGAAAAAATATTTTGGATAGTTTAAAATATTCTAAAATTTAGAAACTATGGTAGCTTAATCATGTCATGTCGCAACATTACAATGTCCCAATATTAGCTTTCACGTGAACTTAATCTGTGGCGCGCTGTTGCCCAAAGAGTAGTTAACCACCGAAGTTTCTTGACCAAGTTTTTAAAGATGATTTGAAATGATTTCAGTTAGACTGGTTCTATTTTATTAAGAGTCATACCGTGTTAGTATAGCCGTAAATGAATGACCTACACTTAAAAAATGACTAAGAAGAGTTCTGAAACATCTCGCATGTACTCCTTAAATATCGATCTCCGAAATACTTTTCTACTAAGCGAAATGAGACAACTTTGTTGACTTCAATGTTTGGGAAAAAACCGAACTTAAGTGTTTTTGGGCGATACTAAAATTAATTTCATTCTTCTACGACTGGTAGAGGCAAAGTTCATGCGTGAAGAATTGCACTTTCAAAGATTAATTTGAAGAAAAAAATCTTTATGAACAACAACACTCGCCAATACTTAATTCCGTTAAGTAGTGATATTGAAAACATCGAAAATGTCTTTCCTTCATTATGTTCCAGTGAAGAAAAAAATCGCTGAACTTGTTAAGATTTCACCCAATCAAGGAATGCCATTTTCTACATTTAAGATGCTCTCAAATCTTCTTAAGACTTAATTCAAAAACCAAATCCATGGAATTAACCATCTATTGTCACCCCCTTCCTGTATCATAAATAAAAATGTTTTATGCTGCACCTTTGTTCTCTATACAAAAGCCTCTTCATCCCTTACGTGGGATTCGAACCCAGATCTCTCCAACCAGAAAATTTCATTGATTTCGGTTGAGCTACTCTAAGCCATAATATATTTTAATTTATAAAATTTTATGAAATTTTTGTCTCTGATAATCAACAGAAATTGTCACTCGGAATTACCTAAAATAATGTATTTTACCAAATTGGTAACCTATATTTTATCCCCCCCCCCATTCTTGATCGCCGGCTTGGTTGGTCGAGAGGGTAGCACCTCCCCCTCTCCAAAAAACATGCTCACTTGGATGAAGTCGTACATTAACAATGATTAAGGTGGTATTTTTCATCTTCCGGTGTCAGATTACCATCCTGTTTATTTTCTAAAGCAGGATTTTTTTAACTGCATTTGGATGTTACATGTCAGTTAATATCATTCGTTATTTGTGTGCAATTCAAAATACAGTCAACGTTCTGTAAATGAAGTCCCATAGTGACTGCATCAGTAGCTGGTTAAAAGAGAATTTCTTTTAGCATGGGATTAAACTTATGGAACTTTAGCTAGGAATTTATTAAAGGCTAAGTTTTTTTTATTATTTTTTATAGCGGCGTTTGCTGTGCCGAGTTGAATATAGCAGGTACTTCTAGATGTTGAAAAATGTTTCATAAACAGTCAAGATCAACTGTCGATAGATCATAACAGCAAATAAGATACCTCCCACCTAAGAAGACATTAACAATACAGTTTCATGAACCGAGGGGGAAAAAAATTAACACCTTTTCATTTCGAGGCCAATCTCCACTGTTAGTCAAAGTAACTCGGTCCATGTTCCGAGAAGATTTCCAGACTAAGTGAGGGGAGGTACTATTACTGCTCATATTCGCTGGTTTCGTGTTCTTAACACGAACTGGTATTACTTTCTGATTTCATGAAGGGTTTATTTCTGGATGAAGAAGAAGAAATCGTATATTGCATGTGCCAAAAAGCCACTAAATTGGAAAAGAACCCTAATGACCTGGGAAAATATTCTTTAAACAGACACGAGACTAGAATCATAATGACAGTTTACCGGTATGACAGTTGAAATCCAAGGTTACACAGGCAACATGAGGGTGGGGGAGGTTAAAGATGCATTTAAAACTAAATACTTTAAATATCAAGAAACATCTTAGTATTGAACACTAAACAATTCTCATCAATGATCGATTGGACATTTTTGTAACACTTAATCCAATAGCCACCGATTAAACAGATGAATGATTTGAGTTTCCAAAAACGCCTGGAAGAAATTCTAAATATTATTACTTGAATTATGAATCAACACATTTTTAGGAAGAGATATAAAAGCTCAGTGATATATCTGATTAAATCTGAAAGTGTGTCTTCATTCTGTCTTATTATCCAAATATTCTTTGATTGAAGTCAGAAACGGAAATCATGAATTTCCGTTTGTTTCGTATGTGAATGAACAAACCAATGATGTAGTATTTGTTAGATTTTTAACGCTAAAAATTCCAGTGGCCTTAGTAAATAACTTGTAAATAAAATGTCTATCAGCTGAAATTGCCACTTTACTCAGCTAACGATGTCAAAGTTTGTTTGCCATAAACAGTACCGATAGATTCAAAATCAACAAGTATTCCTACTCGGATTTCTTAGCTGCAAATACCTCGCAGGCATGAAACTGAATATCCCATGAGGCTGGTAAACAATCCCCATACTTAACCATTACTGTATACGTAGAAGGGCTTATTTTAAAACGCCAGATTTATTAAGCGAAAATGGAATACGCGAATCAACTCTGTTTACATTATAATGTGCAAGAGTTAAAAAAAAAATTGTAAAGTCCCTCAACATTGACTTCCCTTAATTTCTTCATCGTTCGCGAAATCCCTAAAGTGATAATATTACGCATCACTCCAGACTCCTTTAATGTTACATCATATCGCAATGTGGCTTGCGTTTATTGCTCTGGAAGATGCTGCGAGTAAAATGGTGTTGCCATTACCTTGGGATATATAAATCACCTGCCGTTTATTAGTTTTCCATGCTGGTTAATAACATTGCACTTTTCCTGCCGCATAAGGGACTACCCGTTAGCGCACAAACATCGCTGACTGGCTCGCAGAAAGAAAAAAAAAAAACTCCTGTTCAGTAATAACCTTGTAGCTTTAAAGGATACATAGTAGACAAAGGAAGATTCTTATGAATATTTCATAAGAAAGATCATACTTGCGTATCATCATCATACACTTCTTTTATATACTTGTGTGCTATTAGTTGCAAGAATAATTACATTGAATGAGAGAGAAATATACGGCTAGCCTGCTTGTCCGAGTGGATGGCATTAACATTCTTTCTGCGAGACCACCATTTTGCTTAATGGAAGCCTGGAGTGGCTTGCGAAAATTCCATATTTATTAGCTAAAGCAGATTTTCTGGGTTTACTAACCCTTAAGCCCAAACATGGTCTTAATACAAGATATGTTTAAAACCTTTCTGGAAACTTTCAGTGAAAATATACTTATTCATGAAGTGACACGGCTTCATATTGTCTCACGTAGATTTGTTCGTAAAACACTTCGCTTTCTTCTCATTCATATGTGGAAAGTGTTGAAGAGTAGTTCAATCATATTTCAGGAATTCAGCGATAAAACTCGCTATCTGATCTATGCAGTTCAATGTGATTTAGATAAAACTTCAACATCCCTACTTTTAAGTTGGTTACAATCATTAAACAATAATTCTCAGGTTATGGCGAAACAGGATGAACTCTTTAAGATATTTGCTACCATCTTCGAAATAATGCCTGTAAGAAGGTATACACTGACTCAACCAATCTCTGTTGTTCCTATGATTAATTATTAACACGTGCGTTTTGATTCTGTTTAGGATGCAAAGAACCTTTATGAGGCTTATCGGATGAAGGTGAGTTTGGGGATCTCAAGTGGCAACGATAAGATTTTTTCCTTTTCAGAACTCAGATTTTTCGTCACAAAACAACCAAACCGGCTGGAGTATCCATGTAAACAGTATACTGGCTTCACATTCTTATTTGCTTCTTCGTAATTCCAACAAACACACATTAATTCAAACCATTAATTAAAACAAAACCGATCTTACAAAACTCCTGAAGATAGCCAGTAATTCTTCTGTAAGAAAATGCATTTCACTCCACCTTCATTATCCTGAAATTGGATCAATGGCATCAATTTCCATTCCCCTCGGAAGAAAAATTCATTGGATCGGTTTCAATGCTTCCGAAGTCTTTATGAGACCTTCGTAAAGAGAGAAAAAAAAAAGCGAAACTTCAGTATGACCCGAGTTCATCCAAGAATAACGCCTCAGTAATGAAAATTAAATTTTCGGTTAATTATCTTTTATTGTATTACTGTGCCGTTCGTTACTTTTATTTCTCTGATTACATGTTTGCTGTGTTTTAATGGCAGGTAAGATCTGCCTCCGAAGATTTTGTATCGCTTAAGAAATTTCCATTAAAACTTAAGGCATTTTTTCAAAGATACCGCAATGCAGGGAGTTTTGAATTGTTAGAACACAGACTGCCTCCAAGATTAATTCGAACTCTTCGCGGAGAAGAGCGTACACGTTAAAGCAATTTTTGCGAATCACGCATGGGGGCGAATATTTGAGAATTTTTCCATTACTGTTACATGAAACAAATCTCTCTCGTTAATAGAAATTAGACTTTGCAAGAAAACACGAACTTCTGCCAGCTATATTTAGAACAGTAAGAGGCTGGTGGTTGATGAGCTACTCAAGGGAAAAACAATGTTCTGGACGGATTTAAATCAGACCAAAAACACACTAAAAACGTAATGTAGGGTTTTGTTCACATGAGACGGGAACACTAATCTTTAATGAATCTGTAAGCAGGCTGTAAAGAATATCGAAAGCCGAATGTTATTCTTCAAGTTCGATTCCTTATTTGTCTTTGTGTAACTGATATTCGCCAAGCAGAATCTCGGTCGGCAATTTCTTTGTTCTTGTAAGCTTTGTATTTGTAGCCAGGATTGTTATTTTAGCTTTTCATTTGTAGTCAGAAAAAAAAATATTCGTCTAATACCTACGTAACTAACTTTCAGATCCTCTTATGAAGGTTCTGTGTATCCCCTACACAGGATTCGAACACAAATTTTCTCGACATCGATGTTCTAATGTAAGTCCTCGAGACTGAGTTACAGAGGTTTATCTTTTCAAGTTTCAATAACACCTTTTCTGGATGCGATTCGAGATGGTTTCTAAGAAATGTTTGATGACTCTGGAGTTACAGATGGCAAATAAAACAGAGTAAACAAAAGCACGTGCGAAACTTTTTATTCAAGGACTAACAATTCATTTTAATAGCAATCTCACAAAAATACCACTCTCGGTCTTAATTACGCTGCAGTATAGCCTACAACAGTGTTTCCCAACTTGTGGGATGTCTGTATATACGGTATGGAGATACCTCCGCCCCAATAGAACTTCTTTACTCTGTAACACAGACATATCTCGTAAATCGAACAAAATGTAGTACACAAACTTCGATGAAGTATTTTCCGAAAATTAACCATTTTGATTTTATGAATAAAGATACTAGTGCACCAACGATCGAAAATACAAAAGACATTGATAACATGAAAAGTAATAAATGAAATTGATTGTATCATGTTCGAAAATTGTTATAAATTATCAAAATCGGAAGCAACAAGGGGAATTGTGTGTGTGTGTGTGTGTGTGTGTGTGTGTGTGTGTGTAAAAGAAAACCTAAGCAAGAATGGAGTACAAATATGTATATAAACGAAAAACTATCATAAAACACTGAACTATCTGGTATTTTCACACGAAATAGTTTCAAATACAAAACTTTCTAGAAGTATACAGAACAGACCCTAAGAGTCCAAAGACAAATTTTACTCAGATAAAGAAGTAACTCAGGAAAGCAATGGGAAGCGTGATTTCTTGAATGCACTTGGCTTTCACTGGTAGCATTAAAAAATGTGGAAAAAACCGAAATAATTTATCTTTACCATGAATAGTATACTTTATTACCAAAGTATAAACTGCATTGCAAACTACAGTTCCAGCTCTGGCAGAGAGAGAGAGAGAGAGAAATATTAGCATCAACTGATACAAACGATTCATTCAAGTACTTAACCAAACAGCTAAATACGTGTTGAAAAATTGTTCCGACGCAAAGTAGTTTTCCCTAAATATTACTGCTTGTGTAGATAGTCATTTTCAACTACTGTGCGCAGTGGCCAGAAATGACCTTTCAACTTAATGGCCAAAGAACGGATTGATAATCCTATATAAGGAATTGCTTTATCGGGAAGAAAGTTCCATTTTGTGGTTGTGTATATCTTACGATAGGACGACGAATATTGAAATAAATCCTCACGTTCTTCTTTAATGAACCTTAAGTACAGCAAGAACCTTTTGATATGGGCTATTTTTTTTAGAATTTGCATAAACATGAATGTCTATTTTGGTGTCCCCCCCGTCTTCTTTGAAGATCACTACACTGCCTGATACCGAGATTTATTACTAAATTTCTTCATCCCATCAGTAAGTCTCACTGCTTTCTCACTTTACAGACTAACCTTCAAGCAACGTAATAATTCTCTCCGCTTTTTGCCTTCAACGTCTGGGCATTGCTTCATTAAAAATTAAAGGCGTCTTAATTAATAAATGAAAGATTTAACTGAAAAATATATAATTAAATTAGAATTATTTCAAAAAGATAAAGAAAAAAAGTAGTTTAAAAATATTACGTTTGGTTCTTAAGTAGTTCAATTTTAACAAAAAAAATTCAACGTCTGCTTATTCGAACAAAACTGTGCTGTTTTGACATTCTTGTGCCTATTTATCGAAAGACGGCTCATCTAAGTCGTAGCAGGAGGAAAAAATCAGCTCCTAATCGGCTTTGCTTTTACTTAATACGATTGTAAAGTTAGTTATTTTTTATGGCGTCAAGGCATCAAAGGTCATACTGCGCCAGGACACAGCAGTACATACAGTAGGACAACACAGCCTCTTGGCTGGAAAGCGGATACGCTAACCGCTCGCCAACGAGGCCGGTGATTGTGAAGGATATTAAGCATCATAAAGAAGCTGTTATCTCCAGTTCGTATTTAAAATATACATTTGTAAACGCCATTTTTTTGTTCAATAAACAGCATTTTACAATGCTTGCTTCACCTTGTGAATGTATTTTTTTACATTCCCCGCACAAGAAAGGAATATTGTCCAACAGAGCCGTTAAAATCTCCAAAAGATTTTAACGGCTCTGTGTCCAACTGTTCGCAGATCTTAAAAACATTTAAAACGGGAAAACCTTTAGTAGTTAGAGAGGGGAATTATTTCAAATAGGTCGCATGAGTAAGGGGTGGGGAGCGATTGTTCTTAGGCGAATTCAATATAAATGAAAATTCTTCACATGACTAATTAGTCTTTCTTCAGAGAAAGATGTAAAAGACAGAATAAGGCGGAAAACTCCACTAAATGAATGAGTGTTTGCCTTCATTTATTTAAATAGCGAAACAGAATAAGCGCGATTCTACGGCGATCAACCACTGTTTTCCATTACAGTTTCGGAATTATCGCGACACTTCGAATGAATTCAAGTTATGTGCACCGATGCACTTAACCTCACCGAGCAAGCGATTCGGCATTTCTCTGGCCAGAATTTAAAGGCGGTCAGTAATTGAGGACCTCAGTAAACGTAACTAAACATTTCTCTTACTTGAATTGCAAACTACAATATCACGTGATACAAAATGTGCCACGTGATATCGTTATAGGTGAGAGAATCGAGTTTTATCTTAGATCTCTTCTCCTTTCCACTCCCACTAAAATCTTTCATTAGTTCAAGACGCATTTTTCTTAACATATTAGTTGTTCTATACTTATTAGCAACATTTTTCTCAAAATGTGTATTCATTAACTGCGAAAAATGATTACGTACATCTTAATAAGATCATTAATTTTTTATAATTGCCATTCAGAGTGCAAATGTTTAATTTTTTTTATGAATAGGGTTAAGAAAAACTCAAAGGGGGTGGGGTGAGAGAGAAAGACGCATAACCTATGGTAAACGAATCAAATGAAAATTCAGCTGACCCTTTTTATTCCTTTATAAGGTTGGTTGAGTGGTTGTATACACCCACTCAATATATATATATATTTTAATCTCCCCACTGTCCATAAACAGATGTCGAACCCTAACGGATTATATTAATCCCCCTGAAAGTTTGAAAAACAAAATTTGCAATTATTCGGAAGGCGAGCGAGTAACTGCTGTGTTAAATATTCAGATATTCCGGAAAGACAGCAATTTGAAAACTTTCGTGTGTGTAAAGAAACTCTCTCTCTCTCTCTACAAAAAGTCTTCACGAAGTAACGAAGCAGTTACTTCGTGATAAGTGTTGGGGTTTCCTTAAAAAAGACACTCTCGAGATCGCACTTGTAAATCATTCACGAACTGTACTTTTCCACGTTTTAGGATGATTAGAAAGCTCTGTCGGGACCTTTCTGACAATGTATCGATTGGCACACGCGGGATATAAGAAAGCGGGTATTGCACAGAAGAACGTACACGACATGTTTCTATACGCTGTCGGAGATTGCCAGAAGAAGGAGAAAAGAGGATTTCTGAAATAAGAAAACTCCGTCTCCGAAATAAAGTTGACGCTGTATAGCGTACTGAAAGCCTCCCGCCCTCTTCGGCATTCAGCATCAAGAATAGAACGTAGTTCAAATCCACTTCAAAAATGCTTCCTATTTCTTTTATTACTTCCAAACTTACTTCAAATTCAGCCTAAACTTCCAGCATAAAAGGCGGTGTATGTTCGGAGATCTGGGAATCAAAAGTCGTCTTCAATAATAAAGACGATATCGTGCCGCGAATCATCTGAAACGAAACGTTCCGTATGCTTGTTTAATGTGAAACCCAAATTAAGTATTTCTAACGATAGTTTGAATGATCAAAGGTGGCGCCACCTATGCAATTTCAGCTTGCAGTAGGGAAATATTTATCGCATGGCATCGCTGTGTAATAGAAGACAACATTCATATTCTGATTCCCAAACCCAAGCAAGAATTGTAAATGTATTTTAAATGTAATTTTAAATGTAACAGGAAATTTAATCATAATGAAATTAATCTGAACTTCTACTTCCATGAATAAATAAAAATTCATATATTTATTATATACGAATAATAAAAAGGTGTGTTAATTTATTATTGAACACTTTAGACTAGTTTTAATTTAAAAAAAATATTTCAAATTATACTTGCCTTGAAATTATATTGTTTAATTTTTTTTTTATCTAAAGGACCCATTTATCCATTGCACGTAAAATACTGACTCTTTCTCTTAATGCATATCATTTTACGATTCTGAAAAGGAATGCTCTTTGCATTATGGGATACTAAGGCAATTGATGTGAAGTCAGTCTTTATATATAAGTAGCCTAGTGAATATACTTAACCCGCAAACAAATCTGTTTGCGGAAGGTTTTTTACCTTGGGTATAATATATGTTAAAGATGCCAAGTTATTTTAAACCTGGTTTTACTCCATTTCCCAAGTAAACAAACAGACAAGTCAGTCAATTTTGCGCCTGCACGTATTGCAAGTCTAGCTGACCCGTAAAGTAATACAAGTCTAGGCAACTCGTGGTAAAGGTGGAATAAGTCTGATCACTTTTCTTAATATTTACCTTTAATGCAAAGCCCATCTCCTTGAGGAGATGTACGATGCTATGTATTTGGGTAGTGGCCCCTTGACTTTAATGCACAGCATCATACATCTCCTTCAGGAGATGGGCTTTGCATTAAGGGTAAATATTAAGAATAGTGATCAGAGCTTATTCCACCTTTACCACGAGTTGCACTACTTTGCGGGTCGCCTAGACTTGCACTACGTGCAGGCGCAAACTTGACTTGTTTGTCTGTTTGCTTACTTGGGAAACGGAGTAAAACCAGGTTTAAAATAGCTTGGCATCTTTAACAAATCTGTTTGCACTTGGATAAAGAATTAAATAAGAATATTATTTCTTGGCAAGCATAATTTAATTTTGTATATTTAATATTAAAATATTTTGTATTTATTTATGTACTGAATGTAGTAGAATGGTAAAGTGTATACCATTTTGTAGGGAAATGAAGTTAAATTGTAATTTAATTTAAAATTATTTCAGTAATTCATTGAAATAAACAATGCATGGTATTATTCAGTTAAACAGCGAACATTGTACTACAGTATTTATTAGTGCATTGCATTTTCACTGAGTGTATTTCAAATTCATACTTAATACAGTTAAGGTCAGTTTCTTTATGAAGTTACGATGAATTATCAAAACTATCCTGAAAGTGTTATAGGGAAGTTACATCATTTGAAAGTTACTTTCACTTATGGCTTTTGAAGCATGATGATCCACCCTATTTCACGTTTCTCTTGAATGAGTCAGATCAATCAAGAAATTCCCGTCAAAGAAAATATTTCACACTCAAATACGAAGCAGTGTGCACACAGACGAGATTCTAGAATGCACTGTTAAAGAAAAACAGGATATGGAGCTCTCGTGAGGTGATACTCGCCAGCAAGCATACAAGTTAATATGCTGAGTGGAAGAGGTTACAGTAATGCCGGGTGCACTAATTACATCCGGAATGGGTCAACACTTGACTACTTCGTGTCAAATATAACGGCGGGATTTCATTAAGTGGATCTTACTATCCTGACTCGTATAAATACAACTGTGTTTAGACGAGGTAGCTTAGGATGAAATGACTTCGGCACTACAACAAGATGAGAGTTCTGGATAAAAAATAAAACAATTGCAGGCAGTCCCCAAATTATTTTTAAGAATTTTAAAAATAAAGTGTAAAAGAGAAAAAAAATGAAAAACACATTAATCTAATTTTAACTGAATTGTCTTAACTGCATGCTCGTAGTTTTCAAAAAAAAAAAAAATCAATCATTTTGTGTTAATAGGGTATATTGTGGAGTTCATTGTGTGCATACTCTACTCGCATAGCAGATAATTGTATTTTATTAAAAGTGACAAAGATACTCAACTGGATAGAAAATATTTTCCTAAATACCTTACGTCATTTTACTGGGCTACCCCTCTACAAAATCTAGAAATTTTTCTGTTTGTGAATTTTATTCGAAATCATCTCACGCAGTGTAATTTGCGACTTCCTGGCGAATTATTCATCAGCTTACTGATTGCAGTGGACGTTTATTTCCACTTTGGCTTCGTTCTAAACATTCGAATCAATGTTATTGAATTCTGTTGATTGCAAAAGAACTTCACTTTCATTCAGTCGAAATGCGATCCGTTTGTAAGAAGCAGTCTGCATCTGTTTCGGCTGTATAATAACATGAGCCAAGTGTTAAGTGAAGTACGTTAAACAAGGAATTCTCTTGTCATTCGAACTCTATCAATAATTCGGCGCTAGCTGAATACTGAGAAAGCTCCACGTTTGAAACTGGCTCTTTCTCTTCCGCACTTACACATAGTCGAAATATCCATAGTCGGTTGGGTTAATATGTTTCGGATAGGTCCGCTACAACTATTAACAGAATTTATGTTTTACGGTTGCATGCACAACTGTAACCGGTCAGTCCAATATCTCATTCAAATTAGTTATTGGACTATGAGCGTTCAGTTGTTCTGAATGATTCGCGAAGACATGACATCGTCTCCACGTGTGCCAGAGAAGAGCGATTAGGTTTTTGCGGGTGTGGTTGTACAAAGTTGTTTGCAGACTTTGAAAGCAGTACAGTAATAATGTTTTTCTGCAGTCAAGTATTTGTATAGTCCTCTCCTATTTGCAATAAAGCAAATATTTACCAAATCGATAGGGGTTAAGCAAGGTGATTAAGAAAAACAAAATCGATCACAATGCATATTCGCATCGATAAATGGTAAAAACGTTTAAAATGCTGTTTCAAAACAAAATGGGTATCGATTAAACAGAAAAACTGAAAAACTGAGGGTTGTTTACGAGTTCTGCTTATGAAAATCACTCACAGCAGAATTCACCCGCATTCTACTGTGAGTGATTTTCATATGCCGGTCTTTCAGATTAAAAAAAAAAAAAGCAGACACTGCCAATAAAAAGGTCAAATAACAGTTTTGTGGAAAATATTCTTTGAATATTAAAAGTCAAGTAGACTACATCAAGCAGTGCGATGGTGGGTGATCGTATAGAGACAGCGAGCGATTCTAAGCAAATATATGGACGGCAATAACAACGTGTTGTTGCATGCTACACCCACCCTGTGGGAGAAATAAAACCCCAGACAATACGACTTGAAATTCAAACCAATATCCATACTCCACTCCACTCAAAACTTTTAAACGAACGTTTATTTTTGGTGATCAAGTAAAGGCGGGGGGGGGGGGGAGGTAGCACATATGTGGTTCGTTGCGAACATGATATTCCAGCTATTTGCTTACACTTGGAATCGTCGAACTTTATATAGTTTCTATATTCGGCATGAAACTCCTAGTTTCTTTTTCGGCTAAGAAACATAATGGGATGTAATATCCCTTAACTTAAATAAGTTCATGTCGCTGAATTGAAGCCTTTGGCTCTTCATATAATTAATAATTTATTAGGACACCTTCTTGGCAATTCTCATAGAAGGAATGCAAGTTCTGTTTGCTACAAACTTGGTATTAACTGAGTAGAAGTCCTTTTTACGACTTCCAGGGTAGCGGATGGCAATGCTGTAGCCAATGAAGTTTTAACTGAGGCTCGGCTAATGCCGTTACTCAGCCATGACTAGAGCTTTAAGCTCAATAACACCCCATCCACACAGATTTTCTTCATTCAGATGACGGGATAAAGCGTCAAGGACTTAGTCCATTGCCCAGTTCTTTTAAGAACTTGGTATTAACTAGTTCTACCTACTCACTGATGAGACCTCAATAAAGGTTGAAACCGGTCTGGGTGGTGACTTCTCCTCATAATGCAATGACAGTATTACATCTCCTAGGAGCTAAGTTCACATTATGGGTAAATACCAAGAATAGTGATCGGAGCTTGCTCCACCCTTACTATGGCTTGCCTCAGTTTGCACTACCAAATGGGTCAGGTGCACTATGCAGATATTTGCTTACGCTTGGAATCGCCGAACTTTATATAGTTTCTGTATTCGGCATGAAACTCTTTGAGTATCTTATTCGGCTAAGAAACAATACGGGATGTAATGTCCCTCAACTTAAATGATATTTCTTTTTCGGCAGGCTTTATACTGCTGGACCAACACACAGACTGATGCAATGAACTTTCAAATATAATTGTATCATACAGTAAAATGAACATGCAGTAAATGAAGGACCCTTCAAGCAAGAATAGAACTTAATCACTTCAAACCTGACAATGCACCAGTTGCAATGCGGGATTAAACTGCACGAAGTGAAACGAATTCGGAACTACTGGATATGAGGTTTTACAGCGACGAAACTCGCTTTCAAAGAATTGCAAAACGAGAACTGGCAGAGGTCCGCTTCGTACCGTTAGCCTGGCCGATTTGTTTATTGTTACTATTGCGAACGGAGAGGTGTACTCTATATTCTGGATAACAGTGTACTTCTAAAATTTCAGTAAAAGGTCAAGGCCCTATGTGGTCGAGCAAGGGCAATGCCTCCAGTAGTGAAATCTACCGTGACTTAGACGATAGCCTCTAATGGACTGGGCCAGACTCAGATCCTCGATCTAATTGAACGTGGGCGCGATAAAATGGAGCTGTAAGTGATGAATCGTCCCCTCGAGGGTAACGTTATTCAAGACTGCGATGATGATTAATTTCAGATAATTCGTACAAACTTTAATCTTACTGGAATTAAAGATGCGGCTAAATAACTTGTGTTTTAACATAAAATAAACATGCTCTACGGTTTTGGTTTCTTCTTGCTTTAGAATTATTAAACAAGAATTTCTTGGTCGTTTTCTATTTTTAATGGGTTTCTGTTCCTTGAAATTAATCATCTATTAATACTTCTTCCAAGTAAATGTATAAAAAACAATCAAATTCTCTGAAGCAATTAAGTGCGCTCGTCCGGTTTTAACTGTTGCTCAAAAAGGCTTTTGTGACGTTTTTACCTGGCTTTGACATAAGAAATGAAACCTTATGTCGATCAAGGAAACTATCCGTCACTATGGCAACTTTAAGGTTGACGAAAGAGTTCTTTATTGACTATTTGAGTCGATGAAACAGGTGGTGTCTGTCCGTGGTTTCGAAAAGAAAACTTCAGAAATTGATGACGTTCGTCTTTCTTCTCGGAAGGGATTCAAAAAGCGGCAACAACTGCAGAAAGCATTTCGCTCCTTCTAAGAAATTGAATAGGTTTCTAAGAAAATGAGAAAAAAGAGGGCGCAGTTTAATTATTTACAGCTATCCGGATATAAATGGAATGTGAAAGTCGACACACACAAGCGGAACACTTTTAATGGCGTATATTTAACTAGGGCCCATGAAAGATGGAAAGTGAAGGGAACAGTTTAACCTTCACAGGGGGAAAATAAATATCTAATATTATCTATTTCGTTCCTGAAATAATGGGAGTGAAATGATTGCTTTTAGTTTTTCCATATATTTTCCAATATAAAAATGTATGCATTTAATACAGATTAAGAGGGAAATTATTAACTCGCGTCAAAAATGAATCAGTTTCTGCTGGCGACTCACTTACAGCTGAAATTAAACGATATCGCAATATAATACACTTCGCTCGCCTCTGCTTACTTAATTATCGTCTACATGTACATAAATATAATACTTGAGGTCAAACTGATATGACACCTAAGAAAACGTGACGTAATACTGCAGAGTGCTCGTAGTAGTCTTGCTACGGGCACTAATGTTAATTATACAGGATGTTCCGTGGAAGGGGGGGGGGGAATTGCGTTTTTAAAAACGAAACAGGCATTCATTCGTTGTCAATTATACAATTATTGATTATAATAGGTTTAAGAAGTATTGCGAATGGACAGAATTTGAGGCAGTGTCCTCCTGAATTAAAGTCATGTGATTAGTTCCGGTTGAAAATTGACTAACTTCTCCTCTCTCTTACCAGCTCGTTTATATATTTCTGAGTGCAGCAAAACTTTCCACAGAAGTACAAGAGTGATGAACTTACCTTTAATTGAAAAGTCCAACAAACCTCACATCATGGAGTGGGTCCTCTCGAAAACTCGTATCTTATAACGCAGAACTGACTAACCGGCTGGCTGTACAACGCGCAATAAGCCAACATACCACACTGGCTTAATAGTTTAAGTTGCTTCTGCCGTAATTCCTAACAACCCAATCTTAGCTTGCACTCTACTCCGGAATATGAAGGATCACGTTCTCTTCCAAAGCATTCAATGGAAAGTCTCTTGTACCCATAAATCCACACATACGTTTCTATAGCCTCACTCCTATGGAATGCTCTGCGTGGCATCGCCTCCACGCTTGGGTTACAGTGCAGTGATTGTACAGTAATCCATCGGGAAAGGATGGTTTCAGGAACGAATCACGATGCACACTCTTGGAATCAAATAGATACCTGGAAGTTGCAGCTTCTTGAAAATGCAACCCTGATGAATGGTTTCCAGCAAGATTTACTTGTAGTGCTGGGAAAAAGTATCGCTGGACATTTCGTGGGCACAAGTTTTTTTTTTATGTTGTGGAGGTTTACGAAAACGATCGCGTTTGACAAAAAAAAAATGTACCTCATCATGTGCTCAGCACAATACTGAGTCTTACGAAACAAGACCAACTTCACTATAGAGGCGTAATAACGGCCTCTAACTTGCGCTCATAACATTCAGCGGGAATTCTTCCCACAACAGTAGCTTTCTATAATCAAAGCTAAAGGAGGACCAACAATACGTCGAGGTTTACGGAACACTCGCACAACATGCTTTCGCTCAATATCTGCATATTACTTTTGTTTACATTCAGTTGTGTAAAGTA
Organism: Typopeltis vanoorti; assembly: GCF_054136105.1. Lineage (NCBI taxonomy): Eukaryota > Metazoa > Arthropoda > Arachnida > Uropygi > Thelyphonidae > Typopeltis > Typopeltis vanoorti. The sequence goes on from NC_143563.1 coordinate 108,176,961, forward strand.
AGTGGGTATCGCTGCATCCTTTGAGCTTTCTTACCAGAATTTCATTTCACGAATTTTTGCTTAACAAACCCCCTTTTGATCTCCTTCAGCGGGATGTCATTATTATCTTCCCCGCCATCTGCTGATATCGATTCGCGTACACAATGCACCCGAAAGGGTCTCTTATCGTAATAAGTTTTCCGAAGATTGCTTTCCTTCCCACAGTTTTTATTGAAACTCAATTCACGCACGTGCAAGGCACGTACGTTACAAATCGAAGAAGTTTTGAAAACACATTCTCCTCCTACACACACTGGCCGAGGATCCTCACCTGCCTCTCCACTACCGTAACCCTTCCTTCTAAGCATTATCTTGCAAATAAAGGTCACGATTCGTAGCACGGCTGATAATTCCATATCGAACATGCTGCGAATTAAAAAATACTGAAGCGATCATTAATTTTACGTTTTGCGAAATACTTCTCGACGTTTATTATGCAGGATATCTTCGATTCGGTAGTTGAGAATCGATAAGGCAGATATTCAATAAATCATGCGAATGTCCTCCGTATATCACTGGATCACAATGGATGTCAGCAAACTGTTCAATGGAGAAAAGATGGATGCATCCCGAGAACGGATGACAGACAGGCGTAAGAGAATAACTTCCTTACTCTCGGGAACTATGTTTAGGATAAAACCAGACTAATAACGAAATGTGGGGAAAGGCAAGGAAGGGGTGGTTGCTGCTTAAAATGGAATTCCCATTTTATGCAGTGCTCGAGATGGTTAATAACATTATAATCGAATTTCTTTTCACTTTTTGTGATGGAATAAGTCGTTTAAAATGCCTTGCATATGTCTTGAAAGGTAAAGGATTCAGAATAGCAATTGTTAATAGATTTCAATGTTCGTAGTATCTTCTTAACTCAGTCAGTAATAATGACACATCTGGTTGGAAAAAGATGGTTTAAATCCAGTCTTAGGACTACAGAAAATTCAGAAGTTTTTTTTTTTTTTTCCTGTAAAAAGCTAATTTTGCTTTTGTGAATTCTTGCCCATGCTAATCTCATTCAGAATCCCAAGAGTTTCCAGATTAATAAAGAGATGCATCTATGCAAGAAGACAGCCTTATTAAACTGTGACAAAAGTCTAATGCTTTAGCTGGTTAACAGTATTATCAAATGAGATTTGCAGATTCAGCAAAAAAAATATGAACGTAATGCTCAACTTATAAAAAAAAAAAAACAATGGGACTTTGTTATTCAATTTTTTCTCCCATTCCCTCAGAAACAAAACTTCCTTTTGTTTCTGAGGGAATTTCTGAACTACTCTCGTAGTTCAGTCATCTTTTGCTGTTTAGTGACTCATCAGAGGCCGGGAAATTGAAATTTTACTGTTTTCTCCCAGCTTGTATATTACGAAGTTACTGGAAGTCGTTATAACAGCATGAAAATGAATCGGAGGTAAATGAGATTAAAACATTCACTCAAGTATAGCGTGAAGAGACTTAATTTTGGCATAAGATATTAGAATGAAATTAATTACCGACTGAGAAATGGAGGCTCAGGCAGGGGCAAACCTTTCGACATCACACAAAGCAGTAACTGTTCTGAAGGATGGAATTCAAGAACATTCATTCCATGCAGCCAGAGGTAATGAAATGATAATCAAATTAGATATTTCGGGATTATTTAATACTTAGTCTAGTTACGGTGCTGAATGTTCTATAAGTTATCAGTCGCTCGTGGGAGGAGGAATTGATGTTTAGGATGGAGAGAGTGGATGTGTCCACCTGCTTCAACATTGAATATTATAATAATTCTGCACTTAGTTTGATAGGACTGAATGAAATTTGGTGTTTACGATCTGTATTAAAATTCAATGAGTCGTTTCGGTTTCGAACTCGTGATGCACCATGTTGTCAGGTGTTGAAACAGCCGAAAAATGCAGATAAACATCAAAATGCAAGCTCACTTTCATCTCTCTCTAACGTTGAACCATGAACACCCCCTTCAGACTATCTAAAGAACATCATTAGTATTCAAATTAAACAGTGGTCGCACAAAAACGGAACCTTGTGCCACACCGTCTCATTTATTCTCTCTTTCAATAATGTACACATGGTTTTATTCCACGTTCTCCTACAAATTACTCCTAATTAGTCCAAGCTGTGCAATTCTCTGAGAAGCCTCCACTAAGTCAATATCACGGTGCAGCAATCTTGTTGGAGTGTTTTATTATTGGACGGTAGGATGCGATTCAGCCTGCTTAGCTGGTTTGCGTTTCATCTGATTTTGTTCCTGACTAAATTTGCCACTTTCCCAATATTGCCCCGGGCGGCATTCTATCGTGCAATGCAAGTGAATTATAACAGGACCTTTTCTTAACAGAACGATGCTGTGATCAGTGAAGTTTACTATCTATTCATTTCTAAATTTCGGTGTTTACCAATATTTCCACGATATTAACAGCCACTTAAAAATATTCAGTGGCCTGTTATTTGCCGTCTCCATTTTAGCACAGCTGAGACTCGTGCGCCTTGGAGTATTTACCTTTTTAACACTTCTGCTCCTTTTCCCCACACATCCTCAAGTAATCCACAAAGTCCTCCACACATTCGTTTAACAAACACGTTACTCTTCCAGTCATAGTTCTGCGTTTACATGAAGATTTTAGGTAATTTTTTAAACTTATCTTCCGCTCTCTCTCTCGTACCAGAATGTTTTAAATTGACGGTGATTGTACAATAATTCAACTTCTGCTGCAGTCACATCCTTTAAAGTTTTTCTTCACGGAAAATTTTTCCCTTTTAATTGCGACATAACTTCTTAATGCTTAGTTTTATTCTGATTAGATGATTAGCAACGCATCTGATTTTGCCTTTCTTGTCACACTTATTTTCCCTCGATATTGTTCATACATGACTTCTTCACCCTTTTCTAAATATTTCTTCTACATACTTTTTTTATGCAGTTCCGGTTTAATGACACCATCCATTACCTTTAAGTTACCTTTTATATCTGGGAATGCAATCTACAATTGTTCTTTTCAAATATCATTTTCATCTGCCAATCACGTTTCTCGGCTGCAGTTTATTTTTGTCATTAAGCTGGGCTTGCAGTATACAATAATTTCATGCTTCGCTTTAACCCACATGACTCGCTTCCTGAAGAGAAATTTTAAATGTTTAACCACCGTCCACCATGCCTTGATCTGTCGTATTTCTGTCGAAAGACAAAATGGTCATCTCCCACCCTCTGATAGAATCAAGAGGGTTGAATCGGTTATAACAAGTACCCTCTTACATACTGTAGAAGAATTATCCCTCAGCAACTCAAATTCCCACTCTTGGCAGCCTGGTTGGTCGAATGGTTAGCGAAACCTTCCTTCAAACGACAGGCTTCGGGTTAGGTTCCATCGACACTGCTGTTCGTGATTGCATTCTGGCTAGAGAGGTCTCATTGTTTGGTATGTGACTACCACCACCCGCATTAACTGGAGGCTTCAAATGTCTTAAAACGTTCGTTAATGGTTGGTCTTAAGAGCAGCGTTGCGGACTGCGTAAAAAATCTATATCCAACTCGCTGGGCTAATACTATCTTTTGCGGATGGGAGTCGCAATTTATTTCTACGTCCCGTTATTTTCCACAGACATCTGTCGTGATTACTCGTTTGTTCAATACCGTGCTAATCTGCAGATGTGCTTCGAATTCATCTTGCTCCGTCCTTTATGTATATAACAACTACCATAGTATATCTTGCCTTGTCATCCACTATTTCAATACTAAGTAGTTCGAATCTACTGCCATTTTCTTGAATCTCCATTTTTCCTAGTGTCACTTTTTCAGCTCATCCTAATGGCTCTTGCATCTCTCTCTCTCTCTCTCTCATTTTTCTTCATAAAAATTAGACGCTGTTCGGGCCCATCCCCGAGGCTGTATCTTCCATTGGGCATCACTTTACGCCAATGAAGTTTGGGAAAGTTCTATTGAAAATCAAGAAGCAAGAACGTATCATCATTAGTAAGTTTATAACAACAATTTCAGGCCATTTAAAGAAATGCAATATTTCGACACTTAAGTACGAAATTTATTAACAGTAATATTTCTTTATATCAATTACTCAACAGTCGTCAGACCATCTGATTTCACGGGTTACAAGTTGAATAACTTCCACCGATAGTTTTACATAATTCTCGATGGAATATCTCATTATTATTATTAGTTATTTTTCGAATTTTTTCATATCTCTAAATAATTTAATTAATGAGTTCATAAATTAACTGAAGGGGCGCAATTGTACATCATTTCACAACATTCTACTAGAAATGCTATCTAATTGTGTTAGCTACATCAGGTCTCAAGAAGCAAACCAATCGCTTAGCAACCTGCTCAATGCATTCAAGACAAAAAAGTGCCAAGAGATCGCAGTATTTCAAACGGAACAGACGAAGAAAACAACTTCCCATCTTTGAAGACCTCTTTTCAAACATGCAGCCTTCCCTAACGATAGTGTTACTAAGCTGTTATTTTAGCTGCTCTATCTAAGGTTCTGCTAAGTGGGTGAAGAGGAGGCTATTTGTTACACGAGGAGATAAATCTCTTCATGGTTGATCTAGAAGACGCTGCTGTACTCCTTTTTTTTTATCTCTTCTTTATCTCAAACAGTGCATAAAATAAAGTGCGGTATTTAAAATGAAAGAAATTGTCCATTTGAATGCTCTTAGCCTAAGTGAAAATTTAACTACGCTACACAAACTATTACTTTCTGTTCCTGTTAGGAGGTAGGAAACATTGCTTATAATTAAGCAGACAAATATTTCTCCAGTCGTTTTCATGAACGAAGTATGAAACACCTTACGGCATTTTTCTCTTTTCCTTCAGAAAGGCACTTTTCGGAAAACTAATATCTGTTTTAGAATAAACCAAATACCTTTCTTGTGTAATTTACAAAGCTAATTTTATTAATGTTTCAAGGCCTTGTTTTCTCCCTGACGCACAATAACGCACGGTAATATATGCCGTAACGAATTATAAGTTTCAATAATGAAACACTCATGTTATTTTTTTTTTTAAATGCGAATTAAATTTTTTTCTTAACTACAAGAAGAAATGTCAAGATGTATGCAACAGTATGTAACTTTTTTCCTAGCAAACATGAAAAATCGCAATTTTCGCTTTTTGATTATTACAATAAATTTATCTGATATAGTTACGATTGTAGAGAAATTTTTTTTAGATCTTTCTCTTCAGAGAGGAAGACTAGAAAAACAAAAACAGAATATTTCAGACATACACCTGTTAGGATTATCTACGATGTGGCGTCATATGTCTGCCATAATAATCTCCTCTGAAAGCCATGATTGATTGAAAGCTTCGAGATCCCAGTGAGCATTGGCACTACTTCATACCAAGTATTTCGAATCGACCGCCATTTTCTTGAATCTCCATTTTTCTTAGTGTCATTTTTTCTGCTCATCCTAATACTCTTGCAATTCGCCCTGAAGACAATTCAACGCAATTTTTCCCTTAGAATTAGTTATTATAATTAGCGCTAAAATTACGCGTAATTTCGTAACTGAAGAAAGACCTTACCTTGTAATTGCTCTTCGAATCAAATTTAACAGTGCTATAGAAATGTAGCCAAGGTGTTATTAAAAATGCCCACTTATAAAAAACATATAGTATTCATTTACCTGATAACATTAACTTTCAGTGGCAGAATTCACTTAAATGGGTTGATTGAAAGAAGTATTTTATATAAAATGCTTATGTTAAAATTGATTATATGTTTATAAGTGCAAAAATGTGTTTTGAAAGAAGAAAAATAAAGTTAAATAAATAAAACGAAATACGGAAGCAATTACCTGAAAGAATCAGCAAAAGTGTGGCATAATTGTTTTTTTAAGCTTCAAATATTAAATAATTAGGCATTCTTGCATGTAAGAATACTATTTATGCTAACACTATTTTTCTAACCTTCAAATCCCCCAATGCTCCCTTAATGTACCTACGGATAGATAAAGTATTACTTTCCCTATCATTTATTAACACATTAGTGAACAAAGAAATATAAACCAGCTGCCACTGCACATCCGTATGGATTTTGGGAGTATTTTTCCATTGTTATCCTCAGATTTTCGGGATTAGTTCTAGTCATTCTAGAAAGAATGATTGACGAGTTGTGCAGCCCAGTTTCTTATGTAGAATGTTTACGATCAGCATGGTTTTTCTTCTGTGGTAAAGCAGCATTGCCGGTTTTGCGCGTCTCTTATAACACTGTTCATCAAGGATGACGCCCAGATTAATGGAGGCGGGATTACTAATCCTATGTTAACTGTAGGTCGGCCACAGTTCCGGATTCACTGTTCAGTCACCCACTTATTATTCAAGTGCGGATATTTCCATTCTTTACATTAAAACAAATCACCAAACGTGCAAACGTATAGCATTCAGTACTGTAGGTGAGCTGAGGATTAGGTATTGAGGATACGTGGCTCTGTAGAGACTGAACTTCTCAAGGCACGAAACTCCACGTTACACGGATCACTCTGGACAATTAGATTCCTTTATCCCATACTTTCAAAGATTTCATGCCAAGGGGAATTCAAACCCACACACCGATCGTTTGAATGTTGGTACACTATCAGTCACACAGTACTTATTTTTAACGAAGTGCAAATATCTTCAAAAATGTATAGCCCTCCAGAAAAAAAAAAAAAATGCTTCGGTAGTATATGCACGAATTTTATTTGTGCTAACAGGCTGAGAGGAGAAGCCCTGTCTTGGGGTGTATGTTATACTCTTATAATGGAGTACACCCTGCAGGTGTATTTGTTCATTGCAGTATGTTCTTGGACGGACGATTGCGGCATGTGTAGGAGTAAAAAAGAAACCGACCATTCTTTAAGACGTCATAATCTACGCGCCACTAGTCTTCAAAGAATGATTCAGATCCAACGAAACAGTTGCGGGTTCAAATTTTTTAAAAGCCAAGTCATGTACCGGATCATTTTCTGTTTGGATAAACGCGCTTTGTCAATAAAGGATGATCCCGCGGGTGACTGCATGTAAATCCTCACTTCTTTTCCGACACGAAGTATACGAGAAATTTTCTTTCTAACACAACTCACGAATGCATCCAACCGAAGTTGTGTACGATTTTCCGAAAGAAATCTTAACCCGGATAATGCGTTTCTTGGCTTTTAAATGTTTAAGAGTTGTACTCCGGTAATTGCACAACTCTTAAACATTTGAAGACCGACGATATCTAAATGAATACCCGCGCACTTTTAAGACGCATGCGAAAGCCATCAGCACCTGTTAGCTTCGTCGTATTTGTTCATGTGTCCTCCGTCTGCTCCGCTTTAAAATCTCCAAAACGGATAAACTGATTTGAATGAAATATCATTTAATACTTAAACATTTGTCGAGCAAACTTTTGGGCAATAATAACTCCAGCTTTTCACGAAAACCAGGGAATTGAAGTTCCGGGTCGTCATGTAATTTTTGCCGCCTCCAATAAAAGCAATGTCAGTTATTTTGCCTTTTGTTCATTAAGCAGCAGTAGTTAAAGGAGTGAAATTTCTATTTGACCTCGTTTTATCTTGCTGAGGAAATATTAATGACAGTTTAACAAATTATTTCTAGTGATTATTGAAAATTTTTATTAAAATTAATCTATCTTGATTAATCGGAATTTCCAGAACTTCCACGGCTTCCTTAAATAGCCAGTCTTATTTTAATCCCCCCCCCACAGTAGTTTCAACTTTCCAAATAATCTTTTTTACTCACCGACACTGTCTCAAACCATTATTTTAGAGTTGAAATTCCGTTAAAATAGAAGCCGCCCTAAGCCTGAAGCGACAGGTGATAACTTTCCAAATAGACCCACGATATCTTCGATTGGCCGTTTTAATACAGCGGCAATTGTTTCGTAAAACCTTGCAAGAGAAGTTTTGCCAAAGAGATTATTGCAAAGATTTCTCAGAATGGAGTGCCGTACTATAATACTCTCTTAAAGGAGCGAACTGCACGCTATTCTAAGGGCGACATTAAATCTGTGTCCCTGCAGACGCATCAGTCTCGAGATATAAGAAACATTTATCTCATCACGTTCTCCGTGCTGTATTTACATATATATGACTACTTGACTCCCGCTGATCGCACAGCGTGGATCTACTCCTTCCGATTCATCACATCCTAAGGATCGTTGCTTCTAACATCTTGTTAGATTTTCGCGAAAGTTATTTCACAGATGGGAACAAACATTACATGCGGAATGGCATCCTATGGCTCTACGTTAATGCGTTTTGATATTGCACTTGCCGTTTTTGTTAAAAAAAGGAGTCGATCTGCTGTAACCGAAGATTTCTCTTTGACATGCGGTGGTCAAATATCGGTACCAAAATGACAAAAATGTATAATTATTTCAATTTATTGAAATGACTGAAGCATTGTCATCTCAATCATGTACCGTTTTTTAATCGGATGCTCAGTATCTAATATAATTTCGTTATAATTACAATATCAAGTAAATCATAAGTTAAATTCACCGCATAATTTGCAGAAGTAACAGTTTTTCTCCTCGATTTAGGACTAAGAACATAATCCGGAATCTTCTAGAGACAGTTTTTTTTTTCCTCCACAAGTTTCTTGCTCTAACTTATCTTCATCGAAAAGTAAGTGATAAACGTTCGCTAGTAGCGCTTGATTAAGTGACTTGCAAGGTAACACAGCATCTATACAAGAGTTACACCGGTTAATGTATTGTGGCGGGACCTCATCTTACTGCTTTGCATCCGCCTGCTGAAAATGCAGCCGGCTTTCGGTTCTTTGTAGAAGTCATGTGGCTTTGATGTGTGGTCGTCTTCCACCGCAAATGTATAAATGCACCAAGGGAAGCAATTATCTATTGAAAAGATGCACGTGAATGTTGTTGCCGGTTGCGTACTTTTTATGGCATTTCCCACCGTAAAAATAAAATCTAAGGCAACAATATTTTCTCGTATTTCCACAACGAAATTATTTCAGTCGATTATAAATGACTTCTTGCTTCTTACACATTTATAAATTGCTTAAGTTTTCTTGTTGAAGACTACTTTATTTTTTGTTTCCCTTTAAAACGATAAATTTAAACACCAATAATATTATTCAAAGTTAATGGTCTGCGCTGATGGTCATTTGACCATCAGCGCAGTACGTGTTGCGTTACTGAGATGGGTAAAAAATAAGTAAAAATAAGTACACAAGATGTATTTACACGGAGGACGACGAGCCGGGTGGTTTAGAGGTTGAGTACTGGGGATTTAATTATGCATCCCTTGATACTAATTATACTTGTGAATTACTATTTGGGTTCAAATTTTAGGAATAAAATCTGCAACTTTGCTGATGTCATAAAATTAGAACTAAGTTGTCTACATAATCTCAATGGTACATAATAGATGTGATGATCAGGAAGATGAAGTTGGGAAAGTGGATAGGGATTGCTCCTGATTGGAATTAGGACTTAAGCTAATGAGACCAAGATGCTTGTTCATTGCATGTGTTCTCTAGCTGCTTGGTTTGTGAAGTTTAAATTTTACTGTAGAGAAATATAAACACATGTCATTTTACATAATACTATGGTGGAGCTTAAACTAGTTGCTGAATAAGAATTTTGGATCTTTTCGTTAAAGAATTTAATATTGGCAATAAAATTACTAAAAACTCAAAAGATGATTGGTTTAATTAAAAGAAGTTTTACTTGTACGTAAATTGATATCCTTTGGGAAATCTTTAGTCATGCCAATACTGGATCAAGGCTCTCAACGTTTCTTGGTTTTTTATACATGCCACGATAGAAGAAACTTAACTGAAGAATATTTACAAGTTAGTTCATGGAATATGTAACATTCGTAACCCGATTCTATTTCACTTGGCTAGTCGAACTAGCCATACTTCTGATGTAAGAATAACATTAGCCAACAGAAAATTTATGTAAGAGAAGTTTATACTTAATTTTTAATGGTTGGAGTGAAAAACGTGGATGTTGACGTATTAACAAAGAATGAATTTGTAAAGAAGGAATATGTGATGATGGAGTGGGGAACGGAGTACGACCAACTGATGATTAGTTTATGTAATCAGAACTGACGAAGTCAAATGAAAACATTTGGCGAACTGTCGAATATTCTCCTGCTTGAGTAGTGTCTGTATTTTGAAGGTTAATTAATATAATCGCAATTAATAAACACTTTTATTATCACCGTTGATTATTGCTAATTGTAATGATAGTAACAAATATACGTGATTAACTAAAAAATTCTTACCATGTAAAGAAGAATTGCAAAACCCGAATAATTTTGTGCGAGTATTTAATATTTTCGTAAAATCATAGCTGCCTCTAGGCAACTATGAATTGGTAAATAAGACTTTTTTTGACGAACTTCCCACGCACTGGAGGTAAGTGATTGTTATCCTTTGTACATGAATAATACAAAGGATCATTTTTAGTTCAGAAAGTTAGCCGCAATGCACAACGCATATAAAGAAAAACGATGCGGTGACAAATAGCATACAACAAATAGGATTATCCCAAGACCATTGTCATTTGTTTTGAAAAATGCATAATTAATTATATTGAAAACAGAAGAAAGCATCTACAGGGAGACAGTTTTAAAAAATTCGTATCACATTAAGAGTTTTAGTCGAGCTGTAATGAGTCTTTTTCGGTTAAATCTTTATTTGCGCTGAGATTCTTCGAGGTAGGAATGCACGTCATTTAGAAGATATTAAAAAGGAATGGAAACTGCATTTAGATAGCGATTAAAGAGAATAAAAATAGCGTCATTAAGCAGTTTAGTAATGAGGCCAGAATGACGAACCAACAGCTGAACTTGTTGCGTGCTACGATGTCATTATTTCGAGCCTTTCATTTTCTACATCTTGCAACGACCAAATATCATACAAGCAGGAAACACTTCTTTTGACATCCAAAATTTCACATTCAGTATCTCGTAATTAGACGAAGGCGTTCCGTAGAAGGGTGGGGAATTTCGTATCAAAACAGCCCAGTAAAAGATAACTGGAAAACATGGCGAAATAACCCCAATTCTCTTACATAAATGGAATCGTAACGCTCTTCAACTAAACACGGACTAATAACTGGCAACTGCTTTTCACGCCAGGAAAGGAGAATTATTCGAATTATAGCGGACCAATTCATCAGATTGACAGTTATATGTTATTATGTTGCGTTGTTCTAGTACTGGATAAAGGATTATACGCGGTAGAACCACAGAAGACTTTGTATTCAATTGCAACACAGTTTTATTTTCGATTTCATGCCAACATGATATCGTTAGTACTGTTGTACATTTTAAACGAGTGACATTTTTTCTACTGATTACGTGGCCTTTCTGATTTGCTTCTAGGAATAGTTCGACGGTACAGTAACCGGGTTCTGTGCACCTACTCCATTGCAGAGTTTTATAACTTGGTTCTAATCTAAGTGTTTGTACGAGGGTCGTTCGATAATTCTGTGCAAAAATGGAGAAAACAAATTTTTTGGGACAAACCTGTTTTTATTTTTCAACATAGTCTCCTTTGAGGTGTGTACACTTAATCCAACGATGCTCGAGTTTTTTTGACCCCGTGCATATAGGATGATTTGTCCAACTCTTCAAAATAGGAGTTATTTCGGCAATCACCTCATCGTTTAATGAAAATCTCTTTCCTGCCAGCCATTTTTTTCATGTTTGGAAACAGATAGTACTCCGAGGGAGCCAAATCTGGAGAGTGGGGGAGGATGAAGGAGGACTTCGTAGCGTAAATCGAATAATTCCGCGGTCACAATTGACGAAGAGTGAGTGTGGTGAAAAAGAATCGCCAAGGTGGTCGTTTTTTCCTTTATTTCATTGTTTAACTGATCCAGCATAATACACTCCGGTAATTGTTTTGCCATTTTCCAAGGAGTCTATGAAGATTATGCCACGAGCATCCCAGAAAACTGTGGCCATAACCTTTCCTGCTGAAGGAACGGTTTTTCTCTTCCTTTGGTGCAGATTCCCTGCTTGCAAACCATTGTTTTGCCTGTTCCTTGGTCTCAGGCTGTTAGTGATGAATCCATGTTTTGTCCACTGTTACGAAACGACGCAAAAATTCGTCTGGATTCCGTTGAAACAGCTTCAAGCTGTTCTTCAGTTCACACGTTGACGCTTTTGATCCAGTATGAGCAAACGTGGCACCCATCTTGGGGATAGTTTCCTCATATGTAAATGTTCATGTAAAATTATGTACACGGTCATTTAAGATGCCCACAGCCTTCGCAATTTCACGCACCTTCACTCTTCTATCATCCATCACCATATCATGGATTTTTTCAATAATTTCTGGAGTAGTGACCTCAACAGGGTGTCTAGAACGTTTAGCGTCACTTGTGCTCATATGGCTACTTCGAAAGTTACTGAACCACTTATAAGCCGTTCTAATCAATGGTACAGACTCACCATAATGTTTTTCAAGCTCAGTTTTGGTTCCTGAGCCGTTTTGCCTTTCAAGCAGTAATGTTTAATCACTACACGAAATTCTTCCTCATTCATTTTTCACAAATCACGGTACTTTATCGATTCAAATGAACGCTAAATACATAGTAATAGATCTACCTGACTTATAAACTTAGTGTGTGATACTCCAACAGTTGACAGCAACTAAAAATAACCTCGATACGAACTGGTGGTGCCATCTCTCAGACTTTGCACGGACTTATCGAACAACCTCGTACATTATCTGTGGGAAAAATTTAGATCGTTATCCGATGAGATGTCTTTATTATCTATTACAGGGAATATCCCCACTTCTTATTGCATCAAAGGCTTTCTTATAATTAATGAAAGCACAATAAATATACTTATCTAAATTTCACAGTATACGCTTTTGGTGTTCCGAGTTTAGTTTGTATAATCTCTGCTAATAGTTTAGATGCATGACTAGTTATACAGGCAAACAATTCCCTCTCTATTTCGTGTAATTAGGGATTTTGCCTGTTTTCTGCACAGAACGGACGAATAGCAAATTAATTGTTTACTGTGCGCAAATGCATTTAAAATCACTTATAATAAAAGGCATTAGTTTATTCCTTTTGCTTCAGGCGTCCTTCGTAAAATGAATTGATAATTGCTACATCTTTATTTTGTCACAATGCCACAAACTCTTCTGCATTAGATTTTTAAAAGTATTACGAATAAAAGTTTCCTTTTAAAAGTTAGGAAATAAATGTTTTTGTAACGTGGACAATGCATGAACTAACAATGCCAAATACTACTTTATTTTTAAAGAGTAATGTACATTAATAAATGTTGTATTCAGCCGTTTGTGTAATCTTTTTTAATGATTAAAAATATTCAAATACTGTGCTTCTGTAGGCAATATTCAACAGTTGCTAAAGAAAAATACTTCGCCTCTAATTCGAAGAAGTCATTCCATATCGGCATCACATTTTTTTTTTTTTTTTTAAATTCCTAAACCGTAAAGACGCGATCTAAGTGAATCAGTTAGCCGACGTCTTTAATGGGTAGGCAGTCTTTATGTCACAGTTTTAATACTTCAAATCCCATATGCTTGTTAGAATTTTGGAGTGAAGATTCCAGCTTATCTATTTACTCAATATATTTAAAGACTTCTTTTGTTATAATTTCTCGTGGGTGATAACACCTCGGCCGTAAAATCATTGCTGACCATAAAAACTGTTGTTTTTATGTTTTTATGGTCAGCAATGATTTTAAGTGAATCACGACGTTTTCTTGCATAATTTACAAATATAACATATTTCAGAAAACATATATCACGCCGTAATAGGGCGTGACAATACACAAAGAATTTATATTCAGTCCAAATGCAAATAGCTCTTTACGTATTTAGTTCCATGATTGATCTTTAGAATAAGATTTCCAGATTATGTGTAAATAAACGTTGTAAAAATCTTAGCCCATCCACGGTACCCTAGTTCTACAACCTGTCGTCGGTTGTAAAGTAAAATACAGCATTATTTTTATCTACATGAGACTAAATTCTGAACAAACTCAGCAGCCAACATTCTCTAAACAAGAACGGAGGAGCATGCGAAGATATGATCTTGGATCCGTTCGATAATGAAACGGGGAGAGAAAGAAAGAAAAAAAAAAGCAAATACGCACGCCACGTTGCCATTAAGGAGTTATTAAAGATGGAAACACGCGAAATAAAAATGAACTTTTCAAACATTTCTCTTGAAAACAAGCGAACTTTAGAGAAGCAACTTTCTCTTTCCTTGCGTTCGTATAGCTTAATTTTGAATTTGAAAATAGCAGAATGCAGCGACACTCAACGGCGGATATAAGAGAGCCTGAATCAAGTATTACCGATCTATAGAACGTAATTAATATTAACAATAAAGAGTCATTAAAATCATTTGTTTATAATAGCTGCCAATTGTTGCATTTTGTAAAACTTGCAAAGCTTCTGATTGCAAATCTGAACCGGAAATGTTACTGTTGGCAGCAACATTCCGCACTTTTTCTATCGAGCATATTTTTGTTGCAATATCTCTACACTTAGCTCAACCTCTTCAGCGTTATGTCAATATTTTCTTTGCTTTCTGATAAATTCAAATGGTTTCATTACTTATCTGAATTTCGAAATGCTTTTGAGGAGTGGTGGTATGCTAAGAAAACGCATCCCTTAATTCGACTAAAAGAAATAGCGGAAAACGAATGTCCTTTTGTGCATGGTAGAAAAGAATAATGAGATGCGCTAAGTCTTCAAGAAGACGTGAACGAAACAATGGTCTTTATTCTCTTAAAAAAGCAACTAACATCACCAGTCCTCTTTGCCAAACTCTGTGTGTGCTTATAAATCACTTCAATTCCAATTTTAAAAAATCCACTTGCATAGCAGAGTTGCCAAATACGGTAAATGAACACAGCCACAAGTCAAGGTTTTTGTAATTCACTGACGGATCAATACTTCAAAAGGAGAAACCATCGCATCAGTTATTGAATTCATTTAATAAGGAGATTCAAATATGTGGTCGTGACGTTTACGTACTGCAGTCGCATGCAATAAATTGGGGAAGCAAACGTTCATCACCCTCACGTTCCAAAGACGTAACTGAGAAGACCTCCTGATAGCAACGATGTGTTAAGATCGATTTTTTTTTCATATAAATCCCACTAAAATGTGTTATTGCTATTCACCACGCTGATCCTGTTGAGTTTGATACCCGGTTAGATCTTTCGTCGCTATATTAATAAAATACCAAGTGGGCGTTGTTTGTGAACTTTCCTTTGGAGACTCATTTCAGTTGCATTTAGCAATACCGTTTTTCCTCATTCATCATCACTAATGTTTTCCACATAGCTCCGATTGCATTTGATCGGAGCTTTGCCTAAACACTTCATCTTGAAGGATGGTTAACCCGCATTCATTAATTCTGTCGCAATTATCAATATACACAAGTTACATTTCTATGCTTGTTATTTTTCTCATTCCTCTCTCTCCACTTAGCGCACATAATCGAGCCACTGTAAGCAACGTGCTTATTACAAATCTAGTTGAATTAAGTTGTGATTTTCAGTTTTGTCTAAATTTAAAACGGAAAACGTCACTCATGTGTATCACTAATAGTTTTTGTCCGAAGAATAAAATCTCATTTAAGTCCCTGCGCGTTTTTTGTTAGTCCCAGCGAATCATTTTAAATATGGACTTGGCTTGGACGAAAAAAAAAAAACTAGTTCTAGTCGGAGCTAGAACTGAATCTATGTCACTGCCATTACTACGCAGGCATCTACGCCAAATGAATAGATTTAAGTAAACTGCCTAAAGAGTTGAACCGCTGTTCCAGTCCAAGTTGGTGGAGACTCGCATCCTGTTAGAACACATCTTCACCAGAGCTGATAACAGAATCAGGAATGTGTTAGTTCCGACAGGTTTCCGAGCCATTCACGAAAGTTAGCTAACAACCGGAAGTTGAACAAAACATTTGCACGTGCTATTCTGAGCATGTTGCTCGACCTTCCTCGAATTATCACAACACAGTAGATTTGTCACCTTAATTCTGATATCTGATCTGTCACAGTAGCCGTTTAAAGGACAGAAGCAACCCGGCAGGATGTAATCGATTTGTTTTCGTGTAAGGCAAATGTCAACCGAACGTGTTCCTTCAGAAACAGGTTGTCGACTGGGCTGAATGCCAACGATACTGTCACTGATGTGCGCGTTATGTCGCTTTAAGAAGCAGTTCAATCTGGAGGAGGATGACAGCAGCCAATATTTAGTGCTTTTAATAAAGTCTAGAGAAGATGGTCGTTACCGACAGTTGCGCTGCTCATATTTATGGCAAATTTTAATTGTATAAGACGCACAACCTGGGGATAGATTTGATAAAAATATTGCAATTTACATATATTTATATTCGAAGAAAGCATCCAAAAGACTAATGAGAATAGAAGATTTTGGTTGTTTAAAATAAGTGATTACAAGTGATATTTTTTCCTCTCTCAAATTTCATTCAGAAATAAATGAAGAAATAACGATCAGTGTAGATTTATTTCACAAAGAAACAGATTTGGGTCTGGGATTTGTTTTATTGCTTCGATTAAAAAACATTAAAAAGGTGAGTAACGGTGCCTCACTTGAGTCTTTCACATCTCTCACGTTGACAGTATGATCACATTTCTTTTAACATTCTACGTGTATGTTACAATCCTTTGTCCCTCTTCCCTTACAGAATGTATGCTCAGTTTTGTTAGAGATGCCTTCATCACTGCCAACCTTCAGAACGCCACTCATACGCTGGCTATAACGTCAGGAAGTTGACGGAAAAGCTCCACAAGTACCTCACTAGGAAAAGTCAGTTTCAAACTAAATCCCAAATGAATTACAATACTGACTACTTATTCTAGATTGAAATCCATACGATTACATTGCTTCATCTCTTTATTTATATTCTGTGCCTTTAAAAAGTTATTCACTTTAAGCTAACGTTAAAGTATCCATCTTTTTTTTTTCGCCTGCCAGCTGATATTTTGGTTTTCAATTTCTGATTTAATCTTTTTCTATTTATACACGCTTTTCTTTTATTAGTTGAATTGGCATTCTTCATATTTTTATTTTTGGATCTCATTTTACTTTTTTTTTTTAAATATATTTCTAGTTATTTCATTTCTGTCGTACTTTCATATTTCTGTTCTTGTTTCCCATGCGTATGTTAACACGCCGACTATAACTTCGAGAAGTTAACGTATCGGAAACTTCTTCGTATGTGATGTTTGAATTGTTAATTTTTTTCCATTGAAATGTTTTAAATCTTTTTTCTTTATAGTAGGATTCTTAATTTTCCTTGTTTTAATAATTCTCCTAATATTTAATTTCGTCAACTGTTTTTAATTGAAACAATTTACGAAATAGTCACTTTAATTGTCCATAAGTAAATATCTGCTATTATATGATTATCATTATTAAAGAAAATACCGCGTAATGTAAAAAAAAAAAAAAGTCACTGACAGCCTAGGAGGAAAAAAAAGAAAAAAAAAATGAAAAAAAATGACAGGAAAATTAAGATTACAGAAAATAATTACAGTTGAAAATAAACCAAATCATGCAAGTAGGAATGCCACTGCTGACAGAGACATCTTACAACCTTACATAAAGAAAAAGTGCATAAACGAACTAGAAACAAAAGAATTAAGTAGAACACAATCATCGACATATAAAATCCTGGAAGCACCCAAAGAAATTCAAGAACGAAGGATAGTAATATAGATACAAGTAAAAAAAAAAAAAAACCGAATGTAATAACTATCATGAAAACGTATAGAAAGAATTATTTTAGTAGTCTTAACATAATAGAAACAAATTAGAAACCATAACATTCGATGAATTCATGAAATTGTAAAGATAATGAACAAAATGGCACAAAAAAAAGAGGGAATAAATATTGAGGTATTTAATTACTCTTAAATGGAACTGTTTAAGAGACTTAATCTATCAAATAAAAATTTGCAATAACATCCCCACACGAATGGAAGAAATCCGTTCTTTTGCCGTTTTCAAAATGGGGAATAAATTAAAATGTTAATATCAAAGAGGAATAAGTCTTTAGATACCCGATACAAAATATATTACCTCCATCCTATTCACAGATAATGAAAAGGATATGGGCTAGTTATTAAAAAACTTTTTGCAATATCAGTTAAATTGAATTATCACGGCAATTAATAAATTGCAACGTAGGAATTATATATATATATATATATATATATATATATAAAGCAATATGCAGTACATATTAATGAAATATTAACGGAATCACAAGTTGTAAAATAATGCAGAAAATTAAGAGACTACATACATCGCATGCAGATCAAATCTTAATTGCTAACACAGAACTACAATAATAAAAATAACTCAACAAGTTAATAATTTTGATTACGCTGGTCGTAATGTAAGTAACATTAAAAGAAACAGATCCGAAACATAAAATTAATAAATAGTCCAAAATTAATGGGCATTATTAATGATATCTAAACCACGTTGAGCACAAAAAAAAAAATTAAAAATTAAAAAAATAATAATAAATAAAATAAAAAATATTCAGTGTTGTAGCTAAACCCGTTACATTATACTCAAGTGCAATGTGGACGATATAAGAAATCGACCAAAAAAGAAGATAATAAATGAAATTCCTAACGGATGGTTGCACTAAAGCAGATCATAAATAAACAAAAATTTTACTGGTACTAAAAGAAACGACTCATAATTAAAGAGAAAAACGGATTTAATATGTGAACAAACTACCAAGAAGAATACTAAAAGATAAACCTAAAGGGAAAAGAGGAGCCCTTAACGAGTTGGTGTGAGGAAAAACAGCCTAGTAGGCCTACCGATGACTAGAAAGAAGGTCAAAAGGGCAGCGAAACAAAACAGCAGCTACTCTATTTTATTTTGATGCTTTGTACCGTATTGACTGGAAGATTTTATTGACGGTGTTCACGAATAATAGCTTTTAAAATGAAAGAAATCCCCAAAATTCTTGTGATTAACTGATTATTACGTGTAAAAATCGCCTGTTAAGTGTTTTAGTGGAATCAGGAGTGTACGAAATACAGATATGGCGCAGAAAAGCAAAATATCTTGAGAATTCCGATCCCCGACGGAGTTCATTATCTCTCCGGGGAAATAAGCGCACCGTATGAACGAAACAATGTTACACCGCAAGGGAAAAATACCATTTGTAGCATTTGGACAGATGCTGCCATCTAGTGAGAATAGATATACCGTCGATTGTTATCGAGGCCATCACGTTTGCCTTCGAATTTATCATCTGATCGATCGATAGCTGGGGAAAGAGGAAAATGCTACATAAAAAATGTAATAACTTTCGGCCTTTAGATGTAAAAAAAAAAAAAAATGCAGCAAATTTTATCCGAAATCAAAGAAAGCATTCGGACCGAGTCCAATAACGGAAAGCAATGATGTTTAACCGTAAACAATTTAATAAGATCCGACTCTGTTCCGAGTGTCAACATTGTGGAGCAGTAAGTGGTCTTTTCTTAGTTCGTTTTCTTTCACTGAAGAGGAATTCTCCGCAGAAATATTTTTGTCAACCTTCTGGAGTGTTTATTCTGGAAATTCTATTTACGTACCGATCCACGGAGTGTCCCACAAAGCGACAACATTACTGTAGCGGAGAAAGCAACAAGTACGTGATTGTTTCTTAAGGGGGAAAAAAGAAAAGAAAAATTCCACATAACTTACAGCTGGATGAAAGGATTTTTTTTTAACAACGTAATGACGTCAATAATAAAATAGAAAAATACTTCGCACTGCAGTCTTATAAAGAAACAATTCGCTGACGAAATATCAAAATTCACTTATCGGGCCGTAAGATTAAGACCCACACAGATCGGACACTCTTATTTACTTCTCATCCCGATTTCGGTTCGTACGTATGGCAATTCAAAATTAAGATGAAATCACCCGAGGCTTCGATATGGGCGTGCAATATGCGGGTCAATACGCGTGTTAACCGACTGGCATGTCTGTATTTTGCGTAAGGAAACCCCGGTTTCCCCCAGCGAGGGGGGGGGGATAGTAGAAAGATGCAAGAGTAATGTACAGTAGAGTAATACCTTTATTTTGGACTACAACGAATTATTCTAAGTGAAGCATCTCGATTTATATTCTGTTATGCTCCTCCCTTTTATTATATGGATACGTAGCTTGTTTATTATGTAAGGATTGTTTGCTATCCACTAAAACGAATATGACAATAATAGGTTATGCTTGTCCATTATCAGTGCATGTTTTCGCTGTCTTCCGGTAGATGTCATTCCGCTCACATTTAGTTTGCTAATTTCCTGAATATTAAGTACGTTGTTGTGCTACTCTATATTCCCAGAGTTTCAACATTTCAATATGCATCGAAACATCAGGCTACTCATCGTGTTAACACCTAGCTCCAGTTGTTACATTTTATATACATTATACAGTGTATATATAAGTGCTAATTAAAAATAAAAAAAATCTTAAATGCCAGCGGATCGAACTATACTACGATTAATAAGGTTTTAGGGTACTTTCTCGTTCGGATTTGTGACAACACCTCGTCAGTAAAAGTTTTTGTAATAAATTGTAATGAAAATGTTTAAACTGTTCTGACATCAACTGAAAACTTGAATTAAACTGTAGATGAAACGAAATATTATTTACAATGCAAAAACGGCAACACAACAAACAATTCGAATGCGATCATGTTTGAATATTTACGAAACCAAAATAAATCCTTTCATTAAAAGAGACCGCATCTGTTGAACACCGAGAATTGAATTTAAAAAATGTGAAATTTGCAATTTAAATCGTGTGTAAGCGTTAAAGTTACTAATTATAGCAAACTGTAAAGATGTTTAAATATATTTCTGATCTTAAGCCTTCTAAGAAATATTTTTACGTCTAAACAGGCAATGGCGCTGTTATTTCATAGACGTTTATTTCTTTCTTCATTTATTCCCTCGTCATTGCTATGTTGCGGGGGGCTGAAAGTGATCAATGACCCGCATAGGCTATCAAACTTATTACGATGCAAGCCACGTCTCGTGGGTAATTTTGCTGGCTCTGTCAAATCAATCTCGTGCCTGCGGTATTACTTAATCGCTCTTTATACAGCTTAGAATTGCATTAGTTAAGGCGCACTTTTTTTTTCTTGTATGCTAGATTATTTATTTCGCAAGAGATAAGTTAGTGGATAAATAAACAAGAAATGGACTTATGTATACTATTTTGCGTACCAGAGTTCATTTTGTATAAATGAAGCTGCTTGTAAAGCGAAGAAAACTCACCGAAGTCTAATTTGAAGTTCTTAATTCAAACCAGGTTGGCGAAGGAAACCAATATTGTGATAAATCAGAAGATTTAAGCGACTGCATTCTTGCAAGACGTGATCTTCCGTATCACCCGAGATTCTAGAAGAATACGGAGTGTTTTCATTGTCGATCTCAATACCACAGGACTGGAGAAGTTTATTCTCCAAAAAGCTCGTAATAACCCAAAGAGGAATTATTTAAGTGGACCTCAGAACGGGAACACAACCTCGATATGCTTCCTCATTAAAGACAGCTTCGGAAGTGGACGGTAATCCAAACAACTTTTAAGGCTTCGTTTTTCTCTTGAGAAATCCTTGGTAGCAAGAAGCTACTTTGTAAGGGCAAAAGTAATTACGTGCATAACACCGTTAATTTACGTTCTTTTGAAGACAGCAGCAGATTAAACTGGGCACAATCCCCTTTCAATGCCCTCGATAAGCGGAATCCGAACATGACTCAACCAAACGGGTGGGACAGAAGGAAACTCTTATACACAGACATTTCCAGAATCAACCAAATAACCTTGGAGGACAACTACAAAAGCAACTGGGTGATTTAATTTCTTAAGAACATTGTTCTTAAGAAATTAAATTCGCAAATTCTGGTGATTCAGACCACGGCGAAAGCATATTAAGTGGTCGGTTTTGCATGGCAGATGTTAAAACATGAACGTAATTGTTCATGTTTTAGAAGGAATTAGAACCCAGAATCCTTCCGAATAGCTGGCTAATTCGAGCCAAAATATTTTCAGTATTTTGGCTCGAATTAACTACGCTGATATTTTAAACCAGTTTATAAGAAACCGAAGAGCAGGTCCACCACCCTAGTTCACAACATACCGATTCATCATCGAGAGAAATCAGAACAAAGTGAAACGAATGCGGTTAGGAAATGTGAGGCATCATTATCTTCGTTTTTTGCATAAAACAGGCGATTGCTCAGAGAAGCGACTGCTCTCTCAATATTAACGTCAATACTCGATAGAAAAAGCCATCAGAAAGCTAACAAGACGAAAGGCAGTCGGAACAAATAATGAATGAAATACGCAAATAGCAGTATTAAAGTTTTACAGCGGCTGCAACACAATTGAGAAGACATGCTCAGAAAGTTTAATTCTGGATCAAGAGAAAGACCAAGAACCAGGCATATTGATTCATCTGGAAGTCCCCTAGACAACACTCGAATCTTGCCAGATTAGATTGAGGTGAAAATTAAGTTAATAATGCTGCAGCCTACATAGCTCAGTCATTATTGACGAAGCCCTTTGGTCGGGAAGACCTGGGTTCGATTCCCGTCAGTGAAGTGAGGATCTTTGAAAGAATAAAAACCTCGACACTGTAAAGGGAAAAAAAAAAAGGAGGATTAAGATAATGCATGCGATGTTTGCACCAAAATTGCTGAGTATGACGCATATTCTGCTGATTTATAAATATAAACGCGCTCTCCCCCCCCCGCTTCCCAAACAACGTTAAGCTGTATTTCAGGTTGCTGATATACGCAAGACAGAAGAGAAAGATTAACAGAATGTTAAGAGGGTGATACTTCGCGTCTTTAGATAAACAGATCTTCACAACAGTATGAGTAGGTTAATATTAATTCACAAGAGTCAAATAAGGTTCGCCTTATTTGTGGCTCTCTGCCGTAAGCTTTCTCTGGGCATTCATTTTTCTTATCCAGAATCGATATATGAATCTTAAGAATATTCCCTTTATCTCCCCCCCCCCCCTTCTGGGAGGCTATGCAGCAGACCTATTTCGCATGCGTCGGTCATTACTGTGATCCGTGTATGAAGGACGTAATCTTGAAATGTTGCTATATTATCATAATTACTGCATTTACATTTAATCTAAATGCAAATGCAATCATTTCTGCAGATCAACCTTGTCTGCACGGCTTTATCATACTTTTATGTAATCGAGTCTAGGAAGAATGAAATCATAAACTGTTGTTGAAAATTGGCTGGTGATAATTTGGAGGATCCTGAAAAGTAATTGGCGTGATTAAAATACAGCACAAAAACATTCCCCGTCATCCTCACATGCATGTAAACAAAATTACCTCTGTTTTAAAATGTACATACACAGCCATAAAATATCTGAAATTTTTCTCATCTTACAAGTAGAGTGCGCA
Organism: Typopeltis vanoorti; assembly: GCF_054136105.1. NCBI lineage: Eukaryota > Metazoa > Arthropoda > Arachnida > Uropygi > Thelyphonidae > Typopeltis > Typopeltis vanoorti. The sequence continues at coordinate 108,200,451 of NC_143563.1, forward strand.
ATATCTGTGATCAAAGAATGAAACGAGTCCGGTGCACAAATTATGGTTATAAATTATAAATACCTAATCAGGCAAATTGCAGATTCATTTCGAAGTGGGCCACCGAGCGGAAAATGCAAAATTAATTTTTTTTCCATTACAGAATAACATAAAATAAAGATTAAAATTATTTAATTTCAACCAAGTAGAATACGCAAAATTCAATAAAATTTCTCTTTCAATATTATATGATAGCGCGCGCTGGCCTGTGCGTGAACACGCGGGCATGCCACTGTTTTACTCGTTTCCCATTTGCCTCTTTCCTTACGTTTATTACACTTTAATAAATATTTTAAAAGCGGATGGGTTATTAAACTTTTTACAATCTTCTTCTGCAGCTTCTCCCACTTAAGTGGGGTCACTGTTGATAATGAGTCTCCCCCACACCTTCCTGTCTTGGGCTGTCACCACATCCAAGTTCATCCTCAAGTTCTCTTCTATCAGCTCCCTCCATCTCTTCTTTGGCCGCCCACGCTTCCGCCTCCCTTGCACATCCATCTGCATGACCCTTCTTCCCACATATTCGTCCTCCCTCCTCATCACATGACCAAACCATCTCAACCTTGCCTCCTGTATTTTCGCTCCTAAGTTCGTAACTTTCACTGTTCCCCTGACATAGTCATTTCACAGACTATCCTTTCTGGTCACACCGCACATCCACCTAAGCATTCTCATCTCTGCTACTTCCATCCTGCTGATGTTATTTTTCCTCAGGGCCACAGTTTCCATACCATACGTCATAACTGGCTTCACTACTGTTCTATAGATTTTGCCTTTCTGATTGCTCGGCACCCTCTTATCGCATAACACTCAGCCATCTCCCTCCAGTTCCTCCCACCCGCTTGTATCCTGCATCCCACTTCCTTCTCAGCTCCTCCATCTTCTTCCACTGTTGAACCCAAGTATCTAAAGTCTCACCTTCCTGATGACATTTTCTTCCAGCTCCAGATCTGTCTCCTGTCCGCCACCCACTGTGCAACACATATACTCTGTCTTACTTCTGCTCAGTCTCATACATCTCTCTCTTCCAGTACTTTTCTCCATCTTTCCAGTTTAGTTCCCGCTTCTTCTCTTGAATCTGCACACAACATTGTCCAAGGCGCATCTTCTGTCACCTCCTCTGTTACCACCTCCATCACAATATTAAACAGAAACAGACTTAATGCTGACCCTTGATGCAAGCCAACTGTCACTGGAAAACTTTCTGTCTGTCCCAGACAGGTCAGAATACTTGTCTTCACATTTCTGTACATTTCCCGCACCAACCTTAAAAAGTTTAAGGTTGGTGCGGGAAATGAAACGAAATGCGGTTAAAATTAAACTTTTTACAATATAATAAACAAATACAAGCCTTTAATAGCTAATAGAAAAATAAAATAAATAAAACACAAAAGGATTCCAGCTGCGAGATATAAGACTGGTCGACATATTTAAAACGTTTGAGTGTTTCCTGTTGCCAAAATCAGAACTGAAAGAATCAGGAAATGAAACCAGATGGGATGCAGCGTAGAAGCACATTACAGTTGATGGGTTAACGCGCAAACATTTGATTGGTTGAAGAATGAATATCAAATATGACTGCTTTCTATTAACATTACTATTTCTATGCGAAATATTGACATTTTTACAGTCATTTCTCGAAGCACTTTATGCCTTGTAGGATTTATGATAGAATTGTCACAGTTATTCGGGTTTATTTGGATTCACTGATTGAATTGGCAGAGATTTCAGCTGCTATCTTCAGTTTTTTTTTTTTTTTCCTCCTCCTCCTGCTGTTTTATACAATTGCAAAACACGCATCAAGTGGGGAAGGTTTCGTGATTTCAAATGACCTCTAATTCTCAAACCAGAATCTTAGTCCGGGTGTTTGGATTTGGATTTTGTTCAGATTATTTAATTTTACTTACATATTTAGGTGGTTTACAAATGTTTAGTTTACATATTTAGTTTACAAATGTTTACATATTTGGTTTACAAATGTTGGAAATGCACTGAAATTTGACCTATTAAGAATGAGAACCAGATATACTCTAAGTTCTTGTATTATTTGTAGGATCTTTGATTTCAATGCAATCACATCTTTAAAATGTGATGGTTTAAGCAGATTAAGAGTAGTATAAAGGAAATTGTAAAATATTCTCGATATTTGATTTATGGTGGATTTCCTTTGTCAGAAGGAATAAATTAGATCTTATTTAATTTTAAATTAAGGAAAACTGAATTCTTTTTACATAGTAAAGGTTAGTTCATTGCTATAGTTGAATATAATTTTTTTTTAATTAAAACATCGCTCTGACGTTACCGATGCTCAGGACTATATATATATATGCAATGGCAAGTGATACCAAGAATACGGGGGGGGGGGATTTATTCTTGAGCTATATGGAATGGTCCGAAATCATGTCCCATTTTTAGTACCTATTACTTGCTAAGATGTATTAGTAATTAATCTCCAGAAAAATATTTTCGACTGACTAACTGAATCGGGTGTAAGAATTTGATACAAGAATATATTGTAAACTAACAAATACCGGAAATTTATATTTTTCTATCATTCTTTATCTATTTATAAAGTAATTATTTTTTGATCCAGAATGACCAAATCGGGCGTTTGACGATTCCAATTGAGAGTATATTACGAATTCGTTTCATGAACCCTCCAGTCCTTAAAAACACTCATATAAACATTTATTATTCAATTAAATATGATCATGAAATTTAAATCAGCCCAAACAAAATTTGAAAATTGTTGAATATAATTGATTTCAATTAAAGGAAAAAAATAATGTTCCGAATGTAAGAATAAATATACTGACACCTTTTATTTCCCTAAGGGAGTAAAGAGGCCTTTTTTACGCTAACTCCTTAACACTGGTGGGCAACTAATCTCGATCCCAGTCGTTAAAAGCAGACCCAAAGTCATTAATGTTTTAATAGCCATCGGAAGGAGAGTACAGCAGACAACTGCCGCCATCTAGCGGTCCCTAACATTATATATTATTGTTCTAAAATAGTTTTCCGAATGTGCAGCCATGAAAGGTTAATTTTATTAGGCCACAGAAAATTTATACGATCTAGAATTAGTCATTTATCGTTTGGTGAATTAACTTATTTGCATATCGTTGACCAATAATGCGCCTAAGCTTAGTGAGTATTTTGTTTTCTGATAACAAAAGCCGGGGAAATATCTGGAAATTATCAAAGTTAATCTCCATTTTTTTTTTATCTTTTTCTTTGAGTCGTAGTTCCTCCATTTCATTTTCCCCCAATCCAGTGACTTTCAAATTTTATTTATTTAGCATGAATGAAGCTGATACATCTCACCAGAATATCAGACGTTTTACTGAATAAAGCGAAATTTATCTCGAAGACAAAATTTGTAAAACTGATTAAACGATTTTGAATAGCAACATGCTAATGATTCTTTGAGTTATTAAAAAATGAATGCAAATCTCCTGCAATGCACATAAACGTTGCTGTTAATGCAATTACGACACATCCGAGCAACACGTATCTAATGATCCGGTAATTAAGTTCCGGCAAATCAATATTCATCCGGGAAATCAAGTTACAGCAGGTTGAATTTCGGCATTAGTAATAGGAGTATTCAATGGCTCCTTTCTATATATCCAACGCATTGTTAAAGACTCACTAATGCACCATTGATCCGAGCGATATCACGCATCTCAGTAAAACTGAGGCTACTTGCGATTGGAGGTAACAGGTTAAAATTTCACTGCCATTGTTAGCAACACAAGTAGTGCAAAAAATTAAGTGATTACTTTTTTTAATTGAAGAAAATCCATCAGGAAATTCGGCAATTTAATGATAATCCCACTCACAAAAGTTTGGGTGGGATTGTCATGATAATGATTATCATGATACGTAAGAGAAAGAATAAATAGAAAAAAATATTAAGAAAATTAAAGCTACTAAATCTGATGAATTGGCGTTATTTATCACTACGCAAACCCACACATTTCAAGTAATGCACCGCGCATGCGCTGTTTCCAAAAGATGTAGCATGGAGAAGTCTCGTTCATATTCACACGTTACCAGAACCTTTCTTCCTCTGGAAACGGTGAATATTTAAAAATAAGGCCAACAAGAATAACTTATGCTTTGCAATAAGTCATATGCGGTCCGTTTCGCTTCCTATTCAGGAAGTGAATCATCTCAAAACTAAAAATGGTCAATGTGTTGGGTAATTGATTATATAGAGCCTCCGGAGCTCAGTTGGTTTAGACGAGTTCTTTGGTTGTAAAGACTCGGGTTCGAGACCCGCCTATGACGTAAAGAATCTTTATCGGGTCTTTTCAATCAAATGGTGAGTTTGAGGGTTTCCCTCCCCCCCAAACTGTTTTTTTTCCCTTCAGAACATGCGAAAACACGCAGATCTACAGTCATAAAATACTTCCTTTTATGGGATGCAGCGGAGGAGTGATGTGTCGGCTGTATTAATTCGCTGTGATCCCTAATCAGGGAACACTACCGTCATAAGGGACGGATGGGTTGAAGAGAATTGATTATAGTAAAGTATGTACGCTTTCCAAGAAATTTAAAATATTATAACTCTTCTTCCTTACCTCAAGCGTAAAACGAAGTCTTAATAATGCCGCAACATAATTACATGGCCGTAAATGACTTAAGTTTAATTCTTGTTTCGCAAAAACGAATGTTTTAGATAAAACATATTTTTCCTTTTTCGTTATCTCAACCCTTCCTAAGGATTCATGATTAGGTCGGCAATCGCATGTTATTGTCAGGAGGCTTTGAACTTCGAGTGCATGAGGAGCAATATATCCATCGCTCATTGTGTCACAGTATTAACAGTACATGGTTTCTATGGTAACTGATCCCTCTATCCAGCGTGCGTCGGGTAGTTCGCTTTAAGACCGTTGCAAAACAAGTAGACCTCGGAGCTCAATTACGAAACAGAAAGCACTCACCCTATCCTACATAGATTGATTTTATGCATCACATTTGGTTGCATTAAAATCCTAAGACGGAACATGACAACACAGGCCTTCAATGTGATGCTTGGAAAATGAACTTGGCCATTATTTTGTTAGTAGTACACAACAAAATGAAGTTTCACGAAAATGCTGATATGTTTTTTAAACTTTCCTGTAATATACATTTGTATTAGCCATATACTGCATTAGAATTTTAAGATGCTAATTTTGGTGAAAACATTCCACCTAAGGGCTTCAGTTTCGGAATTGGAAACTTACGGTATGAGGAAAAATGGCCTCAACATGCATTGACCTACAGATTTCTGTTATATCTAAGATACTAAGCAAACTATCAGAAATGGAAAGAGATCTTATCACAGTCTTCTGAGTTAGAAATGTAGATACAAAGAGGCAAGGCAGTTGGTTTTCAATGGGATAAGAAATGATTAATAACGAGTACTAAAATAATACGACAAAAATATAAGATCGGCCAACATAGAAAAATCATAAAAATATGACGGATTTTAAAGAAATGAGGGGAAACGTCTCAGAACAGTAATGCAGTTCTTCCTTTCACGTATTAGGCCTAGCGGCCTGTTACGGAGCTGTCCTTAGCCCTTCTAAACAGTACTGATCCCGAGCATAAGGTGGTTAGCCTTATGCCTCCTATGTCTGTAGATGCGTGTGTTCATTGGACCGGTTTGCCTGCTCTGGGGGGGCCAAAAACCTGCGTTTCCGGGTGAAATCCCCTCTACCTCCGTATGAGACCTGCTAACTCACCTTTAGTCGAAAGAGACCAAATAAAGGCTCCTCACGTCATCGACGGGAATAGAACTCAGATCTTTCCGACTCAAGGATTTCGTCTATACGGAGGATCCAGTAGTGCAGTTAAGTCATTTATATACGATGGCATCCAGTACTAACAGACGAGGTAGAATGAATGAACACTCTCCCAGCCGAAGATTAGATAAAAACCAACGTTCACACTTCTTTCAAAAATCACGTTAATATAGCAAGAGAATTGTTGGGAAAACTTGGCAACTATTGATCATTCTGCTATCTCAACTACGAGATATTCAGTTTTCTCTATCGATGAAATGTTCAGATTTAATTCTAGAGTTCAGATATCTTGGCATTAAATCAGGGTCAATAAACATTTGCAAGTTAAAAGCATAATTTAAGCAGAAAAAATGAGAATTGATAGCATTCTAATTTTTATAGGACATTTTTCAAACGAACCGAAACTATTTAGGAAGTGTTGCAATGCGATACCCCCCCCATTCAAAAAATACAGGACAGTATATCATCCGACGGAATTCGACAGAAGACTTAAACTGTGAGGATTCGATTGTTACGTAGATGGAGGAACGAAGTCAATATTAATAGCAACGCACCTAACCTTGCTTCTGAAGATTATTTTTTTAGATTCAGTTCAATTTCGTTGGTACACGAGTGAAGCTACTTGGTTTCTGGAGAGGTGAAAAATCATCCGAGTCCGATGCTGTATTTCCAGTCATATTTATATAAAAGATAAGCTACAACACGATCAACGGATACTTTTTTTTAAATATTGCTTTGTTTTCAGTATGAAGAGAGTCTGTTTGAAAATGAACTCGCGAAAACTACTCCAACAGATATTTGTGTAAAATAGGTGGACCTAATATTGCTAACAGAATGGTGAGAGAAGTAGTCGATAATTCTGGTTGTTTATTTCGGGCAGAATTGCAATCACGATAGTGGAAAGACAACAGCTCTCGTTGCGCACAGAAGTAGCGATTGTTACCGTACGACTAATGCATACGGAAAAGATAGCAGGAATTTAAAGAGGAAAAAAAAAGTTTTTTTTCTCTAATTTATACGTACAGAGGGTAGGAAGACAAAATAAATATATTTTTAAAAATACGGCCTAAGTGTACTGAAAACTTGTCTTGGCATCCTAGATTTATTGCTTCGAACCACGTCTACCCAAAACTATACTTTTTTCCAGTTGGAATTCTAATATGACGTTTTTTAGTTGTTTCTTTTGGTCTTTTACAAATAATTTTACTACTCATCGTCTTCTTAAAAATGCTGTCATTTTTCATACGAAAAAAAAAATGTCCTACCCACTGCTACTTTTTTGAATTTGATTATACAGGATATTGTGGGTTCTTTATGAAGTCGATATCACTGAAGTTTGCATCTCATTCTCCAAAGACCATCATTCGCTGGACCAAATATTTTTCTAAGGATTTTCCTTTGAAAATCTGAAATCAAATACTCCACCCTTGCAGGCCGTTGATTTCGTTGGTCGCTGAGCCGAGAGCGACACACTATGTAAGATTGCCTTTGGCAACCTCAGGATAAGCAGATGAAAAAGAGTACGTTGGCGATATTTATTTTAACCACGCACTTGTGTGTTTACACTTTTACTATCTTTGGATTAGGAAAATATGGATAAGAGTAGCCGAAACTGATTAACACCCATGAACTGAGGAGTAGGTGTGTTGATTTCCCTCGCGAGAAAAAGGAAAGGACGTGAGAATATCACTTGTCCATAAGAAAAATTTAAACGCCACATTGGAGTTATCAAATGCCATCCAATAGAAAGCAATTAGCAGCGATTTTAAGCTACCTATTTTACTCAATTGTAGATATTCAGAAACAGCATTGGTTTCTCTCGGAAATGTTTAGTCTGACTTGATTAAACATTTTCTTGGAGATGAATGGATGAGTGATTAAAAAGTCTGAGTAAGAGGTCCTGGCAGAAACAAGATAAGGAAAATTATTCTGGCCCAATTCCATCAAGCACATGACCAAATTAATAGTTCTGCATTTTATGGGTATTCGCTCCAGACATGCAAACTTTGGGATTGAACATCATGTGGTGCAATTAGAGGACTCTTAAATGATTTTCTATTAGGAAATATCTTTCCGAAGATCCCCCCCCCCTTTATTTTATCTTTTTTCTCCTTACTGATGAGGAGGTGGTTGCTGTTATATTTTGACAATGTGCGACAATACCAAGGTTTTATATGTCGACTGTTATACTATTATTTCCAATCCAAATGGAAGCCATTTAGCGGCGCTTAGTATTAAATTATGTTCGTAAAATATTTAAAATTTTTGTTATAATATGAAATGTCCACATACCAGGGTTTTCGAAATTGCAAGGAGCGAAATAATTTTAGATGGGAGGTAAAGGATGAGCAATTGACTTTGGTCAGATGTTGGAAAGTACGCCGAAATTTCTAGAAATCAGTAACCAGTGAAATATTTCAGATTCCTTCAAGTTAAAGTAAAGAAAACAACACTTTTCTTCTCTGTTGTTGTCTCTGTTTTTTTCTATCAATTTAACAAAGAAGTTATTATATAGAGTTACAAACAAGTTCATTTCCTAATCTCATTCATGTATTTCACAATAACGTGAAGCTGTTTTGGCTTATGTTGATGCGATTGTTTTTAATTTTGTCAGTAACACAATTGAAAGCCACGAAGCTAAATAATTTTAGATGGGAGGCAAGGTTGAAGAGAGAGCTAATGTTCCTGCATAGCATCTATTAGCAAGCTCTTGTGTTTACATCTAACACAATTGAAAACATAAGAGCTGACCTTTCGATGTTTATCGCAACAACTATCATAATTTCTCTAACATTATCCAAAGAACCAACGACTTCTGTCGCTTAGTGAAAATCTGAGGAGTTCTCAAATGTTTGTTTTGATGGCAGGTGGACTCGGTTTTGGTTGGTGATATATACTTTTGTTTTCCTTAATTCTGCCACAAGTGGTCCTATTTAAACAAAAACGGTTACCATTCCATAGGTTTCAAGACATCTTAAATACCACATTTCATTAAATTCATTCAGGATTTTTGATAAATTTTACCAATAAAAATAACTTCATTGATCACACCTGAACTACATCAGCATCGAGTGTGTCTTAAATCCTAAGTTCTGTTACATCTATTCGGCCAGACACGGAGTTATTGCGCCATACACGTTTCGCCATTTGTACCTTTGGAAACAGTCGAACAAGTTTTTGTACGGATTCCTTCTAGCAGGTTTCAAGATAACCCAAAGCTAGAGTTCCTAAATGAACTGTATTCTGACTGCAAAGATGAATTCAAATTGGTGATTACGCAGTTTCGCAAAATGCACCAAAAATTACAGAAAATGAGTGGATTCAATCTAAACCCTTATCAACAAGTTTCCTTAAGACCACAACCCACGTCAATTACTTCACCATACTACTCGAATATCGACGTGCTGATGGCTGAGATTATTTCCAAGTGTGGTTACAAACTTGGCAGCATGCGGATAACTAGAAGAGAATTGACGTCAAACCTCACAAGTGTCGACCTCCTTGATGAGCTTCATTAAAATCACTTTTCAAGCACGTTATTTCTACGAAATCTTGCAGAATTATTTCCATACTGCAGTTTTCAGATACATGCTTAACAAGTTCACTATCATCAAATATCTCATTTTAACCTCAATAATCACATGGATGCAAAAGGTCCACTGAAGTTAACATGCCATTTGGATACTTGTGAAATAACATGGAAACGATGCTTATGTTATTTGTGTTGGCCATTTTGGTGGTTAAAACGGAAACAAACATTCATAGCCTTACTATTTCATATTCTAAAATGGTGTTACCTTGAAGAATTCAAAAGGATTAATCCCTAACTGGAATTCGAACTCAGATCAGAAACGAATGGCCTACTTAATTATGAAGTACTGAAGAAAAAGCTATTTCCATGACTGGAATAATTACAATGGAGGTCCACAGAAAGAATAAAAGACGAAGAATTTACATAGGCGTATTCATTTTGTGTACTTGATATGAACAACATACCAGCACGCGATCCTTTGTACCCAGAAATGAAAACATTACCGCCATAGAAAAGACTTTCCACGAGACTTCACATGACTTCGAAGAGTAAACGTCAATACGAGAAGAGCCCTACTCAGCTTAGTTCATGACCTATTCAGCCATGCACTTGCAACGGTATTATTACGTGCCTTCGAAGGGTGACTGTCAGTATGAGACAGGCCCTACTTAAGCTTAGTTCAGTTTTGTTGTACTTGCCATGCTATTATTATTTTTTTTTTAATTAAGTTGGTCTATTTTCCCAGATACCTTACGTATTCTGCAGTGTCGTTTCTCATCCTGGCATCGGGGATTTTAACTCTTAACGAAAAACTCAAATGAATCAGAACACATCCTTAAGAGAAAATTATTTCTTGGGGGTCGCGATTTGTTTCATGTGGTGGGGGGATCATAAATAATGCAGAACCATTGTGCATACCCGCTAATCACTTCCGAACAATGAACATGAAATCAACAAAATAAAATGCTCTAAGAGAACTTAACTGCAAATCTACAGGCATGATTTTACTGGACACTGAGTAACCTGACAATCCTGTTTCGAAGCGATGGCTTCGGTCGAAACCAAACACATCCACACAACTCTAAACATCACAGAGGCCTTAAGTGAGCTGACGAAGTGTAGTTGCTTAGATTTCGAAATCATATTTATATAATCCAAACCTGAGTAATATTTGTTTTCAGGTTTCTTGCTCTTTTTATTAAGACATTCTTAATCTGCACCTTCATCTTCTGCTAAGCTTTTTATTTGACTTTCTTAAATTATTTTAATGTAGAGTTATTACAATTTTTATCTTTATTTTACGATTAATTACAACAAACAAAAAAAGCTTTAGACAACAACACATATTTTTGAACAAAAATTAACAATGAAAAGTTGACAGAATTTTTTTTTCTGCGCTGTCGCTTTGTAGCAAAATAATCAACAGAAGTTTATGTTGTTGATCGAATTCGAAGCCGGCTTAAACAGATAATGCCGGCTTATCTGTTTTGACAGACTTTACACATTTAACAGGCTCTGTACTAATACAGTTCGCTAATTAAAATAAGAGCCACTAATTAACAATAACCTTCAAACCCGCATATTTCATGAATAGATTGTTTGGTTGGAATTGTGGCCGAAGTAGCCAAGGTTAGTACGTCGTATGTTCACAGGCCGGTTTTTCAGTTTTTGAGAAAGAAAAGCTGTCACCCCTGTATGGGACAAGTTCCAACTACAATAGGTCCCACTTGTAATAGTAATAATGAAAGTATAATAATGAATTGTACTAATTATAAGAAATATAATAATGAAAATTATATACGATGAAATACGCGTATGTATCGCATTTTAATTGGTATATTCGTAATCGGAATTTTAAAGGATATTCTTTATGAGGGATGCATTCAAAAATGCATGCAAAAATCGTGCATATACGCTAGTGAAAATATTCAGTTTTTCTTTGTCAGCTGAGAAGGTTGCTATGATTTCGCGTCTGCTGAATAGAAAATAACTTTCTCGGTTTTTTCTTCTTCACTGAGCTATCTCCTGAAACTTAATCCTTCTGACATTTTAATCAAATGTATACAGTAAAAGACATCGGAAAGAAACAAATGTCTCCGACGACACAACTGAACGCGAGAGAAAATATTCAAATATCTTGCTTAAGTTCTTGCGTGACAGTTCATTCTTTATATCAAACCTATCCGAATGCGGATCGATGCCAAAGAAAGTGCTCCGCACTTGATGCACGACTCCACAGCTCAGATAATTTCCATACGGATTTTTACGTTGCGAACATTTTGGAAATGTTGATAGTTCTTCATTTTGCAATAACATGAGTTACCTAATCCTAAATAACATTGCGCTCGTCTTATATTACCACCTGGAAGTGATGACATCCACCCACGTCATTCAGGAAGTCAATTAAAGTAACTATTGTACCTGTGAGTTAAAATGCCTCGCATAATACCGTTAATTGAATACGTCCTCTGAACATTATTCTTCTTATCTACTCGACAGAAGAATAGCTTAGGCGTCCGTTGATGTCTCAATTTTCTGAAAGAGATAAACATTTCAATAAGAAGCAGTATTTAAGTAGGTATCTGTATCGCTGATTAAATTTGAGAATTCCGATGAATTGTCTCCGTTATGCATAATAATCCTTCTGCTTATGTCAATTCGACGTTAGTCGAATTGACATAATATCACGCGACTAACGTGTGCGTTGCAGAAATGCAAAGCGCGCTAATGAACTATCTTGTCGCTGTTCATTTTAATTTGGCTGCAACATGCCACCCACTTGGAATCCAATTGCTTCCATTAACAAAGTCAACAGTCATTTTTGTGAATGGGAGGAGTATTCAATCCTCAATTGTATTATTCAATTACATCATCAATGCGGATATTATGTACTTTAAAAGAGTGTGTGTGTGTAGAATATCATGGTAATACCATATAATTCAAGTTCGTATTATTACTAGTTTCCAATTAATTATGAGTTCATCTGTTGATTTGTCCAATTCGGTTTTGTTTCGAATTTAAGTTTATTTATTTTTTATTTTTTCCTCCCTCAATCGGAAACTCGTTACTTATCCACGAAAGCCAAACCGACCACAAGAACAATACGCTGGCTTCGTAATATAGTTTGGTTCTGTATATAAAAACAACAGACTATCTCTTCCATTCTGTTCAGATCACACCCAATCAGATTACATCGTAGGTCCTTGAATGCTACCAATGTCAGTTTATTTTCTGATATTCCGGAACTTCAAATAAGTATGCAAAAAAACTTACATACTTACGCACGCAAATATAGCCCTGATTCAGTTCCATCAAAGAAATTTGTCATTTCAGCCATAAATGAATTCCTAATACAGATAACTCGATGAGCCTTCAATAGAGTTGAAAGTCCCCCCCCCCCCCTTTGTAACACCATTAATGGCTGCTTTCTTTATTATCGAACAATCGATTGGGGCAAACTTGGAGAAGGGCAGAGTTACATTGCATAATACCAAACGCATTAAGACAGCACACAAAATCCATTAACGTTATCTTACACGCAAATTGGTCAAATTTCTCTTGCTGATAAATGAATAGATCACATTTCTCTTTCGTTAAGAATCTTCGTCTAATCAGAATGTGTAGTCGCATTTCAGGGAAACGATAAGCCAACATGAGTCACTTCACTCACTGGCAGCAACACGTATTTGCAAATTACACCTGTGTTCCAGCTGTCATCGCATGACAAACTCAGGATACGTATTCTGAAACTGTTCCCAATAGCTAGTTCGAGACAAATTTGTAACAGTTTGTATTTATTTTTAGCTAATCAGGAAACTTCTGTAGAGACCAATCATGGAACTTTTTTTAAAACCTCTAATAAACGGTTCGGAGGTCTCCTATAGGACGATGAAATTCATCTCCACCTATGACAATCACAAGCATTCATACCTATTTCGGATTCGAACCCGCAGCCTGATGATCGGACAGCACGTAACAACTCCATCGAACTAGACTTCAACAGAAAGAAACATTCAGTAAGTCAAAGATAAAGCTACAACGCGGTAGATAGTTTAAATAATGAGCTAACGGATATCTAAAAAGGGTTTGACTGATTGTTAGATTAATGATGTCGGCTAAAGCAGCACTTTATGTGATATGAACTGTTTGCTCTTAGACTGATGTCTTTTATGCGAAGAAAACGAAGGGTAGTTTCCTGGAAATAAACTAGTTTAGAAGAGGTACGCTAATCTCAGATAAACATGAAAATAACCAGATAATCTTAAATATATTAATTTTTTAAATCATATTTTAGCATTAATTGCTAACTTGATTTTTGTCCTGAATAAATACAATTCGGTTTTGCGTAATTTCGTCACGAAAAACGATGGTTTTTTAGTACATAAATCCCATTCTTAACAAGCTCCAAATTGTATACTCCATCGACTAGCGGGGAGTTGTTAATATACGAGGCAAAACAAAAAATTGTTTTGCCTCGTAAATGCAGCCAACAAGGGTAGTTATGTGGCGAAACGACTTACATATTTTAATACACACAAAGCCCCTGCCTGTTGCTTTATGGCCTTGACTGAAAACAGAAACGCATACTATTCCGATTTTCTTTAAGAATAGCCTTACTGCAAACAAGAGGATTATCTTGCGTCATAAGCAACTTACACCTTAACAATTAAATCACAAATTACGTGCGACTTAAAGGAAAAAACCTGAAAAACTAGTATTTACGGTCTCCATTGCAAGTAAGGATTAATTAATAAAAGTCAAAGAATAAAAAAGCAATGTACATCGCGATTTTATTTCTACTAAAATGCTGCATACTTGATTTAAATAAGAATGTCAGTTTTTTGGTTGTTTTAATCTGCGAGGGAAATTTTTAATATTCAGTGTTATGTTTTGTATGCACTAATATTTTCGGTTCTTTTCGACCAATTTTGTTTGTATTTCATTACTTTCTGAGAAGAACAAAATGAAAAAATGGGCAGGAGAAGTATCTCGTCTGACAATTACACATAGTTGGAATTCTTCAGTCACTTGCTCAGTCGTGAGCAAAAGCGTGGCGTCGTTCAAACAGAAGCAAGGAAACATTACTCGAAATAAAAATCATTACAATGTATTGACTTCTCAAATTTCGAATAATTAAACAGTAATTTTTTCTATTAATAAAACAAAAAAAAGAGAAATATTGATAGCTACATGTAGGCATGTTCACCTTCGTATTGAAAGAGACAGTCAAAAATTTAATCAAATATCTTAGGACACAGTATGATTTGTACCCATCTAAACACGGTTATTACCGCTAATCGAAAACCGAACTTTTATTTTATTCATGTGTTCTGCCCCCCTCCCCCCAATGAGGGATTAAGTAGTATATCCTATGATTGTAGCCTGTGTTCAAGGGGCCGGTTTGTCTGCTTGAGGGATGAAAAACCCCAGATAAAATAGGGAAGGGGGGGGACCATACTATCCACGTTTAAGACCGTAGTAACTTGGCTATGACTGAGGAAGATCCTTGAACTGCTCACTTCATCGACGAGGTATAGCCACTAGGCTAACCTCGCGGATGGAAACTGAACTATCAGAAGTAGAGATTAAAAGGAGAATGGAGATTAAAACTTCTCCAACTGCCTCGTGGCAGTTGGTGGAGTAGTTTGTGTATCTTGCGAATGAAGAGAAATTGTCTTTCGGTGTTATGCAGTGGTGCAAAGTAGTAGAGTTCCTGTATGGCAATTATTTTGACTTCGATGAATTCGTTACATGTTTTAAGATATCGTAGCGTTCTATGCAAGCTTTTGCTGCTTGGCATTTCTCTAAATAACTACTACATATGAGATGACATGATGCATCAAGCGACAATGACAACTTAGTCAATTCCAAGTAGCAAGAAGGTTGTTGTTTCAGGTCATGAACGTGCGCCTAAATATTTTATTGACTTAGTTTTCCCAAACTGTTTGGGAATTCCTATTTGTGACAGATCAATATTCTTGTTTTTATTCCTAAACATTACGTAGTCGCAAATTTTATTGTACTCCACTCATTGATGCCATCGGGATCCTAGTTCGTGAGACTGCTGACGGTATTTTTTGCTAAACTTACCACAATATTATCAGCATAAATAAGCAATCACATTTGGGCTTAGAGTAAACTGAATATCATTTATATAAATGATAAATAGAAGTTGTCCTAATGATGGTGTCTCGGTGGAATCGCAATGACTAAAAAAGAAGTTCTCTAATGATAGAACAGTACAATTTGTGGCATACTCCATTCACGTCTACACTATCAAATGCATCAGATATGTCAGATGCATCAGTGGCTTATCAGGAGATTAGGTAATTCCCTTAACAATTTATTCAAGTACTCCAAGATTTTTTTTTTTTATTGCTAGTGAAGGCGAACTGATTTTTATTCTTCATTTTACGTTGGACAAGTGATCATTCTCATAAATTATCCGGGATTTCAGCAAAGAAATAATAGCGACTGGCCTGTAATGTGTGATATTAGAATTGCCATTTTTTAAATAAGAACTAATTCTTTTTCCGATGTCTAGAAGAGCCTGTTAATTGAGGAATTTGATGAATAGCTCAGTTATAGTGGCAACAGCGTTTGCTTGTAATCATTCTGAAAGAGATCTCATCAAAATCTATGCAAGGCGGTAGAAGTCGATGCATTAAAAAAAAAAAAAAACGTGTCGCCATCTATTAGCAGAAAACTAGTTTCCGCTGTCTCTATAACTCAAAAATTTTAATAAATTAATGAAAAAAAATTAACAGAGGCACACTAATTTGATATTACTTAGTAATTATAATTTCATAATAATATTACTCTACGTGACATAGCAAACATTACGCTGTTATTCGTTGATAAAAAAAACAGGAAAGTATATCCAACTGCCAATACTTCATACGTTATGATTACAGCAACAAAATGTCGTGATTTTAAAAGACAAACGTGGATGTGTTCATGCTTGCAATGATTCAAAAATATCACACGCATCAGTTCTTACAATAAATCCATATTGTTACACTGCCTTTCAACACCAAACCCAAAGAAAATGGAAAAACATCTCTCGCGCATTTGAAATAGTCCGCAATATTTTACGGTGCACTGCATCGCAGATTCAACGTGGTGTAAACGATACAATCCCGGTATTGTTTACACCACGACCCGATTTCTTTTTAACATTAATAAGATTGAGTCCTCTTTACTCAAGATGGTTTGTGGTGAATTGCTCATTTAAGCATCTCGTGGTAACCTTGATCCGAATTAAGTCGAAGTTTCATAAATAATAGAAACTTTTTTTTATTTCTTTGTGTGCACGGGTATTCAAAATTAATACTAAATTTCATCAATTTACTATTAATATTTTACTCGGTGAGTAGTAGCCAGTGAAGGTTAATTTTCCCAAAATGCAAATATGAATATTTAATTGTATATACTTAAATATTTTGTAAAAAACACCACAAGGCGAGTTTTTCAAGTATTATTCACTATCGTAAGAAATAATATTACAGTTGCGACCGTTTGAAAGGCGAAACAATGTCAAAACAAGACTTAGGCCTAAAGTAGCTTCTAGGGTGAGAAATCTTCAATGCAAGCAAAAGCTTAGAAGAGTTAACGGAATTACGAAGAAGGCGTTCGTACGAAACTAAAGAAACCATAGAATACGTAGTATGGTAGAGTTTTGCGATCAACAGCGATTACCTCATTCTAGATAACCGCGACCAACATAAAGCCATTTGATCCATCGAAGTATATATGCTAGATTGATAACACCTTGCGAGGGAGAAAAAAAAAAGTTAAATACCAACATTTTTTTTTACACAAGTCATTCACTGAATACAACGCCGTTGCCATAGTAGCTGTAAAGGCTATTATACAGTATAAATTAGTGGGGAATAGATTTACTGTCGAACATGTATTTACAGTTTTAAATAAGCTATTTACAGAAAATATAGCTCCATTAGGGAGAACCCCGCCCCCCCCCCCAGATAGTTCGAGTTAAAGTGATGTTTAAAATTTATCGGCGTCTCGACACAAGTTTGCTATCGAGTAGCCGCCGTTATTTAAACAGTGACGTCATTATTTCTATACTTTTTGCAATTAAGCTTTTAATACAAACTTAATCTTTTACTGATTTCTGGTATTCGCTGATGCTCCCTCAGTACGTCACTCCTTAAACCAAATAACTTCCACTTTCTGTCATATTTTCACTACATTATTCAAAGTTCATGTACGTAACTTCTCTAATTTAACTTGAATTTTATGGAATATCATGGATTATTTATAGCAAAAAAAATAAAATATATATATATATAAACATAAATGGATGGAACACGTTCAAAGAATGAAAACAGAAAGATTACCGAAACAGGCCTTAAAGTACGAGCCATTAGGAAAAAGAAAACCAGGACGTCTTCTTAAACGATTCAACGATGACTTCTAAGGCCGGAACAGGCCATGCTAAGCCTAAATCCTTGATACGTATGATGATGATGATTTATAGCATCGCTTCTCCCACACGAGTTTGCTCTCTCTCTCTTCCAACTTATCCCGTATTACCTTTAGTTCTACTGAATTATGAACGAACCTGATTCTGGAGATTTCTTCGTATTTGTTTGCGCACAAATGAACACTAATGAACGCGACGTCCTGTCCTCATTAAATTCCTTCCTTATGTATTCGTATTAAATTTCGCAATGGTCTTCGTACTCTCTCTCGAAATGAAGTCCAGGAAGTATTAGCGTGACATTTTAGCAAACGGTAAAGATTATTGATTAAGGATTAAAAAAGATAATGCTTCAGATAAATGTTTCAAATCATTTCTTATTTTAAAGACTTCTTGTTTAGGCATTTGTTATTTTATAACTTTGAGCATGGTTTTGCATTTTCTTCAGTTTTGGATCTAAAAACACATAAAAAACCACATGCTACAGAAAAGATGATGTACATCAGTTGGAATAAGAATATAAAGAGCCGTATCTTTATAGGCACAAAGACGTAATGAGAATATCCAATCGTGAATTAAGGAGATTCCCAGCGTTAAAAGTAATTAACAAAAAATTGCGTTTTTCATATGCTTGATCTAATCAATACTCCGAGCAACTTATTCAAAAAAGCTCAAAATCCCACAACATTCTATGAAATAGATCTGCTTTTCCACGAGAATTCAAGAAAAAAATAAAAAATATATAAAATAACATACGTAGCAGTCAATAACCATTACTACACTCCCACCACCGAGTAGAATCTGAAGTGCTCGGCTTGACTATTTGCATCTCGGTGCATTGACGTCCAAAATCTCCATATTGCACGAAAATTGCTTGCTCGTTTCTTACAAGGGTTTATAAAATTGACGTTTATAGTGGCGAACATTTTTTTTTCAGTATTGAACATGCAGACGTATTCATCAGAACATTCCAAAAGTTCTATTTATTAAGAAGAATAAACAATTATAACTCATCCCATTAATTGCTTACAAAAATTGGATGAATTCTATACTTAAAATTTTATAATAAAATTATATAATTTTATTAATTTTAAATTCTTTGAAGTACGTTTCACATTTAAGATTACTTCGCAATTAATTAATCTAAAAGGTCATGAAATGATAATGTACAATTGAGCCAACAAGTAAAACTAATTGATCACAAGGAACATGTGACTGACAGACTAAACTAAGTGCAAATTCACCTTCTATAATTGCTTCTTAGTATGAAAAAACTAATTGGCTCATTTGCATAATCATGTTATTTTAATAAACGAAGTTAAGGAGTAAGGCAATATCAACTCGCGCAGAAACTAAATCATCCACTAAGTTTAAGATACTCGTTGCATGATTTGTTATGTCCTATAAACATCGCATTAACCTCCCCTATCCCCACAATATGAAAATTGGCTCGATCCAATTAGGCCATATGTTACCCTTTTCGTCATTTATTACTACCATCTTAAGAAACGGAGGTTTAAGAATTATTGTCTCCAGTTTTTTAATCCATTAGGATGATACTGAAAAAAATGGTAAAAACCCTCTTTATCTGATGTAGAAATAAAGTCCTTTCTTGCATATAACTTCGAGGTAAGGTAGGTAGGGACACGACATTCTCGCAAAGTGTAACTGAATACAGTGCTAATTATCACACCTCTGGGAAGGTACCTGCGTAGTCTACGATATACACATTCAGGGAATACTATAGCTCTTCCGTTTCAAATTCTGATCTTCCAAAGAAAGATTAATTATATGCATGGTCATTCCATTAGCTCTGTTTAATAGCAAATACACGACACGAAGCTGTAATTGATTATGTTGCCAGATAGGTTAACTTTGAAGCTAATGATTGGCTGTAAAATATAAACAAGAAATATCTTTTACTTAAAAGATTCCATTTTAAAGTGTTATCCAAGCAAAACAACCGAATCGTATCATTAATAAGTGTATTTTTAACACCAAGTTTTTTTTAAAAGTGGAGTTGAATATTCATCAGTAGTTCGATGGGCGGGTAATAGAAAAGAAAATGTTCTTACCTGTTCTAAGCAATTTAAAGTAGAGAGAAGAGTGACCCTTAAGACGATCATGAAAACTTGGATGTGTCAACGAACGAAAGTTAGAATTCGTTGGCATTCCTGCAACAGGTTAAATCTCTTTTTTCTTTCTTTATTTCTTCCCGAACACGAACGGCAATAAAGGACGCGTGCAACAACTGCTGCTCCTCAACTGACTGTCGCGTTTCCAGAGAAAGCGGCGAAGTGATACGCATGTGCACTTGGAGGCCGACCGATGTTACTTTGAATTCCGAGTGCGGTTCTCGGCAGACAGCTTAATCAAGTAATGTCTGATTTATAAGGGAAGAAACGGAGTACAATACTTGGCCTCGACGATCAATATTTGGGAAACTTTCATCAATAGATGTCTTCATAGGTTCAAGCAATAACATGCCTTTCGACAATGGCGAGAAAAGAACGTCCACTGCCTTCGTAACTTGACGAAAGCGGTGGCTGAGCATTTCTCTCCTGCTTTGTTCTTGGGAAGCCAAACACTGCTGTCAGCAAAATACTTGCGTGCCCAAGTCCAAAGCTGATACCACAACAGATTTTATGAGTTTCTTAGTAGTCGAAAAAACTAAGAAACATCTTGAAAAGACAGTGGATTCTCACGTAGTATACCCCAAAACATCCCGAGTGTGTTATTGCTCCCTTCCAAATGCGGATCAAGAATGTTCTCAAAGATGGAAGGTTGCCGGAGGTTATTTGGGGATGCGTAGTACTCTAAATAGTCCACTATGTCCAAAATCATATTTAGTAGACACAGAAGGGTTAAATGATTCTAATAAGAACTACGTATCGATGCAGATATTTTTCTGTAGAATATCTGTGCACATATTGCAATCGCTTTGAAACTAAACCATTCCAGTTTGTCAGAAGCAGCTTTTTCTTAGTCCATAAAATATGAGGCCATCTGGAAGCCCTTCTTCACAAACAAGTCATTGAAAATTTCCAAATCACTTTAAGACTCTACTAAATATGGTGGTGGCTTCACGCTGGGAGAAGAAACTTTTTTTTTAAATCCATGAAAGTCTTAAAACTTAACGAACGTTTCAAATTATATCAAGACAATTGAAGCCTAAGCTGCATATTATTATTATTATTATTATTATTATTATTATTACAGGGAGCTCCAAGGAGTCCTTAGACTCATCGAGGGAGGATCTAAACATCATGTCAAGCACTGTTCAACATTTGTTGCGCAGTATCTACCATACTTTGCTTTGAACTCATTCACAGTCATGGCACCCACAACAAACTCTGGCAATCCATTCCACTCATTCCCCACTCTCCAAGTAAAAAAACTAGTTCTAACACCCTTGATAACTACACTCTTGTTCAGTTTCCATGGATGGCCCCTAGTTCTCCCACCGCCACACCTCTTCTGAAAACATTTCCTTTGAATTAATCTTATAGAAACTCTTCAATAATTTGAATGTCTCAATCATATCATCCCTTTTCCGCCTATCAACCAGTTTCTGTAACCCACAAATCTTCAACCTGTTCTCATAAGGTTCATTCCACAGACCAGCTACCATCTTGGTCACTTGCCTCTGGCTCCTCCCTACCTCCTCCCCAAAACCAAGAAATCCTGGCTCTCAGATCTGTACACAATAGTGAAGAATGGAGTCTTATTAAGGCTCGATAAAGAAGAACAATAAAGTATTCTTCAGTAACCAAGTATTATCATCATCAATGAATTCAAATGTACAATCAAAGGATGTACAAGATACTAAGATAGTACTAATACTTAGGTTTACTTTATTAGCGGCTTCCTCCAACAATTACTTTCCAAATGTGTATTATTTGTAAGGTCTCCAATATTAATAAGATATTATATATGCGCCTTCTAAAGCACTTCTTGCTGCATTAAATCACGTGCACTTAGAATACGAACAGTTAGCAAATTACCTGTTTTGCTGTCGTCTCTACTGGCATTTTTTTGAATGCTAATAATGTTAAATTCTTTTCTAATACCCTCATTCTAATATGAATCTGCTATTGATGACATCTGTTCATTCTCCTAATCTTTCTCAGAACTCTCATATCTGTGCTATTCAGTCTTTGATTACGTGTTTTTATTTATAACCATCTCTCAGATCCATAAGTTAAAATTGGTTTGAACACTGTCTTGTAAACAACCAGTTTTTTCTAATTTCTCTCTTTTTCAACGTTATTCAATCAGAACCCCACCATACCAGCTTGACTTATTTTGTTGCCCGTTTCCATAGTTAACTTGCCATCTTCACTAAAAATTGTGCCTAAATATTTTACTTGTCCTTTAAGCCCTCCATTCAGGATACAAAAATATTTTCCGTGTTCCGATCATTTGCGTAGGTTTTCATCTTTTCAGCATTTGCATAACGTTTAGAATTCTGTTTAATATTTACGCTAAGAATATCACGTTTAATGTCATTCTTCTTCATAATTTTACACAGATGATGAATAGCAGTAGAGATAGCGTGCATACTTATCATACCCTGACTTTACAGCAAACCACCTTCCTGCACTACCTCCTTTAATTGTTATGGAGGTTCTTGTTCTCTTCCTTCTGCTGTATGCTTAAGCACAGACCCACACTGTATCATGCGGGATTTCAAAATCCAACAGGTTCGTCTAGAAGATATGCTATCCACTCCAGGGGTCGGTAAACTTTTGAGACGGAAGAGCCAAACCTGTCCCTCACAACAATTTAAAAATTATTCGAGAGCCATGAATATATTTTTACAAATAAGAAAAATTTAAAGTAATAATATAACAAGTTAATAATATAATTAATAATATTAATTATATCTTTATTAAATGAAGAAAAAATCACACAAAAATTGCTCTCACTGGTTTTAATCAGTGTGAGCAATCAGCTTGCATTTCCTTAGAAAGTTTCCGTATGTCCGGTTTGTAACTCGTCGTTTTTAATTTAAGGCACGATTCCAAGCTGGCATCAGTGATTTGGCTCCTCAATTTACATTTAATGAAATTCATGTTAGAAAACGATTGCTCACGTAAATATGTAGACCCAAAGATACCGATAACACCGAATGCAAATTTTTTCAACTCATGATATGAGTCCGGAAGACTATTCCAAGTATTGAAAATCACTGAATATGTGAATAAAATCCTTTAAAAAGTTTATAAATGAAACTATGGATTAGGCCTGTGTATCTCAGTGGAAGTGGCGCTTGCGTCCTCTGCGCTTGGTTGCTCGAAGTTAGACTTAAGTTCAAGTCTAGTCGCTGACTGTCGACCAGTGCCCGAGTTAGTCGATCTCTGACACAGGCAAGCGGGTTTTTCCTCCCGGAAACTCAAGAAAATCGACCGTAGTACCCACATTATTTCAGACAGTAACATATCTTGTTAGAGTTAGGTACCAAGAGATGGCAGCACTTGTTTGCCGGCCTCTTCATCGGTGGCTGCTATAATTAGTGATAGACATGGGCCAGCTATCTCTGATTGGCTACCGGTGGAGATTGAACTGCCCATTCAGTCTCCAAAAGCTAGATAGGGTACAGTTCACCTCTGAGAGATGTTGGTAATGATTACTTCATTTTCTAACCAGAAATCCAGCTAGTGTGCTTACCTTTATTATTACTTTTCTCCAAAATTTCCTCTAAATAAATGTGTTTATTTAGAGGAAATTATTTTGAAGTAGATTTTTACTTGCATTTATTTTCTACTTTTCTGTTTAGACCTCCTATAAGAACCAGATTTAAAAAAAAAAGTCAATTTTTTTTAACCAGCTTTCTTTGCTTTGATGTGTATAAATATACATTATGCACATCGACAAAAGCAAAGAAATCTTCCATAAAATATAAGTAACAGTGGAATCCCAAAAATGCAGGTTCTTTCCATTGCTGTATTTGAACTTCTCTCGCTACCCAATAACTAAAAGTTGAATCTCCTAATGCATTACTGTTAGTTTTCGTCCAGCCAGGATTGGTCTGATTTTATCTTTGCAATTAATATTTCGTTTGTTGCTTACCATCCGCTGACAAAGCGTGGGAAGATTTGAAATAATAACGTAATTCATTTTAGTTGAAATTTATATTTATATGATTTCATTTTTCTCTACCTACTTCCTGTGCAGGAACCACTGAACATAGACGCATCAGAACTTCCACATTGTGAATGGAGAGAAAATTGCACGGAGAACAGTATGAGAAAAGCTTCCCATGGATTAGTAAGGTGTAGGTTGCAGAAAATTGCACGTGTTTGTTTTTCAATAAGACCACCCGACCAAATAAAGTGAACTCCATAATCGTATTACACCGTTCTTTTTGTCAGGTACAAAACAGAACGAGAAATGACACGAGAAATATCGCGTTCTCTGATTTTCGTTTTCTCTGGTTTATCGGAGCTTACGGCATCATTTACAAAAGCTTTTCTTCACAATTAGGACGACATTTCCCACTAATCTGTAACGTGTGTGGATTGCACGATTTTTCTGTCCTGTTTTGCTTATTATAGCTCTCAATTTAGGCAATCAAGCGAAATACTCCGCTTCTGTGAGACTGTCGAACTCACCTTTAACTAAACCCTATGAAGGGTCCTCTCGTCAAAGCTACGCAGGTATTTCCGTAATATTTCCGATTATGGTCACTCAAAATAACGTATTTAGAAATGAAGGCATTTGTTATGGTTAGAAAAATATCAAATTTTCTACTGAGTTCTGTGTGGGTAGAATGGAAATAACGTTTGATACCGAGAGTTGAACATCAACAAAATCTATTTCGCCCATCATTTCATTTATTTATTACACAGACCTATATATGGTACGCAAATTATTTTTTTAACGTTGAAGTATCAACATGCATTAATTATGGTACGACTTTTGAGAAATATTTCATGAGTTGTTTTCTGTTATTAAAATGACTTGCGTTATACTCTCGAAGTGTTCACCTGCAATTCGTCTTTATTTTTGGAATGTATGTAATTTCCCCGCATTGCCTTATTTATACGAGTCCAATATTACCCTTCTGGGTGCTGGTTATGTCTTAGTTACCCAACGAGGTACCCCAAACAAGAGGAAGGAAAATCTTTCTTGAAATTCAGATTGTATAAAAATGTTTTCTTTTAAACGCATCCCTCTGTTTTTCTCAAAAAATATCCTAATTGCATGCTTTGCGAAATAACACGAATATCCATCATAGAATTGAAGAATGCAACGTATTTGTATGCTAGCGATTGTAAAAATATTAACAATTTAAGCTTGTTATATAACCGACTCGCTGCATTAACAAAAGCGCATAAAAGGTGGCGCTGCCTTATTACGATTCTGATTAACTGAAACGCATGCCACCGTTTGTTTGTTTAAAAAAAGCTAGCAAATTTGAATAAATAAATATGAATAACCTATTAAAACCGAATAATAAAATTATTAAAATGTTTATTAATAAAATGAATTTTAATTATTTAAATTATTTCTAAATATTTTACCAAAATTATTTAAAATGAAAAATACAGCAACATTTTAGCGACAACTTGTTAGTCGCTAAAATGTTGCCAAATCATATCGCCATTTGTTCTTGATTACGTAATTAGGTATTAGCACCAAATCGGCAGAAGGTTGCTACTTAAATAATTTCTACATCTTTGCTTTCCAAAAATGTTTGGCAAAAATATACATAAAACAAACACGTGTGCGGTTTAATTTAAAATATGACACGATTTCGTGCCTAAAAAAAAAAAAAAGTACGCTTGCTTTGTCTGCATTTGTTCAACTTACACCTTAGTTATTCAATAATATTTTCGTCTGCTAAAAATAAAACGAAAAAATATTTTCGTCTGCCGTCAAACAATATATTTATTGGTAGTATACTGATAATAACAGCATTATTGTAGACCACAAAATATGACTTCCTGATTTTTTCCTCTAAACGAATAGTTCGTTGTAAAGCTGTATTCGTTTAGAGGAAAAAAATAGAGGAATAAAACGGTAGTTTAAGATTCCGCCACTTGCAGGTGCAAGTGGCGGAATCTATCGTCTAATCCTTTGGCTGCTTCAACAGAGATGTCGGTGGCGCGTGCATTGTTGCGTACACGTGATCAGAAGCATTGGTAAAGTGAAGAAAGGACATTGATTTTGAGAAATATAAAATGCAGAAAGACTCGCCTGCCTTCTTGGTGGAGAGAACTAAAGAACCATTTCTTGCTGAGTCGTCGTTAGAGCCTGTGGGGATGCTTATTAGCAAACGGGTATATTAGCCGTCGCACTTTAAGCAAACAGATTGTACTTCAAGCGCGAACTAAAAGAACACAAAAATGCTCGCTGCCTTTTAACTTGGCCATTGAAAGGCAGCTGAGAGTAAAATATGGTTGCCATTTTGTGAATCTCCCGAGTTAGAATGCGGTTAGTGCCAATGGAACCGTTGGTACCACAAGTATTAAATATGAATGATTAAATTTTAAAAAATCCTGTTTTTGATGTTGACCGGCTGCGTGCACAAAGTTCACTTTATACATTCATATTCATAGAAACCGCATCGCCTTACAGAAATATAGTTTTTAGTAGTTAAATGGTCATTTTTATTGGTTTATCATTAGATATTTCGTTGTATTGCATCAATTCTCACTGGTTTCTGTATAATATAATATATAGTTGCTGCTATTACGTCAGAATTTTTTATGCCATAAATAGACAGCAAGAGTTAATTTTCGCATTTTCCTGCTGAGAAAAAGTGTGATTCAAGCTTTGAACAGAGAAGGCTATTCCTCTCGTGAAAGAGCTAAAGGGTGTCCTGTAGTCAATCTACTGTGGTACGGCTGCTGTCGAAAGTGAAGGAAATCTGCTGAAAGGAAGAAGGGGACAGGAAGAAAGCCACTGTGTGAACCATGCCAAGATCGAGTTCTAAAGAGGCTCTGCCTCAAAAATCGCCGTACACCATCCGGAGAACTAAACGGGACTGGGAAGAACAAACGGGAGTTGTGGCAAGTTCTGTAACTGTCAAGAGTAGACTCATTCGTCA
Source organism: Typopeltis vanoorti (assembly GCF_054136105.1). NCBI lineage: Eukaryota > Metazoa > Arthropoda > Arachnida > Uropygi > Thelyphonidae > Typopeltis > Typopeltis vanoorti. Next base: position 108,227,315 of record NC_143563.1, read on the forward strand.
GGCGCCCTAAAAAGGAAGCAAAAAAATATATATTGGCTCAGTTAAATTGGTGCAAAGAGCATGCCAACGTCATCATCTTCGAACTGCCTGACGCAGACGGCAGACAAGCAGTTCGAAGATGATCAGGGGGAAAATTCACTCGTGTCAACAGTCAAATTCTCAACCAGTCAGATGATCTGGGACTTCATGTCGTATCATAGTGCTGGTCGTTTGCATTTCACAAAAGGTTCAGTGAATGCACAAGTGTAATTGTTGCCTACTATCATAGCCCACTTTACTGTAACGACGAACCGCGTCTTTCAGGATAACTCTGCTCCTTGTCACAGGGCAAAAAGTGTAAGTAATGCTACCATAACCCTAAAACGAATTTAGTTTAGTACTTAAGTTTTTATTGGTTTTGTTACAGGTTAATAAGTGACTCAATGAACACTCGATTCAGCCACTACCGTGGACAAGATAAAGTCCAGATCTCAATCTGCATTGAGAATTTGTAGTGCCAACTGAAATACACAAGAAAAAACCATTATGAGTGTATGGAACTGTGAATTGACAATTGCATCCGTCAGGAAATTGATTTTGTCAATGCTTCGCCGATGATAAACTGTAACAAAAGCTTTCACTTAATCAGCAAAAAAGTGATAGCTTTGAATATTAGTAAAACTGTGTAGTTGAACTAAAGTTTGATACCGGTGCTTGTTTTTCCCGAAAATATCACTGTCCACTCCATTTTGAAATATTTGCATATTTGTCAAATATGCAAATCTTGCATTCAAATATGTATTCACATCTTGTACTAAAAAGAGCCAAATATTAATCAAATATAAAAAGTCTTATATTACCTTCTTCGTTATTGTGTTATTATCCCTTTTCAAATAGGCATTCCAATTTCCAAAAAAAAAACAAAAAAAACATAGCTACAGCAGGTGATGCGGTTTCTATGAACTTAAGTGTATGAACACAAAATACGGCAATGGCTTGTTGGTAAATTTTACATCTCGTAACCAAAGTTAAGCAGTCGAGCTACGAGTGAAAAATGAATGTACGTATCGGCAGTTCTGTCGAAAACTTAAAAAACCATAAACATGTTGCTCTTGTCTTTAGAATTTACGTCTATCTCTTTCCAACAATAAATTCCTGAAGATTTCATTAACCAAGACACCATTTAAGATATAATTCTCTGGAGGAAGCCGCAGGTATGAGTTAATTGACAAGTTGTCAAAGAAAGCTCTCGGTTAGCTGTAGCGCATTTATTTATTCGTTTTTGCCTATAGCTAAGCTATCATAAAAGCTTCGGTGTAAACAACATTAGTGTCATCGATGCTTTTATATTTAAGTCAGTAACGTAGGAGGAAAAATTACGGTTGATGTGCATTAACCAAATCGTCAAGTCCCGCTGTACGTTAAAAGAAAGACTTGGAATTGAGTCAAACCAAGCCAACAGTAAATTACAAATCAGAATAAATAACAAAATAAATTGCACGCCAAAGTCGATCACAGAAAAAAAAAGTTCTTGGGAATAAAACTAAGTAACAAAATGCATAAAAAGAAGCTTTTTAAAAATAAAAAAATAAAACGAACTGCTGTTTTTCTTTTCCTGATGAAAGTATTTTTCAGCCGCTCAGAGCTAGCGGAACCGAACAACCTTTCAAAACTACCGATACTTAGTGTTTTCTCAGTAATAATACGGAAAGTGTTGAAGGGGGGGGGAGAGAAAATCAACGTCTTAAAATTATTTTTCCACCTGGATCATTTCAACGAAGCTGTGGAAGATCCCAACATGATTCAGATTTTGCACAAATCACGCAAGATTAAATCAACAACTTCCACGATGTTTCCACGACCGTCTCATATGCGATTTAAAGAAACAATAAATCTCCTCTAAAGGCAAAAGAGATCTGCACATTCCTGGATGAATAAGACAAAATGTTCTTTGAAATATCATCAAATTCCTTAGGGGAGATGTACAGGATACTGTGAGAATATTATATGGTAAAAAATTAACATCGCTGCTTGACTCTTACGTTGAACTTTGGGCATCAGTTCCTCTTTTGCAGTATTGCCTTTCTTTAACTTTAGTCCATAATGAAGTTTTTAATTTTTTTTCCTGTTCTTGCAGACAACTCCAAACCTCGGAGAGTCTGCTACTGAGTTTCCAGAGTTTGGTTGCTGTTTTAAAAATCTTCATTTTTTTTTTCTTGAAAAATGTTTGCATTTTTGAGTTTAATATTCACCTCTGAAAAATGTCTAACTTTGATTCTTTTGTAAAAACGCTCTTAAAGTTCACATTTTGTTTGAAATGCCGCATGGATATTTGAGTTCAAGTATATTTCTCGGCGAATGTTGAGTACAAAATCGCTTTGGGTTTGCTTAGTTTTAGAACTCGTTTGTAGGAAAAGAGACGACCACCCGTCTGCCTCACTGTTAGTACAGCTTCAGTCAAAACATTGATGCTAGTGCACGTGACTTTCAGCTGAAGCTTAGGGTTGTTTAGAATGCAATGCTGTTGGAATATTCCAGGTTTTCAAGTACTTGCCGTATGGTTCCTGTATTTTTCGCACTCTACAGCAGCAAAGGTGACAACAGTCCCATAAATCAAGACTTTCTTTGCTGTATGGACTTCACGGTTATCAAAGTTTGTTTTTTTCAAACTTTCAAAAGCTGCAGTACAATATTTCTGCACTGAATTGCCTCATTAACGTCAGCAATCGGTAGGAAATTACAACGTTAGGGGAAATGGTTCCCATTTTGAGAAAGTTGTTATGTAGTAGCCTCGAAAGAGATGATTCTTCCCTCCCCAGAGGATGCACATCAGATTTGATGATGACGACGATATAATGAGCTAATAAAAATCAAAATAAATATTATGAATTATTTTATTCGATATCATTTGACTTAATTTAAAAATGAAGTAAAAAGTAAGCATCAACTTCATAAAAATTCATTTCTTTAAGAAAACATCCTGATTGACAGAAAAAAATACATTTCTTTAGCTCAAGAATATAAAACGAATATAATTTCTGATGTGACACCATTACGAACTAATATCGCAAAAAAATAATAATAATAAAAATACCACGAGAATTGCAGTTACTGTCCAACTTTTAATATCCTGAAGAAGCGATCAAACCATTTGCTTAAACAGTCACTTCACTGCATTTCTTGTGTGTACATGTCAGAAAAAGGAAGTATGGAAAGGAAGTAAAAGCACGTAAATATCACCAAAAATAAACTTCTGCTAACGTGCGTATGTCCTAGAAAAAATCTTCAAAATTGCAGGCGCTAAGTGGTTATAAAGTACGGCAAAACAATATGGAGTTATGTGTTCGTAAAATAAATAAATGGAACCGCTTGTTAAATAATATATAACAATAATAATCGGGTAGAATTAGAGCATTAGTTGGGGTTACAGAATTGGCCTCAACAGGCCACTGAGCCTAACATGCATCAGTCATGAAATTAAAAACTACTCTAAGTTGTGTGATCAATTTTGTTAAGAAATGGACGCGAATCTGTTTTTTTTTTTTTTTTAAATCTCAAACTGAAATTCTGCTTTCTGTACGGATAGCGTTGCACTGATCGAACTGCGTTTTTAAACTAAGAGATCAAAGTCACGTTCAGATACAATACCTCATGGTTCAGTTTCCTGCATGCATCCTAGACGTCAAAAGTTTTTTTTTTATTCTTTTTCAGTAAAAGAATAAAAATACTATTAAATACTATTCACACAGTAGCATACCTCAAAATACTGTTTACAACCTCCAAAAATCACTCGCGAAAACTATACTTCGCAACTCGACCACGATACGTACGTAATTAGTAACGTCGAAATGATCGTACCACTGCCAGACCCGCAAATTCGAAATCGGACCCATGTGGATAAACTTTATTTCTATTTATTTGTTTATATTTTTTATTGTATTATTTCTTCTCTTAAACTTACTCAGGGAATTTAAATAATAACTTTCCTGTCGAATTTCGTTCAAAGCTGACGCGGCCTGCATCCATACAGAGTAGGCTTATTAATTCGATGGTTCTTTAAATTATTTGGACAATAACTGGTCCACTAAAATAAGATCTAAACTCGATTCAAAGAAAGCACCAACACACACACACACACACACACACACACACACACACACACACACACACACACACACACACACACACACACACACACACACACACACACACACACAGAGAGAGAGAGAGAGAGAGAGAGAGTGGCAAACAAAACTCCTACACACAAAACATCAATTTTCACCTTTCTATTCATACGCAGAATTTCGGAAAGAAACTAAATCGAACAAGAAAGAAAACAAGAAAATTCACGCGCGGACATCCTTTTTTCTCACTTGCGCTTTTCTTTTCTAGAACAATGTCCGCAATTCCTCTTGGCAATTATCAAGAATGAATCGATGACAAGCCACCAGTGACAGACGCACTCCGAGGACGTGAGCGAACGCGAGATGATACAAAAGACTATCCCTGTAATGGTGACATTAATGGGTATTTTCGTCTCGTTGTCATCAGTCTTTGTGTCACCTTAAATAAAACAAACAAGCAAAAAAAAAAAAAAAAAAAAAAATTCTTTTTCACCTTTTACGTACATAAGAGAAAGATTGTAAACAGCGAAGACATGCTGATCCTGTTTTCAATATGCATCTGTGCAAAAAAAAAAAAAAAATTCTTTTTCACCTTTTACGTACATAAGAGAAAGATTGTAAACAGCGAAGACATGCTGATCCTGTTTTCAATATGCATCTGTGAAAAAAAAAAAAAAAAAAAAAAAAAAATTAACTTTAAAAATGCCACTCCACTATTTGGCTCTTTAAGATCCAATCCGATAATAAATACTCGCATTATCACGTCACTTTCTCACTTGAATTACAAATAAAAGTACTATTAGAACAACAATATCTAAAAGTTTGGTGGAATTAATTAAACTTTGTTGCTCGCTGGAGACTAGTTGTCACGAGCCACGCATGTTACGCGCTGTATTGTTGGTTGCGCGTGTCATGTAGAGATGTGAGTCACCTAAGTCTTTTAATTGGCAATCCAAATAGGATTCAACATCATGCCGTCATTTAAGCTGACAACGACGGTGATTCTTAAGACTTCTACCGCTTTTCTGAAAACGACGAACGTCAAGATTTGACGTTCGCCAGTTTCAGGAGATAAAACTGATCGCTGGATCAATAAGCTGATAAATGGAATGTAAATTATAGATGACAAAAGATACAAGTGCCATTGTGAAATAGAAATAACAAAATAATACAGAAATCTGACTTTCTCTTGTAAAAAAAAAAAAAAAATGACTTGTTTCATGCGCAGATCAAAATGGTGGTGGGGGGAGCTACTAAATCTTTTCTAAAAGTAAACGTTTATGTGACATAGTTCGTGGCATCGTTATCCTTCTGCCTACGCTCTCTTTTAACGTAATCCTATTGTTATCACAATTGTGAGACGTTATCTCAATTTATGAGACGTTTACGTATTAAGATCCCGGTGTCTTTTCTGTTCTTTGTGTACAGTGCCATTTGTATCTCCTTCGTGTACTATTCTAAAATGTATTTATTTCGCATTTTTTTTAGCTTTTTGACTACTATTATTTTCTCACGTGATATTATAACTGAGTGCTGCAACAATGGCAAAGAATTAACTAGTGATTTTTGTCTGCTTTATTCGATTTCCGGAAGATATTGAACCATTTTGCGCGCGCGCGCGCGTGTGTGTGTGTGTCGCTCGTGAATAATTAATATTAACTTCCAGAAATGAAATGCGCCCTTCCTAATAAAAACTTCATGAACATTGTGTAGTAGTTTAGAAATGTGAATGTTTATTGTCAAAACGATTCGAAATAAAAATACTAATTGTTTCCAGGCATTATGAAAAAACTCGTTTCTTTTTCTTTATTGAAAATATTTGCAAAATTTCAAACGGCTATCGGAATAAAAAGCATGGTACGATTAAAAAGAATATAAAATAAAATAAAAAGACAATTTTGTCAGACTATTTTGAACCTGAGGCAAATGAAAATTCAAAATTAACGCCTCCATAAAATATAACGCGTTTAAAAATAGTATTTACATGGATTAACCCACTATCTTTGGCGAGAATTTTGCCATTTTTCAATACGAGGAATTGCTTGTCGCAGTTTCTCGTAGTCGGCAAATGGCATTCTCGGAGTGCATCCTTTAGCGAGCGAAACACGTGATGTTCAGAAGGTGCCAGATCCGGGATACAGGCGGAATGGGAAAGATTAATCCAGCCGAGTATTGCAACTGCATCCTTTGTGCATAAGCTGCCGTGAGGCCGGCGTTGTCATAGAGAATGGGGACCACATTCAATCTCCTGGTGGGCGAACTCTGTGCTGATGCATTTTTTTCAGTTTTCCTCTCCAAAAGTCCATAAGCAAGATTCGCCTGTTCCAGAACATTTGTCGTGATTTCGCCCAAGGAATGTTGTCTTTTGAATGCAGTGAACTGAAATGATGCCATTCCATGAACTGTTTTTTCTTTCTCCCAGGGTCGTAATGGTGAACCCATGGTTTATCCTCCTCATTCTGGTAGGGGTGGAGAAGTCCCGAACACATAATTTTCCTTTATATTTGTAGTTCAGCATTTGCGGAAATCCGGTTGTAGCCGATTGCTAATGATAGACACCATCAATGTCCGATGCCAACCGCATTGCACCATTCGTGAGTTGTGTTGTAAGGATCCTCCTTGATCGCCTCATGAATGTGACACTTATTGTCCTTCGTCACCGCCGGGCTTCTTCGATGTTTTTCTCTGAACTTGAGTTCAGAGAAGATCACCTCTCTTGAAATGTGCTTCTGCCCATTTTTCAGATGAATTTCCATCATCTGCAGAAAGGAATTCGGCCACCACTTTTGAGTTCGTAGGCGCATGTATAACAGCCACCATTTTGAATTACGTCTGCGCTACTCCCATGTGGAAGAACTACAAATCAACAGTTTTTTTCTCTAAGATTTCTGAAGTAAACTTGAGTGTAATCTTCAGCAATATTCAAGACGAAGCTTTCAAAGATGACTGAACAAAGCAACTCTTTAGAGATACGTATTAATTTTGTTAGACGCATCTAAGGATGGCAAGCATTACTACATGAGCCTTGGTCTGCTTATTTATGTCCATTTAAAAGTACTGGTACCAACTGCAGTCGTTATTAGTGAAATACAATAGAAAGCTCACAGTGACAGCATACCCATTCATTTCTTTCTGTAAGGCCAATATCCATACCGGCTAACCAGCATTCTAAACGCAGCCCTGTAATTACCGTATATCGCCATGCTGCAAACAGAAGAATAAACTATCTCTTTTACATAATAAGATCGCATGCTCTATAAGAATTATGAGATGACCTCACAATCTCTCTCTGCGATGTTCTCCGTTTAATAGCTAGTTTAAATAATCCTTTAATTTAATTTAATTTATTTGTTTTTTACAATAGAACCGTTACTTTTAAATATAACAGTATAAACTTAATTACGCTAAAGTAACGTGTAGTTAACAATGAAAGAATATATTGTAACTAACAACCTACGTGATTGTTGTGATTAACCTAGTAAGCCAATCTGTGTCTATGAGACAAATGCTGATTGTTACGTCATTTCATGAAATCTGAAACAGCACAAAATGTTTCTGTGGGTGCCTGATGGAGCACGATTACGTTTTCACCGAATCAACGGGAATATTTGGTTGGGGTGGATAAAACTACGCTATTTGCAATTAAAGAACGTAATTTTATCCACTTGGTTTTAAATTACTGGATTCAATTTGTTGAAAACCAAACCTCATTTCCAAATAAGATGAGATTTTCCATCTTAATATTTTCTCAAAAAACGTCAATGTATTGCAGCTTCCTCACTGCCTTAATAAATTTATGGTTGAATCTGAGGGTTCAACATTCTCTCTCATGCAAGAGATAGCCTTTAAAAGGATGAACTAGTTCCATATTTCATATCATGGAGATATGAGGCATCCATCCCATCTTTGTGACGTATGAAGGAACCTCACAAACGAGGCCGGATGCGAACCCTCAGCCTTTCGGCTGGTAAGTGGATACCCTCAGTATCCAGTCAGTATATCCAATCTTTCATCCAGCATTCTTGAATACATTTAATTACTGTACCGAGCAGCACTGTTGAAAATATCGCATTTACAATTCGCTGAGAAAACCATCGAATATCTGGCGATTAATTAATTTTTCGAGTTATGCAGTCTTAAATCTAATAGTTAAAGCCTAATGACCATAAGAATCTTCGATGAAATTGGTCATTTGAGTAATCGCAATGAATTTACAATATTTTACCATTCTGGTACATTTCAGAAATCGCGCGCATGTCAAGTAGAGTTCAAGCATTGCAATTCTGTTATTTAAACAATAAAAGAAATAGTTGCGGAAAATTTCATGCACGTGAACAAGACCTACCTTTGTTAGAGTTCGGTGGACAAGAAATCCGAAATTCTATAAAATGTGCCGTGCTGGAGCGTGTATGGAAGGGGGCGGGGTTAAAAGCTCACGTCGTTGTTACTGGGAACGAGCAACAGTAAAAATTGGAAAAGATAAACGTAAGCGCTTCAATAGCTGGAAGTGCGTGAACACTGGGAGGGGGGGGGGAGATCATGACTAACTACGTAACATTAAGCAACAAGATAGGGTTGACTGAAACGATTAAACAGGAAATTGGTAGGTGGACATAAAATCTCTTTGTTTGGTTGAATCTTCATTCACTCCTAACTCGCAGTTTTGTCTTACTCAATCTGTTCATTCCTTATTACTTTTGTCAAGCTCTCACCCCCCGCCCCTGCTACTACGGCGAGAGAATTTTTCGTTCCACAAAACAGACAAAAAGCATGATCACGCGCGCGGGGTTGGGTTACAGTTGTTTCCTACACAATTCCAATCGCGCAATCGAATCCTCTTATTAGCCACCATCGTATCAGTTTCTGAATTCCAAATTTACAACAGTTGTATTGTACATACAAAGCACGTGATATGAGAACGCTTCTCTGAAATGTGCTAGTCTTTACGACTTCCATTATTTATTACGTCACCAAAAAAATAAATAACAATATTATGAGGTGTCTGTCTCTATCAGATTATAATGGGAATTTTTATAAACTGTGTTTGCAATTAAATATTTTGTCTTAACAACTGAAATTGCATTCACAATCAAAATACAAATAAAGATAACTTTCTGAGAACCTTTTTAAATGCACTTGAAACAAAATAAGCCAACAGGCATTTATAAAGACACTAAATGAGATTTAAAGCTGGAGTAATATTAATTAACGAGTTCATAGTATTTACAAATATGAAAATGATAACGGCACAAAACACGCCAGTTTTTATGCCATAATGTTTTAGACGTTCCGAAATCAAGCGAGGGGGGGAACACAATTGGTATACATAACCTGGATTCCTCATGGTTCGCTAATGCAATCTGACAATGAGCTAATTTATAGCCTGCTATGCAAAGCATTGTTATCCAGTTCTTTGGCCATCGCTTTGGCAACAATGTAGTTGCATCATTCATTATCGCTCAGCTTGCACGTTTTCACTTTATTGCCAAAAAGTTTCGTAATTAGTATACAACCTGTATTATTTTACATAATTTAGGTGTGAAATTTTATCAAAAATACTAACGTCGTTAAAATCGTGATTATCCTGAGTGAGTGAAGTAGACGCAGGATACAAACTGCTGGACGAGATAAGCAATCCTCAGTACGAACCTCAATGTGAAAAAAAAGAAAAGGAAAAAACTAGGATAAAATTGTTCATTCAACAAGTTTGTGAGTCCTGTGATGTACTTCATCACAGGACTCACACGGATAAAATATTTTAATTTGAAAACAAACAAAAAAAAAAAGTATATTAATAGACTGATTCCTAAACCAAACTGCCATACATGGAACTGTTGATATTAAATTGGTGGTTCGCTTCATGATGACATATTAAACACATTGTTGACTGTTGAGCTGCGCTTTGTTTTAATTTTAATCAGCTACTGTCAGCATACGTAAGAAACTGAGAACGAGATTATGATAGAAAATATTACATAACACAGCTCAACAATGAACCACGTGTTTCAAATATCAATACGATTAGCGCCACAGTTCACCGACAATATTGTCTATTGCAGCAGATGATTTAGGAATCAGTATGGTTAATATAAGTTTTTCAGATTAAAATATTTTCTGCATTATGTACATTACGGAGTACTTCTATATGGAGCATAGGATTTTTTACTTAATATTATTTTTTCATTCTGGTTTATACCGGAAGCAATACCAAGAATAATACTCAACTTATTATTGAGTAAGCTCAAATATTAAGGTAAATATTTTAGCTGACTCCAAAATGATATTATCTTATCTTAAATCTTATTTAAAAATCACACATTATTGTAGAAATTAAAGTGTTAATAGTGTGAGCTGTCTTTATTTTTTGTCGTATATTTTATTAGTTATTTGTCTGTGGCGATATTCATCTTCGTAGCACTGGTTCATTTTAAAGATAACATGGAAAACACGAATCAGTTTAAAAGCTGTGAAGTTGAAAACTTCATAATTAGCAATGAAAATTATTATTATAAGACAGTATGTTTGCAGAATCGGAAACAATACCAAGGAAGATCGGTAACAACTATCAAAGCATTGTTGAATTCATTTCATTGTTTAGCTGAGCAAACTATTTAGTGAAGAGTTAATCTGTTAACAATGCCTACGAACTGAGCGATTCATTCCATGAATATTTTTATGAAAAATTTTATTATGAACTTTTTCCGTTATAAGAATTGTAATAAAAATAAATTGATGATCTTTAACAAATCTTTACAACAAATGCGTATCTACTACATTCCGTTACACTTCACATTGATCTAACAATTGCATAAATGATCCAATAACAAAAATTTGAAACAAAAAATGCATGGAATCCCCATTGAATTTATTACAACTAACGAAAACCTGTGATAACATTCTGCAATATATTAGTGTGTATTCTGTACTTCATACGCTTATGTTTACTGTAACTAACTGAATTTTTATCCAATATTTAGACTGATGGCATCCAGTATTTAAATTGATGAGCTTTAGATGTACAAATCATACGACTCAGGCTACAATAAATGTTTAAAAAAAAACAATCAAAATAGTCATTAAATCATATGAAAACATAACATTTAAACAAAACAAAACAAAACTATAGCTCTCTTATGGGTTTCATGGAAACAAGTGCAACTTGGGCTCCATACAGTGGCAACAAGTTTGGTGGGACGTTAATGCATTCGTTGGGAAACACGGCGGCCTGATTCACCAGAAGGTCTTTATCTGTTGTCATTGTCAGGTATCCACCAGTCGCAGATGCGGTCTCGATGTTCGTTTCGGCCCGTTTCCTCGATGTGTTGATGAACCACCAGATGGCAAAAATGCAGCCGATTACAACAATGATGACAAGGATTATCATCATTATCATCTGACCAAGCACGTGGGTATCTGTCACGAAAAATAAAAAAAAAAAACGAATCAAGCAAAAATACTCAAAAATACTGTTCGACCACAGATCCGAGAGCCTAGTCTGGCAACTTGCCAAGAAGAGTCAATTCGTGTTGAAGGGGAAAAAGAAATAAGTTGATGTACGAACTGGTCACCAACACGCAAAATCACGTGCTTTATACGCAAAATTTGCTAACTATTATACAAGCAAAATAGTTTCCACTTTGAAAACTACAACGTTCATAAAAGAAAAGTTAATTTTCCGACGTGTAATAATAAACAACTCATCCCACAAGACAGATTGATTACCCTATTATCGGAATGGATTCTCCTTCTTTTGACATGCGCAGAAGTGTCGAAGGGTCTCGTATCTGTGGGCGTACAGTAGCAGACAGTTATTTTTTAGTTTCTAGTTAGTTTTTAACATACATTACTCAAGATAAATATAAGTAAACTACTCATTACTGACTAAATTTCTAAAAAATCTATTTTTGAATAATGCAAAATGAATGTTATTTATTAAATTAGAAACTAAAAACCCTAAATTTAGCATTTGCAATAAATTAAGGACATTTTACATTTAATCAAGGACATTTTACATTAAGCCAAGGATATTTTACAATTGAAAATAATACATGCGATGCTGAAAAATTTAATACTTTCATGTTTGAACTCTTTGAAATCATACGCGATAATCCTTCTTTACATTTCACAAAAACTCTACTTTATGGTGGATATCACTTCTCATTTAAACGCACTAAATAAGAAACTAGAAGGAAAGGGAAATACAACAGTTTTGCTTTTAGAAGAAGTGATTTCGTTTGAACAAAAATTATATTTGTTTGCGACAGACTGAAAACCCAGGATTTGTGGAATTCAAAATTTAGAAATCTTAAAGCTGACCTGGAGGAGTTGGGAAGACAAAAATCTACCTTTGCAATACAAAAAAAATGGTCTGAAATAAAAGATCTTAAAAAGCAAGATCAGATTGTATTTGACACGTGGAATTGTTTACCGCACACTTACATTCGGTGATTTCAAGCATACGCATTTGGAATTCTATCGATTTTCGGATCGACATATTTCTGTGAGCAAATATCTTCTAATATGAATTTTATTAAAAGTGAGTTGAGAAACCTACTAAACAACGCGAGTCTTTCGTCATGCTTGAAAATGAAAATTACCGCGTATTCGCCGCAGATCGAGAAACTATCCCAAGAAGTTCAACAGCAAAAGTTGCACTAAGAAGATATTTTAAATGTAAAAAAAAGAAAGAAAGAAAGAAAGAGGTATGTTATTGGATTTTATACATGTGTTTTTGTAAGGAGGAGCAAATCTTTGTTTTATTATTTAATATTTAAAAATATCATATAATTTCGTGTGACATGCCACCCCTGTGTTTAACAAGTATGATAACGTGTGTTACTGTAAAAAAAAAAAAAAAAAAAACTGAATAAATAATTTAATTATAATATTTTTCAATGTAGTTTCTAAATTTAAAGCAGTGATAAGCAATTAAATAGTAAATCAAATACTCGGTTCGATCAGCATAAAGAATATTTTCTTTTACTTTGATAAGAAAGTATTAATTTACTTTCCATTATTTAGGTATATTTTAATTTTTTAACCTGCACAAATAAATCCACATGTAAAAATCAACATTCATAAAATAGATTTTTAATTAAAATATACTAATTCTGCCGTACAAAACGAACGCCGTGGACCGCACAAAAAAAAAAAAACTGGGAGGGCCGCATGCAACCCGCGGACTATTGGTTGCGCATCACTGCTCCCTAAATTTTTTTTAACAGATATAATTTTAAAAATGGCTCTTCAATCCAAAAAAGGTTGCCAGCCCCTGATCTACACCATAGGTGGCCAACAGCAGGCCGTTAAAATATCACGTTTAGGGCCGCATGCGGCCCTTAACGTGATTTTCTGCTGCCCGCGGCAGGATAAAAACTACATTAAATTATATGTATTTTCAATTTAGCTATTAGTTTCGACCGCATATTTTCTGATTCATATACTAGTTATTATCGTTATTTCGGATGACGGAAACAATTTATATTCTTTATTCAATTCAATAATTCAAAATTCAATTCAGTAATTCAATACATATAACTACTGCCTTGAAAAAATGCAGTTTATTTTTATTTAAGTATGTCTAAAAGTGTGCGGCCCGTGACGCTACCACTCATCATATATTGGCCCTCATATAGAATGAAGTTGGCCACTCCTGATCTACACAATCCAGCATCCACCATCAATCACAAACATCCATGCCGGCGGCGGGTTTCGAACCAGCAACCTTTTGGTTAGAGAGCGGATACACTAACAACTCGGCCAACCAGGCCGGGCAACCTAATGGAAGGTGTCTCGGCGGAAACCATGAACAGACACACACACACACACATTTCGCAACAGTAAGTGCAATTCATATCATAAGAAGCAACACTATACCATCGGCATTGCCATCTCTAAACTTCAGTGTGGTAACACTCCGATTAAAAAAAAGCGTTCTCTGGGGCATCCTCCATTTCTAAATACATCAATCATTTGGGAAAAAGAGCGACTCGTAGCTCCAGTTCCTATCAGTCCACGTTCCAGGTTGCATGCTAATCCAAGACGTTCACCCATTGTATCTAAGATAGTGTGATGAATGGAACTCTTCAGTGACAACTCACGGTAAACCCCCGTTTCGTGAAAAACACTAGGGTCTGCTTCTGCCTGCTGGCTTCCCCGAAAGTATATTTCATGGAGCACGATGGTGAGACCAAGCAACGCACTATTTCAGGTCTAACAGGTCACATCTCGAACTCAATGTCACCAATTCTTCATAAACTTAAGAATGTTTAACTGTTGCAGTAATACTAGCCAATGATCACGCAGCGTCTCTCACTGGAATACAAAAAATGCTTATCATCCCGACTAGCTTTCTTTCAGCATCAACTCGTAAAAAAATAAAAAATAAAATAACGAACTCTCCCGAGGAAGGAAACGATCTCAGTAAGTCAAATAACACCAGCACGTATGAGCCATGGGCATAAGCTTCAGTATTTCTGGAAGTGATTGTCACTGGAAGAATAAAAGAGTTCCACAGAGAACCGAAGTACGTTCCTGCTAATATTACATGAACAACAGTACCATAGCTACGATTTTTTACGAACTTGTCCCAAACAAGTTATATTAACTTGTACAAGTCGTCGAGTTTCTGCTGTGAGGTTTCACTGTATAAACGTCAGCAGAGCACAGATGTAGCTCGTCTTCTGATCCGAGTTCGCGAACCTTAGCCTAAAATATACTCCTGGCAGCTTGGAAATTTAATGTTGCGCACATTCCAACCAGGAGTGATGTTTCGGTAATAACAACACCTGCTGTTGTAGCGCTCAACAGTTACCATTCAGTCATACAGTAATATGCTATTAGGTCATAATTTCGAAATGCTTCATAAGTTTTTTATGTGTACGTCGTAGTTTATCACGTGCTTTCAAAACTACATAGCAATCTTACAGCCAACAACATCCGGCTGATTGTGTAAATGGTACATTGTTAAGCCATAATTCGTTAACAGCTTTGGTATGTGCGTACACGTGTTAATATATAACAGACATCTTCATACATAAAAAGGTTGCATTTTCAAGCTGGAGTAAATGAAAATCACAGACTTTTTTTTAAGCACTAAGGAATCAAAAACCAGTTTCCAACTTTGCAATTCGCGTCCAATTTTCATGAAAAAATCTACTTCAAATGCGTTTTCTGTTTCTCAATATTGTTCCGTTATTTCCAAGAACAACATTTCGCAATTTAATCAACTAAAAGTTGGGCAAAGCTTCAAAGAAACTTCCGGAAAAAACTCCGCTGCGGCATTACGTGACTGAAAAACCTTAGGGAATTTTTTTTCAGTCCCCTTGAATTCGTTTCCCAAGAAATCGCTAAATAATATTTGGAACTTCCAAATATTTCCAAATAAATATCCAAAGGTAGCCAAAAATTCAGAAGAATTTGAGCCCAAAATTTATTTCTGGGATTCTTTATTTCAGTATAATGCTAACGAAGTATTGGCTCGTCCTTTTGCACTGCTCAATGAACTGATTTTCTTAAAATATTTCAAATATTTCAAGCGATACTGATCGGTCGAAAGCAATATACAAAAACTTTCTCAAAGATTCCACAGAATTCAAAGTCATTCTCCAGCATAACGAATAGGAATCTCTTTGCTTCATTGCTTGCTGTCACGTGCATCAACTATTGATAGATGCGTGCAATGTAAAAGGCAGATGAGTAATCTTTTCCCAGGGAGTATTGCAGCCCTCCTTCCAAGATTTAAGCCGGTGTAATCGCGCTAGTGAAATTAAGAATTTAAACGACAAAAGGGGGCGCTTTTCACCCGACAGCCATTTCGAACTCATAATATTTAACATAAAAGGTTGGATTGGGTTTCCCAAGGAACAGACGTCGGAAGCTTTTTGACGACCAGTGGCGAAGATGCTCTTCTATTTTCTGTGCAATTAACACTTACTTGTGGAAGAACTCGTCCCCCCCCACACACACTGCTTTAATAAGATCATAGTAGTAGATATAATGCAACACAGCTCTGGTAAAACAACAGCAAAAACAAAGCATACGATCTCGTACTTGTTACGCGTGGTTAGATCTGCTATATAATTCAAATCAAAATTGCTTCCCAAGAAAAAATTAGGAAAATTTTCAATTTAAAAAAAAAAAAAACGATTTTTTAAAATAATTTTTAATTTAAAAGGAAAAAATAGTAAAAATGTAGAACTGTATTTTGATGAAATACAGTAAGGCCAGATGTTAATGTGTCTGGTGCTTTAAACCTGGAAAGGTGTTCGGTGTAGGAAGGACTGGTAATAATAATTTGGAATCTATTTTTTGTATTTGAATAGGGACGTTATTCGGTTAATTTTATTAGCCTAGTATAGATGATAAAATCGGAGCATTCAGGAATGGACAAATTCATATTTGATTATAATGAATTTTTCCGGTATTAATTGGATGCGGGGGGGGGTGGTCTCAAAACAGAAGCTGAAGGAGAAGGAAATGTAGTTTGAGTCAACTGTGGCATTTATTGGATGCTTTGACTGAATTATTCGGGATATTGAAACAGACGTAGCTCGTTGACACTTACGAAAACTTATAAACTCACGGATCTGTACAAATGTGTCCACAGATTTTGTAGGAAACTAGGTGGCTTTTTCCAGTTTCTACCCTGGTAGGCATTTATTGCACGATGTCGTTTGAATTCTCCTAATTTCAGTAACTAATATTTAATGAAAATAATAATGCTGGTGACAACAGTGCTTATTCTTGAGTAGTGTGCATGGCTCACCATAAGATCCAACAGTTCTATCAAGGGCTGGTCCGTGTTCGGCAAGCATTCTTGAGTCTCTCACGTGGTTCTGTTTGTAGTGGTCATAAGTGAAAATGCCATTGTCGTCCATGTGACTCATCGACTGCTCCAGTGACTGGCTTGGAGTCTCATCCGTCTCCTCAATTGGAACGTGAATTCTGGAGGAAGGAAAAAAAAAAACAGAAATAGAAATTTATTCGTGTTTGCTCAACAAAATGATAACATACAGTACAATGTAGATAAAATGAATAAGTTCAAACTTATTGTAAGAAATGTAATATTTTATAGCTGTGCATCGTACGCCATTTTCTTCCACATAGAGAGTGTAATGCTCATTAGGCATAACTCCCTTGGAAATGAGTTTGCAGTTGGCCTCTGACAATGTTCCGATTAATGCCTGAGTACATAGACGAAAGCGACGCAAGAGAATATGCAGAAAACTGCCGTCATCTTGTGCTGCTATCCTAGCTGTACACTGCGCGAGTTCAACGGTCGATTTTTCAGATTAAAAACAAGGCTGCCTTCGGAACTTATCTGCGTCAGATAAGAAGCTCTAATTATCTGCTCTAAGAGCGACCAACTAGTGAACCAGCTGAACAAATACATACCTCTAAAAATTCCTGTAGTTGGAGACTAGAATCAAATTTACAAGGTGTTTTGCCTAATGATTAACATCATGAAGATTGCCATGAGGTTAGGAAAGGTAAGAAGTATTTACTTTTTCTTTTAAATAATTTATCTCTTCACGTATGACATTTTGGTGGTGGTGATGGCAGCGTAGAGAGATGGCCATAAACGGAGTAGACTTGATTAAACTCCACCTGGGATAGAGATTAATCAAGTAGTTAGGATAGTCAAGATCCTGAAAATACGAGTTTTTAAAGCTAAGAGAAATCAAGTAATCTCTCCAACAAATATTGAAGTACTAGTTAATGAATTAATTTCATTTTGGTCAGTCGACAAACCCGAGAAATATGCAACAATGATCAGTTGGATTAAACAGAAAACAGAGTGTTAGGGGTGACATGAGGATAGAAAGCCGTGAGATTTAAATCAGGATCGTAACGTGGATACGTCTAAATGTGATTATTCATATGTGAATAATCTCTGCCATATCTTTGTGGTATATTGAAGCTGGCGTCGTGAATTTGGCAGTTCCTTAGTAGCTCAGAGTGTCCTCAGTTTTTTTTTTTTTTTTTAAATTATGTATTTGGGTGTACTCAACCCTGTAATGCGTTTTGAGTGCAACAGTTAGTCAATTGGAGCTGCAGATATTACTGTTAAGCCGTTGCCGTGGTTACTGGTTATGTGTGCCAAAAGCATCTCTGCAAACTGAATTATGATAAGTATTATCTTTCATATCACTTCTAACATGTTACGACTGTAGACCAAGATTAGCAGGGAAGTTCTGTACTGGTAAGAACTTTTAACCCTTTAACTGACAATAACCCTTTAACTGATAATAACCCTTTTAACCCTTTAAATGTTTGACTATTGTTCACATGTTCTGGAGGTCCATAACTTCTTAAAAGATAACGTAAAGAATGCATAATAAGGAATCGCAAATTATAACATTAGCGTGATTTAAAATCTGGAATTAAGACACGTCGATTTTTTCCCGTACATTTTGGAGTAGCTTCAATTTTAAGTTGCGCATAATCATTATCATACTAAGAATTCAACTTGGTAATTATGAACAAAGTATTGTTAATTTTGGGCGAACTTCTTTATCTCTTATTTCTCAAATATCATTCTGACTAATTCCGTCAAAGTAATATTTCGCAAAAGTATAACTCTAAATTATGGCGATTAAGTAATCGCTTCAACAGTGAAAAAACGTGCTGAAAATCCCCCCCTCCACCAAAAAAAAAAAAAAAAACACTAAAAATTAAGCCAGTGAAGAAAAATCCTCAATGATACATATTATCAATACATTTTCCCAAATGATATAAAATTCGCTCGCGCCACTTCGTGAAACGCTCAAGTCGATACCGTTGACTAAAGCACAATAAAGGTTGGCGAATAGTGAACAGCAGTGGTGTTCTAGTTAATTTAACAATTCAGAATACGATAAATGTAGCAAACGTTAAAATAATAGATAGTATGTGAAACACCGTATAGTCATTATACAGTATCCTACCAAAAGTTGTGGAACACATGAGGTTATGAATAAAGCATTGATTACTGAAAGAAATTAGTCACGTGTTGTCCCCATCGTAACAATAGCCTTAATGCACACTGAGCAGCATTTTACGAATTTCTCGACAGCTGACAGTATGCCCAATCCATTCATTAAAGCAAGGCCGTCACATAATTCGATAATTACACACACACTCTCTCTTAGGGTTTTCACTTGGTTTTCATTAAGACAATTAATGTGAAGTCAGCAGCCTCTATACAAAAGTAACCTAGTTCACGCGCAAACTTTTTGCTTATACTTAGTTGAAGAATTAAACAAGAATATAATTTCTTGGCATTTTTAATTTAATACATCATCACCATATGTTCATGTATGAAAAGGGAAATATACACAGAAATATTCACATAACAAAAACTCCTGGCAATTGGATGAAAGCGAGCCAAGTTGCTTTGTTTTGTACCAAATGATAATGTCAGATGGGTCATGAGCCTCATCTTCAAAACGAAGTTTGCTTATGTGTTGCCAAACTTGGTCTTCCTCTGTGTCCATTAGTTTCCCTGTAGTGAGCAACATCTCCGGCTTAACTGGAGATGTGCGTCGGAAAACAGCTGCACATCTCCAGTTAAGCCGGTCCCAATGTCATTAACATACAAGTTAAACAAGTCTCAAAACATCCATGTTATTCCACTAATGACCTTCCTCTTTTGGGATAGCACTCCTCAGTATACAACCGGCTAATACCTGTCCGACAGCCAGTCTGCTACCCAACGTACCAGTCTTATCCAATCCCATCTGTTTCAGTTTAGCTTGTCCTGTGGCAATTATCAAAGACCTTTGAAAAATCCAAACACCCCGACCATATATGCATCTCTTTTATCGAATGAATTTGTCACTGTACTTAAGTGAAGGTAGCAATAACTCTAGAACCCAGATAAAAACTCTGTTTTGCAGATGATGTTGTACATATTGACTAACATTCAGACTGCCCACAACCACTTGGATGGTTTATGTAAAAATACAGCATTGGATGGATTGGCTGTCAACGGCAGTAAAACTAAAGTCGTAAAGACAGAATAGAAGAAATATTAAGCTTAATGACCACATTCTTTATGAAGTAAATGATTTTCGGTATCTTGGTTTCTACTCGATGCTCTAACAGACATGGCGAAAAGAAAGCTCTTCAATTCCATAAAAGCCTAACTAATATGTTCTGGAAATCCAACCTCGTCACCACAAATACTAAAATTCGTTTGTACCAAACCACCACATTCTTAGTATTATTATTCAGTTAAATATATCTGCTTAAAAACGCCTTGTATAATTCAAAATCTTCATCTTCGGATGCCTTGTAATGGTTTATATCAAAGACTCGCACTGTTCTGTCAAAGTTTCCTAACTTTGATGCAAAATTGAAGATTAATGCCAGTCTAAAAATAGCCATTCGTATAAGAATGTACACATAGTACGGATTCAATAAAAACTACCACAAAGTATACGAACATGCCTACAACTCATTAAACAGAGTGAAAGGTTTTTATATAAATATAGATTTTTCACTCAGGCTACATATTCGTTCTGTCTACAAAAAATCTCAGCAAGATTTTATAGACGGACTAGGGAAGCTGGTCAGAAACTGATTACCAATATATTTTCAAAGAAACATCGCAAGGTAGATTCTATAAAACAAGCTACCTTTTGTTTCGTAGACTACTTTCTCCATGTTATGTAAGAAGACAGTTGAGCGCTGAACAAATACTGGATTAATCTATTATCATTTGAAATCTTTTTGTCTCCACGCTGAAGCTGGAAGAAATAGAATGGTTCCACTTCTTCCCAGAGTGGTTGGAATCCAGTCTGGGAAGAGGTGGAACATTTTTCATCTGAAAATTTATTAGCAAGTCTTATGCACAGATGAAGTGATTACTCTCTCCTGGATGTCAAATCGATCTGAGAATGGATTACTCTTTCCTGGATGATCTGAGAACAATATGATGCACTCTCGTTATCAGTTGATTTGGGGGGGTTTAAAGAACACCACAAGCCATCGTTTATTTTTTAATCTTGTTATTTCACATAAATTCACTTCCTCACAACAAATTAAAAACACTTTTCATCCCGTGGACAAGATTAATACGTTCATTGCCAATCACGCGATATCGCGTTATGCGAGTTCTCACCAGGCGGCCGATCAGGCGCTATCGCGTGGACGTCGCTAACTAAATAAAAATAATAATAAATAAAAGTTGGCCACCACACGAAATTCCAATTTTCAGCTTGGCAATGAAAGTGTTAAAACTGAAAATAAATACTATTTGTAAAAATTCAGTAATTAAAACATTTAAGCATTACTTTTATCAGTCAAGTAATTTTATTTTTTCGGTCAAATTATGTTTTTATTCATTTTATCTTTCATTCTGTTTTACATTTTCAAAGCAGTCAATACTTACGATGCTTTTACTGTAAACACTTCTGGAAGAAAGCTGCACTGAACAAGAAATCGCCGCGAGTTATGAGTGACAATCTCGCTGTTCTCGTGAACCACGACCGTTGTGTCAATTCGAGATCCGTTCTGGAAAAGAAACAAAAAAAAAGTGCATAATTAATATCACAAAATCGGAATTAGCGATGTGTTGCATCTTAAAATAATGTTCGCAGAAGGAAATAGCAATCCAAGAATCTCAACAAACCACACGTAGCCTTCTCTTTGACTGCGCTGTTCTGAGAAGGTTTCTCTCTTTTATGTTGTGCGCAATTCATCAAAGGCATTGAAACTACTGTTGCACAGTTGATAAGAAAGTCTATTAAATGGAAGCAGCAACAGTTGCTTGTGAGCAAACGGCTCTCGCTGTGACATATCATCACTCAAGTTTGAGTCGTATTTGATGGCTTTTATTTCAAGACCAACAGTGTCTTGAAATAAAAGCATTTGGAGAAAATAAATCTGAAATGACTTTTTTACAGAATGGAAGATAGTTTTGATACAAAATACTTTCCGATATTCAAAACACACGAGTGACAGCGAAAAGAATTGCTCAGAACACAGTGGATTAAGTTATACACTTTAAATATGGTTTGACCACCTCTGAAAGAGAAAGTGTAAGAGGAGTGTAAAAGCTCCCTTTTTTTTTATTCACTTGTCGCTTTTAAATCTTTCCGTTCTGGGGAGATTACACCTCAAAATGCAACTTATATTATCGCATAGCATCGTAGGGGCAGTCAGCAGAACAACCGACTGCTCTACGATGTAAGCCTACGCAGTTGAATAGATTTAGTCAAGCCGTTTGGTTGGAAAGAATCAGGTTCGAACCCCATTTATGATATGAAGAAAATCGTTATCGGATCGTTTTAATCAAATAGTGAGTTAGCTGGTCTTTTCTCCAGCTAACTCACTAACTTACCATCTCCCGCTAAGTAGGAGTTTTTTCTCCCAAAAAAGTCAGATTTTTCGTCCATCAAAACAGGCAAACAGACCCTGTGGATACACAGGGTCTGTTTGCCGGACGACAAGCATAAATACTTGCCCTTAGGGAATGCAGAAAGGGAGTGGCTTGTTGGCTGTATCAAATATATAAAAGAATTAAATGACTAAAGACCGAGATTAATATAAAAGGTTTAATCGCACAACTAGTTTCGTCTAAAATAGACTTCTTCAGGTGCTAAAAAAGCATAAGAATCCCAGTAAAAAACTGTAGAGGAACTGGATCTGAACAGTATTAAAAAAAACGCAGCAAAAACACTGTAGAGCAAAAGCCTAGATGAGTTTAAAAAGAAGAACAATCTGCAACAGTATTATTAGGCACATGCGTGCGTCAACGATCTCGCGCACGCCAATGTCGAATGGCAGGGCTGCGGCAGTCTGGTAAGTTGTAGCTTAAATTACTATTGATATGAACAGGGTTTAGGATTATTTCTTTGCACTCTAAAATTTTCCTTTCTATCTCGTCATAACAACGATGAAGATTCTTAGACTTTTCCCAAAGCACTGGATGTGGGAGGCCCTCCTCGTTTGAACTTGCTGAAAACAGGACATTGCTAGATGCCGTAAAGTTTGCCACAATTGCAGAAAATTTGATAAACGCCAGGATATTTGAGACCGTTATGATTAGTCTTAGGTCGACCGAGAAGGGAACGTAGCTTAGGCTGTTGTGAAGAAGGTCCGAATGTTAAATTTTCTTATGATTTTTGCTAATTTTGGAGAGATAGAGCTGACGTAAGGAATAGAAATACTGCCCTTAGAAGCTGTGGTAGCTTCATTACGGCGTGTGGGAGAATTGAAAAGGATTTTGTTGATAATTTTCTTTGAATAGCCATTTAACTGAAATGTGCTTTGAAGTAGATCAAGTTCGTTGCTAAGATCCTGTTCATCTGAAAGAGGTGAGCGAGCCCGGTGTCCAAGAGTAGATATGATGGCGAATTTCTGCGGATGGTAATGGTGAGAATTAGCTTGGAGATATCTGTCCATATGGGTCGGTTTCCTGAAAATAGTGATTAATGTTAGGATGTGTATTATTTAGGTGTTCTTGAAAGTTCTGGAGGGTATCAAGGTCATGTTCCCAAACAAGAAAGATGTCGTCAACGTAACGTTTCTACACTTTAGGTTTTAAAGGGAAGGATGAAATGGACTTTTCTTCGAAATCCTCCAGATAAATGTTGGCAAGAACTGGGGACAAAGGGTTCCCATAGCTAAACCCGAATTATGCTTGCTGATTGTGTCTTCGAATTTGAAGTAACTGGAGTTGACAGAGTGTGTCAATAAGGCGATCTTCATAGATATTTTATCTTTTAAAAGGAAAAGTACTTCTTCCGTAGGAACATTTGTAAATAATGAAGCTACGTCAAAGCTAGCCATGATATCTGTGTCTTTGATTGTAATATCATTGAGATTGGATACAAAATCTGTGGAGTTTTGCACAAGGATGTAGATTTCCCGGACAAACATTTTGGAGAAGAAGCGACATATTTAGAAAGCTTGTACGCCGGAGAATCAATACCTTCGACTATTGGACGAAGTGGGATATTCTCCTTGTGAATTTTTGGAAGACCATATAGCTGAGGAATTAGAGGACGGAAAGAACGGAGGGGAAGCCGTAAATTTCTTGGTGATTCTGTTGTTTTTCTCAGCAAATTGTTTGTACGGTTCTGAAATTCTCTAGTAGGATCTCTTTCCAGAATTGAGTAAGTAAATCCAGCATAAGATACTGGATTTATACGTAAATCCAGTATCTTATGCTGATAATCTGTTTTGTTGAGAACTACTGTAGCATTTCCTTTATCTGCCTGAAGAATGATGATGTCTTGGTTATTCTTTAGTTGTTTAATAGCCTGTCGTTTAGAAGAGAGAATGTTGTATGTAATAGGGATGGGTCGGTTATATATCTTCACTATTAGCGTTGCTAATAGTGAAGATAGACTCAATACGGAGTAGGTTTGCGTCCTGGGTAGGAAGAAAAGGGGCAGCTTTTTCAATTTTTTGGTGAATATATATATATATATATATATATATATATAAGCTAACTATTTTTCTTTTGCTTGTGCAGTATAGCATCTGTTGAGGTTGCAAAGTTTTTTTTAACGGTGTAGAGGCATTTTTATTCCAGTCTTCGGAAACAACAGACAGTAAAAAAATATCTATTCCTGAATAAAAATGAAAATTCTGTGTATTATAAAATGTTGTTGATCTACAACAAAATACCAGCATATGTGAGATTGATAAGCCAGAAGAACCGCTGATAATAATAATAATAATAATAAAATAATAATAATAAAACTAATGAATGTAGGATTCCCGAGAGTGTGGATAATTCCAATAATGATCGGATGTTATGTATACCGAGTCTCAGTAAGCAAAATAAATTTCTTGGAAAACGGAGCGAAATATACACAAAGCAGAAAAATACACATAACATGCGCAACAAATTTTGCGAGATAATTTGCTGCTCCATCAAACCATATTTATTCCTGCAATACTCTCTCTCTTCATAAGTTTTTTTTTTAAATTATGCCATCATAATTCACTTATTCATGTTTAGACTTTATAGCATCGTGCTACTCGCTCTACCCAGCAACTTATAGGATACACATATCACAAAGGTATATTAATGGTAATTCGCTTACCATTAATGAAAGTGTTTCTATTCACACTTATTCTTTCCTATTCTTGCATGTCTTATAATGATGGTTCACATATTTTCATCTTTGAGTATTTCAGATGTACCAACCAAATATAGCATTCTCCTTCATTGTTGTTTTCTAATAAATCCTAAAACAAACAGATTGTTCCCCCACTCTATGCAGAAGTATTCAAAGTTATCCTGCAATTAATTGCACTGGACCAATTAAGATGAGCGCTGGTGCGCTATGCACCTTCAAAACTTTCGTACATCGATAAAAATGCAATCACGCGGTCATGGGAGGCCGCAGGGGGGGGAGAAACGGGGAAGAGCCCCGTTTTCCACCCGGATCCAGTAAAAAATTCCACAAATTATAATCGTAAACGTGATTGACATACGTAATCTTACACCCTCAACCCAGGGTCTCCGTCTTAAATTTTTACTATGGGTTGGCCTGTTTCGGCCCGCGGCTGTGTAGCAATAGAACACGCGTTCCTGTTTTTGGTTCATCTTTTTCTGATTTGTGAAATAAATGTTCATCACTGTTGTGAACAGCGACCAGTTCGTTTACCTTCTGTGTCTAGTGAGTCACTGAGTGAAGTGTGAATTGTAAATTTACAGTGAAACCAATTTAAGCAGAAAAATACATTTTTAAAAGTGAATGTGATTTAATATTATTTTACTTGTTAGTGTGATGATTTTTTTTTTTTTGCTTTTAAACTAAAATAATTTAATTTAGGATTTTAGGATTAATTAATTAGATGATTTTTAATAAAATATGCCGGTCAATTTTTTATATATGAAATTGGGCTAAAAACTGTATTAATTCTGAATACATTTTTTTTCCAAGAATAAAGATCATTAAAATCGATGTAAAATGAAAATAATGTATTTATTTAATTAAATCAATAATTATAAAAATTTATTCAAGTAATTATTTGTCCTCCCCTCTCCTGGAAAATTTTCTGTGGACGCACGCCCATGCATACGGTCAAAATGACGTGAAATTTGTAACGTGGATTGCATAGCCCACACGACAGCACACCCAACCGAAATGGGCACGCGATGCCACTGATATATATATATATATATATATTTGATTGGCTACCGGTGGAGATAGAACTTCTCCCCTCGGTCTCCAAAAAATTAGACAGGGCTAAAACGGCCTCGCCTATTCCATATAAGGAAATAAAAGGCGTTAGCTGATATCCGTGGCAGTGTGAACTAGGCTCCTCCTGATCCTGATTTGCGCTCACGCGTGGATCCACACTTCGCCATGCAGGCATTCGGAACCGCAAATCCCACGGAAGAGGTCGGTTAATCCTTATTTCAGGAGTGTCCTATGTCTGTAAATGCGTGTGTTCACGGGGCCAGTTTGTCTGTTCCGAAGGACGAAAAACCGAGTTTCCGGGTGAAAAACCCCCTACCTCCGTATGAGGCCAGCTAACTCACCTTTCGTCGAAAGAGACCAAATAAAGGTTCCTCACGTCATGGACGGAAATCGAACCCAGGTCTTATCGACCAAAGGACTTCGTCTATACCGACTGAGCTACGGAGGCTCGAACTAGGCTACAGCCATTTATTAGTTTTCTTCTTCGCACTTTAGTGGGCAGTCTCAGAGTTCTACCACTAGAGGTCTCAGATGAAAACGGCACGATGAAAAGAGACATCGTTGCCGTTTACATCGTTCAGTTTCAGAGTTCAGAAAGCGTTTCAACGCCGACAGCAAAACATAAACATGGTATTTCACATCAGCAAATGTCTTGCAGTAATGGTTGATCTCAGATAATGAGAGCTGTGGGCGTGATGGATTCCCCGAATGCCTTATTGGACAAGTGACACACAAGTCAACGGACTATTACTGTAACAACCAATGCTGTAATATGAGTGAGAAGGTTAAACGTATGCGTCATTTGCAGCCTAAAGACAACATTAACTTCTCTGATATACTGTAACGAGCGTTCGCCAGTACCAAAGAACCCGTTGGTGACAATCATGCACACTGCTTTCTGGGATGTCAGTAAACAATGTGGGGCATTCAGAATTCGTTCTCACATTTGCACATCATGTCAGAACACGAAGTGGACACAGTAGGAAACATAGTTCTATTAACCAACTAATTACATCCCGAATGACTCTGAGATTCTCTCTCTGTCTGTCTCTCCACGTTGCTATTTGTGTGTGTGTGTGTGTGTGTGTGTGTGTGTGTGTGTGTGTGTGTGTGTGTGTGTGTGTGTGTGTGTGTGTGTGTGTGTGTGTGTGTGTGTGTGTCGACAACATTATATGGGTGTTAATGGATGTGCAAAACTGCAGAATAAAATTGAAAAAAAGTCAGTTTTTACTACAACAAAATATATAACGAATTAAATTTGACCCGAATATGTATGCATTCATTTTCATTGAAATTATTTTTATTTGTTTTCATTACGAAACTAATGTGTTTAGAATTTACAGTATTACTCATTTGGTAAATTTAAATGATTTAGCGAACAACTTAATTCAGGAGAGGAAATAAATGTTACGACTTACATACAAATGATTTTTGTTTTCCATAAACAATAAAATGTCGTAATCTATCCCAGAGACAATTTGCGAATAAAAATCAGCAAACAGAGCGTGACCGATTCGCATCGTGATGATAAAATATAAGTTCAATCTATCTCCTCTTTATTATTACCAAAGATGCAAATACGGAACTGTAAAATAACAGTCATATTATTGATATATTCTCTACGATTTTTTATCGGACCTCTTAACGCTGTTCATTGTATAGCGTGCATAAAATGTAATAAGTAAATTTTCTAGAAAAAGTAGAAATGCAAGGCGAACATTTCCAGCGTAAATCTCAATAACGTTGTCAATCACCTTGTCTGTCTCGATAATGTGACGCCATCTAGGAATCATATGGAGAACTATTTTACAGTTCCTTCTCTATTTATATAAAACATAAATTGCTTCAGACCAAATCAAGATGATTAATAGTAACGAACTATTGCGAATTTTCCTGCTGTTATAACTATAAAAGTATAAATCGCTCTGTACGAGCGAAGCCTATATCAGATCAATCTATCATATATTTTCCAATACACAGGAGAGATAAATGTTTGAGGTGAAGGCCTTGCAAAAATTTGGGACTGTTGAAGGAATAATTGAGTCCTTGAATTAACAGTACGAGATTTGCCGTTTATGATAACCTAAAGAGAAAGGAGAAATTTAACAGCTGCCTAAAATATTCACTGAGAGTCTATCTGAATATCACATTGATCAGGTGGCCTCAGATGTCAATAGAAGTGTGCCTAATCTAGTTGGCTTGAGTGGCTAGTGCATCTGCTCTCCAAGCCACGAGTTCAAATCCCACCTACTTGGAGTGGAGTTTTGTAAATGTCTCTAAGTGAGAAGATTATTTTATTTCCATATTGCATTGCTGTGAATACCCAGAAAATACAAAGATATTATTATAGTGGTGGCTTTGAAGTACTTTTTCTGAAGTTGGCTCATTATTCTGAGTCTGGCTCATTATTCTGAGTCTTGCGTAGTATTCGTCTTGGCAGATGTTCAGAATATGGAAAAGTGACACTCAAGTGTACTATTTTTGATTTCAATATCAGCTTTTCCATTTTTCATCGTGAAGAATTGTTCACAGTCCTTGTTGTTTGTTTATTTCTGTATACCACCTATAAATCTTTGATCAGATATGCGAGCGCATTCATTAAAATATTAGTTCCTAATTTAAATTTAATCAATTCTCTACAAGCTGTAATTATAAGCTACGGATTTCTGATGCGACTGAAAATACTCTGTTTCTCTTCTGTTCCACAAACACGTACACAGAACTATATTATACTTATTCGCTTTTGAAATGCAATGATAGGATTGATATATTCTACATTTATCATTAATTCTATGACATGCAATATCGAAGACAAACCTCTGTACAAGCACATTATGTTTGTATCCCATTGGCCTTACTTTTTGGCATTTCAGACGTTTTATATTGGAACCAAATTCAACAGAATCAGTGGATGAACTATTTGATCTCCTACTGCACAGAGGCAAGTTAATGCTTAAAAACCAGTTCTATCCTGTTCGTTGTATTCATACGACATTTCTGTTAGTAAGCAAACTGTTACTATAGCAACATGCGCTTCAAGCTCTAATCAGCAGCCGACTAAACCGTTTGTTTTATTAATAGCAACTGCAATAGCAAATTTATGCGTTGAATTCAAATATTACATGATTTACAAATTTATGTAATTTACAAATTCATTGATTAACGTGATGAATAATTTGTTTATTCTACAGTTTTTTACATAACCGTGACTAGTAAAGAATCAGTACTATAAAAAAAATAATTTCTTGCCAATAAAAAATAATATATGAAAAATCATATCTAATATAATAAAATCGTATTTGAATGAGCCATGCTTTTTTATAGAATGTTCTGTTCACAAGTTATAAATAGCTGGCATACTTTTCCAGCAAAAGATATTTATTCTAAAGTAACAGGAGGAATGCAACTTACCACAATCTTACTTCCACACGTTTTATGAACTATTCTTAACGTGTACGTATCTCGAGAGCTGCTGCGATTGCCATATGTAATACATCTGTCATCGGTTGTGTCTTCAACAGCTATCTTGCCCCCAAAATAAGGCCCTGTGTGAACTACAATGTTTGATGTATTCTCCATGCACTTATTGGCTCTTGCAGAGACTAAAAAAATTCAAAAGAAATCTTTACTGATAATGGTTATAATTTTTCTGATAACTTTACTGATAATTTTCACACCAACGTGTAGGCGAAACATAAGAATGAAACCTGTATATACAATGAATATAATTAGTTACCCTTCCGAATTTCAAAAAAAACCTGACTGTGATCATATGAAAAGGAGCGAGTTTTTCTGATAATAAATATTATTTTCTCTGAAATATATCTTAAAAAATAATGGGAGAAATATTATTACTGTACTTGCCAAGAGATGGCGTCACAATCTTTGTAATATTTCTGAACCAGCGACCTGTGTGATTTAGATTTAGTTGAAGGCAATTTCCCTTTCATTTAGATGACATGGAGCCGGATACGACGTTTCAGAATGAAACATACGATTGCATATGAGAACGATTCATATTGTTAAACCTTTCATGCACCTAATGTTTCATTTTACGATAAATAATCTTTATTATAAAATAAATATTATTTACTGTACAAATTTTTCTTCCCATAACACAATTCAAACGTTAAAAAGTAGCATTGATTTCGAATTAAAAATGAAATAGCGAAATATTTAAGAATAAGCAGATCAGAAAGTAATTTCATAGTTTCATCGGCTAGTACGATTGTATAGGACATATAGACACTATGATTGAATACATATTGGGAGTTTCCTGTTTACGAATGAAGGCATACCAATACGAAGATTCCTGTGTTCACACGTGAAGTATGCTACAATTATAGTATAAATATTAAGTATACATCCGAAAACTGTCAATGGCATGTGACGTTGACAGTATGCGGTGTATATATACACCGTATATGTATATTCGTGAGTGGTCTGAAAAGTTCTCGGCCTAACAATGAAAAAACGAATTTATAATTTCAAAATTATTTTTATTTTTCAACATAATCTTCCTTAAGACGATGCTCCAGCGCCATTATCCCGTCCCTCTAGTGGTTCTCAGTAAGATCAGCAAAATACCCCTCTACAGCGGCAATCACTTCTTGATTCGTAGAAAAACGCTGACCAGCGAAGAAGAGTTTTAGTTTTGGGAAGAGATAGAAGTCAGAGGGAGCCAAATATGGGGAATAGGGTGGATGCTCCAACAATTCATAGTGCAGATCCCTTAATTTTCCCACTGCCAAAACACTTTTGTGGGCAGGTGCATTGTCCTGATGAAATATGATTTTTTTTTCTTCTGCAAACCGGGTCTTTTCTGGTGAATTTTTTCGTCTAGTCTGGTTAGAAGATCGGAATAATATTCCCGGGTTATTGTTTTACCCTTTCCAAGATAATTAATAAACAAAATGCCTTTAGCATTCCAAAACACCGATGACCTTTCCTGCTGATGGAACCGACTTTGTCTTCTTTGGTGCGTAACAATCCGGCTTCTGTCGACTATTTGGACTGCTGTTTGGATTCTGGTGTGTAATGGTGAATCTAAGTCTTATTCATAATAATAAATCGACGCACAAAATCAGTTTTATTCTTGTTAAAACGTTCCAAGCACTGTTCAGAGATTTTCATGCGAGTGCGCATGAAATTTGATGTGCTGTGAACAAGCGCGGCACCCATCTTACGCAAAGCTTTTTCGTTTGCAATTCTTCATGCAAAATATATCCTACAAGTTCTTTTGAAATGCCTAATAGTCTCAGCAATTTCACGCACTTTGACTCACCGGTCATCCAATATCATATCGTGCAGTTGATCTATGATTTCTGGTTTTGTTACACTTTTGGACGTCCTTCAGGTGGGTCATCTTTAAGGCTGGTATGACCACGTTTAAACTTGGCAGCCCATTTCTTAATTGCGAAAGCGAAGAATGTCCATAAACTTTTATGAACTTCGAATGAATTTCTTTTGGCGTAAAACCTTGTTTTACAAAGAATTTCATAACTGCGCGATACTCAGTTTTATCCATTTCAAGAGATACAGACAACACTTTTGCTTCAGACAGTTGCATAAAACAAACTATTGATAGAATAACTTGCAGTTTCTCACGGATGCTTATGACAGATGCACCAACTTAGAAAAAAAAATCTTGCTGTTAGTGATGCATGCATGGTCGGGACCGAGAACTTTCTAGACCACCATCGTATGTCGGACATTAAGCTAAGGATAGAAAAAAAATGGATGTTTATGAGGGAGACTTATCTGTACCAGCAGAAGGTGGAAAGAGGCCGAAGAAGATAGGTACAGATGGTGTTTATTGTTATCCCCCAAATGACACCAACTGCCTTTACCTGTGAAACTGAAAATCCTTTCAGTGTATTCAGCACTTAAAATGGAAATAAATACCAAGCGAACCTCCGATCTCCTTTATAGGCCGAAATATCTGCATATTAAGTACTTTACTCCGGGTCCACTTCTTGAAATTGGATATGTACCCTATGACTTTTTCTAGGATCGTGTAGTTAAATACTTTATTAAGGAAGTATACATACCCATATCATAAAATCCAGTCATAAAAACCAGATCATTTATTTGATAAAGTTCTCTTTATGAGTTTCAGTAACATTAAGAAGACACCATCCTGATACGCTGGTAGCATATTTCTCTTTTTATCAACAAATATTGTTACAAAATAAAATATTCTTACAAAAAATCTTACATAAATATAAAACTTACAAAGATCACTTTGCCAAAAACATCACATTCGTATAACACATGGCAAGTTCTGTACAAGGAGCTTGTTTGCCTTTTTTGGTTTCCCAAAATCAACCATAACGCAACAGGAGGACCGGCATTAGTCTATTGTTTGGAAAGACTTAAGGTATGAATCGTATATGGTGGGAGTTACGGAGCAGGACTTCTTTTATCTTCCAAACTGTAGTTCCCACACAAGGACGTTCATAAAATATTCATACCGAAATATTCCGAATAAGGAAGATACTGGTTCTAAGAAAGATTTTTGATCTCATAGTTCTAAGAGTTTCTCATTTACAAAAATTTGTTACATATATTTCTCGCAAGTAATTCCATTTGTTTCTTCTGTTAGCTGCTTTTGTTACTCTCCCAATGTAGACGTAATGTCATTCGACATCAATTATAGCTATCAGTTATCTTCCTCCATTGTTCAAGTTTTCTCCGAAATTTGTGTTTTTGCTAGCGAAACTGGCAGGAGAGCCTCCATATTGTGTGAACCACCCTTTTCCTTAGGCTACTAAGGAAAAGGGTGGTTCACACAATATGGAGACTTCACAGAAGAAGCGGACCAATTCTATCGGATAATAGTTTGAAAAAAACGAGTTCAAAGTTTATGTTCGACTGTTAATTCTAGTATTATGAATTTAATTTTTTTTTTTTTTTTTTTGGCTTAAAAAATATGTCAGAACCTGGCTCATTTTGTAACTCCTACATTTAACTGGCCACACTGTTGTGCCTGGTCCACTTTTCATCTGAATACTGCAGTTATGATTAGAAGTCGAAAACTGATCCACTCCAGGGCTAGATGCACGATTAAACGACGCAACAGTCGGACCATGGTGTTATATAAGAATCGAGGCCTTGTGCGACAGGGTTCTATCGTGTAAAAGTATTGCTCGCCTTCATGTATTACTCATTTATGGTGTGTTATCAAAGTGTGGACATCTATTTTATACACTATCCACCAATAACTGTTCGGAACACCCCTGTTATTTGACGTTATGGGACATTCCAAGTTTGTTAATAACATAAAAACCGGCGTACTAATAGTAGGAAGCAGTATTTCATCGTAGCAGTTGAACACAGATGGTACGGCAATGCAACGTGAACTCAGTGACTTCGAGAGGGCTGTCATCGTCGGTTGTCGCACTGGTGGCATGCCCATACGTACCATTGCCACTCAACTGGAACATCCAAAATCAACGGTTGGCGATGTGGTCAATAAATGGAGACGTTTTGACTTTACTAGTGCAGGAAAACACCCAGGGCGGCCGCTGAAAATGACTGACAGGAACAACAGGGTGTTAAAACGGGTGGCACGCAAAAACCGGCGACAATAGTTACCGGAGTTCCAGAGCTCCGGTAACACCATGGTGAGCATTAATACTCTACGAAAAGAACCCCATTTACTGGGTTTTCACGGAAGAGCGGCACACAAGTCGAACATCACAAAAAGAACAAGGCGGCTCATCTGGCCTGGTGCAGAGAGCGTGTGAACTGGACAATTGATCAGTGGATCAATTCACTGGAAACAGATGAATCAAAGTTCACCCGTTTCCAGTCTGATGGCAGCCTGGCGAACACCTGTTACCAGAGTAAAGTTTCATTTCATTCAAATGGTTTGGAGTGGGACCAGTGGTCGTTGTCCGTGGCTCCATGAAGGCAGCTCAGTACCTTGATGTTCTGGATAATCAGATGTTGCTTACACCGTGGATGGAGTTTTTATGGAACGGAAGTGTGTTACGACATTGCTCCATGTCACTAAACTGCAGCTGGTATAGAATGTTATGAAGAGATGGGTGTTAAACGACTGACCTGGCCTGCGCAGAGTCCTGACCTCTGTCCCGTCGGGACGAATTGGAGTGGCGATTGAGGTCCAGAGCAGCACGTCCTCGATCTGTAGTTGAACTGAGTGTTGCTTTGATGGAGGAATGGAGACAAATTCCACCTGATGTCTGTCACACATTGGTGGAAAGCCTCCCTCAACGGGTGCAGGAGGTGATCAAAGCCAAAGGTGGATGTACCCATTATTAGGATTCACCTGTTGGTATCAACTGTAAATTGCTGAAATGTCCGGACAATTATTGGTAGATAGTGTATGTCTTGTTCCCTTTAATCACTGTTTTGCTGTTAAGTTACTTTTGAAAGTTATTTTAAAAGTTTCCTTGCATTTGAAATAACAATGTAGCCAGTGTCTCTGCCCTATTTCTTTAACACAGAACAATCAATGGAAAAACTGGTTCGTTGTCTGCGCTTTTTATATCATTATTATTATGTGACACCTTTAGGGAGTCCAAATACTCGTCGAGGGAGGATCTACAACTCTCTGTCCCCACCACTCAATCCACGAACTAACCGCAACTACACCAACGCCTTCTACCGCCCTCCGCCACTAGTGGTATTTCCACAGACAATCACAAACATCGATGCCCACAGCGTGATTCGGAACCGCAATTTTTTTGGTTGGAGAGCGGATACGCTAACCACTCGGCCAACCAGGTCGGCAAGACCTGGTTGGCCGAGTACCCTGTTGATTGATTGTTGAGTGACTGTTCAGTACCCTGTTGATTGATTGATAAAATTGTTCTGAAAATGATGCATCTATTATGTGCGTTATGACGTATACGGTAATCATATTTATGCCATGCACGCGCTGCATTTTGTATGTTACAAAGAATCGATTCATGCTGTACCTCATACCATATTTTCACAGAACCTATGAGGGACACAAAATATTCTACTGTTGCATGTGAATGTTTGTAGAAGTCTCCCGGTGGAAGTATGACGGATTTCATCACCTCGTAGAAAATCGCCAAGTGGTGATTTCGTAAATTCAGTAAATTTCTGAATAGTTCCCAGTCTCAATTCGCAGTCTGAGCTTTAAGATTTTCACATTTTCATGGCTGGAATTGTCGTTATAAAAAAATAATAATAAATAAATACAAACACATTTATACCCAAGCGATAATTTTTTTTCTTGATGAAGTGCCTATAGTTTCACTCTCTTCTATTATCTGACTTCCTTCAAAGAATTTCTCTCCTCCAACGTCAAGTGGCACTGAAAGGGCCGTGTTATCCACTTATTCTCACTAACCAGAGAAATTTGGAAGAGTCATTCCGAACATATGAAGCGAGTCGGGTAGTACAAAGTCAAACTGGCGGAGGTCTTGGAAGAAAACCGAATCTCTCTGTTACCGCTCGAATTTTCTTGGAGTCGACCTCACCAAAAGAAGTCCAACTAGAAAAACACGAATAAAACTCACGAAGCTGTACTTGGCACAACTGTTTCGAATCTATTCCAGATTTCATCAGAATCCAAACGAAAACTTGAGTATCTATTGGAAGATCACGTGGAAAATAAAGGTCCATCCTGGAGGAGGGGGGATTAATAACAATATGAGATTTCGAAAGTTCAAAGTTCAAGCGCATTTAAGTAAGTAAATCAGTGAATGCGTATTCTTCAAGCAATTGATAAAATTCCAGTTGGAAGTATTACTAACTGAGCCGAAATAAACAAAGCACTCAGGCGAGCACAAGTGAATCCGCATTTGCTGAAGGTCATAAAAACAAGTCATGACATCATCTCGGATTCAGTTGAAAGTTTAAGTCTTCTCTGCTTCGACAGCCGAAGCGGAGAGGAATCAAAGCCAAACTTTTTAAAGTTAACCCCCCCCCCCCAAAAAAAAAGCTATTCACATCCGTGTTATGTGCACAATTCTTAACTGAAATGCAACTCTGACGTCTTATTACGAATTCACATCACAGGAATGAGGGATAAGCGAGTGAGTTTTCCATAAATAAATTAAGAATACTTCCTTTTTTTTTTATTCAAACATATCGTACACACTAGAAGTAAATCCCTACTTACATCCTTTCGTCGTCACCAACAAAGTCTCTGCGTTGTACACTTTGGCTCGGTCTCGTCCGCCAGTTCTGCTCTTTGTGCCGTCCACGATGTTGGGCAAGATTGGCTCCACAGAGAAAGTGTAGTTTGTTAGCATTTTTAAGTCGTGGATCATGGCTTCATAACGACCTTTTTCCACTCTCAGTAAGTAATCCCGACCTCTTTTCGCCGTCTCATGTTCTAAGAGCAGCAAGCGCTCCCTACAGCGGTACTTTGAACTCCCAGCGAACAGTTCACAGAATCGGACTGAGAAACCAGGCAGCTCGGGAGACTGGAGATAGTGCCATTTCAGTTTGACTGCCCTGAAATCTGGCTCGGCTGTGAAGTTTCTGATTTCTAGAAAACAAAATGGTGCAGTTTAATGAAAGTACCCTCAGCAGCATATACATGCGACAATATATTGAACTGTTATGGCAATGTTTCAGT
The DNA here is from genome assembly GCF_054136105.1 of Typopeltis vanoorti. NCBI lineage: Eukaryota > Metazoa > Arthropoda > Arachnida > Uropygi > Thelyphonidae > Typopeltis > Typopeltis vanoorti. Next base: position 108,264,148 of record NC_143563.1, read on the forward strand.
TTAAAAATAACATAGAAACATAACAAACGATTTAAAAATAAGTTTAAACATTGCTGCATGACAATCGTAACTCTGGAGCACGTAGAACAACATACTCACTTTTGATTTAAACACACACACACACACACACACACAATTTTTTTTCAGTCGTTTTCAACTTAGGATGAGCTGGCATAAACTGAAGCCGAAATATGAACTCAAACTGAAGTAATAACCACTCGAAATATTTCCTCCCACAACAACAACCTTGACACGTATGCAAGAAAGAGACATTATATATTGGTGTCTTCCTCACTGGTTTATTTTGTCACTACGCTGGTTCTTAATAACTAGATCCAACCTTGCCGACAAACTGACAGTTCAGAAGTACAGTGGGTGATATGGGGGTGGGGGGGATTTCTTCATTTTGTAAGGCCTATGGGTTTGACAACTACGTGTTTCCGACTGGCAATTAGTCGTCTGCCAGCTTAATAATTTTTGAGTATTAACACACACACACACGCGCGCGCCACCGCCTAGCCTTGGTGGTCAAGCAAGTATCATCTACATTTACCAACCAACATTGTTGGTTTGAATTCCAAAGACTGGAAGACTGAAAGGTGAATACATTTCTTTTGAATGCACGATAAACATCTTGAATATTTATCGTGTATTCACCATGAATGGTGTATAACAGCAGACAGCCAAGTAAGGATATCATTTTCCCATCAAAAACTATGGCTTCGGCTTCAGTCGGCGAAGTAACATCAGAATTGCCCACCACATAAAAAACACAGGAGGTTATTAATCTAGATTTTTGATAGCTCATGCGTGTGGAAGGACAAGGGAGAAATGAGTTTGTCTGTTTCTTTCTAAATAACTTAGCTTTTTTTCATAAATCTCATTAAGACTAGATAGGACAGTTAATCACATCTGCACAGCCTGCTGCTATTCTGTCGCTGAATGCGTTCTATGGTCGTTATGCTTGTTTTGCGTTGAGGAATCCTTTCATATTCCTTCTGGGAAGTCACATTTCCTTCCCTCGAAACTGTCCAAACCGACCACTGCATACCCAATTAGCAGACAATACTCTGGCTCCATAGCTTTAATTGCCGTATAAGTCCAAATAACGACATCTGTACGAAATCGGCTAAGTCCTCATGAACTGAATACAACTTATTATCAACGTTACTAAATTATGTATAACCCTACTTTCTCTTCCTCTTTACGGATCTAAAGTTTAGTACGTCCTTTTCATGATACATTGACAACTGACTTATCGAAAAGATCTTTAGTGAAGGTTTCAGACTTTACTTGAGTTCTTCAAATCGTTGTAAATTCGAATATTTATTTTTATCAAGTACTTGACTCTGGTCAAGCACTTCTTCACTGCTCTTGTTCTCCTCTTAGGATATACTGATTTTTTTACATTTAATATCGATAATTGAGTTAGATGAGGATGTTCTCCTCCTTCTCCCCAAACATTCGTTTGGGGGGGATAAAATTGGATTGTTAAGGATAAAATTATTTTAAAAAAATACTTCACTTACCACCTGTTAAAGGTACTTTCAGATCTCCTCTAACAAAACTGCAGTAGATGATGAAAAGCAAAACAATCACACATTTACAGGAATGAGCCATGCTACTGAAAAAGAAAGCACAAAATCACCTTTAGTGATTCTCTGTCAAATAATACTACATATATAAATTAAGTATCGTATTGAATATTGTATAAAGAACTACTTAATATATTGAGGATCTTCTAGTGTAACTGAAATTCAACCTGTTAGCATGTTATAGGAGAATCTGGACAACTCTATTACTTGAAAGCAAACCTGTTGTGGTAAAGATTTTCTTACTGTCATATAAAAAAAATAAATAATAATAAAAAATAAATAAATAAACAGCTAACTCCTTTTATTCTGGTATAGGGAGTAGGCGAGGCCATTTAGCCCTATCTAACTTTTGGAGACTGAGTGGGCAGTTCAATCTCCACTGTAGCCGATCAGAGACAGTTGGCCCAAGGCTATCACTAATTAAGCAGCACGCAGTGAAGAGAGGGTTCAACAAGTGCCACATCGTGTGGTACCTTACCCTAATACAGGGGTTCCCAACCTTTTTGTTTTCTAGAGCACATTCTAAAATACCGATAGGGCGACGGGCACCATCTAATTTTTCAAACAAATTTTTTGAATTCGTTTGTTAAATGAATACATACAAAGTTTACATTATAATCAAATGTTTTTTTACTTAAAAGTTTACATTATATAAAAATTTAAATATATATATGTAAGTTAGTGTGATCTTTGGTATTGTATTTCATTGGGCTCTTCATAATTAGGAGAATATGATGAACTTAAACTCGAATGAACAACTTCGAATGGCCGTCTACTTTACATTGTATGCGTTTCATACTCGTCATGTGTCATATAGCATGCCATGAATTGTTGCGTGATTATTTCAAACTATACGGCACACGGTTGAACAGCGGCGGGCACACACAAATTGGTCGACGGGCGCCATGGTGCCCGCCGACATAGGGTTGGGAACCCCTGCCCTAATACAATATATATTTTAATGTCTGAAATAGTGTGGGTTCTACGGTCGATTTTCTTGAGTTTACGGGACGAAAAATCCGACGAAAAATTAATAACCTGTGTAGCTCAGTGGATGTGGCGTTTGCTAACCACCGCGCTTGGCCGCACGAAGGAAGACTTGGTTTCGAGTCTAGTCGGCGACTAGAGGAAATTTTTCTAAGCCTTTTTTCGACCGGTTCCCGAGTTAGTCGATCTCTGGCACGGGCAAGCAGGTTTTTCCTCCCGGAAACTCGGGTTTTTCGTCCTGTAAACTCAAGAAAATCGACCGTAGAACCCACATTATTTCAGACATTAAATATATTGTGTTATGGTTAGGAACCACGAGATGGCGGCACATTTGAGCCGTCTCTCTTCACTGAGTACCGCTTAATTAGTGATAGCCTTGGGCCATCTATCTCTGATTGGTACCAGTAGAGATTGAACTGCCCAGTCAGTCTCCAAAAGTTAGATAGGGCTAAATGGCCTCGCCTACTCCCCGTATATGGGGAATAAAAAGGCGTTAGCTGATTTTTTATATATATATATATATATATATATATATATATATTTTTTTTTTATTTTTTTTTTTTTTTTTGCTGCGCCATCTAAGCTATTAAATTAAGTTAAACATGTCATAATCAAGAAGTGATCTCAAAGGTGTACTATAATGACTACAGATTTGCGATCGTGACCTATAATATAATCTATTTCCTCCCGCTAAGATTCGTATCTTTTTGCAAGTGGTACATCGGATTCTAATACTCAGACACTCGGATTAAAGGTAGCAAAGGTTTATTTGACACATTAATATAATTTACAATACAAAGAAACTCAGTCCAAAACTTCAATGTTAATCAGAGAAAATTATAGGTATCCTTATTAAGTAAGGACATCAAAAAGCAACATCATAAGTTATTTCACAAACTGACAAAACTTGACTGCAATATTCACATTAATCTTCATATCATATCACATTACTCAGACTAAACCTTCTTAATACTTTCAAAAACATACGCATTAGTTTAACTGTATAGGAGTTACCTCACTATGCGTTCTAATATTAAGGTGCTACAGTCCTGTCTTAATTATATGAAAGTCTTCAATCCTCAATTTTCCTTAATCTCATTTATAACATCTTCATTTTCTTATACACATTATATAGACAAAGAATTTTCAACGTTACCGTACACACTGGTTCTTCATTCTTGTTCCTTCAACTTCTGACTGCCGTTCTCTGATCGATCTCCCTTCCGATTCATTTAGTCAGATCTATGGCATGGATTTCTCCGGTCAAAGACAAGTCCACACGATCCCAGCATAACTAGCCCACTCCAGATATAACGTGGCGTAAGGCGATTCTGCTTCCGTGAGGCCTGTTGCCTAGATGCTGAGCCCTTTCAATGGATTGCCCGACAGTTGAACGGTATGTGTTCTTTCATCGTACGATTAGGAGCGCGTGATCCTTCCAGCTCGTAAGCGGAATATCCTATTACCGACCGGATTCCTAACAGAACTCTTCGCTGATCCTTCGTCCGAGCACTCCTGGACGGAGACGCTCCTCTGTGCAACCGTCTACCAACCAGGATATACGCGACTTCCAGCCAAGAAAGAAGAGAAAAAAAGTCCCATGGGGGGGGAGTTCCTAACCCTTTAATATCATCTCCCCTATCGGCAATCACCGTAACTCACCCAACCTGTATAATTTCTCCCACGTGGGTCTCATTTCGTATCGTTTGTTTTTTTCTGACCACTCGCTTCTGCACGTGCCGTGGGCGCGCGAGTGGGGGCAACCTTTCTTTCCGTCGGCGTGCCAGCGCAGTTTGAACTTTTGTTCACAGCAGCTTAATGCAAAACACTGTATTATCATTCTAACAAAATATTATTAATTTATAACGTATCACTGGCATTATACAATCAAGTAAGTATTCCTTCCTTGGAATATTCACAATCTTTTTTCTTTATAATAATGTAATCTATATTTTACCAGTTGCACATACCTCGAAGCAAGCGTATTCCCTACAAGGTTTTCTTTGTTAAACGATGATAAAATTAGAATTCTTAGGAATCTCAATTTATCAAAGTTTAACAACAGGTTATCTGTCATACAAAATGCAATTAATTTTTTTCTAAAGTGACAGCTAGATGACACTACTGTACTTAATCCAAAGTAATTGTTTTTTGAGCCTCCGTATCACAATCGGTAAGAATAGTGCTCTTTGGTTGGGATGAACTAGGTTTCTATCCCGTCTATAATGCAAAAAAAAAACTTTACAAGGGCTTTTCAATTGAATGTGAGATAACCGGTGACGTATGGCGGTGGCAGAGGTTTTTCACCTAGAAAAACAATCAAAATAGCCAACGAAGACACAGGCAATAATACTTAATTGTTTTAGCCTTAATTCCAAATAACTAATCAGAAAAACTCTTGTAGCATGTTCTTGCCTTTTGCTCCATTAAAATGGTGGAGTTTGCAGCGATCAGAACTGAAATATTTGATCAGGTTTCCAAGATAAGTGGAGTGACGGCATTTGTGATGACACCGATTATTATTATTTTGACATTATACTGATTTAAAAATTCGTTGCTAATGTCATTGATAGCAGGTCATTAGTCTGAAAAATTGAGAAGAAACTGGAGAAATTGAAAGATAGAGTGGGGAAGTTGGTGGATGACAACGGTACCAGAAATTTTATTAAACGTAAATCATATATAAATACATGTACAGAACAAAAATACAAACCTAAAAACATATAGCGTGCTTGCTAGCCCTGTATTTGCGTTTTTGTGTGCATATGATGCTTATTGATTATGCATGTAGAGTTCCTTGCACTTTTTTTTTGTCAATTTGTATCCCTGTACGTCCATTTTGCGGTAAAGACTCGTACCAACAACCGCGTCTTTCTTCACTGACCTCATTCCAAAGGCGTTGAGAAACGGGAAAAAAAAGGGATGTCGCTTTTTCTGATATGTCTCTGTTATTAATCCCTCATTTTCCTCAACTTTGCTACTCATCCTGTACTTTTTTTTTCGTTTCTCAATTGTTCAGAGTAGCAGTGATCACTCCAACAATAAGATTCACTCCTCTGCACTAAGAAAGACAACTACTAGAGTACATAAATGAAAATGGTCCGTCTCTGGTATACTCCTGATCCTTAACTAGTTCTCTTCCAAGTATCCTATAGTTAAGAACTTCACTCTTATAACTCACACCATTACTTTCTCCAAACTTCGTTTTCTACAAAAAAAAAAAAAAAAAAAAAAAAACTCCCAGCTTCTTTCCCTTATTACTTCAATAGAACCAAAGGAAATGACCTCCAAAATTTCAAAGCTATTACCATAATATGATTATGGTAAAATGCTGCTGATGTAAGCGTCTACAATAAATTATACTCGAACAAGAATTATTTCCGTGATGAGAATTACTAAAATAATTATTATGTGTGGAATGAAGGCCTTTATCTCCTATTCAACTCAAAATCTGCCCGGCTGTCTCCCACTCATGATTTTCCAACAAGTGCACCCAAGCAGTCCAAGGGGGGCGGGAGAAAAGTCCACATTCCACAGAAGGCTTGAAATATATTTCACTTCGCAATCACCCTACACTGCAGCTTGCAACTTAAAAAAAAAAAAAAACCTGTCAAGAAATCGACAGAAAATCATCAACAGTCAACTCCCTAATCACTTGCTGGAAACTCGCCAAATCTGTGCCCTCCAATCTCGACTAACAGTGGATCTCGTATCCACTTACTTCCGCATTTTTGTCATTTGTGTAGCATTTAATCGAATCTTGAATACAGGCCTGCTTAATAACACACTCTCTTATGATCTCCTTGCCACCGTTTTTAACTGGACAATTTAAACTGCAGGGCCTTTCCATAGCTTGTCACGGCAAACAACCAGAGAACAACTCTCTCTCTTCAAATTTATCTGCACTTTTAAATCTCCTTACAAATTCATTTATGCTATTGGTATTTTCATGGAAGTTGTTCTGCTGAACTGTTCTCCGTATTCTTCTCTCAGTCCATAAAAACATTAGCAGCTGATGGTCAACATCCATTAGCATCCCAGTTCAAAATACTGAACCAAGTTCTTCCTTCTCCTCTCTCGTTAAATCTACTGTTCTTTTAAAAGGTCCACTTCACTCTAATTTCCTCACAACTATAACTTCTATCTCGTCAAGAAAAACAGCAAATAAGTTAGATCATTCTTCTTATTATTCTTTATATAGGTTTTGCAATCTTTCCGGTATGTGATTAATATAAATATAGCTTAACTTTCATAACAGATTAATATACTTTTAAATATTAAGCATTATTCGTTACGATTATTCGCAAGAAAGACGCTACGAGATTCTGGAGAGCAACGGAGAATGGCGGTATGAAAAAGGAAAAAAAAAAAAGAAGAATTATAAAATAGAGTTTTTACGACCGACAGGTGGACAAGGTTCATTTTAGCACAATACGTTAAAAGCTCGTTACTATTTTTGCTTCTTTTTATATGTCAGTGGTTCTCAAACTGGGTGCCGCAAGGATGCCGCGAAATTTTGAATCGTTTATTTGAAAAAAGCAAAATATTCATTTGCCACAAATAACTAAATCAAACACAAAAATATATATTTTTTGATTTTAATGGACGAAGCGCATATAAAAGTTATCATTTTTTGTATCACTTATATTATATCCTGGGTTTCATTAAATCACCGCGTGTCGTAGTAACTAGATATGTGACGGCACATAAATACTGGGGAAAATGAACTAATGAATGGTTAGTTGTCCTGCTGTCTGTTTTAGTATTTCTCTGTTCAGTGTGACAAGTATTATACATAATCATTTCCCCTAAACAAAAATCATGAGTCTTTTGTCATCGGTGAGAATAACGAAGTACGATATTAAAGTCGTTAAATTCATTGAGTAGAGGTTTTTCTTATTGTTATATATTCCAACTATAACGAGAGACATCGTAAACAAATGTTTTTCCTTTTTCCATCCGGAAAAAAAATTATTTTCTTGAAATAAATTTTAAAATAAAATATTAAAGTTACATATGCCCTTCAAAATCATGAATAATTTTTTCCTAAAAAAAGGAAGTGAAGATTCTGACGATCAAGAAATGTCTACTTGTAGCAAAGCTAACGAACCAATTCGCACTAATAAATTATCAGAAACTGATACTTGCATTAATGAAGATTTGACTATTTTTAACGTTCAGCAACAAAAAAAGCAAGAAAGAATAAGTTCATGTAAAAAGAGAACAATGAAAAAGAATGTAAAAACTCGTTTATATAAAGAGAGCTAACTAAAAATGGGATTTACGTGGTGTGGTGATAAATTAATTCCCAGACCTAAGTATATTTTGTGTGGTTTGGTTCTATCAAATGAGGCTATGGTTCCTAGCAAATTATTGCGACATTTCTCCACAAAACGTGACAATTTGTCGAATAAAAATCCTGAATATTTCAAAGAGTTAATAAGATTACAAGAAAAACAAAGTAAAAGTTTTGTAAGAAAGTTTACAATTTCCGACCGAGTTCAAGAAGTGAGTTATTCAGTCGCTGAAATAATTGCGAAGGAAATGAAGCCTCATACTATCGGCGAAACCTTGATTCGTCCGGCCTGTTCAGCAATTGTGAGAACAATTTTTGGTACTGAGGCAGAAGAAGAAGGATAAGGAAGATTCCATTATCAAATGATACTATGAGTAGACATATTAATGATCTGTCAGTCGATATTGGAAAGTCAATTATAACCAAAATAATCGAATCAAAATTTTTCAGTTTGCAGTTGGATGAGTCAACTGATATCGGTAGTAAAGCACATTTACTTGTTTTTACTCGATTCACTGACGATGATAAAATTATCGAAGATTTTCTATGATGCAAGGAATTCGAAAAAACTACGACAGGAAAAGATGTTTTTGATATAATGAACACATATTTTAATACAAATGGTCTATCTTGGAAAACTTGTGTGAGTATGTGTACAGATGGTGCATCTTCTATGGTTGGAATTACAAAAGAGTTTGTTTCCTTTGCTAGAAAAGAAAATGAGAACATTATAACCACTCATTGCTTCATTCATCGTGAATCAATGGTGGCAAAGACAATAGGCTTGGAATTAAAAAGTGTATTAGAAGAAATTATTCAGATGGTTAATTATATCAAGGCCAGACCATTAAAATCTAGAATATTTACAGGACTATGTGAAGAGATGCAATCTCATTACAAGAATCTTCTTCTTCATACCGAAGTAAGATGGCTTTCAAAAGGTCGCGTATTGAATCGTTTTTTTGAACTTAAAGAAGAAATATTAATGTTTTTCTAAAATGAAGACAAACCAGAATTCTATAAATTATTACAATATGATTTTTGGTGTTCCAAACTAGCCTATTTAACAGACATATTCGATCATCTGAACAAGCTGAACTCCAACATGTAAGGAAGAAATGAGAATATTTTGACATCTACAGATAAAATTAAAGCTTTTAAAGATAAAATAAAAATGTGGAAGATAAAATTAAGCACCAACAATGTAGAAATGTTCCTTAAAGTTGCCTCCAGAAAATGTAAGAACACTGATCTGCAAAAGCTTATTTACAGTCATTTAACATTTTTAGAAGAAAAAATTGACCATTATTTTCCAGACATTTCAGTCAATTTATACGATTGGATTCGAAATCCATTTGTAGAGTCAATATCAGCAATGAGTGAGTTAAGTCTTATAGAAGCCGAAGAATTAATTGATATAAGTAACGATCGTACGTTGAGATTGAAGCATTCAGAAATGTGTCTGAATTCATTTTGGATAACAACTATGAAGGAGTACCCCAATATAGGATTGAAAGCACTTAACATCTTATTGCAATTTTCTACATCTTATTTGTGTGAACTGGGTTTTTCTGCACTCGTACATATTAAAACAAAGAAGAGAGAGAGAGAGACTAAAGGCCCTTGAAAATGAGATGAGAATATGTCTCTCAAAAACAAGGCCTAATATCAAAGAAATATGCAAACAACACCAGGCACATATTTCACATTAAGTTCATATTTTATTATCTGAATCTTTATAATAGCTTTTGTTTTGTATGTTTTGGGTTGTTTGAAAATAAACCAATTTAGTATAAATAAAATCTGTTTTCTTTTAAACAAGCTTTTCTTCATATCTTTAGTATCTGTAATATCAATTTATTTATGGGTTATATATGCGAGTCTTTCAGAATCAATTAATCAGCACTTTACTCTCTATAAAAAGCAAATAATACTAGGGGTGCCGTGAAATTTATTTACTGATTTTAGTGTGCCGCCAGACAAAAAAGTTTGAGAACCACTGTTATATGTGATGACATAGAAATATGAAAAATAAAAGCAGTGGCCTACCCGCATTGCTTTGTGAAATACGGAAGCCAATTTCATGCTTTCTTGGAATTGTTTTACTAATCGCAGGGTTATGTGGTATTCTATCCACTATCCCATTAAAAATGCAAAAACTATCGTACCTTCCATTTTCATATGTGATCCGTTTAATAGGCATTTTTTAGAGTTTATCGTAATTTATTTTTCGGATGAGTTGTCTTGCTATTTTTTTTTTTTTCTTTCTATACTTGGTATTTATAATGATGCGCACAAAATCCGGACAATTTATTATTTTATTGTTGCAATTTTCTGGTGTTGTTTGTATAAGTTTACATTAGACAGCTGTTAATAATAATTACAAATAGCGTTTTATGAAGATTTTTATTTTTTTTATTTATTTTTTTTTGGGGGGGAGTGTATGAGCATGGTAGTGGCGAAATAAGAATTCAATTTTGAAAATGAGGAATTGAGAAATATTTACCAGCTTTCATAACTTTTGCTTTATTATTGTAATAATTTCTCGTCTCTAATGGGTTTTTCAAAATAGTAATTTGTATTATAATTTTTAAAAAGGAGGTAGCATCGCTTAATTTTTTCACTCCCGGATGGTTGCATTTTTCATTCTCCGTCCTATTGGTACGAGATCGAATATTATAACTAGGTCGGCATAATAATTAATTTTAGTGGTTCCATGCGCCAAAAAGACTAGTTAATGCACAAATTTCCACTATCAAAAGATATAACAAAAGCTCATACATTCACAATTGTAATTAGAACATGTGAAGATAACAGAAGCTAGCGCGAAGCGCATGCTACCTTTAGCACGCGTGTGCGTGTGTATTTAGGCAATTTTAGCAATGCAGTTAACGAGAGGCTGCTGTTTTTAAAACTAAACGGGCTAGCACGTACCAACTTCAATTTGTGAAACTGTTATTACTTTTTTAGCTCTCCAAGAAATCCATATTTAAAATTCTGTAACTTTATTCCTCTGTCATAAAACTTGCAAAAATTTTTTCGCTCTTAAATTATACTGAGTTGGAGGAATATCATATCACGTATGTAACGTTCATGTTACTTTCCATATTCTGTCAAAGGGATAGAATAAAAATGAAAAAAGAATGCCACTTTTATCCATTCATATACTCCTAGTTTATTATTTAGAATAAAATGAACATTTTATTAACTTTGAACAAGTAGAGTCACGTATTCGATCATGACGGCAATTTTATTTTAAATACACAGTTAATAAAATGAGAGCAATTACGAGATATTTAAAAAAATTAAAAAAAAAACAACTTCCCATAACTCGTTTCGAATATAGCATTACAGCTTTCTTTTTATGGTTTTCGTACTCAACCCAGAAATAGCAGATTAATTGATTTGGTTCACTCTCAGCAGCATTTTAAATCAGTTTTCATTCGTATCAAAGCTTGTTTATGTTTCGCTAAAATTATATCTGCAGTTGTTTAGTACTTTTCATTTTACTTGATACATCTGCTGTGGAAGATTTTCCCCATCTTTTTCTTGGTGCTATATTCAGTTCCTAGGATGTCAGTTATTATTACACTCTGTTTTAACAGTACCAGACATTTATTAGATTTTGTATTAAAGGTCTTTCTCTTGGGAGGAGGAGTGATTCTACTTTGCAAACGGTACTGAAAGGAATTTAGGTTTAACTTACCGAAGTAAATATATTTGTTTCGGAAACTGTGCTGATGCAGACAGTAGGATTACGTCACCTTTACTGTTCTGGTTTTATTATGGATCATTTGCCTGCAAGGTACACTAACTGTTCCCAAATTACATCCGTTAAGAGTTGCTTCTTCACCATGCATAGGCACTGCATGGTGGAGATCTTACAAATTCAAATGTGCCTTGCCATCCCCATTCGCGAGTGACCTCTCTTCTACTCACCGAAACCAAAACATTCAGTTTACGGTACTTGGTGTAACAACACACTTGGGACAAAGCTTCTTTGTTCCAAGCTCGTTTTTCCGTCTTCAATGGACAGAAAAAACCTTGTTTCTCTGTCCATTGAAGAGATAAAAAAAAACATCATGAGAAAGACATCGAAGAATCAAATGCCCTTCAAACCATTGTAACAAATGACAGAGCATGAACTAAGCAACACGAACGTCCACATTCCAAAGTAAAATGAAAAATTTCCAATGTGATATTGCATTGTTAAGGTTACATGTGTAAAGGAAATAAAATACCGTAATGTCGCATGTTCTTTAACCGTCTGTATGTTTAAAAATATAAACGACTACTACACTTTCCTTTCTACCTGTTAAGAGTGTGTCAAGACGAGATCTTCCCCGTCGTGCCCTTTTCTAGAAACGAGCTTCCCTTGGGTGATAAGATTCCTGTTAGAAAGATATTTGTCAATGTTTACATTTTTAAATGAATAACGAAAAGGAAATTTATCTATTAAGATTTCATGATGAAAAATAAAAATGATCACCACAAATAATTCCAAAATAAATCCAAAGTGAACTGAAATACCATGCGTGTTACATCCTATTGCTTCGTATGTTAGCATATCTTCTACGAGATCTCTCTCTGGCACTGTTCATACATCCTTAAAAAGTGGCACGAACACATTCTATCCTGTTTCTGTATCGTTAAGTATGCTAAAAAAGGAAAGGCCTCAAAAGAGTACGATTTGAAGAGCTCTTTCTCACCTAGCACTGAACTGATCGAAGTAGCTATTTTTAAATCTCATAATGATGGTTGTTAGCTTGATTTTACCACTCACATAAAAAAGCCACAATATGTGAAAGTTAAAAACATGTTCATAAAAAGTACAATTATTCTGAGGTCACTGCAAACCTATACATTTAAGAAGAAAAGCCATATTCGCATAGCATTCCTTCACACAAATAGCATATCATTATCTGAGACTTCCAGGGAGTCAAAGACTCATCGAAGGAGGCAATACATCACCTAAATCAGCTGTCATCTTCTCTTAAACTCATTCTCACTAGATGGACTACTCACTACTCCTAACAGCAAACTATACTACTCACTCACTCACTCACTGCTCTGTGAAAGAAAAACCTAGCTCTTACCCCTTTCTTGACTGTGAACAAACTTAACTTCCATGGATGCCCCGTATTCTCTCCCCATGTTCCATCTAACGTAAAATTTCATCAGACGACATCCTATAACACCCATTCAGAAGTTTCTAGAAAACAATCACATCACTCCTCTTTCTCCTATTAACAAGAGTTTGTAATCCGCATAGTTGAAATCTGTTCACAAAATCTAAATCCCATGATTCGGATATAATCTCTGTAACTCTTCTAAGCACCCTTTCCACAACTTCTTTATTCCCTTGGAACCCGGGAGACCAAATCTGCTCACAATAGTCCAGGTGTGGTCTTCTCAAGGCCTCGTAAAGAGACAAAATGACTTCCTTATCTGTACATTTCAAGGTTTGTTTTCAAAATTGCAATTATATTTTGATTGAATTTGCAACTTATTGCTATGTGACCTTTGGGCTTTAAATACATGTCCCAAGGACTAAACATTGAAGGACAAATTCAATGGCCCAAGGACTGAACCCATTTACCATTGTCAACCAACCATTCTTCCAAACGCATATTCTTCAGTTTGAACCTTCGTAGCTCAGTTGGTACTGACGAGCTCTTTGGTTGGAAAGACCAGGGTTCGACTCCCGTCTATGATGTGAGAAACCTTTATCAGGTCTTTTCAATCTAGTGGTGAGTTAGCTGGTCTGATTCTGAGGTAGAGGATTTTTTACTCGGAAACTCGGGTTTTTCTTCCTTCAGAACAACAAACCGGCCTCTTGAACACATAGATCTACAGCCAGAACATACTGCCCTTATGGGATGAAGCAGATAAGTGACGTGCCAGCCGAATTAATTCGTCGTGACCCCTAATGAAGGAACTCAAATCATCCTAAGAGACGGATGGATGGAAGAAGAATTCTCCAGTTTATGCAACAGTCTTTGATGTGGTATTATCCTATCAAATCTTCCTCTTTCACTACGCGTTATTCCCGCTTCCTATGCAGGGTCCGCGTGTTACTTAGATGCGACTTCTTGTTAGTACTACTCCCAATCGACCTGTCGCCTAGTCTGCCGCTTGGGAGGGGGAATATATTTTTTGGCTGTAGAAGCGTATGTTCACGGGGCCGGTTTGCCTGCTTGCGGGATGAAAAACGGCAGATAAACTGGCGGAAAAAACTCTACTGCCCGCGCCCAAGACCGGCTAACTTGGCTATGCCTGAGGAAGATCCTCAAGTTCCTCCTATCAAATGCCTTAGCAAAATTCAACGGTATCATAGTATATCCATTCCCTTTATCCAACTCGGCCATAAAATTGCTATAAAATATGAGCAAACTGTTAAACATGACGTTCCTTTAGTAAACCCATGCTGTTCTCTGCAGAGAGTGCAGTTTGTCCATCTACTCATTTCTGTATGCGAGTTCTTACCAACTTCTCTAAAATCTTCATCGCCATACCAGCCATACTGATAGGTACCGTAGGTAGTAAGACATATGCATTTTTTGCACCATCCTTGTACAATGAAACTATCATACGTTCCTGTATCATTCCTGAGCTGAGACTCAAGTCATACAAACATGTCAAAGATTTGGCCAGTTCAGCTGAACATACCTTTATCATACATGCTGATAATCCATCTGTCCCTATTGCCGAATTCTTATTCAGGTTATTTAACTGCTCTTCAATTTCATTCTCATGCACCTGTAACGTGTACAAGTAAGGCTATCCAACTAAATGCTGATGTAACAATCTGTAGACCATCGGTTCTTAACCGTGTTTCCCGGAACACTTATGTTCCGCGAACTGGTTACAAGTGTTCCGCTAGTGAAAGATGTCACATGACATCTTTCAAAAACATTACAGGCAAAATTAAAATCTGTACTACACCAAGTTGTAAATATGGTAATTGTCAGCTTTTCAGAAAAAAGTATCTCTTTGGAAAACCGCATATCAGAAAAAATACAGAAGATACGTTTCCTTCTCCCCATAATAAAAATGTCGAGGGGATTATTTCTTATAACAGAACATTTAACAATATTGGAAGAAAAGATTTCAACTTACATTCCTTCCTTAAATGCTTCTTAATTTCTTAATTATGACTAAATAAGAAATCCATTTGGGACAGTTAATACATTGAGTTAAGAATTTTCATTACAAGAACAATTAGTTTCCTTGTCGATGGATCGTACTCTAAAAATGTAATTCTCTGAAATGACTCTAGAGGAAGTTTCGATTTTTGTCCAAGCCGAATACCCAGCTCTCTCCACAAAGGCACTGAAAATTTTGTTACAATTTTCAACATCATATTTCTGTGAACGAACTCGGTTTCTCAATATTGACAAAGAGATGAGGGTAGGTATATCGCATATTAAACCTGATATTGCTGAAATCTGCAAAAGTCGACAAGCTGAAGTATCGCATTAAAACAGCTTCCATTTTTATAAAAGGTAAGTCCATGCCATGCATCATTAGGGTCATAAAATATTAGTTTTATGACCCTACCCTAAAACTAAAATATTAGTTTTATGACCCTAATGGTGTTCCCCAAATTTTTCTTATAATCAAAAGTGTTCCATGACTTCGATAAAGTTAAGAACCACTGCTGTAGACAAACGCCACTCGTCAAGATCATGTTTTTTTCCAACACTTCCACTGATATCGTTGCAAAACACAACGTCACTATTTACAGGGGGAGAAAAGTTCTAATTTTTTCTGACGCTTTGGAAATGACGTGTCTTTATTTCGAATGGATTTCAATCTTGCAGCCTTAAATCATAAGATTTCAGCTATATCTTGGTAAGATGCACATATCTCACAAGATAATTCAGCTTAGCTTGGGTTATCAAATAACATGTAGGCATAATTGGAGCTGAGAATCTGAATCTATTCACGACAACATGATTTGCTTACATCAGCAGCGTTCTCTTCTTTCACATTCCAGTGCTTTGAAACCGGCTTTAGAAAATGGATAATACGTTTGCATTTCGTAAAAAAACAGGAGTATTCTTTTAAGAGAAGCGGCAATCATAACTTATTAAGTTACACTGGCCAATATACACATTATATTAGGAAATATTCTCTTAAACGCCTATTGGAACACATGTGCGAAGTCCAGGTACTGTCGCATTTTATATCAGAAGTAAAACTGATGCGTCTTTATGATCAATAAAATGTATGTCTGTTTCAATAATTTTGAAATGTCACTTCGTTAACTTATAGCAAAAGGAGCCTGCATGTTCATGCACTTATGAGACATCGCCACTGCACCTTCAGACGCTAGTCATAATGATATAGGTCTATTATTTGGCTGTTGTACGATGAGTGAACACCAAATGCATCCCATAGTCATCTATAAGTAATACGGATTATGAATAAAACCAATACCAATCACCTGAGCGGAAACCAATCGCATGAAACTCCAAGAGTTATAACTCTTGGAGTTTTTATCTGCCTACTCTCACTCATCATTGTGGAGCGATCGGTCCAGGAACGATGGAGAGTGACAATAGCCTTACACATGTCTCATGGAGCGATTACGTAATCCTTGCGCTTATTATACATCATGCTTCTTGGAGTATCGACCTTGGATTTTTTTATGTGAATTCAGCCAACAAAAGACTGTAAACTTATCATACATTACTACCGTGGGTGTGTGCTAAGGATTAGACACATTGGAAACTTTGCTCTAGAAATCAAATATTAATTTCTTTTTCAATTCAGTTAGGGTTCCCGTAAGCAGGGTGAGATCTCACGCCGATAATAAAAGTCATCATCTACCTAAAGATATTTATAAATCCATGTCCTCAGTGGAGTTACAACCCACGACATACTGGGCGAAGTCTTGTCCAACCAGACCAGCAGTGTAATTCCAATGTAATGACCTCTATGAACATAGGACGTGTTTTTATCACACACACACACACACACTGTATATCAAAATTTGATTAAGGAAACAAATTGGAATCCAATTTCGTATTCAGTGCATAATGCTAAAATTACTTACTTTTACTGGGAACTTGTAGTTGGTCCCATTATATTGATTATGTTTTAAAATAAATATTTAAAAAATAGCATCTAAGCATACATGGAAAACTTAACACAAATTTGTAGATATGATTTAACCTACACGTTTATTTAAGTAACACGAAATCATTTTAAGGTAAACTTTATCAATACATGGCGACGATTTAGGAGCTTCCATTTACATTCGGGGTATTTTGCCCATACCACTGATGTGGTACAGGGCTTGTGACCCTTCGTACCTGGAACTGATCAATACATATATAACCACCCTAAAACTATATTCTAGTACCGCCGTTTATTTCAAAATTAACAAGAGGGTTTCTACTGCTATTTTAATTAACCATTTTGTAAAGTCAACAATAAGCAACTGATATAATTTTTTTTAGAATCCTAAACAATGGGCACCCATTTTTGTATTCACTTTCTCTTCCCCCCCACCTCCTTGGGCCGGCCTTGATAAATATGTTCAGCAGCCATCTCTACTCTTAGTTACTGCGAAAATGCCATCCACCGATAATGTTAAAGCATTGGTGCGTAATACAAAGCATTTTATTACATATTTCAGTTAGTTTGTTACACGAACATAGATAATAATATGATAATGATAATAGTATTGGAAATATTAGGGAAATTTTTAAATAATAAAATAACTATTTATTTATTTTTAATTGAAATATTCCTACCAATTTAAATGTAGCAAGTTAAATTAGTATAATATTTAAATAAATCTAAACACATTACGACTTCGTGTATTCCAACATCCAGTGGTCTTAACTTTGCGATTCATTCTAATAACTTGTACGAAGAATAAAGAATTTATTTCTCAATCACCCGTTCGTTTCGTTTCGAATATATTAAATAAAAATAAATTTAAAAAAATAACATTTTTGAATAGTCAATTGATTCAATGCATTATTATTTCTTGCAGTGCCGCGTGACAGTAAATGTTAAGTGTTTGATAATAACAGCTAGAAAATATCCAAATAAAGCCAACTTAGTAATATTCCGAGTATTCTATTCTTTACCAATCGCATACAGTTATATATATATATATATATATAAAATCATTCCTTTCTGATTTAGCGGAAAATATTACCGAAACAGCGAGTGGAAAATATAAGTTTCAATGCGGGGTGCACAACTTCATAGTAAACTATTTATTCCAATAGAACTTCATTCAGATTGTTGAGCTTTGAACGTAATCACACGACTACAAACAGCACGATATAAATTTCAGTTCTTATTTACGTACCTGAACATATCGAACACAAATGAACTGCTTGTTTATAGCCAAAGGGCATCAGAAATACTTTATGAAAAATTTTAGTTTACATAACTATAAACACTCCGCATTCCGTAAAACCACAAAATGAACTATTGCTCGTCAACCTACATCTATCTTGAAACGCAGGTAGCGCTGGTACTTTACATAAACCTGCTTTATTTTTTCCCTTGTCATACTAGGTCAAATGGGCGAGCTTTGAAAGGTCATCGTCGCTGTTCATCGCGTTTCATTCATATAGCTTCCCGGAGGTAGATTCATAGCATCCGGATGGGAGACAATTGCTACAGATTCACCATCGGATATATAACTCACCGGTCACACCAGGGACCGATTCTCTCTCTCTTTTTTATTTCCCCCCCCCCCCCCCCCCACACACACACATTACACTATTGCACCACAGCAGCCAACATACTGTACATTTCCTGTTCCATGTGCAGTGGATATCGCACCGCTTGGTTCTGACTCAGAGTGTAATATAGTTTCGCGGTCACGTGCCACCGCTCTGATTTCTATAATCACAACTATCTCAACATAGTTTCCTCTTTTAAGGCACGCATAACAGCTTAAAACAGTACCAGAGTGTGTTATGATAGTCTGTTCTAAGCACGTATAGAGGAAAGCAGAAACTACATAACGTGTAATTATTTTAACCGAATAATTTTAGACGTTTACCATAATCCTGAGAAAAATAATAAGGCCAACCGTTATATATTTAGGCAATTAACTCTAAATTAATTGCGACGGAGCTCCATTACGTCAAGACTAAGTATTTTGTGCATAGATTTCTCATTGAAACAGCCTGCAGCCTATTGTGCTCGCTTAAGTGAGCATACACTGTAACTGATCCTTTACGCATGCACCTTTACGTTATAGGACGAGTCGCAACGCGATGATTTTCTTTTCATCCTCGTTTTGATCACCTATCTAGCTGGGCTGTCTTATTTGCTATGCAAGTTGCATCGCACGCATTTCCAATTAGCAACGGTTAGGTTCTCAGTCTTTACAAGAATGTTTTTCTTTTCTGCGACTCAAACTTTTCCATGTTCCAACAGGACTAGACTACAAAGAAAGGATAAATTTTGTTCTTCAAAGTAATCCCCCCCCCCCACACACACACGCACGCAAGCTATACTGTCCAGCATTTCTGCTACTGCCAGAAAATACTAGTATTAACAGGAAGCCAGGTCTGGAGATTGAGCGAGCATTGAGCAGGGACATACGCCACTAGGGGTGATCAATTCCACACAAACTGACATCTCCATGAATGTGTGTTTGAGCATTTCAATGTCGCATTTGGATTTGTTGGTTTCCGATGCAGATGCTGCAAGCAGCAGTATCTGTATCGAATTATAGTGGTATTTCGATAGTGGTATACACCACTAGAAATGATGTAGCTTGATACACGACTACTTCATTTCTAGTGGTGTATACCCTTATGCATTGTACAATATTATGATGACAGCCAAATAAAACAGGACTAATCGTATATCAACAACTTTTTTTAATTAATCTTTTAATTATCATATATCTATCTTATAAAAGCCTACTAACTACATCAGCCAACCTATATCTTTGGCTGGTTGCACAGTGTCACTGCTCTTCAATCAACAGGAACCAGGAACTGAGTAGTCGGTCTCATACAGGTATTACATAGTTTTCTTCGCAGAATTTTCATCGCGAAATTTTCGCTTAGCAATTTTCGTCATCGAGGTGACACTATTACCTTGCTTATTGGACGCCTGAAGTGGCTTACAGTAGTACTGTGTTTTATCTCTAGAGTACGGTGCTTGGATAATCTAACTATTAAACCATCCATAGGACTAAAACGAGAAATAATATTACTTTCGTGGGTATGAGATTCACATCACACAGTTAATCATATCATCGTTGATTAGTTCTGCTTACTTTCGTTTTCTTGAATATTTTGTTTTAATTATTTTGTTTCCAATTCAAATTTTTAAGTCATATATCAAAGGTGATTTGAACTCAGGCTTGTATTCTGCTTGCCTAGTCGTTTCTCATTCTTTCCATATAAATTTATTCAAATAACTTTTCACGGTAACATCTTTACTTATTCCATTACCTATTTCCATATTTAATTTCCTATCTTCCCTAAAACTATAACTACAAATCTGCAATGTGCAACCTGTGCTATATGATCTGAAAATGTAGCTGATGGCCTATATTTTCCTGTTTATGTTCAACGTTTCTTTTTCTTTTTATTACTAATTTTCATACTAAAAGTTCACTGTTATTTTATTTGACAAAAGATGACTTTGACGAGGTATATTAAAAACGAAAACATCGTTAGCGCAGAGATGATATAGATCATGGCATTCTCTGTAGTTCCAACCAATGGCAATTATAATGAAGTACAATTATCCAGTTTATATTTTTACCAAAGCCTTCCCATGACTTTTGTTTAGTTACCTTTACACATTGCTTGGCTTTCTGTCATTTCTCTTTGTATTCTCGTAGAGCACATACCGACTTACTTTGCCAGGAAGTTTCAATATGTTTTCTTCTTTTTCTCAATTGTCTCTTTAACTTCCACAGTCCACCATGGAGTTCTGATTTTTCTATATCCTGGAGGACAACTTCATCTCACAGCTCTCTGGAGGAGTCAATCAATTTTTTCTTTATATTCTGCCCTGAGTCTCCAAGGTTTAGTGTACTTACTTTAAAATTCTTTCATTTTTGTATTGATTATATGCGTGTATTTGAGCGTGCAGTTCATTTCTGAATACTACTCGACTTTGATTCTTTTTCAAGCTTTCTTATTCAGTTTTTTTTTTCCAGTATGATATTTAATTTTATCCAGCTCGAAACAAAACTACCACTCCTTATTTCAAACCCTTTGTATATTCGAGTATCCTAAATCAGCGTGACGTCATTACTGACAATGAAAATCTAATCAATAAAACTATGCTTTCTTTTCTCTTTTCACATGTTTTCTGTACATGTGAATTTGTTACATCTTTATGTTAGAACATGGTGCTAGGAATGATTAGTCCAGTCCTGAAAAGAAATCCAGCAGGTACTTAACATTATTAGTTTTACTGTTTTCTCTAAATTTTCTCAAAACTGGTTTGTACACTTAGCCACTGATTATCGTTCATGTTTTTGTTTCAATGAAAAAGCAGACGCCTAGAAATAATACAGTATTTTATATATGTGAAATGATAAACTGACTTTTCGCAATGGTTGCCAAAAAACAAAACAAAAAAAAAAAGTCTGATATACGCGTGCAAAGCAAACGCAGACTGAGTTGAAACTGAATTGTTCATGAAAATCCAGTCTCCAATCTTTTCAGTATTCTAAGTCACTCATATTTAGTTACGACAGGCGATGTAGCGGAGCTATTGACTATCTTCATACGTGAAGATAGTCAGACGTGCACAAATACTGCCTGGCTTACCGATAACTCTGTAAGACAGGCGGAATTTCTGAATGTGGAGGATAGGCAATACATGGTTTTCTGTCACGTTCTTTTTTCTTTTCCATGCAATCAAGTCTCGAATATGGAAGCTTTCGTATTCGAACTCTTTATTTATACAGATTTTCCGTCTGATAATTTTTTTAGTATTTTTAGGAAATGACTTAAAATCTGTTACCCATAGAAACCGGTAGTCATTATTATTATTTTGCGCTCTCGAGCGCGCGTGTGTGCATTCAATTTTCCTGTCTGGCAGAACAGTTTCCGATAGAATCGTACTGTCTTGAACACCATAATATCAAATTTTTTTGTAAGTTTTAATAATATCAAATGCTTTTGTAAGTTTATATCTTCTGGTTTGTACCATGTGCTCGCGCTTTTAATTTTCTTGTCTGGCAGAACTGTTTGTAAGGAGGGTGCACTAAGATTGGAGTAGAAAGCAGCTATATTTTTTTAAAAATAAATGTATTTATATTTATAGTTTCATAGTTATATAAAATCATACAAATTTGATGGTTTGTATCAGAGTTATCAAGAAAATGACTTATGTAATTGTATTTATTGTTACATCATTATTATCACAGTTCATTCCTTTACGAAGAGAGAAATATATACAGAAATATGCATACGAGAATAACACTCGGAGTAAAATGTATTAAATGACGGTGAACCACTTTGCTCTATACGAAATGGCGAATGTGAAATGGTTATGTGTCTCTTCATCCAAAATAATTTTACTTATAATATTCCTATTCCTATCAGTGGTCCTAACAGGCATTTACTCGCCCACGACCTTTCCAAGTATTCTTGAATTTCGCAATCGTAACTCCAGGATAAGGTTAGCCCTATGTCTCCCGGTGTATCCTATGTCTGTAGATGAGTGTGTTCACGGGACCGGTTTGCCTGTTCTGGGGAACGAAAACCCGAGTTTTCGGGTGAACCCCCACCACCTCCGTATGAGACCGGCTAACTCACCTTTCGTCGAAAGAGACAAGACAAAGATTCCTCACGTCACTGACGGGAATTGAACCCAGGTCTTTCCGACCAAAGAGCTTCGTCTATACCGACTGAGCTAAGGAGCCTCTACTTATAATATTAGTATCCGTATTTCTTTCAAGCCTCCACTGAGTCCAAAAACTCCATGGAGGTCGAACACTCACAGACCACTATAAGTACGTACCTTGCGTTGAATACATGTAATGTTGAAGCCCTCAGTATACACACCGGAAAAGCATTCTACTTATTAAACTTTTGAGCTCATTGAACCGCCCCACCATGCAAAAAATCTCATTTTCACGTCTTTACCCGCATGACCTTTTTACAGTTTTCCTAGGGATGTCAATCATATCCCCTTCCTCTTCCTCCTCATATCCACCAAGTTTTGAAGATCACATTCCTTCAACCTGTCGTCATACTCAATATCCCAGAGTACTGAGACAGTCAGTTATTTGCCGCTGCACTTTCTCCAATGCTTGCTTATCGCCAATATAGCCAGTGACAAGATCTGTGCACGGAAATCCAAACGAAACCTGATTAGTGTCTTATATAGCGAGACTATCGCCTCATTATCGGTACATTACAGCATTCTTCGCATTACAGCACCAATTTTCTGGGTGAAACTTTCGCGATATATCAGCTGAACTTCACTCCCCTGCCCATCAAGAGTCCCAAATCCTTAGCTTCTTCCACTACTTGAAGAAAAGTTCATCGAATGTAATAAACTTCATTCTTGTAATAACATCACATAGAGCTTCCTATAATAGCACTCTTCCCAATTTAGACTCATTAGCATATAACTGAATATTTCCTCTAACACGTTGAATTATATTATTCATGTATAAACTAAACAACTGTCGTCCCAGAAACTGTACTATTACACTTGTCACGGTTTTTTCTTTTTCTTTTTCTTTTCTTTTCTTTTCTTTTTTTTTTTTTTTTTCGTGACACAGCACAGTACAACTTATGGCTCCTATCAGTCAATCATCCCGATAATGAAGCTGCCAAATGACTACTCATCCCCATGATGCTCAAAGTAGTTTATCATGTGATACTTGTTTAAATATTTTATCAAAATCCCGATAAATCACTTCATAAGCATCCGCCTCTGTCCAATACACTAGTCACCCTCTTATAAAATTCAATCAAGTTGCGAACACGACCTTCCAATAAGAGATTCGTAATGCTCTCTCGAGCAGTATGAGTCTGTTATTCATTTTCATTCTCATCAATTCGGGTTTTAATTCTGTATCTAATAAGCCTCTCTAACCTTCACCGCTACATTTTTTTTATGTGGCTCTCACCCACGAATTTGTAAACCTATAATACCTTGGTACCATGAGTGGGTTAAGGTTTTTTTTTTCATTGATTTTATATATTTTGTGTATTTTTTATTTTGTTTTTTACCACGTCTGAAAACCCTACTCTACAGACCAAACTTTTTAAAGCCACTTTAGACTTCCAGTAACCGTAGTGGTGGTCTTACACCGGACGATGAAATCCATCTCCCACCTAAAAAGGGGATAATATAATGCAGTGGCACTATTTTTCATTCTTTCTTCTCTTCTGGGACGGTTCCTGGTGCTAGACGTCTTTGAACAACCACGTCGAGGCCACTGCCCACTTCTTTTGCACATCTCCTAATATAGGTTGTGATATCCCATTCAGTCCCACAGTCTTATTAACATCAAAAACACTTAACATCCTAACTATTTTCCATTCTTGAACTGCCGGTCGTCTCTCCTCCTTCCTATTATTATTCAACACTACTCCTAACCCCCCCCTCCCCACACACACATAAGAAATATGCTAGCGAAGTAATCATTGAACATTCCTGTTATATCTTCAGCAGTTATAACCTGTGTTCCATCTAAAGTAACTAAACTTAGTCTTCCATATTCACTCTTTCTTCTAACAGCAACATAACTAGAATTCTCTAGGGTTTGCTTTACTGCTTGAGTCAGTCTCATTTCATATGCCAATTTCTCTTTCCTCACTAAACTCATCACCTTCCTAACCTATATTTTATACTCCTCATGCTGTTGAGCAATATCCTGTTCTTCATATCTTGTCCATGAGATTCTCTTTCTCAGAAGCTCCTGCATAATTCCATGATTCATCCATTTCACTCCTACTTTATTTATCCTTCTAACCTTAGGAATACAATTTGACTGACTGTCAAGGCAGCTGATTTTGGACCAAGTCTCTCAAGCACTGCTGATTTCTCTCCACTTCAAAAGTCACTGCTCATGACAATTGTTTCTTTAATTTATCATTGTCCACTGGTCTGTAATTCCACACGTCTTTCTTGTTCTGTATGTAGATAGTCATAGCCTCTCTTACTGCGCTTCGCTTTACGATGATCCGTTCATTCATCGGTTTTCAGTTATGACCAATGTCCATTTATATAAGACGTTACATTCCCTCATACAACGATTTTTCAGTTATGACCAAGCCTATCTATAGGATGCTGCAGTTGCTCATGCTACGGTTTTAGGAACATTAGGAACATAATGAAGATAGATACACTACTATTTGCAGATGATCAAACAGTATTAGCTACATCAGAAGATGACTTACAAAGATCATTAAATGATATCTCAAAACAATATAATATGACAATATCTAAAGAAAAAATAAAAATAATGGCATTCAAAGGGGAAAACCCAATAAGATGTAAAATAGTGATAGATAATAAAATACTAGAACAAGTAAACACTTTCAGATACCTGGGATGTGATCTATCATACGAAGAAGAAAAAGACATAGATACTAAAATATCAAACTTTGTCAAACTAAGTGGCATAATAAATAATATATTTAAGCCATCCCTAGTACAAAAACACACTAGAATCAGATTATATAATGTCTTGTCAAAACCAACTCTACTATACGGAAGCGAAACACGGACCATGAAAAGGAAAGATTTCAACGAATTCAAACAGCAGAAATGAAGTTCCTCAGAAAAACAGCTGGATATACCAAGTGGGACCACAAAACAAATGAAGAAATCTTACAATCCCTGAAAATAAAACCAATTAATTACTACATAAGACAGTATAAACAAAAATGGCTAGAACATTTAAATCGAATGGACAACAGCAGACTACCAAAAATATTATACAGATACAAAATAAGTGGAAAAAGAAGAATCGGAAGACCACGAAAGAGATGGCATGAAACCGGAACAGACGACTTGGCCTAAATTCTATGTTAGGAAGAAGAAGAAGAAGTAACATAACATTCCCTTGAATCAATCTATATGCAGTTTTCAAACTGTTTGCAACGCTGTTGCTCGCCACATCTTTGTCTTTTGGTGTTTCACTGTGAATAATAAACTGTTTATAACTGTATATTTTATTTTCTTGTGGTTAATAATGGCAGATAACATTCAAAGGTAGGGTGCTGTTGCTTCCAGTGAAAATAAGTCGCGTAAATCTGTTACATTACGTTCTTCGTGACAGTGGTGTATCGCCGACTAAGATCGGCTGCAGGCTAAATTTACCTTGCGCTACTGTTGTTTTAGGTGTTTAAAACAAGTATAAAGTGAAGTGAGAAGTGCTATACTATTTAATATTGCAGTTATCCGTAAACGTGATAATCTTATTGACGAATTGGGAAAAAAAAGTTTAATGATGTAGATCGATGGGCGAACTCTGGTTGGAGTGTACCCTTAAGCCAAGCTATTCAGAATAAATTTTTCGTTTGCGAAAATTCTTCTACATTTTTGTTTGCATACCTGACGTAAATAAATGATTTATATACATCGTTTACGCACAAGTATGGCTGCTCAAAAACGTTATCAAACCATTACAGGCATCTTTATATATATATATATATATATATATATATATTTTTTTTTTTTTTTTTTTTTTTTTTTCCCGATTGAAGGTGAGTTAGCCGATCTCATACGGAGGTAGCAAGGATTATTTCCTCCAAAAACTAGGGTTTTTAATTCGGCATACAACCAAATCGACCTTAAGAACACAAGCAATTTATAGACAAAAAATGTTTGTGATGGTGGTGGTAACCAGTAGATGGCGTTGTATGTAGATGATAATGGAAGTAGTGGTTCTGTGTAGTGGTGGATTAAAGGGTGGGGACGGAGAGTTGAAGAGTAGAGTGCCCTTCCTGGGTGAGTCCTTGGAGGTGTTACGTGATAATAATAATAATAATAATAATAATAATAATAATAATAATAATAATAATGTACAAGTGAAAAAAAAGGAGGCAGTGATTCGTTATACAATAAAATTCGCTGTACGACGGTGGTGTGGAACTCAACGTATCGTATGACCGGGTTATGGTTGTGTTGCCAAATCTGTCTTTGGCGATTCATACAGAAACTTCCTTTGGGTCTGTGTCCATCAGTTGGCCTGTAGACAGGAAGAGCACCGAATATAAGTGATGGTGGATGTCTAAGATAATATCCCAACCACTTTAGTTGACTTTTTTGAATTGTTTCTGGTAAGTCTTTGCTGTAATTCTTTCTTTAAGATGAGAGTAAAAGTATTAGAAATGTGACTTCTCATATAAATAAAATAAAAAAACCCTCCCCCCCAAGATTGATCGACGATATGTTCTAAGGCTACTGATTATATTAATCGTGCATTGAGTAGTAATGTTCCACGTCTGAGAACCATAAAGTAAATATGGCTTGACTACAAACGAATTTTTGTGTTTGTCACCTGATGAGTTCGGATGTCCTGATATTACTTTAGCTTTTATGGAATAAGAGCTTTTTGCTTTCTTTTCACTACCTCGTTTTGTTAAGCTTAAGTTTTATTCTATTCTGTTTTTGTTAATGTTAATGTATCCATGAATCTTTACTTCTTGCATAGTAATTCTGGTATACTTCCGCTATTATATATTATTCTGCTATTGATTGTTTTCAAGGCATGCCATGATAACTGAGAATTTTGAACATCCATTGTTTATTGACTGAGTCGAAGGCTTTGAAAAAGCTATGAAGTTTAAGATTAAATGGAGGCCTCCTTCGAATTTTGTTCATGTGCAAAGTTCATTTCGGTTAGAAGCATTTCTGTCACAAATTTTTATTGTGATTCCTCTCTAATTTTCTGGGCTGTTTAGATTTGAAATTTTTTTTTAGTATTATCAGGACCTCCCTCCAATTGTTTCCAAAATTTATATGCTTCGGAAACAAAGTAACTAAGTGGGGAAACAATGCATCTTTATTTAATAGCCTCTACTGTTGTACCGTCTGATTTAGCCGTTTTCTCATTCTTTTCGGCGTTAAGTGCAGTTTCAGTTTCATGTATTGTAAAATTTTATTATTATTACTTGAAAAACATTTGTAGGGAAATTCGCTGGCGAATTAATCAATAGTTCTTGAACTAGTTCTTCCGCACAATATGTAAAAATATTATTCCCTCATCATCATCATCATTGGCTCTAACAGGAACAGCTACCTTCAAGTATCCATGAATTTGGTAAACATAACTCCAAGATAAGGTGGTTAGTCCTATAACTACAAAGATGGTCTGAAAAGTTCTCGGCCTCGGTAATAGATGGCAATAGTGTCGGAAAGATTTTTTTCTAAGTTGGTACATCTGTCATAAGCATCCATGTGAAATTGCAAGTTATTCTATCAAGTAGTTTGTTTTATACAGCTGTCTGAAGCAAACGTGTTGTCTGTATCCCTTGAAATGGATAAAATTGAGCATCGTGCGGTTATAAAATTCTTGTAAAAGAAGGTTTAACCCCAAAAGAAATTCATTCGAAGTTCATAAAAGTTTATGGGCACTCTTCTCCTTTGGTTTCGACAATTAAGAAATGGGCTGCCAAGTTCGAACGTGGCCGTACCAGACTTCCAGATGATCACGTGAAGGACGTCAAAAAAGTGTAACAACACCAGAAATCATTGATCAAGTGCACGATATGGTATTGAATGACTGGTGAGTCAAAGTGTGTGAAATTATTGAGACTATAGGCATTTCAAAAGAACCTGTAGGATACATTTTGCATGAAGAATTGCAAATGAAAAAGATTTGCGTAAGATGGGTGCCGCGCTTGTTCACAGCAGATCAAAAATGCACTCGCATAGAAATCTCTGAACAGTGCTTGGAGCTTTCTAACAAGAATAAAATTGATTTTGTGCGTCGATTTATTGATACAGATGAGACTTGGAATCACCATTGCACACCAGAATCCAAACAGCAGTCAAAACAGAAGCCGGTCGTTCAGCGCCAAAGAAGAAAAAGTCGATTCCATCAGTAGGAAAGGTCATGGCATCGATGTTTTGGAATGCTAAAGGTATTTTGTTTATTAATTATCTTGAAAAGGGTAAAATAATAACCCGGGAATATTCTTCCGATCTTTTAATCAGACTAAACGAAAAAATTCATGAGAAAAGACCCAATTTCCAGAAGAAAAAAATCATCTTTCATCAGGACATTGCAAAGGCAATGGAAAATTAAGGGATCTGCACTATGAATTGTTGAAACATCCACCCTATTCCCCAGATTTGGTTCCCTCTGACTTCTATCTCTTCTCAAAACTAAAGCTCTTCCTTGCTGGTCAGCGTTTTTCTTCGAATCGAGAGGTGATTGCAGCTGTAGAGGGGTATTTTGCAGATCTTACTGAGAACCACTACAGGGATAAAATAAAGGCGCTGGAGCATCGCTGGAATAATCGTATTAGTCTTAAGGGAGATTATGATTGAAAAATAAAAATAATTTTGAAATTATAAATTAGTTTTTTTCATTGTTAGGCCAAGAACTTTTCAGACCACCCTAGTATGAGTATTCTTTCTCTGTAAATGGCGTGTGTTCTGTTGGCTGGTATGCCTGGTTGCGGGACGAAAAACCTTGCCATCCGTATAAGAACCTGTAACTCACCTTCTGTTATAAAGTTCTGGTGTCCTAGAAGGGATTCGAAGCCATCTTTTCAACCAAACGGCTTCGTCTATACCCACTCAGCTACAGACGCTCTTATATTGTTACCTACTGTCACTTAATCATACGCATCGCATGGTGTACATGATACAATTTATAAACACACACACACACACACACACACACACACACACACACACACACACACACACACACACACACACACACACACACACACACACACACACACACACACACACACACACACACACACACACACACACACACACACACACACACACACACACACACAGGAAGATTGATTTACTCGGTTGATATACATTTTTGTTTTTAAATTCAATGACTAGAAACCGAGAAAAATGAAAATAAAGTTTAATAGTACAACTAGTTTTAGCTGGTATCGGCCTTCTTCAGGTACACATAAAAAAAGAAATAACCAGTAAAACATAGAGGAAATAATTGTAAACATCACGGAAAGTTAGTGTATATATATTCAACGTTGAAGCGTTGAAATCTGCACATTCAAAAACTGTTCTTTCGCTGGCTTCATTGTAGTGCTTATGCATGCGTACAGCATCTCGCGAACGCCAGTATTTGAAGTGCACTATGAAGTGCCCTGTTCTTGCCATCAAGCCTACTATTGACAGGCAGGAAGAACTGTGGACATCCGCCTCAGTGAACACAAAAAATATATCCGACACTTTCGCTATGGCAAATCGGGTCTGGCAGACCATGCTTTGGATACCCCTGCACACAGGATCAATTGGAAAGAAACAAAAGTAATGCACAGAAGCTTCTACAAGTTAGAGAGGTTGTTCCTGAAATCAACAGAAGCCTTAAAACATACTCCAAACCTTAACAAGTATGGCTGTATAAATTTACCAAAGATTGGGAGACAGTCATCCTAAGACCAAATTAATATTTTATTTTATTTATTTTTTTATTTTATTTTATTTTTTCAAACTTTCTAAGACTATCATTTGGACTCCTATTTCAAAACTTTGAACTTTTTTTTTAACCTAGATGGTGCCATATTAGGACTTTAGTCTTGTGTTTCACGCTGCAATTACTTATACTAGCCCAACTGTTACACCGGATTGTGGTTGTCTTGAATTTGTAACAAACTTTGTGTTGTGTGCTCTGAAGATGCTGGATATAATACCAGCGAAATATTAGCTTTTAACTTAATAAATAGTTATGTTCTTATCCATTTGTGTTCATATCATATCGTAAAATCCATTACAACATGTCTGAAGAAAACATAAGCCTATCCACGCGTAATAACATGTCTAGTTAAGGTCAGTAACCAGGACATTGCAGTACTAGTTTTTTACTTTCCTGGTTGCTGCTTGTACATAGGGATAGTCTTTAGCCATCTATCTCTATTGGCTACAGGTGGAGATTGAAATACCCACTCAGTCTCCAAAAAGTTAGGTGGAATTAAAATGGCCTAGCCTTCATCCTATAAGGGAATAAAAGGCTTTAGCGGATTTGGTGTAGGTATGGTATCCTCTGCGAATGCTTTGACGTAATCAATGCATGAGCTAGCATAACAATTTTTCTTTATTTAATCTCCAATGACATCTGTTATGTCATTTACGAAGTTCCTAGTTGATTTAGGTATTTTGATTATATAGAAAGAAAGATTTAGTTAGCTGTACTGATGTTCATATCTCAATGTAATTAATTGTGTAATTAATATAAACAGAAAGCTACTTAAGCTGAGAGATTGTTTAGCCAACTTTCTGTTTCGTGAAGTAAAGCTAATATTCCTTATGCAACGAATACTATAAAACATGTATAGTATGCTGGTAAAGTGATCCTTCTCGGATAATTATAGTCTATTTTCAAAAGATTATATTTGAGTGCTATACAAGAAGTATTCCTTTTATAAGGGTAGTTTGAATTAGACTATACTTCTATGCTACCTCCAACTCTTTTTTTGTTATACAGGTGACAGTACAGCTTGTTGTTCCAAAGCGAGTCGGTTTTTTTATGTGAATCCCGCCGAAGATACAATGTGCACCTTTAGAACCGAGTAACGCAAGCAATCAAAGGCTTTTTCTATATTTTTAAAGTTTTATTAATTTTTGCATTTTTATTATATTTTGGAAAGGCTAGAAACCTCGTTCTACAGATAAGAAATCATTTTATGCCACTTAGAGCCTCCAAAAACGGTCAGTGGTCTCATACTAAGCTATAAAATTCTTCTCCCATCTAGAAAGTTAGAATTAAAATATATCCCATAACGATGTGGAGAAGGTATAACCAATACTTTTTTTAAACTTATGTGAAGTTGGATAATGAAGTTTTCTGAATAGTTGTGTGTTAAATTCTTGGAAGCCTGCTATGGTTGCGTGGTTTATATTACGAAGATGAATATCGTACACAGGATCAACCATAATTACGATATGTAAAGATTTATATGTAAAGATTTTAGGGCTAGCTCGCTGTGATGGCGTACATTATTGGAAATTGGCTGTCCACAGTAATTAAAAGTTAGTTCAGTGCTAAACGGATTTGCTTATGCCCTTTGGAGAAGATGTTTTTAAATATGTGAGAAATTTTTCTCCTAAATAGCCAGTTTTTCTCAGAAGAAGTGATATTTACACTCTTCAGCGCTAAAACGACCAAAGAAAGAGAGTCACGAGTTAGATTCTAGTCGTCGACTAGAACTTTTTATAAGACGTTTTTCGACCGGCTCCAGAGTTAATCGATGTCGGGCACGGGCAAGTGAATTTTTCTTCTGCAAACTCGGGTATTTCGTCCTGTAAACCCAATAAAATCAATAAAATCCACAGTAGACCCACACTATTTTCAGACATTAAAAAATATTTTGTGCTGGGGTTAAGGACTACGAGATGTCAGCAAGTATTGAGCTGCCCCATCACCGCGTGCTTCTTAATTGATAGCCTTTGGTTAGGTAACTATAATTGGCTACCAGTGGAGAGTAAACTGCCCACGCAGTCTCCAAAAGTAAGATAGGGCTAAAACGGCCTCGTCAACTCCCTATATGGGATTAAAAAGGCGTTAGCTGATTCCATTTGATGATTTTTCACCTTTAATATATTTGTTTGAGGTATGTTTGATTTCGAATTTTATATACTTAGGTCTTCAGTACAGTAAGGATTCCTTTATTTTCTTTAATAAGTTGAGCGTGATATTACTAAGTTATTAGAATTGCTCTTGATGTTCATAACTGTACCTACTGAAAACTATTATTCTTGCATCCGATGAAATATTCATAATCACAGATTTCTTTTGGTAATCTTATTCATGAAGTTGTTAAAAGTTACTGAATTAAATTTATTATTTCCTTTTTTGATATGTTAAAATCAAAATACACGAAGGTGGTCTGAAAAGTTCTAAGCCTCGAGCATAGATGACAAAATTTTTTTTCTAAGTCTCTACATCTGTCATAAACATCCATGTGAAATTGCAAGTCATTATATCAAGTAGTTTGTTTTAAACAGCTGTCTGAAGCAAAAGTGTTGTCTGTATCTCTTGAAATGGATAAAACTGAGTATTGCGCAGTTATAAAATTCTTTGTAAAACAAGATTTTACGCCAAACGAAATTCATTTGAAGCTCATAAAAGTTTATGGGCACTCTTCTCCTTCATTTTCGACAATTAAGAAATGGGCTGCCAAATTTCAATGTGGCGGTACCAGCCTTGAAGATGATCGAGTCAAAGTGAGTGAAACTGTTGAGACTATAGGCATTTCAAAATACGTGTAGGATATATTTTGCATGAAGAATTGCAAATGGAATTGCTTTGCACAATATGTGTGCAGCGTATGCTCATAGCATATCAAAAACGCACTCACACTTTAACACTTTCATTGCCAAGCTGAAAATTGGAATTTTGTGTGGTGGCCAATTTTTTTTTTTTTTTTTATTTAGTTAGCGACGTCCACGCAATAACGCGTGATCGGCCGTTTGGTGAGAACTCGCATCGCGCGATAGGCAATGAACGTGTTAACAAGATTAAAATTGATTTTGTGCGTCGATGTATTACTATGGGTGAGACTTGGATTCACCATTACACACCAGAATCCAAACGGTAGTCAAAACAGTGCACAGAAGCCGGTTGTTCAGCGCTAAAGAAGAAAAAGTCGGTTCCATCAGCAGGAAAGGTCATGGCATCGGTGTTTTGGGATGATTATTAATTATCTTAAAAAGGGTAAAACAATAACCAGGGATTATTATTCCGATCATTTAACCAGCCTAAACGAAAAAATTCGTGATAAAAGACCCGGTTTGCAGAAGAAAAAAATCATCTTTCATCTGTACAGTGCATTTGGTAATAGGAAAATTAAGGGATCTGCTCTATGAATTGTTGGAACATCCACCCTATTTCCGAGATTTGGCTCCCTCTGACTTCTATCTCTTCTCAAAACTAAAACTCATCCTCGCTGGTCAGCGTTTTTCTTCGTATCAAGAGGTGATTGCAACTGTAGATGGGTATTTTGCTGATCTTACAGAGAACCTCTACAGGGACGGGATAATGGAGCTGGAGCATCGCTGGAATAAATGTATTAGTCTTAAGGGAGATTATGTTGAAAAATAAAAATAATTTTGAAATTATAAATTTTTTTTTTTTTTTCATTGTTAGGCAGAGAACGTTTTAGACCACCCTCGTACTGCATCTATTTCCAGACCTTTGTCTATATTTTTTGATCATCTTTCTTTTGTCTGTCCATCGTATGTATGTATGCAGGGCCAGCGGAAGCGGGCATGCAAAGCATGCGATTCATGCAGGCGCCGCTACGAGGGGCCGCCGCCGCAGGGGCACGGTTCATAAGTTCATTTTTAAGAAACAAAATTTTTATCATAAAAACAAAAAATTCTTAGAATGATCAATATTAAAATAAATAAGGCTGGATACACCAAATAAAAATTTAAAAAAAATTGTATTTGATCAGCCGGCTGTTTACAATTTTGCAGCGAGAGGGCTAAATGCTTGCCTGCAGAATGTTGTGTCTACTGCAGTCTATCTAAAGTGAAACGGTGAAGGATTTTAGCGCAGAAACGAATTTTCGTACAAAACATTTGTTGCTAGTTAACCAGTGATATGGTACGCATCTCAGATGGCAACTGACAGTAGCGCAGTGCCGACCTTTATTTCATCTCTGTGTCGTGTTGAGATATGGTACGTATCTCAGTAGGCTACTAACAGTTCGGACTATTATTTCGTCTCTGAGTCGTGTTGTGTAATAATTTCTTGTGGGTATAAAGTAGAAATGAAATGAAAAATTTTAAAAAAGTTATCCTGTTCACGTCATGCTGCAAAAGAAGCAGATATTAAGAAACAAACTGGGGCTGTTAATAAATTTGTTAAAATATTAAAATATTCTGATGCAGATTGTAACCAACTCGATACATCAGAAATCCGAGTTGAAGAACCGTGCACATCATCCAGTTTGCATGAAAGTACTATTGCAACTATTGAACAAGATAACAAGACGCATGATTTAAGTGAAAACCAGTTAGGAGAAGATTTAGTTGTAGTTGCACGAAACAAACACATTGTTAATCTCTGTAAATTTAGAAGATCCAGGTGAATGGGGAAATATTGATGAAAAATTACGAGTTGTTTTAATTGAAATGGGGCCTGTTCAAAATAAAAATATAATATACCCCAGAGATACATATGGTCGTAAATTTGGCGACACGTATTATAATAGAAAAATGGAAAACGGGGAGCTCGTGCCAAGAACATGGCTCATTTATTACGAAACTTTAAATTCTGTTTTTTGATTTTGTTGCAAACTTTTCTCACCTGCTGAATCAAGTAGTCTTGTAGAAGGTTATAACGATTGGAGAAATGTAAGTACATAAGAAATGTAAGAAATGTCAGCCAAAGTGAATGCAGATACAATTAGTTTATTTGCATAGACATGAGACTAGTTTAATTCACATGAAAAGTTTCTTAAAATGGAAAGAACTTGATAAAAATTAAAAAAAAACAGAACTCCTATTGATTGTCAGACTCAAAGCATGTATGAAATGTAAAAGAAACATTGGACGAGTGTTTTAGAACGCCTGATTGAAATTATAAAATTCCTTCGTAGCCAAAATTTAGCTTTTCGCGGATCATCTGATAAATTATATGAAAGGAATAACGGCAATTTTTTAAAATTAGTCGAACTGTTTGCGAAGTTTGATCCCGTTATGGAAAATGATGTTGAATGGGCCCTATAACGAAAAATAGAGTACACTGTTTGAGTAAAGACAGTCAAAATAAAATATTGAAAACTTTAAGTAACGCAATCAGGGATAAAATTTTATTATCAATTCAAAAGTCTAAATATTATTCCATAATTTTAAACTGCACACCTAATGCAAGTAAAACAGAACAAATGACCATTATTATTCGCTTTGTTTCCTGTGACAATGGAATTGTCAAGATCAAGGAAAACTTTTTAGGTTTTGCAGATATATCAGATTTCACAGTTATGTGTAACAATAATGGAACATTCCCATTGAAGACATTCGAGGTCAAGGGTATGACAATGGGGCAAATATGAAAGGGAAAAAATATGGGCTCCAAAATTTGCTTTTGAACAAAAATCCTCGAGTTTTTTCTTTAAAAGTGTGTGCTGCTCATACTCTAAATTTAATCGTTAACGATGCAGCCAAAGTGAATGCAGATACAATTAGTTTATTTGCAATTATTCAAGAAATATACAATTTCCTTTCATTCTCTTACAAACGTTGGCCAATCCTTTTAAAGTTCGTAAAAAATTAACATTGAAACAGCCATCAGAAACGTGATGAGAAAGTAAAATTAATGCAATCCGCCCTCTACGATATCAGTTAGGAGAAATTTACGATGCGCGTTTTGAAAATTTAAATAATGAAAATATTAATAAAGAAACTCAGCATGAAGCACAAACATTATGTGCTAAAATAAAGGACTACAAATTTATTTGCTCTCTTATAACTTGGCATGATTTACTTAACAGAATAAACCCTGTGAGTAAAATGCTTCAAGACAAAAATATGAACATTACACTTGCTTTAGAATCTATCGAAAACTTAAAAATATTCTTACAAGAGTATCGATCAGATACAAATTTTAAAGAAGTTCTAAAAACGGCAAAAGAACTGAGTGAAGAGGTGGATGGAGAACAAGAATTTAAAACTGGTACGGAAGTTCGACGACGATAGAAGACACGACAATTTGACTACGAGCTTCACGACGAAACGCCACAATCGCCAGAAGATAAATTTAGAGTGAATGTGTTTTATACACTTCTAGATGTTCGTTAATAGAACGTTTTGAACAGCCCAAAACATATTATGATAATTTTACTTGTATAGGTTACTACAAATTAATAACGAAGTTTTACGAAAAAATTGTGACGATTTAGAAATTCTCTTGAAGGACGGCGACAATAAAGACGTAAATGCAGTAGAATATAAATGCTATATGCCGAGTTATGTGCTTTCCGGAATATTTTTCGGAAGGAAAATTTAAATATTCAAAAGCCTTTCGATATTCTTAATTTTACTGTATCCAATAATTTATCTTTCCCTAACTTTTAATTGCTTTAAGAATACTGTTAACCTTACCTGTTAGTGTAGCGAGCGGTGAACGTTCCTTTTCCAAGTTGAAACAGATTAAAACCTACTTAAGAACAAGTATGTCACAAAAAAGGCTTGTTAGTTTGGCGTTAATAGCTATTGAAAATGATATATGTGCGGAATTACACGTTAAGACCATTATTTCTGATTTTGTGAAAATGAAATCAAAACCCCTAAAAAAAAAACACATCAGCTAATGCCTATTTGTTCCCGTATAGGGAGTAGGCGGGGCCGTTTACCCTATCTAACTTTTGGAGACTGAGTGGACAGTTCAATCTCCACTGATAGCCAATCAGAGAGATGGCTGGCCCAAGGCTATCACTGATTCATCGGTACGCAGTAAAGAAGGCGGAAAGCTAGTGCCGCCATCTCGTGGTCCTTAACCCTAACACAATATTTTTAATGTCTGAAAATAGTGTTGGTTCAACGGTCGATTTTCTTGAGTTTACGGGACGAAAAATCCGAGTTTCCGGGAGAAAAAATCTGCTAGCCCATGCCAGAGATCGACTAACTCGTAACCCGGTCGAAAAAAGGCTTAGGAAAATTTCCTCTAGTCTGCGACTAGATTTGAACCACCAAATCCTTTCTTCGTGCAGTCAAGTGCTGTAGATTGCAAACGCCACTTCTACTGAGCTATACAGGCTCTCTTGAAAAGCTCTAAAATTTTAATAAAAAAAATTTCGAGTATATTTAGGTAATTTAATTTATTTTCTGTTATTCTGTAAAGATATCATTTTTTGAATACTTATATTAAATGTTCTAATTATTTCTGAATCCTTTTCTTATTTTCTCAATCTATCTTGAGTTTCTTTTATTTTCCTAAAAGATAGTTCCACTTAAAAAAAAATTAAACAATTTTTACAAGTTACTAAGAATTTAGTAACTTCTAAAATGCAAGAATTTTTTTAACTTTAGTTCAAATAAATTTTAACTTTAATTAAATTTCATTTTAATTTTGTTAGCGATTCGGGTTAGTGAGAAGGCTATAATCCCTGTATCATTATATTCAACGATTAAAGTGAAGTGGCTTTATCAAATTTTGCTTTAACTTTTGAGAATTTTTTGAATATTCGGGTTTTTAACGATTATCCTGCTTGATCAACACCCCCGGTTCATTACATTTAGTGAACCAACGTGTAGTTGTTCTGTCAAAATTTATTTAAGAAATTTCAAATAACTTAAATATTTATTATAGTAAAAGAACCACACACGCCCATTACAGGGGCGCTTAGATAGAAATTGAATGTGGACGACAAAGACCCTAGCGCCGGCTCTGTATGTATGTATCGATTTTGCCCTTTTTCAGCATATAGACTTAAATTGTAATAAAAAAATCAGCTAACGCCTTTTTATTCCCGTATAGGGAGTAGGCGAGGCCGCTTAGTCCTATCTAACTTTTGGAGACTGAGTGGGCGGTTCAATCTCCACTGGCAGCCAATCAGAGATAGCTGGCTTAACGCTATCACTAATTAAACAGCATGCAGTGACGAGAGACGGCTCAACAAGTGCCGCGATCTCGTGGTCCCTAACCCTAACACAATATATTTAATGTCTGAAATAATGTGTATTCTGCGGTCGATTTTCTTGATTTTACGGGACGAAAAACTCGAGTTTCCGGGAGAAAAAAGTGGCTTGTCCGTGCCAGAGATCGACTAACTCGGGAACCGGTCAAAAAAAGGATTAGAAAAATTTCCTCTAGTTGACGACTAGATTCGAAACAAAGTCTTCCTTCATGCAGTCAAGCGCAGTGGTGTGCAAACGCCACATCCACTGAGCTACACGTATCTCAGTATGACTCACAAAAGAGCATGTAAAAACGTTTCTAAATCAAATATGAATATTTCAAACCTTAAGTGATATTACAGCAATTTTATTATCTAAATGTTTAATTTTAAATATTATGATAAAGTC
Source organism: Typopeltis vanoorti (assembly GCF_054136105.1). Classification (NCBI taxonomy): domain Eukaryota; kingdom Metazoa; phylum Arthropoda; class Arachnida; order Uropygi; family Thelyphonidae; genus Typopeltis; species Typopeltis vanoorti. The sequence goes on from NC_143563.1 coordinate 108,303,199, forward strand.
TTATTTTTCCAAAGAGAGTAAACTAGCCATTTAGGTCTCTGTTTTTGAATATGGAATGCTTCCAGCCTGTCACTCCTTTGCACAAAACCATGCTTAACCTCATTCAGTATCCTATTCCTCTCGACCCGTACCTAAATTTTACCTTTACTCCTGAGATACTGACTAGTAAATAATTTTCCACCATTGTCTTGGGGTTTCATGTATTCACCGGAATTATTTTCCACTCCTTTAGGCCCCATCTGAAGAAAGACTGAAGTTAAACAATGTGATTAAAGGGGTTCCAATTTTATAACCGGAATGAGCTAGGGAAGTGGAGTAGGAAAACTACCAAACTACTAATATCCTATCTGATCGCATACTTGTGTTTTCATCAAGGCCTTGTAATATCGTATACACCTATGTCCTATGTGAACATCGATGATGTTACTTTGCAAAGAGTCATTTAGTATTTCGTCGGGTTCAGTCACCTTTATGAGCATTGATCAAAATTATTTTACTGTAGCCTTTCTTCCTTTTACTTGTCATGTACCAAAAAAAAAAAAAAAAAAATTGAGATTACTCTTCTTGTTGAGACAATTTCCTCTCTTATTCTGACTTTGCCTTTCTTATCATACTGGTCTCCCTTCTGGCGTGTCTTTAATACTGGTAATGAACTTATGATTCATCTTTCTCTTTTAATTCTCTCCACAAACATCTTTTTTTTTTTTTAGCTGCAGCTGAATGATGCCACTCATCCATACTTTATATGTCCTCCTGATGCTAGTTATGTACTTCGCTACAGTTCGTTCAAATACCTCTTGTCTATTTCTCATGCGCTATTCACATCTTCCCACTTCAGTTTCTAATTCCCTCGTACTGCTCCAATCTTCAGTTTCTCATCCCTCCAGTCTCCTAAAGTTAATCGTGATTACTAGCTCTGCAATTCCAATATACCCTTCTTAACTAAAAAAAAAAAAAAATCTATACATATTTCAAATCGCATGATCGTTCTCAGATATTGGTTGCAAGCTGGTCTTCTTGGTTTCAATGGAAGTGCAAGATCCAGCACTCCCACTCCTCTGTTACTCTTCATCATAAGCTATCATGTGTTAATTCCTTATCTGCTGCGTAAATTATATTTATTTTCCCTCAGGTGATCTTTTCTCCTTCTAACGTATGTTCCTATATTGAAGTTGTTTATAATAATTAGTCATTGAGCTTATTTGCAGACGCATACCATCCACATCATCCTGAGCATTCTCTAGCATATAGCGGCAAGAGACTATCTATTTGTCCTGTTTACCTCTATCACACACCATATGGCCTCATAAATTGCAGTCAGCCTCCTTCTACTTCAGTGCGTGACTTATGTTTTTTTTTTTTTTTTTTTACATACAGCATTTTTAAAAAGAGATACAGTAGCGTTTACGCTTTCGCTGTTGTATGGATACATTATAGAAAAGCGTGTATTTTTTTATTTATGTGCTCTTTTTTTTATTGAAACTGTGGTTCAAGATTTAGTTACTGCCCCCTGGTGGATGAGTTTCTCCAGTTAATGTGAGATTCTTTTGAATCTGTTAACATGGTGGTTTGCGGTACGAAAAGTTGATGTATATAGGAAACATTAGTAACTTCGCAACCCTTTGGTTGTGAAATTGCACCTCAGGTTTCATTCATTAAATATATATATATACATATATATATATAAACAGAAGGAAACTGTTAGTTCTATTAGCTTATAATGATCGTTCAGGAACCAGTTCAAGTAAGTTTATTTGGCTACTTCGCATAACGGAATTTTAATTTAAACTGAATGCACTGTCACCCTGGAAATGAACGTTTTATTTATTCATATATTTCTAAAAATTTGGTCCCTTAATAATAGTTATAACATATGCTATAACTTTGCAATCTCCTCAGAAACATGGGAACTGATACTCCTAATTTTTAGGTTTTATTTTGCTCTCGCTTTTGGCAAATCATTTTGGAATAGGAAATAGATATTTTGTGCTTAACTCCTCTCTGACTCGCCTGATAAAAAAGAGAAAAAAAACTTATGCGTAAAGTAGATTACAATTTTGTTTTTATGACATTTTAATGCATATTAATTTTGGTTTTAATAATATTTTAATGTTTGGCAGTCCTTATACCTACATTTAAAATTATTTCTGTATTAACTGGACCTTGGTACCATGACGTACGTTTTGAAACCGAAGTTGATTAAAAAACGAATCGAAATGTATATCATCAGTATGCATTGAATAAAATTACTATAGAAAAATAGTTCACAAACAGTATAACGTCACTATACTGACACATCAATAAAAATTAATTTTCATTTCACTAAAAGCATTAACAAAAAAGATGAATCCTATAACATATTTCATCATAGACACAAAGTGTGAAAAAAAATCAATAGGTGGAATAGGCTAACAGTATGGGCAAAAGATAATGGGGACCAGTGTAAGGAAAAGTGATACATTTTGGATGATGGAGAAAATTGATGAAGCTAGGAACTTGGGGATGTTGGTGGATACAAAGCTGAAGTTAGGAGGGCATGTTGTTGAGGTGTTCTAAGTAGTTCATAAGATTACTTGGTTATTGAAGAGCATACTAGTGTGGAGATAAGTTATCATTTCTCTATATAAGGTCTTGATATGTTCACATCTGGATTACTGTGCTTAGGTTTGGTCCTGTGGGTTTCTTGGGATGAGAAAGTCGTAGAGAAGATTCAGAGGCAAGTGACCAAGTTGGTGAGTGGTTTGTGGAATGTCTGTCATGATGATAGAAGGTTTGTGGATTGCAAAAGTTATTTGATAGACAGAAAACAGGGGATATGATAGAAACATGTAAGTTACTAAAAGGGTTTTATAGGATTAATGCATATGGAAATATTTTATCAACAAATGACAGAACAAGAAGTCATTCTTGGAAATTGAGTAATAGTATGATCAACAGTGACATGAGGACTAGATCATTTTGGTTGCTGGAGTCAGTTGCAAGCGCTTTGTCTGCCTCAATGATTTCAAGGAAAGATATGATAGTATATGGATAGTTTGGGTCTCCCATGATAAGTCTTCAGACTCCTTGGAGGTGCTTGTATAATAATAATCATATACACATTAGTGCAAGTTTGGATTCTACATTTACACACTTTCAACCTTTATTGATAGAAATGTTTTTCTCTAGTAAGTTCATTATTAAGGCATGAAGTATTTCCATAATCTCATCAACATGACTAATACAATAAAACAGGAGTTTCTTATCAAACCAAAATTTATTATATAACAGGCTTTTCCACAGAGTCAAAAGAGTCATTGTAGGATGTCCACACCAAAGCCACTATTTGCATAGTACTTTCATAAATCTTATTCACTGTCACAGCACTCACAACCACCTCTGGCAATCCTTTCCAGTCATTCTCCACCATTCTAGCAAAACATCTAGTCTCTCACACCACTGCTAATCATCATTATTATCTTACATAACTTTAAGAGAAGACCCTTAGCTCTTCCTGCTCATCATGTATCACAAATTGTTTTTGTATCAGTCTTATAGAACTCCTTTAGTAACTTATAAGTTCCTGTCATGTCCTCTCTTTTCCACTTGTCAAGTGAAGTTTGCAACCAACATGCCTTCAATCCATCCTCATAGAGAGCATTCCACAGACCTTCTGCTAGTTTGGTCAATTGTCTGTGAATCCTCTTCACTGCCTCCTCATTCCCAGAAATTTCAGGTGACCAAATCTGTGTATAGTGGTCAAGATGCAAGATGTGTCCATATCATAGTCTTATAAAGAGGGATAATAACTCTCCTTTTCTACTTGTCAGTGTGTTCATCATCTAAGTGTTACTTAGATGATGAACTTCTGTAATATGCCCTCTGAGCTTCAGATACCTGTCCACTATCATCCCTCTTTATCAGTTTACTGTAATCCAGTACATCAGTGTAATATACTGTATGCAAAGTGTATAATTAAAAACAAAAATTTTTTTTTGACATTAAACTGATAACTTATCCTTTGTTCACACTGCCACTTAATCATCCTGCAGATCTCTATATCACCTTTATTAATATTCTTTTTTTTTTCCCCTGCATTTGACATCTGCAGATGCCATATGGTCACTCCTGTATCCCAAAGGGTTTTTGGGAGTGAAGTCTTCTGCTAGAATAAGTGGTAGGTTTGCAGATTCACTTTGCACACAGAGTTTGTAGGACAATTACAAACATCCATATCCATGACGGGATTCAAATCCACACACTCTTGGCTGGAGAGCGGACATACTAACCACCAGACCAGCTGTTAACAATTGCCTATCCCAATTTTGCATCATCAGCAAACAACTGAACAATCGATTAAATTATTAATATGTCTATTAAGTAGTGGTTGTCCTAGTACAAAGCCCAGAGGCACTATTAGCCGCCCTCATTTTCCTGTATTCTACTCTTTCATATACTACTGTCTGATCAGCCACCCATTTTTAGTTCATCAAAATGGGTTTTGATTGTAGTGAATCCATGGTTACAGGTAGAACTTTTGGTGAAAACGAAAATGAAGTTACTTCACTTGTGTAACTGATTTTAATTATCCCATTGACCTTAGGGATGAAATATACAAAAAAATAAATAAATAAAGAAAATAAAAATAAAGAAAAGAATTAAGCTTCATTTCTGGTATTTAATTAGTATCTAAACATTCTATTAACTTTGATAGATACTTGCATCCATGTGATGATTGACATACAAACATGCCATGGTTGGTTCAGTTATAAAACATAAACAGTTAATTAACTTCATCTAATTAATATGATTTTTATAACAGACAAATACTGCCACTATAAAAGTTTGATGGGAATTTTTTTGTCATAAATCATTTCACATTTTATGGTGTAACACAACACATTTTAACCATGATGTTTTAATTTTGTAAAAGTGAAACAGATGAGACCAGTTAATTCCTGTTATATTGAGATTATGTTGTATTGATTTTGTTAGTCTTATGACAATTCCATGAATTTCTATCACATTGGAATAAAAATCCCATCCTTTCAGTTTATAAAAATACACACACATCCTGTACAGGATACTATGACAGTACCATATTGCCAAGTTTCTAGGACATTGCAGACTGAATCATCCATATAGACTTGGTCTTTCTCAGGATTTTTTTGCTACCATCCTGGCAAAGAACACTTAATTTGATAACTTTCCTTTTCCCATTCTGTTTAAGTGACATACCATATCACTTGAAATTAGTCCTGCTAACATATTCCTGAAGGCTAACAATGTCAAGTTTCTTTGTAAACATCGTCATTTTTAATACAATTCTTCCACTGATGCCATCTGTTCACTAACCCCCTAAATCTCTCAGAACTGCAATCTCCCAGAGATGGGTTAGAAATAATTTACAGGACAGCATTCAAATTTGTTTGAATGCCGTCCTGTAAATTAGCTAGTTTCGTGTTTTGACTAATTTCTCTCTTATTCCATAGAAATTATAGAGTTGATTTTCTACCATACTAGCTTTGTTAATTCTGCTGTAAATTTCCAAATTTGCTATCTTCAGTAAAAACCACTTAATAGCTGAAATATTTTACTTGTTCTATAGGTCCTTCACTGAAAATGCAGTTGACGTTTTGTATATTCGTGCCAGTTTTCCTGGTTTTGGTCTTTTTATTGCTCATATTCATACTAGATTTGTTGGAGTTTTATTATTTGGTTTAGTAAGAGCATCTCACAGACTTGCACCAGATTTGTTTAGGAGTACAACATTATCTGTATAAAGCAAAGAGGAGTGTAATATCAGGTTAATGCTACTTATTTTCATAATGCGATCCATATAGATAAATAAGAGTAGAGATGGTGCTGCATGCCCTTGTCTTTATTATTATTATTATTTGACACCTCTGTCTTCACAACCCAATCCACCAACTGACTGCAACTACACCAACGCCATCTACTGTTGACCACCACTAGTATTTCCAAAGACAATCACAAACATCCATGCCCACAGCAGGATTCAAACCCGCAGCCCTTTGGATGGAGAGCGGATACGCTAACCACTCGGCTGGCCGAAAGGTTTGCATATGTGATTAAGGTCTTATATGTGATTCAGCATCAAACCATCTTCCTGTATTTCCTTTAATTCTAACTAAATATACACACGTAACCACAGTAATAAGATTTTTAATAAGTAAATATTTCATCCTAAGTATCATAGGACATCTTCAGTACAGTTAATTCAAACAATATTAGCAATTACATACAGTTAGGATGCGTGCTTACAATGTAATCCCTCTATGCATGCAGTAGCATATTATAGAATTACATTAAAATATATCTGGAAAAAAAAAATTACATTAAAATGAGATAACATATAAAATTATTTTTCACAATTTAGGATGACAATTTCTTAGACTTTAGGGATAGTAAGAACGTCATTATAGTTCAAATTAGGTCGGGTTCAAATTGATGTAGGGCTTCAGCATGTTCTTTATATAAACGTTCATGTTTATATGAAGATCTATGTAGAAGATTGTTTTTCTTCCAATGGATCCTATGGTTTAGGTTTTCAATTCTGTGTTGTGCGAGACCAGATTTCTGCAGTTTGAGATGGATATGGTCTTGATGTTCCGAAATGCATTTGTTAATGGGTCTACCTGTCTGTCCATAGTAGGACATTTTACAGGAGCATGGGACCTCGTACACACCAGGTAGCACAAGAGGTGAAAGTTTGTTTTTAGGAGAAGGTAACCAATTGTGGATTTGGTTGATTGGTTTGTAGGTAGCAGCCAATTTATATTTCTTAATAATTTTTGAAAGATGTTCGGAGATTTTTTGCGTTTTTGGATTGCATCCATTTTATATGTCTGTATTTTTGATTATTTCCAATTTATGGTTTTAAAGAACTTTTAGAGGAGCAAAATCTGTGCGCTCTGGTTACTAATGATTTAATGATGCCAAATTTTTGAGATGGATGGTAAGCAGAAGAATTGTGAATGTAGCGTCCTGAAAAAGTTGGCTTATGATAGACAAAAATGGAGATGAAACCATCTTCTTTTCTTTGGATTTGTATATCACCACGTGGAGAATCTTTTTCGAGAGTAAATTTGATGTGCGGATGAAGAAGGTTGATTTTATGTAGGAACAAGGTAGTTCTTGTTCAGAATGACCCCACACAGCAAAGACGGCATCAATGTATCATAGCCAGATTTTTGGTTTAGGATTAAACAAGAAAATTTTTTCTTCCAGGTGTTCTAGAAAGAGATTGGCTAAAGTAAATACAAGTATTGAAGTAAATTAAACTGAATAAAACTAAAGTACTGAAGTAAATACAAGACCAAGAATGGACTGCTACAATTCAAGATTTGGTGAGATCTAGTAATAGGTTTAACCCCCTCACGGGCCGTTATGGATTAAATACGCATCCTCGTATGCTTCGTATCCATCATATATTTCAATGTAATATCAATGGTATTATAATTTTAATATTCACTTCGCATCTATGATAACTTTGACGTCTATAGTCGTCTTGGCCGGTAACGTGGTTAAGTAGAATAATTGGAGAAGAATGCTGATCTTACGATTGTGTCCACGTGAATCCATGACAACTGTGCAATTTCCCTTGTCTGCTTTAGGAATCATAATATTGTGGTTATTCTTTAGAGTATGTAAAGCTTCATTTTAGATAAAATCCTTCTAATCAGACAACTGGCGATTTCCCCCTTAAATCATTTCCTGTATAATTTAAATTGTACAAATTAAACAGCAGAGGACCATGTACTGAGGTCTAGCAATGTTCAGAGTGGTAATTTTTTACTATATAAAATCTAAGCCACTTCAAAATGTTTGTTTGCTGAATCAGAAACCTGTCAATTTTAAATTTGTATTAAGATGAAATTAATGTTTCAGACTGACCATCCTTCTGATCGAGCATACAAATGATGTTTTGAAGTGATTCATATTTTATATCGTTAAAGAAAGTCAGAATATAGAAAATAGTGATGTGAATAGTACCAGATAGGTGTGAGAGTGTTGTTGAAAGTGTAAATGAAGGTAGAAATACAGAACGAATGGATGATTTAAATGATAATGAAAATGGTGAGATAGATGCAAGTAGTGAAATCACACGGTTGAGCGGAGCGATATACAGAGCAAAGCAGCAACTGGAGCGAATGGAAAAATATGTACTGAACGTACCGACTAATAAACGTCGAAAGTCTGATACAAAAAATAAGAGAATGTTCGTAAACGTAAATAAAATGAAGGAGTGAGTGCTGTACGGAGATTCGTTATTAAGTGTTAAGTGGTGTGATAGTTGAGAGTTTGACGAAATCATACCAACCGGGTGCGAACATAAAGGACATCAGCAAATCTATTCGAGTGCAAAAAACAGGGTGAAAGAAATGATAGTCATGGCAGGAACAAATGATTTGAAAGAAGACAAAATGGAAATGATAGAGGATGTGAGGGAATTACTTGAGGTAGCAAAAGAGAAGAGTGAGAGAGTTAGGATGGTGAATATTTTGCCGCGGTATAACAGTGAAGTGTTTAGAAGGAGGACCATAATTCCCAATGACTTTATGCGTGGGTTATGCATGGAGAGTGGTGTGGAATTTGTGGATGTGTGGAGTGAGTTCGATGGGCAAAAGCATTTATATAAGATGGATGGGTTACTTTTGAATGGATTTGGTGTACGGAGGGTTTAAAAAGTGTCGATGAATGAAGTGGATGTACAGACTCAGGGAAACTATATTTATTGAGGGGGGGGGGAGTAGATATGCCGAGTTTAGGGAGGCAGTTGAGTGTATGAATGAGTATAATATGCCCGAGCGAGTACTAAGGACAACAAATCAGAATGGGATAGTTAGCATAAGGCATCAAAGTAGGGATGGGACTAACGGGCTTCTGCAATTCATGTACACTAATGCCAGGAGTATTAGGAACAAGAAGGAAGAGATTTTGGCCTTGGTTGGCACTTCCAGGCCACATGTTGTTGGTATTAGTGAAACATGGCTGACAGAAGATGATAAAGCTAGTGGGATTGAATGCGATGGATATAGTGTGTTCAGGAGTGACAGAATAAAAAGGGAGTGTTATTGATGATAGCTGATGAGTTGCAGCCAAGGTGTATAGAAGTTGAACTGCAGGATAGAGAAACAGCACATTTGAGGCTATTTGGTGTGAGATAGAGTCTAGCAGAACAAAATATACAATTGGGTGCTGCTATAGACCAGGTGATGGAATCGATGGTGGGGATAGTATGCATAGGCAAATAGAAGAAATGAGTGAAAGGAGGGTAATTATTATGGGTGATTTCAATTATGGTAACATTGACTGGCAGGAGGAGGAGAGGGCACATGGGAGGAAGGAATTGGATTTTATGCAGTTATCAAGCACTCTCTGCCCCCTAGTATTTTCCACTACATGCGACAGCATGTAGTGGAAAATACTAGGGGGCAGAGAGTGCTTGACCTAGTAATTGCATCTGAGAATGTGGCTGTAACGAACATGACCATGTTGCCACCAATTGGTGAGAGTGATTATAAGGTCATGACTTGGGAGGTGGCTAAAGGAGTGGAATTTACAATTAAGACAGTGTATATATGGAATTACTGGGCTGGTAAGTATGACAAGCTTAGGAGTGTGCTTGGCTCCGTGCCATGGCATGTAAAACTGCAAGGGCTGGATGTTGATAGTGCATGGGAGGTGGTTAAGAAGTGTTTGCAGAAGGCAAACAGGCCAGGAAGGTAACAAGGGTGGTAAGAAAAGCAAAAGCGGATTATGAAAGAAAATTGGCCATGCAGGCTAAAGAGAATCCCAAACAGTTTTTTCAATATGCTGCAAGTAAAAGGGAAAATGTTCATGGCAGAATGATTTTAAAAAATGCTGAGGGTAGGGAGGTAACCAAATCAGTCGATATAGTGGAATTACTGAGCGAGCACTTTGCAAGAGTATATCATCCAGGTGGTGTGGTGACATTGCAGGAATGGAAGAACCAACAGTGTATACTGGAATTATGATGAATGAAGTAGAGGTAAATAGTCTATTACAGAACCTCAATGTCAATACATCTGTGGGATTGGATGGTATACCAGCTCGTGTCGTACGTGAAGCAGCTAAAGAATTGTCAGTGCCCTTGACCATTTTGTTTAATTTGAGCCTCGGGTCTGGGTCAGTCCCTAGGGGATGGAAAGAAGGGAAAATAGTTCCGCTGCATAAAGGTGGTTCCAAGGCTGCTGTTGTAAATTACCGGCCAATCAACATTACAGGAATCGTTATCAAGGTCTTGGAGAAAATAGTCAAGAGGAAAATACAAGATTGGATAGATGAAAATGGGATACTGTATCAGGGACAGCATGGTTTTGTGAAGGGTAGGTCATGCCTCAGTAACTTGCTCACGTATTATAACACAGTGACGGCTGAACTGGATAAGGGTAATGGGTTTACAGTGATTCTACTGGACCTTGCTAAGGCCTTTGACAGGATACCACATGGAATTCTAATCAGTAAAATGCAGCATATGGGGATGGATATAGAGTTGGTGAGATGGATAGGAGGGTGGTTGACGGAGAGATATCGGAGAGTGGTTTATTCAGGAGTAGAGTCCACAAGACGGCCTGTGACTAGTGGTGTGTCACAAGGACTGTTCTTGGACCACTGCTGTTTAATTTGTTCATTAATGATATAGGAAAGGATCAGAGAGGAACAGTTCATTTGTTTGCGGATGATGCAAAGTTGGGTAGGGCAATAGTGAATGCAGATGATGTCAAAATTTTGCAGGATGATTTGGATAGATTGGAGGTCTGGACTAAGGAGAATGGATGTCAATTTAATGTGGCAAAATGTAAGGTTATCCATTTTGGGGTGAAAAGATTAGCAGCAGTTTAATGCATTGGTGGAACTGTACTCCAGGAAATTGATGAGGCACGAGATTTAGGAGTGTTGGTGGATAAGGAGTTGAAGTTTAGGGGGAACATTGCAAAAGTGGCCAAATCAGCTCATCAAATCACTTGGTTGCTGAAGAATACGTTGACAAGCAGAGACAAGCATGTTATTGTTCCTCTGTATCGAGCCTTGATAAGACCCCATCTCGACTACTGTGCCTAGATTTGGTCACCTAGGTTTCTTCTTGATGGGGAGGAGGTTGAGAGGATCCAGAGGCAAGTGACCAAGATGATAACAGATCTGTGGAATGAACCTTATGAGAACAGGTTGATGATTTGTGGGTTGCAAAAATTGGTTGATAGGTGGAGGAGGGGAGATATGATTGAGACATTCAAATTACTGAAGGGTTTCTATAAAATTAATTCAGAAGATATTTTTGAGAACAGGGTTGGTTGTGGGAGGACTAGGGGACATCCATGGAAGCTGGGCAAAAGTGTGGTTAGTAAGGGTATTGGAGCTGGGTTCTTTACTTTTAGAGTGGTGAATGAGTGGAATGGGCTGCCAGAGTCTGTGGTGGATGCTGTGACAGTGAATGAGTTTAAGGCAAGGTATGATAGATACTGTATGAATGTCAAATAGTTGTGATGAGCATGATTTGGGGCCTCCCTTGATGAGTCTAAGGACTCCCTGGAGTTGCCTGTAATAATAATAATATGGTGCAAAATTACTACCTTTAAACATTCATAGATCTGAAAAAAAAAGCTTTTACACTTTTAAAGAACAACAGAATTACATTTTCTGAAGTGGACAAGTGAAATTGCACTGTTGTTATAGATTCATCATAAGATACTTAAAAAACCCATTATTAGAAATCCCACCAAATCTCAAGTAAAGAAATTTAATCAGTTGCTAGACAACACAAATTAATTGGGTTCTGACCATAATTTTTTTTTTTCTTTCTCAGAATGACTGGACTATGTGTTCAGTGGTTGACAGTATTGGCTATCCTACATATAAATCATCAAAACTATTATCTAACCTTCTTGCCAGTAAAATGGAAAAATTTCCTTCTTGTATAAAAAAATATTACATATTTCATTGCTTCAGTAAAAGTTCTCCACATTTGCTGTTCTGATATCATGGTGAGCTTTGACATTGTTACCCTTTTCACCAACATTACATTAACTTTTCAGTTGATCTCTAAGGATTTGCTCACTGCCATCCTTAAATTATTTGATTAATGTACATATAGGATACTTTTCCAAGTAAGGTAATCTATACCAGCGCTTCCCAAACTGTGGGCCGCGGCCCTCTTGGGGCCGTAGGTTTTGTTGAGGGGGGGGCCGTGAAATAATGAAAACAAATTTTGAATGTTTTAAGACTAAGTAGATTTTTTTATTTTAAAAGAAACGTATTTAATTTTTATTTATTATTTCTTTTTTGTTATTTTTTATATTTTAATGGAAAAATTCACGCATTGGTGTTGGTTCACAAACTTTGCTTCCTGCATATTTTGGCGCTTAATGAATATTAGTAAATATTGCTTATTCATATGTTTCATTTCAAAGCAGTGGTTAATTGTATTTACTTCGAATGCTCTCCAGGGAAGCTCCAAATCTTCCTGTCCCTTTCATCACGCGTTCGTAATCAGGGACTGTTGATATTGACTTTATATACATATCAAAACTCGTTTTATATTATCATTGTCATCCGAGCTAGTTTTCTGTTACCAATAAAAGTTTCGCATATACTTCACACATGAAAAAAAGCTTAAACAAGTTCATATGGGGAGATAGTAACTCGCTTGCAGTGGTAAACAACACTAACAGCCACTATACTGCAGAGGCAATAAAAACAAGTACTTTTATTATGCCAGTGAATAAGGTATGAGGAGTCTGTGTAATATATTTCTCAACAAATAGTGCAATTAGAGACAACTGGGATAAAAACACACTAATTAATGAATCACATGTCCCCCCTCATACAGAAACTATGCATGGGCAAACACAGTATCTAACTAAAAACTATTGTTATTAATTAGATGTGTGTGAGTTCGATTTCCCAAGGCAGCAATAAAATTCAGCCGAACGTGTTAAAATTCGTAAAAGTGTTAAAACTAAGTAATATATATATATATAATGAATGTTATGGCAGTTTCAGATATGGAATTCGGTTGAAGAGAGTTAGCATTTCAACTCAATTGTCAGCTATGCTTTTATCTTTCGGTCGCGCGATCTTTTGTTAATACCGCACCAATCGTATGCACGTTTTAATAACCTGCCTTTGCTGTCTGTTTCGCGTTAAGCTAAATTACCTTAAAGGGAGAAAAGTCACAAAAGAGAAAAATGTTCCTGGTCCGGGGATTCCCTTATTCAGGTAATATTCACTAATTTCATGTTATCAGCCTGTGGTGTGCCAGTATCGGTAAGTGGCGATATTATTTGATCTATTCTACGTTAAAAAATTTAACCCTGAGATGGATAAGTGGCTGATAAAAAATAAAAAAAAATTCCCGCGAACAATCAGAAGCAGAAACAGACTCAAAAAAAAAAAAAAGGACAGTATTTCATATTTTACCAGAGCAGCCCGCTTTGTCTTCAGAACCAAACGGTAAGAGGCAAAAAATGTAATATATGCATTTGATTTTTGCAATATTCGCTGTGTATGTTTTGTATTGAATATAAATACAGTAAATATTATAATAATATATCTATTACGATTTTTTTTCGAGGGGGGCCGTGAAATATTTTAATTTTCGCAAAGGGGGTCCTGACATCCAGAAGTTTGGGAAACACTGATCTATACAAGCAGATGGAAGGGTGTATCATGGTCTGCCCTTCGTCACCACTTCTATCAGATTAGTTCATTGAACACTTGAAAAAATGTCTCTTCAGTATTTGGATATATGCAAATGGCAAATTAGTTTCTTAGATAAAATTAACAACTCTTTTTCCTTAGAATGAAATTTACATTAGAAAAAGAAAATAATCAAGTTCTTAGATTTTTTGTAAAGAGGATGGTTTTCTCAGCTTTTCTGTTTATAAGAAGCCGGCACTGTGCACCACCCTTCACTAAAACTTGAAATTGTGAAAAAACACTTGGCCATGCGGCATATTATCTTTTCTAAGGACTCAGACTAGAATTATAATCTAAAAAGACATGAATCTAAACAGATATTTTCCATCCAAATTACAGTGCATCTTGAACAATTATTCTTTGCTAATATCTCATCATTGCATACCAAGAGAATTTCCATTCCTTACACACAAAAGGCATTTTTGAATGAATCTCAAAAGTTTAAAAAAAAAAAAAAAGAATTCCATTCAACCTAAAAGCTAATAAACAAGATTTCATCAATCCTGTCTTCCACTAAAAACAGACTTTTGTGCCTGGCTCACCCAGAAGTACCAGGTACCTTATTCCTGCTTTCTCCCCTATATTGACAAGACCAGTCGTACCATAGACATCTAATTATCAGAACATATGTTTATGTCTGTTTTCTACAAAATGAGAAACCTGGTTTTGCAGAACATGGAATTCCCACTAACTACAGGATTCTATATGGGCACAAAAATTTTTCACACGAGTACTTTCAAATTTGAGAGACTCTTCAAAGAATGTTATTATTTAAAATGAAATATATATTGATCTTTAATTGACCATGATTTATAAACATTTAATACCAAAAAGTTTTGCTGACGGGTCTATCTGGCTTCTTCAGGGCTTATAACGGTAAGAGAAAAAACTCAAAATGGCTAGTACAGAGAAAATCAAGTAACACTATTGTATAAATTAAACATTAAAACAGAACGCATAACATTACACGCATGGAGCGTGTTGTGTTAGTCACTGTTATGAAAGCACTTTCTGTAGTTTTGAGCGATATTAAATTCTGGCAGACTTGAGTGATCTTATTAAGGTTTTCCATATGTCAGCTATTATCATTCCCTGGTTTCTGTTAAGATTTTCTCCAGAACAGAGGACTGCAACGGCTTCTTTGAAATTTGTACAACAGAAATCTTCTAGGTAAGGCATGGAGGTGCTATCCCTATCAGTGGTATGGTTAGTACTTGCGAAATGATGGGCTAGACCTGAGTTGTCTGTTCTGTTGTTATTAACATCTATATGTTCTTTTTTACAGATTTCGAGGCTTCTTGACATCTGTCCTATATAGTTTAGACTACAAGCACATGGGATGTTGTACACTCCAGCATGTTAGAAAAAAAGGATTAATGTCTTTTGGCGATCTTAAAATGACGGACAGTCTTGACTGGTTTGAAAGCAACTCTGATGTTGAAAGGTTTAAAAAGTTTTGCGATCTTCTCGGACACTACCTGCATAAGGAATAACTATGGATGAACTGTATTGAGTGATGGTAGGTTGTTGTTGTGGGGGGTTTCTATGAAGAATCTTGTTGATTAAATTCTTTGGATAGCCATTTTTTATTAATGTCTCTGATATATGAGTAATTTCATCAAAGAGTTCTTTTTCTTCTGAGATGATGTTTGTAGCTTTTTTTTTGAGCATATGTATTATACTGAGCTTCTGGGAAATATGGTAAGTTGATTTGAAATGAAGGTAGTGTCCGGTGTGTGTTGGTTTCCGGCAGACTGTTAGTTTGATATGTCCATCTGCTAGTTTCTTCATAAGGGTATCCAAATATGGTAGTTGATTATTTTTTTCCAGTTCCGAATTGAATTTTTTGATGAAAATAATTAATTTTCTTTAAAAAGTTCAAAAGAGCTGTTTTTGTGTCCCTGCATATTATGAAGGTATCATCTACATACCTCCACCACACTAAAGGTTTTGGGTCTGATTTTGAGAGGATGTCTGTTTCTAGCTTTTCCATGAACAGATCTGCACAGGGTGGCGAAAGGGGACTGCCCATAGTTAAGCCATTTAGTTGCTCATATATCGTTTCATTCCATTTAAAATGATTAGATTTAATGCAATGACGAAAAAGGTGAGCCCATTTTCGTATCTTCAGAGAAGAGATTGTATAGGATACTGATAACTTCTTCTACTGGGATGTTGATAAATGAAGATGCCACGTCCAAGCTAGCGGGAATGTCGGTCTTTAAGATCGAGATGCTTTTCAATTTTTCAATAAAGTGCTTTGAATTCTTAATGTAAGTGTTTGATTTTCTGATATGTCCTTTTAGGAGGTTGGAGAGGTGTTTAGGCAATAAATATGTGGGAACATTTCTTCCATCAATCAACGATTGGGTGTAGTGGAACTCCACTTTTGTGGACTTTCGGGACTCCATACAATCGTGTTGTCAATGGGTGTTGTGATTTCAGATTCCGTTGCAAGTCTGTGGACCAACTAATCTTGTTCCGTAATAAGTTATTAGTGTGCTTGTGGTTTTTCCATGTTGGGTGCGACTCTAATATGTGATATGTTGATGGATCTGATAGTAATCCTGTAATTTTGGCTATGTAGTCCTCAGTATTTAAAATGACTGTTGCATTACCTTTATCTGCTTTTAAGATGGTTATTTGTTTATCCTTCAAGTTTCAGAGAGCTCTTTTTTCTTGCAGTGTTATGAGGTGGCTTTGAAGTTGAAAGGATAATAGCACTCTTTAATCTCAGATCATTTGCCATTGTTTCTGGAAAAGATGAGAGTGCTTTCTCTATGTTACCGATGTTGTCGACCTTAGGAACATGATCTGGGGCGATGCTGAAGTTGAATCCTTTCTTAAGTATTTCAGTTTCTGGTTGTGTTAATATATGGTCCGGAAGGTTAAAAATCACTTTTACATCAGGGATGCAAGGTGCAGAGTTGTAATACTTTTCATAGTGTGTTGAATTTTTTAATTTGAGTTTTTTACTAATTAGAAAAGCCTTGTTGCAACTGATGTAAATCATCATATCTAGAAGTGTCCATAAGTTGTTCTCTATGTTATTAGAAATAACTTGAGAAAAATAAAGTCGGAAACTTGAAAAGTGTATTCTGTTAAGTTCAAATCTTACATTTTGTATTCTTTCACGTAGTAGGGCCAGGGATGCCTTAGTATATATTTTCTTTTCGCTCTTGTAGAGTGGAATTGTTCTTGGAATGTTAAAAACTTGGGAATAATGTTATCTTTTTAAGAATGTTAGATGGTTTAGAATTTTCGTTTTTTTGCATTTGAATTTCTCAAAATAACGTACCTTTTTGCTTCATATCATCATCATCGAGTTTGTTCATTGTTTAGATTATATTTGGTCATTCAAACATATAATTAAAATGAAATATATACAGTAATCCCCCGATTAGTGCATCATTTTTTTTCTCAAATTCGATTATTGTAACCAATAAAATAATCCAAAGGATAATCGTGCTTTGGAATCGAACATCATTGGCTACAGCTTGTGGTAGTGGGTAGAGACTTATTTCAATTCCACACATAAAGTCCATTTTAGGAATGTAATTGGAGTGAAAGAAAAGTTAATACCTTTCTTTAGGATATCTGATTCATGTTTGGAAAGGCAGTGATTCGACATGTTGAAAATCACTTTGTTATATGGGAGGCCTTTGTGTGTCTGGTATTTTTCCTTATAAAGTTATTCAAATTTTCTAATTTGTGTGACTTTATTTAACTGGAAAGTTTTTTCATAGCTCTGTTCTATCATGTGGTCTATATTATTCCAGGCTGTGTAATCTAGACTATTAGAAATCATCAAAATAGTTGCGGCAATTAACATCACTTATATATTCAATTCGTACATGATGTGTTGGATTCTTTCTCTGAGTAGTGCCAATGAAATCCTTTGGTAAATTCTTTTAGCTTGTATGGATTGAATATTTGTATGGTTAGTAGTTGGAAGGGGATCAATCTTTCGATGCTGTTGGCACACTCTCCCTCGATGAGTCTTTGGACTCCCTGGAGGTGTCAAATAATAATAATAATAATATGTCCTTTGATGATAAGGAATTTAGGGATGATAGAGAAATCCCTACCTTTTTTAGGAATGTTAAGTGTTTTAGTAGCTTGGCCTTTCTGCATTTTTCCTTTACTAGGCACCGTACTTTGTGTTTCATTAGACTATTTAAATTATACATATTTTTGGTCATAAAATGTTAAAAAATATAAGACTTATTGATAAACTGGCCATAGATATTTAATTCATATGTATGTTCGTGCAATGTTGCCTACCGGTTTCGCTAGTAACTGACTAGCTTTCTTAAGGCTTGCACAGTACAAAAAAATGGTAAATGCGAAAAAGGTTTAAGAATACAAAAAACATTATTACCTGTTAGGTAGCTAAGGTAACACATTCACGTGACATGTCTGTATGAATTGTGACTTTCTACTAAGTATCATGAGCACGCGTTACATGCAAACACATAATATCATTATTCATGTACTGTAGTTCTGTTGAGCTGAGAGAATTAATTAGATTTTTCCAAGTATCATTCAGTATGGCCCCCTTGATTTCCGTTTAGGTTTCTGCCTGTATGTAGCACTACTGCTGCTTCTTTGAATAATCGATGTCTGTTATCATTATCTATGTAGGACATTGAGAGCAACTTATGGACACTTCTAGATAAGATGATTTACATCAGTTTCAAGAAGGCTTTTCTAATTGGTAAAAAAACTCAAATTAAAAAATTCAACACACTATGAAAAGTATTACAACTCTGCACCTTGCATCCCTGATGTAAAAGTGATTTTTAACCTTCCGGACCATATATTAACACAACCAGAAACTGAAATACTTAAGAAAGGATTCAACTTCAGCATCGCCCCAGATCATGTTCCTAAGGTCGACAACATCGGTAACATAGAGAAAGCACTCTCATCTTTTCCAGAAACAATGGCAAATGATCTGAGATTAAAGAGTGCTATTATCCTTTCAACTTCAAAGCCACCTCATAACACTGCAAGAAAAAAGAGCTCTCTGAAACTTGAAGGATAAACAAATAACCATCTTAAAAGCAGATAAAGGTAATGCAACAGTCATTTTAAATACTGAGGACTACATAGCCAAAATTACAGGATTACTATCAGATCCATCAACGTATCACATATTAGAATCGCACCCAACATGGAAAAACCACAAGCACACTAATAACTTATTACGGAACAAGATTAGTTGGTCCACAGACTTGCAACGGAATCTGAAATCACAACACCCATTGACAACACGATTGTATGGAGTCCCGAAAGTCCACAAGAGTGGAGTTCCACTACACCCGATCGTTGATTGATGGAAGAAATGCTCCCACATATTTATTGCCTAAACACCTCTCCAACCACCTAAAAGGACATATCAGAAAATCAAACACTTACATTAAGAATTCAAAGCACTTTATTGAAAAATTGAAAAGCATCTCGATCTTAAAGACCGACATTCCTGCTAGCTTGGACGTGGTATCTTTATTTACCAACATCCCAGTAGAAGAAGTTATCAGTATCCTATACAATCTCTTCTCTGAAGATACAAAAATGGGCTCACCTTTTTCGTCATTGCATTAAATCTAATCATTTTAAATGGAATGAAACGATATATGAGCAACTAAATGGCTTAACTATGGGCAGTCCCCTTTCGCCACCCTGTGCAGATCTGTTCATGGAAAAGCTAGAAACAGACATCCTCTCAAAATCAGACCCAAAACCTTTAGTGTGGTGGAGGTATGTAGATGATATCTTCATAATATGGAGGGACACAAAAACAGCTCTTTTGATCTTTTTAACGAAAATTAATTCTTTTCATCAAAAAATTCAATTCACTTTGGAACTGGAAAAAAATAATCAACTACCATTTTTGGATACCCTTATGAAGAAACTAGCAGATGGACATATCAAACTAACAGTCTTCTAGAAACCAACACACACCGGACGCTACCTTCATTTCAAATCAACTCACCATATTTCCCAGAAGCTGAGTATAATACATATGCTCAAAAATAGAGCTACAAACATCATCTCAGAAGAAAAAGAACTCTATGATGAAATTACTCATATATCAGAGACATTAATAAAATATAGCTGTCCAAAGAATCTAATCAACAGGCCATAGTTATTCCTTATGCAGGTACAGTGTCCGAGAAGATTGCAAAACTTTTTAAATCTTTCAACATCAGAGTTGCATTAAAACCAGTCAAGGCTGTCTGTCACATTTTAAGATAGCCAAAAGACATTAATCCTTTTTTCTAACATGCTAGAGTGTACAACATCCCATGTGCTTGTAGTCTATACTATATAGGACAGATGTCAAGAATCCTCAAACTCCGTAAAAGAGAACATATAGGAGATGTTAATAACAACAGAACAGACAACTCAGGTCTAGCCCATCATTTCGCGAGTGCTAACCATACCATTGATTGGGATAGCAGCTCCATGTTTTACCTAGAAAAAGATTTCCTTTGGAGAAATTTCAAGGAAGCCGTTGTAGTCCTCCGTTCTGGAGAAAATCTTAACAGAAACTTGGGAATGATAATAGCTGACATATGGAAAACCTTAATAAGATCGCTCAGTCTGTCAGAATTTATTTTGCTCAAAACTACAGAACGTAGTTTTGAGTAAAATAAATAATTAACACAACACGCTCCATGCACATAAAGTTATGCGTTCTATTTTAATATTTAATTTATACGATAGTATTACTCAATTTTCTCTGTACTAGCCACTTTGAGTTTTTTATCTTACTGTTATAAGCCCTGAAGAAGCCGGACAGCCCTGTCGGTGAAACATTTTATTATTGGATGTTTATAAATCATGGTAAATTAAAGATCAGTATAAATTTTATTTTAATTATATGTTTGAATAATGCTGGACCATGCCTTACTTCATATAATATACATCTGTTATATTATCTGTAGACTGGTCCCTTCTCTTCCTCCCTTGCTTCTTTCTTTCCTCTCTTCTTGCTCCTTCCCCAGAATGTTATTAAAGTATTCAAGGGGAATCTTTCTTATTTTGCTGTGTCATTTTGTCTTGTGCCAACAGGACATTATCAGACACTAACATGATCAGGCCATCAAGAAATGTTCATACCACATCGTCCGTCACGCGGGTTACCAAGGGACGCGTTCGGGTTTTAGGCAGAGGGACCCGTTCAAAAAATATGTTACAGTCTCCCTTAGACACCACTCCTCCGCACTCTGCTAGAGGAAACTCATCAGTGGGCCCGCTACCTGTTTGGGGTGGTGTTTATGGGCAGGCAGCGCAAAGAAATGGTTCTGCAAAAGGACGGAAATGGCAACAACAACAGCACCTGACTATGTCTTTAGCCAACTGGAACATCTTCTCTGACAGGGAATGAGTTGTTACTGGTCGAGGAAGCCAAGCGCTACCCGCTAGACTTAGTCGGGCTTTCTTCGACCAAGAGGAGAGGCTCTGGAACTGTCGACCTGGATAACGGGTGGAAGCTATACTACATTGTCGGGTGTGAGCCCGACAATGTCTGCTCAGGCGGGTGTGGAGATACTCACAATCCCCCAGCTGTCAGACTCTGTTGCTGAGTGGATCCCATTGGGGGGACGGGTATGTGTGTTAAGGCTTCAGATGAATAATGATGATTTGGCTGTGGTGCAAGCCTATGCTCCTAATCTGGAGTCAGAATACTCTGCTTTCGTAGAGGAAGTGGATGCTGCTTTTGACAGGGTGGCAGACATGGAATCAGTCCTGCTAATGGGTGACTTCAATGCACATGTTGGAACAGATGACCAGACATGGAGGGGTGTAGTTGGGAGGAACAGC
The DNA here is from genome assembly GCF_054136105.1 of Typopeltis vanoorti. Classification (NCBI taxonomy): domain Eukaryota; kingdom Metazoa; phylum Arthropoda; class Arachnida; order Uropygi; family Thelyphonidae; genus Typopeltis; species Typopeltis vanoorti. Next base: position 108,324,754 of record NC_143563.1, read on the forward strand.
GTCCCTGACCTTAACACAAATGGGTTGAAATTATTGGATTTTTGCTGTACTAACAGTTTGTCCATAATGAATACCTTCTTACAGCACCAAGAAGTCCATAAGTATACCTGGTACAGGGATACACTAGAACAATGGTCTCTGATTGACTTTATAGTCTCAGCAGACCTATTTTCCTCAGTGTTGGATGTTCGTGTGAGGAGAGTGGCAGAACTGTCAAATGACCACCGCCTTGTTGTGTGCACTCTACGGCTTCAGAAACCAGATGCTACCATCAATGCTGGTAGGCCTAAGCAGCTATGCCACGTGAAATGGGAGACATTGGAAAATGAGGCTGTGAGGAAGAATTTTGCAGATGACATTTCCTCCAGGTTCAAAGAGATTCCCAAGCATACTGCAGATGTTGAGAAGGAGTGGAAGCTGTTCAGAACAGCTGTCACTGCCTCTGCACTCTCATGCTGTGGCAGAAAGTGGCTTGGCATGGCAATGGGCAATGAGAAAAGGACACCTTGGTGGAACCAAGAAGTCCAAAAAAGGTGTCCTACCTAACATGGCTTAGGGTCAGGTCACCTGACATGTGTTTGTGGTATGCTGACGCACGAAAAGCTGCTGTTGAGGCAGTAAAGACAGCCAAATAGAAAGCTTGGGAATCCTTTGGAGAAAGATTAGACTCATCCTATGCAAATGCAAACAAAGTATTCTGGCAGACCATCTGCCGCCTTCAAGGGAGGAAATTGTGCACAGCAAGATCAATTAAAGCCTCTAATGGTGCACTTTTAACAACCTAGAAGGATATCCTCCACAGATGGAGGGAATACTTTGAGCCTTCTTAACCCTGGTGGCTCAGCACTTGTGGACATCCAAGTGGTGCAGGTCGGGGCAATGACTAGTCTCACAGCAGAAGAGGTCCATTTAGCAATAAAATTGCTAAAATTGGGCAAGGCTGCTGGCGATGATGAAATTCGGCCCGAAATGCTAAAAGCCTTAAATTGAGACGGTGTTCTCTGGCTGACTCGAGTATGTCAGGCCGCTTGGATATCTAGGCGAGCACCAAAGCAATGGCAGACAGGCATAATAATACCAGTCTTCAAGAAGGGAGACCAGAAGGATTGCAGTAAACTATCGTGGCATCTCTGTCTGCTCAGCCTGCCTGGGAAAGTGTATGCTGAGTGCTTGGAAAGATGGTGCAGGAGCATAGTTGAATCAAAGTTCCAGGAAGAACAATGTGGCTTTCGTCCTGGTAGAAGCACAACTGACGAAATCTTCACTTTAAAGCAAGTCTTTGAGAAATCTTGGGAAATGCCAAGAATGTCTAGACATGTTTTGTGGACTGGAAGAAGGCATATGACCGGGTTCTTCGGGATAAGCTTTGGCAAGTAGTACAGGAGTATGGAGTGGATGGCCAACTATTAGCTGTCATCAAGTCCCTGTATCGAATGCCTAGATTTTTGTGTTAGGGTAAACAGCAGAAAGTCTGAACCTTTCACAGTCTCCGTTGGCCTCTGCAAAGGGTGTGTTCTGTCACCCCTCCTTTTCATAATATTTATGGACTGGATTGATAGGCACAGCTGAGGCAGTGAGTGTGTCAGAATTGGAAGATGTAGCATTGGATGTCTGCTTTTTGCAGATGACCTAGTTCTGCTTAGCTCTTCCACAGATGACCTCCAGCGGACCCTGAATAGGTTTGTAGCTGTTTGTGCAGATGCCGGAATGATGATCAGTGTGGCCAGAACTGAAACATTTGTGGTCTCAAGACAACCATCCCAGTGCACTCTACATGTAAGTGGAGTTCCCAATGAGGCAGGTGGAGAAGTTTAAATACCTTGGGTCCATATTCACGAATGATGGAAAGTGGGACGTAGAGCTAGATACTCTAGTTGGCTTAGTGTTGGATCCTACTTCTAAATCTTTACCTTGGATCCGACATGATTATAATTACGATGTTCTTAAGTAATTGATAAGTTGTGAGTTGATTTCTAATTCAAATATAGAGAAAATTTATATTTTAAAGACTGCACCACTTTATATCTGAATTAGTTCAAGAATTGAAGATAAACCAACTCTCAACTACCCTTCCTTTATATGTTGTTTTATATATACTGGCCGAGTATATTTGACTTATTTAATTTACCTGCTTTGGTTCGAATATTTTATGAATGGTGCAGTAAAAGAGATTCAGGCAAAATACAACTTTAGATAAACAAAAACAAACATTTAATTTTGAAATCACAAATTTTACACTTAAGTTTAAATCAGTAATTAAGATATCACAAACATTTTAACTCCTCAGGTAAATTCAATCATTCAACTCATACAATGGTAAATCTGTTGTCTCTATAATACAGTCTTCTCACAGTTCCTTAAGTTCCAAATACAACAAAAATTGCAGTAATACCTCTTCACAAACAAACACTTTTGAATATACACTTTAGCCAACTTCCTCAATAGTTACTGTTAATATAAGGAAATTCTAGGATGAAACTCACACACTTCTCTGTATAGAAATATTAATGGTTGGAATAATCTTACCGATAATCTTCTATCTTCATCTACTTATACATATACACTTTTTATAACTGTAAATACTTTAAACAGTAAATGGCACTCCTTAAAATAAATCTTCTAAGCAATAACTGAATTAATCGTCGGTCACTATACACATAAACAAATGTTCTTGCATGAAATACTACTGATCACTTATGAATTAAGGCAATACACAATAATTCCTTAACTTGAGGTTTTATATGCACAGCTGTTCATTCTTCCTGCATTCATTTAATTCTTTAGGCAATATATTTCTAAGCACAGCTAACGGTAAACTTCAATTTTACAGCCTCTACTATTCTAGTAACTCCGTGCTTTATTTCAAGATTCTGTTTCTGTGTCCTTGAAAGGTTGGCCCTGAAATTAAATCTCAATTCAAGTATTCTGATTCTGATTCTGTGTCCTTGAAAGGTTGGCCCTGAAATTAAATCTCAATTCAAGTATTGCTAGTCTATTTAGTAGTCAATCAGCTATCTTCCGTAGCTATAATTGTTATTCTACAACTTATTAGCTAACCGCCTCTCGACTAATAGACTTTATTAGCTGCTTAAGTGACTTGCCGACTCCTATTATCGTACTGTGATTCCCGAATGCTCCGATTTCAACCTAATGCCAATCTCTCTCTTATAAATCTCTAATGCTCTCCCTTTTCCAGCGTTTCTCGCTTTTTATATTCATTCTTCCCGCCTAAATTGTTCACGTGATTTCTTTCTAAAACTCTTTTCAATAAACCTTCTCACGTGGTGTTCCAAAAATGCGCTCGCTCATTTACACACGTTTCCATGACAACCAAACAAAATATAATAAAATTGAGGTATTGCATAACGCTAAACTTCTACAAACAGGAACAAAATAAGAATATTTACATTTCAATTAATGCGCATTTAAATTATCAAATACAAATTCTTATAATATTAATATAGTAATGAATAAAATAGCTTAATAATATTTAATACAGTCTTTTCATTATTAATACATATATCTTTGATTAAATAATTAAATATTAGACAAAATTAAAGGTAGTTATATGAATATTAAATAATAAACAAGTGATTTACATTAAATAATATTTACAAATGTAGCCTTTGCCATGGTGGATTATGTTGGATTCTGAAGAGAGTATTAATATTTTAAATTTCTCTTCATTCAGAATCCAACATTAGCAAGCTCAGTATTGCGGGAGCTTGGCCGTTCGGTAGTATTGAAGCGGGAGTTAAGCCAGAAGGCAAAGCTGGCTGTCTTCGATACAGTCTATGTCCCCATCCTCGCCTATGGTCATGAGAGCTGGGTAATGACCGAAAGAATGCGGACACATATCCAAGGGAATGAAATGAGGTTCCTTCGAGGGATTACGTGGCTGACAAAACTCGACAGAGTCAGAAGCTTTGCAAGGAAACCCTCAATAGTCAACCGCTGCTTCTCCGTGTTGAGAGATCACAGTTATGTTGGTACTAGCACCTGGTCAGAATGCCACAAGAGAGGCTCCCTCAGCAGGCCCTCTTTGCCAAGGCCAGAGGGTGGGAGGCCACATGGAAGGCCAAGGACTTGCTGGATAGATTATATCCAGAACCTTGGGTGGACATGTTTGGGAATCCCACCAGAACACCTGAGCTTGGTGGCAGAGGATCGTGACCATTGGAAGTTCCTCTTGCAGCTGTTGCCTCCACAACCCAATTAGGAAAGGTGGGCCTTGAAGATGTATGTATATGTTTGAATGACCAAATGTAATCTAAACAAGAATGTTATGAAGCTCTTCACACTCAATCCAATCTTAATCAGATTGCTGGTCTAAAAATATATGAATTCTAGGAAATAGTGACTTTGAATTCTCACTAATTATCCAACATTCAGTTGTAATATATAACTACAATACTAACACAAACAGTTCTTGTGTGTACATGCATGTGGGCATACAAGGTCTGTTCAAAACATTTGAGGACAGTTTTTATTATAAAGAAACTGGGCATGCTAATATATTGTTTTGTATGCAGAATTGTATATAGACATGTCATAACATGATGAAACAAGTCTGAAGTCATTGCATAACTTCAGTCATCCACAGTATTTTAATGAATGAATATGAGCTTTTTTTTTTCTTAGTGTCCTGATGTCAGGAATTAATGAACAGTGTGTGTGCACTGTTTTGCATTATGGCAATAAAAGCCATAGAAACTTATGAAATACTTAAAACAGCTTTTGGGGATAAGGCTTTAACCTCCCAACCGTCCAGGACATATATATACATCCAGATAAATCTGGATATGATTCTGTAACACCTATTGATTAACATGGATAAGAAGTGCAAGTTGGTTTAACTGTTTCATCCACCTTGGCCAGTAGAGAATTTAAGTTACTCAACATTCCAGTGGTTAAAAAAAGGTTGATCGAAGTTCAATTGAAGATGACTGTTACTTTGAATGATAGTCGACATCTCTCACCCATGATTTGGTGGCTTATGTTCATAAAAAAGGTCATCAACAGTTAGTGAATTATTGTGCAAGGGCTAGCATGCATAACAGGAATTGCAGTTGGATCCTGCAACCAAATTTTGATGGAAATTAGGATTACTACAGAGCTTGTGCCAAGATTACAGTTCTTTCAGCTTTCAAGTTTCTGCTCAAAAGAGCATCACGGTCATATTTCATTCACCTTCTTCACCAAAGTTGATCCCCTGTAACTCTGATGCTCTTTTGAGCATCAGTCACAGGGAATCAACTTTTTATTTCCTAAGTTAAAATCTTCATTTAAAGGTTGAAGGTTTTAAGATGTAAACAAAATTAAACAATGTGATAGCGTACTTCCTTAGTGCAATTGGAAGAACAACGGTAGTTTCACCCTTCGATTAGAAAAGGCCTAAGTTCGATTCTCATTCGATTGAAGTCCAGTTATCTTGATCTCCCATGGAAGTAGCAGAGTGTTTTCTTCCAGACAAATCAGCTTTTAAGACACATGCAATTTACAGACAAAAAAATACTAGTGGTGGTGGTGGTGGTGAGCAGTAGATCGTGGAGATGATGGAAATGGAGAGACTAGATTCGCTCCCTTGATGAATCTTTGGACTCCTTGGAGGTGTCATAAATAATAATAATAATCTGAAACCCTCCTTTAGAATAGTGTGAGAGAGGCCACATACTACATGCACCAGCTATCATACTTATTCTTGAATTCATTCACACTGCTTGCACTCGCAACGTCCAGCAATCATGGACCACCTATGAAAGAAAAATCTAGCCCTCACCAACTTCTTAGCAGCATTCATTCTCAGCTTCCAAGGGTGCCTTCTTGTCTTTTTCCCACCCTCCATAAATTGAAAAATTCCATCAATTGAAATCCTGTATGGCCCTTTCAGAAGTTTGCAAGTCTCAATCATATCACCCCTCTTTCTTGTATTTGCTAGTGTCTGCAGTCTACAAATTTTCAATCTGTCTTCATTATCAGTATTCCACAATCCTGATATCATTTTTAACACACTCCTTTCCACTCTCTCCACTGTATCAGAATCACAGCAGAAATCAGGAGACCAGACCTGCACACAATAGTCCAAATGATGTCTTATCAAGGTCTTGTAAAAGAGGCAAAATGACATTGTTATCTTTACTTGTGAATGCTTGTTTCAGCATTGCAATTATCTTTTGAGTTGTATTTTCTGTCTGTGCGGTTAGGCGACTGGCTATGCGCTTCGCAACCGTATGCCTGGGAAAGGAGTGTCCTGGGTTCATTTCCTGCCGCTGACATGAGGAACTTAGGATCTTTCTCAGGCATAGCCAAGTTAGCGGTCTTGGACTACAGGGTTTTTCATCCCAGTTTATCTGGGGTTTTTCATTCTGCAAGCAGTAAAACTGGCCTTAAGAACTCAATGCTTCTACAGACATAGGATATGCTGGGAGGCATAGGGCTAACCAACACCTTATCCTTGTGTACGGTTGCAGTTAAATGAATAGAAAACCCTCGGAACCGCAAGGTAAAAAGAGGGGAAAAGAAAGATGTTCTGTTTGCAGTATTTGCTACATGGCCCTTGAACTTCAACTTCCTATCTACTAACACTCTAAGATTCCTACCCTGATCAGTTACTACTAGCATAATCCCACCAATATAATACGACGTTGGATATCTGATCACAGAGAAGTGAATAACTTTACATTTATTGACATCCCTTTTTCCCATGCCCACAATTCCAGCCCATTCAAATCATTTTGCAAGTACTGCATATCAGCAGCAGTCCTGATTACCCTACCTATTTTCGCATCATCAGTAAATAGCTGTATGTCACTTGTCAAATGTTTCCCAATGTCATTAATGTACAGATTGAAATACAGTGGACCAAGCACTGATCTTTATGGTACACCACTGGTTACCTTAAATCTTGCAGACTGACATCCCCCATATACCACTTTTTGATATCTGTCAGTCAGCCATCCTCTTATTTACACTAATATTATATTCTCCCAAACCCATATTCTCCAGTTTATGCAAGTCTACCATCCTATATTCTGTCAAAAACTTTAGCAAAATCCAAAAGTATCTCGATGTGTCCATTTCCCTTGTCTATTTCAATGGTAACATTGTTGTAGAATGTAAGGAAGTTGCTAAAACATGACCTTCCCTTAGTAAACCCATGTTGCTCATTGCAAAGTAGAGATTCACTGTCAACCCATTTCTGAATGTGAGCCCTAGCCAATTTTTCCAAAATTTTCACCTCCTCAACTGAGATACTAATTGGTCGATAGTTGGAAACATCGGTCTTTGCACCACCCTTGTGAAATGGAATTACCATGCATTCTTTCCATTCCTGTGAAATCTTTTCTGTTCTGAGACTCATATTAAACAGCCTGGTGAAAAGAATAGCCAGTTCAGCTGAACACTCTTTTAGCATACGTGCTGATATCCCATCAGTCCCTATTGCTGAATTCTTATTCAGTTTGTGCAACGACTCTAATACCTCATCTTAATACATCTCAGTTTCTTCATCCAGTGAAGAGTTAGCAGTAAGCTCAGTGTCCCGTATACCAGGTTGATAGCTTTTAATAAAATGGGCGCTCATTAGTTGAACAACTTCTTCTGCATCTGTAACCCTCATGCCATCTGCATTTAAAAGTTATTCTTTCATGGTCATTCTTTCTTTTACTTGCAGCATATCGATAGAATTCTTGTGGGTTGTCTTTAGCATGCAGAGCCAGTTTCTTTTTGTAGTCAGACTTTGCTTTCCGTACAACAGTTGTTACTATTCTAGCCTTCTGCTTATAATTTTCATAACAGACATCATCCTTATGCACATGGTATTCCTTCCACATTATTCTTTTCTTGCGAATCTCTTACTTAATAATGGAGTGGTGAGAGCGAGAACAGTCAATCAGTTTAAGGAGTGGTATGATAGACTTTGTGTTTCTTAGGGGGGGACCTCCCCTAGATGAGTCTTGACAGACTTTATGTTCTTAGGAAGGACTTCCCACGATGAGTCTTTTGACTCCATGGAGACCTGAATAATAATAATAATAATAAGATTACACATCCATTTGACTCCTACCCTATTTATCTTCGAACTCTCGGGACACATTCTGATATCACATCATTTAAGTATTGTTTAAATGCTTCCCATGCACTGTCAATATTCTTCCCATATAGCAACCGATCCCATTCCACTGAACTCAGTATACTCCTTAGTTGGTCATAATTTACTGCTTTGTAGTTCAGCATAAACCTTTTCTGAATGGAACATTCATAAACTTAGTCACTTCCAAAATGAGTACTGCATCATCACTGTCACCAACCGGAGGCAGAAGTTATGTCTTTAACTGAAAAGCCCTCTGACACTATAATGAAATCTAACTTTTTGAACTCGAGATCTTCTGCTACCCAATCAGCCCTCGTCTTTTCTATTCGGTGATGCATTTCTTCATCACTAGCAACCGATCCACCAGGTCTGTAACAACATCCCACTATGTAATTGATCTTCTTAGATTCCACCACCCATTAGATGGTTTCAAACTCTCTGCTACCTGAAATACTGTTATAGTAGTAGTAGTAGTACTACAATCATAGGTCTCAACTCTAACTAGATTTTCAAGTCATCCAATATCATTAGCAGCACACCACCCCCTCCTCTCCTCTCCTAAATATATATATATATATATATAGATAGGTAGATATACACATACACACACTAAAATGTGCAATATAAATAAATTTTTCATTTGTGTTATGCTTGCTAAAAAAAATTTAAGCATGCATGGTTCTTTTTTTTTTTTTAACTTTATCCTTCCAAAAAATAGTGTACCCTTTACACTTCATACCGGTTAGTATGTCTTTTTCTGATAGCCAGGTCTCACTAATGCTTACAATCTGAGGTCCCAACATATTGACTAAGACAACAAACTCTATCCCGTTGTTTATGATATTCTTAGGCATTCGTGTATAGAAAATACCTGCATGTTCTTTTGTATACTCTTTTCTGCAGGCACATGACACAGTTGGACAACTTGCAGATCTCTATTCTTCTCTAGTACCTTATACATGTAGACATCTTTACACACATTTGATGGGTCCCAACTGAACGAACACAAAGTCAAAATCGTTCTCTCCTTGTCAACATTATAGTATTAGTGTATATAAACTGCAATGCCGTCTTTATCCTACACCCTCCTTACATCTTTTGTTGATTATACTACTAAAGACTACTAAAGTTAAAAACTTTGTCGACTACATTCAGCACCATGTGATCACTCTCTCACTTACTCAAGGTTGCTTCGACCTAGACTTACTTTCCATGGGACTTCACTTCCAAACTCTCTCTGAACAATCTCTTCTCAAGATGCCTGACTTTGAAGCAATTTTGAAGCCTGACATCAAGCCATTCAAATTCACACCATCTGACTATGTAAGTCCTTCCTTCCATCAAATCAAATCCTTTCATGCATCTTCAAACCCTCACCCTTTCATACACACTGTCTGTTTGCTGACTAATTTGTAATCATAGCCCTTCATTTCAGCTTGCCTCTGTTATTTGCTTGCACCAACAACTCATATCTTCTCATATACCGCATTTGTAACCTGCTAGATCATTAGTACCAGCCAAAATAATCATCTTTTTCACCATCTCTGTTTGCATTCTTAATGCATTTCTAACCTTTAATCTTGGCTCTAGACAAACATGATTTTTTTACTCTCTTCATCAAGTACTCTTATCATGGAATTAACCCTGATGGGAAGGGGGACTCAGATTCTACAGCCTGCAATTTTTAAGTGCCCAGGGTTAAGTTTTTTTTTTCTCCTTTGTAAATGAAAATAACAATAAATTACGAAATTCTGCCCCCCCCACTTTAAGGTTGTACATTGATTTACAATGTACAACCTTAAAGCCATTTTGGTGTTGTCCTCTTGGATCCCTACGGTGACAGTACATAATTCATCGGTCATGAGCATCCCTCTTTTCCTTTCTGTTCTTTGATGTGCTTTCTGGCTGTCTCATTTCCGTCAAGTCATCTTCCTCTGTGACTACTCATGCATTTTATACTTTCTCATTCTTACTTTACAACTTATACTTTTACTTGAATTAACATTCTGACCACTACCATTCAGTAGATGTAAAAAGAATTTTTCTTGTCAGGTGCAATATACTGTCTCATGAAAACATATATAAAGAAGTGAGTATCAAGAGAACAGTACAATCACTCACTTCACTGACAATATTTCCAAATTATTGCTTCAGGTTGCATTTAAGCAACATGGTATTGGTTGAATTTAAGTGCGTATTTCAATTGGAAAAATTATGGGACATTATGTGCCTTGATTGGAAAATACAAGTTTGATTCTCCTCCTGATGAATGGAATCTTTATATGGACATTTTTCAATTGAAGGTAAGTTAACTGATCTCATATAGAGATAGTAGGGTGTTTTAATCCAACATATAGACAAGTTGACTACAGTACACACACACAATTCATAGACAAAATAATAATAATACCATTCATAACTGGTAGATGGCATGCATGGTTTTGATGATGGATAAAAGTAGAGATGCACTGAAACATGATTTGGCCAAATAACTGAATACCTAATATTTGTTTTGAAATTTGTCAAAGCACGGAGTATTCTGGTGAAGCTTGCTGAATTTAATCTTATAAACAAATGTTTTGGAGCCAAAAAAAATAACACATTAAAATCAGATAAAAATCTTAATGCTTATATTTTTTTTGTTTAAAACATTCATTTATGAAATTTAATTCATCATCATATTTTGGTCAAATATTTGGAGCTTTGGCCAAACTGCAGAATGAAAGATTGAAAAATAAGTCTTATAATACATCACCTAACTATGTAACCACATAAAAAATAAAAAGAATCATCCTTAATTCATAACCAAATATATATGTAGAAACTTTGAAAATTTTATATAAAAAACCCCAGAAAGCTTATTGAGAATATGACTCATGGCATGAAAGTTGCCTTAGCTTGTACTACTTAAAAGACATGAGAGCTGAGGCCCATCTATTTGCCTTTTATCAAGGATTTTTTTTTAATGAAAGTTATACCTGACCTGACAGTTGTCACAAATGGGTGATTCTCTTCATAGATAAGACAGAAACTTAAGAGGACAAAAAAAAACTCATTCAGTACCAAAGCAATCCTGCGTCGGATAGTTGTATTCTTTCATAATCAAATGAAGGTCAGCGCCTAGAAGTAAAAAGGAGAAATAAATCAGAGAATACTAATTATATGAAGAGCCAAAGGCTTCAATTCGGCGACATGAACATATTTAAGTTAAGGGATATTACATCCCATATTGTTTCTTAACCGAATAAGAAACTCAAAGAGTTTCATGCCGAATATAGAAACTATATAAAGTTCGGTGATTCCAAGCCTCAGTTTGCACTACCAAATGGGTCAAGTGCTGCACTATCCAGGTATTTGATTATGCTTGGAATCGCCAAACTTTATATAGTTTCTATATTCGGCATGAAACTCTTTGAGTTTCTTATTCGGTTAAGAAACAATATGGGATGTAATATCCCTTAACTTAAATATGTTCATGTCGCCGAATTGAAGCCTTTGGCTCTTCGGCTAAAAAACAATATGGGATGTAATATCCCTTAACTTAAATCAGAGAATAGCCTAAAACTCTTATTTTGATGTTATAAAATCAACAGATCAATATTTATATTTTGTGTGTGTGTTTATATATATATATATATCATCATCAAATTCCTGACATATACCCTCAAGGGGTGTACAGGATATGATAATACTACATGAAAAAAATTTACATCATTCTAACTTCCTATCTACAATTTTCCTCCAAATCACTCTGGTACCTGTAAAGACTCCATTATCAGATCTTACATTTCTATCTTCTAAGGCACTTTTTACTGTATCAATCCACCTATATATCTTGGTCTTCCTCTGGATCTTTTTTCCTGCTAACTAGCAGAGAACACTTGTTTGGCTAATTTTTCCTCTCCCATTCTGTTTAAGTGACCATACCACCTGAGATTATCTCTGCTAATGCACTCCTGGATGCTGACAATGCCAAGTTCTTTCCTAATATCCTGTGTTTAATATGATATGCCATTGATGCCATCTCTAATCTTTCCTTATGCCTCTAATCTTTCTCAGGGCTCTCATATCTGCTGTCTCTAGTCTTTAGCCAAGCGTTTTACTTCTGTCCCAACGCTCAGATCCATAATTCAAAATTGGTTTGAACACTGTCTTGTATAGAGCTAATTTAGTGTTTTGATTAATTTCTCTCTTATTCCATATAAATTTATTCAGTTGACTTCCTGCCATATCAGCTTTGTTGACTCTGTTGTCTATTTCCATATTTAATTTACCATCTTCACTAAAAATTGTGCCTAAGTAGCTGAAATGTTTTTATTTTCCATAGGTACTCCATTCACAATGCAGTTTTGCAGTTTCTATTTTTATTGTTTCTGCCTATTTTCATTGTCTTTGACTTGTTATTGCTGACCTTCATACCACATCTATTACAACAATTATTCAGTTTAGTCGGGGAATTTTGCAGACTTGTAGTGGATTTATTTAGAAGTATAACATCATCTGCATAAATCAAAGAGTTGAGATTAACATCTCCAATTTTGATATCAGGTTTAATACCACTTTCCTTCATAATGTGATTCATATAGATAATGAATAATGGAGAGGACAGTGTACATCCTTTGTCTGACACCAGATTTAACATTAACCGTCTTCCTGTACTTCAATTCCAACTGCTGACTTACAACTCAAATAAAGACTTAGTATTGCTTGATATAATGCCTCATTGACACCATACAACTGTACCATTTTGAATAGCTTCTCTTTGGTACCTAACTTTAAACAAATATGGATACATTAAACTTCCCAATAATTAGGAAACAATAATTGTTAGAGGTCCAAGTTTACATCCTAGGCCACCTACAAATGCCCATAGAGGGCACACCACCTAGATAGGACTTTAGTCATCCATGTGTTTCATTCAGTATGGTGTTGTCTTTGTGTGTGTTACAAGTGTTAATTGTACTCCTTGAAGATGTCTCAGTGACTGAAACAAAATATTGGAATCATTAAAAATTAATTTTTAACCCTTTTCTAGTGCTATCGATACTCCATTAAACCTCCAGCATTTATTACACTTGGAAAAGTTTTTTATTTTTTGAACAATTGAATATGGACGTTATCCATTGCAATCATTTCAGACACAATGAAATGCAAATATTTTGCATGTTTGCCATCTGAATCCTGTTTTATTATTATTTTTCATTTTTTAGATTACTCATTAACATCAAATAATGTTTGTGAATAATTCTGACTGCTTACTGGTTCTTGCATTATTTGATATTTCAATTTCATATTGGTTTCCAAATTCATCACAGTTGCTTGTATTTTCAAACAGTTAATCATAGATGTGTACTTTCTTTTTCCTGTATAACCCAGATTTTTGCATGTTTTATTTATTGCAAGTTTTGAATTTTCACATAAATCATAAAACTTTCAAATATTGCTTTTTTATTATTTATGACCAAAGATTTTTCAATATTTTAAGATAAATTTCATAAATTTCTGGGAGTACTTCTGGTACATATGATGTACCAGGAGTGCTCCCAGATGAAATAGAATATGCACTCAAAAACATGAAACCCAATGCAGCTCCTGGCATTGATCATATGAAAATTGAGGATATTCAACAAGGAGATCCACAACTTTATAAGACCCTGGCTGGAGTTTACTTGGTATCTAAAAGAAGGAAAAATACCATAAAAATGGAAGACATCAGTAACAATTCTCTTCCATAAAGGTAATATAGAAGACATCATGAATCACATATATACAAATTAATGACAAAAATTATTTCAAATGGAATCAAAACCACCCTTCAAGAAAACAATAGTAAAGAACAAGCACGATTCAAAAAATATATTCTACAATAGACCACATATGAGTACTCACCCAACTCAGTGAATGATGCAAAAAATATATAATATTTCGTAATATATGAACAAATTTTAAGACTGCTCAATATAAACTAAAATAAACACTAAAAAAAGTGCCTATAGCAAACCCAACAAACCTCTGTATGCAGTCATGCAAAATAAGGCAAAGGCTTTTCCTGATTCTTTGCATTTGTTATGATGCATGTAATAGGAATTTTTCTGCTTGTAGGCTGAATATCATATCATTTCTAATGATTTGGCCAAAGCTAAATATCTGAAAAAACATGTCACTATGAAAGAAAGAATATTGTCTAGAAATAGACATCAAGGGCTTAAAATGTTCTGGAGTCAGTCTTCAGTAATTTCTGGTTTTACCAATGAATGGAAACCATGGACAAGTTAGTGTACATTCTGTGGGGATCACCCATCTTCTGCATGAAGACATATCTAAACTACAGGCAGAATTGTTCTTTTCAGAGCTAAAAAAACTTTCCTAATCATCAGTAGAGCAAGAGCTACTTGAAAGGTGAAGGCTCCAACTTTTCTTTAATCCTGAATTTTACTGCTATCTCAGAAATAAATTTTATCTTGGATATACCAGCTACTATTCCTTTCTGTCCGAGTAATAGTCTGTGTTCTGAGAACTGTTACTTTTATTATTTGTATAATGTTTGTTATAGTCAATGTGAAAAAGAACAGTTATGGAAAATTTTGGTATGCTAGATTTTAGTTGCAACAGCATGCAGAATGTGATTTGTATGAAGAAAGATTTGTGGAATGGGGAACACAAGTGTGTATGTGTGTGTGTGTCAGAAGTGTTTTGAAGAGCTAGTGCCAGAAATATGGGGAGAGGAAGAAGTATGACAGCAGAGCATTGAACGATGAAAGGTGAAAAAATGCCAATGAGGCTGCTTTTCTATATTTTGTAATTAAAATGGTGAAAGTGAGCAAGGGTGCACATGGGACAGGAGATAAGAAGAATGAAAGATTGAAAAATGAAGAGAATACCCAGACTGTTATGAAAGAGAAAAAAATGTGAAATAAAATGGTTGGAAAAATGGCTAGCAAATGGTATGGTAGAGAAGCAAAAGATGAGAGAAAGCAGAGTATGATATAGCAAAAAAAGAAGAATAAGAATAGTTTTGTATGGAGACTCTATAAAAGTGGTGCTTGAAGAGAGCTTCCTAAAATCATGTTTCCATGGTACCAAGATTAAGGATGTTAGTAATGTTGTGAGGATGCAGAGAGGAAATGGTGAAATAGATGATTCATTTGGCTGGTACTCATGATTTAGCAGGTGAGAAGTGTGGTATGTGAAAGCTATGAAAGAATTATTGCTAGTACGAGCAAGTAAAAGTTGTGAGTCTGTTGCCATAGTATAATATAAGCAAGCTCAAAAGAAATGCTGTTTTGAAATTGAGTTGGTAAAGTTGTACAGGAGGAATGGTATGAATGTATGAAAGAACTTATATATGGCAGATGGTTTGCATTTGAGTGGATTTGGAGTTAGGCATATTGAGAAAATATTGTTCAATGAGTTCATTAGTGCAGAGTCAGGGAAACATAGTTTTGGGGTGGGATGCACATATCTTCGAGGTAAGTGAGTGGGAAATTATAATCTGGCACCAAATGTAGTTCCTCAGATTCTGAACTTGAGTGGGATAATCAACACAAGGTCTGAAGAAGTTGTGGAATGAAGGTAGTATTGAATTTTATGTGTATTAATGCCAGAAGTTTTCATTATAAGGGAGAGGAATTTTTGGTATTGGTTAGCTCAACTTGACTGAAAGTTATAGGTGTTAGTGAGACTTGGTTGCAGTGGTGGCTCGTACATAAGCATTGCGACACTGCAGCATCCCCAAGGAAAAAATGAAAAAATTAAATTTTGTTTGTGTTTTTAAATAATAACAATGCTTACAGCATTATATAAATGCAATACAACATATGAAAGGTTACAGCTTATGTTTTAACATTGATTGAATAATTTATAATTGGAATTGTTCGATTAACGCTTTAGATTAAGAAACCAATGCACTGAGATCAAACGCAGTGTCGGAATTATCACGTTCGGCCAATTGCAGCTAGACTCGCCGATATTCGTTTGCGCTTGTGATTGCACGTTACAAGTGATTCTGACACTGCTTGTTTGGGCAGTGTCACTTACAGATAAATCGTATGCTTACGTGCGTTATTTCTGTGAGATACGAAACTTTTATTATTGCTGCGTGTTCGTGGTGAACTATTTTTTGTAAATCTTAATTTTATTTTGCTAAAATAACATAATTATTTATTTATTATAGATACAAGGCTGAATTATGATGAGTGTCACTGTTGAAAATATGAAAAGAATTATATTTTTTCAATTATCGTTACACAAAACAAATGCACTGCTATCTAATGCAGTGTCAGAATTATCATGTTTGGCCAATTGCAGCTAGACTCGTCGATATTTGTTTGCGATTGTCATTGCACTTTACAAGTGATTCCGACACTGCTCGTTTGGGCAGTGTCTCTTACAGATAAATTGTATGCATGCGAGCGTTATTTCTGTGAGATATGAAACTTTTATTATTGGTGTTTGTTCGTGGTGAGGGTGAAATATTTTTAATAAAGCAATTTTTTAATATGTAAATTTATTTACATATTAAAAAATTAAAAAATTTAAAAAACGAATTTAAACAGCAGAAATGAAGTTCCTCAGAAAAACAGCTGGATATACCAAGTGGGACCACAAAACAAATGAAGAAATCTTACAATCCCTAAAAATCAAACCAATTAATTACTACATAAGACAGTATAAACAAAAATGGCTAGAACATTTAAATCGAATGGACAACAGCAGACTACCAAAAATATTATACAGATACAAAATAAGTGGAAAAAGAAGAATCGGAAGACCAAGAAAGAGATGGCATGAGACCGGAACAGGCCACATGGCCTATATTCCATGTTAGGAAGAAGAAGAAGAAGAAGTAAATTTATTTATTAATAAATTGGTTACTGATTAGGAAAAATAATAATTTTTTTTTTTAAATTTTGTATATGCAGCACCCCACTTAAAATTTTCACCGGCCGCCACTGCTTGGTTGCCATATGATAATATAGTCACTGGAATAGAATGGAAGGGGTATTTTCAGAGAGGGCAGAGAACAGGATGGAGAGGGGAAGAGTTTTGCTAATGATAACAAAAGAATTTGAAGCCAAAAAGGGGTAGGAGGACAGGAATGTAGAGCATAGTTTTAAGCTATGTGATGTAAGATAGGGGCCACTGGGTACAAGGGAGAATGTGGATGTGGTATGCATTGGCACACTTGCACATGAGTGCTAGACGAGTAATTATTATTGTAAGCTTCAACTTTGAGGGGCATAGATTAGATGGAGAATAGCATTTATAGGGACAGAACAAAATGGAAAATTCATAGAGCTGCTACAAGAAAATTACCTGAGGCAAGATGTGATGAAGGAAACTGAAGGTCTGAGAATGTTGGATATGGTAATAGCATCAGAAGTTGGGAGGAACTAAGGACCAAGGTAGTGAGACTGCCTCTGATTGAGGAGAGTGATCATGTGGTCTTAACCTGGGAGTTTATCATGCAAACCATGCAAAATGACCCAAACATTTAGATCCTGATTTGTTCAAGCAATCTGTTGATCAAGTAGAATGGAATATTATCAAATATGACATTGACAAAGATTGACACGCTCCTTGAAAATCTATCTAGGTGTATGGAAAATTCTAAAGTCAGTCAAGAACACCCCAAAAAAGAAAGACTCTCCATAATAAACCTTGAATTTTTGTTAAAAAAAGAGAAGGGAACTCAAAGATGAACCAAACTCACGACTTGAATATAAAATTATTCTCAAAGTATTGAGAAAGAAAATCCCAGAGGACTATCAAACCTACAGGGAAAAAAAAAAAAAAAAAAAAAAAGGCTGAGAAATGCCACTGAATCTAAAAAGAGTTGAAAGAGAATTATGAAAAGGCCAATCCCAACAGCACTACGACATCAAGATGGAAGAACACAGACAAAAAAGGGGGGAAAAATAGTACAAGACTTCTACAATGACCTTTTTGCATTGAAATATCTTTTACGCAAACCAAAACATGATATTATATATGATGTATCAGAAGTGCTCCCAGACGAAATGGAATATGCACTCAAAAACATGAAACTCAATACAGCTCCTGTCATTGATCATATGAAAATTGAGGATATTCAACAAGGATGAGGACCACAACTTTATAAAGCTTCGGCTGGAAGATTTACTTGGTACCTAAAAGAAGGAAAAATACCATCAAAATGGAAGATATCAGAAACAGTTCTTCTCTTCAAAAAAGGTAATATAGAAGACATCAAGAATTACCATCCTATATGGCTGCTATCACATATATACAAATTAATGACAAAAATTCTATCAATTGGAATCAAAACCATTCTTCAAGAAAACAATAGTAAAGAACAAGCACAATTTAGAAAAGATATTCTACAATAGATCACATACAAGTAGTCACCCAACTCAGTGAATGATGCAAAGAATATCAGATCTCTCTCTCTCTCTCTCTCTCTCTTTGCTTTCTGTTTATTGACTTCAAAAAAATCTTCGACATCATAGAACATAACACAGTTTTATAGTCACTACTAGAACAAGGCATCCATCCAATCTACATCAATCTAATTAAAGAAATTAACACTGGTAGCTGTGCACAAATAACCTTATTTGATGACCCTGTAACTATCATCATAAACTGAAGTGTGCAACAAGATGTCATATCACCAAACCTTTTTATGTGCACACTGGAAATGCTTTCCTCTGGAAAGCGCTATAAAGAAAATTGACTCAAAAGGTGACATAAACATCAATGGAGAGCTGCTCCAAATACTAAATGTTTGCAGATAATAAAATAAGACTGAAATTCACCTTGACAAAACCAAATGGATGAGAAATAAATACTGTCAAACCCATGCCACCCAACTAAATAATTTCACCATAGAAAGTGTAGAATCCTAAACATACCTTGGTCAAACAAGTAACATGGACATGGATATTTCTGAAGAAATATCTAAAAGAAAAAGAGCTGCATGGACCTCATTTAACCATATCAAATCCATAATCACAGATCCTAAGCTAGATATCAAAATAAGAGCTAGCATGTTTAACAGCTATGTCCTCTAATCTATAACCCATTCCTCCGAAACTTGAAGCACCACACAAAAAAAAACCAGGAACTTAGGTTTTCAAACCACCCAGCAATGCTACGGAAAGAAGAATATTAGGGATAAGTAAAAAAGATCACATCACAAATACAACTGTCAGAAAATTAACTGGAGTAAAAGAAGTAGTGAAAACCATATATGACAAGGCACAGTGGGCAGGTCATATTGCAAGGTTCAGTGACAACAGATGGACCTACCACATCACAAACTGGTATCCAAGATTAACCAAGAGAAAACTCAGTAGACCTCCAACTAGTGAGAAGACCCTCTAACCAGCATGATAGGAAACAAAAGGAGAACTGCTCAAGATTGTAATAGCTGGAAACTGCGACTTGCATTCGTGGAGAAACCTTGAATGAAAGCAACAGGTCCATCCAGGTAAATCATCAGCAGATTCTGCAATTTCTATTGATGTCCAACATCATTAAGTCGTCATCCGGTAGCATCCTCTAGCAAGAGGGTTGCAGCAGATGAGCAGCTCTTCTCCATTTCTCTCTGTCTGTCGCTTCCATCATTCTTAAACCAGTCCATTCCACAATATCATTAAACCACTCTCTAGTTGGTCTTCCACTTCTTCTCTTCCCCTCAACTTTCCCTTGTAATATAGTTCTTGTCAGGTGTCCCGAAGAACCTCTCAGAAGATGTCCTGCAAATCTGGTCTTTCTTTGTATAATATCATCATTAAGTAGAAATCTCAAAAAAAAAAAAAAAAAAAAAAAAAGTTAAGTATATAAAGAGAAAGATGATCATCAAGCTCATGAGAAATACTAAAGCACAGGCAAAAACTGTGACCCATATGATAAGGAAAGCCAAAGTTAATTATGAGAGGAAGCTAGCTGATAAAGCCAAAGAAAATCTGAAAGCGTTCTTTTGTAAATATTAACAGATTATTAATGAATGCTGATGGTATGGCAATAACATAAAATGCTCGAGTTATTGAGTGCTGATTTTGCAACAGTGTAGTGCTAGATGTGATGATGACTGAAATTAGAGGTAGATGAATTGGAGGTTCTTAAGATATTGAAGAACCTTAATGCAAATGGGGCCATGGAATTATTTGGGATATCAGCCCATATATTACGGGAAATTGCAAGAGAACTGACAGCTCCTCTGACCATGCTGTTTAATTTAAGCCTCAATTATGGGAAATTACCTAGGGAGTGAAAAGAGGACAAAATTATTGCATAGTGTAAAAGAAGTAGTTATCGGCCTAACAATGAAAAAACTAATTTATAATTTCAAAATTATTTTTATTTTCAACATAATCTCCCTTAAGACTAATACATTTATTCCAGCGATGCTCCAGCTCCATTATTCTGTCCCTGTAGTGGTTCACACTAAGATCTGCAAAATATCTCTCTACAGCTGCAATCACCTCTTGATTCGAAGATAAATGCTGACCAGCGAGGAAGAGTTTTAGTTTTGTGAAGAGATATAGAAGTCAGAGGCAACCAAATCTGGGGAATAGGGTGGATGTTCCAACAATTCATAGTGCAGATCTCTTAATTTTCCCCATTGCCAAAACACCTTTGTGGGCAGGTGCATTGTCTTGATAAAAGATGATTTTTGTCTTCTGCAAACCAGGTCTTTTCTCATGAATTTTTTTGTCTAGTCTGATTAAAAGATCGGAATAATATTCCCCAGTTATTGCTTTACCCTCGTCAAGATAATTAATAAACAAAATGCCTTTAGCATTCCAAAACATCAACGTTTTCGAATGCTGATGGGACCAACTTTGTCTTCTTTGGTGCTTGTCCACTGTTTTGACTACTGTTTGGATTTTGTGTGTAATGGTGAATCCAAGTCTCATCCATAGTAATAAATCAACTCACAAAATCAGATTTATTCTTGTTAAAATGCTCCAAGCACTGTTCAGAGATTTTCATGCGAGTGCATTTTTGAACTGCTGTGAGCAAGCGCTGCACCCATCTTACACAAAGCTTTTTCATTTGCAATTCTTCATGCAAAATATATCCTACATGTTCTTTTGAAATGCCTATAGTCTTAGCAATTTCATGCACTTCGACTCGCCGATCATCCAATATCATATTGTGCTCTTGATCATTGATTTCTGGTTTTTGTTACACTTTTTGGACTTTCTGCAGGTGGATCATCTTCAAGGCTGGTACGGTCATGTTTAAACTAGCAGCCCATTTCTTAATTGTCAAAAAAGAAGAAGAGTGCCCATAAATTTTATGAACTTCGAATAAATTTCTTTTGTAAACCTTCTTTAACAAAGAATTTCATAACTGCAAGATACTCAATTTTAATCATTTCAAGTGATACACACCACTTTTGCTTCAGACAGCTCTATAAAACACACTACTTGATAGAACGACTTGCAATTTCACATGGATGCTTATGACAGATTTACCAACTTAGAAAAAAAAATCTTGCCAATAGTGTTGCCATTTATGATTGAGGCCGAGAACTTTTCAGTCCACCCTCATATATTGATCAACCAACCGCTTGTATATGGGCACAACATTTAAAAAAAAAAAAAAAAAAAAAAAAAAAAATGGTGGATGACTGGCAATATAAAGTGGGAGCTGCAAAACAAGAAAGCATTCTGGAAGGAATATAAACCAAAGGTGATAATCATACCCACGAGCAATAATATAAAGTGCACCAAGAAAGGTAGCTGGTATTCTAGAGAAGGGTAAATCAGATTTTGAGAGAAAATTAGCTAAGCAGGCAAAAAGTAAATCCAAAAGTGTGTTTTTGCTTCGTCGCAGTTAAGAGAAAGAATGATTATGGAAAGATAACTACTCACTGCTGATGGTAGGAAAGTGACAGAAGCAGAAGAAATAGTTCAGTTACTGAGGGATCACTTTCCAAGGGTATATCATCTAGGTGGGTGACTTGGTAGTTACTGAGCTGACAGAGTGATGTGAGCATTGAGGTAGATGAACTGGAGGTACTCATCATATTGAAAAATATCAATGCGAACACAGCATTGGGCCTGAATGCTATATCAGCTCGTGTTCTTTGAGAATGTGTGGGTAAACTGGCTGTGTCTCTGACAGTTGTTTAATCTAAGTCTCAGCTCTGTCAACATTCCAAGAGAGTGGAAAGAGGGTAAGATAGTTCTATTACATATAGGTGGCTCCAAGACAGAAGTAGCAAATTACAGACCATATTGAAAAAGTTAAAAGTAAAATTCAGGAATGGGTGGATATTAATATGATATTCTATAGGGGGAAGCATGGCTTCAAAAGGTAGGTCCTGCCTCAGTGATGTATTCACATTTTATAGTAAGGTGACTGCAGAATTGGATAAAGGAAATGTTTACACCATTTCCTGCTAGACATTGCAAAGACATTTGACAGAATACCTTATGGAAGACTATTACATAAATTGATGCAAATGGGCATGGATAGGGAAATGGCTGATGGACAGACATCAGAGTGTTGTGGTGTAGGGTGGAGTGGAATCAAAGCAAATGAGGGATGACTAGTGGAGTGTCCCAGGACTGTTCTAGGACCACTACTCATTAATTTGTACATTAATGATTTGAAGTCTGATATTTAGTTCTTTGCCAGTGATGCAAAACTAGAGAAGGCAGTAGTTGATAAAGGTGATGTAGATATCTTACAGGATGATTTAAATAAATTGGCAGTGCAGACAAAGCACAGTGGTTGTCAATTCAATCTTGTAAAATGTAAGGGAATGCAATTTGAAATGAAAAGATCACACACAAGAGGAATATTGCTCAGAGAATTACTTGAATGCTGAAGAGCCCATTGACAAGTAAAGATAGGGAAGTTATTATTCCTCTTTATAAGGCTTTATAGGGAATTGTGATAATGAACAGAGTGGGTCTTCCACGGTGTCTTTGACTCCATGGAGTACCCATCTCATCTTCCTTTTACCCTCTTACCTTGCAGTGTCGAGAGTTTATTAATCATCGGACCTCAAACCATTCACAGGATAAGGTGGTCAGCCCTATGCCCCGGTGTATCCTATGTCGTGTAGTGTTGAGTTCTCAAAGCCGGTTTGTCTGCTTTGTGAGATGAAAACCCCCAGAATAAACTGGGAAAAAACCCTACTGTCCATGCCCAAGACCAGCTAACTTGGCTATGGCTGAGGAAGATCCTTCAGCTCCTCACATCACCGATGGAAATCGAACCTAGGACACTCCTTCTCCAGGCATATTGTTGCGCAGCGCACAGCCACTAGGCTAACCACACAGGCGAGTATCCTTATAAATAATAATTAATAATAAAAAGCTGGTATGGTAGGGAGTTAACTGAATAAATTTACATGGAATAAGAGAGAAATTAATCAAATAGTAAACTATCAGTATATAAGATGGTGTTCAGACAAATTTCAAAACTTCTGGACCTGAGAGCCGGATTAGAAACAAAGCAGTTAAACAATGAAGAACATAGATATGAGAGTTGTGAGAAAAATTACACGAATGAACAGATGGCATCAATGGCAAAAACATTGAAAATTAATATTAGTAAAGAATTTTACATTGTTAGCATTCAAAATATGGCCATAGCCAATCTAAGGCGGATATGGTCACTTAAACAGAATGGAATAGGAAAGGTTAGCAATACTTTCTCTCCAGGATGCAGTTGGACCCAAATAAGGACTAAAATCTAGGTGGTTTGATACAGTAAGGAGTATCTTAGAAGACTGAAATATACTATCTGACAGTTGTGTATAATCTGAAACTGTCTATAAGAAGTTAGTAATAATTTCAACTTTTCATGTAGTACTCTCATAATATCGTAAATCCCTTCCTCGAACGTAGACCTTTTTTTTTTCATAACTCTCACCCATTGCTAGTCACTTTTGTAGTAAATAATTTTTTTAAAAATATGAAATTAAATCTCTCACATACAAATACCAGAACCACATTAAACATTGTGATTATAGCATTAATAATTATTTAAAACATATACAAACCAAATGTAGAGACAATTTCTGATTTTTGTGCAATAATCTGTAAATGTGGCGCTTAGCTAGTGATCAAATGCAAAAGTAAAAATAAAAAAATCCTTAATTAGAAAGGTGGATTTTAAAAGATCATATGCATGTAAATTATACATTAAAATATTTTTATTAACATATAAATGTTTTTAAATTTTTAGGCATCTATTTGGCATGCATTAAACAATTATGCTTTTCAAGATGCAACTTTCCTTGCGGAACGACTGTATGCAGAAGGTGAGGCAGCTTATGAATTATTAAATTTTTTAAGAAATATTATGTGTAATAAAAACCATTAATGTCTGTATAGAAAGGTATTTTAGATGAATGAAGTTGGTAAACAACAACAGTTATTTCATATTGGTATGAAATAATTGTTATGTACTTATCACGTTGACTGCCAACCATGAGATAATTCGTAATAGGCGTTCTGGCTGAGAGGGCTGACTATGAATTATCTCGTAGTTGCTGGACTTGCCTTTTTCGTGCAGCTGCGAGTATATTCGTAGTATATAAGCATAACTAAGGAGAGTTGGCTTCTGGGAAGAGAACAAAAAATCAAGGCTGGCATACATGAACAGAAAATTTATTCATACAGTGAAAATCAGATACAAAGTAATAGAATAATTTTATTTTTTGCGATATTTTTTAAAACAACCTTCCACACAAAGTGCTGGCTTTTCTTCGCAGGCTGGACAATAATAACCTGTTTCTCATCATTTTTTTATCCTGGGTACAAATTCGACATGGCTTTGTCGGACGCAGTTTTTTTTTTTTCACTAGGTAGGATAAAGTTTTTATGAATTAGTTACTTTATGAAAAAATTTGAACGCATTGTGTATATATATTTCTATAATATGTAATGCAAATTTTTTTGGCCATCTAATTGTCTTTCTTAGAGCTGAGTAGTATGACAGCATTTGATCTGATCGGTCAATGCCGGACATTCCCTTATAATCTCAAATTATGTTTGGTTTCATCGAAAATTTTCCATTCCGGTTGGACACCTCTACCATTTCAACAGCATGCATGTTAGAAATAGAAAGTAATGCAAGAAACTCTTCTGAAAATAAGTCCACCAATGTTTGTACTGTAAAATCTGTTGTGTCCAATTTCAAACCAACGTTCTCTTGGAAAATAAATTGTTCTGTTCAGGATCTTGTTGTATTTCGGTCCACAAATTATTGTATGTATTTGATGTTGTTGCTTGGAAAGTATTAGGATTATCTTCAAGCTGGGGAACAACTTCATCTTCACTGTCCTCGCGCGAATTCTCAGAAGGTTCATAATCGCTACTGTCATAACCATCCTTGCCAAAAATCTCGCCAAATTCTGACTCACTTAGATTAGCATAGTAGTCAAGTTCTTCTTGAGTCAGTGATCTTTTCTTATCTATATTGTGGGGTTATAAATATATATTATAATAATAATTATAAAACAAAATACTCAAGAAAGAAGTAAATGTAATGTGCTCTACTAAGTTTGATTCCCTACTGACAAATTTACACACACACATAGCTAACTCTGCTTTAGCGAAACAGTGACAAGTCGAAGTGTGTCTGAGTACGAATTAACTTGTAGTTGACTACTGCGAAGAACTTTCTGTTATGTATGCCAACTACGAGATAACTCGTGAGAACTTTTTTTTCCAAAAAAAAACACATTCTGTATGTTTTTTGGTGATTACTATGCATTATAATTAGGGTTTTGAATAATATGATATGATTAAATCAAATTGGCTTCTGCGACCTGAATCCTGAAAATGGCCGTGGCAGTCAACATGTTAATAATACAACCATGAAACTATTATTAGCCTTCCACCACAAGATCTGGACTAGCATTAGATTGTACTAGCCCAGACCAAGGTCGGTTTTATGTATGTTAGGAGAAAGCAGGAGCACCAATGAAAATCATACTTGAAAGCCAGAGATGGAATTGCTGAGTCTTCGGGAAAGAGAAAGGAAGAGGAAACATGCATGCCCACGGGGCTTGAAAATTTGCTTGTCTACTCATCTATAACGGAAAAAAAAATTTTACTTGAATGAATTCAGAGAATTAGGAAATAGATTTCAGTTTAATCATCAGTTTTATGTGTGCAATGTCAATTATATGGCAAGTTTTATGTTAGTTTTTACCATATCATGACTATTAGGACATGCCAGCCATTACAAATGTCTGTTTTTATCAATTATCACTGATTTTGTCATAATGGAATACAACAAATAAGAGGATAGGATATTCACATATTCTATCCTCTCATTTTTTTCTCTAGAAAGTGCTTAGGTAGTGTGAAGTAGTCAGCCATTTGCGACTTGGCAACCTGAAATAGATGTGCAGCTGTAATTAGTTTATTTTGTAGCAGGTACAGAAAGTTGAGAAAGAAACAGTATTACAGATTTCTTTTTCATTTTCCTAAATGATACAGTTTCTTTATATTCATTTTCTACAAACACTACCTAAATGTGTTTTTTCATGTGTCAATACAAAACTGATAACCGAGGAAACACATTTTATGTGTTTTCTCAGTTACCCGTTTATTGCTTATGTTCACATCACTGATAATATGCATTGAGTTTTTTTCCTTCATGTCACACAGATCAATAAACATTGGCATCATTGCTGTCATCCTCTACATCTGCTTAAGGAGGATTGAGGCCACTATGAATAGTAGCTTCTGTTCATGGTCCAATCTTTCTGCAGCCTTTCTGCTTTGGAAAATTTGAGGATATTTAGAAGGCATTCTGTACACATGTTCATGCCACTTTAACTGTGTTTCTTTGATTCTTGCTATTACTGAAATATGATAATATAATACTTATGACCTCCTGATTGGTTGTCATTTAATGATCCAGAAGTGAGTGAACAATATTGTGAGTGGCCTGTATAATTCTGTCTGTGAGGGTAGATTGCGGGTTTGTGGATTGCGGAAGTTGGTTGTTGATAGGCTAAAAAGAGAGATATGATAGAAATATATATGTTACTTAAAGGATTTTATAAGATTGATGCAAGAGAAATGTTTCAGGCAGTTGGATAGATAGGACCAGAACAAGAGGTTATTTCTGGAAGTTGAGTACTACAAATGTGGTTAGTAGGGGTGTGAGGACTAGATCTTTCCATTCTGGAGCGGTGAATGAATGGAATAGGTTGTCAGTTGTGAGTTCTTCATCTGTTAATGGGTTCAAGGAGAATTATGATAGATAAAGTGTAGATAGTTTGGGTCTCCTGTGATGAGTTTTCTGATTCCATGGATTTGCCTGTATAATAATAAAACATCTCTACTGTTTTATTTATTTTCCTCAAATACTTGTTTTCGAAACCATTGGGCTGTGTACTTTGATTTTAATTTTTTTGGAGAATGAGATAGGTATTTTGCATAGATTTTTAAGTTTGTTCATATTAGATTCCTTTAGATTTATTCTGTGTTTGATAATCTTCATAATTTATGTCTATGATCAACATGCCTGAGTAAGGTAAGTTATCTATTTCTACCTGTTGCCATTCTTTTGGTTATACTAAAATTTATCTGCATTGCAAGTCCTTGCTATTTTCCTTTTTGCAGAACCTCTACAGTAATTTTCATAAAAATATTGGAAAAGACAGTGAATGGTTACATGCAAAATAAGTTAATAAAAAATGTGATACATAATAATGTAACAACTCTGGAAATAATTTCATAAAAATATTCATTCAATAAATTCACAAATCTTAATGACAGTTATAAGTTATCAATATTCGTTAAAGAGAGAGTCTTCATGTAGGCATCAAATTTACAATATTTCATTGCTTTGAGATTGTAGTCACTCTCCAGAATACAATTTCTCGATGTCTATTGAAGAAAAATGGAGTAGTGTTATGTTTTTTCACTTAAAAGTCTGTATTTGCTAAATTTTACCTAAAATTATCAATTTATAAATTGGACTTAAAATTTTCCAGTGTTAAGTCTCTGGAATGATCTGCCAGCATATCTTCTTCATTCGTAGATTAGAATCTGTTGTACAACTAAAAATGAACATATCTGAAACACACACACAAAAAAAAACTCTTTATATTATTTGGTACATGTATTTATAAGATTAAATAATAATAATTTTTTTAAAATTATTATTGCAAATAGTTTGGTCTGAAATTAATCGGTCATGGTCAGTGCATCAGCATAAACACAAGGAATGTTAATCCTATTTGCAGAGCTGAGCCACATGCCAAAGTGCCACCATAAGAGTGGCAATTACAAAGTCAAATGAGGTTACAATTAAAGCTAAAATTAAATTATTTTAATTACAGTAATTGCATGAAACTGCATTATATTAAAGAAACGGGAGGGTTGGAGACAGAACATATTAATGCTTTGTACAATGAAACCTGTGGAGAATTCATGACTAAACAAACACATTTAATAACACAGTAATAAATTTTATTAAGTAAATATTTCATCCTAAGTATCTTACGACATAATCAGTACAGTTAATTCAAACAGTATTAGAAATAACATACAGTTAGGGCACATGATTACAATGGAATCCCAATATGTGTGCAGTAGCATGTTATAGAATTAAATTAAAATATATCTGAAAAAAAAAAAAAAAAAAAAAGATTACATTCAAATAAGATAACATATGTAAAAATTATTTTACACAATTTTGTATGACTATTTCCCATACTTTAGGAATAGCAAGAACGTCATTACGGTTTAGATTGTCTTTGAAGTAGGGCTTCAGCACTTTCTTTATATAAATGTTCATGTTTATATAAAGATTTATGTAGAAGTTTGGTCTTTTCCCAATGGATCCTATGGTTTGGGTTTTCAACTCTGTGTTGTGCGAGGCCAGATTTCGTTTTGATAAGACAGATATGGTCTTGATGTTCAGAAATGCGTTTATGAATAGATCTACCTGTTTGTCCATAGTAAGACAATTTACAGGAGCATGGAACCTCGTAGGTAGGATCAGAGGTGAGAGTTTGTCTTTAGGAGTAGGTAACAAGTTATAGATCTGGTTGATTGGTTTGTAGGTAGTAGTAGCAAGTTTGTATTTCTTCATAATTTTTGAAGGAAGTTCGGAGATGCCTTTGACATAAAGTATGGGAATCCTATGGGCTTGTTCTTGTCTAGGTTGATGTGCGGGGAAGTGACTGGTGATTTTCTGAATTGTTTTAAGATTGTATCCATTTAGTATGGCTGTATTTTTGATTATTTCCAATTCTTGGTTTAGAGATTCTTCAGAGGAGCAGAATCTGTGTGCTCTGGTTACTAATGATTTAATAATGCCAAATTTTTGAGATGGATGATGAACAGAAGAATTGTGAATGTAGCGACCTGAAAATGTCGGTTTGTGATAGACAGAAGTGGAGAATGAACCATCTTTTTTTCTTTGGATGTGTAAAATCCAGAAAGGAGATACCCTATGGAGATTCTTTTTCTAACATAAATTTAATGCGAGGATGAAAAAGGTTTATTCTATCTAGAAATAGGTGTAGTTCTTGTTCAGAATGACCTCAGGCAGCAAAGACGTCATCGACATGTTGTAGCCAAATTTTTGGTTTGGGTTTAAACGTGAAAAATTTTTCTTCAAGGTATTCTAGAAACAGGTTTGTTAAGTTTGTAAATTTCTTCCTTGTAAATTTTTTCTTTCCAAGTGAAGTAACCAGACATAATAACAAATTTGAATAATTCAATAATATCAGATGGAAATTTTTGAGTTAACAAGTCTACCCTTTCCTTATGGGCAATATTAGTGAAGGGGGAGACAGTGTCGAAGCTAATTAACACGTCAGTTTCCAACAATTAAATGTCTTTTATTTTTGTGTGAAACTCTGTGGAATTTTTAATTGATGAGGGTGAGTGGCCTGTGTGAGGACGGAGAAGGTTAGATAAAAATCTTGATAATTTGTAAGTCGGGTTGCTAATAGAATCCATGATGGATCTAAGTACAATGTTATTCTTGTGTATATTCTAAGAGGCTTAGCATGGTATGTCCTGAGTTTTTTAATTGTTTCTTCATCTAAGCAAGTGGTTTCATCAAGTAACTTGTTCAGTTTCTTAAGCTGTCTTTTTGTGGGATCATAATCAAGTTTGGCGTAAATGTTTTGATCTCAGAATAGTAAATTCATTTTTAGGTCATATGAATTGGTATCTAGAACAACAGTGGTATTTTCCCTTGTCGGCTCTGGTGATGATTATGTTTTATTACGTTTTAAGGAGGTAAGAGCTTTCAATTCTGAAATGGTTGAATATTCAAGTCCGAGGGTTTGGCATCATAGATTATTTTGGCTATTTCAAAACGAAGTCTGTTGGCTTCAATACTGGAAAGATGGCCAATGTTTCTTTCAATGTTGTATATAAAATCTAAAAATGGAAAGCATTTAGGTGAAATGGCAAACTTATGACCTCTTTTGCTAGAACATTTACTTCATCTTCTGGTAGTGGATGGCTAGATAAGTTGACAACCCATTTTGCAGTCAGTAATTTGTTGGTATTTTTCTTAGATCGATTTAACAAATTAAGGTATTTTTTATATAGATTAATATTACTTTTATCAAATGCTTTGATCCTCGAATTTTTTGAGACATTAAATAATCACTTGTAGGAATTCTTGATTTAACGTATTTGACAATTCTGCATCTAATTCTGTAATTTTTAAATTATTTGTTGCCAATTCATGTTTAGAAACTTGTAACTGATTAAGCAGTTAGAAATGGCTTGCTTTCTGATTGATTTTATGAGCAACTGGTGATTTGATAACTTCCTTTAGTTTAGCAAACGTTGGAATGAGTTTATCGCATCTGCACTTTTTTATAAAAGAGATTCGGGCACGTAGCTTACCCTGTTTCAATTGAAGTTTGCCTAGTAACTCCATCTTCTGTGCTGTCAGTTCCCCATGAAGGAATAAGACTTTATTGTACAATGCAACCTGTGGAGAATTCATGACTAAACAAACACACGTAATAACCGCAGTAATAATTTTTAAGAAGTAAATATTTCATCCTAAGTATCTTAGGAAATCGTCAGTACAGTTAATTCAAACAATACTAGGAATAACATACAATTAGGGCAAATGATTACAATGGAATCCAATATGCGTGCAGTTGCATGTTATAGAATTAAATTAAAATATATCTGGAGGGAGAAAAAAAGAAGATTACATTAAAATAAGATAACATGTAAAAATTATTTTACATAATTTTGTATGAATTTTGATATGGCGATGACATTTTTGCTCTCTGGGGTCATTCCGAACAAGAACTACACCTGTTTCTAGATAAAATTATTATTATTTTTATTGTTCCGGGCAACTCCAAGGAGTCAACAGACTCATCGAGGGAGGAACTAACATCACGTCAAGAACAACTATTCGACATTGACACACAGTATCTATCATACCTTGCCTTGAACTCATTCACAGTCGTAGCACCCACAACAGACTCTGGAAGCTTATTCCACTCATTCACCACTCTCCAAGTAAAAAACCTAGCTCTAACTCCCTTGTTAACCACGCTCTTGCCCAGCTTCCATGCATGGCCCCTAGTCCTCCCACCACCAGTCATATTTTCAAAAATATCTTCTGGATCAATCTTATAGAAACCCTTCAGTAATTTGAAATGTCTCAATCATATCACCCCTCCTTTGCCTATCGTCCAATCTCTGCAACCCACAAATCTTCAACCTATTCTCATAAGGTTCATTCCACAGACCTTCTATCATCTTGGTCACTCGTCTCTGGATCCTCTCCACTTCCTCCTCATCACGAAGAAACCCTGGTGCCCATAACTGGGCACAGTAGTTCAGGTGGGGTCTTATCAAGGCTCGATACAGAGGAACAACAACTTGTTTGTCTCTGCATGTTAAAGTATTTTTCAGAAGCCAAGTGATTTGATGAGCTGATTTAGTCACTTTTGCAATATGCCCCCTAAACTTCAATTCCCTATCCACCAACACTCCCACATTACTGGCCTCATCAATCTCCTGGAGTACGGTTCCACCAATGCGATATACTGCTGCTATTCTTTTCACCCCAAAGTGCATAACCTTACACTTTGCCACGTTAAATTGACATCCATTTTTCCTAGCCCAGTCCTCCAAACTATCCAAATCATCCTGTAAAATTTTGATATCCTGTGCACTCACAATTGCTCTACCCAACTTTGCATCATCAGCAAACAAGTGAACACTTCCTCTCAAATCCTTTCCTATATCATTGATGAACAAATTGAAAAGCAGTGGTCCAAGAACAGAGCCCTGCGGCACACCACTAGTCACAGGCCGTCTTTAAGACTCCACTCCTGCATAAACCACTCTCTGGTATCTCTCCTTCAACCACCCTCCTATCCATCTCACCAACCCTATATCTATCCCCATCTTCTCCAGTTTACTGATTAGGGTTCCATGTGGTATCCTGTCAAAGGCCTTGACAAGGTCCAGTAGTATCACTGTAAACTCATTACCCCTATCCAGTTCAGCCGTCACTGTATTATAAAACGTGAGCAAGTTACTGAGGCATGATCTACTCTTCACAAAACCATGTTGTCCCCCATACAATATCCCATTTTCATCTATCCAATCCTGTATTCTTTTGTTGACTAATTTCTCTAAGACCTTGACAATGATTCCTGATATGCTAATCGGTCGGTAATTTACAATATGCTAATCGGTCGGTAATTTACAATATGCTAATCGGTCGGTAATTTATAACAGCAGTCTTGGAACCACCTTTATGCAGTGGAACTGTTTCCCCTCTTTCTACCCCCTCGGGACTAACCCAGACCCGAGACTCAAATTAAACAAAATGGTCAAGGGCACTGACAATTCTTTAGCTGCTTCTCGTACGACACGAGCTGGTATACCATCCAATCCCACGGATGTATTGACATTGAGGTTATGCAATAGACTACTCACCTCCACTTCATTCACCACAATTCCCGTATAATCTACTAGTTTATTCATTTCTGCAATGTCACCACCTGGATGATATATACTTGCAAAGTGCTCACTCAGTAACTCAACTATATCAACTATATCCCTACCATCGGCATTCTTTAAAATCATTCTGCCATGTACGTTTTTCCTTTTACTTGCTACATATCTAAAAAACTTTAGGATTCTCTTTAGCCTGCATGGCCAATGTTCTTTCCTAATCCTTTTTTGCTTTTCTTACCACACTCATTACCCTTCTGGCCTGCGCTTTATACCATTCATGTGTCTGCCGGTCACCTTTCTCCTTAAATTCCCTCCATATTTGTTTCTTTTTTTGCAGCTCAGTAGTGTTATTCATCCATTTAATCCCTACTTGATTTATTATTCAGACTCTAGGTGTACAGTCAGCCATTGCTTCATGGAAACACTTCTTAACTGCCTCTCATGCACTATCAACTTCTAGTCCTTGCAGTTGTACATGCCATGGCACTGAACCAATCACACTCCTAAGCTTGTCATACTTTCCAGCCCGATAATTCCACATGTACCCTGTCTTAATTGAAAATTCCAGACCTTTAGCCACCTCCCAAGTCAAGACCCTATGATCACTCTCACCAATTGGTGGCAGTGTGGTCATATTTGTTACAGCCAAATCCTCAGATGTAATTACTAGGTCAAGCACTCTCTGACCCCTAGTATTTTCCATTACATGCTGTCGCAGATAGTTATCCCTTAATAACCGTATAAAATCCAATTCCTTCCTCCCATGTGTCCTCTCCTTACTCCAATCAATGCGACCATAGTTGAAATCTTCCATAATAATCACCCTCCTTCCACTCATTTCTTCTATTTGCTTGTGCATACTGTCACCACCATCTTTTCCATCACCTGGTCTATAGCAGCACCCAATTGTATATTTAGTTCTGCTAGCCACAATCTCATACCAAATGGCCTCAAATGTGCTCTTTTCTCTATCCTGCAATTCATCTTCTATTCTTCTTGGCTGTAGCTCATCAGCTATCATCAACAATACTCCTCCCCCCATTTTATTCTCCCTGTCATTCCTGAACACACTATACCCATCACATTCAGTTCCACTAGGTATATCATCTACAGTCAGCCATGATTCACTAATACCAATAACCTGTGGTCTGGAAGTGCCAACCATGGCCAAAAGCTCTTCCTTCTTGTTCCTAATACTCCTAGCATTAGTGTACATGAATTTAAGGCCCCCATTAGCCCCAACCCTACCGTGATGCCTTATATTAACTATCCCACTCTGATTTGTTGTCCTTATTCGCTCGGGCATATTATATTCATTCATACATTCAACTGCCTCCCTAAGGACTGTATATCTACCCCACCCCCCCTTAATAAATCTGGTTTCCCTGAATTTGCACATCCATTACATTCAGCAACACTTTCTCAAGTCTCCTTACACTGTAACCATTCAAATGCAAGCCATCCATCTTATATAGATCCTTTCGCTCATCGAACTCACTCCGCACATCCACAAATTCCACTCCACACCACTCGTCATACATAACCCACACATAAAGTCATTCGCAATTATCTCCCTCCTTTTAAACAGTTCACTGTCATACCGTGGCAAAAGACTAATCATTCTAACTCTCTCACTCTTTTCTTTTGCTACCTCAAACAATTCATTCAGGTCTTCTATCATTTCCATTTTATCTCCTTTCAAAATCATTCGTACCTGCCACAACAATCATTTCTTTCACCCTTTCCTTTTGCTCTCTAATAGACTCAGTTACATCCTTTATGGTCGCACCAGGTTGTTACGATTTTGTCAAATCCTCTACTAACACACCTCGTACTAACGAATCTCCATACAGCACTCTATCCTTCATTTTGTTCATGTTCATACTCATACGCCTATTTTTCCTGTCATACTTTTTATTATTGGTTGGTTCATTCAGTCGACTTTTGCTCATACGCTCTGGCTGCTGTTTTGCCCTTTGTATCGCACCATTCAACAACGCGATCTCACTCATTGCATCTGTCTCATCTTTTTTATTCTCTGTAAAACCATTAATACTATCATTCACACTTTCTACATTCACACTCTCACAATTCTCTGGTACAACCTCGCCGTTTCTTGTCATATCCCTATTTTCTTCATTCTGAAGTTTGACAAAAATATCACACTCACGATCCGAAATACGCTTCAATTCCTAATTCTCCCTACATTTTCTGCACACATTCACTCCTTTATTATCATCTAACCACACTCTGACCGCACTCCGCAAAGCGTACATTTCGCAGATAGTACACTGAATCATCTCTTTACATTACCGTTCTTGAAAGAAGATGGCGAACCATCATTACTGGCCGCCATTTTCCTTCGTACTTGAGCCATACTTACTAGTAACGCATTTTATCAAATTATAAATTATAAACACCAAAAACACACAAACAGCGCACTAAGATATGCAAGGCAAACAAAACTAGGCAATATTAAAGTAAATTTATCAACGATAACTGAAAATAACGCTTACCTTATCTGGAGCTTTCACGAACACTACACACTACGAATCCCTCTAGCGGCGACTTCCCGACATAGATTATGTTATAAAACACTTTAGTACACTAACTACACTAATAAAACTACAATAATATACTAAACTTACACAATCAAATCTAACAAAATATTAATAAATCAACAAAAATCACAAATCTTTCAGGAGCTCTCCGACAGTACGTCCTTTCACCAGCTAGCCTCGACACCAAAATAAACCTCCTTCATCCTCGCATCAAATTTATGCTAGAAAAAGAATCTCCACAGGGTATCTTTTTCTGGATTTACACATCCAAAAAAATAAAATGGTTCCATCTCCACTTCTGTCTATCGCAAACCGACATTTTCAGGTTGCTACATTCACAATTCTTCTGCTCATCATCCATCTCAAAAATTTGGCATCATTAAATCATTAGTAACCAGAGCACACAGATTCTGCTCCTCTGAAGAATCTCTAAACCAAGAATTGGAAATAATCAAAAATACAGCCATACTAAATGGATACAATCTTAAAACAATTCAGAAAATGACCAGTCACTTCCCCACTCATCAACAAGAACAAGCCCATAGGATTCCCATACTTTATGTCAAAGGTATCTCCGAACTTCCTTCAAAAATAATGAATAAATACAAACTTGCTACTACCTACAAACTAATCAACCAGATCTATAACATGTTGCCTTCTCCTAAAGACAAACTCTCATCTCTGTTGCTACCTGACATGTACGAGGGTCCATGATCCTGTAAATTATCTTACTATGGACAGACAGGTAGATCTGTTCATAAATGCATTTCGGAACATCAAGACCATATCCGTCTTATCAAACCCCAGAAATCTGGCCTCGCACAACACTGAGTTGAAAACCCATACCATAAGATCCATTGGGAAAAGACCAAACTTCTACATCGATCTTTATATAAATATGAATGTTTATATTAAGAAAGTGCTGAAGCCCTACTTCACAGACCAAATGTAAACCATAATGATTTTCTTGCTATTCCTAAAGTATGGGAAATTGTCGTACAAATTTCTGTAAAATAATTTTTATATATGTTATCTTATTTTAATGTAATCTGTTTTTTTTCTTCCCCCTCCGGATATATTTGAATTTAATTTTATAACACGCTACTGCATGCATATTGGGATTCCATTGTAATCATGCGCCCTAATTGTATGTTATTCCTAGTATTGTTTGAATTAACTGTACTGATGATGTTCTAAGATACTTAGGATGAAATATTTACTTATTACTGTGGTTATTACGTGTGTTTGTTTAGTCATATTAATTCTTGATTGCCATTTATAAGGATGATACTTTGCCAAATCTTGGCAGTGATTCAAATTTAAGTTTGAGCTATGTCAAAGTTCTTCAGTGTTATCTTTAAATAACCTTTCAAACCTAAATTTTAATGATATTGGGATCATAACCAAAATCATCAGCCTTCACCTAAGCATCATCTTCACCATGGAAAGAGAAAAGCATGGGAAATTTGCCTTCCGGGAAATCCTCCTTTCCCATGCACCTTCTGGAATACTTCAAAAACATCTTTTCACTGCAGGTAATAGGACACTATATACAGTAGAATTCATCCAGTCATTCATCTAAAAAAATAGCCACATTCAAATTTTTGTTCAGTAGAGTACATGTTATCTGTTCCATTTCCCAAACTCTCCAACAAGAGCTGAACACTCACCTCAAGGAAGTTTAAACACATTCTGGACACACAGAAACCTATCCCAAAGAACAACCCTGATTCTCTATGGTGAGTCCCTGTCCCATATTTCACAGACATCTGAGGCAATTGCAGTTATCCTGAAAAGCTACAGTTTAGTCTCTACATTCTTCTCTGTCAACATTATCTCCTCCTGATTACCATTCATAAAAGATAAACAGCTCCTCCCCTCTATCTCTCTCCCTGGTTTTTTAAGTTGAGTGTTGAGTGTCTCCACTCACACTCAACTTTAACTACAAGAACACCTATCTTATATCACCAACAATCTTCTTCTTCTTCTTCTGCAGCTTCTCCCGCTTAAGTGGGGTCACTGTTGATGATGAGTCTCCTCCACATCCTCCTGTCTTGGGCTGTCACCACATCCAAGTTCTTCATCCTCAAGTCCTCTTCTACCAGCTCCCTCCATCTCTTCTTTGGCCACCCATGCTTCCTCCTTCCTTGCACATCCATCTGCATGACCCTTCTTCCCACATATTTGTCCTCCCTCCTCATCACATGACCAAACCATCTCAACCTTGCCTCCTGTATCTTTGCTCCTAAGTTCGTAACTTTCACTGTTCCCCTCACATAGTCATTTCTCAGACGATCCTGTCTGGTCACACCGCACATCCACCTAAGTATTCTCATCTCTGCTACTTCCATCCTGCTGATGTTATTTTTCCTCAGGGTCACAGTTTCTATAGCATACGTCATAGCTGGTCTCACTACTGTCCTATAGATTTTGCCTTTCAGATTGATCAGCACCCTCTTATGGCATAACACCCCAGCCACCTCCCTCCAGTTCCTCCAACCCGCTTGTATCCTGCATCCCACTTCCTTCTCAGCTCCTCCATCTTCTTCCACTGTTGAACCTAAGTATCTAAAGTCCCTCACCTTCCTGATGACATTTCCTTCCAGCTCCAGATCTGTCTCCTGGCCGCTGCCCACTGTGCAACACATATACTCTGTCTTACTTCTGCTCAGTCTCATACCTCCCTCTTCCAGTACTTTTCTCCATCTTTCCAGTTTAGTTCCTGCTTCTTCTCTTGAATCTGCACACAGCAAGATGTCATCTGCATACAACATTGTCCGAGGCGTATCTTCTCTCACCTCCTCCGTCACCACCTCCATCACAATATTAAACAGAAACGGACTTAATGCTGACCCTTGATGCAAGCCAACTGTTACTTGAAAACTTTCTGTCTGTCCCAGACACGGCCGAACACTTGTCTTCACATTTCTGTACATCTCCCGCACCAACCTGACATATTTCTCCGGAACCTTCTTCTCCCTCAGACACCTCCAGACTTCTTTCCTTGGCACTCAATCGTATGCTTTCTCTAGATCAATAAATGCCAGACGTAGCTCTCGTTGTTTCTCTCAAAACTTTTCTATCATCTGCCATAACCCAAAGATAGCATCTGTTGTTGATCTACCAGGCATGAAGCCATATTGTTCCTTTGCAATCTCCACCTCATTCCTCAATCTTCCATCAAGAACCCTTTCTAGTATTTTCATTGTGTGGGACATCAACTTTATTCATCTGTAATTTTTACAGTCTTGTGCATCCCCTTTACCCTTGTAGATGGGGACAAGAGTACTCTCCCTCCATTCCTCGGGTATATTTTCCTGTTGGTAAACTTTCATGAACAGGTCCCACAGCAGGTCAATTCCTTCTTTCCCCAGTGCCTTCCATGCCTCCACTGGAATCCTGTCGAGGCCCACCGGTTTTTCATTCCTCATCCTCTTCATGGCCTCCGTCACTTCCACTCTACTGATGTTCTGCACCATCCCCTCAGAATGCTGCCTATCTTCTCTGTGAGTCCTTGCATTTTCCTCATTCAAAAGTCCCTCGAAGTATATTCTCCATCTGTTTCTTATGTCCACATCTCTCCATAATACTCTTCCTTCAGCGTCTTTGATCTGCCTCACATGTAAGATGTCCTTTGCTGCTTTATTTCTACATTTCGCTAGTTGGTAAATTTTTCACTGTCCTTCCTTTGTTTCTAATTGATCATACAGATCTTGATATGCCATGGTCTTCGCCTGTGCCACAACTCTCTTGGCTTCTTGCTTTCTCTCTCTGTACACATCTCTGTCCTCTTCCACTCTTGACTTATCACTTCTACTTCTACCACCAACCCTCCTTCTGCTCTCTAATCTTTCCAGATGTTTCACCAAGCACCTCGATTGCACAGATCAGGATTACTTTTGAATTATGTTTCCACCAATCTTGTACACTTTCCAGTCCATCCGAAATCCTCTCTAACACTTTCTCCCTAAAACGATTCCTCACACTCTCTTCTTTTAAGTGAAACCACTTAATTGTCTTCATCCCATGGCTTCCAGAGGTTCTTATCTTTGATCTTATTTTAAAGTCTGCACACAGCAGTTGGTGTTGCTGTGCCACTTGATCTGTTGGAATTACTTTACAATTTGTCACAACCTTAAGATGTTTTCTTATAGTCAAAATGTAGTCAATTTGTGAACTGTTGTTACCACTCCTAAATGTTATCAAATGTTCTTCCCTTTTGTAGAAAAACGAGTTCACAATTGCCAGATCAAACGCTACTGCAAAGTTCACAACCCTCTCTCCTTCCTGGTTCATCATTCCCACTCCGTGGCCCCCATTCACCCTTTCACAGTCTCTATTCTGTCTCCCTATGTGTCCCGTTCAAGTCTCCTCTGACAATCACCGTCTCGTTTTCTTCCAGTTCCCTCATTTCTTCATCTAACACGTTCCAGAACTCATCTTTCTCCTCTGCTGTACAGCCAACTTGCAGGGCATATACACATAATACGACCACCCGCTCTTCTCCAAGACCCAATTTCATTCTCATGATCCTGTCGTTCCTTCTACCCACTTCCAGTACTTCGCCCTTCATTCTGCCGCACACCACAATTCCTACACCATTTCTTCCCTCATTATTCGCTCCAGAGTAGAACAATTTATATCCATCTCCCAGTTCCTTTGCCTTTCCCCCTTCCACCTTGTCTCCTGCACACACAAAATGTCTAACTTCCTCTTCCTCATCATGTCTGCCACCTCTCTTCCCCTTCCAGTCATGCTTCCAACATTCAGTGTTCCCACTTGCAACATCCTCTCCACCTGCTGGGCTCGCTTCTTTAACCGCAGCCGCCCTTGATGCAGTAGCCCTCGTCCACTTCTCGCAGCTGTAGGGCGATGTGGCTTTGCGTCACTTCAGGGGTACGCCCTAGCCCTTATATCCTTTTCTCTTTGACTCATATGATAGCTAGGGCTGTCAGTGAAGTTTTACAACTGGATGCCCTTCCTGACATCAACCCTCGCCATTTATCCGGGCTTGGGACTGGCACCTATTGAGGCTAGCTTGCCTCCTTCGGTGGCTGCATAAGACGAAATGACGTAGCAAGATAGGAAAGATTCACCCCTAGCCCTCGAATACTCTAATAGCATCAGGGGGAAGGAGCAAGGAGAGGAGAAAGAAGCAACGAAGGAAGGGGAGGGACCAGTCTATAGAATAATATAACAGATGTATATTACATGAAGTAAGACATGGTCCAGCATCTGGTACCTTGGGTTTGCCATGCCCGTACTCACTAAACTGAGCCCTTGAAGTGGGTATGCCCTAGCCCTTATATCATTTTCTCTTTGACTCATATCATAGCTAGAGCTGGCAGTGAAGTTTTACGACCGAATACCCTTCCTGCCATCAACCAACAATTCCTGACATCACCAACAACAAACTTGAATAATGTGGCATTGCTCAACATGGAATGAACACTGATAAATATCCTCTGATCCAGTACTCCTTTTACATTGACGGCAGTTCAGATTTAAGAGACTTTAAATAGTGCTGACGCACTTCTGCACTGCCCAAACTTAAATTGGAATTACTGTCTGTCTCTCACCAAGATTTGGGAAAGTCTCATACTTATGAATAGCACTGGCAAGCATTAGTGTGTCTTCCCCAATTTTTTTAAATATATTATTATTTGTCTAAATTTTGTTTTTGTATTTCAAATCAGTTAATTATAGGTTTAGCTTTAAGGGGTCAGAGCTGGATAATAACTAGGAGGAAACCACATAGCCTTTTAAGGAATGCAGAAAACCGACCAGGGCTTCTGACCTAAGGTCCAATCATTGCCTTCTTGTGGTGCACCTCCAAACTGCCAGCCTGTCCTCAAACAAATGAACTTGACACTTCAATTGGCTGGCAGTTTGGAGAATAGTAATTAGAATACAACTAAATTGTATTCTTATTAGCTTAAACCATAATGAAAAATTATGATACAGCATGACAAAATTTCATGTTGGCTGGGGGCTATGTGTATAAACAAGCCTCCAGTTGTATTTGTCACGGATCCAGGACGAACAGTGAAAAGTCAGTTATCAGAATCTGAACAGAGATTAAGATTGGCAGCATCAATGGAAGAGAAATGGAACTAGCAAAAGAATTTGATAATTACCAGATTGGCATAATAGATGTTACCAATAAAAAGAAGACAGAACAAATACAAGATGTTATATTCAGGCAATGGCAATCATGGAAAAGGAGGAGTAGTTATAGTATTCAACATTAAATATGAGGATAATCTTCTTGAATGGCAGTCAATATCAAGTAGTGATGTGGACAAATATCAGGCAATTAATATGGGAAACTGTACAGTGAGATTTATTTGTGCCTATTGTCCCACAGAAGATTCTACTAGTCCTGTGTTTGAAAAAGCTCATGATAAAAGTTTAATGGGCGAAACCCATTAAACTTTTATCATGAGTTTTAGCACTAGGAAAGAATTAAAAGTAGTATTTAATGCTGCTAATATTTCATCTCAGTTTCAGAAACATTATCAAGGAGTACAAAGTAAGACTTGTAACACACACACACACACACAACACTTAAGCCTTAACACATGGATAATGATCATTCATGGTGAAGATATAGCATGTAAGGCAAAACAATGCATATGCTGACACTTCAATTGGCTAGACCAGGGGTCGGCAACCAGCGGGCTGCATGCGACCCAAACCTGCATTTTTGGTGGCCCATAAAAGGTTGACCATACTTACATGGCATGTGTCCCATATGTTGAATTATTTAAATACATTTTATAATATGAATACATACATACATATATCTTCAAGGCCCACCTTTCCTAATTGGATTGTGGGGGCAACAGCTGCAAGAGGAACTTCCATTGGTCACGATCCTATGCCACCACACATTTGGGTATCCCAAACTTGTCCACCCAAGGTTTTGGATATAATCTATTCAGCGAGTTCTTGGCCTTCCACGTGGCCTCCCACCCTCTGGCTTGGCAAAGAGGGCCTGCTGAGGGAGCCTCTATTGTGGCATTCTGACCAGGTGCTCATACCAACGTAACTGTGATCTCTCAACACGGAGAAGCAGCGGTTGAGTATTGAGGATTTCCCGAATTGCAGAGCTTCTGACCCCGAGTCTTGTCAGCCCCGCAACCCCTCGAAGGAACCTCATTTCAGCCACTTGGATTCGTGTCCGCATTCTTTCGGTCATTACCCAACTCTCATGAGCATAGGTGAGG
Organism: Typopeltis vanoorti; assembly: GCF_054136105.1. NCBI lineage: Eukaryota > Metazoa > Arthropoda > Arachnida > Uropygi > Thelyphonidae > Typopeltis > Typopeltis vanoorti. The sequence continues at coordinate 108,367,574 of NC_143563.1, forward strand.
ATGTGGATATAGACTGTATCGAAGACAGCCAGCTTTGCCTTTTGGCTTAACTCCCGCTTCAGTACTACCAAACGGCCAAGCTCCCAAGACGGTATTCATTATGGACAAGCTGTTAGTACAGCAGAAGTCCAATAATTTCAACCCATTCGTGTTAAGGTCAGGGGCGCTGTTCCTCCCAACCACACCATTCCATGTCTGGTCATCTGTTCCAACATATGCATTGAAGTCACCCATTAGCAGGACTGATTCCATGTCTGCCACCCTGTCAAAAGCAGCATCCACTTCCTCTAGGAAGGCAGAGTATTCTGACTCCAGATTAGGTGCATAGGCTTGCACCACAGCCAAATCATGGTTTTTCATATGAAGCCTTGACACACATACCCATTCCCCCAATGGGATCCACTCAGCAACAGAGTCTGACAGCTGGGGGCTTGTGAGTATCCCCACACCTGCCTGAGCAGACCTTGTAGGGCTCACACCAGAGTAGTATAGCTTCCACCCGTTATCCAGGTCGACAGTTCCAGAGCCTCTCCTCTTGGTCGAAGAAAGGCCGACTAAGTCTAGCTGGTAGCGCTTGGCTTCCTCGACCAGTTCCAACTTATTCCCTGTCAGAGAGAAGATGTTCCAGTTAGCTAAAGCCATAGTCTGGTGCCATTGTCGTTGCCATTTCCATCGTTTTGCAGAACCATTTTTTTGTACTGCCTGCCCCTAAAGACCTTCCCAAACGGGTAGTGAGCCCATTGATGGAGTTTCCTGTAGCAGATTGCTGAGGAGCGGTGTCTAAGGGAGACTGTAACATATTTTTCGAATGGTACCCTCTGCCTAAAATCCGAATGCATCCCTTGGTAACCCGCATGATGGACGATGCGGTATGAACATTTTTTGATGGCCTGATCATGTTACAGTGTTTATAATGTCCTGTTAGCACAAGACGAAATGACACAGCAAAATAGGAAAGATTCCCCTCGAATACTCTAATAGCTTTCGGGGGAAGGAGGAAGAAGAGAAGAAAGAAAGAAGCAAGGGAGGAAGGACCAGTCTACAGATAATATAACAGATGTATATTACATGAAGTAAGGCATGGTCCGGTCCAGCATCAGGTACCTCGGGCTTGCCATGCCCGTACTCACTAAAGTGAGCCCCTGAAGAAATAATATGAATAATAAATTAAAAATAATTTTAAAGTATAGGTATAAAATTATTTATTATATGAATAATAAATGAAAAATAATTTTATACCTATACTTCTTGATATCGCCGTGCAACTTGGTGTGAATCAACCTTGCGAGTCATCATGAGTAGGGATAACAAAGGTGACTTCATCCGATGACAACTGAGATTTTGGCACATTAAAGAATGCATTTTCATTAGAAAATATCCAAAAATTTTATTGATGCTTGCCAAAAAAGCAGGGAGACACATATTGTGATACATAATATATATTACATTGTTTTTATGTGATAATAATTTTTCATAATAAAAATTGATAACTCAAATATTTTTTTCACTTACTATTTTCGCTTAATTAAACACTTGCAGCCCGATTATTAAAAATAAAAGTTGAATGTGGCCCGCGAGTGTGAAAAGGTTGCCGACCCCTGGGCTATACTATTAAACTGCCTGGCCTTACTTAAAAGATGTCAGGATACTGGAATTTTATCCACTTGTGTTAAATTAAAAATTATATTCAAAAAAAAAAAAAACAACTCCGTATCTACAAATGTCCCTGTGTGCAGCTGCAAGAATGGATCGCAGCTGCACACACTGTTTTCACTACTATCATTGCAGCTGATGACTGCATTGATAGTAGCAAAACAGTATACTATTCTCTTTAATATTTCAGAAGCTTAAGCTCAAAAAAATTCCTGAAAATAAAAAATAAACACATCAATAAGTACAACAGCCTTGAATTCTAAACCCATTCCTCAAGTGCAACTTCTACATACTATAGTTAACCTCATCCAAAAAGCTTAACGAAACTGCTGTTTGCATCCTAAGTCTTGACCACAATTTTTCTGGTACACCTTGACAAGTACTGTTATTAGACCTAATGTTCGACATCGAATGCGTGTCCATAACTTAGCTCCTGAGATAGATAATAACATTAGGCTGAACATCACCAGTTCACTTTCTAGATCTTCGCCTTCCAAAAGAAGTCTATTGCCCCCTGCCAGCTCATTGCTCTTAAGAAACTACATAAAGATAACAGCATAGTCATTACCAGATCTGACAAGGGAAGTGCTACTGTTATCCTTGATCCCAGTGAATACAATAAGAAAATGGATATCATTCTTAGAGACCACTTCACTTACAGACCACTAGATTATGATCCCACAAAGTCACCAAGTGCAATTAAAAAACTCATTTGGGAAAAAAACAACTTTATAGTGCTAGTTTGAAGGAAAATAATAAACAAATATCTAAGTACTAGTTTTCATGTTCATCAGTTTTAGTTTAAATTGTAATTCTCATTTCTCTTTTTATGCCTCATTCATTGGATCAGTCAAAGTGTTAACGTATCAGAGGCAGTTATTTATTTATTTTTTTGTCCTTCTATTTTTATTATAACTGTCAAAGAGTTTTCTGTGTTCCTTGATAAAAAGTCTTTAGAAAGTTGAAAAATATCTGAAAGATAACATAATTTCATGTTCCACTCTTATGTTTTTAAGGAATTGTACAAGGTCACAGTTTTGTTTGTTTGATAGAAATATAATTTTTTTTCCTTGTTAGATCACACAGGTAATAACCTTTTATGAGAAGAGCACGTTTCATTTCATATCATTGGAAACAGTCTTGAATAAAGAAAGCTAGACTTTAATAAATTTAGTTTAATCCTTTATCCAAGTGTAAGCAAACAAAGTTTGCGCCTGAAAATATCTTCAGGACTGAGGTAAGGTGGTGCAACTCCAAGCAAAGGTGGACCAAGCTCTTACACCTGTTGGCAACTTGTATAGGTAAATATGACCTCTCCTATTGCTTCTGCCTTAGTATCTCCATGTTTGGGTCTGCCTCCCACTGACGAGACCTCAATAAAGGTTGAAACTGGCCTGGGTAGTGGCCCTTCTCTTAATGCATAGCAGTATACATGTCCGCAAGGAGATGTGCTTTACATTATGGGAGATACTGAGACAAGGAGTGATAAGAGCTTGGTCCACCTTTGCTTGGAGTTGCCTGGTGTTACACCACCTTACCTCAGTCCTGAAGATATTTTCAGGTGCAAACTTTGTTTGCTTACATTTGGATAAAGGATTAAACTAAATTTATTATAATCTAACCAAGTGCAAAATAAACTTCCAAAAGCTAGACTTTATAATATTCAATCTAAAATTCTCTGTAGCTATTAATACATGATGCAATTCAAATTGTACTTGTTAATATTTTGAATTTTTGTGACTAATCCTGTATGTTTACCATGCAAATTAGCTGCTACATAAGTGCAAACTTTTTTTTAATCATGTTTTTGTAAACTTTTAGTACATTCATACCATGTGTGGGTGTGCTGAAATGCTATATGTCATTTTTAAATGATTCCATAATAAATAACTTAATAATGCCCAAAAAATTCATTACTACTTGTATGACTCTTCAATTCCAAGTAATTCAAAATTTTTCTTTAATTTAATTTTTCTCTCAATCTTCATGCCTAAATATAGCTATGCAACAAGGTCTTCTCAATGATGTCTGTTGACTCATCTAACTGAAGAGCTGTTGCCGATGAATACTTTGTTCATCATAATTATGCTATTCGAAACAGCATACTATGGCATGTAACCAACATGGCATAATAAAGTCTTCTATGTTTCCATGACTTATTTTCATTACCAGTGTTTGTATATTGTATTAGTGTTTTCTAAGATGTTGAGACAGTCTGTTTTTTTTTAAAAATCAGCTAACATGTATTTAAACCAATCAGTATCTCAGGAGTGGTGGTGAAGATTTTGGAAAAGTTGGTTGGAGCTGGAATTCAGAAATGGGTTGACAAAGAATCTCTACTTTGCAATGAACACCATGGGTTTACTAAGGGAAAGCCATGTTTTAGCGACTTGCTCACATTTGAAAATGTTACAACTGAGTTAGACAAGGGAGATGGATACAGTGTGACACTTTTAGATTTTGCTAAGGCTTTTGACAGAATATAGCATGGAATACTGTTGCATAGATTGGATTTAAACTATTGGCATGGATAAGAGGATGGCTGACTGACAGATATCAAAAAGTTTCTTTAAGGACTGTTTCTACAAGAAACATTCCTTGGTCCATTGTTATTCATTCTGTATATTCATGACATTAGAAAGAATCTGACATGTGACATAGAGCTGTTTGCTGATGATGCAAAGATAAGCAAGGTAATTAGGAGTGCTGATATGCAGTACTTGCAGAATGATTGTATTATATTGGTGGGTTTATGCTTGAAGAAACTGATGAGGCTAGGGATCTTGAAATTTTAGTAGACGGGAAGTTTAAGTTCAAGGGCCATATAGCAAAGATTGTAAATACAACTTGGAGAATAATGGCAATGCTGAAACGAACCTTGACATGTAAAAATAAGGAAGCCATTTTGCCTCTTTACAATTCCTTGATAAGACTTCATTTGTGGACTATTGCTGATCAACTGAAATCCTATATGACCCTTTCAGAAGTTTATGTCTCAATCATTCACCCTTCTTTCTCATGTTTGCTGGTGTCTGTAGTCTACAAATTCTCAGTCTGTGTTCATAGTCATTATTCCACAATCCTGATATCATTTTTAACACTCTCCTTTGTACTCTCTTTCTCTCCACTGTATCAGAATCACAACGGAAGCCAGGAGACCAAACCTGTGCAAAATAGTCAAGTGACATCTTATCAAGACCTTGTAAAGAGGCAAAATGACATTTTTATATGTGAAAGTACATTTCGATATTGCAATTATCTTTTGAGTTGTATTTGCAATCTTTGCTATATGATCCCTGAACTTCAACTTGCTATCCAAGATCCCTAGCCTGATCGGTTTCTTCTAGCATAATCCCACCAATATAATATGACATTGGATATCTAATCATACCAAAGTGCATGTCTATGCATTTACTGATGTTGAACTGACATCCATTTTCCCATGCCCACAATTCCAGCCTGTTCAAATCATTCTGCAAGTACTCTTTCTTATATCTTTCTGAAAGAGCTGGAGGTTGTAATCAGTGTTAAAAAACAGTGTGTGAGAGATTGTTCCAAGGAATAGAGGTGGATGGAGTGTATGAGGATCATCAGACATTTCAGTTGTTTGGAGTTGGATAGTGTATTGGTTTTGGCCAGTGGCTGCTTTAGTTAGAAGAAAGTTGAGGAATGGTAATAGCCAATTCAGAGGAGCAATACCCAAGGAAGTAACTAGAGAAATGGCACAATGCAGAAACTTAGTGCTTATGGGAAAATGACTAAAGGGAGTCTATGAGGGAAAATGGTCACCTATTAAGCAGATCGTCCTCTTCTGTATATCATCAAAAATTTTTAGGAAGATTTTGGGTGCACCACTCCAGATGCGGGAACAATATTCCAAGATTGGTTGCATATGAGACATAATAAAGTGTTGAGTTGAGCAGAAGAGAAATAATGTTTTGAAAGAAAAGAACACCGGGTTTTTTAGAAACTGAGATGGCGTTGTATGTAATACATCTGTGCCAGGATAAACTGGATATGACAGTCAGACCTAGAAGAAAAATCTGATCTTGAAAGGAAATTGGAACATTATCAAAAGTAAGTGAGCGTGAAGTTGGATCTTTCTTGAGGTAATAAGGCAAACCTCAGTTTTTATGGCATTGAAATTAACTGAGTTGTCTTCATCCCATTTGAGCATGTTGAGGAGATCAATATTTAAGTCTCTGATTATGGTAAATCTGTAGCTTCTGTCATTTGAGATAGAAGTTGAAAGTTTTTCCACTTAGTTATACTATAAATTAAAGATGCCAAGATGTTAATTATTGGTTTCATGTAAGCAAACAAAGTTTACACGTGAAGTCATTTCACGACTGTGCTACTTGTATATAGAAGCTAATGACTTCACATCAACTGGCTTAGTATTCCATAATACAATGCACATATCCTTGTATTATATTATGGGAAGGGTCACTAGCCAGACTGGTTTCAGTCTTTATTTTGGGTCTCATTAGTGGGAGCCAGACCCAGAAGTGGTACCATGGTTGAAATAATGCAGGTCATATTTCCTTTTACAAGTAGTCAAAAGGTGTCCCAACTTATTACTAAAACACTCTGGATTAGAGTTTGATTTTGAAAGTTTTTCCACTTGATTATACTATAAATTAAAAATGCCAAGGAGTTATATTCTTGGTTTAATCTGATGAAACCTCATAAAGGTCGAAACTAGTCTGGGTAATGGCCTTCCCATAATGCATAGCATTATACATGTCCACAAGTCCTTTCCTTTACATGGTGTTACATGCTGATCAGCATTCATTTCAGACAAATTATGGAGACCTCAACCGTGTTAGAAATAATTACTTTAATTTTCCGACATTTTGACCTTCATATTATAAGGTCATCATTTGGAGTATACACATATGTATATGGAGACAAGTTCTGTTACATTTCAAACAGTATGCTAAAGGGACAATGATTTGATCGACAGTTATTCTACTGGCCTGACCTCTAGTAAAAAAAAATTAAAATAAAATAACTATATCAAAGCTATATTCTATTTATAACATTATCAGAGGACAATTTCATATAGATAGTTTTATTACAGCAATAGTGGTGTTTTAATTTAACATGAGAGTTGTTATATTAGAGTTATTGGATTTCGTATAGTCCTATTTATAATTAAGTCCTAGAAGGAAAGGTTATGTGGGTAGAATATGTGCCTTCCATATTCTTGGGATTTTTAGGCCATCATTGTTAAGATTAGGGTGGTTGATAAGAATTTCCCAGGCCTCCTTAAATTTACATTCATACCACGAATGTTTATGAATTAATAAAATTTTTGGTATGATGTAAACAACAGGTCCCTTTTCACTGAATTCTATGTAGAGTATTCAGGGCATGATCAGAAAGGCTGGATTTATCATACTTATTGAAAACAACATGCTGTTTATGTTCCTTTTTTTCTGATAGAAATTGTGCGTCCTGTGTCACTTATATAGCGAAAATTACAGCTAAAGTGAATACAGTATACTCCAGGGTGGGCCAGCAGAGGAATTGGATCCTTGGATGAGTTGAGTAAGTTCTTTAATTTTGCAAGAGGTTTAAAGGTGGCCTTACGGTTGTATTTCTGTAGTGTTTTGTTTATTTTATCTAATATCCCTTTAATGTATGGAATGGTTACAGTTTTATTGTAATCTAGTTTATTTTTGTTTTTAAGTGAGGTCGTGTGAAGAATTTTTCAGGAAGGTATTGCTGTAACTTTTAATTCATCTTTAAGTGCTTATTCACTGGAGCAAATCTTCAAAGCCCTGTTTTGTAGTGTGTTAATGACACCTAGTTTTTGTGTTGGGGTGGTAGGCATTTATGTGTATATATTAAAGGGATATTAGATAAAATAAACAATTGTGTAGACTTCCAGTAAACAGTGAAGAAAAGACTCCCAGAAGGAAGACGCGTGACAAGTGTATCTAGAAAAGGAAATGCATTCTGACTTTCAATCTCAATTGTGAATTGTATGCATTTGTTGTTTGTTTAGGTGGCTGAGGAAAGTATCTGTCTTGCAGCCATGGGACCAGATAGCAAAAATATCATTAATGTATCTAAGCAGACTTTGGGCTTTAAAGTACAGGAATCTAGAGCAAGTTGCTCAAATATAAACGTTAGCAATTAAGGGAGGGGAATAAAAGTGAGCCCATGGCTGTGCCTTCTTTTTGTAGGTAGAAAATGTTTTGCTATACAAAATAGCCAGAATATAGATGGAAAGAACGCTGTGATGTCGGGAAGGAATTTGTCCTGTAAAAGAAAAATTGTGTCATTGATTGGGACATTTGTGAAGAGGGCAGAGATGTCAGAACTGACTAATAAATCAGCTTTTTCCAGTGTGATGTCTTTACAAAGTTTGTTTACAAAGTGTTGTGTGTTTTTAATATTGGAGGGGAAATGACCTACTAACTCCTTATGTGTTGATGTTAGTTTCTTGGCTAGGTGATAATTGGGGTTGTCTGTACCTTCAGCTATTGGCTGGAGTGGTACGTTCTGCTTGTGAATCTTGGGTAAACCATAATTCTTGGGAAACAAGCATAGTGTGGAAGTAGTTTTTTAACTGTATCCTAGGTCCAAGAAGTGACTGATTTAAGTAATTTTTCCATTTTCTTTGTTATCCGATTAGTTGGGTTATAGTTAACAAGTTGATAGGTGCTGTTGTCTGAGATTGCATTATGTGAAGTGGTTGTGAAGTCATTAGCTTCTATATACAAGTAGCCCAGTCATGAATTGACTTCATGCACAAACTTTGTTTGCTTACACTTGGATAAAGGATTAAACCAAGAATACATCTTCTTGGCATCTTTAATTTATCTGTTATTTGAGTGTACTAAGGGGTTTCTCAAACGAGGAAGAGGAATGAAAAGTGCAGTCATCAACAAAACTGTGACTAGGATTTGAAGTTAGAGAAAGTCATTGAGTAAAAGAGGAAATGTTGGGTGAGAGTACAGAAACCATGGGGAAATCTAATGAAAGGAAGCCATCCACTGTGACATGTAATGAATGACCAGTCAGTAAGCTGGCACCGTAATTAGAGTGCAGAATGGAGACCATAAGATGGTAGCTTGTTCAAGAGGCTTTGATGCCAGATCTTTGAAATATCTAGAGCGAAGTAAGTTTCTCCAAATCTTTCCATTGCCTGTGTCCAAAGGTAGGTGAGATTTATGGAGGAGGTTAGCTGTAGAATGAGAATTTTGGAATCTGGCTTGGTGATTTCAATTAATTCGAGTCTCCAGGTAGTGAAGAAGCTGGTTGTTGATAACCAGCATCCATCTCTTTTGAAAATACTGAGGTATTCGATGGTTTTGTTTTGGGTACAGGCTGGATGAAGACCTGCTTCCTACTTTCTTTCTTTGAAGATAACTTTGTCATGTGCTTCCCTGGCTGAGTCAATGTTTTCTTCAGAGTTTGCCATTAATCTCTCCCACACCCAAATACATGCCTCTCTGTCAGGCTTTGTTCTTCTCTTGTGAAACTTGTCAGTATCTGAAAGGAGTTTGACTTACTTTTCAGAACTTGAATATACACATTTTTCTTTTATATTGGAATGTTCATTTTATATTTCACATCCTCTGTAAACTTTTGTAAATTTGAGGACATCAATAGTAACATAACATCTTGTATTATGTATCTTTTTTTTCTCTATGCAAATTAAACATAGTTTTTGTTAGAATGCTGGTCCATTGCCTGATCTAAACTTCAGTAGGCAGTTACCATTACCAGTTTTGCCTTTTTATCAAAATTTTTCAAAATGGTTTCTATATGTGGGATTCATTTCCTATGTGCTAGACAAGACATTAAATTTAAGAACTGTGATAAATCTAGCTTTTCTGATCATGTCCTGGACACTTCACAGAATTCACTAGAAAGGTCCATCACACTGAAACCTGAAATGAGCACAAATCAAAGAAGCCTGTGAAATTCTAATCAATCATCATAATCTCATCAATAATGATGGCCTAAAAATCTCAAGAATATGGGTGTCACATATTTGACTCATGTAATTTTTTTGTTCTAGCATGTCATAATTATTAAAACTAATATTCCAGGATCTTAATCTTAATTTGTTGATAACAAATCTCAGCCCTTATTTTAAATGTGAATTAGGCCACCACTAATGATGTGTAAATAGGACTGTAGCTTCGATGTTTTTTAACTAACGAATCAGGCCAGTAAAGGTTGACCAAATTAGTGATACTTTGAAATACTGCCAAAATAGTAATGTAAATTGTTTCTGTGTTTGTGTGTTCTTCAGATAATGAACTTAATATACTTTTTTTGTGGGAAAAACAAATAACACAGTACTACATGATTGAAATTCTAACATTTCTACTATAATGAACTTAATATGAATGCGGAAATGTCAGGAAATTATTATTCCTTTTAACACGGCAGTAGGCGCTGTAATTTTACCAAAAATGAACCGGACATGAATGCTGTTACAACATATTACTTTATTTATTTATTTTATTTTATTATTTTATTTATTATTTTTTTTTTTACCACTTGCTATTTCAACAAAATAGCAAATGCTCAAATTGCATTCATAGGCAGAAGAGGGAATACCTCTTCTGCCTATAAACGCAAGGAAATGATTGCTTGCATTTCCCTATATGTTTGGAAGTATTATATCCACAGTGTCATAGAAAAATTTTTGTATGATACAGTGGCTCTGTAAAGGAAAATAATGCAGATAATCATACCTATGAACTTTTATTGCTTCTAATATTGGTGTTAGTGTGATCTTTAGGCATGCTTGACAATTTATTACCATAAAAAATTCTTTGATTCTCTTGTAGCAATTAAAATCTTCCCCCACAAGTTACTAATCCACATTCACTAAGCAAGTTATTGTAATCTTGGTGATTTTCAAGTTATTATTACATAATGATACATTAACACCAGTTGACCACCTTTCACAGTAACACATGAAAGGTAGTCAACTAACATTTCTAAACTACCTAACATTATTTTTGTAAAAGGTAATGCAAATATTAAAATAGGAATTAGTTGAATTTTTCATGTTATTTCCTCTGGAGAAGGAAAAAGTTGGAACTGTTGCTTTAACCAGCATTAATGTTTATACTGTATATTATTTGTAATCAGCCATAATTATGTTGCTATTTATAGAACATTAAAGACTGTAAAGAATGTTTTACGTGGATTTAAAGTACTTATCACATGTATTTCCATACTGTATATCTTATCATTGTAAATTATACAGAAAAAATTGAAGTTCAGTACACAAAGAATTGCTATATTCTCTGTCAATTAAATATATATCTTTGTGTTTCTTCCTTACTTTCTTCTGTAGTGGCTTCAGATGACACATTGTTCTTACTAGCTACATGTTATTACCGCGCAGGGAATACCTCTTCTGCCTATTCATTATTAAATAATAAAGGTTGCCGCACATCCCAGTGTCGCTACTTATTTGCCCGTTGCTGTTTAGACCTTCAAAAGTAAGTTTGTTTGCATAATCACCCAAAAATTGTTTATTTACTAGGTCATTGATTAATTTATCTTTTTTGAGATATAAAATAGATAATGAAATTTGAGAACATCTCTGAGAGTGATAGTTGTTAATTGATCATGTTTTTCAACATAGTTTTGCACAAATTGGTGACATAATGAATATGGGGTTCATGAAATTGTGATAGATGTAAAGTAATATATATATAATAAAGTAATTAAATTTCTTCATTTCAGTTAATTGAAACCAACAATTGGTGATGTCATTACAAATGTTCGACAGTTCCTTCATAAATAGGAGATGCACATTTGCAGAATTATCACAATAACTGACACTGTATATTTTGATAAAAATTATTATACAGTAACAGAATAACACTTAAATTAGGAAAAAATATTTATTATTCATAGAATTTTTCACTAAGAAACATAGCCATTGGTGGTATGAAAAAAAAAGATAAACACAATAAAAACAACACTTCAGTTGCAAGTGCGCATGACAATATATGCTATTAAATACTGGAGAATAACACCATCTACTACTGTTAGAATTCAGAGAAATAAATTGAGCTAATTACATTATTAAGAAACACAGGAATAAGGAGTGTTACTTAGGATGACTTCTCAAATGGGAAAGTTTAAGGCAGTTGTTTTCGATTGTCACGCACTTGCAATTTAAGTGTTGTCCTTATCTCTCTTCAGCTGTATTGACAATGGCTAGGAAACTTAGCTGAAAATTCTACAAATAATATTCTTTCTTAATGTAAATCTTATGCCATTACTGTATAATAATTTTATCATGTTGTCCACTTAAGTTTCAATAGATCTATTCACTATGCTTTTTTCTAGATAACATGTTGTGAAAGTGCAAGACATCACCATCTTGCACTTTCACAGAGATGTGAAAGTGCAAGATGGTGATGTCATTTTTCATTGGCAGTCTCTACCTCAAGTATATATACATACTTGTCATTACATTCTTCCTAGATATTTCTTGCAGCTATGCTCTGACTTGCACCATTTATTAATTTTCAAAGTAATAACTCATGACCTGCACGATATCTTGGTCAATTTCTATATTACCTTGATCGATTTTAGTACCATCTGAAATTTTTTGTAATACTAAACTATAAAAGGATGTTTATTAACTGGCTTATATTTTGCTTGATTTCAAACCAGCAAACAATATATTACAGTTTACACACAACACTGAGTAAGTAAAACCATTCAAATTATAATGGCATCCTCTACAATTGTATAAAAGAACTTATTATCGTTGATAGGAATTGATCTCAGGATGCCAAATTTTTGACAGATTAATGCAACCATACTTGTGAGGAAAATGCTTCACAGGCTTTGCTGACGCTCAAAATAGTTTCTCTGACCTATGGCAACTTCTATATAACACATTGGTTTCTTCTATTTAATCCTGTGTGAAGGGGTATCCAAAGCATGGTCTACCAGTCCTGACTTTCCATAATAATGTTAATCTGTGTATTTTTTATGTTCTCAGAGGCAGATGTAAATGAATTTTCCTGTCTGTCTAAAGCAGTTTGTCACAAGGAACTTCACACACTCCAGCATGTGCTAAAGGATGGAATTTGTCCTTAGGAGAGCAAATCATGTGGTGTTAAGATACGTGTGTAGAGGCTTAAGTGCTGTGAGGACATGATGTTGGATGCTTAATGGATTTTTTACAACACTCAAAAAGAATTAAAATAGAATTTAATGCTTCCTGTATTTCGTCCTAGTCACTAGAACATCTACGGGGATTACAAAAACAATTAATGTAACATATACACAAATAACAAACAATACTAAGCCCAACCACGCGGGTGACACTAAAGTCCTATCGAGGTAGAGCGCCCTCTAAGGGCAGTAGGTGGTCTGGAATGTAAGGTGGGAACTCTGGTGATGAGTGTTTCCCAAATCTTCGGAAGCTTAATGCAACCGTATTTATTGAGATTTGGTTGGTTTTTGAGAGCTGCTGCTGCTTCTAAGAAAAGTCTCTCTTTCTTGAATTTGCTGTGGTGGAGCATGGTGGTTTTCTTCCATGATACCCTGTGGGTGGTGTCCAAAACATGGTCAGCCAAGCCTGAATGGCCATAGTTGTGTTTGAAGATGTAAGACTTGTGTTCCTCTAGACAGATGGATGCTGATCTGCCTGTCTGTCCAAAGTACGGCAGCTTACAAGAACAGGGTACTTTGTAAACTCCAGGCAGAGAGAGAGAGGGGAGGGAGCTGATCTTTCGTAGAACGGATAAGGGTAGCAAGTTTGCGGTGGGGCTTATATGCTGTGTGTAGGTTGTACTGTTTTAGTATCTTGGCTATTTTTTCGGATGTGCCTCGGATGTAGGGTATGGTGATGGCATTTTTAAAATCTTGTTGACGGGGAATGGGGGAGGAGTTGATTTTTTTTTGATACTGTGATCGCTGTAGCCATTGGAGAGGAAAGTGCTGTGTATGTGGTTAAGCTCAGTAGTGAGGGCGGTTCCACTGGAACAAAGATTGTGGGCTCTCTTGGTAAGAGTTTTAATAATGCCATATTGTTGAGAGGGGTGGTGGTGGGAGAGTTTGTGAATGTATCTGCCTGTGTGTGTGGGTTTTCTGTGTACGGTGAAGGTAAGTGTATCATTAGGCAGGCGTGTGACTAAGGTGTCTAGGAAGGGTAAACAATTGTTCTTTTCCTTTTCCATAGTGAACTGGATTCTTGGATGTAGACTATTGAGATGACTGAGGAAGGAGTCTAACGTGTCTGGTCCATGAGGCCAAATAGAGAACACATCATCTACATATCTTAGCCAGATAGAAGGTTTGAGTGGGGCTGAGTCTATGGCTTGTTTTAGATTTTGTTGTTCCAAGAGAAATACCCAGAGTTAATGGCAAAGGAAAAGAGATCTAAGATGTCAGAGGGAAAAACGTTTTCTAAGAGAGATAAGGTGTCAATTAAGGGAATATTGGTAAACAAAGAGGATCTACAAGCAGATAGAGGGAACTGCCATGGGTTCCCCCCTCTCACCCCCCTTGCCAATTTCTATATGGAAGATTTCGAAAAAACGAGACATAGACTCAGCCCCACTCAAACCTTCTATCTGACTAAGATATGTAGATGATGTGTTCTCTATTTGGCCTCATGGCCCAGACATGTTAGACTCCTTCCTCAGTCATCTCAAGAGTCTACATCCAAGAATCCAGTTCACTATGGAAAAGGAAAAGAACAATTGTTTACCCTTCCTTGACACCTTAGTCACACGCCTGCCTAATGATACACTTACCTTCACCGTATACAGAAAACCCACACACACACACACACAGGCAGATACATTCACAAACTCTCCCACCACCACCACCCCTCTCAACAATATGGCATTATTAAAACTCTTACCAAGAGAGCCCACAATCTTTGTTCCAGTGGAACCGCCTTCACTACTGAGCTTAACCACATACATAGCACTTTCCTCTCCAATGGCTACAGCGATCACAGTATCAAAAAAAAATCAACTCCTCCCCCATTCCCCGTCCTTCTCGTCAACAAGATTTTAAAAATGCCATCACCATACCCTACATCCGAGGCACATCCGAAAAAATAGCCAAGATACTAAAACAGTACAACCTACACACAGCATATAAGCCCCACCGCAAACTTGCTACCCTTATCCGTTCTATGAAAGATCAGCTCCCTCCTCTCTCTCTGCCTGGAGTTTACAAAGTACCCTGTTCCTGTAAGCTGGCGTACTTTGGACAGACAGGCAGATCAGCATCCATCCGTCTAGAGGAACACAAGTCTTACATCTTCAAACACAACTATGGCCATTCAGGCTTGGCTGACCATGTTTTGGACACTACCCACAGGGTATCATGGAAGAAACCACCATGCTCCACCACAGCAAATTCAAGAAAGAGAGACTTTTCTTAGAAGCAGCAGCAGCTCTCAAAAACCAACCAAATCTCAATAAATACGGTTGCATTAAGCTTCCGAAGATTTGGGAAACACTCATCACCAGAGTTCCCACCTTACATTCCAGGCCACCTGCTACTGCCCTTAGAGGGCGCTCTACCTAGATAGGACTTTAGTGTCACCCACGTGGTTGGGTGTAGTATTGTTTGTTATTTGTGTATATGTTACATTAAGTGTTTTTGTAATCCCCGTAGATATCCTAGTGACTAGGACGAAATATAGGAAGCATTAAATTCTATTTTAATTCTTTTTGAGTGTTGTAAATAATCCATTAAGCCTCCAACATCATGTGGTCTTAAGTTTATATTTTAATAGTACTTTGGATATTTTTTCAGATGTACCCAGTGGTGACTATAAGGGGCTCGTGTGAGCCCTTTGTTAAATTTTTCTCAAATTTGCGAGCCCCTTGTTATTCTTGTTTAATAATCTTGTAGGACTAGAAAATACCATCGTGGAATGTATACATGCTACTATAATTGCTACTTTAAATTCATATGGATTTTCTGTATTTAACTATATAAAAAATCATTTCATTGCATTTTGTTCTGATGGAGCTAGTGTAATGTTAGGAAACAAATCAGGTGTTGCAATCAAACTTGTACAAAAATTTCCCAATGTTCTGATTTAGCATTGCACTCATCATTTACACTTAGCATTAGACGATTTGATAAAAAATATTAAAGAAATAAATCGTTTTGAAATGTTTGTGGATAAATTACATGCTTTTTATCTTCAATCACCAAAAAATCAACGAGAATTAAATACGATTGCAAAAGACCTTGGTATCGAAATTTTAAAGATCAGTCATGTGTTTGGACCAAGATGGGCAGCTTATGAATGGCTCTTGCTTTGTGGAGAAATTACTCAGGTTTATGCAAGCATTTTGCATCGAACAATAAATGTAAGGGCTTTTAAAACGACTTAAATTTGGAATTTTTAAAAGATCTAGCATTAATGATTGATATTCTACAGGAATCATCATATCTGTCAGAAGCTCTACAAAGTCACAATTTAAGTATTATAAGGGCTGAGTTAGGCCTTTTTTTTGCTCGACGATGCGAGCCATTTGTTAAAATTTCCATAGCTCACCACTGGATGTACTTCATATATATATTGAATAGGAATAGTGGTATTTTGTTCTTGTGTGTTTGTGGTGGGGGGAAAGTAAGGGGACCATGTAGTATCTTATCTGTTTTGTGAGAGCTGTATCATTGGCTAAGAGAGTGTGGCAAGTATAGTTGAGTGAGGGAAAGGGCTGCATCATTAGAACATATAGCCCTGGCTCTATATGTTAGTGTTTAACCTAACTGAACCTCAACTAACTGCCACTTTTACATTAACCTCCTGAACCCTATATACACACTGCATATTTTTTTCCATCACATGAACAGTACATTTGTCAGATCCCATGCCTGAAAATGCAAGCCATAGAATGGAATCCTTTTCTCTTGATTTTTGCAGACTCAAAATTTTCCAGCCTTATTCTGTTGCATTCAGATGTTTTTATCATTTTTCAGATTCTGATAATCATTCAGACCTCTTTTCAGTATTTATGCCTGAAGATTGATTTTTCTGTTCAGCTCCCCAAGCAGTATTTTTATCTTCCTTTGAAACTTTAATGGCAACAAGTCAAAGCAACTTCCTTTTTCCAGTTCAGTTGATCACACTTGAAGAAACGACACTAGCTGTTAGCAGTAATTTAATGCAGATTCTTCGATCCACTAGAATACTTGATAATCCTGTCTGTTCTCCCAGCATCTTTGTCTTTTCCAAGTTTCCTTTTCTGTGTAATACCCTATCCCCAACCACTCTTAGTCCTGTTTCCTTTTGCAATATAATTCTGACTAACAGAATAAAATAATTATTGCTTGAAAGAAAGCCTTATATTCCTTCATTCATTCATGGAATGGAGTGTGAATCTCGAATTTTGGACGATATATAATTTTGTTAAAGTCAATTTTGTTAACATATATACAAGTGTGGCAAATTCCCAGAATGCACACATAAAAAAATTATATTTACTTATCTGTAGACCAGTGTCTACTGTTGCCTACAAAGTAATCCCCTCATGCAGAAATGCATTTAGATGATGCTGCCATTGTTCAAAACATTTCTGGAATGCAGTTTATTATTACTGTCATCACATGGTGTTGAATGTTAGAAATTTCAGAAATCTGCACCCTCTGAGAGCATTCATTTTTGGAAACAGCCAAAAGTTGCATGGGACTAATCCTAGTAAACACCAATTTTGTGTTTGATTTTTAGCTAGAAACTTGTGAGTTATTGCATCATGCACAACAGAAATTGTCATGATGAATGATAGTTGTTCAGCCAAAGGTTCAGGTCCATTCTTAAAAACAGTTTCACTTAACTTTGCCAGCACTTGTAAATAACATGTTGGTTCACTGTTAGACACTTGTTTAATGAAATTGAAGTGAACCCTGAAGATTGAAAAAACAAGGTAGCATTGCGCTGATTTTTTCACGTTCATACATTTTTCTCTTGAAAACGTTTTCTATTGCATGATTTGGCATTTTGTTTCAGAGTTGTACTGAAAGCACAAAATTTCATTACTAGTAAAAACTATCAAAAGCAGCCAATTGTGAAGGAAGAGTAGAATAAATATCATACCATTGCTGCTTTTGATCTTCACTCAAAATTTGCAGAAATATTCCAGGATAGTTCATCAAAATCTATTTCTTCTTTTTTTTTCTGTCTGAATTTAATTCCTCTTCTATTAACCAAACTAATTGCTGCACTCTTTACACATTATTTACATGATTGATGAGTTTATAGGCTCAGTTCTTTCAACATCTCTCACATCTTCTCATTCCTCTTTAAACCTCTTATGCCACTCAAAGACATTACATGGCATCATCACCATAAACCACTCATAACATATCTAGATTTTAACTTGCGTTTTTGCCTAACCTTGGGCAAAACCTGATGTTAATGCTGTTCTAAATTCTATGACCCTTTTTAATGTGGTTCCCACTCTTGGAAGATTGCAAACCTATAGTACATTAATTCTGTGAGTGGGCGTAGGATTTATTTTATTTTTATAATTTTTTAGTATTTTTAATTTATTTTTACATAGTCAGTCAGGAAACCCTGCTCTGGAGACGAAACATGGAACTTTTCCAAGTACTGCAGGCTTCCAATAAGCAGGTAGTGGTCTCTCACTGAGTGATGAAATTCATTTCCCACCTAAAGACAATCACAAACATCCATGCACTACAGGATTCAAACCTGCAACCTGTTGGTTGGAGAGTGGATAGGCTGACCACTTAGCCAACTAGACTGGCAACGCAACAAATACACACACACACATGTAAACTCTACCACATTTTGTCATCTGTTGGCTTGATTGTTTTGATGTGACTCAAGACAATAGCACATGCTTATCCAAACATGTACAGTCACATAGTTCTTCCTCACCTGCCATACACATGATATGGCGTGCGTAAGTAACATTCCAGGAATTTAATTAATTGTCACACCTCATATAATATTTATATGTATATGTCATCATCATCATCATAACACTAATTACAGGTATAGACCATATTGGTCTGTTGCAGTCTCATTATCCATCCAATATCCATTTTTGAGGTCTACCCTGATTTCTCTTTCCAGTTGGCTTATATTTTAGTATTTGTTTAGGATATTGGGTGTTGGCCATTCGGTTTACATGTTCAATCCATTTTTGTTTATAATTGTTTAGTTTTTCTTCTATTGGTTTTATTTTTAGTTTTTTTAAAATTCTTTGTTCCATTTTTGATCTAATAATGTGTATTTTGCAGTTCTTCTCATAAATCTCATTTCACTTGTTTTTATTCTTTGTTTATCTTGTTTGTTTATTGCCCAAATTTCACTGCCATATAATAATGTGGACACTGCTAAAGTATTGTGTATTTTTAAGCGTGTTTCTTTTTGTACTATATTTGGGTTGAGTGTTCTATTTATCAGGCCTATAATCTGTAAAAATTTTGAAGTTTTTAATTTTATGTCTTTTTCTCCATATGATATTTCACATCAAAGATAACCGAAAGTATTTATCTGTTTTGTTATTTTATTATTAATAACTATTTTGCTTCTAACTGGAGTTCATCCACAAAATGCCATTATTTTAGTTTTATCTATGGAATTTTCTTTCCAAACTGTTCTATTATAATGTTTAAATTATATATTGCTCTTTGTAAATTGTCTTCCTTATCTGATATTATTACCTGATCATCTGCAAATAATAGCATATTTATTTTGTTATTCCGGGAAATTTTTATACCTTGATTGTTTAACCTGCCAAACCTCAACAAATTTGGATTCATTTGACTGCCCCAAATTTGGGAAACATACATCAGAAGAACTTCAGCCCAAAGGCCAAGAACACCTAATATAGCACCATCAGGACTTTAGGAAAATGGTAGTTTCCTCGCTTCGTTTCTCATATGCTGTTATGTAGTACTTGCGTGCACATGTCTTTATCTTAAATTCCCATGAAGATGGCAACGTGACGTTGCCGAAATATCGGAAAGTATATATTAAAGTTGATTTAATTTATATTTCTAGTGTATGCTGTCAATTCCTTAAGTATTAATTATCATGTTTAACCAGCGTATAAGACTTTCTACAAGAATTACTATCATCCACGGAGATTCCATCGCACGCAAGGCCCGCTATTATGGCAAACTAAAGCTGAAGTTATTTAGACAACCGAATCATCTTACCTTCCTAAAATGCTGCCGGGATAATAAGGTAATCCCAAATTGTGTAAAATTTAAGCACCGTTTCTGTTCACAAAAAGCTCTCCATATCTATAACCGGGCGAGCCAGGCTTTACTACGGGAGCAAATTAATGCTACATGCGGTTCCCTAGCTGATGTAAACAGAGCTATTTTAGCACTAGAGATAGAGCTTTCAAATACGCTAAATCACGAAGTTTGGTCAATTCTACATGACATCTCGTGCACTGCAGCAAATAAAAAATTCGAAAGAATATGGAGTTGACATATTAACAAGTTTGATAAATTAAAAAAGAACTCGACGTCCAAACCAAAACTACAAACCAGCACTATAGTTAGCCATTCTTCAGTTATCTTCAAGCCTGACGCACTCAGCGCTCTGTCACGTGGTCACAACTTTGCCATTGCTCCTAGGAAATTACTAGCCGAGGAATTACTGATCCAGATTGGACGTGGGATTCGCCACCTTCCAAACCACATCCAACGATATTAGATTGGATGTAGCTTGTGTTCTCCCAAAAGCTAAACCACCAAAAACCAACATATCCATTAGTGAATACAAGTCTCTACAGGAAATGAAGAAAAACAAAGAAATAGTTATCACCAAAGCAGATAAGGGGATTGCCACTGTGGTACTCAATCATACTGACTACACAGGTAAGCTTAAGGCTTTACCATTAGATCGAGCTACTTGCCTCCCCATTGAATACAATCTCACCAACTCACAAATTAGAAAACTCTATAGGCTCCTTAAGAAGATCACTTCTTGGCCTGTGGAGATTACCAACAGACTAAAACCATATAACTCTAGACCCCCCCCGTATATATGGGCTCCCGAAAATACATAAAGAAAATGTGCCATTACGTCCCATAGTGGATGGCATTGATTCCCCCACTTACAAACTAGCTAAATATTTAGCCAAAGCGCTCTTACACTATACTGGCAACACACTATCACACACATAAAAAACTCAGCCCACTTCAAAGCCAGTATAGAAACCTTACACTCCAACATAATGACATAATGGTCAGTTTTGACATCTCCTCCTCATTCACAAATGTCCCCCTCAAAGAAACCTTAGAACTAATCCAAGCTAAATTTCCTCCCAATATCTCAGCCCTATTTCAGTTCACAATGAACTCAGTCTATTTCGTTTGGCAGGAAAAATTCTACAAACAAATAGAGGGGACAGCCATGGGTTCACCACTTTCCCCACCCTTGGCCAACTTCTTTATGGAGACTTTTGAAGAGAAAGTCTTAAACTCTTCCCCACAAAAACCAACCTTATGGCTTCGCTATGTTGATGATGTGTTCGCTGTTTGGCCACATGGCCGGATACACTCCTCTCCTTCCTAACACACTTAAACAACCAACACCCTAGAATCAAGTTCACCCTGGAAAAAGAGGAAAACAATAGCCTCCCCTTCCTAGACACACTAGTCACCTGCCAACCTGATGGTACCTTGGTTTTCTCAGCTTTTAGAAAACCCACCCATACAGGCAGATACATTCACCAACAATCCCCCCCCCCACAACAATATGTTATTAAGACACTATTCAACAGGGCTAAACTAAACTGTTCAAATGACCACTCCTTCGCCTTCACAAAAAAAAGATTACTCTAAATCCATCACCATTCCCTACATCCGAGACACCTTGGAAAAAATCAACAAAATCCTAAAAAAACATGACTTGACCGCTTGTTACAGACCATATAGAAAATTGGCATCCCTTATCTGCTCCACTAAAGACCAACCACTTTCCCTAGACCTGCCTGGTGTATACCAGGTCTCTTGCAGCTGTAAATTGTCCTACTTTGGCCAAACAGGCAGAACAGCAAATATCAGAATCTCAGAACACAAGGACTACATCCGATTTCACCAGTACAGCCACTCTGAGCTTGCAGATCATGCTCTGGATACTCGCCACAGTAATACACTGCAGCAAGTTCAAATATGAAAGACTATTCATGGAATCAGTCTCAGCCCTTAGGAATATGCCAAACCTCAACAAATTTGGATGCATGAGACTGCCCCACATTTGGGAAACATACATCAGAAGAACTTCAGCCCAAAGGCCAAGAACACCTAATATAGCCCACCAGGGGGGGACCATCAGGACTCTAGGAAAACGGTAGCTTCCTCGCTTCGTTTCTCATTTGCTGTTATGTAATACTTGCATGCACGTGTCTTTATCTTAAGTTCCCATGAAGATGGCAACATGAAGTTGCCAAAATATCGGAAAATATATATTAAAGTTGATTTAATTTATATTTCTAGTGTACGCTGTCAATTCCTTAAGTATTAATTATTATCTTGATTGTTTAAGCTGTTACACTGTATTAATATTTCATTAATTATAAATGTAAATATTGAAAAGTATTGGAGACAGAGGGCATCCCTGTCTTACTCCTTGGTTTATAGATTATTTTTCAGACAACTTTTCATTTATTTTTATTTTATTATCGTTATATATATTCAATATTGGATGTAGTAAAACATTAGATATATTTATTCTTTGTAATATATTAAACAGTATATATCTTTTTACTTTATAAAATGCTTTTTCTTAATCTATAAACAAAAGATGAGTTTCCAAATTAAATTCTCGTCTTTTTTCTATAAGTAGTTTTAAACAGAAAGCTGCATTGTAGAGCGTCCTTTTCTAAATACATTTTAACATTCTAATAATATTTTTTCACTGTATATTTTTAATTTTTCATTAAGTGTTCTGCCATATAATTTGTAGCATGTATTCAATAAACTAATACCTCTGTAATTAGCAGGTTTTGGTTTATCTCCTTTTTTAAATATAGGTATTACTATGCTTGTATTCCATTCTATTGGTATTTGTCCATTTGTATATATTTTATTTAAAAATTTTAGTAAACTTTGATGATATTTCTTTCCAGCAAATTTATACAGTTCGGAGTTTATACCATCTTCTCCTGCTGATTTATCATTTTTTATTTTATTTAGGTTGTCCTTTAATTCTTTCATTGTTATCATATCATTTAAGGTATTTTGTAAGTTTCTAGCGTAATTATTTTTGATGCCAGTATTATCTGTCCAAAGATCTGTAAAGTAATCCAAGAATTCTTTTATATCTATTTCACAATTTATATTTGCAGTTTCTTTTATATCTGCATTCATGTGTTTTAGTATTTTGTACGCATTGGGTCTTATTTTGTGTATGTCATTTTCTAGATATGATACAAATTTTTCCCAGCTTTCTCTGTCTCTCTCTTTCTGGTTTCTCTTTTGGCTATTGCTCATCTTTTTTTATATTAAATTTCATCTTCTTGTTTTTTGCTACTTAACCATCTTTTAAAAGCCAGCTTTTTTATTTTCAATTATTGTTTTTATTTTATTGTTCCATATATGTAATTGTTTATTTTTATGATATTTTTTGTGTGTTCCTAGACTTTCATATGCTGCTGATGTGATAATTTCTTTTATATTATTCCATTCTTTCTCAGTGTCTTCATTTTCTTGTATTTTTTCTAAGTAGTTATTAATCCTCTGTTGGTATAAATTTCTTGTACTTGAATCATAGTCTTACTTTGTAATTAGATTTTGTTTCTCTAGTTTATTTTTTTTTTGTATTTTTTGTAGCCAGTTTGGTGGAAACCTTAGTTTTGTCTGTACTAAATAGTACTCTGTGTGAATTTCTAGCCCTCTTCTAACTTTAACATCTAGGAAGAGGTTTGCTGCTTTTTTATTTGCTATAAAATAGTCTATTATTGATTTTTGTCCTCTTGCATACCGTGTATATTTATGTATATTTTTATGTTTGTAAAATGTATTCATTATTTTTAAATTATTATATATTGTATAATCAATGAGTCGCTTTCCATTTTTGTTTAATGTTGGTTCTCCAATTTTTTTGTATATTATTGTTAATTTTTTTTCATTCCTATTCTGGCATTAAGATCTCCAGCTATAATTATATGGTGTGTTTTATTTAATTTTTCATATATTACTTGTAACTCTTTGTAAAAGTAATCATTTTCTCTTCTCCTTTTCTTTCTTCAGGAGCATACTCCAACAACTGTTAAATTTTCTTTATTTAATTTTAATCGCACTTTTAATATTCTTTCATTCCCGTATGTATAATGAGTTATTTTTGCTTTAATTGATTTATGGATCCAAATCATTACACCAGCTTTTGCATGTATTTATTTGTCCACTCCACTATATATGATATTGTATAATTATATTTAGCTGTTTCTTTTTTGTTTCTGTAAGAACTGCAATTTCTATATTTTTATCATTTAAAAATTTTATCTATTCTTCTTTATGTGCTATGCTTCTAATGTTCCGTGTAGCATATTTCACCACATTTTTCTTTTTCCAAAGTTTCTTAATCTTTTCCAGTTTGCAGTCGTTTCCCATGTTTTCTGATCGGTTTGGATTTCATTGAGACTTGAAAGTAATATGTGTTTCCCTATGTCAAGTGACTAGCATGATGATAGGTATCTTAGTGGTGGGGCTGCCACCTTAAGACAACTATTCTTGCCCTTTTTTTTTGGTAGATAGTGGAAACTACAGTTTGAGAGGAAAGAGTCACTCCTTCACCCTCGAATTGCTCTAATAGCACTGGGGGGGGACACAATTTATATAATTATATAAAACTTTGATGGAGTTAATTTTGTTTTAGTGCTTTGTTACTTGTTGTTAAATTCATTGTTAAAAAACAAACATACATTCTTTAATAAATTTAGTTTAATCCTTTATCCAAGTGTGAGCAAACAAAGTTTGTGCCTGAAAGTATCTTCAGGACTGGGGTAAAGGTGGAGCAAGCTAACATCACTCCTATCTCAGTATCTCCCATAATGCAAAACACATCTCCCTGCGGACAGTCTAACCAAGTGAAAAATAAACTTTCAACATCTTTCTCTAAATCCAGAGTAATTTAATAAAAAGGTGGTACACCGTTCGGCAACTCCTATAGGTAGAGATGGCCTTGCTAATGCTTCTGCCTGGTATCTCCACTTGAGCCTGGCTCCCACTGAAGAGACCTCAATAAAGGTCAAAACTAGTCTGCATAGTGGCCCTTCCATTAATGCATAATCCCTTAATCCATCATTAATTCCCTTAATCCATAATGCAAACCACATATCTGCAAGGAGATGTGTTTTGCATTATGGAAGCTACTGAGATAGGAGTGATGTTAGCTTGCTCCACCTTTACAACGAGTTTCCCGGTGTTGTACCACCTTATCCCAGTCCTGAAGATACTTTCAGGCACAAACTTTGTTTGCTCACACTTGGATAAAGGATTAAACTAAATTTATTATAGTCTAGCCAAGTGAAAAATAAACTTTCAACATTCTTCATTCCTATAAAGCAGTGATTCTTAACCTCGGGTGTGTGAGAAAGCATTTCCAGGGGTGCTAGAGAAGTTTCTAAATTTTGACCCAGATTCGATGGACAACAGCTATTTAATAAAAGATGATCTTATTGAAATACGAGCCAATGCACGTATTCAAATGGAATTTGAAAAACTGGACTTAGAACAATTCTGGTGTACACAGTTAGAACCTTATCCACAGCTGACAAAAGCAGCATTGCAGACACTTTTACCATTTGCCACCACCTACTGTGTGAAATGGGATTTTCATCACTTTTGCACATAAAAGCAAAAGCCAGAAATCTCTTAAATGCAAGTGAAGACTTACGCATGACTCTTTCAAAAAAGGAGCCTCGCTTCAAAAGTATTATTATGAATAAACAACAACATAGCCATTAAAAATTGAGATATTGCTTTGTATGTATATGTAAATGTATGTGTTTATTTTTCAATAAATAAATTATCTTGCAATAGATGTAATTTCCTAAATAAAGAAATAGAAACCCAGTTTTCAAGGGGGTGTGAGAACTTATTTTTAGATTCAAGGGGGTGCCGATCACTGAAAAAGTTAAGACCCACTGTTATAAAGGTTAACATAGTGTGAAGATTTATTTCATACTATATTCAAATGTGATCCGTATGTGTTCAAATCACTGTCCATTTAGAACATAATTCAGATTATTTTTATTTACAAGTTGTAATTTTAAAAATGTAAAAGTCCCCATTAAATTTGTCTTATCTTTATGTCTGCACATATCAGAGTAATCCACAAAAAATTTTATCATACAGTGCTAAAATGTGTTAAAATTATTGCCATGTGGTTCAGTTTTTGTTTCATTTGTATTGTTTTGAAGAGGACAGCTGACAAAGGAAAAGTTGCTTCTTGTTGGAGATTTAAACAGAGTAGGAAATGAATACCAGACATACAGGGATGTTTAGGAAATTTTTTGAAAAGGATATAGCTAATAATACTGTTAGGTATCTACTGCTGGATTTGTATTTAGGACATAGGCTAATACCATGTATATATGTGAAGAAGACAATATTTGAAGTTTAAAAAAAAAAAAAACGTATAAGAGCTAAGCTGTCTAAAAGTAACTAAACAAAAGTTGTTCCATAAAAGTATAGAAAATCAGGAAGATATCAAAATGTTCTGGAGGCTACTCAAAAGCTTAGAAATGGAGGAAAGAGTACTATAAAAGGAATCAAAGATGATAAAGGTGACAGGAAAACTGAAGACAAGAATATTCTAGATGTTTAGAGTAACTACTTTTAAAGACTTATAAATTTAAAGACTTATAAATGAAACAAGCAATGACAAAACAGTAGTAGAAAATATTCAAGAGGAATGCAAATACAAGTACGTATGAGTACTTCAGATAGAAAGCTATCAAAAACATGATGTGTGGTAAGCAATCTGGAATAGATGATATTCAATCTGAAATGCTCAAATATTGACGTATAAAAGTTTGGCAGTGGCTACGCTGCATAATTTGAAAGGCCTGATCAATACAGCGAATTCCAGATGATTCGATTAGAGCTCTCATAGTTCTCATCTATAAAAGGGGGAATAAAACCATGTGAGAATTAGAGAGGAGTTTCTCTACTAAGTTTTGTAATATTTATGCAAATTTGTTTAAGAATAGGCTAAGAGACATTATCAAACAGAAACTTGGAAGAAGAAGATCCAGCTTGGTTCAGGCCAGATATATGCTGTCAAGATTGCATTTTCACTTCATGACAAATAGTTGAGGAATAGTTAGCACTGTACTTAGTTTTGAAGATCTGGAAAAGATATATGACAAGGTGTCCAGAAAAATGCTTTTCCAGATACCACAGTTATATCAGATAAATGGAATATGATATACAGAAATACATAGTCTATATTTAAGTTGTAAGTCAGCAGTCAGAATTGAATGAAATAAAGATGGTTTGATGATTGAAGATGTAAAATCAGGTATAAGACATGGGTACACATTATCTCCAAAACTTATTCATCATCTGTGTGGATCATTATGAAAGAAAGTGGCATTAAACTAGATAATAGAATTGGATATCAAACTTAGCTCAGTGCTTTATGCAGGTTGTGTTGTATACTCCTAAACACATCCAGTGCAAATTTCTAGGATTCTCTAACTAAATTGGATAACAGCTTTGACAAATTAGGCATGAACATCAGCGATAAAAAGACTAAAACTATATATCTGTCTTCTAAGACACTTTTTACTATATCGATCCACCTACATCTTTCTCTGAGTCTCTTTTCTGCCAACCTGGCAAAGAATACTTGTTTTGCTAACCTTTCCTCACCCATTCTGTTTAAGTGAGTGCACCACCTGAGATCAGCTCTGATCACACATTCCTAAATGCTAACAATTGCAAGATCATTCCTAATATTTGTAATATGTAATATGTAATATGATACTTCATTTGTAATATGATACTGCCATTGATGCCAACTATTCATTTCCTTAATCTTTCTCACCAGTCTTGGATCAAGCATTTAATTTCTAACCCAGCTCTTGGATCCATAAATTAAAATTGGTTGAACACTGTCTTGTATACAGCTAATTTAGTGTTTTTGACTAATATAAATCTATTCAGTGGACTTCTCATCATACTGGCTTTACTAATTCTGATATATCACAAAATTTACCAGACATTTTGATTCGAAACTTATTTGTCATCTTCACATACTCTGTCAATGCTACAAGTGCCACTTGAAACTTGTATCATTAATTCTTTTATACCTTGCATCATGCTTATTGGATTTTTTACAAGATCACCATCACATAGTAGAGTTCTTTGAATAATGTAAATTGTTAATCACCATGATTGTGAAACACACAGGAACTATGAACAGTTGGAAATTCAGTTTCATTGAACACTTTCAGGTTATTGAAATTCATTTGAGCAATTATAGAAAGAAAGCCTTTTTAGGTAAAAGATCTTTAAGAGAAGATAAAAGGAAATATGAACAGTTTGGCAGATAATGATGCACATAAGGCTGCAGCATTAGGACACAATGGGAAAACTATATGAGATAACAAGGAAAATATACTCTGAAGAAAAGAAGCAAGTAAATGCTATAAGGAATAAAGAATGGTTTGCTGCTTTCTGAAGAGGAGAAGATTGTTAAAAAATGAAAAGAATAATGAGATTTTACATAACTGACATGATTAGAAATTTGATAATGGAAGAACCAATATCTAAAAATGAAATAATGAATGTAATAATAAATATGAAAAATGGAAAAGCATGAGGTAATGATAATATAACAATAGAAATGACAGGTAAAGAAACTTCTGCAACTGATCTTTTTTTAACTATGTGCTAGAGACTGAAAAGATACCTGAACAGTGGAAAGAAGCAATGATAATTATTGTGTATTTATGCTTAGGCTTAGATGCTGATTTACATTCATAATATACTTTAATGGAATAAGTGCAGCACAAAGAGAAATAATTAAACACAGGTTTATTGTTTTAATATAGTTCAATTATGATCAGTCAGGTCTAGCTGGCTATGTCTTGCACAGAATCAGATGGAAAAAAACTTATGCTCAATCACAGTAAATACAAACTTGAAAGATTCTTTTTAGAATCAGTAGTAGATTTAAATCTTAAAACCTAGTCTGATTAAAATAAATATGGTTGTGTTGAACTTTCCCAAGATTTGGAAAACTTTATTTCATAATCCTCCCATCCAACAACTGAGGCTATCCAACAGCATCCAGAGAGGGTGTCCCTTATCCCACATAAGACTTTAATCTTTATATAATCTAATTTCATTTCTTGCACCTATTGTCTATTCGTGTGTGTTGAGTGTGTTACTGCAATTTAGGTACAGTGAGCATCTAAGTTCCGTTCTTTGTTCAGTGGGGGTGCTTAAGGGTCAAAGCCGTATAACTGAAAGGAGACCTCCACACCTTTAAAGGAATGCGGAGAACCGACCAGGGCTTCTGACCTAATGTCCAATCCTCACCTTCTCGTGGTGCACCTTGTTGGATATCTACCTGGATACTGAACGAACGAGGATGGGCTGGCAATTTGGGATTTAGCCAACCAAATTGTATTCTTATTGGTTAAACCAAAATAAAAAATGATGGTACAACATGACAAAATTTCATGCCGGCTGGGGCGTCGCCTGGTTAAACAAGGCCCCGTTGTTTTTGCCAGGGAACCAGGGTGAACAGCGAAAAGTCAGCTACTGGAACAAATCTGAAAACACACCCCAACTCAACAGCACCAGAGTTAAAGATCGGTAATATCAACATAAGAAGCCTGAATGGCAAAGAAATGGAACTAGCTGAGGAATTAGATAAGTACCAGATCGACATAATGGGGGTGACTGAAACAAAAAAGATAAAAACTGGTGAGATCTTTCTGAACAATAAATACAAAATGTTATATTCAGGAAATGACAATCAAGGAAAAGAAGGTGTAGCCAATTCAACACAAAATACGAGGCTAATCTTTTTGAATGGCAGGCAGTCTCAAGTAGAGTAATGTGGGCAAATATGAGAATGGGGAACTGGACAATGAGACTTATTTGTGCCTATGGTCCCACAGAAGGTTCTACTAAGGTAGAAGTGGAGGAATTTTTTGAGGCTTTAGAAAAAGCAACTGACACAATGAAAAATGAAAAGTTGGTCCTTGTTGGGGTTCTAAATAGCAGAGTAGGAAATGATTGTGAGACATACAAAAATATTTTGAGAAAATTTGGAGAAAAGAGCAAAGCTAATAATAATGGCAAATATCTGTTGGATTTCTGCTCAGGACATGGACTGGTTATTACTAACACCATGTTCCAACATAAAAATGTGCACAAATTCACATGGAGAGAAGAGGCAAGGAATAAGAAAAGTCTCATTGACTATGTTATTGTTGATAGTGATGTTTTCTCCCTGGTGCAGGACACCAGAGTGTACAGAGGATTTGAAATTGGAAGTGATCACTATTTAGTCTTGAGCAGGATAAAATTGAATTTCATATCGGAAAGAATAACATGTAAGAAAGTTTTAAAGCGAATAAAAGTTGAGCAGCTCTCAGATGTGAACTGTAGACTAAAATACACAAAGATTATTGAAGAAAAAATGAAAGAGTTTGAGTACAGGAATCAAACCTTGGAGATTCAGTGGCAAGCCTTGAAAAAAGCCCTGATTGATTCAGCTAGAGAGGCATGTGGTGAAGTTGTCTGCAAGGATAGAAAAATTAGAACTCCATGGTGGACACAGGAAGTTAAAAAGGCAGTGAAGGAAAAAAAGAAAGCATATCAAATGTTCCTGGCAAATAAGTCAGCTTGTGCTCTTAGAGAATACAGAGACAAATGCAAGAATTCTAAACACTGCGTAAAACTAGCTAAACAAAAGTCATGGGAGGACTTTGGCAAGAATATAGAAAATAAATATCAAGAGGGTGGCAAAATATTCTGGAGGTTGTTGAAGAAGCTTAGGAATGGAGGAAACTGTGCCGTAAAAGGAGTTGGAGATGATAAAGGTGACATGAAAACAGGAAAAAAAGATATCCTTGACGTTTGGAGTAATTACTTTGAAAAACTGCTAAATGAAACAAGCAGTGATGACAGCATAGTGGTAAAAAACACTGACCAGGCATGCAGTCAGGAATACATATCCATACTTGAAGTAGAAAAACCCATCAAAGGCTTGAAATGTGGAAAGGCAGCAGGAGTAGATGATATTCGACCAGAAATCTGAAGTATGGTGGTATAAGAGTCTTACAGTGGCTGCATTGCATAATTCAGAAAGCTTGGACAGAGGGACGAATTCCCGATAATTGGAGTAGAGCTCATAGTGTCCATATATAAAAAGGGAAATAAAACTGAATGTGAGAATTACAGAGGTATTTCCCTACTGAGTGTTCCTGGCAAGATCTATGCAAGTATACTTGAGAAATGGTTGAGAAGAATTGTGGAAGAAAAGCTTGGTGAAGAACAAGCTGGATTCAGGCCATATAGAGGCTGTCAGGATCAGATCTTCACTTTACAACAAATAGTCGAGAAAGCATGGGAATATAACAAAGATCTGTATTTAAGTTTTGTCGATTTGGAAAAGGCATATGACAAGGTGCCAAGAGAGAAGCTATTCAATACGCTGCAGTTATATGGTGTCAATGGGGCATTATATAAAGCAATACTTAGTCTTTATTTGAGTTGTGAGTCAGCAGTTAGAATTGAAGGAAGTACAGGAAGATGGTTTAATGTTTAATCTGGTGTGAGACAGGGATGTACATTATCCCCTCTGTTATTCATTATCTATTGATCACAGTATGAAGGAAAGTGGTATTAAACATGTTATCAAAATTGGAGATATTAATGTCAGCTCTTTGCTTTATGCGGATGATATTATACTTCTAAATAAATCCGCTACAAGTCTGCAAGATTCTCTGACTAAATTCAATTGCTGTTGTAATAGATATTGTATGAAGGTCAGCAATAAAAAGACATAGACAATGAAAATAGGCAGAATCATTGAAAATGTCAACTGTGTTGTGAATGGAGAACCTGTGGAAGAAGTAAAACATTTCAGCTACTTAGGCATGATTTTTAGTGAAGATGGTAAATTAAATATAGAAATAGATAACAGAATCAGCAAAGCTGGTATGGTGGGAAGTCAATTGAATAAATTCATATGGAATAAGAGAGAAATTAGTCGGAACACTAAATTAGCTGTATACAAGACACTGTTCAAACCAGTTTTAACTTATGGATCTGAGAGCTGGGTCAGAAGTAAAACACTTGACCAAAGACTAGAGACCGTAGATATGAGAGTCCTGAGAAAGATTAGAGGTGTGAACAGATGACATCAATGGCAATATCATATTAAAAACAAGGATATTTGGAAAGAACTTGACATTGTCAGCATCCAGGAATACGTTAGCAGAGCTAATCTAATCTCAGGTGGTATGGTCACTTAAACAGAATGGGCGAAGAAAGATTAGCAAAACAAGTGTTCTCTGCCTGGTTGGCAGCAAAACGACCCAGAGGAAGACCAAGATATAGGTGGATTGATACGGTACAAAGTGCCTTAGACGATAGAAATATAAGATCTGATGATGTTGGAGTCTTGACAAGTAACAGACTGATTTGGAGGAAAATTGTAGATAGAAAGTTAGTAATGATGTAATTTATTTCATGTAGTACTATCATATCCTGTACATCCCTTGAGGGTACATGGCAGGAATTTGATGATGATGATTGAGCATCCCAAGTCTTGCCAGCCCCGTTGATTGCTGACAAACCCACAAAGTGCCACAGCTGTAAAAATTGATGTCACCGATTAAAATAAAAGTATATATTGTGCAAGTTCTGTTGCTACTGGCTACATGCTTCCTGTGCAAAAATACATGAATCATTGCATAAGCTATTTATCAACCTCAACCAGCCCTTTTTCTGTTCACTGTGCCTGCCTTCTGTAAAACAGCTCCTGAACTTAGCAAATGAGTTGAAAACCTCGAACAGCACATCAGTGCTATGAACGAAGCTTTTCCCTCCAAAATACGAAGCACTGGAAGCTAAGCTCGAACTAATTGGTGATCACTGCTGCAATGGAAGTTCAGCCTTGCCTGCAAATTAACTTTGTGAGCTAATCACATCAATGGTTTGCGACTTGATGGAGGCCAAAAACAAAAAATTCAACACCGCTAATTTGGACTTTCCAACAGAAAACAGAAAATCACTAAAAGAAGAAATCATCAAATTTGCAGAAGAATGCAACATCAATTCTAAAAATATCAGGTGCCATTGTTTCAGACCCATAAATAAAAGAAAGGATGAAATGAACTTTCCATCCTCATAAAAGTGACTTGTGACATTGACAAACACATTGAAATTAATGACAGTGATCAACAAGTTAAATGACACTTGTTCCCAATTGCACATACATGTTCAACCAGATCTAATATTTGCTCAGAGAGTAAATTTCCAACTTTGAAAACAACTAAAAGAAAAACGGCAAAATGGAGAAAACAATTGGATCATAGACTACAAACAAGATAAATTAGTGCAAAAATCAAGTGATGCCACTAGTAGCCACCATGCAAACTAGCATGCAGGCAATGCATAGGAAATGTGCAAGACTTGTGCTCAAATATATGCCTCACAGAACCTCACATATCCACTTCACCAACACCCATGGCCTAAACTCCAATCTTAATAGTGTACACTGCCATCTTCAGTCTTCTAAACCCCACCTACTCTTTCTGGGAGAAACTCAAATTCCCCTCCCTCCCCCTTCCATCAGTACTGTTTATCTCAACTTTCCAAACTACACACTCTTTAATTCCTTTCAACCCAAGGGTGGCATCTACTCTGACATTCCTTGTCAGAGAGTACCCAACCTAGAATTGCCCAACTTTGACCCTCTCTGGTTGAAAATATCGCTTCCCCCACTCAGTCAAATTCATTTGTTGTCGCTATCACTCCCCTAATGCAACCAACCACTATGAGCTCTCTAATTTCCTCTAATTAAAAATTGATTTTCTCCAGTCCTCCCACTTTCCGAACAGTAAAATCATTCTCCTTGGAGATCTTAATGTCCACAACACCAATTGGCTTTCCTCCTCCAGTTGTACAGATATTTCAGGCACAGATGCTGAAACATTTTACCGTCACGACCTTACACAACTTGTTCAGATGCCTACCAGATAACCTAAACCACTCCTCAAACGCTGTAAATCTCTTTCTCGCCAACGACCTTCCAAATACACAGGGAATGCAGTGGTTCTTAGCGTGTGTAATTGTTATCCTTCATAGGACAATGTGTGAAATTGAAAAACTGCAGAAGCAGCAAGACTTAAGCAGGGCTGAAAAAAGAAAGAAGCAGGTGACTCGAAAGAAGAATAAAGATCGACCGAACAAACAAGTAAAGGAGAAAGTTATGCACGGGGACTCAATAATCAGGCGAGTACTTAACAAAAGTATGACAAAATCATTTTCCTGAATACAAAAATTCACGATATTAGCCACGTTATCCGGATGCAAAAGAGTTAAATCAAAGGAAATGATTGTCTTGGTATCAATGATTTGAGAGGCGAGAAGTATTCTATTAGGGAGGATGTAAAGGAGTTGTTAGAAAAGGCAAAACTGAAGAGTGAGAAGGTGCAGATTGTAAATCCCCTACCATGCTATGATAGAGGCGAACTGAGGAGGAGGACGTTGGTAGCCCATGAGTCTATACATAGATTGTGCAGAAGGAATGATGTAGGATCTGTGATCTGTGTTTAATGGGAAGAAAGATTTGTACAATGCTGATGTGCATCGAGCATGCTGACGTGCAAATTCAGGGACACCTAAGCAATTAGGGTGGAAGCAAGTGAGTTTGTGTGAAGAAAACCATGCACTGAGTGAGTATGAGAATGACCAAATGAGGAATCTAGTCTCTCAAGCAAAAATATTGAATAGGTTAGTCAGTTCAGAAAGTAAAGTTGGGGAGGGGGGAAATAAAGGGATGTTGCTGTTTTTATATACTAATGCCAGAAGTATCAGGGGAAAAGAGGGACGAGTTTTTGGCATTGATTAGTGAACCTCTCCAAAAGTGATAGGCATTAGTGCGATTTGGCTAACTACAGATGATGTAGTTACAGGGATTGAATGTGAAGGGTTTAGTATTTTCAGGGAATATAGAGAAGATAGGATGGGGACTTCAACTATGGAGATATAGACTGGAAGGAAGAAAGATCACATGGCAGAAAACAAATAGAATTTATACACCTGCTGAGAGATAATTACTTAAGCCAGCATGTGATGGAGAGGACTAGGGTTGGGAGAGTATTAGGCCATGTCATAGGATCAGAAGAGCTATCCATAACCAAGTTGACACCATTGCCTCCAATTGGTGAAAATGGTGACCATGCAGTTTTGACTTGGGAAATTGTAAAACATGAGGAATATTCTATCAAGAAGGGGTATTGGTGGAATTATAAGGCAGGTGGTTATGACATGCTTAGGAAGAAGCTTAAATCTGTACCATGGCATAAAACACTTCAAGGTAAGGATGTTAGTAGTGCATGGAATATAGTTAAGGATTATCTAGAGGAAGCAGTATTATATTTTATATCTCGGATAAGGAGGGTTAATTGAGTAGGAGTTAGATGGATGAGTAATATCATTAAGCACGAGCTGTGGAAAGTACATAAAAAAAATATATGGAAAGTATACGCAAACTCATGAACAGTACAAGGCCCAGGCAAGAAAAGTGACCAGCATGGCAAGGAAGGCAAAAGCAGATTATGAGAAGAATTTAGCTGAGAATAGAGGTGGATGAATTGGAAATTATTATATTGCAGAATCTCAATGTAAATACAGCTGTGGGATTAGATGGTATATCAGCTGGGGTTTTGTGAGAATGTGCAAGAGACCTGGAAGTGCCTTTTACTAAGCTGTTTAATTTAAGTCTCAGCTCCGGTAGAGTTCCAAGGGAGTGGAAAGAAGCAGAATTATTCCTTTGCATAAGGGAGGTTCTAAGACTACAGTAGCAAATTATAGACCAATCAGTATCTCAGGTGTGGTGGTAAAAGTATTAGAAAAATTGGTAAAAAAGAGAATTCAAGAATGAGTTGATAAAAATATGATACTGTATGATGGTTAACATGCTTTTTGAAAGTTTTATGTCTTATGTCATGCCTTATTAATTTACTAACTTTTTATAATAGAGTAGCAACTGAGGATAAAGGAAATGGTTACACAATTTTGCAGGATTTTGTAAAGGCATTTGATAGAATACCACATGAAACACTGTTATGCAAATTAGAACAAACAGGGATGGATATGACACTGGTTAAGTGGATAAGAGGGTAGCTGATGGACAGATATCAAAAAGTGGGATATGGAGGGTCAAAATCGAGGCAAAAGCAGGTGATTATTGGTGTGCTGCAAGGTTCAGTACTGGGACCATTGCTGTTTACTTTATACATAAATGATATAGGAAATAACCCGAAAGGAAATATTCAGTTGTTTGCTGATGATGCAAAATTAGGTAGAGTAATAGTTAATCATTTTTACTTTTTTTACTAAATAGCTTAAGGAAATTACAACGTATACTAGGATATACATTAAAATAGATTTTAATACACTTCCAATATTTTGGCAACATCACGTTGCCATTTTCACAGGAATGTGCAAAAACAAGACACGTGCATGCAAGCACAACAAACAGTAAATGAGGACGAAGCAAGAAGCTATTCTTTCTCCTAAAAGTCCTGATGGTGCCCCTTAGCGGACAATATTGGTATTCTTGGGCGATTGAGCTGAAGGTCTTCTGATGTAGGTTTCCCAAATTTGGGGCAGTCTCATGCAACCAAATTTGTTGAGGTTTGGGTTTTTTCTTAGGGCTGAGGCTGATTCCATGAAAAGCCTTTCATATTTGAATTTACTATGGTGTATTAACGTGGCTTTCTTCCACCGTATTCTCTGGCAGGTATCCAGCGCATGGTCTGCAAGACCAGAGTAGCTGTATAGGTGAAACCGGATGTAGTCCTTGTGTTCTGAAATTCTGATATTCGCTGTCCTGCCTGTTTGGCCAAAGTAGGACAGCTTACAACTGCAAGGGACCTGGTATACACCAGGTAGGTCTAGGGGGTGGGAGGGTTGGTCTTTAGTAGACCAGATAAGGGATGCCAATTTTTTATATGGTCTGTAACAAGACGTTAAGTCTTTTTTTTTTTTTTAGGATTTTTTCCAAGGTGCCTCGGATATAGGATATGGTGATGAATTTAGAGTAATCCTTGTTGTGAGGGGGGGGGGGGGTTGTGGTTTATTGATTTCAATATTTTTTGGATTTTTTTTGGGGGGGAGTAGCCATTGGCTGAGAAAGTGTTGAGAATGTGGTTTAGTTCTGTGGTTAGGGCATTGTCATTTGAACAGATAAGTTTAGCACTGTTGTGTAGTGTCTTAATTACTCCATATTGCTGTGTGTGTGTGGGGGGGAATTGTTGGTGAATGTATCTGCCTGTATTGGTGGGTTTTCTAAAAACTGATAAAACCAAGGTTCCATCAGGCTAGCAGGTGACTAGTGTGTCTAAGAAAGGAAGGCAGTTGTTTTCCTCTTTTTCCAGGGTGAACTGGATTCTGGTGTGTTGGTTGTTTAAGTGTGTTAGGAAGGAGAGGAGTGCATCACAGCCATGTGGCCAAATAGCGAACACATCATCAACATAGCAAAGCCATAAGGTTGGTTTTTGTGGGGCAGAGTTTAAGACTTTCTCTTCAAAAGTCTCCATATAAAAGTTGGCCAAGGCTGGGGAGAGTGGAGAACCCATGATGGAACCTTGGTTTTCTCAGTCTATAGAAAAACCACCCATACAGGCAGATACATTCACCAACAATTCCCCCCCACACACACACACAGCAATATGGAGTCATTAAGACACTACACAACAGGGCTAAACTTATCTGTTCAAATGACAATGCCCTAACCACAGAACTAAACCACATTCTCAACACTTTCTCAGCCAATGGCTACCCCCACCCCCCAAAAAAATATTGAAATCAATAAACCACAACCCATCCCCCCTCACAACAAGGATTACTCTAAATCCATCACCATACCCTATATCTGAGGCACCTCAGAAAAAATTACAAAAATCCTTAAGAAACATGACTTAACGTCTTGTTACAGACCATATAAAAAATTGGCATCCCTTATCCGCTCTACTAAAGACCAACTCCCCCCCCCCCCACCCCCAGACCTACCTGGTGTATACCAGGTCCCTTGCAGCTGTAAGCTGTCCTACTTTGGCCAAACAGTTTCACCAATACAGCCACTCTGGTCTTGCAGACCATGCGCTGGATACCCGCCATAGAATACGGTGGAAGAAAGCCATGTTAATACACTGTAGTAAATTCAAATATGAAAGGCTTTTCATGGAATTAGCCTCAGCCTAAGAAACAATCCAAACCTCAACAAATTTGGTTGCATGAGACTGCCCCAAATTTGGGAAACCTACATCAGAAGACCTTCAGCCCAATCATTGCCCAAGAATACCAATATTGCCCGCTAGGGGCACCATCAGGACTTTTAGGAGAAAGAATAGCTTCCTGCTTCGTCCTCATTTACTGTTTGTTGTGCTTGCGTGCACGTGTCTTGATTTTATGTTCCTGTGAAAATGGCAAAGTGATGTTGCCGAAATATTGGAAGTGTAGTAAAATTTATTTTAATGTATATCCTAATATACGTTGTAATTTTCTTAAGCTATTTAGTAAAAATGCATAACCAACATCTGAGCCTTTCCATGATAATAGTTAATCAAGGTGATGTGGAGAGCTTGCCGGACGATTTAAATAGACTGTCAGTATGGGCAAAATTTAATGGGTGTCAGTTTAATGTCGTGAAATGTAAAGTTATGCAATTTGGTGATGTTGCCGAAAGATTATAAGCTGTGTATCACATTGATAGCACTGTACTCCAGGAAATAAATGAAGCTAGAGATTTAGAGGTGGTGGTAGACAGAGAGTTAAAGTTTAGAAGACATATTGCTAAGGTTGCACATAACATTACTTGGCTAGTGAAGAACACATTACCAAGTAGACATAATGAAGTCGTAATTCCTCTTTATAAGGCCTTGATACACCCACATCTGGATTATTGTGCTCAAGTCTGGTCCCCTGGGTTTCTTGGGGATGTGGAAGTGGCGGAGAGGATTCAGAGGCGAGTGACCAAGATGGTGAGTGCCTGTTGAATGTGTCCTACGAGGATAGATTGAAGGTGTGTGGCTTGCAGAAGTTGGTAGATAGGATATGATATAAACATTTAAGTTGCTTAAAGGATTTTTATGATAGATGCAGGGGAAATGTTTCAGCATTTGTCTAGAGAGAC
The DNA here is from genome assembly GCF_054136105.1 of Typopeltis vanoorti. Lineage (NCBI taxonomy): Eukaryota > Metazoa > Arthropoda > Arachnida > Uropygi > Thelyphonidae > Typopeltis > Typopeltis vanoorti. The sequence continues at coordinate 108,406,599 of NC_143563.1, forward strand.
CAGTAAAATGGGTCATCACTAGAAGTTGAATAAAGGTGTGGTCAGTAGGTGTGTGTGAGGACTAGATTTCCTACTTGGGGAGTGGTGAATGAGTGGAATGGGTTGCCAGAGTCAGTTGTTGCTTTTTCTGTTGATGGGATCAAGGAGAGGTATGATAGATTATGTAGATAGATTGGGTCTCCTGTGATGAGTTTTCAGACTCCATGAAGGGGTCTGTATAATAATAATAAAAAATAATAATAGTAGTAGTAGTATTGACCACAATCTAGTGCTCATCTCCTCCCCCATGCAACAACACTTACACAGCCACTCCCATAGAAGAGTAGTTTGGCATTATAACAATGCCAAGTAAAACAGCCTCCGTGACTTTCCCATGATTGGACTATTGCCTTCGGCCTTCTAACCCAAACTTATCACCAAAGTAATCTGCACCAGCATGGAAACATACATTCCCGAAATTACTCTGAACTGCCATTCTCTAACTTAACCCTGGTTCTCCAAAAGATGTGCTAAGGTGGTACAAATGAAAACCAAACATAGCCAAATGAAAACCAATATGAGATTGGCTTTTTCTATTGCATCATCACCCACAGAAAAAGCCAATCTCCTGGCATCACATTTTGCTTCCAATACATGGATAACTAACAATGGTAAATGCCCAACATACAGTGATCCCTATATCCTTTTGCAAGAAAGAGATCAGAAAAATACTTTTCAAGTTAGGCACAGAAAAAGGTCTCCTGCCCTGATTGCATTCCTCCAATTGTCCTGAAAGTTGTGCACCAGAACTGACTCCTATCCTATGTCACCTGTATATACTCTCTTACTCCACTGATGTCTATCCCAGAGCCTGGAAATTGGCCTATATTCACCCTATTCCCATGAAGGATGACAAGTCACTATCATCCAACTATCACCTGTATATACTCTCTTACTCCACTGGCGTCTATCCCAGAGCCTGGAAATTGGCCTATATTCACCCTATTCCCATGAAGGATGACAAGTCACTATCATCCAACTACTGCCCCATCTTGCTCACCTCAGTCCTGTCTAAAATAATGGAAAAAATCATCAATTTCCAATTCCTACACCACCTTGAAGGCACCCACCTAATAAATGATTACCAGTATGGATTCCATTGCTGCCGATCAACAGGAGATCTGCTCACATATTTTGCCCATCTCTGGACAAATGCCATGGAGAAATTTGGTGAATCTCAAGTGGCTGCACTTAATATCTATCATTGTTTGGTCTGCCTCAGGACTTCTGTAGTTGGATTGCCAGCTTACTGTCCAGATGCACACTGTGTGTGGTGGTGGGTAGTTCCTTATCCTCTTGCCATTCAACTAATGCCAGGGTTCTACAAGGTTCTGTCTTCTCATCAACCCTCTTCCTGCTATATAACAGTGACCTACTTCAGTTGGTCTTCAACCCAATACACAGTTTTGCAGATGACAACACATTTCACTCCTCCCTTTCATTTGATAAACCTTACTCTACACAACTCACCTCAACCTACAGAACATCAACCACCACTCCCTCAATTCTGATCTCCAAGCCATCCTCCAATGGGTTCAGATAACCTCATCAACTTCAATGCTAATAAAACCCAGTTCTGTCTTATCTGTCATAAAAAAGAACCATTTTCTCCCAGTATTATTTTTGACAAAACACAAATTTCCAGACAATTAGAGATTTCTCCTCTTGGGATTACCCTGACATCAAGCCTCTCCTGGCATAAAGACATCACAACCATTGCATCCTCAGCTTCTAAAAAACAAGGATTTCTCTTTTGCTCAAGATGTTATTTCACCCCTGAACAGCTGATACAAATATTTCCATGGGAAATATTCATCCAAAAAGCATCAATAATTGCAAATAAATCACAAATTGCAAATCTGTAATCTGCCCAGCTATTGAATATTGCTCTCACATATTAGGCGGCGTCTTTAAAAGCTCTCTCAAATGCTTGACACAATACAGAGGATAGCAATTAGACTTATTAATGACCCATCTCTTACCAACTCACCCCCACTTTGCACAGATGTTTGGTTTCCAGACTCTGTATTCTACAAATATTTCCATGGGGAAATGTTCATCCAAAAAGCATCAATAATTCCCCTACTTAGTACAAAGCTCATTCTAACATAATATCTGCTTTTCTACGTCCCTTCATAGTGCACCTTGAAACTCACAGAACAAGTTTCTTTTCCCTCCTCTTTCATCCCCATAACAGTCTCTTCCATCCCCTCCATTTGTTTCCCAAGGAATACAGTATACAGTCCTTTAAATAAAACAAGTCCTCCTTTCCCAACCTGCTACCCATATTACTACCCATAGTACTAATGTACTATGGGTAGTACAAAGTACTACATAAAAGTCAACATAAAAAAAAAGTGTTAAGGTAACTGTGTGATGCATAGTACTCCCATCTGTTCTCAAATGAACTTAAACATGCCTAATTATCTTTCTACTTCACTTTTAATCCTATTTATCAAAATTTTACAGAAAAATATTTGCAGGTACTGACAGACTTATTCCCTTCCAGTTTTACAAGCAAGGAAAGGAAAGCTTACAATTCTCCAAAGAAAGGAGAGTTGTAAGCTCTTCTTTCTTTGGGATTATAATTATAAGAACATCATGGAACTTAGATCATTGTACCTAAATTTCATAGCTTTTGCCAAATCATTTGACAGAGAATCATTATGGTCATCATTAAACTCTATGAATTTTCTAACAAATATATGAGAATATTTAAAGAAATGTATGAAGGACGTAAAAGTTGTAGTTATTGCACAGCAAACATCTGAATTGTTTGAGTTACGGACTGGTGAGACAGGGTTGTATAACATATTATTTACTATTTAGCATAGTCATTGATTGGCTTGTGGGAAAATTTACAAGTCTAAGAAGAGGAATTAAATGGAATCCTCTGTCATATTTCGAAGATCTAGATTATGCAGATGATATAGTTTTAATATCATCAAAATATGGCAATATACAAGCAAAAATGAAAGACTTGTATAAAACAACTGAAATCATCGTTTTTAAAATAAATATGACCAAAACAAAATTTCTTAAATTGAACACCAAATGCCACAAAGAAATTAAAATCAATCCGCCTGCAGTAGAAGTATTTAAAAATTTTACATACTTTGGGGCAAATGCAGATATTGAAGGTGACCCAGACAGGGAAATGCAGAGATTGGCTGAAGCAAATAATGCTATCAGGCAATTAAGCAGTGTATGGAAATCATCCAAATATCCTAAATCCAAAATAAACGTTTTCAGTGGCAATGTTAAGGCTGGTTACTATATGGATCAGAGAAATGGAAACCGAAAAGAAAAAAAAACAGGTAGCTAAATCAAATAATTTTCAAACAAAATGTCTGCATAAAATATTTTGGCTTAACATATAGCAAATGATAACTTATATAAGCTTCATTGAGCAAAAACATATCACTGACAAAATAACATGTAGATGGAAACAAATTAGACACATACTGGGAATGAACAACAGAGAGAGATTTCAAGAGTAGCTTTAACATGGATTTCAGAAGGAAAAAGGGAAGACCTCATTTAACTTGACAGAGAATGATGGAAAAGGAATGAACAACTGGCTGGGAGATCTGGAGAGCAGCAGAATTACTGGCTGAAGATAGAGTTATCTGGAAGAAATGGATCTTGTCTTATGTGCTATGAAGAGGATAAGTAAGTAAGTGCATGTTGTGCTGTGTATTAATTATCATTGTCTAAATCTTAAATGTAAACTGTAAGATTTTTCCTCCTGTTTGCCAAAATGATTTGAAATTATAAATATTTTCTTTGGACTATTTTTTATTAACAAAACAATTCATAACAATAGTAATTCCTCCCTGATATTGTTGAGTTTAATAAGCATCTTGTGTTTAGGATCACCAGTAATTTATACATAGTTTCATCTGTCATTTTAATGGAAAACTTAGGCATTGCAAAATTATATTTCCAGTATATATATATATATATATATATATATGCCTAAACTGGCTTTAGGTTTAACTGATATGTTTAAGTTTAATTGTTATGATAATGAATGTTGTTCTTATACAAGAATGCCATTATGTAATACACCTTTTATTTAATTTTTTTATTGCCATTGCTTCCTTATTTGTTCTCTCAACACTTAGATATAAATTAACATACTGATCCAAGCAATGTTAGATGCTTGAATTAGTTTAAAATAAAATCTTTTCTTTCATGTATAGATATGCTGAAGCTGAATTTGCCCTTACTGGAAGTGCAATTGCAAGAACCAAAAATTTGGATGAATTATCAAATGAATTTGGAGATTGTGCATCTTTTGCTATACAGTTGTTAGGAGAAGTTTGCAAAAAAACAGAAAGGTTTTCCAAAGCTGGTGAAATGTTTAGGTATGTATACCTTTTGGAAATGCTGAAAGAAATCAGGTTATGTTTTTCAGGGAAGATCACATTTACAGTTTTGTAGAATCCAACCTTTCTGTTAGATAAATTTAAAAATTATTTTAAATCTGATTTAAAAAATATAGAAATTATCACCCTCCTCCCCAGTTGTTTAGAAATTTACAATTGGTAAAAATTATACGAGGGGTGTTTGAAAAGTTTGGTAAAAAAAATAAGTTAAGCTTTTTTTTTTTTTTGGAAAAATCACCTTTATTTTTCAACATATGAGGGTGGCCTGAAAAGTTCTCAGCCTAAAAATGAAAGAACAAATTTATAATTTCAAAATTATTTTTATTTTTCATCATAATCTCCCTTAAGACAAATACATTTATTCCAGCGATGCTCCAGCACCATTATCCCGTCCCTGTACTGGTTCTCAGTAAGATCTGCAAAATACCTCTCTACAGCTGCAATTGCCTCTTGATTCAAAGAAAAACACTGACCAGAGATGAAGAGTTTTAGTTTTGGGAAGAGATAGAAGTCAGAGGGAGCCAAATCTGGGGAATAGGGTGTATGTTCCAACAATGTAGATCCCTTAATTTTCCCATTGCTAAAACACATTTTTGGGCAGGTGCATTGTTCTGATGAAAGATGATTATTTTCATCTACAAACCAGGTCTTTTCTCACGAATTTTTTCGTCTAGTCTGCTTAAAAGATCGGAATAATTTTCCCTTGTTATTGTTTTACCCTTTTCAAGATAATTAATAAACAAAATGCCTTTAGCATCCAAAAACACCGATGCCATGACCTTTTCTGGTGCTGAACAACAGGCTTCTGTTCACTGGTTTGGCGCTGTTTGGATTCTGGTGTGTAACAGTGAATCCAAGTCTCATCCATAGTAATAAATCGATGCACAAAATCAGTTTTATTCTTGTTAAAACACTCCAAGCACTGTTCAGAGATTTTCATGCAAGTGCGATTTTGATCTGCTGTGAGCAAGTGTGGCACCCATCTTGCGAAAGGTTTTTCATTTGCAATACTTCATGCAAAATATATCATGCATGTTCTTTTGAAATGCCTATAATCTCAGCAGTTTCACGCACTTTGACTTGTCGGTCATCCAATACCATATCGTGCACTTGATCAATGATTTCTGGTGGTGTTACGCTTTTTGGACGTCCTTCACATGGATCACCTTCAAGGCTGGTACAGCCATGTTTAACACATTCGCTGCCAACTACGAGTATACTCGTAGTTGATATATGAGCATCACAAGCCAACTACGAATGTACTCGTATGATGCTTACTGCCGGCAACGAGATTACCTATGCTGACCTTGAAGAAGTGAAAATGCTTGGTGTGCGGAGCTAGCAGCGGAAATGTGTACACTCATAGATGGCATATGAGCCTCACAAGCCAACTACGATATACTCGTATGTCAATTACCATCGGCAACGAGATTACCCGTACTGACCTTGAAGAAGTGAAATTGCTTGGCGTACGGTAACAAACTGTGCCCAAGTAGCGTGGCAGTGAACATGTTAAACTCGGCAGCCCATTTCTTAATTGTCGAAAACAAAGGAGAAGAGTACCCATAAACTTTTATGAACTTCGAATGAACTTCTTTTGGCTTTAAACCTTCTTTTACAAAGAATTTTATAACCGCACATACTCAATTTTATCCATTTCAAGGGATGCAGACAACACTTTTGTTTCAGACAGCTGTATGAAACAAACTACTTGATAGAATGATTTGCAATTTCATATGGATGCTTATGACAGATAAAATCTTGCCGATAGTGTTACAATCTATGGTCGAGACCGAGAACTTTTCAGACTATCCTCATAGTCTTCATCGAGGTCTGTGTATTTGGTCCAGCAAGTTTCCAATTTTTTCATCCCATCGAAAAAGTAGCATTTATCAAATTGTGCAAAATAGTCATTGAGAGCCTTAATGACATCCTAGTTTGAAGAAAATTTTTTCTCACCAAGCCAAATTATTAAGTTTGGGAACAAGAAGTAGTCACATGGTGATAGGGCCAAGTCTGGAGAATACGGTGTATGTGGAACCAATTCGAACCTCAATTCGTACAATTTTGCCATTGTGACAGCCAATGTGTGTGGGATGGTGCTTTGTCTTGATGAAGGAACACTTTTTTGTGTGCCAATCTCAGCTGTTTTTTCTTCAGTTCTTCTTTTAAACGGTCCAACAATGATGCATAATATACTCCTGTTATTGTCTTACCCTTTTCCAAATAGTCTATCATGATAATTCCTTGGGAATCCCAAAAAACAGTGGCCATCACCTTCCCAGCTGACAAAACGGTCTTTGCTTATTACGGTGCTCTTTCACCGGGCATTGTCCACTGTTTTGACTCCTGCTTGGACTCAGGTGTGTAGTGGGTTCCAAGTTTCGCCTATAGTCACGAATTAATGCAAAAAATTCTGTAAATTGTGATTAAACATCACCAAACACTTTGTTGAAATGTCTTTTCACATGCATTTTTGATCAGCAGTCAACAATCGCAGCACCCATCACACACAACTTTTTCATTTCATGTGCAATTTTTCGTGCAGGATATTATACACCCATTCAGTTGAGATGCCTTCAATCTCAGCAATCTCACACACTTTCACTCAGCAGTCTTCCATAAGGATACCATGGATTTTGTCAGTCATTTCCTTCGTAGTGACCTTAGTCGGGTGCTTCATCTTCGATGGACTTACGACCATGTTTAAGCTCATTTATTCAAAAATAAATAATCTTTAATACTGATGCAGAATTCCCACGAACCTCATATAACTCAGCTTTGATCTGTGATGCCATCGACTTCTTCAAATAAAGATGTTTTTTCACTGCACGAAACTCATTTTTCTCCATTTTTAGGAAAAATGTGAACACGGTCATTTTAAATGTTTGCCAAATGAGAACTACGCATTGCTAAAATTTTGCCAGGGGTCATGAAAAAGATAGTACGTGCTGACATTGGAATGATTGAATGAACGAATTGTGTCACTGTCTATCGGAAATTTACCAAATTTTTCAAACAACCCTCGTATTGTGACTATTAATTTTTATGGCTATTTTGCCTATTTTTGTTTAGGTGCATGTCTAAGGGATATTCAGAAGAAAAAGAAAAACATACAAGTGTGTTCTAGTGTGTATATCAATTAGAAGAAAGGGATTGTTTCAGATTTCATACAATTTTCTCTTCCACACTTTTATACTCAGGTGAATCTCACTCCATTCTTTTTAAAAAAGTCACTATATAAGATATTATTTCTGGAAAATTCTCCATGTTACTCCTCTAAATAAATACCAATTTTTATGGCTATTTTGCATATTTTTGTTTAGGAGTACCTCTTAGATGTTCTCCTAAAAAAAAATAGGCAAAATAGCCATGAAAATTAGTATTTATTTAGAGGAGTAACATGGAGAATTTTCCAGAAATAATATCCATGTTACTCCTCTAAATAAATACTAATTGGGATTGTTTCAGATTTCATACAATTTTCTCTTCCATACTTTTATACTCAGGTGAATCTCGCTCCATTCTTTTGGGAAAAAAAGCGAGATTCACCTGAGTATAAAAGTATGGAAGAGAAAATTGTATGAAATCTGAAACAATCCCTTTCTTCTAATTGATATACACACTAGAACACGCGTGTATGTTTTTTTTCCCCTTCTGTATAGACATTATTCTTTGCTGTACTGCATTTTGCAATACAATGACATTTTTATGCTTTATACTAATGCCAGGAGTATCCAGAATAAAGGAGATGAATTGGTGGCACTGATAGCATCAGCCTGTCCGAAGATTATTGAAATCTCTGAGATGTGGTTGATGGAAGATGATATAATAACAGGAACTTATGATAAGTGATAACTTATGTCCTCTAAGAGTAGAGGCTTTGGAAGGCAGTGGCACTAATGGTTTCGAAAGCACGTGGTGTGTGAAGTAGAGGTGGGTAAGACAGGATATTTAGTGGGGTTTTGCTACAAGCCAAGGAGCACATAAGGTGGGGGAGCAGGAGATGTTTAGGCAGTTTCTTGGTAAATGCAAGAAAAATGATTGTTATGGGAGATTTTAATTACAGCAGTATAAATTGGGAAGAGGAAAATGCATGTAGTAATAAGGGAATGGAATTTTTAGAATTCTTGAGGGGACAAATGTCTTAGGCAACATGTAATAAAAGGAACAAGAGGTTCAAGAGTTTTGGATTTGGTCATAGCATCAGAATAGCTGTTTATAACTAAGATGACACCACTTCTCCCAGTTGGAGAGAGTGACCATGTGGTATTGACTAGGAAAATGAATAGACATGCAGGAGTATCAAAGAGAAGGGAACATGTGGAATTATAAGTCGGGTGATTATAATAGTCTTAGATATCAACTTTCTCCCACGATTAGTCTTTTGACTCCATGGAGTCTTGAATAATAATAATATTTGTCAGTACTTATATCAATATTGTCTTATATGATACAAAACATTGTAGGTGTTATACATATTAATAACAATAGACATCAAAAATGAAAGGATAATGTGAAAAAGAAATTATTCATATTTATTTACAGTTATAATGATTGAGAATAAATTGATAACAAACAAGCTGCAGTATAATTGCTTTATAGCCTAGTGCAATAGCTCTAATTGCTTCATAGTAGCCTAGCTTATATATTAGTGAATGAATCGTTATAAAAATTTTATTTCATGTTAATTAATTTAACTAATTAATAACGGTCAATTTTATTTAGTTATGATTTAACACTGCATCTTTATGTTTACATTTCTCTTGACTGCAAATGGCCATGTACAGTCTGTAAGTGCTTGTGTGCGTAAATTTTAACTTTTTATAATGGATTTGTGTACTTTATATTTTATGTGTATTTTATTTGTGTAATAGATATACTTTATAGTAGTAAATGATAGTATAGACTAGTATGTGTGTGTGTGTGTGTGTGTGTGTGTGTGTGTGTGTGTGTGTGTATTATGCATTCATGACATGTGTAACTTTTTCCTAATATTTTTGATATTTCTAAGTTATGTTGTTCATCTGCGAGTTTTTCAAATTGTCGAAAATCTGCAAAACAATTTTCCAATATATTTATTCATAAAAAAACTGTATATAAGTGGACCTGCACAGTTCAAACCCACATTCTTCAAACATCAACTGTGTGTATGTGTTTGTAAAGGCTTACTTGAATATTGTGGGTGTGCTGCTAATGATATCGGATGACTTCAATCCAATTAAAGTTGAGACATATGATTGTAGTACTACTAGTAAACAGTATTTCATGTGGGTGAGTTTGAAGCCATCTGGTGTGAGGTGGAAACTAACAAGATCAATTGCATGGTGTGGTGTTGTTACAGACCTGGTGGATTGGTTGCTAGTGATGAAGAAATGCATCGCCAAATAGAAAAGATGAGCAGGAAAAGAGAATCATAATGGGAGACTTTAATTATCCAAATATTGATTGGGTAGCAGTAGAATCTTCTCATGAGAAGAATTAAAATGAATTTATTGAGCTGTTGTGTGACGACTTCCTCAAGCAGCATGTGACAGAAGGAACTCAAGGTCAAAGAGTTTTAGATTTGATTATAGTGTCAGAGAGCATTTCACTTAAAGACGTAACTATTCTGCCTCTTTTGGTTACAGGAAAGATTCAGCAGGAATGGAAAGAATGTAATGGTAATGCCATTCCACAAGGGTGGTGCAAAGACCGATGTTTCTAACTATCGACCAATTAGTATCTCAGGAGTGGTCGTGAAGATTCTGGAAAAATTGGTTAAGGCTTGCATTCAAAAATGGGTTGAAAGTGAATTTTTACTTTGCAATGATCAACATGGGCTTACTAAGCGAAGGTCATATTTTAGCAACTTGCGCACATTCTATAACAATTTTGCCATTGAACTAGACAAGGGGAATGGGTACACCATGATACTTTTGGATTTTGCTGAAGCTTTTGACAGAATTCAGCATGGTAGACTGTTGCATAAATTGGAGAATATGGGTTTGGTTTAGCACGGATAAGAGGCTGGCTGAGTAACAGATATCAAAAAGTGATATACGGGGAGTTGTGAGTCAACAAGATTTAAGGTAACTAGTGGTGTACCACAAGGATCAGTCCTTGGTCCACTGTTATTCAATTTGTACATTGATGATATTGGGAAGCATTTGACAGGCGACATACACCTATTTACTGATGATACAAAGATAGACATGGTAATCAGGAATGCTGCTGATATGCAGTACTTGCAGAATGATTTGAATAGGCTGGAGTTGTGGGGATGGAAAAATGGATGTCAGTGAATATAAAATCATTCACTTCTCCGTGATTAGATATCCAGTATTGTATTGGTGGGATTATGCTAGAAGAAACTGATACGGCTAGGGATCTTGGAGTGTTAGTAGATAGGAAGTTGTAGTTCAGGGGGCCATGTAACAAAGATTACAAATACAACTCAAAAGACAATTGCAATGCTGAAATGAATGCTCACATGTAAAGATAAAGGTGTCATGGATTGCCATTGGATATGTTGTGAGTGCAAGCAGTGTGAATGAATTGAAGAATAAGTATGATAGCTGGTGTGTGTAGTATGTGGCCTCCCTTGATGAGTCCGACTCCCTGGAGGTCTTTCTTAATAACAATAATAATATATATATATATATATATATATATATATAAAGGCTTTCCTGATTATTGTGGGTGTTTCCGCAATATTCAAGTAAAATTGATACTGTGTTCATATTTCAATAGAGTATTCATATTTCCACATCATTCAAACTGTAATTAATTGTATTTATCTTCCACCATTTATCCATATTTAATATAGTGTGCTTCATTAAAAATATGTGAAAAAAGAACTGCGAATTTTACAGAACCAAAAACCATGCAGAGCAAATTGACTGTTGATTGACTATCATTATACATGCTCTGTTCTGTAATGTTACCTACAGAAGTCTTGATGTTAGCATGGATCATTCGGTAAGGAAACAGGCTTGGACTTGGTATGCATATTCTGTGTATATGCAGATAAGTAATACTGTATGTATATATAGAGAATAGTTACAAATTCTGTTTCAACTTGCATTTCTTATTTGAATTATATTTTCTGAGTACTGTTTTTTTTTAAGGACTGGTACAAGGTTTCAGAGCATATTTTGGAAAATGATGCTGTAATGGATCAGTTTTGAAGGAAATGAAGAACTGCAGATGCTAAGTAATGCAGAAAATAAAATTAAGAAAATATGATCAGCTGTCTTTATTACTTGGGTTTATAAGTTTAATGATTGGCAGTGTTCACATTTTGTTTGTACAGCTGAAGGTTGTAATCTTTGAGGAAGGCATAGTGGAGGAGACTCTTCCAAAGAACAGAAGTAGATGGAATGAAAGAGGAGGCAGTAAAGTTGGTTCACTGAGTTTCAAGCTGGATTGTAAAAGGGTGTTGTTAGCAGTGGCTCTTGTTTTGAGGAGAGTGGAGGAATAATAGTAGCCAATTCAGCAGATCACTGTCCATGAAAGTATCTGGAGAAGAGGCACAAGGCAGAAACTGAACGTCCGTGAGAGGGATTGAAGCGAGTATGAGAGAGATCATTAATTAACCAGATTTTCCTCTTCTGGATAGAATCAAGCATAGAATCACCCCAAATATGGGAGCAATATTCCATGGTTGGGCAGATTTGGCATTTATATAGAGTTAGCAGTTGTGAAGTAATGTCTTGTGCAAAAAAAGGACACCAAGTTTTTGACAGCTGTAGAAGCTATAGTTGTAATGTGATTGTGTTAGGAAAGATTGGAGGTGCAGGTCAGTCCAAGAAGGAAAAATCTGATTATGTTTGGATATGTGAGTATTATTGAAGATAAGGGGAAGCTCTGCCTTCCGAGAGACCAGACAGAACTTAGTTTTGGTGGCATCGAAGTCTAAATATGAATAGCAGTAAAGCTAACATTCAAATTACTAAATTGTGTTCATATTTCCTAATTTGTCTTCTAACACTTCAATATTTCATTGACTGCCGCTGTAATGGTTAAAATACAATACAATTTCCTAATATGTTTTTGTACAATTTATTAAAATAAACATTAATATAACCAGGAATTGTGATTATTTATTTATCTGATCTATATACAAAATGAGAGTGCTATTTCATATTCAGAAATCTAGTTTTTGCTGAAACAAGATTTTATTTATATACTAGGGGGCTCTGCCCCCCTGACGCACACAGCCCCCCCCCCCCCCCCCCCCCCCGAGTTTCGGACTGATAGGCCGGTTCTCCTTGAATTTTGAAGACTCGACACTCAGGGTATCTCCTGAGTTTCAAAACATTTCAAATAACTTGACAAAAAACATTACAAAAAAGCTTATCATTTTATTATATTTACGGCTATTTGCCTGCTTATCATTTTATATTATCTTTTCTTATCATTTTATATTATACAGTAGATATGTGATAAGGATATTAAACTAGGAATGAATTAAATTTCTAATTACTGACTCTCATCCCAAATTCCTTTTGGTGTGGGCTACTAAAAGTTGACTTTTCTTCAAGATTCTTGCTCACTGGTGTTCTTCACTATTTTACAGTGTAACAGGCATTTTTTTTCAGCTAATTATAACAATTCATATGTCATGCTTTTTAGTATGATATTTTTATGAAGTTATCTAATTTGCTGAAATAGCAAGCTTATTTTACATTATGTTTGAATTTAGATAAATGTATGCTTTTTAACTAAAAGAAATAAAACATACTATTATCATCGAAATATGTTTATATGTAAATACCTCAAGCTATTTGCTTTTAATTACATAAGCAACTGAAATTTTGGACATAGATGTTTGGTGCTTTTATTAGAATGTTAACAGGTACAAAAATCCATTTCAGGAAAAGCTTAAAGATGAATCCCTTTCTCTGGTCCTCATTTGAATCATTAGTTTGCTTAGGTTAGTATTTTAATGTTTTATATTTTAACTTATGTTTATTTTGTTAAAATTTATTAAAACTTTGAAAATTCATATTGATTTTGGTGTTATAAAACAGTATCTAAAGTGTTGCCTTTTCTGAAAAGGAAACATAACCTTTATTTTTTTTCTGGTTTAATGGATTAAATACACAGCACTGAGTATCAAATTAAGCACTGCTTATAAATCTGTTATTGGACCTCCAGCTTAGAGACAAGGAGCAACAGTGGAAATTGTCTTGTAATGTAGTCTCATCGGTGCCACCCTGTTACCTTGTTTGTTGGGAGGAAGGTTTGTAATATTCTCTCTATATAAATAAACAGCACTGAGTATCAAATTAAGCACTGCTTATAAATCTGTTATTGGACCTCCAGCTTAGAGACAAGGAGCAACATTGGAAATTATCTTGTAATCTAGTCTCATTGGTGCCACTCTGTTGCCTTGTTTGTTGGAGGAAGGTTTGTAATATTCTCTCTGTATCCTTTGGAAAACATTATGCAACTGCATTTGCTAAGCCACCTTGAATTATTATTATTAAGAGAGAGACCCTCCAGGGAGTCAGGTACACATTAAGGGAGGCCAAATGCTGCCAACACTAGCTATCATACTTATTCTTGAATTCATTCACACTTTGCACACACAACATCCACAGGGTAGTGAGTGATTAGAATAAATCCAGCCCTCACCTCCTTCTTAGCAACATTCATTCTCAGCTTCTTCCAAGGACGCCCTCTTGTCCTTTCCCCACCCTTCATTTTATGGATTCCATCAACTGAAATCCTGTATGATCCTTTCAGAAGTTTGTAAGTCTCAATCATATCACCCCTCCTTCTCCTGTTTGCTAGTATCTGCAGTCTACAAATTCTCAATCTATATTCATAATCAGTATTCCACAATCTTGATATAATTTTTAACACTCTCCTTTGCACTCTCTTCACTGTATCAGAATCACAACAGAAATCAGGAGACCAGACCTACATGCAGTAGTCCAAGTGAGGTCTTATCAAGGCCTTATAGAGAAGCTAAATGACATCCTTATCTTTATATGTGAAGGTTCGTTTCAGCATTGCAATTATCTTTTGAGTTGTATTTGCAATCTTTGCTACATGATCCCTGAACTGTAACTTCCTATCTACTAACACTCCAAGATCCTTAGCCTCATAGTTTCCTCTAGCATAATCCCACCAAATACGACATTGGATATCTAATCACACCAAAGTGCATGACTTTGCATTTACTGACATTGAACAGACATCCATTTTCCCATGCCCACAATTCCAGCCCATTCAAATCATTCTGCAAGTACTGCATATCAGCAGCATTCCTGATTATCATGCCTATCTTTGCATCATCAGTAAATAGGTGTATGTCTCCTGTCAAATGCTTCCCAATATCATCAATGTACAAATTGAATAACAGTGGACCAAGGACTGATCCTTGTGGTACATCACTAGTTACCTTAAATCTTGCTGACTTACATCTTCTTTATACCACTTTTTTGCTATCTATCACTCAGCCATCCCCTTATCCATGCTCATATTTTAAAATCCAAACCCTGATTTTATTCTCCAATTTAGGCATCAGTCTACCATGCAGTATTCTGTCAAAAGCTTTAGCAAAATCCAAAAGTATCTTGGTGTATCCATTCCCCTTGTCTAGTTCATTGGTAACATTGTTATAGAATGTGAGCGAGTTGCTAAAACATGACCTTCTCTTGGTAAACCCATGCTGTTCATTGAAAAATATAGATTCTCTGTCAACCAATTTCTGAATGTAAGCCCAAACCAATTTTTCCAAAATCCACTACTCCTGAGATACTGATTGTTGATAGTTGGATACATTGTTTTTTTTTTCATCACCCTTGTGCAATGGGATTACCATACATTCTTTTCATTCCTGCAGAATCTTCCCTGTTCTGAGACTCAAATTATATAGCCTGGTCAAAGGAATAGCTACTTCAGCTGAACACTCTTTTAGCACCTGTGCTGATATCCCATAGATTCTATTGCTGAATTTTTATTCAATTTGTGCAGCAACTCTAATACCTCATCCTCATACACCTCAGTTTCTTCATTCAGCAAAGAGGTAGCAGTGAAGTAAATGTTACACACACTAGGTTGGTAGCTTTTAGCAAAATGGGCACTCATTAGTTGAACAACCACTTCTACATATGTCACCCTCACACCATCTCCATTCAGAAGAGTTATTTTTTCATATTCATTCTTTCTTTTACTTGCAGCATATTGATAAAATTCTTGTGGGTTGTCTTTAGCTTGCAGAGTCAGTTTCATTTCATACTTAGTTTTCCATACAGCATTTGTGTCTCTTCTGGCCAGTTGCTTATAATTTTCATAACGGACATCATCCTTATACACATGGTATTCCTTCCACATCATCCTTATACACATGGTATTCCTTCCACATCATCCTTTTCTTATGAATCTCTTGCTTAATAAGATTACACATCTATTTGACTCCTACCCTATTTATTCTTCAAACTATTGGAAACACATTCTGATATTGCATCATTTAAGTATTTTTTTAAATGCTTCTCATGCTTAGTCGATATTCTTTTTATCCAATAACCAATACCATTCCACTGAACTCAGTATACTTCTCAGTTGGTCATAATTTTCTGCTTTGTAGTTCAGCATGTAACCTTTTCTGAATGGACCATTCATAAATTTAGTCACTTCCCAAGTGAGTACTTCATGATCACTGTCACCAATCAGAGGCAGAATAGTTATGTCTTTAACCGAAACAATCTCTGACAGTATAATCAAATCTAATTCTGTTTGACCTCGATTTCTTTCTGTCACATGTTGGTGGAGGAAGTTGTCTCGCATCAGCTCAATAAATTCGGTTTCATTCTTCTCATGAGATTTTACTGTTACCCAATCATTATTTGAATAATTAAAATCTCCCATTATGATCACTCTTTTCATGATTATTATTTTCTTTTCATGCCCTTCGTCTCTATTTGATGACGCATTTCTTCATCTAGCAAATTATCCACGAGGTCTGTAACAACACCTCACTATGTAATTGATCGTGTTAGATCAATATTCCACCCCTTACTAGATGGCTTCAAATTCACTGCTACATGAAATACTGTTACTAGTATTTCAATCATAGGTCTCAACACTAACCGGATTCAAGTCATCTGAAATCATTAGCGGTATGCCCCCTCCTCTCCTATCCTGTCTATCCTTCATAAAAATACTATACCATTTAAACTCATTACCAGTTAGTATGTCTGATTCTGATAACTTTCTCCAGGAAGTCCCACTTAAACGTAAAGGCAGTTGCCATCTTACTTTCAGTCAGATTTCTTATCAAGGTATGCTGCTTCAACTTATCTCCTGCCACAGATATCTCACAGAATGTTGCCATTATCCCCTCCTTTCATCTTAATGGGAGATTTACATGGACACAGCACTATGTGGTAGTGCCTAAACTAAGATCAGATGAATAGTTGTGGAGCATATGTTCAACAATTACTTCTCCCTCTTAAACATAGGAAGCAACATCCTCTTCCATATACAAACTGAGGTCACAACATATTGATCAAGACAACAAACTCTATTTTCAACAAACTGCCTTTGTTTCTGATACTCCTAGCATTCGTGTATAGATATGATAATCTACCTGCATGTTCCTTTGTATACTCTTATCTGTAGTTCGCATGGCACAGTTGTACAACTTGCAGATCTCTAGTGTCTTATACATGTAGACATCTTTGCACGTGTTTGGTGGGTCTGAACTGAATGAACACAAAGTTGAAACTGTTTTCTCCTCGTAATCATTTCCATGATAATGCCCATTCCCGTCATTAGCATAATTATATAGCATTGTCGGTCTTACACTCATATTGTCACCATTCTTCCCATTGTAATTTAGTTTCCCTGACTCTCTGTTTTAGGTCTCATATCAGTGATCAGTTTTTCAAGACTCCTGATACCAAATGCATTCAGGTGCGGACCATCCTTCTTATATAAATCTAATCCTTCCTAAAATGATCATATGAATTGTTTCTTTATATGGTTGCAGATTCAAAGGAAAAATTTATTGTGTGCTGTTTCAGCTTAGTATGGGTTTTTAATAGTGTCTGTCATCTGAAGTCTGCATAGTGATAATAACATAGGCAGCAATTTTTCTAGTTTGTCACATAGAAAAGCTTGTAGGTAAGTAACTATGTAGAAACATGGGACTGAATTGTGGATGTGACTAAGCTTCAGGTTAAATAGGGTTGGGCTGCTCTGAAGTTTGTAGAAGGCACTGAGATGCATGTTTGAAAACTTTCAGATGTTTTTGATTGGTGCCATGAGTATATGAGATAGTTATAACGACGTATGGGAACGTAAGACATGATAATTAATGAATCGCATAAAATGGATTTAATTTACATACTTATCATATTTTGAAAAAATAGGTAGATCTGCAGTGTGTATCGTGATGAGCATTTCGACTATGCTTAGTTCTCTCATGAACCAGAGCAATCAGGACTTGCAGAACATACTATCACCACAAGAAACCAAGTTCTTTGGAAGAAAATTAAGGTTTTCCAAAAAAGTAATAATTTCTTGGATACTAGGGAGAAAATTTTATAGTAATAAAAATATATATGTGAGCTAAATCTCTTTTATGTTATTTATTAATGGGATAGTTAATTTTTTGCTGCAGTGTGTATATTCAAAGAGAAAATTCAATTATAACTATTTGGCTATAAATGATGTGTGGTCAAGTTTGGCTGTGAGAACAAATGGTACTGACTCTGTTGCCAAAGGTCATAAAGGTGGATAGGATATATCTATCTATCCCAATGGCTTTAACAGGCCTTTTTAGGCCCACAACCTTCCAAGCATGCTTGGATTTCGTAACCGAAATACGAGGATAGAATGGTCACTCCTATGCCTCAAGGTATTCTTGGCTGTATCCCTGTGTGTTCACGGGGCCGGTTTGCCTGCTTGCGGGATGAAAAACACCAGATAAACTGGCGGAAAAAACCCTACTGCCCGCGCCCAAGACCGGCTAACTTGGCTATGGCTGAGGAAGATCCTTCAGCTCCTCACGTCTCCGACGGGAATCGAACCTAGGACACTCCTTCCCCAGGCATATGGTTGCGAAGCGCAAAGCCACTAGGCTAACCGCGCGGACGGATAGGATATAGCAGTACTGTTTTTAAGCCCATTGCCTTCCTGCCTACTTGTGTATTTGCCTGCTTGCACACACATGGACGAAATTGAGGCCTATACTATTGTCCTGTTGTCATTAAAGTATCTGAGAAAGACAGGTCCTTAATAATAATAGTAATAATAATAATTTTTTTTTTTTTTTGTATCGTGAATTTGATTTTAACTACAGAGATGTGAGAGAAATGTTTCTAACACATGTCAGCCAGGCCAAATAGATATTTCATTAATGTGTAATAACCATTTGGTTGCCCTGAGAGGAAATGTTTGTGATCATTATATTCTATCCTCCTCCATATGAAGCAATCATTTGTGGTCAAAAGGACCTCCCATTGATGGTACTTGCTTTTTTTTCATTCTTATCCTTTTTCTATGCTTTTCTTCCCTGATTCTTCTCTCTGCTTCCGAGTCTTTTATACTATCCTATATTCCAGACCACCATCAGTGGGATTGACTGTTTCACCATGTTTAATGTGCACACCATGGACATCTGGAAAGGGAGATGCTGATAGTCTCTCACTACTTTGGCCTCTGCTTCAGCAAGATGGTCCAGTCCTCTGGATAGCCCATCTAGGATCAATCAGCTAGTGGGCTTGACTGCAAGGGCCAACAGTGTTGCATTGTCTCCTTCCTGTGGTCCATGGACAGGGCCAGGGCTTACTGTGGTGCTTGTATAGCATCCTAGCTACCCCTGGCATTCTACTCCTGAGTGTAGGCATTTCTTGGCAGTGAGTGGGCATCTGCGTATGGCTCCATAGTGGGTGGGGAGCTCTGGTGCTCTTTGAAATAATGTGTAATAACCTAAGAGTCCCTCCACAAACCTCAACCATGTTCAGAAACCATTGAAACAACTGAAAACAAAAAGAAAAAAAAATTCAGAGAGAGCAATAAATTTACTAACAAGAAAGTAACAAGAAAGGTTACTACACTTGACTGAAGAACGTGCACTTGGAAAAATGTTGCCCTTCTTCACCAGAAGGTTTGTGAGGGTTAGTTAACATCTCTGAAATTTGTGAAGAAACTCTGTTCATGGGAATTTCTGATAGAATGAACAACACAAACAGATGCATCTGTCACACAGCATCTATCAGAGGAATGTCAATCACAGTTATCCCCTCTCACACACAAATCTTTGAATTGTTCTTGATAAGTAATATTCAAGTGGGATCTCCTCAGTGTCCCAGACAGAGAAATCTGTTCAAAATCAAAAGACCAAGGAATGATTGCCATAAGGGTCACCTCTTCCCTACCAGGAATATCATTCTTTCTTTCAGCACACCTAAACCATCAGCATCTGTGAAAGTGGGATAATCTAAACTGCCCAATCAGGCTTTACACTCCAAATCCTTAGCACTGCTTTAAATATCAAAAATATTGTCAATATCATGATGGCACAGGCCTGTCAAAACATCATGAGAACAAAGACTGTATGATCTAAAATGCTCTACTTGTGAGAGAGATCATCCATCATACTCTCAAGTATGACAAAGGTGGAAGGATGAAAAGAAGAAAACCAAAAAATAATAGCTAAGCAGAGCATCTCATATCAGGAAACATGGAATATACCACAAAATTAGCAATGTCTAATGGCAAACCTTCCTTTGCAATGAAGACAACTGTAAAGAAAATGTCAGTAGGAATCACATATGTTAATCCCTGCCTTCTCATAATGATGTCCTTGAATGGTATGATTTACTTGCTGTTTCTCTAGAGATGAAAACGATAAAATTGATTGAGTTCACTCTTGAGGGCATGCCATTTTTGGCATCACCTGAGGACAAGAATTCACTAATTTAAAAAAAAAAGGAACATGTCTCACAGAGGATCAAAGACATGCTTCTAGACCCATTAATTGATGGCATGCATACATCTGTTCCACAAGCAGTTAAAACTGTAAATATACCTAGTGGCCTAGAAGGGAGTCCAAATCGGCAAAGTCTTGGATATTTTTTCTGATGTAGTAGAAATGATGGACACTGGCGGTAACCAAGAAAAAATCCAAGCCACTGTAAACAACACCTCTCAACATAGGAAGCCAGATAATACCACCGAAAAGAAATAATGGAAACATTTCTACAATGGAATTGTCATGGATTCAGTCGGAACATCAATGACATCAAGGCTCTTTTGTAGAAGTATAAATTAATTTGGTTTTGCCTGCAGGAAACATACTTGAAGCTTTGTGTTGATTGGGGATTACAAAATGTAGTCTTCATTCTTGAGGACAGGATGGGAGATGGACCTGTCCATCTAGGAGTCACCATACTTGTTGGCAACCATATCCTTCTCCAGGAAGTCCCACTTAAACGTAAAGGCAGTTGCCATCTTACTTTCAGTCAGATTTCTTATCAGGGTATGCTGCTTCAACTTATCTCCTGCCACAGATATCTCACAGAATGTTGCAATTATCCCCTCCTTTCGTCTTAATGGGAGATTTACATGGACACAGCACTATGTGGTAGTGCCTAAACTAAGATCAGATGAATAGTTGTGGAGCATATGTTCAACAATTACCTCTCCCTCTTAAACATAGGAAGCAACATCCTCTTCCATATATATGCCTACTTGAACATCTGCTGCCAGTTGTCTCTACCCTCCCTTTTCCCAGTGATCCACGTGACAGACTGTGTTACACAAACCACAAAAACTTCCAATTCTCAAAACATCTAGTCAGTTTCCACGTTTCCCTAAACCATCATTTGCACCTCAGGCAAGGAATATAGAAGAAAGCTTGGAGTACATTCTGTAGATAACCCCATAACAAATTTCAATGCTTTCAAACCCACCTGAACCCAAACAAGACATACCATCGTCACAGCCAAAATAGAATCCCAGATCTAATACACTTCTTCCATAACAAGAGCAACCAACAGCAAAGAAGTGTGGGATAAAATCCAGAAAATGAAGGATAGATTACACTACCTACCAGCTCTCCATCCTTGAACATAAAGAATGCACAGTTGCCAATCCAACAGCAATTGCTGACACTCTTAGGAAGAATTTTGCTAAACCATCAGCAATATATTCTTCAAGAAACTCCCAAGTTTCTTGCTCAAAAGTGGACAAGAAAATGGAAAAGGGATAGTCACCTGTTCTCCACCAGGAATATCATTCTTTCAAGAACAAGGTTCTTTTAAGTGTTGCACTTTTTGCAATAAAGGTTAAGTCTATAACTGAACAACATCCTCCAACTGTGACATGAAACATCATAGAAAGAAAGTTGCAGCAAGCCATTGACCATCTCTCAAAATGGGTATTTGCAAATGGATTCAAATTTTCCCCACAGCAAAAGACAGTTTGTGTGCATTTTTTCCACAGGTATACTCTTGATTCTGATCCAGAATTTAGGCTAAGACAAACTTTAATCCTGCATATCTCATATTTGATAAGAAACTCAGTTTCCTCCCTCACATATACCAGCTGTGAGATACGTGCGTAAAGCAACGAACTTCCTTTGCACCCTGTACTTAAGAGGTAGAAGAACTGACAGATGTGTTTTGTTTTGACTGAATCATGCACTAATTAGATCAAAACTTGATTATGGTCCTTATGCTTCTGCCAGAGAGAGAGAGAGTACATTGCAATGGCTGGACCCTGTCCACCATCAAGCCATAAGAATCACATCTGGAGCATTTCAAACTTCACCGATGCCTAGTCTATATGTCGAGATTGCTGTCTCTACTATATGCTTCAAAAATAAAATCCCTGTCAGACCATCCCATGCAGGCATCTGCTTTCTGCCCAAAGTTGGAGAATCTGTACAGAACTCATCAGACTGCCATAAAACCCTTTGGTTTGCTCTCTTACAATCTTTAGATATTGGGGTAGACAACATAGCACGCATGCACCACTACTATTGCATTCATTCATACCACTTCTTCCTTTTTCCCTCTTTTACCTTGCGGTGCCAAGGGTTTTCTATTCATTCAACTGCAACTGTATGCAAGGATAAGGTGGTTAGCCCTTTGCCTCCCAGTGTATCCTTGGTCTGTAGGAGCGCTGAGTTCTCAAGGCCGGTTTGCCTACTTACGGGATGAAAAATCCCAGATAAACCGGGGAGAAAAACCCTTCAGTTCATGCCCAAGACCAGCTAACTTGGCTATGTCTGAGAAAGATCGTAAGCTCCTCAAGTTAGTGACAGGAATAGAACCCATGACACTCCTTTCCCAGTCATATGGTTGTGAAGTGCATAGCCACTCGGGTAATCACATGAATTAATTCGTACTACCACATACTATTTGATCCAAGATTTCTCATTGCAGATGTGAGGAATAAGAAAGTTGTTCTGATCATCACATATTAATTTCATCAAAAATTTAAATGGAATGCATGAGTCAAACTAATGCAGTGACTTTAAGTACATCACAATGAAAACCATCCTAGATAAATTTGCAAAAGCATTGAAAGGAGAATTTGTAGGCCTAACCTCAAAGCATCACCTCACTGTAACCTATTTAAGAACTTAGCGTGCTTGACTTCCTTGTGTTCAGATACAAGAAAGTCAAGTGTGCTTGACTTCCTTGTATCTGAACTTTCATCATGTCTGAAAAAAAATCCTGTGACCAAACACTCAGAAGACCCAAGATACTAAAAATCAATAGCAAAAATTCAGTACTTTGGTGAAATGACAAACTTAGTCTTAATAAAATGTGTTAATGCACTTAGACAACTATCAAAGAACCTACAACAATCAAGATTTGAAGCAAAGTAGATGACAGAATTATTATAAAGCCAAATACAGCTATCAATCCAAAATTACAAATGTGAAGACAGAATCATGGAAAAAATTTTGCACTGTGTCGACTGCATTGAATCCTTGGAAATGTATATATAAATTAGCAGCAATCAAAAAAATAAATATATATATATACAGTCGATTCCGCTTAAATGGGACATGTTGGGACTAATCTATTTTGGCCCAATTAAGCAGCTGCCCCCAATTAAATGAACTAATAATGAATTCTAAAATAAAATATGTAATATGCAGGTAAATGAATAAGTAGGTAAAAATAATAATAATTAAGTACCTATTTTAATGGTTTATTAAACCAAAATACAGAAAATATTTGTACTATAAATTGTGCAGAAAAAATAATGCATACATGATAACTTTTACAATTTCAAATTTTAATTCTGCAAAAATGCATCAAGTGTAGTCTGTCTTTTGCTTTTGAAATTTTGCAATTCTACAAAATCAGCACAGATATTCAGTGCGGATGTAGGGCTTCCTTCATTACCTTCCTGCATGAAATGACGCTGTAACCCGACTATAAATTTTTTGCCTCACGATTAGTTACAAGCACAGGTGGGTCATCATCCTCATCATCACGTTCTTCGTCAAATTTTTGACGTTTGGATTTAATGACTTCAACAATTGCATCTTCAAAGTTTTCATTTTCATCGTAACATGGTAAATTCTCATCTGTTGAAGATGCGAGTAGGAGCTTGCAGTATGAAGACATACTGCAAGCTCCTATCATTATTCATGATAGGAGCTTGCAGTATGTCTTCATTTTCATCACTACTCAAAATTTTAAGAACCTCCAAAGGTTTTTAACCGCAAACAGCAAAGCAATTTTGTATTGTGCTGCTTTTTATAGCTCACCAACTGTCAGAGACAAACTGCATTGCTTGCAAAATGGAAATTTTTGCGCTGATTTCTCTGGCTGTTGATGAACTTGTTAATAGGTTTTCATCAGTGGATTCCAGTATGTAATTAACCAATTTTCCTCGATACAACGTCTTTAAATTTTTTATTATCCCCATGTCCATTGGTTGCACTAAGAATGTCGTATTAGGAGGAAGAAATTCCAGCCTTATATTTTTTAGATTATTTAAATGAGGGTGTGCAGCACAATTATCGAGAAGCAACAAAATTTTCCTCTGCTTATGTTGTAATTCTACGTCCCAACTCGTAAGCCAATTCCGAAAAATTTCAGAAGTTATCCACGCATTGCTATTGGCATGGTACTCTACTGTTAAATTCTCTATTCTTAACCCCTTAAAGCATCGAGGCTTAGCATTTTTTCCTAATGTGGTCCATTGCCCTTTTATACCCTGACAGTGAAATGTGCTTATAACACAGGGAGCCGTCTGGCGTAGCACGATAATGGAGGCCAGTTTCATCAGCGTTGTAAATATCATCTGAACAGAAATTCTCTAAAAAAAGTAAGGATTTTAGTATTTTGCCATTGTTCAGCGATTACATTGTTTGCACTCCCTTTTCGCCGTGCGCTTTTGTAAATTTGATGTTGTGTCTCGCTTTCCATCGAGACAATCAACTAGCAGTTGCTTTAAAATCGTTGTGGTCCAGCTTTTTAGCGATCTCCTCTGACTTCGCCTTCAATACTGGGCCGCTGATATTCACGTCTCGCCTGCTAACTATAGAAAACCATTGATCTAATGCTTCTTAGACTTCTGGATCCTTTCCATCATGCTTTCTTTTGGATGTTCCTGTGTATTTTGGCACTCCTCACACAGTTCTTGTTGTAGGAGACACGCTATGGCTTTTAATTTTATCCAGCAAAGCAATTTTACTTGAAAGTGTAAAATCATTTCTTGGCATCTTGGCAAAGATTTAAAAATTTTAAATAAAATTGACACAATAAATCGATATCGCTAGGTACAGTATATAGTAAGGGTAGATTCTTAAGCAGACGCGTACTTGCCAGACGCACGACGAAAGATAACTGATTCGCATCACGCTAGTGTTGCCATATTTTCGAAAAATCCATAAAATATATCAAAAATTGCTAAATTCCTTTTCAGCCACTGTCCCAATTAAGCATTTAAATTATGTATTAATATGTTGGTTTGGTTTCCATTCTTTGAGATTTGTCCCAAAAAAGCGGCTGCCCCAATTAACCGATGGCCCAATTAAAAGGAATTTAAGTTGATAATATGTATATATATATATTATCAACTATTAAAAAAAAGATGGCTCTTATACTAGAAATATACAGATGAAAATCAGCAATAAAAAGACCATAGTGTGAAAATAGGCAGAAACAATGAGCACATCAACTGTATTCTGAATAGAGAGCCTATAGAACAAATAAAATGCATCAGCTATTTAGGTACAGTTTTTAGCAAAGAATAAGCAAAGCTAGTATGGTGGAATAGCCAGCTGAATAAATTTATATGGAACAAGAGAGAGAAATTAGCTAGAACACCAAACTAGCAGTATACTAGACAGTGTTCAAACAAATTTAAAGTTATGGATTTGATCTGAGAGTTGGGTTAGAAATAGAGCACTTGATCCAAGACCACAGACACGAAAGTTCTGAAAAAAATAGGGTTATGGACAGATGGCAACATTGGCAGAATCATTAAAAATGAAGATATTAAAAAGGAACAAGACGTTGTTAGCACTCAAGAATGTACAAGCAGAGTTAATCTAAGGTGGTATGACTACTTAAATAGAATGTGTGAGGAAAGGTTTGTAAAGAAAAAATTTTTGAATAGAAAAAATTTTCCTGCAACTTTGATGCCAAGATTGCAGGAAAGAGACCCAGAGAAAGACGAAGTTCTAGATGGATTGATTCATTCATAAGTGTTTTAGAAGCATAAAATGTTAAATACGACAATATTGGAATGCTGACAAGTAGTAGAATAACTTTGAGAAAAATTGTGAATAGGAGTGGAGTGGAATTAGCTGTCTGACAGATATCAGAAGGTTATGTATGAGAAGCAATATCAAGGAAGAGGAAGGTCACAAGTCGGATTCCAAAAGAATCATTAATTGGACCTTTGCTGCCAATGGTATTATCACTGGATTGCAAAAGATATTCAGATATTTGCAGATGTGGGAAGGTTATTAGTAATAGCGCTGATGTTTTAGCTCTTATAGTGCTGTCGAAGTAGCCTGAGCACCCCCTTGAGGATACATATCAGGAAATTGAAGTTTATTCTTGATGATGCCCAATCAACAGATGAAGAAATTCACAAAACATACAAATGAAGAATGGAAACAAATATAGATACTCTCATTTACAATTTATTTATGTCTAATGAAACTGAATCAATATTACGATCAGTGGACTCAAGAAAAAGCCCAGGCAGGATAACTAGCGATATACTTCTAAGAACCTTTCTCGAATTCCTCAAATTTATAACAAGAAATGCCTAACAAAAAGACAATTTCCTTATTATGGAATGCTCTAAAATTATACAGATAATCAAACATGAAATATATGAAAGAGGAAAAGAAGCATCTGACGAAATTAGCAAATACATGTTAATTAGTCTCATAAATGTCACTGATAAGGTACTAGAAAACTTCTGATAAACCAAATAATGCACTTCGTCTATTCAAGAGACCTGTTAAGCTGTAATTAGTATACATTTAAACGTCAATCAAACACTGTAGATGCTTTATGGAGGTTAAAGTTCACCCAAGACGAAAATAATACAAAAAATAAATAAAAAATACAGCAAAAAAAAAACGTGCTATTGATCTCACTCAGTGTGCAAGCCACCTTAGATGCTGTATGGTAGCCAGTCATAATTACCCAATTAAGAGATTTAAATGTCTAAAAACCTACTCTCCCATCAGTGTATATGTGGTAAACACCACATATACACTGATGGGAGCAAAACAGAAGGAAACATCAGTTGTTCCCTCATAGTATATTATAGACATGCTTATTAAATAATTTAAGGAATTTACAATGTACACAGGATATAAATTAAACTTTAATCTATATTTCCAATATTTCGGCAATGTCACATTGCCATCTTCACAGGAACTTAAAATAAAGACATGTGCACGTAGGCACTAAACACAGTAAATGAGGATGAAGCAGGAAGCTATTGTTTCTCCTAAAAGTCCTGATGGTGCCCCCTAGCGAGCTATGTAGGTATTCTTGGACATTGCCGAAATATTGGAAATATAGATTAAAGTTTAATTTATATCCTGTGTACGTTGTAAATTCCTTAAATTATTTAATAAGCATGTTTAACCAACGTCTAAGCCTTTCTACGAGAAATGTATTACAGACAGTCCATTATACAAGAATGTTGTTTTAGAGCATCCCCTCTGTTCAAAGAACCAAGTAGAACAACTTGCTGTAGTTTATTCACTCACACACCTCCATTAATTAGAACTCAACACCTCTCATCAAAAGACAGTAACAGTAGAAGCACTATTGCCAACATAAAAGAGCCGGAACAACTACCTAGCATTAACAGAGCAGACACAAAATCTGGTAAGGAATCTCAATCTACAGGGAAAGGAAATTAAGTTCTGCTGGATTGAGGGCACATACTGGGGCAGATAATAGGAAATGAGAGAGCCAGTTGGCTAGCTTAAGAAATGGCTATAAACAAACAGAAGTAAGTTATCAAAAGTACCGAAAATCAGCTATAAAAACACTGGCAGAAGTAATCAGCATAAGCTTGTGGGAAGAAGAAGAATGGAAAAAATATCTCCTGCCAAGCAAGAGGATGTATGTAACTTTTCCTATCCATGTTGGAATGGAGATTTTCATTCCTCACTTTGCTCAGAATTCTCAACCTATATCTAAGCTGTAGTTTTCCAAGAAGTGTACCAAAATGGTCCAAAAAATAAAAAATAAAAAAATAGCTCATCATATAAGTGGCTTGAGACTAAAACTCCAGCTTCATTCATAGATTGAAGTACCATTATTAACCTCCCTATCAACTGAGGTGGATGAAATAGTCAGACCAAATTATGATTCTTATCCATGTTATTCAACAGGTGCTACAGAATCGTATCCAGATTTAGCTGGACGTCTATAGACATCATGGCTGGTTGGGGGTGGAGGGGTAAAAAAAAAGCTAAGTATGATTTTGATAAGTCTAACCATTGAAAACTTGCCACCTGTGTCAATGGCAGTCATAACTTCATTTCCCTTGCAAAAGCTATTGGGTGTAACTTTTGACCATCTGTTCTTCCATCTTGCTCATCCATATGGTAGCATTGCAACATCATTTAAATGATGAGGCTGACCTGATATCATTCTTTACATTCAACTCATACATGGATGATGAAAGCAAATCACCTTTCCCTTACCTGGAGCATTGAATCATGTCTCCAGTAATCTTCCATCAGAAAGATGTCAGGAGAATTGTGAATAAACTAGATACCAAAAGTCTTCCAGTCCTGATGGAATCCCACCAGTTGTGCTTAAGGGATGGGCTCCTGAACTATTTATTCTTTATCATATATACACCACACTTCTTGGACTGATTCCTACTCCTAGTCTTTCCTGGAATAATCACATCACTTCTATAGCATCTTTACCTTCCAGAAAACTTGCCATACTGTTTTGCTCAAGACATTAATTTTCTCCTGCTCAGTTGCATACTCTATACAAATCTACCCAACCTTGGCATACTGCTCTCACATTTGGGATGGTGCACCTAAGACTTCTCTAAATATTCCTGATACAGTCCAGTTGGTTTGGTTGATTAATAACTCTTCTCTTTTACAGATATTTCCATGATCACTGCTCAGCAGAAATAGCATCTGTTATGCTCTCCACACCCACCCAATTTCTGCTAAACACACAGGCAGCAGCTATCCAACATCCTTTTACAATTGTTCTGCAGAGTTGCAGAACCCATTACTCTCATTCAACTTTTTCCCATTTACTTTGGTTCTATAGAACAGTATTCCCAATGAAGTATTTCCCAGAAACTACAACCTTCAGCTCTTCAAGAAGAATACAACAGATTGTTTTGCTCTTCATCCAAGCCCATACATAGCATTTCTTTGCTATAGGGCTTGTGGCCTATTGTGTACAAGAATGATATATTAAGGGGGGGGGGGAACACTAGCATGTAATTTTTTTTATTTAAGCATATGGCTTTGTGAAACTGGCAAGTGAAATGTACAATCACAATATCCAGAAACAAATGATGAAAATCTTAACATGTAAAAGTTCATTACATAAACTGCTTTCCAAGGCTTCCTTTTTTTAAAAAAAGCAAAAGTAATTACAACTACAGATCAATGTCCAGTCTGGAAAACCAATCCAAGACCTCATCCGTCACCTTGTGGATGTCCTGTAGGCCACCACTGTGAAATTGGCGCCTTGGGCAGTCGTACACAATGTGAGTAATCGTCTGAGCCACGGCAGAACAATCGCAATAAGGGTGGTCTAACAGCCCCCGTTTATGTAGTAGGTAGCCACATCTGTCCTGGTTAGTTTTAATCCTGGTGATCGATGACCAAATCTTCCTAGGAAGAGCAAAACCAGGCTGCAGAGCACAGGGATCTTCTACCACGAAGCCGTTTGTTGGGAGATTGTTGGATCAGTATTCTCTCCACATGTCAGGTGTTGATGGCAGGGCAGCTGAAGAGAGTTTGTCCATGGACCAGAGAGGCTTTCTAGATTTTAGGCGAAGACCAGGTGGATTTATGAGAGTTTGGTGCTGGGGCATGAGTGGTTGCTCATTGTTTTATTAAATTCTTTAATTGAGGCTTGTCTTCTCCATATGTTTGATGGAGCAATGTTAGATAGGACAGGCAGCCAGGAGAGAGGGGTGCTTCTCACTGTCCCACTAATTGTGTGCATGGTAGAGTTTAGCTGGGAGTCTATAATGTTAGTGTGTGCGCTTCTTTCCCAGACAGGGGCACAATATTCTGCTGCAGAGAATGCGAGGGCTAATGCAGACGACCTCAGGACTTCTGCACCACAACCCCAGGTTGTTCCAGCAAGCCTTGAAATGATATTGTTTCTCGTTTTAATTTTGTTGGATAGGTTGGTGATGTGCCTTTTATAGGTTAGGCTTCTGTTCAGGCTCACTTCAAGGTATTCTGGATGAGGCTCGTGTTGTACCATTTTTCCACAAAAAGTAAGGTTGAGGTGTCGATTTGCCTCAGCATTGTTCAGGTGAAATACTGTGGACACAGTTTTTGTTGGATTTGGCTTCAAGTGCCATTGCTTGAAGTACTCTTCCAGGATGCTCAGGTTTGTGTTCAAGGTTGATTCCAGGTTGGCAAAGGAGGTAGATTGATGTAGGATCGCTAGGTCATCAGCGTACATATACTTGCTTGAGCTGGTATGTGGTAAGTTGTACACGTAGATGTTAAAAAGTAAAGGGGATAACACAGAGCCCTGTGGGAGACCGTTGTGAAGGAATCTGGGCCTGTTCTTTTTTCCACCAATATGGACCGGATCTTTCTGTTGGAGAGAATGGATTCAAAAAGCTGGAAAGTTTTTTTTGCACCTTATTATATTTCCTAGTCTGGATCAGGGGCCTCCTAAAGCTAGGAAATATAATAAGGTGCAAAAAAACTTTCCAGCTTTTTTGACCTAACATCATAAACTGATGTTAGGTCAATGAAAATGGCTCCAGATTTCAGTTCTTCTGGAAGCCTGCTTCAATCTGTGTTGTCAGGGCCAGGACCTGGTCACAGCAACTTCTTCATGGCCTGAAGCCAGCTTGTTCAATTGGGAGTGCTCTTTTGATGAGTGGTGAAATTCTTTAGGAGAATTCTTTCAAAGAGCTTAAAGGTGCAGCAAAGCAAGGAGATGGGTCTTAGATTTTTCACATAATTTGGATCTTTCCCTGGTTTGGGCATGGCAATTATTTTGGCTTCCCATCACAGATTTGGTAGTTTACCAGTCATTATCATTTTTGAGAAAAGGGCAGCCAGGCATGTTTGGCCTTGTTGACCAAGATGTTTTAGAAACTCATGGAATATACCATCCACTCCTGCAGCCTTGCCATTCTTGGTGAGTTTTAAGGCTACCTGTACCTCTTCCCGAGATACTGGATGTACAAGTTCAGAAAGCTTGGGTCCTGTCTTCAGGATTTGTCTGATGGAAGATTGCACAGCAATTTTCCTGATAGAGCTGGGACGTATCTTGGAGGTTTTCAATAAATGATTAGCCATTTGATCAGGAGTTATCTCTGTTGTTTTGTTTGTTGTTGGTTCTGCCCCACCTAATTTTCTCAAAAGTGACTAGCTTTTCTGGCTAGATGTGGTGAAATCGAGTTCATGGATGGTTGAGATCCATCTTTTCTTTCTGTTTTTATCCAGGGTTGCTATGAGCTCCTTAACAACAATTGGGTCTTCAGTTTCCTCGTATTTGGCTAAAAGTTCTTCAGTTTCTGTACTCCAGCATGGAATATATTGTTTTCTGTAGCCTCTAGGAATAGAAGATTTGGCTGCAGTTTTGATTAGTTTAACAAATCTAGGATAGCAATAAGAGTGGGTGGAATTGCTCTAATAGTTTGCTCGATTTGTTTCTGAAATGCATTCCAGTTGGACCTGCGAAGGTTCCATCTAACAATTGGTGTTCCACTGATGACTGGGATTGATGTACCTGTCTCTATTAATGTAGGACAATGCTGACTATTAGGGAATCTGTTAAGGATGGTTCTGGTTGTTGGCAGAGGGTGGTCTTCAGGGTCTTTAGTGACTATGCACTGATCTGAGGTGTAGGTTCTGTTCCATCTGGCTGAGTGGAGAGTGCCCTCCTGCTGTCTGCATCGTAAATCAAATACAGGTTATATGTATCCATCCAGTTAACTAGATTATCACTGTCCCCATTATTAGAGGAATTGTCCCACCTGTTGTGATGAGAGGAAGTCACCAATATAGATAGCAGGGTGAGGTGGTGGCCGGTCCATGTGATCAGGCCAGGATTGCAATGGTGATTTGTAGACATTGTAGATGGTGGTATTTTGAACTTTAATAACTATGGAGTATTCTGTATCAGGCACACATTCGGTTATGTCCTTGAGGCCAGGCCGGGTGTAGGTTGCCAGGCCATGCTTCGGAGGGCAGTTATAAGATATGAGAATTAGGCCCTGGATCTTTAGTGTATTGAGCACTGTGTCAGACACATGGGTTTCCTGGAGATCCAAGACGTCAATTGCTTTGTCTTTGGCTATTTTGGCGATGACTTCAGGCTTTGGATTTAGATAGTCCTTCTATGTTTAGGGAACATATCTTGAGAGAGTGTTGTTTAGGGGACTGTAACTTATTTTTCGAAGCTTGCCCTCCACCCAAACAAGCAATGCAATCCTTGTTATTCCGGGCAACGGTCAAGCTGGCATGGAGCTTTTTAAGTTTTGTATTCATCATAGTTGTTATAAGTGATCCAGGAGGCTTGGTATCTTTGAATGCCTTGTTTGAGACATTAGCTTCATGTTACCTCTGATTCATCTCTGGGGCTTCTTTTGTCTGAAGCACACAATGTACCACAAGGTAATACTACTGGTGGGGGAGGGGGGAGGGGCACGGGAAGGCTGTCTCACCCCCACCCCCCCAGCATGTAATATTTGCATATCAGTATTTTAGGTAGGATAAAGGCCATCAGAAATTTGGAATGTGACAAGTAAGACGGAGTGAAATTGTGTTTTTAAGAGTGCTTTGTAATTAAGATGTGCTTGTTACCGTGAAGATTTTTTATTAATATTAATGTTTATATTTCATTACTTAAGGGACAAAGCTGTATAACTAAGAAAAGACCTCCACAGGACCTTTATAGGAATGCAGAGAACCAACCAGGGCTTCTGACCTAATGTTCAATCCTCACCTTCTCGTGTGCACCCTGTTGGTATCTACTTGAATACTGAATAAACAAGAATGAGCTGGCAATTTGGGATTTAGACCAAATTGTATTCTTATTGGCTTAAACTACAATACAAAATGATGGTACAATATGACAGAATTTCATGTTGGCTGGGGCATTGCCCAGTTAAAAAAGGTCCCATTGCTTTTGCCAGGAAACCAGGGAGAACAGCGAAAAGTCAGCTACTGGAACAAATCTGAAAACACACCCCAACTCAACATCACCAGAGCTAAAGATCGGTACTATCAACATAAGAAGCCTGAATGGCAAAGAAATGGAGCTAGCTGAGGAATTAGATAAGTACCAGATCGACATAATAGGGGGTGACTGAAACAAACAAAAAAAAGAAGACAAAAACTGCTGAGATCTTTCTGAGCAATAAATACAAAATGTTATATTCATGCAATGACAATCAAGGAAAAGGAGTAGCCATAGTATTCAACATTAAATACGAGGCTAATCTTGAATAGTAGGCAATATCAATTAGAGTGATGTGGGCAAATATCAGAATGGGGAACTGGACCATGATGCTTATTTGTACCTATGATACAAATAAGTATCATGGTCCAGTGAAATGAAAATAAGTGGAGGAATTTTTTGAGGCTTTAGAGAAAGCAATTGACATAATAAAAAAGGAACAGTTGGTCCTTATTGGGGATCTAAATACCAGAGTAGGAAATGATTGTCAGACATACAGAAATATTTTGGGAAAATTTGGAGAAAAGAGCAAAGCTAATAATAATGGCAAATATCTGTTGGATTTCTGCTCAGGACATGGACTGGTTATTACTAACACCATGCTACAACATAAAAATGTGCACAAATTCACATGGAGAGAAAAGGCAAGGAATAAGAAAGTCTTCATTCACTATGTTATAGTTGATACTGATGTTTTCTCTCTGGTGCAGGACACTAGAGTATACTGAGGATTTGAAGTTGAAAGTGATCATCATTTAGTCTTGAGCAGGATAAAATTGAATTTCATTGAACATCAATCAGAGTTTTAAAGCGAATAAAAGTTGAGCAGCTCTTAAATGTGAACTGTAGACTAAAATACACAAAGATTATTGAAGAAAAAAATGAAAGAGTTTGAGAACAGGAACCAAACCTTGTAGATTCAGTGGCAAACCCTGAAGAAAACATTGATTGATTCAGCCAGAGAGGCCACAGGCGCATGTGGTCAGGTTGTGTGCAAAGATAGAAAAATCAGAACTCCATGGCAGACACAAGAAGTTAAAGAGGCAGTGAAAGAAAAGAAGAAAGCTTATCAAAAGTTCCTGGTAAATAAGTGTCAGCTTGTGCTCTTAGAGAATATAGAGACAAATGTAAGAAAGCTGAACACTGTAAAACTAGCTAAACAAAAGTTGTGGGAAGACTTTGGGTAAGAACACAGAAAATAAATATCAAGAAGGTGACAAGATATTCTGGAGGTTGTTGAAGCTCAGAAATGGAGGAAAGGGTACTGTAAAAGGAATTAGAGATGATGAAGGTGACATGAAAACTGGAGAAAAAGATATCTTTGATGTATGGAGTAATTACTTTGAAAAATTGCTAAATGAAACAATCAGTGACAGCACACTGGTAAAAAAAAAAAAAAACACTGATCAGGCATGGTCATGAATACATATCCATACTTAAAGTAGAAAAAGCCATCAAAAGCCTAAAATGTAGAAAGGCAGCTGGAGTAGATGATATTCGACTAGAAATGCTGAATTATGGTGGTGTAAAAGTCTTACAGTGACTGCACTGCATAGTTCAGAAGAATTGGACAGAGAGACGAATTCCAGACTATTGAAGTAGTGCTCTCATGGTATCCATATACAAAAAGGGAAATAAAACTGAATGTGAGAATTAAAGAGAAATGCAAGTATACTTGATAAACAGTTGAGAAGAATTGGGGAAGGGAAGCTTGGTGAAGAACAAGCTGGATTCAGGCCAAATAGAGGTTGTTATGATCAGATTTTCACTTTATGACAAATAGTTGAGAAATCATAGGAATATAACAAAGATCTGTATTTAAGTTTTGTAGATCTGTAAAAAGCATATGACAAGTTGCCAAAGAGAAGCTATTCAAAACAGTACAGTTGTATTGTGTCAATGAGGCATTATATCAAGCAATACTTAGTCTTTATTTGAGTTGTATGTCAGCAGTTATAATTGAGGAAATACATGAAGATGGTTTAATGTTAAATCCGGTGTCAGACAATGATGTGAGAAGAACATGTGGAATACATAAATTATCCCCTCTGTTATTTGTTATCTATATGGATCACATTATGAAGGAAAATGATATTAAACCTGATATCAGAATTGGAGATGTTAATCTCAGCATCTCTTTATGGAGATAATGTTATACTTCTCAATAAATCTGCTGCAAGTCTGCAAAATTTCCTGACTAAATTGAATATATGTTGTAATATATATGGTATGATGGTCAGTGATAAAAAGACAAAGACAATGAAAATATGCAGAAGCGTTGAAAATAGCAACTGCATTGTGAATGGAGAACCTATAGAACAAGTAAAACATTTCAGCTACTTATGCACAATTTTTAATGAAAATGGTAAATTAAATATGGAAATAAACAACAGAATCAGCAAAACTGGTATGGTAGAAAGTCAACTGAATAAATTTATATGGAATAAATGAGAAATTTGTCAAAACACTAAATTAGCTTTATACAAGACAGTGCTCAAACCAATTTTAACTTATCGATCTGAGAGCTGGGTTAGAAATATAACACTTGGCCAAAAACTAGAGACTGCAGATGAGAGTCCTGAGAAAGATTAGCTGCGTGAACAGTTGGCATCAATAGAAATATCATGTTAAAAATGAGGATATTCTGCGAACCAGTAATGTGTTTGCAGAGCTAATATCAAGTGGTATGGTCACTTAAACAGAATGGGATAGGAACGATTAGCAAAACAAGTGTTCTCTGCCAGGATGGCAGGAAAATGACTCAGAGGATGACCAAGATGTAGGAAGATTGATACAGTAAAAAAGTGTCTTAAAAGATAGAAATATAAGATCTGATAATGTTGGAGTCTTGAGAGATAACAAGTTGATTTGGAGAAAATTGTAAAGAGGAAGTTAGTAATGATGTAAGTTTTTCATGTAGTGCTATCATATTCTGTACACCCCTTGAGGGTACATGTCAGGAATTTGATGATGATATTTCATTACAGTGTTTTAGATTATTATGAATGTTTTCATTAAATATAAGTGTGACTGAATGCTTATTTTTATATCTGTTACCATTTCATTGTTGATTGTTCAATTAGTTAGTACATATAGTGACAATAATGGAAGCAGTTGGCCTGTTCTTTATCTTCTGTATGGAGTAGGCTTGTCTGATATGATATGTTCCAGAGGTATTCATTTGCAAATATAATAAATTAAGTGGCATCTGTGAAAAAGGAGAGGTAGTAATAGAATTTGTCTTTGCTGATAAGGCAGGGGTAGGATGCATGTAAGAAAGAAGGGAATTAATAGAGTGCATAACATTCTGAGAGAGATAGATAGATGTCGTGTGTAGAGGCTTAAGTGCTGTGAGGACATCATGTTGGAGGCTTAATGGATTTTTTACAACACTCAAAAAGAATTAAAATAGAATTTAATACTTCCTATATTTTGTCCTAGTCACTAGGACATCTACGGGGATTACAAAAACAATTAATGTAACATGCACATAAATATCATACAATACTAAGCCCAACCACGTGGGTGACACCTACTACTGCCCTTAGAGGTGGAGCGCCCTCTAAGGGCGGTAGTAGGTGGTCTGGAATGTAAGGTGGGACCTCTGGTGATGAGTGTTTCCCAAATCTTTGGAAGCTTAATGCAACCGTATTTATTAAGATTCTGTTGGTTTCTGAGAGCTGCTGCTTCTAAGAAAAGTCTCTCTTTCTTGAATTTGCTGTGGTGGAGCATGGTGGTTTCTTCCATGATACCCTGTGGGTGGTGTCCAAAACATGGTCAGCCAAGCCTAAATGGCCATAGTTGTGTTTACAGATGTAAGACTTGTGTTCCTCCAGGCGGATGGATGCTGATCTGCCTGTCTGTCCAAAGTACGCCAGCTTACAGGAACAGGGTACTTTGTAAACTCCAGGCAGAGAGAGAGAAGGGAGCTGATCTTTCGTAGAACGGATAAGGGTAGCAAGTTTGCGGTGGGCTTATATGCTCTGTGTAGGTTGTACTTTTTTAGTATCTTGGCTATTTTTTCGGATGTGCCATGGATGTAGGGTATGGTGATGGCATTTTTGAAATCTTGTTGATGAGAAGGACGGGGAATGGGGGAGGAACTGATTATTTTTTTGATACTGTGTTCGCTGTAGCCATTGGAAAGGAAAGTGCTGTGTATGCGGTTAAGCTCAGTAGTGAGGGCAGTTCCACTGGAACAAAGATTGTGGGCTCTCTTGGTAAGAGTTTTAATAATGCCATATTGTTGAGAGGGGTGGTGGGAGAGTTTGTGAATGTATCTGCCTGTGTGTGTGGGTTTTCTGTATACAGTGAAGGCAAGTGTATCATTAGGCAGGCGTGTGACTAAGGTGTCTAGGAAGGGTAAACAATTGTTCTTTTCCTTTTCCATAGTAAACTGGATTCTTGGATGTAGGCTATTGAGATGACTGAGGAAGGAGTCTGACGTGTCTGGGCCATGAGGCCAAATAGAGAACACATCATCTACATAAATGATGTAGATGATGTGTGTTCTCTATTTGGTAGCAAATGTATATTTTGTGCTGTATATATGTCAGATTTTAACAGATCTTTCTGTTTTCATAGGGCATAGTTACAATCATAGGGCACTTCATACATTCAAGCATGTGTGATAGAGGATGAAGTTTTTCCTTTGGTGAGCAGATCCAAGTAGCTAGTTTGAAGTGTTTTTTTTTTTATGTTGGGCCCATATACAGGAGGTTGGCTGGTCAACCTATAGTACGTTAGTACCGTATATGGGTGATGGGTTGTGAAAGGAGAAACTTGTTTACATTTGATTTGAATGCCTGTATATTGTATTCCTTGGGATATACTTCAGGGGGAAGGCTGTTCCACAGTACTGCAGTAGCAGGGATGAATGAGGAAGAGGAGAAACTTGTTCTTTGGGTTTCGAGGTGTACTGTGAAAGGATGTTGGGTGGCAGCTGTGCATGTTCCAATGGGCTTGGTACAGGGTGGGAGAATTATTGATGCTGTTTCAGATGAACCTTTCCCGTGAAAGTATTTATAGAATATACAGATTGCAGAGACCAAGCAAAAGTGGGGGGAGCGAGTTGGTCATTTATTAGTCTAATTGCTCTCCTCTGTATTGAGTCAAGCATTTTGAGGGAGCTTTTTGGAGCCCCACTCCAGATGTGAGAGCAGTATTCTAGAGCTGGACGGTTTTGTGTCTTGTATAGTGTTAACAGTTGTTTAGAAGTGAAGTAGCTTAAGCAAAAGAGAAAACCTAGTTTTTTGGAAGCTGAGGATGCAGTGGTTGTGATGTGTTTATGCCAGGAGAGTCTTGATGTCAAGGTAATTCTGAGAAGAGAAATTTCATCTTGTCTGTGAATTTGAGTGTTATCGAAAACAATGCCGGGGGAAAATGATTCTTTTTTTGTGAGAAATAAGACAGAACTGGGTTTAACTAGCGTTGAAGTTGACAAGGTTGTCTGAACCCCATCGGAGGATGGCTTGGAGGTCGGAATTAAGGGCAGTGGTGGTTGATGTTCTGTGAGTTGTGTAGGGTAGGGTTTGTCAAATGAAAGGGAGGAATGTAGTGTGCTGTCATCTGCAAAACTGTATATTGGATTAGAGGTCAACTGAAGTAAGTCATTGATATATAGAAGGAAGAGGGTCGATGAGAGTACTGAGCCTTGAGGGACCCTGGCATTAGTTGGATGGTGAGAGGATAGGGAGCCATCTACCACCACACATAGTGTGCGTCCAGACAGGAAACTGGCAATCCATCTGCAGAAGTCCTGAGATAGTCCAAATGATGGGAGTTTGCTTAGTAAGCCTTTGTGCCAGACTCGGTCAAAGCCTTTGGAGATATCAAGTGCAGCTACTTGGGATTTGCCGAATTTCTCCATAGCGTTTGTCCAATGATGGGTGATGTATGAGAGTAGATCTCCTGTTGAACGGCTTTGGCGGAATCTGTACTGGTGGTTGCTTAATAGCCGGGTACCTTCAAGGTAGATTAGGATTTGAGAGTTGATGATTTTCTCCATTACTTTAGATAGGACTGGAGTGAGTGAGATAGGGCGGTAGTTAAATGGGCAGTGATTTGTCACCCTTTTTAGGAATGGGTTGAATATAGGTCAGTTTCAAGGTTTTGGGATATATACCAGTGGAGTAAGAGAGTGTGTACAGGTGACATAGGATAGGAGTCAGTTCAGATGCATAGACCTTCAGGATAATTGGAGGAATTCCGTCTGGGCCAGGAGACTTTTTTATGTCTAATTTAGACAGCAGGTTTGTGATGTCTTTTTGGCTTGAACATAGTATACTGGTTATGTTTATGTTGTACTTCAGCTCTCCTTTTCAGATATGTTCCTAAATGTAGGAGATGGGCATAGTTGTGCTTTGGTCTTTTGTGTTATTGGGATAGGGGTGGGGAAGTAGTATTATTTTTTATCTTTTTTATAGGAATTGTAGCCATTGGCTTAAAAAAGTGTAGTGAAGGCA
This sequence comes from Typopeltis vanoorti, assembly GCF_054136105.1. Lineage (NCBI taxonomy): Eukaryota > Metazoa > Arthropoda > Arachnida > Uropygi > Thelyphonidae > Typopeltis > Typopeltis vanoorti. The sequence goes on from NC_143563.1 coordinate 108,446,370, forward strand.
GTTGAGTTCTGTGGCAAGGGCTACATTGTTATAACAAATAGACCTGGCTCTGTGGGTTAGTGTTTTGAGAATTCCATGTTGTTGAGGTGAATGAAGCGTTATTATTTATACGGTGTGTTTAATCTGGCTTTCTGTAAATAAAAAAAAATAAGATAGTGAATCATTTTAAAGATGTGTGATTTGTGTCTGTAAAGAAAGGACAGAGTTATTTGATTTTTTTAATTTTATTTGTTTATTTCTTTCTTATTTTTTAATGTGAAGTATTTCAAGGTGTTGGCTATTTAGATGTGTTGGTATTGACCTTTCATAGTATGTATATATATATATATATATATATATATATATATATATATATATATATATATACATATATACACATGCTTGTTGAGGCTGTACATGCAAAATTACTCTTAAGAATTTTTTTAAATGTCCATTATTAATTGCAAAAATTAATCATGTTTTGGAAACATGAATATTAATTATACTTATTCATTCATATAATTTATTTTTTTAATTCTTAATTTTTATATTAATAGGGGAACGGCCGGATCCAGCCAAAATTTTTAATATTTCTAATATGGAAAATTTCAACATGTGTCAAGGAACAAATCCTCTAGTAAATTTGGTTAACAGAACTAATGTGCCAAGTAGTACAGGAAATAGCTTAAGGGATTCTAGCCCAGTTCCAGTTGAAACTTGCCAAGTGAGCTTTGAATATTCCTTTTAAAGTTTAATATAAATATGAAATTGCCTTGTATACTAAGTCGCAATTTATTTACCTATATGCATTTGTTACTATCTAATTTAGGATACTAGTCAGCAGTTAGGGAAGATAACAGTGGTATCTGTTCTTTCTACACCAGCAGCCTTCAATTCTCAGACTCCAATGGCACTTATAAAATCTAATGTTGATCCAAACATTGTTGAAACTCCAGAAGGTTATTCTACTATACCTGTAAATTTATCTAATAGGAACTGCAGCAATAGAGCTTTATCAAGGTTAGGTCGCAATCTCTTTACTGGCTCGAATTCTTCTTGTAGCCCATCATCACCAAGGTAGAGTATTTTTAGTTAGAGAAAGAAAAAAAAAACTTTTAAACATAAAATTTTCTTTGATATTATTGCTAGTCACTTGATAGAAAATAAGCTCATAATTAATTACTCTGCAGTATTTTGAATAACATACTTTGTAAACACTTCACATATTTGCTAATTGTTTGAAGCTTTTAACAGCGATATGGAGTAGTATACCATTTCCTCATTTTTTAAGTTATTATGCAGTGGGACATTTCCTCATTAATTGAAAAAATGTTAAATAAGACTAGACAGAAATAAACCTTATAATAAAAGATGGCATCAAAAAAAAAGGACAAAAGTGACTTGATTTTTGAGATATGTAATGAAGGCATTGAAGTTTAAGAAAGAAAACAACAGAGGGAATTGGAAATAAAGGATTGATGTAGTGGTATTAATTGAAACTTAAAAGGAGGAAGGGTGCAAGGAAGACATAGACATTTCTATATCTAGGAGAACAGGTAAAGGTGCATCTATAGTAGTAGAGAAGAAATATATCAAACATTAAGATTAATAGATTAGTGATCCTGAAAATACATGAAAAGGAGATAGTAATAGTAACTTTATAACCTGATACACATGCATGTATATGTGTGCATGTGTCAGAGTAATATAAATTAAAGAGAAAACTGAGAGAATGTACAGTGTACTAAATGGTATTACAAGATATTAAAGAATTGGCTCAAGTCACAAGTGCTTGACCAATCTTCAGCTGTTATCCATCTCAAAGTCAGTGAAGATCCAGCTTTGAATGATGTGGAGTAACACTGGAAAATATGAATAATTTCTTCTATCTTGGCAGTCATCTCAACAAATGTTAACATTGAAGAAATTCAGCATTATCTGAGATGTGCTAGTGCATCTTTTGTATGTTTGAGAAAATTAGTCTTTGACATTTCTATATCTGTGCTCCAGTTACAAGAAAATCTGTGTGCACAGATTTTCTTGTAACTGGAAGAAGTATATGCATCTACATAACTTCAGCAACATAAATAAGAAAGCTCTGGCTCTATATCAGCCAGAATGGAGAAGAGCAGTGTATGTTGGTATTTTGAAATTGTGCAGCATGCCACAGAGATGGAAAAGAATAAGCAAGTATCAGATGGGATGGGAAATACTCCTTGTTTCCTGGAATCACTTTACAATTGTGAAAGCTTGTGCAGATCACACATTGGCCTAATCAGGTATTTCTGGACTACTCCGGTGTGTGTTGTAGTAGTAGTAGTTCAAAATAAAAAAAAAAAAGGGAGCAATAGCAAGCAGTAAGACAGAGAGGCTAGATATAATACAATGGGGTAGCTTTACAGCTAGAAAGTTATTTTTATTGGGTTGGCAAATAAGTTCATTCAGTTTATCTGTTAGTACAAGTTTACGCCGCTTTGCCTGTCGCTATTGCGCAGTTGAAAGACAACATTTCACATAACCTTTCAGTGAATTTTCATTCGGCCTACTTCAGTTGCGTGTATGTAACATATTTTTCGAAATGGAAGGAAATAACATATATTACCGGCATATTTTGCTTTTTTATTTCAAAAAAGGCAAACGAGCTGCGGAGGCCCATAAAAAATTATGCAGCGTATATGGGGATGGTGCCTTAACAGAACGTGTATGCCAAAAGTGGTTTGCCAAATTCCATTCTGGAGATTTTGACGTCAGTGATGCGCCAGTCGCCTGATTGAGGTTGATTCGAGTGTTGTGAAGGATATTGCCAACAAAAATTCATCACAAACAGTGCGGGAGATTGCTGCAGTACTGAACATATCCCATACAAGCGTTGAAAACCATTTGCACAAACTGGGATATGTTTCAAAACTCAATTTTTGGGTGCCACATGAATTGACTGAGTCCAATATGACTGCTTGCATATCAATCTGTGATTCGCTTCAACGTCACCAAGAAACGACCCATTTTTGAAGCGGATGATTACGGGAGATGAAAAATGGGTCGTGTACAATAACGTGGTACATAAAAGATCATGGGGACACAAGAGCGAACCACTACAAACAACCTTGAAAGCGGAATTGCACCCAAAGAAGATCATGCTCTCTGTGTGGTGGGATTATAAAGGTGTTGTTCATTATGAGGTGTTACCGTCAGGCAGAATGATTGATTCAACCGTCTATTGCTCACAGTTAATGCGACTGACCTCTGCAATTAGCACAAAACATCCTGATTGGCAAATCGGAAAGGAGTTGTCTTTCATCGCAACAACCCCAGACCCCACACATCGTTAACAACCCGGAGTAAATTGTTAAGTCTTGGCTGGGATGTTTTGCCGCATCCTCTGTATTCACCAGACCTGGTACCATCCGATTACCACTTATTCCGATTGTTGCAGAATTCTCTGAACGAGAAAACCTTCGCTAATCAGGAGGCTGTCAAAAGACACCTGGATCAGTTTTTCACCAGTAAATCTCAGGAGTTTTATGAACACGGCATAATGAAGTTGGTGGACAGATGGCAAGAGGTCATTGATAAAGAGGGTCAATATATAACTGACTAGTATGTATTATATATATTAAATAAAATGTGTTTCATTCCACTCTGAAAAACCGAACAGACTTATTTGCCAACCCAATAAATACATTCAGCTCGCACCGCAGCAAAAACTGTTACAACAAAGTTACTCGCTATAACAAACTACCAAAAAAAAAAAAAAGTTGACAAGCCTGTAGCCACAGTAATATTCCAAAGAAAATTCATTATAGCAAACTATCCATTATAACAAACTATTCCTATGTGTGTGATGAGTCATCTGTAATATTTTTATAGTCAGATCAATTTCAAAGACAGTTGATCTGGAGTCAACATGTGACAATGTACAGAGAAATTAATTATGGAGCGTACTACATTCATCAAGTAGAAAATAAGATTTATGAAAGACTATCATCTTTGGAGAATTTGGAATCTCATCTCTTAACCATCACTGCTTCACAGCCATGTTACATGCTTCATCTATATGTGGTTAATCCTGTCTGCACAGTCACCTATGTCTGTTAATTGTGTAGTTTGTAGCTGGTTTTTGTCTTTTTTGTAGGAAGAAATTCCAGAATTTCTGGGAAGAAAAACCATGCCACCTCTATGTGAAAGCTGGTAATTCTTTCATTTGATTGCCCTTATGAAGATTCTTCATGTCCCAGAAGAACCCAGATCCAAAGTACATCAACTTCTATTTAGCGAACATCGCCTCCAAGGAGCATTCCATCTTTATATGCTCTAAAACCTTCTTATTGATCATTCTTGCAGTCCATGGGATTCTTAATAATAAATCTCCTCCACACCCATAATTCAGATGAATCAATTCCCTTTCTGTCTTTCTTCTTAATAATCCAGCTTTCATATCTATACATCACTACTAGAAATACCATTGCTTTGACAATTCTAACTTTCTTGGCCTTCTCACACCACTATCTGTCATAATTTTTGTCAGCCTTTTTCCCCCATGACTCCTTTTAATTTCATCTTCACATTTATCATCATTTCTGACTCTGGACCCCAGTAAATCATAACTTTCAACAATTTCCATTTTATCTCCCTCTATTATAAATTCATTTAAATCTATCACTTTTGTTTTGCTGATGTTTAAATTAAGCCCAGCTTTGTTACTTTCCCTGTTAATCAATAAAATCAACCACTCCAGATCTTCTTTAGTTTCTGTTATGAGGGTTGTAGCATCTACATATCTTAAATTATTTTTCTGCACCACTCTTAATTCCTACTGGATCTTTGTCTAAGTTAGCCATTCTCATAATATATTCACTAAATATTAAAAATATTGGATGACAGTATAAAACCCTGCCCCGTCTCTTTTTCCACTGGAACACTGTCGGTTTCTACAAGGCTGTTTTTACTGAAGCTTCTTGGTTGTCATGCAGCTCTTCTATCAATAGAATTAGATGCTCAGATATTCCCATCAATCTCATTACAATCCATAATCTGTTGTGATTCATGCAAACAACAGCTTTCACGTGATCAATAAACCAGATGAATACTTCCTTCTGAAATGCTCTTGTTCTTTCCGTAACCCATTTCATGTTTGCTATTTGGTCTCTAGTTCCTCTACCTCTCCTGAAGCTTGCCTATTCTTGTGTCATTTCTCTATTCATATATGGCTCGGCTCCAGCCTTTGTTGGATCACTTTCACAATAATTTTACTTGTATGTGAAATTAAAGCAATTGTTTTGTGATTTCAGAATCTCTTAGATTTTTTTTTTTTTTTTAATCGGGATGAATACTGATATTTACCAATCTCTGGTCAGTATATTTTCTTCCAAACCTGTTGACAAATTTCAGTCAATATATTCAATACTTCATCCTCAGCTGCTCTTTACATCTCAGTAAAAATATGGGTGAACACAAAATTATGATTTCTTGTTACACATACTTTTACTCATACTTTTACAGCCTGTTGAAAAATCTTGCTATAGTTACTTGGGATTCTTTGTATTATACATTCCAGATGGTCACTACACCTGCTTAAAGGTTGTTTGGTTCTGAGATTTTTTAATCTCAGTCCCACCTACCTATATTGTGCAAGGGATAGGCTAAAATTTAAACTGGAAACCATGCTCTAGAGACCAAAGTTTTGTTGAGTTACTTCATGCCTCCAGTTAGCTAACATCTCTTTTTGCAGTTGGATTCAAATCCAACCTTTTGGTTAGAAGTGGAAGCTCTGTCTTCTCACCCATCCATACCTGCAAGATTTTATTTAAAAAAAATAAAGTAAATATAGATCTGCACTTTAAACTTAATGAGATATACAAGCTTGTCTAGAACTGACTTTCACAAACATCCATTCTTTATGCTGATTCAGCATGTGAAAACCATGCTAGATTAATTTTAGCAGATGGCTGATTTTATTCTTTAAGTTTTATGAATAATGAAGTTAAGAGAAATTAAAAATAGGTTTTCCAGCTTAAAGTAACAGTAGCAATTTCATCCAAATTGATTTTGAAAGGTAGCATGAGTAGTAAATGGTTAATAATAACTAGTATGTTCATATACATAATTTTTTTTTCATTTGATGCCAAGACACAAAAGGTTGTAAACCTGTAATACATTTGTACTGTACCTAGATTAAGAAGTAGTAATCCACAAATATTGCTCTATAGACAAAACATGGTTTTTTCCAATCCATTCATACCACCAATAAGCAGGTGATAGTCTCACACTGGATGATAAAATTAATGTACCAATGAAAATTAATAATATGCAATATCATTAATTTTCATTGAAACAAATACCCTTCACCTTGATGCACATTGAGCTCTCTGTTTCAAGACAGTAAATATGTTACTATTTCATAGCCATATAACATATTCAATTTGCTTTTGAAACTTAGATTCTAATTTGATTTGCTTCAATCATCTGAATCAGTTGGCATGATGAAACTATTCAGAGAAGGATATGGACTCTTGGGAGTTATCTTTTAACTTATGTAATACTGAATTTTACTTGCCTATTCTTGTAATGCTGAATTGTTTGCCATATTGGCAAACAATTCAAATTAGCATCTAGTTTCAAAAGCAAATTCAGTATGTTATTTGGCTATGAAATCATAACACATATTTACTATCTTGCAACAGAAAAGAAGAAAATATTCATTGTTGTTTTAGTCAAATAGCAAACATTTTTGGTTTTGGAAGATTTATAAGTTTTGAAACTTAGTTTGCTGTTTGACTATAAAATGACAATACATATTTTCTTTCCTGCACTGAATAATTTTATACCAAATCGAAGCCATTCAGGCTCTTCCTCAACTGAGACAGTAGTCTTGGTTGAGGGAGAGCCTGAATATTGAAGCAGAGACATTATATTCACAGATAAATTTACAATAGCAAAGTTAAAGAGCATAAGATATGCTCACTAAGCACCCGCTAAAACACTTTTTTGTATTTTTAAAAATATCAGTAACCGTAAAGCAGTATAATGGGATAAGTGTTTGATAATGTGGAAATTTCCTCTAAGAACTAAGCACATTGCTTTTTCAATCAGTTCCAAATTTCTGGTTAGCATGTTGATGGTCTCACTATTTGTAATAAGTACAGAGCTGAATAGTCAGTATCTGATCCACTTTTAAAGAGTAAATTAAAGGTGTCTTACTATATATTTGAAAAGTGGGCATATAAAGTTGTAGTAGTTAGATTGGGAATTCTCTTCCCACCCATCCCAATAGTAATTTACTATTTTCGATTTTTTTAAGATTGATTTTCTGGAGTGAAACTTGATAAGCTTGCACATATAGTAAAATTAGTAGAATCATTATTAGTCATTGCTTGTTCAGTGTCACCCACCTATAGTGTACAAGGGTTAGTTATGCCAGAAATAAGCAGGCAAAAAAGTGGCAAGAAAGTTATTTGTCAGCTAACCCAGCACTTCCTAAATGTTATTGATAGGATTGCTTCAGTGAACTCTTTAATTACATTATTGTCTCAGTACCTATGTGCTTGCTACAAGATCTCAAAACTGATATTTGTAGCAAGCACATAGGTCAAAAATTAGGCATGGCTGTCTACAGGAATGAAATATCTGCTATTGCCTGTTGTTTCATGTTGAGAGAGATAGAGAATCCACTTCTGTTATTTTTGTCTAACTGATTAGGCATTGAGAAAATTTTAACCAAAGGTTGCTACTGTTCGATAAGTATTGCTTTTATGCAGGATCATTCTTATCATGTTGTCTTAGCTTTAGACTTTAGATTTTACTTTTTTTTGGAAGAAATTAATATATGAATGATTTTTTTATGACACTTTTGTAGTGTGTAGATTAAATTTTTAATGTAACTCCACTTTTTTTGATACCAATATATATCAGCAAAGTTTAGTGTAAATCCAGTGTCCCTGTATAACTACATCACAAGGGTGATGAATGTTTGAAATTACTCATTAAAACTTAAGATTATTGACCAAAAAAAAAAACAGACCTAGCTATTTGTGTAGGGAAAAAAGATTTATATATGTTAGAACTTATACATTTTTATTTAAATGATTTTATGGTTTTATTGCTCTTAGTAATAGTGCCAAAGTAGTATAAGATTGAAAATAAAGTGAAAAGTCAATAATGCACATAAAAAGAAGTAAGAATACCCCTCCCCAAAAAGAGCTACTGTATATGACAAGCAGTATTGAGTGTATACCACAGGATTTTTTTAATTCTTTTCATTTTTCATTTTATTTTATTGTGTTGTTATTTTTCTGTGTATATTTATTGATTCATAACTTTCTGCATGAGTTTTAATCTTTTATAGTAAAAGATCTTCAGTCCCATTATTACGGTCAGTACTAAATTAAAAATAAGAATCCTCTAAGTAACTAAATTTGAAAGTTATATGACAGTCATCTTTTTAAGAATATTCAGATATTTTTTCTAAAATAAATTTAACATTTGAAGTATTAGCCTTATGGATTGATTATATATACTGGGACAACTCCATCTTTACCATGCTTTTCTCTTACATATTAATATTTAAATTCTTACGTTTATTATAGCTTTGGAATCCTCCCTTTGGATTTAAACAGTCCAGTTGGAAATCACATGAACAATAATAGTTCTATTGCATTTATTACACCTTCTCCGTCTTCTCCTCTAATTGATGTTTTAGCTGGTGAGCGTGGAGCACCAAAAAAGGTAGGCCATTATGGAAATCTGTTTAAATGTCACATGTTAGGGTTAAAAGAATATATCTGTTTATAGTTGGTATATAGTATTGAATGAGATTATTTTTATATTAATAAATTATCACATAAAGAACAGTTAAGTTTTAGAGTAAATTTATTATTATTGGCCTTCCACAAGTAGATACATTTGGCAACAATGTCACAAACTCCATAAATTGCAAAAACTCATATTTATAACTACTACCAAATGTGTTACAGACAGTGTTATGTTTGTAGAAAACTTCTTCAAGTGTCATCCCCTAGAAGGAGGTTAGCAACCATGTCACGGAACCTTTTTCTTTCTTTTGCTGCTCTGGAACATTTATGGTAATTCAAGCGAGTCCAGTCCTTAATGTCTTCAAACCACATTCTCCTGGGTCTACCTCTCCCTTTCTTTTTCCATCCAATTTCCCTTCTAATATTAATTTCTGAATGCCTTCTTGTCTAGTTAGATATCCAAAATATTTAAGTTTTCATGAATGTTCTTTTCATTTTTGCTTTCTTTAAAACATCTTCGTTTTTCATTTTCTCTGTCCATGGTATTTTCAACATTCTTCTGATGGTCCACATTTCGAAAACTTCTAATTTTTTCTCTGCTTCTTTATTTAGAGTCCAAGTTTCACTGTTGTAGAGAAGGCTTGGCCAGATATAGCATTTTATTAATCTTTTTCTTGTATCTATATTAATGTCTCTGGATGTTAGAACAGTTTTCATATCAGTAAAGACTTTTCTCATCATCATCATCATCATCAAATTCCTGCCATGTACCCTCAAGGGGTGTACAGGATAATGATAGTACTACATGAAAAAAATTATATCATTACTAACTTCCTATCTACAATTTTCCTCCAAATCAGTCTGTTACTTGTCAAGACTCCAACATTATCAGATCTTATATTTCTATCGTCTAAGGCACTTTGTGCCGTATCAATCCACCTATATCTCGGTCTTCCTCTGGGTCGTTTTCCTGCCAACCTGGCAGAGAACACTTGTTTTGCTAATCTTTCCTCTCCCATTCTATTTAAGTGACCATACCACCTGAGATTAGCTCTGCTAACACATTCCTGGATGCTGACAATGTCAAGTTCTTTCCTAATATCCTCATTTTTAATATGATATTGCCATTGATGCCATCTGTTCACGCCTCTAATCTTTCTCAGGACTCTCATATCTGTGGTCTCTAGTCTTTGGTCAATTGTTTTACTTCTGACCCAGCTCTCAGATCCATAAGTTAAAACTGGTTTCAACACTGTCTTGTATACAGCTAATTTAGTGTTCCGACTAATTTCTCTCTTATTCCATATGAATTTATTCAATTGACTTCCCACCATACCAGCTTTGCTGATTCTGTTGTCTATTTCTATATTTAATTTACCATCTTCAGTAAAAATCGTGCCTAAGTAGCTGAAATGTTTTACTTGTTCCACAGGTTCTCCATTCACAACACAGTTGACATTTTCAATGATTCTGCCTATTTTCATTGTCTTTGTCTTTTTATTGCTGACCTTCATACAATATCTATTACAACAGCAATTGAATTTAGTCAGAGAATCTTGCAGACTTGTAGCGGATTTATTTAGAAGTATAACATCATCTGCATAAAGCAAAGAGCTGACATTAACATCTCCAATTTTCATATCAGGTTTAATACCACTTTCCTTCATAATGTGATCCATATAGATAATGAATAACAGAGGGGATAATGTACATCCTTGTCTCACACCAGATTTAACATTAAACCATCTTCCTGTACTTCCTTCAATTCTAACTGCTGACTTACAACTCAAATAAAGACTAAGTATTGCTTGATATAATGCCCCATTGACACCATATAACTGCAGCGTATTGAATAGCTTCTCTCTTGGCACCTTGTCATATGCCTTTTCCAAATCGACAAAACTTAAATACAGATCTTTGTTATGTTCCCATGCTTTCTCGACTATTTGTCGTAAAGTGAAGATCTGATCCTGACAGCCTCTATTTGGCCTGAATCCAGCTTGTTCTTCACCAAGCTTTTCTTCCACAATTCTTCTCAACCGTTTCTCAAGTATACTTGCATAGATCTTGCTAGGAACACTCAGTAGGGAAATACCTCTGTAATTCTCACATTCAGTTTTATTTCCCTTTTTATATATGGGTACTATGAGAGCTCTACTCCAATCATCGGGAATTCGTCCCTCTGTCCAGGCTTTCTGAACTACGCAGTGCAGCTGCTGTAAGACTTTTATACCACCATACTTCAGCATATCTGGTCGAATATCATCTACTCCTGCTGCCTTTCCACATTTCAAGTCTTTGATGGCTTTTCCTACTTCAAGTATGGATATGTATTCCTGACTGCATGCCTGGTCAGTGTTTTTTATCACTGTGCTGTCATCACTGCTTGTTTCATTTAGCAGTTTTTCAAAGTAATTACTCCATACTTCAAGGATATCTTTTTCTTCTGTTTTCATGTCACCTTTATCATCTCTAACTCCTTTTACAGCACTCTTTCTTCCATTCCTAAGCTTCTTCAACAACCTCCAGAATATTTTGCCACCTTCTTGATATTTATTTTCTATATTCTTGCCAAAGTCCTCCCATGACTTTTGTTTAGCTAGTTTTACACACTGTTTAGCTTTCTTACATTTGTCTCTGTATTCTGTAAGAGTAAAAGCTGACTTATTTGCCAGGAACTTTTGATATGCTTTCTTCTTTTCCTTCACTGCCTCTTTAACTTCCTGTGTCCACCAGGGAGTTCTGATTTTTTTATCCTTGCACACAACCTCACCACATGCCTCTCTGGCAGAATCAATCAATGTTTTCTTCAGGGTTTGCCACTGAATCTCCAAGGTTTGATTCCTGTTCTCAAACTCTTTCATTTTCTTTTCAATAATCTTTCTGTATTTTAGTCTACAGTTCACATCTGAGAGCTGCCCAACTTTTATTCGCTTTAAAACTTTCTTACATGTTATTCTTTTCAATATGAAATTCAATTTTATCCTGCTCAAGACTAAATTGTGATCACTTCCAATTTCAAATCCTCTGTACACTCTGGTGTCCTGTACCATGGAGAAAACATCACTATCAACAATAACATAGTCAATGAGACTTTTCTTATTCCTAGCCTCTTCTCTCCATGTGAATTTGTGCACATTTTTATGTTGGAACATGGTGTTAGTAATAACCAGTCCATGTCCTGAGCAGAAATCCAACAGATATTTGCCATTATTATTAGCTTTGATCTTTTCTCCAAATTTTCCCAAAATATTTTTGTATGTCTCACAATCATTTCCTACTCTGCTATTTAGATCCCCAACAAGGACCAACTTTTCCTTTTTCATTGTGTCAGTTGCTTTTTCTAAAGCCTCAAAAAATTCCTCCACTTCTACCTTAGTAGAACCTTCTGTGGGACCATAGGCACAAATAAGTCTCATTGTCCAGTTCCCCATTCTCATATTTGCCCACATTACTCTACTTGAGACTGACTGCCATTCAAGAAGATTAGCCTTGTATTTTGTGTTGAATACTATGGCTACTCCTTCTTTTCCTTGATTGTCATCAAAGGCTTTTCTTGCTATCTCTATTCCTCTTTTTATTTCTTTAAGGGGGAATTTCCTCTATCTGTAAACATTTGTCCCAAATATATAAAAGACTGAACCTGTTCAATTTTCTTGTGGCTAACATTTATGTCCAGAATGTATCATTGTGAGTCATCATAGGGGCATAAACTTGGATAATTATGATGTTAAAAGGCTTTGTGGCTAATTTAATAAGTATTATTCTTTCGTTTAAGGGCCACAGCCCCATATTACAGATTTAAAGTCTTTCTTAATCATGAAACCCATTCCATATTCATGCTTCTCTCCACCAGAATATACAAATGTAAAGCTATCTTTTTCTAGTTTTCCCATGTTAGGCCATCTTGTTTCACTGATTCCCATCACATCAACTTTAAGTCTTTTATTTTCTGTATAAGGTTGTCAAAATTCCCTAGTTTATATAATGTTATCACGTTCCAAGTTCCAAAACTAGAAACTGCGTGGAAAAAAAACTAGAACATCCTAAAAGAAAGCCAATCAAAGATTCATTAGTTTTTGGGTGGTAGGCATAAATGGGAATTGTACTGACTAATTTGATTAGTAAGTAGTTTATTAGGGTAGTATTATATTTATAGTTAGGGTCAAGATCTGAAATTTTTATTGGCATGGATAGCAAACTAGAGTTTGGAAATAATAAAGTTCAAAAAAAAAAAATTAGAATTTGGGTTGGAAGGAAAGATTACATGTGATATTGTTACATTTTAATGTATACTAATCGTATGAAGCATAAAATAGCTAAATTAAAGGAGATTGACAGATGATAATATAAATGACTGAAATAGCACAGTATACTTTAGGAAGAAACATTGAAGTTTAGCTGCATATTAGGTTAGCCAGTGGCAGTCATGTATATGAAAATTATTTAATTGAGGAGAATTACTTGGTAGTGGTGCTGTATAATTTCATTAATATAATTCTTATCTAATCAGATTTCTAATCAAAGTGAATCTGGGGTCAAGTAATAGTACTTAACTTGATTTTAAGTTGGCTAGGTTTTCTCTACATAACTGTTGCTTTATTAATTGATATGGTCAGTTTGTAATAACTGCAAATATAGTGGTAGATCCATTGAGATGAGAATAGCTATAAGATGTGTAATGTTTTCAAAAGATTTAAAAATAAAACCAAAGGAAATTTATGGCAATTTATTGGATTAGGGATGAAGGTATTCCATATAATGAGAATGCACTCATGGATGGGAAATATTCACACTAAAATGTACTTTGAATAATGTCATGTTATTAAATACTAATGCTTAAAGAATTAAGTTCTTAATTTAAAATATTAACTGGAAAATTTGAACCATGTATTGTTGATATCAAATTGCATAGTGGTGATTAATTTGTAAGAAGAAAATCAAAGTGCATAGTCTGAAAACAAAAACATATAGCAAAAAAGAAGGACATGTTATTGTTTATCACAGAAGACTTAAGACTGTGAGATTGAAGATATATTGAATTATTGCTGTTTGAAATAGGAGTTTGACATAGCACAACGCTTAATAATCATGAAAAGTGTACAGCTGAGGGCAGGAGTGTGTTTATTGTATTGCCAAAAGTAGTAATAATGTAGTTGATTAGACACTTAATGAGATAAAGAAAAATATTGTGAATTAGGAGTAGAAACAGCTGAAAACAAGGAGTAGTAATTGTTGGGTTAAGTTTGTGATAAAGTCTTCTGTTTTAAAGTACTGTGCTAAAGTGTAGTAATTGATATATATTAGTATATATTATGTTTTTATATAATTGATATATATAAGTATAAATATATTTTATACTTATCCATCACTAATTTCTATGGTGTTACTAAATCTAACATCTTAACCATCTCTGTATATGAATGAACTTGCCAGATGGGAATAAGATGTTGGATTTCATAACATTATATAAATTGTGGTGAATCATATTGATTACTGCAACAGAAGACGTTTTTCTGGAATTAGCAGCTTCTCTTAAAACCAACCTAACCTGAATAATTACGGATGTGTGAAACTCCCACAGTATGGAAAATAGTGATTTTAAAGCCGCATAACAACAGCCAATGCTACCACATAGACTGAAAAACTCCTTCTTTTGTACTGCCTGTGTGTACGTTAGTTTAATAATGTATACTTTTTTTACATTTCTCCCATTTGTGAAAGATTGAAAATTATAGTACTGTGTATAAAATTCCATAGCTTAACCAAATGATTATGGTAGTGATCTGGGGAATTTTATTATTTTTTTTTATTAATTTATTTATTGTATATGTTTATTTATTTTTACATTCAAAAACCCTACTCTAGAGATGACAGGAACTCTTTCAGGCCACTTCATGCCTCCAATAAGCAGGACAGTTGTGTCACAACACAGCAGATAATAAAATTCATCTCATAATTACAAAGATAATTACAGACATCCTTTGCTGTTAGTTGGTGACCACTTGGCCAACCAGGCTGACAGTATTGCAATCATTAAACCATTATTTAATTTCATTCCTGTATGCTGTGATTAATATTTTATACTTATCCTATATCCACTTGATAGCACATAAGTGTTGAAATAGCTCCTGCCTATGCCATGGCAACAACCCTGTATGTGTTCAAGAAATACTACATGGATATTCTCACAGTTCTTAACAAGGACACATGCTATCGTGTCTGGGGTAGCTGATGCATTGAGAGCTGCAGTCTGGCATCTCGATGAGAAATATGCTACAAGGACTCTCAACATACTTCAGCTTAACATCAATGGCACTCATAAAAAGATGGAAGAGCTTAAGAACATTTTACACAAATATTACATCCACGTAGCATGTCTATTAGAAACGAAACAATCAAAATCTCTAGCTTCAAATCAAAGGTTATTCAACACTAAGGAAAGAGAGATTGGATCATTCTGCAGAGGTCTAGCTATACCTGTTAAGGATCCAACACATTAAATATAAAGAAATCATATCAACTACATATGGCAATATAAATAGTAACACAGAGGCTCAAGCACTTAAGATATTTCTACCAAAACGCATTATTACAATAATCAGTGCATATCACCTAGATCACACAGATATAAATACAGAACTACTTAAACAACTAAGTCAAACAATGTCAGATACAAAGAGCCTGTTAGGAGATCTAAATGCCAAAAGGACTATATACCATTCATAGCACATTTATGCTTTACAGTCTCTAATAACACTCAAAATCCATTTCATTTACACTACCCTGCAAATCATTCTTTCCAGCTAGCACAGTCACTCAAGCTCATTCATTTCCCTTGTTCCACATTTCTACGCTTACACGAGAATGAACCAATTATGTTCTTCGAGACCATCCCCAAAATTGCACCATACACCTATCTTGAGAACTCATACTCATAAATCCACCATCTAGTTCTCATTTCGCTGCCTAGATAAGTTCTCTCTTCCACCAAGCAGCATAATAAATTTAGTTTAATCCTTTATCCAAGTGTAAGCAAACAAAGTTTTTGCCTTAAGTATCTTCAGGACTGAGGCAACTTATGGTAAAGGTTGACCAAGCTCTCTTCACTACTTGTCTTAGTATCTCCCATAATGCAAAGCACATCTCCTTGGAGACATGTATAATGCTATGCATTAAGGGAAGGGCCACTACCCAGATCGATTTTGACCTTTATTGAGGTCTCGTCAGTGGGAGCCAGACTCAGAGGTGGTGATACTAAGGTGGAAACAATGGAGAGGTCATATTTACCTATACAAGATGCCAGAAGATATCTCCCCATAGTATTAAATTACTCTTTTGAATTTAAAGAAAGATGTTGGAAGGCGTTTTTTTTTTTTTTTTTTTTTTTTTCACTCGGTTAAATTGGTCTGGGTAGTGGCCCTTTCCTTAATGCATAGCATTATACATGTCCACAAGGAGATGTGTTTTGCATTATGGGCGATACTAAGACAAGTGGTGGCGACAACTTGTTCCACCTTTACCACGAGTTGCCTCAGTCCTGAAGATACTTCATGCGCAAACTTTGTTTGCTTACACTTGGATAAAGGATCAAACTAAATTTATTATAGTCTAACCAAGTGGGGGGGGGGGGACTTCCAACATCTTTCTCTAAATCCACAGTAATTTAATAAGGTGAGACACTTTCTGGCAACTCGTATAGGTAAATATGACCTCTGGGTCTGGCTCCCACTGAGAAGACCTCAATAAAGGTCGAAACCAGTCTGGGTAGGTGGCCCTTTCCTTAATGCATAGCATTATAGATGTCCACAAGGAGGTGTTTTGCATTATGGGAGATACTAAGACAAGGAGTGATGAGAGCTGTCCACCTTTACCATGAGTTGACTCAGTCCTGAAGATACTTACGGCACAAATTTTGTTTGCTTACACTTGGATAAAGAAGTAAACTAAATTTATTATAGTCTAACCAAGTGTGTGTGTCGGCGGGGGGGACTTCCGACACCCAGCAGCATCTGGGCATGTTAGGTTGGATGAAGTTCATTTGCGCACTTCCTTCCATTTTTAGTCACAGTTACTCTAAACCCTGTACCACCCCTCGTTGTCATTACATATTCAGATTTTACATCTTTGACAACTAAACCTGTAAATAAACTTTTTTTTTTTTTTTTCATGTCCCATTATTCTACATTCCAATTTTCTGCTACAATTAATCATCTTTGACTTCTCATTTATTCAATGACCAATCTCTCTCTCTCTTTCCTAATTGCTGTAAATCACTCTGCATCATTTCACTCTTCAAAACAATAGAATGGATCTCAAGTCTTGTGTAGATTTAATGCCAAAACTGTAACCCTTACATTAAAAATATTGGATTCTTTCCAAAGAAACATTTGGAAAATGCCATTCTTCCCACTTGAGTAGTAACCTGGAGGTGAAGGAAATAGCAATATCAACCTTGAAGGTGAGGGCTTGAAGTGAAAATTGTAGAGAAGAATATCCTGATCAGAAATTTGTCAACTTGATGCCTATCACACCTAATATTCCGATTACCATCTTGGTGCAAAAGATCGGCATAAGGTGAAACAGGAGTTCTCTAATAATACTGGAATAGCAGGTTCAATTAACATTATGTATTATATTTTGAGCAGTTTGACTGGATGTGAAGCACTCAGAATAGAATGAGAAACTGATACTTATCTGTCTCCACATGACTTTATGAGATGTGGCTGGGTGTTGACCAATCCACCAGTAAGAACTGGCAGGTGCTGCACCACCTTTGCTACGAGTTGCCAAGG
Organism: Typopeltis vanoorti; assembly: GCF_054136105.1. Classification (NCBI taxonomy): domain Eukaryota; kingdom Metazoa; phylum Arthropoda; class Arachnida; order Uropygi; family Thelyphonidae; genus Typopeltis; species Typopeltis vanoorti. Next base: position 108,463,891 of record NC_143563.1, read on the forward strand.
GATATACCACCTTACCTCAGTCCTGAAGATATTTTCAGATGCAATCTTTTTATTACACTTAGATAAAGGATTAAACTAAATTTATTATAGTCTAACCAAGTGCAAAATAAACTTCCAACATCTTTCTCTAAATCTAGAGTAATTTAATAATAAGGTGGTATACCGGTAGGCAACTCGTATAGGTAAATATAACCCCTTCATCGCCTCTGCCTTAGTATCACCACTCTGGATCTGCCTCCCACTGACGAGACTTCAATAAAGGTCGAAACCGTTCTGGGTAGTGGCCCTTCCCTTAATGCATAGCAGCATGCATGTCTGCAAGGAGATGTGCTTTGCATTATGGGAGATACTGAGACAAGGAGTGATGAGAGCTTTCATCACCTTTGCTACAAGTTGCCAAGGGATGTACCACCTTACCTCAGTCCTAAAGATATTTTCAGGCACAAACTTTGTTTACTGATACTTGGATAAAGGATTAAACTAAATTTATTATAGTCTAACCAAGTGCAAAATAAACTTCCAACATCTTTCTAAGTGAAAGACATTATATACCAATTGAAGGGATCAGTAATGTCGGGCTGAAAAAATTTTTAAATAATGCTAAGGTGTCACAAAGAGAGATATTGCTGTAAAAAAAGTGATGTCAAAACCAACCATATATCAGCACTTTCACAGATAAAATTCCAGACTAAAACCCATTAGTCCTCCCCCCCCCCTCCCTCACCACACACGCAATATACATATATTCTAAGAAACTACTGGGAGCAACATCAATGGTTGGAATACCAATCACAGTAACACCTCATAAAACACTCAACTGTTGTAGAGGAGTGATATCAGAATGGGATCTTCTTGATGTTCCTGGTGAGAAGATATGTTCAGATCTTAAAGATCAGTTTCTGATCATCTACACAACGGGTTGAAAGTCAATAGGAAAATGTTATCTTTCTTTATTTCAAAAAATTTAGAATTACTTGCAGGATCTACCAAAACTGTTAATAAATTACGTTATGGAAACATTGTGTCAGCAGCATTTCAAGAAACTACTAGGTATGGGTGGAATACCAATCACAGTAACACCTCATAAAACACTCAACTTTTGTAGAGGAGTGATATCAGAAATGGATCTTCTTGATGTTCCTGGTGAAGAGATGTGTTCAGAGCTTAAAGATCTGGGAGTGACAGGTGTGAGGTGCATCCTGATACATAGGGATGGTAACCTGGTTCCAACTAGGAACATCAACCTTTTGTTACACCTAAGCCTCCAACATTGTTAAAGCAGGGTATCTTAACTGTCCTGTTGGAACATACATCCCTAATCCACTAAGATGCTTTGAATGTCAGAAATGTAGGCATGTCCAAATTGCCTGTCCTGGCTCTACCACCTGTGCCCAATGTGGCAGAGTTATTTGGATTTCTTTTTGTCGGAAGACTATGAGAGACATAAAGGTAGCTGTTCTTGGTGGAGTGGAGTTAACTCCACCTTTGCCCAGGCATCAATGCAGGAATTGGAAGAGAAGAGTTATGCCAGTAAGTTGGCTTTGTCTTTAGGTGAGGTAACTACAGTACCATCCGGATTGAGAGGAAAACCTGGGTGTGCAGAAGTTGTGCTCAATGGCCTTGGCAAGGGACCAGAAGGAGCTACTCTGCCATTTTAGTCAGGAGGCAAGTTTGCAGCATTTGGCCCTTTCAAAGTTTGACTTGGTCTTTGTGATGATTCTTTTACAACTGTTGTGAGCTTCAGAGTGGGCTTCTGGAGTTTTGGTCTTGAGCCATTCATGGTTAATAAAGGTTTCTTCTTTTACAGCGTTGGCACCCCACCTTTTTTGCGAACCAAGGCTTGGATGATGGCTGAGAATTTGAAGTGGAATAAGGGATGAAAGCCATCATTCCTGTGAGGATGATTCCTGTTATTCAATCTGAGCAGGTGTTTGGATCAGAACTGAAGCAGCAGTCAGATCATGGGAAGGGGGGATAAAAGTCATGGAGGTCCTCCCAGTTGATGCCACTTAGTGCCAAAGGACACGAGACTGTGAGCTGGTGGATGAAGTTTGTTCTGTGACAAGAAAAAACATGTATGAGACTTGTATGTAAATGCCTGCTGTGTCATCCATGACGTGTTCTGTGGACATACCTTTGATCCTGTCTTTAGGAAATCCTGGAGTTTGTAAAATATGTAAAATAAATTGCCATTTATTTACATGTGGATGAGCAATTGAAATAGCAGGGACAGCTTCTCTACAACTGAGGAGCTGCCCAAGCTACATTTGCAGATTAAATGGCAATTTCTGCATTGGTAAATGGAGTCAGCATATTTGTTGTTGTCCACACCTAACCAGTGATAACAATTGTGCTATTTCACCTTCACATAACATCTAACATTGGTGCTGAGCAAAACCACTGTCAGTTTACTTTGGGTAGCAGCATCACACACTGGAGTTGTGTGATTATGTCACACATCTGCATTTATGCCCAACACCAGATGACAAAAGAAAAAGTAAGAAATGAAATCCATTTGTTAATTTTTAAGCTAGTAGTAAAAAGTAAAAGGCTTAGGTTCTGAAACTTACTGTATATAAATTTATGATATTAAAAAAAAAAAAAAAAAAAAAGAACTGAATGAAAGAATGAAAAGCAGTTCCACAAATGGAAGGCAAATAATTCAATTTAACATATTTTTTTCATAAAAATGAATAATGAATATCTCAAATTGTAAGCATGCTGACCTATATTGGTCTTTTTTTTGCAAGGGGAGGTTAAAAACGTTCAACTCATTTATTTCAAGAACATGTTTTCCATGAAATTTAACCTAGTTCTTTTCAGCACAGGCATTCAAAAATAGTGAAAATAATTTCTCATTAGTGAAACAGTTTCTTTCCTTACTCATCAGTGTTTTCATTGAAATGAAAGAACCTGAATAAAATGTCTTTCAATTGCACTGATTTGAAGAACAAAAGATAAAAAATATTACTGTGCTCAAAAAAATAAAGGTACTTTATTTATTTGGACACAGATTAATATTTGTATCACTTGTGAACAAGCAAAATAAATAAAATGGGAATCAAAAGTTGTAAATATTGAAAGGGTTTCTTTTCAGCAGGGAAAAAAAAAACAGTATACTTTAGGCCAGGTCTCCTCTGTTTATTAAATTGTTCCTGTGACTTGTTTAGGTACTTTCATATACAGACTTATTGCATGCTTTCCTCTTTTAACTACTTGAGTCTACCATGAATTTTGGCCTTTTTTTATCCCTACAAAAAACTTCACATGCCTTCTTGGCTGAATTAATTACTGTTTTCTTCAGTCCACTTCATTTCCAAGTTTTGTTCTTGTTTTCAGACTTTTTCATTTTTAACTAAATAATTTTTTAGTCCACAATTTAACTTTTGAAAACTGCTTAGCTCTGACTATTTTTAAACCTTAATATATATATACACATATATTAAAATATGATCTTTATTTTCATTCTGTTGATGACTAGCCACATAATTTTAATTGTATTGTACTGTAATCAAAGCTGACGAATGTTTTATGTATTGTACTTCTCCCAGTATGATTTACAAAAGTATTGATATTTTAAAACAGGTGTACAGGTTTGTTCAAAATTAAAGGAACATTATTATTCTCTTTCATTTGTATATAGTACATTGCATTTATTTCCAGCAACCAATGACCAGAAGGAGTCAAGCCTTAAATCCACCAAAATTTCAAATCTTCAGCCAGTCAGGTAATAACAATACAAATACCAGTCTCAGTGTAGTTCAGACACCATCAGCACAACCAAGGTATGATTACATATATTTTGATTATGGTTATAATTGTAAATGATAGTTTTTATAAGGACGTAGGCAAAATCAAGGAAAAATTTAACAAATTTGCTGTGTGGGAAAATTATGTATTGTACTGATATTTTGGTGGTATCATGATTTATTGATATATTTATATATTGCAACTTAATTCAAAAGATGCAACAGTACAAAAGTTTGATTGAAAGAAGAAATTGGTTTAACAGTGAACTGGGATGGGTATATAGATTGTGATATAGAGCAGACTGATTCTTACTGATTTCACCAGTTCAATAAAAGAGCTAAAAGACCTAAAAATTGCAAAAATAAATTAAAAATGGGAAAGTTTTATACATTGAAATATGTGACTTCTGAAATTTTTGGACTTAAACTAGCTCAGTAGAAAATAATAGTTCAAAATGAGAAAAAAAACATCGACAGTTGATATATCTCTATAGTTCATCCATTGATGAAGTTTTGTTTACAGGCTATTAAATTGATAATGAACACAGAGGATATTAGAGATCCATCATTATTTTGCAACCAGATTAAAAAAAAATTGGAACTGGTATTAAATTAGAATTAGTCACTGATATATTTAGGGAATTGTTGATTATCTGCCTCAATTTTTTTTTTAATTATGTCAAATAGAATTAAAAATCAAAATGGTATTAATTTAATGCAATTAAACAAACTTTTTTTTATCAGAATATTTACTTTTTCTCTTAAAAAATTGAAAGATAATTTGCTATTTCATCTCAAACAGATTCACTTACAGAATTAAGCAAAGAAAATCATGCAGAATATTGTAATTCAAATTTACTTCTTATATAATCATTGTTTGGAATATAAAGGACCATTAAGCAGGGTGTTTTTTTTTTTTTTTTTAAATATATATATCACAGAGAGCCTATAGCAAATTGATGGCACTTGTGGACAGGCATGTATTAACCCTTCAACCGGCCAGGACGTATATATACGTCCAGCTAAATCTGGATATGATCACTACACCTGTTGAAAGAACATGGATAAGAAGTGTAATTTGGCTGTTCTGTCCTTTAGAAGGTGTGATAATCCTTCACGCTGTAGTGAACACTTAAACAGATTATCTCACGAAACCGAGTCTCAGTTCTCTATAACAAGAAACACAGTTCCTTGTTTTTTGTTGGGAAACTTCACTGTTAGTTATATTAGAGAGACTAAAAATATAGAAATTATTTTTATTTTCTCTTTTTATTGTACAGAGTATAATTCCAGGACAAAATATAAATCCTTGCATACTTTCTTCACTTAAATATTGCATTACCTTGGAGAACCAGTGTTTAATGTTTTTGTGCTAATATTGTCATATCGTATCACTAAGTTTTTTCAAAATAATCTACTGTTCTTTGCACTTTCACCTTTTGGTTTTCCTGTATAATCGGTCTTTATAAAATGAAATAAACGGTCATTATTTAAATTGATATGATATTTAAATCTCTGATACAAAATATGTATATGTGCATGCATCAAATGTGAAATTTTATATTTTCCCAATAGAATTGAACTTTATTTCGACTTTGATAGTTTTACATCCCTCCCCCCACACACACACTCTTGCCGCAACACTACCACACACCCGAAAACTGTTATGAAACATAGGTACAGTTTTTATTTAATTCGTGATTTTTCCATAATAATTGTTCCACATAACGTTTAATTTTTTGACACAGAAACTAAGTTTTGATTATTATAAATTAGCAAATTATAAATAAGAAAATATACATATTATTTCCTCATTATTAAAAATCAGGAAGTTATGTGACATTAGGTAATAGGGGAAATTAATATTTAACCACTGCATTATTCTGATATTGCATTTAACCAAATGCAATATCAGAATAATATGTTTCGAATGTCTGCTAATCAATCAGAAAGATGGAAAAACAAAACAAGGAATTTCTGCCTGTAAAATATTCAGTTGTTGTGTACTGCCTGCTGGGCATGTTCTTTTTATCTGGTTCCCAGTATGTGTGTGTGTGGGGGGGGTAATCTCCGTTAGTCTACAACTTGTTACTGGGCAGAAAGTAATATTAGAAAGTATACCCAATACACAGTTCATTTGTGAGATGGCAAGCAAGAGCAATAGCAGTAATTTTTTCAAGATAATTGTATCAAATAATTTAGAATTTTTCAATAATAAAAGTGAAATTGATCACTATAAATAAGGAACTCATTTTTGGCATAAATACTGCATCAGCCTGTTTTCTGTGTGAGGATGGTCTGAACAACTGAAAACAAAACAAGATATTCTTGCTTGAGCCAATTTAGTGCAACTTCTGGGAAACTTTCTCTCTTGTGTTCCTCAAAAGAGTAATCTAAGACTTTTGCTTAACCTCCAGCTCCAGCTAAGAGGATTATTGTCCAGCATTTCTAAGACATATTTCAGAAATAGCAACCAGCAGCAATAGGAGTAGTAATATTTTGATTTAAAAAAAAAAAAAAGAAACAAAAATAACAACTGAACTTTCTTTGTGTGGTATACAGTTTTACATATTGAAAATATAGTATAGTATTTCTAAATCTTAGAATAATTTCAGCAGACTGCTGAACAGCTGATTTCAGAAATTAGAAGCTTCAAATATACAACAATATATTTCTTTTGTCAAAACGGTAAACTGAAATAAGAGATTTTGAATACTGTCTGAAAGCTTTCAAACCAGTAGAAATTTAAAGTAGTTATGTAACTGAGTTCCATGAGAGGGGGGGGGTGAGTTGCAGTAAAAAATCCTAAAAATGAGCATAAATTTTGAATAATTCCATACAGGATATTCTTCCTATTATATTTTCAACATATCTATAATGGTTAAGCACTGGATATTATAGTAATGTGCATCCTACGAAAAAAAAAAAAAAAAAACTGTTGCAATTTCGAGCGAAAGAAGGCGGCGAAGAGTCTCTGATAAAATACCATTAGGTATAAATTTTTGATACTAAAAAAGACGCAATATCGGAAACCGAGTAATGCCGTTTATAATCATTTGTCGATCATAAAAAAAATATTTTAAAAAATTGTTCCTAAAATTGAAATGTGACAATCCATATAAAGGTATTTTGCAAAGAAAGAAAGTAAAATGTCATATTTATTTCACTAAATGTTATTTAAAAATATAAATATTTGAAAAAATATTTTAAATGTAAATATAAACATTTGAAAATTCGCGAAAAAAATTATATTGTCAGTAAAGTGAAGGAAGTTTACTATTACTAAAATATATTCATTGCAAAGGCTGATCTATGGTCATTATATTTCTCAATTCCATTTAAAGAATGACATTGGAGTGGAAGAAATAGCAGCAAAACAATGGAATTCCTGGATACTCACCCAGTTGCTTGAAGATGAAATATTGAGAATGAAATGCGATATATTCCTAAAATCAAGATCTTCGAGTCTAAGCATTTTGTGAAGAAAAAAATATCCATGTGTATGGAGAATTGCAGTGGGTCTCACTTAATCTCATTCTTTTCACTGAATGCTTAAGTTAGTCATCTCTGGCAAGGGTAAGGAGTTTTTTCTTCAAGGTAACTTCGGATTTTCATCCCAAGAAAATCTATTGTAAAACCCACTATTTCAGACAATAACGTGTTAGGGATGATGAGGAGGCAATGCCTGACAGTTGTCCCTTCATCGGATGCTGCTTATAATTAGTGATAGTCCTGGGCCAGCTATCTCTAATTGGTTACAGGTGAAGATTGAACTGTCCATAAGTCTCAATAAGTTAAATATGGCTAAAACAGCCTCACCTACACTCTATAAGGGAATTAAAGACATTAGCTGATTTTGATCACTGTAAAAAAGTAACTAAATTTAATCGACTAAATACTGAAATTTTCCATTAATAAATTTACTTAATATCACTGTAGTATAAAACTGTGGTAATTCAAAAGTAACTGATTATTATTGTATGGACACATCCACAGAGTCCGAAGACTCCTTGTGAGAGACCCACTCTATTCCAACAATCTGTCACACCTCTCCTTGAACCCATTAACAGACAAAGTACTCACAACTGACTCTGGCAACCCATTCCATTCATTCACAACTCCACGCAAAAAATCTAGTGCCCACACCCCTACTAACCACACCTTTATTCAACTTCCAGGAACAAACCCTTGTTCTGGTCCCTCTAGCCAAGTGCTGAAACATTTCCTCTACATCACTCCTGTAAAACCCTTTAAGCAACTTAAATGTTTCTATCACTTCCTCTCTTTTTCTCCTATCAACCAACTTTTGCAATCCACATAGGGAACATTCCACAAACCACTCACTATCTTGGTCGCTCGCCTCTAAATCTACACTACTGCTTCATATCCAAGAAACCCAGTGGACCAGATTTGAACACAGTAATCTATGTGGGAAAGAAGAATAACTTCCTTATCTCTACTTGTTAATCTGTTCTTCAATAGCCAAGTATTAAAAGCTGCTTTAGCAATATGTCCTCTAAACTACCCTTAAATCTCTAGCTTAATCTATTTCCTGGAGTACAGTGCCATCAATGTGATACACAGCTTGTAATCTGTTTATTCCAAAATGCATAACTTTACATCTCTCCACATTAAACTGACACCAATTATATTTTGCCCACACTGACAGCCTATTTAAATCCTCATACAAGCTCTCCACATCACCTTGATTAACTATTATTCTACCTAATTTTGCATCATCAGCAAAAAACTGAATATTTCCTTTCAGATTATTTCCTGTATCATTTATGTATAAATTAAACAGCAATGGTCCCAGCACTGATCCTTGCGACACACCACTAGTCATCTGTTTTTGCCTTGATTCTGCCACTCCATATACCACTTTTTCATATCTGTTCAGCAACCACCCACTTAACCAGTGCCATATCCATCCCCATTTGTTCTAATTTGTGTAACTGAGTTCCATGCGATATTCTGTCAAATGCTTTGTAAAATAATCATATAGCCATTTCCTTTATCCAGCTCAGCTATTACTCTATTATAAAAAGTTAGTAAATTACTAAGGCATGACCAACCCTTCACAAAGTCATGTTGATCTTCATACAGTATCATATTTTTATCTACCCATTCTTGAATTCTCTTCTTGACTAATTTTTCTAGTCAGCAATCCCTCGATTAATGCATCTCCAATTAGGGCATTTTCAATTAGTGCATAATTTTTTTTTCTATACGCAAATTCCTCTAAAATTTGATTAGTGTGCCTATATACATCTTGAAAATAAATTTTACAGATTTTAAAGAATTTTTATCTGTATACATTTTTTTATGGCTAACTATTTAAAGAAATCACTCACCAGGATGAAATAATTAGTTACTGATTTAAAATATTTTGCAAAGTTATTTTTTAATGGTATACAGTACTACAACTTTTTCATGTGCACCATTATCATCATCAAATTTATGACATGTACCCTCAAGGAGTGTGTAGGATATTATAATAGTACTGCATGAAGAACTTACATCAACACTAACTTCCTATCAACAATTTTATTTTCCTCCAAATCAGTCTGTTATTCATGATTCCAACATTATCAGATCTTATATTTTTGTCTTCTAATACACTTTTTAATGTATCAATCCACCTATATCTTGGTCTTCCTCTGGTCTTTTTTCTACCAACCTGGCAGAGAACATTTGTTTTGGTAATCATTCCTCTTCCATTCTGTTTAAGTGACCATACCACCTGAGATTAGCTCTGCTAACAATGTGAAGTTCTTTCATAATATACTCCTTTTTAATATGCTATTGCTACTGATGCCATCTGTTCACACTCTAATATTTCTCAGGACTCATATCTGTGGCCTCTAGTCTTTGGTCAAGTGTTTTATTTCTAACCCTCTCATAAGTTAAAATTGGTTTGGACACTCTTGTATGCAGCTAATTTAGTGTTTTGACTAATTTCTCTCTTATTCCATATAAATTTATTTAGTTGACTTCTTACCATACCATCTTTGTTGATTCTGTTGTCTATTTCCATATTTAATTTACCATCTTCACTAAAAATTGTGCCCAAGTAGCTGAAATGTTTTACCTGTTCTATAGGTTCTCCATTGACAATGCAGTTGATATTTTCAACTGCATTGTCTTCTGCCTATTTTCATTGCCTTTGTCTTGCTTATAAATCCGCTACAAGTCTGCAAAACTTGTAGCGGATTTATTTAGAAGTATAACATCTGCATAAAGCAAAGAGCTGAGATCAACATCTCCAATTTTGATATCAGGTTTAATACCACTTTTCCTTCATAATGTGATCCATATAGATATTGAATAGCAGAGGGGATAATGTACATCCTTGTCTGACACCAGATTTAACAATAAACCAGCTTCCTGTACTTCCTTCAATTCTAACTGCCTGATTTACAACTCAAATAATGACTAAGTATTGCTTGATATAATGTCACATTGACACCATATAACTGTAGCATTTTAAATAGCTTTTCTCTTGGCACCTTGTCATACCTTTTGCAAGTCTACGGAACTTATATACCGATCTTTGTTATATTCCCATGATTTGGTCTCTCTCTCCAGGCTTTCTGAACTATGCAAAACTTTTATACCTCCATACTTGAGCATTCCTGGTTGAATATCATCTACTCCTACTGCATTTCTACATTTCAGGCTTTTGAAGGCTTTTTCTACTTCAAGTATGGATATGTATTCCTAATTGTATGCCAATTGAATGTATTTTTACCACTGTGCTGTCACTACTTGTTTTATTTACAATTTTTCAAAGTACTTACTCCATACATCAAGGCTGTCTTTTTCACCAGTTTTCATGTCACCTTTATCATCTCTAATTCCTTTTACCACACTCTTTCCTCCATTTCTGAGTTTTTTCAACATCCTCCAGAATATTTTGCCACCTTCTTGATATTTATTTTCTATGCTCTTGCCAAAGTCTTCCCATGACTTTTGTGTAGCTAATTTTACACAGTGTTTAGCTTTATTATATTTGTCTCTGTATTCTCTAAGCTCACAAGCTGACTTATTTGCCAGGAACTTTCGATACGATTTCTTCATTCCTTCAGTTTTTGTCTTTTTTGTTTTAATCACCCCATTATGTCGATCTTGTACTGATCCAATTCCTCAGCCAACTCCATTTCTTTGCCGTTCAGGCTTCTTATGTTGATAGTACTGATCTTGACATCTGGTGATGTTGAGCTGGGGTGTGTTTCAGGATTGGTTCCAGTAGCTGACTTTTAGCTGTTTGCCTTGGTTCCCTGGAAAAAAACAACGGGGGGTCTTGTTTAACTGGGCGATGCTTCAAGTTCAACATGCATGCAGACCACTCGAAATCAAAGTATTATGATTGAATTATACAGACTTCTTTCTACATGAATCAAAGATTGTAACCAAAAAGGGATTCCACGAATCACTGACCTTATTGAATCAAAAGCATTAAGTCTCTTTGCAACCTTGAAAGACAGTTTTATCAATGAAAGAAAAGAAGAATTCCATGCTAGTGCCGGGTGGTTTGATCATTTCAAAAAGAGAAATACCCTTCATAATATTGAAATCGTAGGTGAAACTGCAAGTGCAGATAAGGAGGTGGCTGCAAATTACTATCAGTTGCATGAAAAAAAAGAAAGAGAATGCCTGCCAGACTACATTAGGTCAATTCTCTGTTAAGAAGTAGAATAATAAATTTATATTCTGAATATGTTTTATTGTCTTTCAGCTTCATGGTTTTCCTTTAACTAGGCCCTTAATTCTTTTATAAAAACAATTAAGAGTCAAAAAAGAAATTTGAAGAACTCAAATTTCTTTTTTGCAAGGAAAGCAAAATCAGATTCTGCAATATCCTAAGAACTTCCTATTCATCCACCTCTGTTCCCACATTAGTGTCTGTCACATAGGTTAAAGCAGTAACCTATGTGACACTGTGATACTCACTAGGATCATATACACTTGCAAAGTGGTCACTCAGTAACTCAACTATTTTATCTATTTCCGTCTCCTCGTGACCATTATCACTCATTAAAGTTACTCTTCCATAGCCATTCTTTCTTTTACTTGCCACAAAAATGAGAGAACTGTTTGCAATTTCCTTTGACATTCTTGGCTAGATTCTTCTCATTATCTGATTTTGCTTTCCTTGCCATTTTGGTCACCTTTCTTGCCTGAGCCTTGTATTCTTCATGAGTGCTTGCACATCAACTCACTTTCACCCTAATTGCTGAAGCTTTCCTGAAATTTTGCTTCAGCATGCTCTGTGAAAAAACTCTCTTTAAACTCCTAACACCAAAACCATTTAGATGTAGTCCATCAGCATTGTACAAATCTTTCTTCCCATCAAACACAGACCACAGATCCACAAATCCTACATCATTCCTTCTGCATAATCTATGTATAGACTCGTGGGCTACCAAAGACCTCCTCCTCAGTTTGCCTCTATCATAGTGTGGTAGAAGATGCAATCTTCACCTTCTTGCTCTTCAGTTTGCCTCTTCTAACAACTCCTTTACATCCTCCCTCAGAATATTTCTTGCTTCTCAAATCATTTGTACCAATCAAGACAATTATTTCTTTGACTGACCTTTTTGCATCCAGATGGCATGGCTAATATCATGAATTTTTGCACCCGGGAAACATGATTTTATCACGTTTTCATTAAGTACTCTTCTGATCGTATATTATCGTACATAATTTTCTCTTTAACTGCTTTTTCTTGTTTGTTCAATCAGTTATTATTTTAGTTGAGGCAGGAGAGATAGCCACTGACAGTTAATCTGTGCCAGCATGTGGATTACAGATTGAAACTAAAACAGATTTATGGGATAAAACGTATGTTTGACTGTATTAAGGTTACAGCTTTTATTATAATAATAACTTATGCAGCTTGTTATCACACCTCACTTGATTACGATTGGACAAATGTAGTAAGGCTGGGAACTTGACCCAAATAAAATGCATGTTAAACAAGGATATTTCATTCGTAGAAATTTTTTTACTCATATACTTTGTGAACTTTTGTTTTCATCTTTAAATAAAGATAAAAGGAAGCTGTATAACAAATTCATTTAACACAAAATCACTGTAACAAGAACAAATTTAATCAACTAAATACTGAAATTTCACTTTAATAAATTATTTAATATTGCTATAGTATTGTTAGTGTGTGCGCGTGCGCCTATAAAGCTATCCTAATTCAAAGGCAACTTGCAGTTGACATTTGACAAATAGCCAACAACAGATACTTTCTATAGCAGTACATGGATAGCAGATCAACTAAAAAACAGATCTGTGAGATCCAAATACATTTGAGTGCATTTAAGTTACACATTTTTTAATGTAGTTAATGTAATAATAGTAATACTTCCATATCAGGTATTTACATTTTCACATTTTCAATGTATATGACATTTTATATGTGAAATTAGTGAAGCATTGAAAATTTCAAAAGTAATTCTGATATTAAGTTACACATATATATAATATATTGTTAGGACATTATATTTAGTTGTTCTGTACTTAGCACTACAGAAATTATGTTGTTATGAACTATAGTGTGTGTGTGTGGGGGGGGGTTCTCTAGGCATAATTTTTCCTACATTTGGAGTGGTGCACCTAGGCCCTCCTTCAGAATGCTTAATTATATTCAGAAAATAGCAGTTGATTACACCTCGCTCACAGTCTCTCTCTCTCTCTCTCGTTGCTTTCCTATAGATGCTCTGTTGCTGCATTATGCCTTCTCTGTCAGTATTTCCATGGGCACTGTTGCTATTACTACTACCGCACTCGACTAACCACTAGGATTCCTCCACTTTCCTCTTAATATATACAACTACGAGTACCTACTGGTCAACAACCAGTATTTTCATTCCATTTGTCTCTGATAGTTTCTGTATTGTACTTAATAAGAAAATAAAGCTACTATGTTTTGCTTGCACTGGTGCATTTTGGTATCTGTGAGAGATAGATTCACTATCCAAGGACATTTTCACTCCCTTCTTTGGAAGGAATAGAAGTAGTGAGAAAAGTCTTGAATAAAAATTATTCCTTCTCTGTTTTACATTTATAACAGTCATTACTGAATATGTTTTCTAAGAATTTAGAAAATTTCTTAAACATAAAAGCAAAATATAAATAAATAAAAAAGAGGCATACACATAACAATCACAACACATATACAGGTTAATGTTCTTCATTTGCACGTGTAATTCATACCATGCCTAGATGATGCATCTGATTAACGCTATTAGTTCAATAGATGTGTCCTCTATAGTCTTCATGGCTTAGTTGGTGTATTGTTGATGCCCTTTGGTGGAAAAGACTTTGGTTTGAATGCCATCTAGGATGTGCAGAACATTTATAAGAAGTGTTTTTTCATATGGAGTGGCAAATTTCTTCCTTCCGTTAACTCAAGTTTTTCATACCGCAAAACAGCCAAACTGGCTAGGAAAACACACATAATTTACAGACAATACACTGGCCTCATAACCTTAGTTGCTTCTACCAAAAATCAAAAAACCAATAAACCAACCAACTGCTCTGTAATCATTTATTAAGCTACCAGTGCATGCAGATGCTATTCATTATTTTATGTGTATTCTTTTTTTGAATTATTTTCAGAAACATTTTGAGAACATCACTCATTAGACTGATCATTCTATAGTCATTACAAGTTTTTGCATGATGAAGGTCGACTGTAACCAGTCTTGAGGGATATGCCTGTATCATAGATCTTATTAAATAGCTTTATTAATATAGTAATGTTGTTGCCTTCTAATAAGTTTACTATTTCTGCTGGTATTCTATCAAGGCCTAACGCTTTACCATTTTTAGCATTGTTCGGCACATATTCTACTTCTGATCTACTTAGAATGCATGGACCTTAAATTTTGTTGGATTGTGATCTGCATTGATCCATGAGAGAAAGAATTTTGTCAGTTATCCAATCTTTCTTTTTGCTGCTCTATCAGGACACATTTCACTATGAAAACAGATTTTAATTTGTCCCATCAGCCCTCATGATATCATTCTTGATAAGTGCTATCTCTTGATTCAGATTTTGACTCAGTTTTTTCCTTATCTCTGGATTTTTTAACTTTCCTAGATCAAATCTTTTTTATTGATGTTTCTTAAGTATAGCTTTCAGTCTAAGTTTTAACTCTTTCACCAGTAGATTATGATCAGAAGCAATATCTGCACTAGGGTAGGTTTTTGTACTGTTTATGGAACTTTGAAATAGTTGATTAATTATCAAGTAATCAGTTTGGTTTCTGACTATATTTGTATTATTATCCTGCGGTGATCGGTAAGTATATAACTTCCAGGGTTGTAGCCATGTTTTTGTGATTATTAGTTCCACTTCTAGGCAGAATTAAATAAGACAGCCTCCTCTCAGATTTCTTGTTCCCAGTCCATGTTCACCAACCATTTCTCCACTTCTACCTTTCCCAACTTTCGCATTGAAATCACCCACGATGATGTTAATATCATGTTTCTTTGTATTTTTCATTAGTTCTTTTAATTGATCATAAAATTCTTCGATCTCTGTATCATTCTGGTCAGCAGTAGGGGCATAGACCTGTATAATATCGATATCTAGGTTGACCTTTCAGTTTTAATAACATCATCTTATCTGAGTAGGGGATGAAGGATAACAGTGACTTATTGGCATCTTTGTTTAATATTATTCCAACTCCATTTTTATGATTATTTTCACTATTTCCAGAGTGGTACATTGTCATGTCATCAACTTGAGTTTTGTCTAGTCCTGGCCACCTAACTTCACTCATTCCTAAAATCCCAATTCCAAGTCTTTGTTTGCTCTCACTTGGATAAAGGATTAAACTAGATTTATTTTAGTAAGTTCTTCATGTAATACTATCATAATATCCTGTACACCCCTTGAGGGTATGTGTGAGGAATTTGATAATGATCATGATGACAAATTTGGCATGAAAATTAGCAATCATTAGACCAAAACTATGAAAATAGGCAGGAACATAGAAAACTTTATCTACATTCTGAATGGAAGCATACAGAAAAGTAAAATATTTTGGCATCTTCCTTTTACGAGTTGTCCCAGTCCTGAAAATACTTCAGGCACAAACTTTGCATGCTTACACTTGTATAAAGGATTAAACCAAGTATATAATTTCTTGGTATCTTTAATTTATAGTATAACCAAGTGAAAAAACTTCCAACAACATTCTTTCCATTCCTGTGGAATCTTTCCTGGGCTGAGACTCAAGTTATACAAATATGCCAAGGGCCTAGCAAATTTTGCTGGGCATTCCTTTAACAAACATGCTGATATTGCCAAATTGTTATGGAAACAGTCTAGAACCTCCTTCTCCTGCACTTCTTTTCATCCAGTGTGGGAGTAACACTGTGCACTTAGTTATATACACCAGGTTGATAGATCTAGGCAACATCATCACTCATTATTTAAATTATTGCATCTGCTTCTAATACAAGGATACCCACCATCTGCATTCAGTAAAGTTATTCTTCTGCAGCAATTCATTCTTTCTTTCCTTTACTTGCAGCATAACGATAAAATTCTTTTGGGTTGCCTTTGGGCCTGTGCAGCCAATTTCTTTTTATACTCCAACTTTGCTTTACCTAGGATACTTGTAACTTTTCTGGCCTGAGCTTTATGTATTTCATAACTCTCGCTCTTATTTTCTTGATATTCCTTCCATCTTCTTTTGGATTTCTTGCTTAATGAGATTGCACATCCTATCTCATCTTATTTATTCTTTGAACTCTTATAAGGACATATTTGGATAATGCATCATTTATACACCTTTTCAAAGCTTCCTGTTTGCTGCTGATATTCTACTTAATATGAATTCTTGTAACATTGACTTTCAGCACACTGTATCTATGTTAATTTTTTTTATTTTGGTATCCTCTCCACACAGGAGAGAGAGAGAGAGAGAGTGCAGAACCTATAGCACTATTGTGCTATAGGTTCTGCACTGTGTAATGTGTAGGCATTCTTTTAATATTTTTACCCCTCAAAAATGTGTAATATCTATCATACCCATGCATAAAAGGCTGCAATTCTGCTATAACATTAGTGCTATGTGTAAGCAGGAGATTATGGAGAAAATAATGAATCTGTTGTTTCCTTGAACACCTGTAGGTTTTAATCATTTGGAAAGACAGAATGAGAAAGGTTGTTCAAAAGAACAACAGTAGTAGAATGAAGAAAATTTGGCTTTATTAAGTTTGAAACCAGATAGTATCACTAATGGCAAACAGTATAGAGCCTTGGTCTCTTATTAACTTAGTCAACCCACCTTTCTGTGGTGTGGTCTATTTCTGCAAAAAGGCTCTGGCATTCCCAGTGAGCATTCCTGCTGCAAAAGGATATCTTCCTGCTTGAGGAAATGCCAGTGCAAAGGCAAAACACTCCATTGTGCATATTGGAGGCTTTAGGTGATGAATGCTTCCCTCTAGGACAAGAGGTTCTGGTTTGTATCCTCTCCTCCGTTTTGTGCATGCAGTGTAAGTGATACCCTTCAAGGGCTTGCAAGGCATGGTTAAAGATCCCATTTTGAGGTAAATTAGTAAAAATGTGGTGCCTAAGTATATACACAGGACAAGACTTTTCAGTATTAAGTTAGGAGGCTTTCCATTCACCTAGCACATAATCTCACTGCTGTGTACTCTGGCAATTCATGTCTGGAAGCCAAGTCCAAGTAGTGGTATATGAGGCACTGGTCTCCATGCCACGTTATGTCAAGGAGACCAGTCACTCTCTGTTTGGATGTCATGTCCAAGAGTCACCTTAAAGTACAAGATATCTCTCTTTTCACCTAACTAAAATTATAAATTACAGCAGACAGTATCACTCTGCCTGGTAGAAATCTCTCTCTTGAAGTCTCTCTCTCTCGCTAGATGATAAATGTCATTCACCACTTAGCAGATGGTGTTACCTGTAGGTTTCACTAAAGCAGGACCTTGAACTTGACTGTATATTATGTCCTTCACATGTCAGACAGACATATTTTTACACTTTTCAATGTATAGAGTATGGTAGACTGAATATTTCTTGGTTAAATCTTATTTGTAAAATTAGTATATGCAAACTGTCATAATGGTAGAGCAAATCTTACATGTGATTCTGATTTTAAATTTGTATATAAATATATCAATTTATAAAGGAAATTTTCAAAAGGAAATAAATTACTTCTGAAATTTTGCTTTACATAAATCAGTTTCTGCACTCATTGACTACATTATGAACAGGTGTGACCACGTATTTTCTGAAACAGAATGTTTGAAATAGGTTGTTACGACAGTATATTTAAGAGAGTGGTCTGAAAATTTCTCGGTCTAACAATGAAAAAACGAATTTATAATTTCGAAATTATTTTTATCTTTCAACATAATCTTCCTTAAGACTAATACATTTATTCCAACGATTCTCCAGCACCGTTATCCTGTCCCTGTAGTGGTTCTCAGTAAGATCTGCAAAATACCCCTCTACCCTGCAATCATTTCTTGATTCAAAGAAAAACACTGACCAGCGAGGAAGAGTTTTAGTTTTGGGAAGAGATAGAAGTCAAGGGGAGTCAAATCTGAGGAATAGGGTGGATGTTTCAACAATTCATAGTGCAGATCCCTTAATTTTCCCATAGCCAAAACACTTTTGTGGACAGGTGCATTGTCTTGATGAAAGATGATTTTTGTCTTCTGCAAACCAGGTCTCATGAATTTTTTTGTCTAGTCTGATTAAAAGATCGGAATAATATTCCCCAGTTATTGCTTTACCCTCTTCATGATAATTAATAAACAAAATGCCTTTAGCATCCCAAAAACACCAATGCCATGACCTTTCCTGCTGATGGAACCCACTTTGTCTTCTTTGGCTTTGAACAACAGGCTTCTGTCCACTGTTTTGACTGCTGTTGGGATTCAGGTGTTTAATGGTGAATCCAAATCTCATCCATAGTAATAAATTGATGCACATGATCAATTTTGTTCTTGTTAAAACGCTCCAAGCACTGTTCAGAGATTTTCATAAACAAAATAAACAACAACATAAGTGCGTTTTTGATCAGCTGTGAGCAAGTGCAGCACCCATCTTGCGCAATGCTTTTTCATGTGCAATTCTTCATGCAAAATATACCCTACGTGTTCTTTTGAAATGCCCATAGTCTCAGAGATTTCACGCACTTTGACTCACCAGCCATCCAATACCATATCGTGCACTTCATCAATGATTTCTGGTGTTGTTACTTTTTGGATGTCCTTCAAGTGGATCATCTTCAAGGCTGGTATGACCACGTTTGAACTTGGCAGCCCATTTCTTAATTGTCGAAACTGAAGGAGAAGAGTGCCCATAAACCTTTATGAACTTTGAATGAATTTCTTTGGCTTTAAACCTTCTTTTACAAAGAATTTTATAACCGCACGATACTCAATTTTATCCATTTCAAGGGATACAGACAACACACTTTTGCTTCAGATAGCTGTATAAAACAAACTACTTGATAGAATGACTTGCAATTTCACATGGATACTTATGACAGATGTATCAACTTAGGGAAAAAATCATGCTGATGGTGCTGCCATTTATGGTCAGGGCCAAGAACTTTTTCGACCATCCTTGTAGTTACATACTCTGTTCTGTTTGGCTCTACAACGAAACTTTATTTGTATTCCTGGCAAGGGGAGTTAATTATGCAGGCTCATTTTCATTCCACTTGTCTCTGAATACACTATTTTTTTCCAAATATTCTACATAAACTCTGTCTCTACACTGTATTTAATGATACAATAAAGCTACTAGTTTTTCTTATGTCTACAATATAGTGCCTGTTGAAGAAGGAATTTTTTTTTTTTTTTTTTCACTATTTCACTATATAGGACAATTTCATTTTAGTCTTCTGAAAGAATATGCATAGTGAGCAAAAATCCATTTATTCCTATGAATAAAAATAAATCCTGTTTCATAAAGAAATGACTGTCTGTCATGCATATACATATCTTTTACAACTCATAAAATAATGTAATAATTGTGAATTCTTAAAATAACTTTCTGCATAAAAAGAGAAGTTATGTGTGTATGTATTACTATGAAAAAAGTGTATGCTGAACATAATAGTCATTAGTGTTGAGAGTTTATTTTTCACTTGGTTAGACTATAATAAGTTTAGTTTAATCCTTTATCCAAGTGTGGGCAAAGAAAGTTTGCGCCTGAAAGTATCTTCAGGACTGGGGTAAGGTAGTGCAACCCCAGGCAACTCGTTGCAAAGGTGGAGAAAGCTCTCATTACTCCTATCTCAGTATCTCCCATAATGCAAAGCACATCTCCTTGCGGATATGTGTAATGCTATGCATTAAGGCAAGGGCCACTACCCATACCGGTTTCGACCTTTATTGAGGTCTCTTCAGTGGGAGCCAGGCCCAGTAGTGGAGATACAAAGGCAGAAGCAATGAGAGGTCATCCTAACCTATAGCAGATGCCAAAGGGTGTGCAACCTTATTATTAAATTACTCCGGATTCGGAGAAAGATGTTGAGAGTTTATTTTTCACTTGGTTAGACTATAATAAGTTTAGTTTAATCCTTTATCCAAGTGTGAGCAAACAAAGTTTGCACCTGGAAGTATCTTCAGGACTGGGGTAAGGTAGTGCAACATCAGGCAACTCGTTGCAAAGGTGGAGAAAGCTCTTATTACTCCTATCTCAGTATCTCCCATAATGCAAAGCACATCTCCTTGCGGATATGTGTAATGCTATGCATTAAGGCAAGGGCCACAAGACCTCAATAAAGGTCGAAACCGGTATGGGTAGTGGTCCTTGCCTTAATGCATAGCATTACACATATCTGCAAGGAGATGGCTTTGCATTATGGGAGATACTGAGATAGGAGTAATGAGAGCTTTCTCCACCTTTGCAACGAGTTGCCTGGTGTTGCACTACCTTACCCCAGTCCTGAAGATACTTTCAGGAGCAAACTTTGTTTGCTCACACTTGGATAAAGGATTAAACTAAACTTATAATAGTCATTAGTGAATAACAGAAAATTCTTCTTAGAAAACAAAGCGAAATAGAAATATACATAACATGGCTCAACAAATAGTACAATATGATTTTACTTGCATAATGCGTCCATCATCACACATGTATTCATGCCTTGCCTAGATGAATCATCTAATCAGCATTATTAGTTCAGTGGATAAGTCCCTCCATATAGCTCTTTACTAAGCAGTTGATGTATGCAGCCGCTATTAGTTATTGATTAATTATTTATATTTTGCAAGCAGGATTTATTGAAGAAAATACATTGGAACGTGGGGAAAGAAATGAATGAGGTGACCTCCCAGCCGAATTTGTAGAAGCAGAAAGGCTGTACATCATGAATAGTTTTTTAAAAAAAGAGAACTGGAAAAAGATGAACTTGGCAATCTCCAAATGGAGAGACAAGAAATGAAATTGATTTCATTCTGACAGATTGCAAAAGATGTCGAATTCATTGAGACCACCATCCAATAAGAGCCACCCTCAAAACACTAAGAAAAAATGAAGAATGCATACAAGCACAGTCCAACCATAAAAAACACTCAAAACAGATAAACCCAGAAGAATTTAGAAAAAATGTGGAAGAAACTGAACTGGAAATTAAAAAATTACATGGAAGATTTAACAAACTTTAATAATCAGTTAATGAACTGCAAAGAAAGAACCTCCTATGAAGTTCCTCCTAAGACCAGGGAATGCCTATCAGCAAGAATGATAGAACTATTGAAGCAAGAAGAATACTGAAAGATACAGGAAAAGACTGCTTAGAATATAAAATTATCTGTAAACAACTGAGGCAGAATATCAAAGATGTCTATAACATATATAGAACGACAAAATTGGCAGAAGCAGCTGGGCTCCGCAGTAACCTAAAAAAAGTAGAAAAAGAAATAAATCTAAAGCAACCTCTGCCATCAGCCTTCATAGACAATCAAGGAAACAGACATACAAACAGAGGTGAAATGGAAAAAATAGCAAAATCGTTTTATGAGAACCTTGACTCATCTAAACAAGTAATCACAGCTCCAGTACCAGACGAAAATTTGGAATACCATCTGTCCTACCTGAAGAAGTAAAAATGGCTATCCTCCATATGAAAAATGACCGATCACCAGGAATTGATTGTATAAAATCTGGTGAATTAAAAATGGGTGGACAAATACTCTTTAAAGCTCTAGCAGAAAGATTTACCCGACATATACAATTAGGGAAAGTACCTAATGAATGGAAAACATCAAAGACCATAATTCTGCATAAAAATGGTAATAAAGAAGACATCAGTAACTACAGACCCATCTGTCTATTAGCGCACACACATAAACTATTCACCAGTCATCCTAAACAGAATACAAACCTCCATCAACGAAAATGGCTGCTAAAAACAGGCCGGTTTCAAAAAAATGCTTTTCAACAATAGATCACATTCAAACTATTACTCAGCTAACAGAAAGATGCAGAGAATACCAGATCCCACTTTGTCTTCTTTTTATAGATTTTAAAAAGGCATTTGACACTGTTGAGCATAATGCAGTATTCCAAGCTTTAATAGAACAAGGTGTAGAAAAAGCATACATCCAACTCATAAAAGATATCTACAAAGAAGGCACAACAAATATCACCCTTTTCAATCACCCATTTAAAATTAACTTAAGTAAAGGAGTACGTCAGGGTGATGTCTTATCACCTAATCTCTTTACATCTACTCTGGACAGCATTATTCGAAAAATTGACATGAAAGATGGAATAAACATTGATGGTGAAATGTTAAATATCCTATTATTTGCCGATGGTGTGGTATTAATATCTTACTCACCCAAACTCTTAGAATCAATGCTGAATATCATAAGCCAAAATTGCCAAAAAATTGGATTGGAAATACATCCGGGCAAAACAAGATGGATTAAAAACAAATACTGTAAAGTTTATACAATCACTCTAGAATCCCACACTATTGAAAAAGTTGAAGATTACATCTACCTCGGCCAGTCCATAAAAATGAATAATGACATATCAAATGAAATAGCAAGGAGAAAAAGAGCTGCTTGGATAGCCTTCAACAATTACCAACCAAAGCATAGATATAGAAATAAGAGTCCATCTTTTCAATAGTCACACCTTACCAGCATTAATTTATGGCAGTGAAACATGGAACACAACTTTAAAAGAAGAACAAAGCTTAATAACAACTCAATGTGCAATATTAACAAAATAGACCATGTAAGACACATGGAAATCAGGAAGAAGTCTGGACTCACAGATGTAATAAAAGCAATCTACAACAACAAAAGAAGATGGGCAGGACATCTCACCAGAATGAAAGACAACAGATGGACAGTCAGAGTTACAAACTGGTATCCGAGAGATACCAAAAGGAAACCTGGAAGACCAGCCTTAAGGTGGGAAGACCCAATGATTAAGAAAGTCAGATGAAAATGTAGAAGAAATGCCCAAGACAGGAACAGTTGGACTCTTTATGACCTGCAGTCATGGCGAAATCCTGACTGAAATCACAGGCCCATCAAGGTAAGCAAATCTCTTTCTCTCTCTTCAGAAGTGTTTTTATGCTCATTATAAATGCGAACATGTATGTTTAGAGATTATATGCTGACATAATTCAGTCTGTCCAAGCAACTTGTTTTTTATTAATGTAGCTCCTTCCCACAAAAGATTTTGTATACCTATAGTACATTTGTATAGTGGATGGACTAAGGATTTTATTTTTTATTTTATTTATTATTATTATTATTATATTTTTTATTTATTATTTTTACATAGTCTTCTCTAGAGACCAAACATTGAACTTTCTCAATCACTTCAGGCCTCCAATATGTAGGAC
Organism: Typopeltis vanoorti; assembly: GCF_054136105.1. Taxonomy (NCBI): domain Eukaryota; kingdom Metazoa; phylum Arthropoda; class Arachnida; order Uropygi; family Thelyphonidae; genus Typopeltis; species Typopeltis vanoorti. Next base: position 108,487,523 of record NC_143563.1, read on the forward strand.
AGTGGTCTCTCCTACGTATTGGAGAGATCATGCGATGAAGTTCATCTCCCACCTAAGGATTATCACAAACATCCTTGCCCACAGTAGAATTCAAACCCATGGCCTGTTTGCTGGAAAACAGATATGCTAACTACTTGGCTAACCAGGCTGGCAATTTAAACATACATATAATAATACCACAGCTGTGGGTTATTAATAATTCATTTGCATCCGACAAAAGTATTTCTGCTGATACCTGTTCCTTCTCTACCTTATAGTATTTGCAAATGATTCTCACATGGCTCATATATCACTAATGTCAGTTTGCATATTACACCTTTTAATGATTTAAATATACTAAGCAAATATAGGTTTCTCCTTAATTAGTGGGATTTAATATATCTGGAAACTCATTCTCTCCCACACAGTTTTAGTTTTGGTCGAAGAACCACTTGCATTATGTAGTGTGTGATTATATGCAAACAGGAAATACAAGAAATGGCACATATGTCACTGTCTAGGATATGCAAGTTGTTTCGTCCTGACTTTGTGATCATATTAGTCATTCCACAGAATAATTATTCCCCCACCACCACATCACCTCACATCCCTCTCATCATACAGGCTATAGTAATTTATACTTGCCAAGAAATTATACTCTTGTTTGGTTCTTTATCCAAGTGTAGGCAAATAAAGTTTGCACATAAAATATCTTCATGACTAGGCTACTTTTTTTTTATTTGCATTATGGGTTACTTAAAGTAATTTATGTGAAGTCATCAACCTCTACATACAAATAGCCTAGTTGTAAAGATGCTTCACATACAAACTTTATTTGCTTTACTTTCTAACCAAGTGGAAAAATCTTTCTACAAGTATCTCTAAACCAGAGTATTTTTTAATAATAAGTGACCCACCTTTTTTCTACTTTTATATGAGAAATGTGACTTCCACATTAATTCACCCTTGGTATCTTTCTGAGTCTTTTGCCCACTAATGAGACATCAATAAAGGTAAAAACCAGTCTGGGTAGTTGTCCTCCCTTAATGCATGTATGCACATTTGACATTAAGTGTACTTTATATTGTGGGATACATAAAACAAATTATGTGATGTCATCAGCCTCTATGCACAAGTAGTGGGTCATGAAGTTACTTCATGGGAAAACTTTGCCTGCCCATGCTTATACTTGGATAAATGATTAAAAAGAATATAATTTCTTGGCAAGTATAATTTACTTTCTAACCAAGTGAAAAAAAAAAACAAATTTAAACAATAATAATGCTATTGCCATTCCCATCTGGGGTGCATCAGAAAAACTAGCCAGAACTAAATAAAGAAATCTCTCTCAACCCTCTCTGTTCCCAGTTGTGTGTGTAAGGTTCCTCATTCTTGCAGCTTGTCATTTGTGGGCATAGCGAGTGACTGCCAACATCCACCTTGAAGAACACAAGAAATACATTTGCCACAACAACCAAGATCAGTCAAGTCTAGCTGAAAATGCCCTTGGATACCTTGCACAGAATCAAATGGGAAATAATAGTATGTAGCAAATATAAACTTGAAAGACTTCAGAATCAGCAGCAGGTTTAAACTAACCATATCTAAATAAATATGGTTGTGTTAAACTTGACTTCCCAAGATTAAGGAAACCTAATAAACCTCCCTCCCAGCAGCCTAGGCTAGCTATCAACCCACCCATATGTGGCTTCTGGTCTTAACATCCTCTACATATTTTTAGCGCGATTTTGTGTATGTTATATTTTTATGTTGTATTCCAGATGATGTCTCTGTGACATTTGAAATATTGGAACTGTTAAACCTGTACTGTATTTAATTTTTTCTTGTGCTGTTTGTGTGTGTGTGCACATGCGTGGATACATTAGAAAAATGAATCGCATTTCTGTATGTTTCTTTCATTGCTTTTGGAGGGGAAGAGTTAAATAAAACTAGTATGCATGGATTGAGAGGTGAAAAGCTTGTGAGGATATCAACTCCTAAAAGAACTGTTTACTGTCCATGCATGACCTTAAGCAGTGTCTCCTGCACGCTCCATAATCTGACTCTCTGCATGCCTGTTTTGGCAGGTGACTAACAGCTGACTTAGAACTGGCATGGACCAGGGGAATCTGGCTATCTAATTAAAACAATGCATTGCAATGACTGTTGAGAAGTGTTACTGCCATGTGATCCCTGCCCATTGTTATGAATGTTTAAGTGAAAGAATATCAACATTGTGGGTAATTGGAGGGAGCAAACATGACTCTTATTAAAGTGGACGCTGACAGACATTGAATGGAGCTTTGTCCTTGCTGGTCAAGAAAAGCTAGTCAATTAAATTTGTCAGAAAGGCTTGTCTGGCACACCTCTATTTATAGAGGATTCCATAGAGAGAGAGAGGGAGGGAGAGAGAGAGAATGTTAAATACTATTCTTAGAAACTTGGAGTTGACATCCACCTTGGTGTACCCACGTGCTCATCACAGGCAACTAAGACCTTTTAATGAATGTCATCTATAGTGGTGAATGCCCAAAATCTTCTCACCGTGCCTCTATGCACACTATTGTAGAGATTAACTTTCTGACTCTAACGATGGTAGACTCATTAAATTAAGCTGGTGGACGCGATGGGATGACTGACTATAATAACACTCTACCAGTAATATGTTGCAAATTAAGATCCTAAATAGGGCTAAGCTAGAACCACAGTATTTAGAAATAAGATAGTTGAGTTAGATGTGAGATAGTATGTAAGTTAGAATAAGCTAGGTTAAGATTGGATCAGCAATCATATGCTTGGTCAAATCGATTATCAGATAAAGGTGAACATTCAACTGGCCAAATCCTTGACAGTTCTGACCTGGTGTAAGAGAGGTGACTCCACCACTGCAAACATATGACTGATTATAGAGGTCGTACTCATGTGGTTAGATGCATGAGTATGTCATTCTTCACATACGTTGAGAACTTGAACACCATTTGGTATTAATGTCTAATTTCGACTGAACACCACCAAGTTAGAATCCCATCTAGCCACTGCAATACCATTTATGCCTCATGTGTTGAAAGGTAGTTTTAGCCAGAGTTGCTTTCATATTGTTATGGTGCAATTGCTCTGGTGAGAGACCAGTAGAAAGGAAGCATTAAGGCATCCACTGAGACTATGCTGCTGCTTCTTGCACCACACCATGCAGGTGTGACATAGAGAGGTGATTTGATACAGGCACCAAATCATCTGTAGATGACCTAGGTACTGGTCTGGGTGTCGTGCTTAGAAGAGTAACCACCATACTGCAATCTGTTGAGGCTCATACTTTGATCTGGCAGAGTGAGTGAGTGAATTATTCAATATCTCGTTGGAAAGTCTCCCAATTTGTTACTACTACTGTCTGGTAGGAATTGCTTTACTGCTGTATAATTAGCATGCTTGTGAAGGGTTGAAGGCAGACATTGGAGATCAAATATGGCAACAGCCACTTCAAGGCTGTTTTACTGCAATGAAAGTCATCTGTCACATGTGGACTAGTTGGAGGAAATTCTATGTAAGAACTTTGTGTATGAGAACAATACACATTATGGAAGGTTTGAGTTTGTCAGGGATATGTTGCACATTGGTGATTTCAAGTTGGAACTAAATCATTAGAGAATAGCTCACTGAAAAGCCTTGATGTTTATTTGCCTGTCATATTGAAGTTATTCTAATTTTTTATCCATCCAGTTCTCATCTATCTTAAGAGGGTTTTGGGTAATTTAATTTCCTAAAACCCCCTACAGCCAGCTTGCCATTCCTCTGCTACATCCCTCTAAGAACAATTATTTAATGTCTGTGGATATGTGTTTCAAGAATTCCTGTTTGCATGTTTTGAGAGATATAAACTCGAGTTTCTGAGAGAAAAAAACTCTTCACCTACATATGAGACCATCTAACTCACTTTAATTGCAAAGCCCTGATAAAGGTTCATTACTTAATAGACAGGGGTTTGAATCCAGTATATCCAACCAAAGAGCTTTTTTGAAACTGACTGAGCTACAGAGACAGTGTGATTATGAAAAAGGTATTTCTCACAACTCTGATCATTTGTATTTTTGTGGAGAGTAAGTTTTTTTGACAACACTATAACAGGTAGCCATGTTATATCATTGGTACCATAGGTAGCTTGAAGGTTTGATAATGAGGATTGGGAACAGTTGCTTTAAAAGACCAAATACAGTATAATTTTTAAGCTATCACACTGAGCAGTTACAAGTTATCCAGTTCTTCAAGGCATCTTGCACATCATAGGTTGCATAATGTAGATCAAAGCTGCACCTGTAAGTGAGAAAGCATAAATATTATCCATTTAGCAAACCAGGCTAGCATGAGCCATTTTAACTTGTTAGTGATGTCCTCTTTTTTTTTTTTTTTTTTTTTTTGTGTCTTACCAGCAATTATTCTATTACAGTTTCATTGTTATAGAAAGGAACCTTCATTTGAATATGATATCATTCAGCATTTTCTATTTAAATTGCATTGTTAATGAAATTGTTAAGGATTTAATTTAGTTAATATAGAATTAACTGTATAACCAAAACCTGTCTTAAACACAGCTGCTCTTTCTTTCACACAAATGGTGTTTTGTGTATGTGTGCACGCGTGCACTTATTAAAATCCACCACTATAAAGTGAAACATTCACACAAGATAAATTTTAATTAACATTTAAGGAATTAATATCTTTGGGATAAGGACTTTCAACTTAAGGTGAGTTAACCATTCATGGCAAACTTGTATCTACTGGAAACTTGGCTTTGATCCTTTAAGACAAGCCAGCCTGAGAATATGTGTGCACAGTTGACAGATATTACAATATCCAGATAGGATTAACTCCCCCTGTCAGAGCATTAACTGAAACCAAATTACTCAGTTGTGAGTAATTGAGCTTAACATGTAAGAAAATCATGAGATGGCAATTTGGGCAATCGTTTTACTTTCATCAAAATTTGAGCACAAATGGCCTTTAATGAATTTCTTGGAAAAGACTATAAAGAAAATAGGGAACAAATTGAAGGAAAGTGCAAAAACTCTCAGAATACTATTTCCTTATGGGTCTCATTTAAATTGATGTCTTCTTAGCTGATGAAATTTTTATTAATTTTTCTGAAAAATATGGTATAAAAAAATACAGTAACCCTCGTATAACGCAGATGTTAGGTTCCTCAAAAATGCTGCGTTATATAAATTGCGTTATGCGAAACTCAGATCACATAAGAAAAAGTAGGGTTAGATTCCAAAATCGTTTTTTTTTTTTTTTTTTTTAAGATTATATAAACAATGACATATCCAACAAAAAAATATTTTTATTTAATTCAGGTAATTCATGCAAGTTAAGAAAACATCTAAACTATGAAACAAATACATAGTATAAAATTATAAAAAATTATAAATTGTATGTAAACTTCATTGCCCATAATGCATAAATGTTTTAGGCAAAATAAAATAAAGTGTATATTTTAATTGTCATCACTCTCTTCAAAAATAACATTTCGTACATGTTCTTTATTTATGAGTGGCCGGACGTCGTCATCACTTGAAATCTCTTGGACATCGTTAGTATAATTCTCATTGCATACTTCGGCTGGTTTAGTTATCAAGAAGTCAATAATAAGACCTTGCTTACCACTATGCTGCAATTTTTTATTAAGTTCATAATACGGAGCTAAACAAACATCCAATTGTCTCGTGAATTTTCCAGAGCGCTCCATTGAGAGATCATTATTCATAAAATAACTTTCTTGCCAAGTCCATTCCTGTTGCTTTCTTTAAACTGAATTCTTTAATGGATTCATCACAATCAGAATCTTTGGCAGAACTTTCCCCATCATTTGGTTTGACTTCATCTATTAATTGTACCAGTTCCTCCTCATTTAAATCCCCATCAATTAATTCACTATTGAAGAGATTGGAGCACTTATGAAGAAGTTCGTGAAGGTTGAGTCTCATGTGCCAATCGAAACCGAATGTATTTTCAGTCTTGTTCAATTGTTACCTTGGCAGTTTACAGTGGGTGGGTTTATCCCTATTAACAAACGTGTATATTGCAAAAGCGCTCTAAGTGGGCATTACTATAAAAAAAATTTTTTTACATAAAAAAAAAAAAGCATTACATATTGTATGTAACTCACCAAAAAATAAAGTGCTCAGCTTGAAATTAACACACATGATTTTTAATGCGCTTTCCTGGCAGAAAACGAAAACAATTTTCAAGAATAAATACTTCAGATGGTAAACAATTGATGTACATGCATTGTAAAGGGTATTTCCCCTAATATAAATTCACTACTTATAACTACATGCGTGATACAGGCAGACGCAAATTTAACGAAGATAAAATTTGATTTTTAAGTCACGCGTTGAAAAATATGTGAATAGATAAAGGATTACTACAGTTTGTAGACCATCTTATATCGAAACTGCGTTGTATAAGTACCGCGTTCAACAAGGGTTACTACAATTTGTAGACCGCTTTATATCGAAACCGCATTGTATAAGTACTGCGTTATACAAGGGTTACCTGCACATTATAATGTTATTTTATCAAGAGGATTTCAAAGACTATTACATAAGATACAGGTATGTTTTTTCTTTTTATCTTTTCTCCTAAGCCTTCCACCTGTAGGTAGTTTAAGTAATGTGCGAAGAAGTTCACGTCTCTTTAGTAGTTCAAATTCTGTTAAAGAAAATAATAAGAGTTCCACGAGGACAAGCAAATTTATAACCAAAGCTCCTACAAAGAAAACAAAAGCTCGTTCCAGCAAGAATTCTATATCGCAACCAAAGGAAAGTGAATTAAATGAAATAAATAAACCAGAAATTCAGTCAGAAAATAAACAGTTTGCACCTAATATTATTTCAATGACCCAGACTGCATTAAGCATGCAGAAAGCATCTGCAGGTAAGTCATAACAAAAATAAATGTAATTTTTATATATATCATGGACATTTTTAATTTATTGTTGTTTATTAAACTGCTAACTAGAGTTATTATATTCAGACCTAAGTCAACTCCTCAGATGTATTCAGACTTATTATTATTCAAAAATATCTCTAAGTTATTGTTTAACTCAGAATTTGTATCTGTATCATACAGTACACAGTTATTTTGATGTAGTGGGTATGATTTTGTCTAAGTGTATTTGCTAGCAATATTATACGACAGTGGTGTTCAACCTTTTTTACTACGCGAGCTACTTTTCTCTAAAAAGTTATTCGGCGATCTATTCTCTTATATAGATCACGTTCCCCCCAACCTGATATCTGATTATGCACAAATAAACAACTAAAAAAAAAAATACACAACTAAAAATTTTATTTGTGTATTTAAAAATTTATGTATCACTTTTAATTATTTTAATACAACAAAAAAAACCCAAATATATTAGAATAAAATATTTATTTCTCTATTTTGGAAAACCAAAGTTAGAAAAAACAACAGATTGATTACAAACTCACAAGTTAGAGGAAATGCTGGTTAATTAAAAAAAAGAAAAAAGGTAATGTGAAATTCGGCATTGTTTGCACCTTGCAATATTTTCATAGTCAAATTGATATGAAGAAGTGGCCAATTACAGACAATCATCCAAATAATCGTTTGTAATTTGGTTTCTTAATTGATTTTTTATGACAGTCATATTTGAAAAAGCAGATTCTGACAAGTATGTCGATCCAAAATACAATTGAATTTTTTGCGCAATATCAGTTAATATTGGGATTTTTTCATGTGCATACTTCCAAATGATTTCATTGTTTATTGATTTTAAATGTAAACTATTCTGAATGTTTATCATCTCAAGTTCTACTTCAGCTTGGTTTATATCAAACAGCCCACTAATTTTATTTGAAATTTCTGTGATGTTCAAGTTTTCGTGAAATGGATTATTGATAAAAGATACAATTTTCAGTTTTATTAAAATCTTTAAATTTTGAATTTATTTCTTCCTCAACTAATTCTGTTTCACAAATAAATTCTTTTAAATCATAGCGAAGCATTTCTTGATTTTGTTCAAAAAAATTTAATAAATATGGGAGATGTCTAAATTCGCGGTCATTTATATTTTTCTGTAATAAAAGTAAGTATTGTTGGTAAGTTTTTATTAAACTTAACATGTCAATTAAATTTTTATCTCTACCTTGTAACTCTAAATTTAAATTGCTTAACTTCGTACAGAAATCTACTAAAAATGATAAGTGTAACAACCATCTTTTATCACTCAATTGTGGATAAATATCTCCTTTTTCATCAAGAAAATTTTTTATATCATTAATTAATACAAGAAATCTTTCTAAAACTGCTGGGCCAGTGAGCATTATTGTACAACAGAAGTTCCCTATCATCATCTGCCTGTAATTTAAATAACTGCCGTTGCAGGGCTTTTCCTTGAACAGAATTTACAATTTTAAATATAATATCCAAAATATCCAAAACATCTTTTGTGTTTAATCTTTTACTACACAGTACTTGTTGGTGAATAATACAGTGGTACATTAAAAAATCTAAATATTTGTCATCATTTTTACATAATGAAATGAAGCCTGATTTATTACCTATCTTTGCAGGAGTTTGTGTTGTTTCACAAATCCATCAAATGCCGAAAAAATGTCTTCTCCCCTAGTCCTTCCCAATAATGGTATAATTTTCAAAAGTTCTTCTTTACTTGAATAATCTTGAAATACCATGCGAATAAATACCATTAACTGAGCAATATTAGTGAAGTTGTTTGATTCATCAAATTGTAATGAAAACGCAACACGCTGGTGAATGTCTGACATTAACCTGGCCTGGAAACTTTTCTCCAGCAATTGGAACTCTTCCTTTCGGCAATTTGAAATCTTGTCTGCAGCCTAGAAGTAGTCTCCCTCTAGCGACATCTCGAACTGAGAAGCTCCTTTTTGGAAGCGGGAAACTCCTCTCTCAAGCAACGTGGATCTGTGCAGTCTCTCTGACGGTGACTCTGGACCGGGCGGCCTCCTCTTTGACAGCATTTCTGGAACCGGGACCCCTTCTGCTTGCTTCAGTCCCCTTTTTATTAGGCCTCGCATGAAATTTGGCAACCCCCAAAGAATCAGCGTGAGTCTTTCATCTTAAGTTTCAAGTTCGGCACACCTTTTGTTTTCCTCCGCTTTCTTTTGATTGTAAGTTGCCAGCCATCGGAAGGTTGTTTGATCTCTTTCTGACTGACTTCGGAGATGTTTACACTTAGAACCTGGAAGCCTTTCTCATACATACAAGTTTCAATAACAATCTTTCTAATGCCACCATGTACAGCTTCGGCGACAAAAACATTGCCTTTGTTTTTAACACTCTAACATATTCTTATTAAAGCAGTATATATGCAGTTAGCTTCAAAAGAATTATTTACAAAAACATCTAATACAAACTATACTGAGACAAAGTTTATTTTTTTACAATATTCGCATGGGACTTAACGTAACTAAAAAATCGATGTAATGTGCTTTGGAATATTTAATATTTAAGCTACAATCGAGTTTTTACACTTTGCTTATAATCGTATTCACTCGGCTCGCTGTTTGACTTCCACTGATTCAAATTAATTCATTTACCTGGACTTATAAGAAAATTACTGATTTGACAATTTTAACGAAAAATAAATAAACAATAGCAATACACTTAAAGCGAATTAAAAATAATACAAAATAATGATAAATAAAATATGTTTTCAGGTTTAATTAAATTTGTAAGGAAGGAGGAATACACAAGAGATCCACCAAAAATCGCTCCGTGATCAACCGGTCAATCGCAGTTGATGGGTTGAACACCCCCCCGTTATATGAGATAGATCCAGTCTATGTGGAGATAGCCAAATAACTTACTCATACACAGATTTTATACATAAAAATACTTAATAAAATAAAGCTAGTAAAAATTTTATGTCAAATAGTCTCTTGTAGCTTAAACTTATATAGCTTAACTTAAATGTGCAAAGTTTCCAGAATGAATGAGAGTATAAACCTGTCGCATTAGATCCTAATATCCTAATATAACTTCTTGCAATATTGTTTATAAGCAGAGAGTAAAACTTTCATGAATAAACCATGCAATTACAGTTTATTTTCACCATATCAAACACTGTAATAATAAACTACAGAAAACTCCTGACCAGAGACTTTTAGGCATATCGCTATTGTAGAGAAAATTCATTAGACAAACTATTACTGTGAATCTAGTATATTGAAAATTGATGTTCTGTGCTACAGAATGGGTACCTCAATTTTGTTATATTGCTTTGTTTTCAATTTTTTCTTAGTCTGTTCTCAAGTATTCTTGCATAAATCTCACTCTGTAGGGAAATTCCAATTCCTCTAATTCATATATTCAGTTTTATTTTCCTTTTTACAGATGGATACTATGATAGCTCTACTTGAATTATCTGGAATTCAAACTTCTCACCATGTCTTCAGAAGAATACAGCTACTATAAAACTTTGATTCTATTTTACTTAAGCATTTCTGGTCAGATACGATTTTCTCCTGTTGCCTTCCACATTTCAGGTTTTTCATTGCTTTTTTATTAGCAAACATCCATTAATTTTGAATATTCTCCATCAGTATTCTATCACTTCTTGTTTAATTTAGCTAGCTTTCAATGTGATTACTCCAAACATCTAGGATATCTTTATCTTCAGTTTTCATGTCACCTTCATCATCATCTCTGATTCCTTTTACAGTATTCTTTCCTCCATTTCTAAGCTTTCTTGCCGATGGAACATTTTGTCACATTCCTGACACTTTTCTTGTATGTTCTTACCAAAGTCTTCCCCAATTATTTAGCAATTTTTACACAGTGCTTTACTTCTTACATTTTTGTGTGTATTCTCTCAGAGAACATGCTTGACTTGCTTGTCAGCAACTCTCAATGGGCTTTCTTCTTTTCCAAGACTGCCTCTTTAACTTCCTGAGTCCATCATGGAATTTGGGTTCATCTATCCTTAAAGACAACTGTATCCTGTCATGGAGACTGAGTCTGCTAGTGAGTCTCCAGGGTTTGATTATTATTTTGAAAGTTTTCAGTTTTTATGTCCAGTAATAAGTGCATAAAGAATAAAGATCTGCTCAGAAGTTCTGTGAGCATCGAGATAAAGAAAAGAATGATAAGAACATTAGTGTGGCCAATTTTCACATATGGAAGTGAAACCTGGATATTCAAGAAAAGAGTAAGGCAACAGATGACTTTTGAAATGTGGTGCTATAGGATAGCTCTGAAAATCTCATGGACAGAACATGTGACAAGTACAGTTGTCCTACAGAGAATGGGAACACACAGATCTTTATTACAGGAAATGATCCAGAGAAAGATGAGATTGGCAGGACATGTACTGAGAGGTTCAGCAGGACAGAGGATACTAACAGTTTTAGAGGGAAAAATTATGGGAAAAGGATCAAGATGCAAAAAACGAAAGACATGGCTTGAAGATATAAGATCATGGACAGGATCACGTGGCTATGAGAAACAAAAAGGAAAGCCACCAACAGAGAAAACTGGAAGGACATGGTGCTGCACCCTCTCACTGAGGAAGCTAAATGAAGAAGAAGTGCATACTCCATTGTATAGTTCACGTTATACATCTGATAATTGTAATACTAATTATAAATAGTTTTAATGGAACATAGTACTAGACATTTAAAAAACTTTTTTGCAACTTACACATCTCACAAAAACTGTATAGAATTTTATTCAAAAATTCCATTATATTTCATCCAACTTGGACATCAGGGAGACAGACCATTAACTACATTCAAAAGCAATCAAATAATGAGTCAAAGCATGCATATACTAGTGCATGTCTTGGTCACAACTGAAGTATGTCATTACACTATTAGAATTCAAAGGAAAAAATATATGCACATTTAATAGTGATTAGAGATTGACATGCAAAAAAAAAAAAAAAAAAAAAAAAATGTATAAGGTGATCAAATCTGAACCTGCTGGTATGAAGAAGTTTTGTCTGATTCCAAGGAACTTTGAGACTTGTCTATAAGTGCGATAAACAAGACCAGACTTATCAGATTCCAAAAATGTAATATAGTCTTGATATTCTTTGATTCTAATCAAGGCAGAATGGTCAGTATGTCCAAAATAGCAAAAATGACATGAGCAGGGTATCGGATAGATAGCTTGTGAGGTAAGTGGTTATAATGTATCCTTTGTAGATATAAGAAGGGAAAACAGTTTCTGGGCTGGTTTGAAGGGAGTGTATAGATTGAATTTGCAAAGAATCTGAATAATTGTTAATTATTTTAAATTATTTTTTATCTGCGCCACTTTTACAATTGTTCCTTTGATCTTAATAGTGTAATTATATACCTCAGCTGCGATTGAGACACAAGCTAGGATACTTGCACTTTACGACTCATTATTTGCTTCATGTTTTGAATGTAGTTAACAGTATCTCCCTGATGATATCCATGTAATGTTGGATAAAATATACAGTTGACTCTTGAAGAATGCAGGTTTGAACTGCGTGGATCCACTTATACGCAGATTTTTATGAATAAATATATTGAAAAAATGTATAGACATATGCTACAATTTGAAAAAAAATCGCAGACAAACTGCGAAGCTTAGAAATATAGAAAAAATTTAAAAAAAGTTAGGTATGTCATGAATGCATAAAATATATGTAGATACTAGTCTATTTTATCATTTATCATAAAGTATACCCAAATCTATTTATAAAAAGTTAAAATTTATCAAAATTTATACACACAAACACTTACAGTCAGTACATGGCCATTTGCAGTCGAGAGAAATGTAAACAAATGTAAAGATGCAGTGTTTACTCATAACTGCATAAAATTAACTGTCGAGGGAGGGTACCTGCTCTACAGCTCTGTCTCCACCATTCAATCCACCAACTGATCGCTACTACACCATCACAACTAATCTACAACTCTCCATCTCCACCCAGTTCTCCAACTACAACAAACTGCATCTACCATCATCATCTACACCAACACGCCATCTATTGCCTACCACCACCACTAGTAATTTCACAGACAATCATAAACATCCATGCCCATGGCAGGATTCGAACCCACAGCCTTTTGGCTGGAGAGCAGATTATCTAACCACTCGGCCAACCAAGCCGGTATTACGATTCATCTTGTAAACAGATGAAGTAAACTTACGGTATCAATAAATGCAGTACAGTACTCTAAATGTATTTTCACTTTCTTATGATTTTGTTTAATAACATTGTCTTTTCTCTAGCTTACTGTATTGTAAGAATATAGTATATATACATACATACCACATAAAATATCAGTTAATTGACTCTTTATGTTATCGGTAAGGCTTCTGGTCAACAGTAGCCTATTAATAGTTATGTTTTTGGGGAGTCAAAAGTTATGCGCAGATTTTTGAGCAATGCAGGAGGGGGGTAACCTTTTCAGTGAATCTTTTGATATTTCATTATGAAGCTAGCTCTTCTCATTTTCTGCTTATTACCTGTTGATTACGATGGAATATGGTATCTTGTGGTATAGGTGATATGTGGGGCACCAAGGACCATCATAAAAATTCTTGATTAATCCAAATGAAACAGCCTGATTAAATAATGACCTCTTTTTGTCTGAAGCTCAGTCCGTTACTTTGTCATGAATAATCTGTTGCTGTCTAATATTATTACAAGAGACCACCATGGAGTCAGGGACTCATCAAGGGCGACCACATCACTCACATCATGCCATACTTTATCTTGAATTCATTAAGACTATCTGCACTCACATCTTCCAAAGACAAGCCATTCCAATCACACACTGCTCTATGAGAGAAAAATCTAGCTCTCAGTCCTTTCTTGACTGCATTCGTTTTTAACTTCCACGGATGTTTTCTCGTTCTCTCCCCACCCTCTATAAAATGAAATTTCCATCTACTAATGTCCTGTTCTGTATGCATTATTTTTGTAGGCATCTACCTGGATACTGAATAAACAAGGATGGTCTGGCAGTTTGGGATTTAGCTGAAATGTATTCAGTATTAGCTAAAACCACAAGACAGTGATTGTACAGTGAGATGAAATATCATGCCATCTGGGGGTGTTTGTCCAGTTAGTAAAAGATCCCAGGATGAACATTGAAAAGTGAGCTAGTGAAACAAACTCCAGTTCAACATCATCAGAATTTAAGATAGACCTAGAGGTGTAAGAAGATTCTTCTGCCAGTTCTACTTTTTCTTTTACCAATGGGTAAAAGAAAAAGTAGAACTGGCAGAAGAATTAGAACTGCTATGTTGACATAATTGGTGATAGTGAAACAAACACAGGAAGAGGTGACATTCTTCTAAATAATTACAAAATGTTATATTCAGTCAGCAGTGATCAGAGAGAGGAAGGAATAGCCATAGTATTCATCACCAACTAACCATAATGATAATGTTGAAAGGCAGGTAGCATTAAGTAATTGTAGGCTGACATTAAAAAGGAGGAATGTGACAGTGAAACTTATTTATGTCTGTGGTCCAACACACATTTCTATCAAGAAAAAGTGAAGAAGTTTTCTTAATCACTAGAGAAGGTAGCTAACATAAAGAAAAAGTTTCAGAAGTGTGTTGAAAAAATTTGGAGAAAAGAGCAAAGCTGAGAATAGTGGTAACTGTCTCCTAGTTTTCTGTTAAGGATGTGGACTAATCACTAATGCTATTCCAACATAATAATGTTTACAAATTCACATGGAAAGAAGACATAACATAGTTAAGACTTTTCTTATGTCTTCTTTCCATGTGAATTTGTGCACATCTTTATGTTAGAACATAGCATTTCTATCCTTGCCGATAACTTTGCCACGTACCTCCCTTGTTGAACCTATCGGTATTCTTTTCAGTCTGCCCATGAATCCCCTAGGTTCAGTTCATGTTTCTACTTCTCCCCCTCCCTTTTTTTAAAAAAAAAAATTAGCATATTTGAGTCCAGACATCACCTGAAAGTTCATTATTATTTTTTGACACCTCTAGGGAGCCCAAGAATTCATCAAGGGAGGGCACCTGCTCTATAACTCCATCTCCACCATTCAATCACCGATTGATTGCAACTACACCAACGCCATCTACCGTTGACCTCCACTGGTATTTCCATAGACAATCACAAACATCCATGCCCATGGTGGAATTCGAACCTGCAGCCTTTTAGCTGGAGAGTGGATACGTTATCCACTCGGCCAACCAGACCAGCAATATCATTAGCCACTGAACCAGTCCAAGTTACTCAACTATGATTGTTTTTAGAACGTTTGGACTTTTTTTTTTTAACACGTTCGCTGCCAAGCTACTTCGGCATAGTCTGTTTCCGTACGCCGAGCAATTTCACTTCTTCAAGGTCAGTACGGTAATCTCGTTGCCGGCGGTAAGCATCCCACGAGTATACTTGTAGTTGGCTTGTGCAGAGCATATACCTTCTATGAGAATACACAGTTTTGTTGCTAGCTCCAAAAGCCAAGCATTTTCACTTCTTCAAGGTCAGTACAGTAATCTCGTTGCTGGCGGTAAGCGTCATACGAGTATACTTGTAGCTGGCTTGTGGGGCTGGTTTACCAACTACGAGTATACTCGTAGTTGGCAGCGAACGTGTTAATATGTAAATCGTTTTTATCTTGCTTAAAAGTAAATGGTGATCACTTTCTTTCAGATCCCTTGTATAGTCTTGTGTCCTGAACCAGTATAAAGGTAATGCCAGACATAGTCAAGACTTTTCTTATTTTTCATAATAGTAACTTTATACTTGTTCAGGACACAAGACTATATGAGGGATCTGAAAGAAACTGATCACCACTTAGTTTTGAGCAGGATAAATGAATATCATCATCATGCTTTTCAAGGATTTAGGCCAAGAGCAACCTGTTCTGGCCTTTGAAAATCTCTTTAGAGGACGTCCTGGTTTTCTTTTTCCTAATGGTTTGTAATTTAAGGCTTGTTTTGGTAATCTTTCTGTTTTTATTCTTTCAATGTGTTCCATCCATTTATGTTTATAAATGGGACCAGTAGGGCTGATGCATTATATACTTTTAGTCTGGTTTGTTTTTGAACTAGGTTAGGCTTAAATAATAGAGTTAATTACACCTGTTATTTTTAAATATTTTGCAATTTTTAGGTTTATATCTTTTTCATTTTCATATGTAATCATACATGCTAGATAGTTAAATGAATTTACCTGTTCTTTAATCTTGTCATCTATTACTATCTTAGTTCTTATTGGATCGTATCCTTTAAAGGCCATTGTTTTTGATTTTTCTGTCATTCCATAATCTTTGGCTATTTCATTTAAATTTAAAATATCTTTCTCTAAGTTATCTTCAGAATTTGTAATTATTATTTGATCATCAGCAAAAAGGAGAGTGTTTAATTGTTGCAGTAGGAGAAAGTTTAATACCTTGATGGAAATTTTTATTCCATATTCTTATTATTTCATTTAGGTAAACATTTAAATATCAATATTAAAAAGAGTTGCTGAAAGGAGACATCCCTGTCAGCAACATCCTTGGTTTATTTCTCTCAGATTTGATAGTTCATAATCGAATCTTATTTGTATTTGATTATTTTCATATTTACTTATGATAGCTTTTAGAATATTATTTGGTAGTCTTTCTTTTAATATGTCAAATAAAATATTAATATCAAAATAAATCAAAGTCAATAAATGTAATTTGTGTTTCTAAATTGTATTCTTTTTCCTATTATTAATTTTAGGCAGAAGGCTGGGTCTACACATGATAAAAGAATTATATATTGTAAAAAATAAGAAAAAAATACAAAAAAGCACAACATTTAACAATAATGTGAACTGAAATATGAAATTTTTTGAAATATTATTTAAAAATTTTTTCTGATCATTAAAAAAGCAATTGTGAAAAAGAAGAAAGTCTATCAAAAGTTCCTTGCAAATCAGCATATGCTCTTACAGAATTCAGAAAGAATTGGCAAGAATATAGAAGACATACTGATAAGGTGGCAAAAGGTTTAGCTTAGAATTTTAGGGAGTACTGTAAAAGGAATCAGTTGATAAATGCAACACAAAAACTGAAAATAAAGATATTTTGAATATCTGTGTTAATTTGAAAGTGCTAAATGAAACAAAGTGACAGTATTTTGATCTTGTTAGAAAATAGTCAAGAGGAATGAAATCAAAAGTACGTATCATTACTTGAGAGAGAAAAGTCATCAAAAACATGCTTCAAGTAAAAAAATAAAAAATAAATGCCATGAGAATTCATCAGCTTTTCTGCTGTTTGTAGAAGAGGAGCTGAAATAGATGATTAACAGAAATCTCAAATATTGAGTTTTATGTGTTTTTTAAGTGCTACTATCTGCACAGAACAAAAGGCAATATCAGAAGGATGAATTCTGGATGATTGGAATAGAGTTCTTAATATATCCATCTATTTAAAAAAGGGAAGGGGAATAAAATGAATGTGAGAACTACAGAGGAATTTCCCTACTCTGTGTTCCAGGTATGATGTCATGCACTCTTGTGAACAAGCTATGAAAAATTGTCGAAGGAAACTTTACTGGGTTTAAGCAAAATATAGGTTGTCAGAAGTAGATTCTCAGTTGAGAAATTATTGGAAATCAGATATCACTGTTTAAGTTTTGTAGTTCAGGAATAGGCATATGACAAGACAAAGTGCCAGGAGAAAAATTATTCAAAGCATTTATGTTAACTGTTATTAATCATCTGTATATCACATCATGAAGGAAAATGAATGAGGCTTAATATCATTGACTAACTGCTTTAACAGATAGGGTGTAGAAATCATTAACAAACAAACAAAAAATTGATGATAATAGGCAGGAACATTCTGAACATCGGTTGCATCCTGAATGGAAGCCCTATAGACCACCAAAATGTGTCAGGTATTTAGGCTCAATTTTTAGTAAATATGGCAATAGAAAACAGAATAAGCAAGGCTTATCTGATTTGGAGTCAACTGAATAAATTTATATTGAATAAGAGGGAGTAATTTTGAATTGCTTTGAACAAGAGTGTGTACAAATCTGTTTAAACTTAAAGATCTGAGAGTTGTGAGAAAAATTAGGGCAGTGAACTGGTGTCATCAGTGGTAAAATCATGTTAAGAATGAAGATATTGTGAAGGATCCAGACATTGCTTGAATAAGATAATAAATGTGTCCACAGTAAAGAAGTTTAATTAAAAGTATAAATCACATATAAATATTTTGGTTCATAAATCTCATAAATCATCATCAGTGTTAAAGAATGAATAATGGGAAATCCAAAAACAATACGCATATGGAGAAAGATATCTTTGCTTGTGTAGGTGCACAAGCATCTTGCTAAAAGTTACTCTGCACAATCAGAATTCTACACACACACACACACACACGTATTTTTAAAAAAAAAAAGACGTTCAGTTTTTAATATTTTCAGTGATACTCTTTAAGCATATGAAGTCCATCATTAAGATTTGAATAATGAAGAAGGCCTTCAACACTTTTTTTGAAAAGACTTCCAAATTTATAGGTGATATGTGGAAGCTTAACATTATTCCAAATGATCCTGTAGTTAGTTATTAATTACATGTTCTAAACCAGACTTAAGATGCTTATTTAGTTTAATATTGGATTAGTGTTCAACAATATGTTTTGGGATGGAAGGCCGGTTTATCCAAAATAGGATAAGTTGTAGGTTATGGGGAAATTGATAGACCCCAGTTAGCAATAGCCGTTATTCTTTATACTTGGAGAAAGTAAAAGGACATGTATTAAGATTTAGTGCTGGGAGGACATCATGTCTCATCTCATCTTCCTTTCACCCTCTTTTAGGTTTAATGGAGTATTGACAGCACTAATTTTAATGCTTCCAATATTTCCTCTGAGTCACTTCTCATCTTAGAGACATCTTCAGGGAGTACAAATAACACTTGTAATGCTCACACAAGCAACACATTACTCAATGAAATGTGGTTATGATGACTCAAGTCCTATCTAGGTAGCATGCTTCCTATTGACCTAGGATGTAAATTAGGACCTCTGATGATTAATGTTTTCCAAATTTTGGGAAGTTTTTTTGCACCCGTATTTGTTTAACGTTGGTTGATTTCTGAGTGTTGGTTCAGATTCCAATAATAGTCTTTCTTTTTTAAATTTACTGTGGAGGAGCATGGTGGGTTCTTCCAGATCCTGAGAGTGGTTTTCCAATGCATGGTCCACAAGATCAGATTGACCATAGTTGCGATGTCAGATGTTTAAGTTTTGTGTTCATCTAAACAGATGGTGGCTAATCTACCTGTCTGTCTGAAGTAAACCAACTTGCAGGAACAGGGTACTTTATATAATCCAGGCACTAAAAGAGGAGGGAACGAGTCTTTGGTAGAATGATAAGGGTGGCAAGTTTCTGGCTTAAAAGCTGTGTAGAGATTGTACTTGTTTAAAGACCTGGCCATTTTTTCCAATGTACCCAAGTCTTAGGGAATGGTGGTGAAATTTCTGAAATCCTTCTGAAGGACTGCTGAGGATTGGGAAGAGGATTGATTATTTTTTTTTAATTCTGTAAGCCATGGATAGGAAAGTGTGTGTATATGTTTGCGTTCTGTTGAAAGAGATGTTTCACTGGAAAAGATTATACGCTTCTATTGACTAGAAAACCCACTCACAGGCAGAGATACATTCACAAACCTTCCCACCAACACTCCTCCCCACAATATGGCATCATTAAAACTCGAACCAATACACAACACCTTCCTATCCAGTGGTTACAGTGCATACAGAATTAAAAAATCCTTGGCCATCCCTTATGTCTGGGGTACACCTTTTAAGCCCTACCAGAAACTTGCTACCCTTATCTCTTCTACCAAAGACCAGCTCCCTCCTCTTTCTGTGCCTGGATTATAAAGTACCCTGTTCCTGCAAGTTAGCTTACTTCAGACAGACAGGTAGATTAGCCACCATCTGTTTAGATAAACACAAAACTTACATCTGAAATCACAGCTATGGTCAATCTGGTTTTGCAGACCATGTATGCAGGCCTGTACAACTTGATTGTCTTTGAGGGCCAAACCCAACTTGGACCACCTGACCAAGGGCCAGATCACTTCAGACCCTGAATCTTAGACTAATCCACTGCAGCTAAACTTAAGTAAATTTGTTAGTTGGTCTACAGTAAATACTAATTAATATCCATGTTTAAATTTTTTAGAGTTACAATTAAATTATAATCAAAATTATTTACAAACAGATATAGCCGCAAAATTTCTCAATAAAAACCACTTAAACATAAACAAAGTTTACAAATAATTTCACTGAGAATATCACACTTATTCTCAATGAAATATCAGTGACTGAATGTCACAATGTGACACATTGCATTTCTTTGTTGCCACTATTTTATAAAAGTCTGGTGTCATGTTTGAAGTGGCCGTTCTTAATATGGCCTCTAAATTGATATCACTTAAAGATGAATGCTGTTTGGTTTTTGTTCAAGTTCATGACCGAAAATGTTTGTTCACAAGTATATGTGCTCCCAAGCATACAAAATACCTGGTAGGCAGTATCCAACAAACTTTTAAATTTATCCTGATCCAGAATAGAATAAAACTCTCCCTATGCTTGACCCGATAGTTTTCAGAACACTGGAGATCAATAACTTCCATCTGGAGTTCGACAGGTAGATTTCCTGCTTCGACAGAAAATGGATCCTCAATCACTTTTATGCAGACTTCGTCTTCATTACTCAATGGCATTCTTTTCTGAAACTCCTCACTTAGAAGTGATATGTGCTTATATTTTCCACCCACTATTCTGTCAACAAGTTAAGAAATGTGACATATCCCCCTTAGCAAGTTGATTTTCAAACAAACTTAATTTCATTTTGAATGCCTTTATAAGAGACATTAACTGAAAAACAAACTTATTTTTTCCTTGAAGTTGCAAGTTAAGGTCATTTAAGTGATCCAAAATGTCACACAAAAAAAATAAATCTTAATTCCATTCTTCATCCATTATTTCTGGAAATTTTTCCATATCATCTTGAGATTCCAAAAATTCAATTAGTTCATTTTTTAGAGCGACAAAGCATGACAAAACTTTACCGCGGCTCAACCAACGTACATCAGTGTGGTATGGTAGATCCCCGTACTTGGCATCATTTTCTTCTAGAAATGCCTGAAGCATTCTGTGTTTCAAACCCCGAGCTTGAATATAGTTGACCAGAGCAAATACTACTTTATCACATGATCAAACTGCAAAACCTTTGAACATAACACCTGCTGATGAATTAGGCAGTGAAATTTTGTCAACAGTTTACCTGCATACTGTTCAATAAATGTTACAGCACCAACATTTTTTTCACACATGGATGGGGCACCATCTGTGCAAACTGCTACTAAATTCTTGAAATTTAAGGACAGTTTTTCGGTTATACACATCTTTACATTTTCTGCAATCTCCTTTCCTGTTGTTCTTCCTTTCATTAAACACAAACCGGCAAGCTCCTCTGTCACCTCAAAATTCTTATTAATGCTTCTTACATGTATTAAAAGCTATGCAGTATCTTTCACGTCAGTACTTTCATCTATAACAAGCGAATAATAGACAAATTCACTAGCCGATTTTTGCAGGTTATCTTTAAGATCCTCTGCAATATCAGCCACCCTGCACTGATGAACAGTCATATGGGACAAACTGATATTTTCAAAATTATTTTTCTTATCAGGACACAATTCGGAAACAGCAATCATGAGACACTTTTATCAACTCTCCCTCAGTAAATGAGTTGCCAGCACAAACTATTGTGATATTTTTAAGCTTACCTTTGTGGCAACTTCATTTGCAGATGTCACTTTTTTTGAAGGCTTGTTGCTCACCGGTAAGGACTTCCAATAACTTTGCTGCTTTTATTTGCTTTTCACTTGCATCCAACTTGCCAAGGTTAGGATGTTTCAATTCAAAATGACGTCTCAGATTGTACTCTTTCGGCACAGTGATAGATTCCCGACAAACAATGCGCACTATTTTGTCCTTAAACAACGTAAAAAAATATTTGTTTGTCTGCTCGATGTTCCGAATCTATTTTACGCTTTTTACTTAAGCTCGTGTCGAGATTGACAATGTTAATTACAAAAAAAATAAATTTATTTTATTTATTAATTACAAAAAACTAATGATGAAAAACTCACAATAATGCAGGTTATGATAACAGTTATGCAATGTATTGCTACAACCAACCACTACACTGCCTAAGCCAGTCAAGGCATGGCCAACTTTCTGTAATATGATTCGTTCTAGTTCGTAGACATCATTATCACGGAGATGTAACTTTGAATTTCCCCGCAGTGACACTAGTGCTAACAAAACCTCAATGCGATTGTAATAATTTCTTATTAAATGCAATAGTGAGAATAACTCCAAATGCAATTTATTGTCAAATTGAAAGAAACATGATTGTGACATTAATTGCATAAACATGCAGAGTCTTAGTAAAAATTTAATTCAAATCGTCTAATTTCCTATTCCCCCCATATGATTAATTCAATCAGGCAGGCCAAAATAAATAGCATTGCAGGCCATATGTTGTGCAGGCCTGATGTATTGGATAACCACTCAGAGCGTCTTCTGGAAAAAACCTACTATGCTCATCCACAGTAAATTTAAAAAAGACAGAAGACTATTTTTGGAATCTGCAGCAACTCAGAAATCAGCTATAGTTAAACAAATATGGATACAAAAAACTTTCCAAAATTTGGGAAAGATTGTCAGAAGTTTTAATCCTAGGCCACCTACAAATGGCCATAGAAAGTACTACCTATCATAACCACATGTTTCATTGAGTACTGTGTTGCTTTTGTGTGCGCGTGTGTGTGTGTGTGTTATTTGTACTCCCTGAAAATGTCTCATTGATGAGATGAAATATTGAAAGCATTAAACTTAGTTTTGAATTCTTTCTTCATGGAATTGTGATAAAAAGTTGTTTGAAGATTCTGTCTGTAATTTTTTGGTTATAGTCATTCTGAAAAGAGGTTATCTTGATAGTGAAGACTTCTGCTGAAAGCACTTCACTTAAGAACAGATTATGTGAACTCTTGATACAGTGATTTAATGATACTGTAGTTTTGCAAAGGATGGCAAGCTGATATCTGATTAATATAGGCGCTGAAGAAAGTATACAGAAATCGTGGGAGATAAAGAAAGGATAGTTTTTCTTCATTTTATTTCTAAGGTGAATTTGACTCTTGGGTTCTAGGATGTTTATATCAATTTTTGGTTGGAAATCTTCCAGTTCTTGATGTGAGTTCTTCCACATAGTAAAAATATCATCCATATTAATGGATCCACAGAGAGGAGGTTTTGATTTAGGGCAGATAAAAGTTGGAGATAGTAGAAAACGCATTGCAGTTCCTTCTGTTTGTCTATTGAGTTTGTCATTCCACCTAAAATATCAAGAAAATATCTAATTACATTAAACTTCTTTACTGTTGACATGTCTTTTATCTTATTTTAATGAATTTTATGCAGTTATCACTCCAAGGAATTTTAATCCTTCATGTTTGTTGTAGCTAAGAAGACCAACATACTTGGAAAGTTATTTCTACAACATGGTAAGCTATTGGCTCAATTTTTTTTTTTTTTTTTAATTTGAAAAAGTGTAGGAACACCACTGTGATTCTCACCTTCACTAGAATTAAAGAAAATATAAAATTCCCATGCACACATATCTGCTTTAAAGCAAGCCATTCTCTTGTACCTAACCAGCTAAGGAATTCAAAAACAAAATTTTCACATGTAATTCTCGGAAATTCCGGTTTTGAATCTGAACTGCCATCATAGAACATTAATCCAATTTAGTGTTTCATATTTCAGAGCAATCTGGCAATTTAGCTTGATCATCATCTCGGCAGTAAAATTAAAAATTTTCCAAAAACACTTCCTGTTTCTATCAGACTTTCTTGTAATAAAAATTTCAGCATTATAAGAGTAGATCAAATACAATGTTACAGTTATTATAGACTGTACTGCATATATACATAAAATAGACTCCCACCAACAGTCATTTTAATAAGCTCAGTGTTTAACTTGTTAGTACCATCTGAATTGTGTGAAATTAATATCATCATTTCGTGACTTATTTTTCACGGTATTAACAACACCACAAACACTTTTAACAACAAAGATGTTTTATTAACGCTAATATTTCGCTGATTTTCAACTCAGCATCATCAGAGCACAACACACATGTAAACTCGACAGTGAGTGAGTGAAACAGTATAATTGCAAAAGACAAAAGATCTAAAGTCCTATTTTTGGCGCCCTCTAACGAAAAAAAAAAAAAAAAAAAAAAAAAACAGCAGTTATCCAGGAGTTTTTCTTAGGATAACCGTCTCCCAAATTTTTGGCAAATTAATGCAACCATAATTGTTGAGGTTGGGAGAATTCTTCAGAGCTATTGCTGACTCAAAAAATAATCTTTCAGATCTATAACGACTCCTAAATAGCACATTCGTTTTCCTCCATCTAATCCTGTGTGAAGGAGTGTCCAAAGCGTGGTCTTCCAGTCCCGACTTGCCATAGTAATAGTAGCGAATGTATCTTTCATGTTCTTCCAGGCGGATGTTCACTGATCTTCCTGTTTGCCCATAATAGGCCAAATCACAGTCACACGGAACTTCATACACTCCTGGGCGTGCTAAAGGGTGAAGTTTATCCTTAGCGGATCAGAGCTCTGATCCGCTCGCCTAAGGATAAACTTCACCCTTGGGACTGGCAGACCACGCTTTGGACACTCCTTCACACAGGATTAGATGGAGGAAAACGAATGTGCTATTTAGGAGTCGTTATAGATCTGAAAGATTATTTTTTGAGTCAGCAATAGCTTTGAAGAATTCTCCCAACCTTAACAAATATTGTTGCATTAATTTGCCAAAAATTTGGGAGACGGTTATCCTAAGAAAAACTCCTGGATAACTGCTGTGTTTTTTTTTTTTTTTCCTTCATTAGAGGGCGCCAAAAATAGGACTTTAGATCTTTTGTCTTTTGCAATTATATTGTTTCACTCACTCACTGTCGCGTTTACATGTGTGTTGTGCTCTGATGATGCTGAGTTGAAAATCAGCGAAATATTAGCATTAAGAAAACATCTTTGTTGTTAAAAGTGTTTGTGGTGTTGTTAATACCGTGAAAAATAAGTCACGAATAACCATCAACACCTAAGCTTATCTGTTAGATTTAATATTATCATTATTTATTATTATTATTTATATGGGTACTCCATGGAGTCAAAAGTCTCATCATTGGCGACCCCACTATCCATTGACACAGTACCTAACTTACTTCTCCTTAAACTTGTTTGCTGTTGAGGTGCTAGGATATCAACTGATGAAATTTTTCATTATATGGAAGGTGGGGAGAGAACACAGGGGCATCCATGGAAGTTAAATTTATTTGCAGTCAAGAAAGGGGTAAGAGCTAGGTTTTTCTCCCAGAGTGCAGTGAGTGAGTGAAATAATTTGTCCTTATGGGTAGTGAGTGCATCTAGCTTGAATAAATTAAGGGAAGGTATAATAGCTGGTTTGAGTGATTTTTAGCCTCCCTCGGCGAGTCCTTGACTCCCTGGAAGTCTCAGATAATAATAATAATAATAATATTAATTATTTTTGGTTTCATAATGTGTATATCAGTACTTGTGATGTGCCCATTCTTGATATTATTATTGTCAAAACGAAATATAAACCATTTAAAATTGATGTACGTACTAGATTCTGATAATTTGTAATAATTTGAATTTGTAATTTAAAATTGTTAAGTATTGTGTTTTGAAAAGACATTCTCGTTATGGTAACGGAGACGTGTTCATCCATTATACTTAGCTTCTCGCTTGCCATTTACATGGAGTTCGCATGTCTGCCAAGGAGTTTGATGGGTGATTGACAGCTGACAGCGAGAGTGTTCAGTATCAAAGTAACAAGGAAAACAAGAGAGGGCTAATGGAAGTTTAAGAACGCAGACTGGGGAAATTTTGTGCTTAGGAAGTTTTAAGTTTTACACGACAGTTGGGAGAATATTAATAGAAGATTCCGAAAAGGAATTGCAGAACTGCGAGTCTTTAAATTGAAGGAATTGATCTGTCAACAAGTACAGCTATCCCTTGATTAACGCAATTAATCCTTCGCTGTTACCACATATATCAAAATCGCATTAATCAAATATAATAATCAGTGGTAAAAATTACAATTCATCCATGACCGATTACTGTATTAATAATTCATTTTATATTGTACTCTTTTAGGAAAGATAAAAAATGAATGCAAAGTAAATATCTTATAAATGCTTGTACCTACATTAGTTACTACAATTTTGTATTAAAAAAAATTTATCAAGAGGCATTTGAACAGTTTAGTTTTTTTCTTATCAGCATAAATTCTACAATAAGAAGCAAAATGACTCTGTAGACTTCACAGACAAGCATTCTTCAATTAACATCTGGATCCATATCTATTACTTGCTGCTTAAGCGATTCTAAACTGTGAAATATTCCATCCAGGTTTTTTTTTTTTTGTTATCTCCTTTGGAATCTCATCTTTACATTCCATTTGTGTATTGTCTTCAAATGCACGTTGTTCAATTTCAAGATGTTGTCACTGAAATATTTTGAATTTGAATCCAATAATTCTTTAACATCTCGATCAACACCATCAAAACCAAGGTCTTTACCAACTGCAATGATTCTTCAACCATGCTATTCACAGGATTTTGAAAACCACCTAAGTCATTAGCGCATTCTGGCAAAAGATTTTTCCAAACAGCTCTCATGCAGCTAGAAGACACTTGCTCCCACGAGTCATGAATGTTTTCAATTGCATGTTTAATGTTAAAAATTTTCCAAACTTTTTGGAGCGTAATCACATTTTCTCCCGTTGCTGTTTCTACTGCCTTTGAGAATGTCTTTTTAAGAAAATAAACTTTGAAAGTTGCAATGGTGCCCATGTCCATGGGTTGTAACAGTGATGTAGTATTTGGTGGAAAAAATAAAACTTTCACATTCTCACACAGATCATTAAGAGAATTTGGATGACCAGATGTGTTGCCTAAAAGCAAAAGAGCTTTGAAAGCCAAGTTATTTCTCTTGCAATGAGCTTCAACTGCTGGTCAAAAATAAGACTTAAACCAATGTTTAAATAGGCTTTGGGTAACCCACGCCTTCTGATTTGCCCAGCAAATTACAGGTAAAGAGTTCTTGTTACATCCTTTTAAAGCCCCTAGGTTCTGAGTTCGATAAACAAGCTGTTGCTTCAATTTAAAATCTCCATTAGCATTCCCTCCAAGCATAACAGTTAAGCAATCTTTCGATACTTTATAGCCAGGTTGCACTGCTTCTTTTTTTGATATAAAAGTTCTAGGTGACATTTTTTTCTGTAAAATTTATGAAGAACGTAATTTATAAATACAGCAGAACAATTGGAGCTTATAATACATCCACTCTTAATGCTTAATGGAAGGAATGACGTCATCATGCTCACGACATCATGCACATCAATTTCATCTTTCTTTCTCTCTGCCAGGAAACACTCCCATGAGGCTTGCATGTTTTTGTGTGAGTAAATTTAAAGGCTTGTTAATTAAAACTTGCCACGTATATAAAGGAATTGTCGCAATTAATTTCGCTGTGTTAATCAAACTCACATTAAGCAAGAGATACCTGTGTTTAGTTTATAAAAGAAGATATTGGAGTCGACATTCTAATTGAATGTTCAAGGAAAGCTGAATGGAAAATTTCATCTTTTGTCTTAAGGACACTGAATTACTATGAAAAAAGCAATTGATGAAATTTGAAACTGTAAAGTGGTTTAACATGAAAAGCTCTACTTAGACTTGTTGTTTTTGAAGTAGTAGAAGAAACCATTTTCTCTGATACAAAAAAATTAGTAAATTGTGTGTCAAATTGAACTGCAAGATGTAAGAGTATTTATAGTTCAGTGAGACAGGAGAAATAATGTTACATGCTACATAAGTGATAAGAAAGATGGAAAAGAAGAAAATGTGTGTATTTTTGGAAAAAGTCCTAGCAAAGAAAAAGACTCTGATGAACATATTTGTTGTAACAAGGTGTTTAGTCTAGTAGACATCATTAAGTATATATCAAATACTCCAATAATAGAATGAGTCAGAGAATGAATGATTGTAATATTTTTGGATAAGAAAATCTCTTAAAGTGTAGATTTCTTTTATTGTACAATGAAACCTGTGGAGAATTCATGACTAAACAAACACATGTAATAACCACAGTAATAAGTTCATCATCATCATCATCATCTTCCTTATACCCTCTTTTACCTTGCGGTGTCGAGGGTCCATTGATCATCGGACCTCACTCCGTTTACAGGATAAGGTGGTCAGCCTTATGCCCCGGTGTATCCTATGGCCTGTAGTGTTGGGTTCTCAAGGCCAGTTTGCCTGCTTTGCGGGATGAAAAACCCCGGAATAAAACTGGGGAAAAAAACCTGCTGTCCACGCCCAAGACTGGCTAACTTGGCTATGGCTGAGGAAAATCCTTCAGCTCCTCACGTCACCGACGGGAATCGAACCTAGGACATTCTTTCCCCAGGCATATGGTTGCGAAGTGCATAGCCACTAGGCTAACCGTGCGGACTCTGTTCAGTAATAAGTTTTAATAAGCAAATATTTCCTAAGTATCATAGGACATCGTCAGTACAGTTAATTCAAACAATACTAGGAATAACATACAGTTAGAGTGCATGATTACAATCCCAATATGTGTGCAGTTGCATGTTATAGAATTAAATTAAAATATATCTGGAGGGGAAAAAAACAGATTACATTAAAATAAGATAACATATATAAACATTATTTTTCACAACTTTGTATGACAATTTCCCATACTTTAGGAATAACAAGAAAATCATTATGGTTTACATTTGGTCTGTGAAGTAGGGCTTCAGCACTTTCTTTATATAAACATTCATGTTTATATAAAGATCTATGTAGAAGTTTGGGCTTTTTCCAATAGATCCTATGGTTTGGGTTTTCAACTCCATATTGTGCATGGCCAGATTTCTACGGTTTGATAAGACGGATATGGTCTTGATGTTCCGAACTGTGTTTATGAACAGATCTAACTGTACGTCCATAGTAAGCCAATTTACAGGAGCATGGAACTTTGTACATGCCAGGTAGCATCAAAGGTGAGATTTTGTCTTTAGGAGAAGGTAACAAGTTATAGATCTGGTTGATTGGTTTGTAGGTAGTAGCAAGTTTATATTTCTTCATAATTTTTGAAAGATGTTCGGAGATGCCCTTGAAATAAGGTATGGGAATCCTACGGGCTTTTCTTGTCTAGGTTGATGTGTGGGGAAGTGATTGATGATTTTTTGAGTTGTTTTAAGATTGTATCCATTTAGTATGGCTGTATTTTTGATTATTTTCAATGCTTGGTGTAGAGATTCTTCAGAGGAGCAGAATCTGTGTGCTCTAGTTACTAATGATTTTTAAGATGGGTGATGAGCAGAAGAATTGTGAAGGTAGCAACCTGAAAATGTTGGCTTACGATAGACAGAAGTGTAGATGGAACCATCTTCTTTTCTTTGGATGTGTAAATCCAGAAAGGAGATACCCTGTGGAGATTCTTTTTCTTGCGTGAATTTGATGCGAGGAAGAAGGTGTATTTTATCTAGAAACAGGTGTAGTTCTTGTTTGGAATGACCCCAGACAGCAAAGACATCATCATCAACATTGTAGCCAAATTTTTGGTTTGGGTTTAAACGTGAAAATTTTTTCTTCAAGGAATTCTAGAAACAGGTTGGCTGAGTTTGGTGTAAGGGAGACCCCGTTGCTGTTCCTTCCTCTTGCTTGTAAATTTTCTCTTTCCAAGTGAAGTAACTGGATGTAATAACAAATTTGAATAATTCAACAATATCAGATGGAAATTTTTGATTTAGCAAGTCTACTGTTTCCTTATTGGGAATATTAGTGAAGGAGGGAGACAATGTCGAAGCTAATTAGCATGTCAGTTTCCAACAGTCGAATGTCTTTTATTTTTGTGTGAAACTCTGTTGAATTTTTAATTGATGAAGCTGAGTGGCCTGTGTGAGGATGGAGAAGGTTAGATAAAAATCTTGATAATTTGTAAGTCGGGCTGCTAATAGAATCCATGATTGGTCTGAGTGGAACGTTATTCTTGTGAAGCTTAGCTAAACCATATATTCTAGGAGGCCTAGCATGTTATTTCCTGAGGTGTTTTTTTATTGTTCATCTAAGGAAGTGGTTTCATCAAGTAACTTGTTGAGTTTCTTGAGCTGTCTTTTTGTAGGATCATAATCAAGTTTGGCATATGTATTTCGATCTTGGAGTAGTAAATTCATTTTTCGGTCATATGAATTGGTATCTAGAACAACAGTGGTATTTCCTTTGTCAGGCATGGTGATGATTATGTTTTAAGGAGGTAAGAGCGTTCAAGATTATTTTGGTTTATTATTTTAACTTAGATTATTAGATTATTTTGGCTATTTCGAAACGAAGTCTGTTGGCTTCAATACTGGAAAGATGGCTGATGTTTCTTTCAATGTTATGTATAAAATCTAAATATGGAAAGCATTTAGGTGAAGTGGCAAACTTATGACCTCTTGCCAGAACATTTAATTCATCTTCTGTTAGTGGACAGCTAGATAAGTTGACAACCCATTTTTCGGTCGGTAATTTGTTGGTATTATTCTTAGATTGATTTAACAAATTAAGATATCTTTTATGTAGATTAATATTATTTTCATCAAATGCTTTGATCCTTGAATTTTTTAAGACACTAATAATCACTTATATCAATTCTTTATATTAACATATTTGACAATGCTACCTGACGTGCATGTACGAGGTTCCATGCTCCTGTAAATTGGCTTACTATGGACAGACAGGTAGTTCTGTTCATAAACACATTTCAGTACATCAGGACCATATCCATCTTATCAAACCTCAGAAATCTGGCTTCGCACAACACAGAGTTGAAAACCCAAATGATAGGATACAAACTTCTACATAGATCTTTATATAAACATAAATGTTTATATAAAGAAAGTGCTGAAGTCCTACTTCACAGACCAAATCTAAACTGTAATGACGTTCTTGCTATTCCTAAAGTATGGGAAATTGTCATACAAAATTGTGTAAAATAATTTTTATAAATGTTATCTTATTTTAATGTAATTTTTTTTTCTCCTCCTCCAGATATATTTTAATTTAATTCTGTAACATGCTACCGCACACATATTGGGATTCCATTGTAATCATGTGTCCTAACTGTATGTTATTTCTATTATTGCTTGAATTAACTTTAGTGACGATGTCCTAATGATACTTAGGATGAAATATTTACTTATTGTGTTTGTTTAGTCGTAAATTTCTTTTAGAAGGCCTTGGATCCATTTTATTTTGTAGTTATTTATGTAATTTTATTTAAAGTGTATATGTTGTTTTACTTTCATTACATGTATGTAATTTTTTTTAATATTTTCTTTGAGTCAATGATTTTCCAGATTCTAAAAGAAATAGTTAAAAGTCATTGCACCGATCGGAATTGAACCCTTGTGTAAATACTAAATATTCAGGGTAAAAATCTCTTTGTAGAGACAATCTTTAAAAAAAAAAATGGTGCAGTTGACTTACAGGGTTGGTTATAGATTATTTTATTTTTGTTTGACTCCAGAAAGTTTAATTTTGACTCAAGTGAAATGGCTACAGAAGATAGTAATACTAGTAGTGAAGTTTCTTCCATTAAAGATGAGGAATTTTTTAAGTTAGTTAATCCAACCTTTGTAATACCTTCATTCTCAGGTGATAGTCATGAAAGCATAGAAACATTTTTTAGATCTGCAGAAAAAATTAGAGATTTAGGAAAATGGTCAGATTTCCATTTGTTAATTACTTCATAATAAATTATTGGGCAAAGTAGAAACATTCTTAAACTCATCAGCTTTATTTAAGAGACACTAGCAGTTATGCAACCTTTAAAAGTTTACTGATATTAGAATTTTCAAATGTGGAAGAATTAGGACCTAATATTTGGAAAATTCATTAGTACATTAATACAAGAAAAAGTTAAAAATCTTGAACAATGTTTTCAACTTGTTAGAGAAAAGGAAGAGAGGCTTAGAGATTTATTTTATTCCACAAACAATAACAGGTAAACCCTTTTCAGTGTAATGAAACTCATTCTCCTAACAGTGACTGCTGATAAAGTGAGAGAAGAGAAGTTTCAACAAATAAAGGTGCTAAGAAAAAGAAACAGTGTAAGGAAATTTCTGTGAATTCAACTGAAGATGTTTCAGAATCTGAGTCAAGGTACAATCGCGTGATCTGGGAAAAATAGAGGTGGAAAAAATAAAACTTTCACATTCTCACACTAAAACTCAAAACATTTCTTACTGAAGAGATAGAATGACAGCAGAGACCAATAGTGAAGGGACAAGAACTTCTGTTTAAGATGATATCTGATTTAACGATATCCAGGAATCCTACAGATAATCAATCTTCCTCTTGTAAATCTAATGGTATTGACAGGAATAAAACATTTCAAAGGAGATGTTTCAAAATGTTTGAGATGCAATAAACCTGGTCATTTTTGCTAATGATTGTTATGTTAGGGATAAACTTAGTATTCAACATAAGAAATCTGAAATATGGGAAAATTTGGAAGTACAAAGACAGAAATGCCAAACTGAGTAGGTTGACATTCTGTCCTTGCCAATATCATATTGGCAAGGACATAAATGTCAAACTATTCGGTTAGGCATGGGTAAAGCTAAAGGCAGCTCAAACCCTAAAGGAGAGTTTGATGCAGCATTAGCTCCTTATGCTAATGGAGATAATCCTTCACCAATTCTCTAAGGCTTTATTGAAAATGTGTCTTGTAAAATCTTAATTGACACAGGTGCACATATTTCACTCATTTCTTATAGTTTAACAAAATTAAAATTTTAATTCCAAACGACATTTCAGTTTTAAGCTATCCAATTAATCTAAAGGACATTTTTGAATCAGAAATTTCAGCTGATAAGCAAATAAATGCTTTTATTTCAGTTCCTATTTTATTCTTATTCGATTCCTTTGTATATCCTTAACATAACAATCTTTAGCAAGAATGATCAGGTTTATTGCATCTAAAACATTTGAAAGTCTGTCATCCGTTAATAGTTCTTCCAGAATCCTCTAATCCAAATGTACAAGTAATATTTGGAATTGATTTTTCTGAAATGTTGTGCTTTTGCATGTAATTTTGTTGATGATACAGTGCCCTTGTGTGGACTAGAATACTGTTTGGACAGGACATCAGGTGACAGGAAAATTAGAGCAGTCCCCTGAAGTTTTTAAAAATACTGATAATGATCAAGTGTTTAATATTGAGACCATCTCAATATTAAAAAAAAAGAGATGAGAGGGCAAACATTCAGGAAATAAAAGAGAACATAGTGCAGGATTCAATGAAATTAGCAAACACTAGTGAAGAAAGGAATAGAATTCTAAAATTCTTTAAATCTGCCTTTGAATTTTTCTCTGGTGTTTTCACAGAGGATGTTGTTTCAACATCTTGCACTAATGCAGTAGAACACTCAGTGCAGATTTGTACTCATTCTCCTATTTATACTACGCAATATCAGACTCCAGTGAAATATATGGAGCATTTTTAGAAACTACTGTAGGAATATGAAAGGGCAGGAATAACTGAGAAGTCGAATTCTCAGTGGAATAGCCCATTCATCTTAATTGAAAAATCAAATGGAAATCTAAGGTTTGTTAGAATTCAGAGCCATCAATAAGCCTATTGATTTTCTGCTGTGTAAGATTGAGGAATTATTGAACTGTTTGGAAGGAGCACAATATTTTACAAAACTGTATTTAAATTCTGGCTGCTTTCAGATCCCTTTGAAGAAGAAAGAAGACAGAAAATATGTTGCATTTACTACTAGATGGCAGAAATGTCAGCTATATAGATTACCACAAGGTGCAAGAAATTCTGCCATGTCATTCTAGTCTTTAATGAATTCTGTCTTATCAGGTATATTGGGAAATGGAGTAATCTGTTTTGAAGATGATCTAATTTATTCAATGGCTATAGGATTTTACTACTCATTGTAAAATCCTGTAGAATGTTTTAAACAGATTAGATGAAGGAAATCTATCTTTAAAGTGCTCTGAATGCCTATTTTTCTTAAAAGAAATTAAGTATTTAGGTCATATACAGATTTGGCCAGTGTAAAAGGGCTTTACAACTTTCTTTGAATAGGCATTCGTATTTAAACTTGCATCTATGGAGAAGACGAGCTTTATCCCACTTTATCTCACTTCTTACATGCACAGCCTCTGGTAATTTATCAACCAGCATTTATTGAAAACCTACCTTTACTGGCAGATACATTCTTCAAAAGTCTGCTCATCACACCTCTCAAAAAATTGGTGTTATGAAGTCTTTAATTAATAGAGCATATAAAGTGTGCTCCTCTCCCTCAAGCTTATGTACAAGAACTTTTCACTTATCAAAAAGTTAATGGAATTTAATGGTTACAACCAGGGGTGAGCTATGGAAATTTTAACAAAGGGCTCGCATCATCGAGCAAAAAAAATACATATTTCACACAAAAACTTTTATTAATACAGTTTGTGTATAAATGCCAATCAAAAAGTATGATGGGAAAACCTGTAAAGGCTATCATTTTTAAACCAATATTTCATGATCTAAACATGAAATATTTGCACACAATCATCTGTGTTAATTTATCTTACATAAGAAAAACGTTTTTTTACTATCACAATATAATAAGAATAAAATCTTTTATAATCGCACATATGAAATAGTCTGCATTTTTTATACACAAAATAAATTTCTTTTGTTTGTGATAGAAGTTTTTATGACAAACAATCTATAAATAAATATTATCTAAACACAATAATATTTAAGTACGTTATATTTCTCTTTGTTTTTATACTTCAAGTGATAATCAAGGAGCATTATTTTATAGTCTTTATATATTTCAAAAAACTTTTTTTTTTTGTTTGTTTGTTTTGAAAAAATAAAAATTTAACAAAGGGCTCAAGCAAGCTCCTTATAGCTCACCACTGGTTACAATCCTAATTAAATCCAGTAGATAAGTGAATCCTATGTTCCAGCACCTCACGATTCTTCAACAGACCACAAGGTTCCAATCCCTTATATTTCTGGCATCTCAGAACCGATTGGCAGAATTTTGAAGAATTCTCATCTCATTCCCACATATTTTCCTATCAACAAAATTTCTCACTTGTTGCTATCTACAAAAGACAAACTGGCACCTCTATCATTAGCCGGTGTTTACCAAATACCGTATGAATGTAATTTAACATCTTCTTCTTCCTTTCCAGGCTTATTGGCCAAATAGCCTGTTCCAGACTCAATTCCATCTTTTTAAGGGTCTTGCTCTGCATCAAGTACCTTTTGGGTGGTAATTTAGAATTTGTTTAGGTATTCTGCTTCTATTCATTCTTAGTATGTGTTCTTTCCATTTTTCTCTATAGCAAATCACTGTTTCATTTAGGGAGGTTGTAATTCCAAGTTTTTTTTCTGATTTTGCTGCTTTTCATTTTGTCCATTATTGTGACTGCTTCAGTTCTGTACAGAAATTTCATTTTGGATGATTCAATTCTTCTTTCATCTGCTTTTTTTATTGTCCATATCTCACTGCCATAAAGTAAGGTTGGTTTAGCAACTGTATTGTAGATTCTTATTCGTGTGTGGTTTTGTACATAATTGGGTTTAAAAATTTTATTTATAATGCCCGTTACTTTTAAAAAGTTTGATGTCTTTGGTTCTATATCAGCTTCATTTTCATATGACATTGTGCAACCTAAATATTTGAATGTATTTAATTGCTCTATTATTTTGTTGTTTATTACTATTTTGCTTCTTATTGGATTAGCACCTTTGAAGGCCATGACTTTTGTTTTGTCTGGTAAAATCTGATAAAAACATATGGTATATGTTTTTATCAGATTATTTAGATTGCATAATGATTTTTGTAGTTCATCTTCATTATTTCCAAGGATTATTTGGTCATCGGCAAAAAGAAGAGTAGCTAATCTGGTGTTACGGTTTATCTTGAATCCTCCTTCATTAGTTATCTTCCATTCTTTTATGATTTTATCTATGTATATATTAAATAAAACCGGTGAGAGAAGGCAACCCTGACGTACTCCTCAATTTATTGGTTTCCAGCTTGATATTGAATTATTTTACTTCACAGATATTTTATTATCTTGATATATATTATATAAGGCTCTAAAGAGTTGGTTTGGTATTTCATATTCTTCTAGGATTTTCCATAGTTTTTCTCTGATAATTTTATCAAATGCTTTGGTGTAATCTATAAAAGCTATGTGTGTTTCTATGTTCATTTCTCTGTGTTTTTCAATTAATAATTTTAACGTAAATGCAGAGTCTATGCAAGACCTGCCTTTTCTGAATCCATTTTGCTCTTTTATTAATTTTGCCTCTACTATACGTTTAAGTTTATATGCTAAGATTTTTGCATATACTTTATAACAGGTACTAAGTAAGCTGATGCCACGATAATTGTTACAGTCAGATTTGTGTCTTTTTTTGTAGATGGGAATAACTATTGCTTTGGTCCAATCTTGTGGGCATTTTCCTTCTTTCCAGATCATATTATAAAAGTTAAGTAACCTGAGTGAGAATTCAAGTCCTGCATATTTGATAAGTTCCAAGTTTATATTGTCTTCTCCTGGAGCCTTTCCTGTTTTGCTTTGGGTTAATGCTTCTGTTAATTCTTCTAGAATGATGTTTTCCAAGTTATCAGAGATGTTTACAAAGGGTAGTTTTCTGTTTTGAATGTTTTCATCATACCATAGATCTTGGTAGTGATTTTGCATTTTTCTATTTTAATGGTATTAATATCTGCTTTTTCCTCTAGTTTCATTGCTTAAATCTTTGATGATTTTATATGCATTAGGTCTTTTGAGTGTACAGTCTATCTCTAATTTTGTTACAAAATTGTTCCATCTGTTTATTCTTCTGCATGCTGCTTTTGCTATTGCTTTTTTTCTGCTGTATTCGATTTTTGATTTATTGTTTTTAGATTGAGCCAGTTTTTATATGCTTTTTTCTTTTCTTCAATAATGCATTTAATTTCATCATCCCAGTCCCTAAGACCTCTTTTTCTTTTCCACTTTTTCTTTGTTCCTAAACTTTCTTTTGCAGCTTTTGTCGTTATGGTTTTTAGGTTTGACCATTCTTCTATGTTCTGATTTTGTTTTATACTTGTCATCCAGTTCTTTATTCTTTTTTGGTACAAGTCTTTAATACTACTGTAGTCCAAAAGTCTGACTTTGAAAGGTTCAAAATTTCTATTTTCCTTGTGCTTTTTTTGTTGTTTTCCATTTTATTTTTCCAATTAAAAGGTAATGATCTGATTCTATTTCAAATCTTCTGTATACTCTTGTATCTGTTATCATTTCTGACATTTTGATATTGCTGATTATGTAATCAGTAATGCTTCTTGTGTCTCTTGCTTCCCAAGTGTATCTGTGGATGTCTTTATGTTTTGAAGAAGGTATTCATTATTTTAAGGTTATTGCTTATAGTAAAATCTCTTAATCTATTTCCATTTCTATTACAGTTAAGTTCTCTGATAGGTCCTGTGTTTGGTTTATTGCCAATTCTTATGTTGAGATCTCCTATTACCAAAATGTGATCCTTAGGATTGGTCTTATTTAATATGTTCTGCAGTTGGGTGTAGAAATTTTCTGAGTCCTCCTTTTCCCTCTTCAGGTGCATAAGTTCCAATTACTGTCATATAGCCTCTGTCTATTTTAATTCTCATTTCTATTATTCTATCGCTGCAAAAGTTGTAATGGATTATATTTTTTCTAAGAGATTTATGTAGAAAGATCATTATACCAGATTTAGCTCTCTCTTCTGCTTCTACCCCAGTGTATATATAGATATAATTTTCAGTTTCGTCTGTTCCTCTCTGCTTTTTTTTAGATTCTGTAATTACTGCTATTTTTACATTTCTTTCTTCTAGTGCTTGGTCCAGTTCTATGATTTTGTGGTGGATACTTCTCGCATTCCAGGTGGCTATATTCCAATAGATGTATTTCTGCTTTTTTTTTCCAATAATTTTCTTCTCGAATCCTTATTCCAAGCCGGTTAGTTACCAAAAAAGTCTGTCCATTTACTATCTTCATGAGTCTTTTTAGTGGGTTAAAATTTTGACTGAGAGGGTTACTGGCCATCTGCAGTCTAGCTTGGTGATGGGGCTGCCCATCTTGAGGCCTTCAAGCTTGCCTTAAGTGATAGGAGAGAATTTTAAAGAGAAGACAGAGATAGAGTAGAGATAGAAATAGAATGACCCATAGCTCTCGATTACTCTAATAGCATTAGGATCGTGAGTTACGAGAGTTGGCGAGGAATGCCATATAGGAAAGATTAAAGAGCAAGGGGACCTACCTCAAAGAAGAGAGAGAATAGACCCAGCTAGGGAACCATGGGAAAGCCACTTCCCTTGCTACCAAGATGATAGCCTCCTCTGGCCCTGTTGGTCCACGAGTCCTTATTCAACATATTCGGACCACGGCGCCATATCTGGTGGACTCCCCTATCTGCCACCCGGGGGACGTGCTCTCTAGAGGTTACAGGGTCTTCCGAGATATGTAATTTAACATACTTTGAACAAACAGGCCGTTCTGTGGAAAAAAGAATGAATGAACATCAATATTATATCAATTACATGAAACCTCAAATGTC
Organism: Typopeltis vanoorti; assembly: GCF_054136105.1. Classification (NCBI taxonomy): domain Eukaryota; kingdom Metazoa; phylum Arthropoda; class Arachnida; order Uropygi; family Thelyphonidae; genus Typopeltis; species Typopeltis vanoorti. The sequence goes on from NC_143563.1 coordinate 108,526,292, forward strand.
TGTTCTGGCATAACATAGTATTGACGCTAAACACAATATCCAGTGGGATAAAGCTTGTCTTCTCCATAGATGCAAGTTTAAATGCGAATGCCTTTTCAAAGAAAGTTGCAAACCAGCCAAATCTGAATCGAAATGATTCTCCCCCCCCCCCCCCCCCAAAAAAAAAGAAAAGTTTGGGAGATTCTTATCTTATGTAACCATCAAAGAAATAGTTTTTAAGAATTATTTAATATTTTATTAATATTAATTTCTAGCATGCAGCAACAGTTTTTAATTGGTAATCCACTGACTGTTATGTACTTTGTATTCCATTTTTTTGAACTCCTTGTTGTCTACACTAATGATGTACTGTTAATTTCAGTGCAAAATATTTGTACCTTTATTTCATAAAAGTTAATTACTGTGGTTATCGTATAATTTACTATTTATTGAAAGGAAAAATATTGTTGCCAACTCAAATGATTCCTTGGATTATGTACATTTTTCATGATTCTGACTTGGCAGGACACCAAGGATTTTCTGGAACTTGGGAAAGAATAAAGAATCGTTACATCTGGAAAGGTATGAAGAGTGACATGCTCACATACGTCAAATCATGCCATAAATGACAATTAAGATCCCCTTTCAGAAGAAAAACTTCACTAAACTCCAATTCTAGTGAGGCCTTTCAGGCTGTTGCTATTGATGTGGTAGGTCCATTGCTAACTACTAAAAAAGGTAATAAGTATATTCTAGTAGCCATAGATATGCTAACTAGATTTTCTGAAGCAGTCTCAATGAAGGATCAAACCGCAAAGACTTGTAAGAAAGTTCTTGAATATGATTATTTGTAGATATGGAACTCCCGAGACCTGACTTTCAGATCAAGGAGCAAAATTTACATCTGAACTGTTACAATTCTGGAAATTACTCAGTGATAGGAAGATTTTTACTACATTTTACCACCCACAGTGTCATGGTTTGTGTGAAAGACTGAAGTAAAATTAAGTATATAAAACAAATACTTTCTAATCTGGCTAACGCTGAAATGAATGATTGGAACACATATCTTTTCAACCATTAGCATGCAGATCTGGTTTTGATCCAATCTTTCCTAATGATCTTGTTTCACTCATTCCTAATATGGATACAATAACATAAATGAGTACATGGAAACAGTAGTAGATACATTTTCCACTACTCATAAGTTATTAGGTGAAATAAGTAAATTAAGTTCACAGAAAAAAAGACAGTATATTAATCTTTTCAGAAGGTATACGAGATTGGTCTGAAAAGTTTTCAGCCTAACAATGAAAAAATGAATTTATAATTTCAAAATTATTTTTATTTTTCAAGAATAATACATTTATTCCAGCGATACTCCAGCACCATTATCCCATCCCTGTAGTGGTTCTCAGTAAGATTCTGCAAAATACCCCTCTACAGCTGCAATCACCTCTTGATTCGAAGAAAAACGCTGATCAGCGAGGAAGAGTTTTAGTTTTGGAAAGAGATAGAATTCAAAGGGAGCCAAATCTGGAGGAATAGGGTGGATATTCCAACAAGTCATAGTGCAGATCCCTTAATTTTCCCATTGCCAAAACACCTATGTGGGCAGGGGCATTGTCCTTATGGAAGTTGATTTTTGTCTTCTGCAAACCAGGTCTTTTCTCACAAAAATTTTCGTCTAGTCTGGTTAAAAGATCAGAATAATATTCCCCAGTTATTGTTTTACCTTTTCAAGATAATTAATAAACAAAATGCCTTTAGCATCCCAAAACACTGATGCCATGACCTTTCCTGCTGATGGAACCGACTCTGTCTTCTTTGGTGCTGAACAATCTGCTTGTGTCCACTGTTTTGACTGCTGTTTGGATTCTTGTGTGTGTAATGATGAATCAAAGTTTCATCCATAGTAATAATCGATGCACAAAATCAGTTTTATTCTTGTTAAAACACTCCAAGCACTGTTTAGAGATTTTCATGTGAGTACGTTTCTGATCTACTGTGAGCAAGCACGGCACCCATCTTGCACAAAGCTTTTTCATTTGCAATTCTTTGTGCAAAATATATCCTATGCATTCTTTTGAAATGCCTATAGTCTCAGCAATTTCACTCACGTTGACTCGCCAGTCATCCAATACCATATCATTCACTTGTTCAATGATTTCTGGTGTTACACTTTTTGGACATCTTTCACGTGGATCATCTTCAAGCCTGGTACGGCCACATTTAAACTAGGCAATTTCCTAATTGTTGTAATTTTTTGAAATTTTCCTAATAGACCATTTCTTAATTGTTGAAAACGAAGGAGAAGGGTGCCCATAAACCTCTATGAACTTTGAATGAATTTCTTTTGCCGTTAAACCTTCTTTTACAAAGAATTTTATAACCGCACGATACTCAATTTTATCCATTTCAAGGGATACAGAGAACACTTTTGCTTCAGTCAGCTGTATAAAACAAACTAATTGAAAGAATAACTTGCAATTTCACATGGATGCTTATATTTACATTATATTTACAAATATAATGAATCAAAAGCTGGCATTCACCCATAAACTCCTTGGTGAGCATGTGCACTCCATGTAAACTGCAAGCGAGAAGCTAAGTATAATGGCTGACACATTGTCTCCATTAGCTTACTGAGAATGTCTTCATAAAACACAACAAATATTTCAAACCTTCATCATCATCAACCATGTGTGTAGTGGCTTAAGTGCTGTGAGGACATCATGTTGGAGGCTTAATGGATTTTTTACAACACTCAAAAAGAATTAAAATAGAATTTAATACTTCCTATATTTCGTCCTAGTCACTAGGACATCTACGGGGATTACAAAAACAATTAATGTAACATATACACAAATAACAAACAATACTAAGCCCAACCACGTGGGTGACACTAAAGTCCTATCTAGGTAGAGCACCCTCTAAGGGCAGTAGTAGGTGGCCTGGAATGAAAGGTGGGAACTCTGGTGATGAGTGTTTCCCAAATCTTTGGAAGCTTAATGCAACCGTATTTATTGAGATTTGGTTGGTTTTTGAGAGCTGCTGCTGCTTCTAAGAAAAGTCTCTCTTTCTTGAATTTGCTGTGGTGGAGCATGGTGGTTTTCTTCCATGATACCCTGTGGGTGGTGTCCAAAACATGGTCAGCCAAGCCATAGTTGTGTTTGAAGATGTAAGACTTGTGTTCCTCTAGACGGATGGATGCTGATCTGCCTGTCTGTTCAAAGTATGCCAGCTTACAGGAACAGGGTACTTTGTAAACTCCAGGCAGAGAGAGAGAGAGAGGAGGGAGCTGATCTTTCGTAGAACGGATAAGGGTAGCAAGTTTGCGGTGGGGCTTATATGCTGTGTGTAGGTTGTACTGTTTTAGTATCTTGGCTATTTTTTCGGATGTGCCTCGGATGTAGGGTATGGTGATGGCATTTTTAAAATCTTGTTGACGAGAAGGACGGGGAATGGGGGAGGAGTTGATTATTTTTTTGATACTGTGATCGCTGTAGCCATTGGAGAGGAAAGTGCTGTGTATGTGGTTAAGCTCAGTGTAGTGAGAGTGGTTCCACTTGAACAAAGATTGTGGGCTCTCTTGGTAAGAGTTTTAATAATGCCATATTGTTGAGAGGGGTGGTGGTGGGAGAGTTTGTGAATGTATCTGCCTGTGTGTGTGGGGGTTTTCTGTATACGGTGAAGGTAAGTGTATCATTAGGCAGGCGTGTGACTAAGGTGTCTAGGAAGGGTAAACAATTGTTCTTTTCCTTTTCCATAGTGAACTGGATTCTTGGATGTAGACTATTGAGATGACTGAGGAAGGAGTCTAACATGTCTGGGCCATGAGGCCAAATAGAGAACACATCATCTACATATCTTAGTCAGATAGAAGGTTTGAGTGGGACTGAGTCTATGGCTCGTTTTTTGAAATCTTCCATATAGAAATTGGCAGGGGGGGTGAGAGGAGGGAACCCATGGCAGTTCCCTCTATCTGCTTGTAGATTTTGTTGTTCCAAGAGAAATACCAGGAGTTAATGGTAAAGGAAAAGAGATCTAAGATGTCAGAGGGAAAAACGTTTTCTAAGAGAGATAAGGTATCAATTAAGGGAATATTGGTAAACAAAGAGGAGATATCAAAGCTTACCAATATGTCTGTCTTATTCAAGGTTAAATTTTCTGTGAGGGCTTTAAAGTGGGTCGAGTTTTTTATATAGGAAGGGGACCTTCTGGTGAGGGGGATCAGAGAGTTGGCCAGCTGTTTAGATAGTCTATAGCAAGGTGCATTGGTGGCATCTACTATAGGCCTGAGTGGGGAATTGGGTTTGTGGATTTTTGGTAAATCGTATATTCGGGGGGGGGGACGGGAGCGGAAAGGTTTAAGTTTTTTCGTGACGTCAGGGGGCCAGGAAGATACTTTTTTGAGTAAAAGTTTTAGTTTCTTAACTTGTGTTTTTGTGTGGTCGTGTTCTAGCGGGATGTAGGTAGCGCGATCGCGGAGGATAATGTTCATTTTATGATTGTATTCACTGGTATAAAGAACGACTGTGGCATTACCCTTATCCTCTCTGGTGATGAGGATACTTTTTTCTTTACGTAGTTTCAGGAGAGCCGTGCGTTGGGCATATGATAAATTTCTTTTCGGCGGCGAAGAATGCGCGAGGATGTTGGCTACGTCAAGTCTGATGTTGTTAGCTATCTCCGACGGTAAGTGACCGATTCCACGTTCGATGTTCACCATTACGTCAAGCACCGGCACTTCCTTCGGAGCAACGGCAAAATTACGGCCGAGGCAAAGGGCGCTGACGGCATCGTCGTTGAGCCTTTTGAAAGAGAGGTTTATTACTGTCTGGAGCGGTTGAATTTGTGGTTGTGGTTTGTTTTTCACAAGGTTGCTATATTTCTTGATGTGTTTATTTTTTATTTTTTTGGAATTCTCTCTGTGTGGAAGTTTTCGAAATGCCAGAGAGAATCGACCAAAGTTCAGGGTTAAGAACGGTGGAGAGCTCTGAATGTAAGGAGCCAATGGCGGCGTTCGTCACTGTGAGGGTAGCACGTGTAGAGGCGATTTGCTCGTGGAGTAATGCCCGGCTGGCATGGTTATATATACGAAGTGCTTTTTTGGAATGGAAATTGATCTTCATTTTCACGCAGTAAGCCTCTACACACGTATTCTAATCATCCATGGAGAAGAATTAGCACGCAAATCCAAGCAATACGGTAAGTCAAAACTACGACTATCTAGGCAACTAAATAGGCTGGCCTTTTTAAAACGATGTCGGGATACAAGAATGATACCAAACTGCGTTAAAATGAAGATCAATTTCCATTCCAAAAAAGCACTTCGCATATATAACTGTGCCAGCCGGGCATTACTCCGCGAGCAAATCGCCTCTACACGTACTACCCTCGCAGTGACGAACGCCGCCATTGGCTCCTTACATTCAGAGCTCTCCACCGTTCCTAACCCTGAACTTTGGTCGATTCTCTCTCTCTGGCATTTCGGAAACTTCCGCACAGAGAGAATTCCAAAAAATAAAAAATAAACTTTAAAGCCCTCACAGAAAATTTAACCTTGAATAAGACAGACATATTGGTAAGCTTTGATATCTCCTCTTTGTTTACCAATATTCCCTTAATTGACACCTTATCTCTCTTAGAAAACGTTTTTCCCTCTGACATCTTAGATTTCTTTTCCTTTGCCATTAACTCTGGGTATTTCTCTTGGAACAACAAAATCTACAAGCAGATAGAGGGAACTGCCATGGGTTCCCCCTCCCCCCCCCTTGCCAATTTCTATATGGAAGATTTCGAAAAACGAGCCATAGACTCAGCCCCACTCAAACCTTCTATCTGACTAAGATATGTAGATGATGTGTTCTCTATTTGGCCTCATGGCCCAGACACGTTAGACTCCTTCCTCAGTCATCTCAATAGTCTACATCCAAGAATCCAGTTCACTATGGAAAAGGAAAAGAACAATTGTTTACCCTTCCTAGACACCTTAGTCACACGCCTGCCTAATGATACACTTACCTTCACTGTATACAGAAAACCCAAACACACACAGGCAGATACATTCACAAACTCTCCCACCACCACCACCCCTCGCAACAATATGGCATTGTTAAAACTCTTACCAAAAGAGCCCACAATCTTTGTTCCAGTGGAACCGCCCTCACTACTGAGCTTAACCGCATACACAGCACTTTCCTCTCCAATGGCTACAGCGATCACAGTATCAAAAAAATAATCAACTCCTCCCCCATTCCCCGTCCTTCTCGTCAACAAGATTTTAAAAATACCATCACCATACCCTACATCCGAGGCACATCCGAAAAAATAGCCAAGATACTAAAACAGTACAACCTACACACAGCATGTAAGCCCCACCGCAAACTTGCTACTCTTATCCGTTCTATGAAAGATCAGCTCCCTCCTCTCTCTCTGGAGTTTACAAAGTACCCTGTTCCTGTAAGCTGGCGTACTTTGGACAGACAGGCAGATCAGCATCCATCTGTCTAGAGGAACACAAGTTTTACATCTTCAAACACAACTATGGCCATTCAGGCTTGGCTGACCATGTTTTGGACACCACCCACAGGGTATCATGGAAGAAAACCACCATGCTCCACCACAGCAAATTCAAGAAAGAGAGACTTTTCTTAGAAGCAGCAGCAGCTCTCAAAAACCAACCAAATCTCAATAAATATGGTTGCATTAAGCTTCCAAAGATTTGGGAAACACTCATCACCAGAGTTCTCACCTTACATTCCAGGGCGCTCTACCTAGATAGGACTTTAGTGTCACTCACGTGGTCGGGCTTAGTATTGTTTGTTATTTGTGTATATGTTACATTAATTGTTTTTGTAATCCCCGTAGATGTCCTAGTGACTAGGACGAAATATAGGAAGTATTAAATTCTATTTTAATTCTTTTTGAGTGTTGTAAAAAAATCCATTAAGCCTCCAACATGACATCAACCATGGGTCTAATGCCCGTAGGTGTCTGCTGCCATCTTGATATGATTCTTCCATTGCATTCTATTTTGTGAAGATGACTCAGTTTGTGTATATAGTTTCTGCACCATTTGACGATGTCATTGCCCCATTCACTGTTTGATCTTCCTCTTTTGTTCTTTCCTTCAATCATTACAAACAGCAATGTTTTTAATTTTCTCTCATCTTTCATTCTATATATATGGCCAAATAGACATAGTTCCCTTTTGATTTTTTTCTGGATCAAGTTTTCTTTTGGTTGTATTCGTCTGTAGATTTCCTCATTGTTCACTTTTTGTATCTAGCTTATTCTCAAGATCTTTCTATAGCACTTCCTCTCAAATGCCAATATCCTCCTTTCAGATTCTCTCAGGAGTACCCAGGCCTCGCATCCATAGAGCATGCTGCTGAAGATACAGGTTTCTACAATTTTTCAGTTTAGTTTGCATCTTTATAGCTTGGCTCTTCCATATTTTGTCCATGGCTTTTAAAATAGTTGTTGCTCTGGCTATTCTAATTTTTGTCATTTGGGTCCAAGTCGTGCGTCATGTGGCATCCAAGATAAGTGGAGTGTTCCACATTTTCCAGTTGAAATCTGTCTGTCGTAACTCCTGTTGTCCGAATATCATTGTTTTAGTTTTTTCAAAGTTGACGTTTAGTCCATATCTTTTTCCTTCTGTGTATAGTGTTTGCAATGTCTGTTCCAGCCATGCTGCATCTTCTTCAATCAGGACGATGTCATCTGCAAAGGAGAGGTAGTTTATTCTTATGCCATTTATTGAAATGCCTCCACCTTCTTTAATCTTATATAGTGTTCTTCCCAGATGTGTGATGAAGATGATTAGTGATATTGGGTCCCCTTGTCAAAACTTAACAATTTTAAATTACAATAAAAAATTGAAATGACACAACTATCAAAGTCTAGTAATTTCATCAATTTTTCACATGCTTTATGTTTCATTTTGACAATAATAATAATATCAATAACAGGTACATCGCTAGCCAATATACGTGTTAAGAAACCAAAACTAATAATATATTAACATAAACAAATTTGTAAAAATATTCATAATTTTAAATTATGATTATATTTACACTGTGGTTCACATCCCTGAGATAGTAGATGATTATTGTCATCCGGTGGTCTACCATCATGTTAATTGATAATTAAAGTGGTTTGAAAATGAATGTCTAGAGCAGTGTTTCTCAAACTTTTCCTATGATGGACACTTTCTAAATCCTGAATTTTAATGGAACATTTTGGTTAGAGTCAAGTATCATTAGTCTTGTATTCAATGTAAAGCTAAGTGCACACTATCGCCGAAGCAGGCCGTATTGCATCGCAAAAATGTGACAGCACACACTACAGGCATGCTGGGCTGCAGCGCATCGCATCACATTGACCTTGCTTGTGACCACACTTTTCCTAGAATAGATACCTCCATACTTCACTTGTGCTCGGAGATGTCAACAACTGCAGACGCTGGCCTTAATAGCACAATCCACATGCAAACTGAGGAGCGCCTGATTTTCAAAAATGTTTGAACCTGTTACAGCATTTACAACTATTCCAGGCTCATATCAATTTTGATAATTTTTTCACAGAACACTTATTCACTTTCTGCAGAACATAGTTTGAGAGATACTGGTCTAGAGCAAGGCATCCATTATAGCCTCTGCCCATAGCACTAATATAGAAAAGAAACGTGACCTTTAATACATAAATTTAATGCATTCTCATTTCTATTTTGCTCATCATAGCTTTAGCTGTGGCACTAAAAAAATCATTTATTTTGAAAATTAGCTGGCAGAAGCTAATACATCTACTAACCCAAATCAAGCTTGAATATTAATCTGGAAATGGGGGGGAGGGCGGTTTCCACAGTAAGTGCAAAGCACTTTTTTGTTGATATCTCTTATCATATACAGTTCAACTGAAAGAAAATTAATCAACTCTTTGAAACTAAGTTTCATGCAATTCTATTAATTATTTCTGTTTTTAGAAGGTCTTATGCAGTTGCTACAAGAATTAGGCCGAGCTCAGTTGTTTCTGGGTAATTATTGTTGTAAAAAAGCAATAGATGTTATGAACAGCCTTCCACCTCATCATTATCACACTGGCTGGGTTTTGACAGCTCTTGCAAGAGCACATGTTGAGTTGGGTGAATACGAACAGGTATGCTTTTCATGTATTTGTTGTTTTTTTATACTTAAATATATATTCTTTATTCAAGGAATTTAATATATTTCAGCCATACTCCTTGGATTTCTAACTCTTCAGTTCTCAGGCTTGTCTTAATAATGCAGCAACTAAAATGATTTTGATGTTATACTTGTGAATAAATCCAGTACAAGTCTGCAAGATTCCCTGTCCCTGACTAAATTGAATAACAGTTGTAATAAATTTGCTATGAAAATAAGCAGAAACATTGAAAACATCAACTATAGCCTGAATGGAGAATCTATCCCCATTATTCTTGACATCAAGTTCTGCTAATTTTTCTGCACTTCTATTATCAAACATGATATGTAATTACGTACTTTATCAATTTAAATACGTATATATGTAAAAAAAATTAAATAGAACAATTAGGTAGATTCAACATTAAAACTAGGTTTGATACATATACGTCGTATTAGCTCAGTAAACACTAGAGTGCCTGCTAGCGTCGTTTCTCAGTCAACCACACGACAGTAAGAAAGCACGTGCAGGCAACTGGTGTTATTGTGAATCGGCGTAAATTGAACTGGCGTAAAGCGAGGGCTGCCTGTATTTAATTAAACAATTTTTAAATTGGTCATAGTGTATCATGTATGTACTGCTGTGACCTCACAATCTAATCACATTATAACACCATGACTGTTGGCACATGGGAATAAAGCTTTTGTCATCCGCTTTGCAGTCTATAAAAGCAAAGTACGCTGCATATTATTTATTTCCTACAAGAATAGTTGTAGTTTCAAAATGAATTAAAAGAAGCACTGTTCAGGTGTTGGCAAAATGCCCAGGTTTTTTATATGAGAAGTAGTGGTGATGGTGTTATAAAAAATCCAGAGGAGCAAACTAATCTCTTGTATGATATACAATTAGTCACCTGACTGAAGGAGGTAGAAGTACACGTTCCAAAACATGCAGTTAGTGAAGCATATTTTATTTCAATTTTATGTCCAAGAAAACAAATAATTCTTTATGCTTGGGGGGAAAAAAAAAAGAATGAAGATAAAATTGTTTTGCATTTCAGAATATCACTGTTTGATGGATTAGACAGTTTTCAGCTGTAAGCCTGAATTTGATTTCAGTGAACTGTGAAATTGTATCAATTGCCAGTGGGGGAATTGTATCAATTGCCACTAATAGTTTTTTCAAGCCTTTTATTTTGCTCTTAATGATCACATATGCTAAAAACTGTGCTTGTTATTTTTACGGCTATTTTTGCCTGTCTTCTTTTAGGAGTGTTGCATTTTTTTGTGTTTAAATATGCTGGAATAGGGATGTTACAGTTCCAAATACTACAGTCCAGAATATTTAAGCACAAAAAATGCAACATCAAAAAGAAAAATAGAGTACAGGGAAGACAGAAATAGCACTTCATGCCCTTGAATAGAAATATACCCCGCAAATTGACAAGGCCATAATAATAGACAAACAATGCTTAGAATATTGGAAACAATTGCCATAAAATGTGACGAAAACTCAATGTCCACCGACCCTACCTAATTTCCGAATGTTGGAAGCTCCACAATATAAAAATGAGGTCACGACCGACCAATAAGTGACAACACAACCCCCCCACCCACCCCCCTAAGCAGACACACCAAACCGTCATGACATAGCCCTACGCTTCTCCCATAATGTTCTGATGACGATACAGGATCAAAAACAGCTCGCACTCCATTAATGCTCTCCCTGCCCCGGTTTTCCATATAACCCTTCCCCAAAAAGTGCCCTTAAATATAATAATGTATATATTATTTTTAAAAAACCCAGGTTTTCTAATTTATCAAACACTACCCTCCACGTTTCCGAATCCCCCCCCCCCCCTTTTTTTTTTAACAGCAGAAGTAGGGAGAAAGAAGACATTCTAACTTCCAAACAAGGTATATGCAAAATTTCTTCCTCTATTAATCTGCATATATTTACCTTTAAAATACACTTATAATACCTAAGAATTCTTGAGTAAAGAGCCAATGTAGTTAAAATAAGGTACACTCCTAAACAAAGATAGGCAAAAATAGCTGTAAAAATAATAGTTTTTAAGAAGAGTAACATGGGAATTTCCCAGAAACAATACCTATATTTACTTGTGTTTGTATTTAAACAAATACAGTATCATAAGGAGTAAGTAATAAGAAGTAATTTTGTTGTTGTTGATTGCAATATCCCAGCACCTAATCAATATTATTCAGATGAAACATGAGAAAAATATAGTTTTCAAGATTCAGTTTTTTTTTATATAATGAAATACAGAACCTTGGGATTTTTTTACTAGTTATAAAGAACCACATGCCTTCCATTTTCGGCTTCATAAAGATGGGCCCTTTCTCTGTCATGTTCCGTGAGAGCTGCTAATGTTTCTGGCTGCACCACCCTAATTTCTGCACGAACATTCTCCTTCATCTGTTGGATTGTCTAATGCCTGTTCACATACATCTTTTCCTTTAGATAACCCCATAGGAAGAAATTTGGAGCAGTCAGATCTGAAGAATGTGGTGGCCAGTTAATTGCAGATCTTAAGAAAATTATTGCTTGCCAAAAATGTGCCTTAGGAGTTCCATTGTGGCTCTAGTGGTATGGGCAGTGATAAATCTTCAAAATAAAATAAAAAAAAAAAACCTTCAGGAAAAGAAAAGAGTAAAAATAACTGATAAACAAGTTATTAAATGTTTAAACCCTTTCGTGACTTATGAGCTACCATGTATAATTATGTAGTTCGGTGTGATTGTTGAAGAAAATTAGATACATGTAATGGCACTGGCAAATCTGGATTGGCTATCCACGGTTCATTATGAGATGGCAAATAATTCTCCTATCAAGATGCTAAGTTTTTTGTTTGTTTGTTTTATTTCAGGAACAATCGGTGAGCCAGTGTTACAATGTTTTTTGCTCTTAATTGTAATCTATGTTTGCATTGTGTTAAAAAAATAACTTGAGTAAATAAAACATTCCAGAAATGGTTGCAGTTTAATGACGACACAGTACATGTAAATTGTAGTATCAAGGAACTGGAAAAAGTATTGCTATTCAATACATGAAATATATGTTAGAAAATGTAAATTATTAAATCATGTAAGTTAATGCCAATGTAATCATTTTTGGTGTGGGATACCCTCAAAGAATGACATTATGTCATTCTTTGTGGGTATCTAAAGTAGACATTATGCTGCTAATCTGAAGAAATATAATGGATCCAAAAGTAATATCTCCATTTTCATAGTCCCCACTCAAAAGAGATATGTCACTGAATTTAACAACAAAAGATAGCTTGAGATCTCGGCTTTGTTTTCATATGCTACGAAAATAAGCTCAGGTTTTTCATCCCTTGAAACAGATTATTATCCTAAGACCCCATGGAGTCAAAGACTCATCTAGGAGGGCCCTTTGTCATACACACAGCTCATCATACCCCAACTTAAATATTATCTGATTCTCTGCAGACACCATGCTTTCGGGCAATGCATTCCAATTATTCGCAAATCTCCATTCAAAAAACCTGTTTTTCACTTCTCCCTCCTTATACAGTTTCCAAGGATGACCTCTTGTTCTTCCCCGATCTCCCACCATTTTATGAAAATCCTCTTCAACATTAATCCTGTAGCAATCCCTTACCAACTTATATATATATATATATTAAGCACAAATTTACTGCTGGCCTGGTTGATCAAGTGCTTAGCATATCTACTCTCAAACCAGTAGGCAGAACTAGACCATAGGAAAATGAAAAGGAGAACATAATTACTGTATAGTACAGAAAAATGACAAAAATGAAACTGTACATTCTGTACAGGTGATTTAAAAAAAAAAAAAAAATGAAAACAATTCTTTACCTTTTATCCTGTGGTTGGCTTGCACACTGGAAGGTGCAAGACAAAAGTGCAAACACATAAGTGAGAGAGCGGATGTAAACAAAGCACGCGGTACCCAAAGAGTGTATGCTGGGACCTAAGCGATGCCACCTCTCCCAAACAAACGCCGCATAATGGCGTATTCTTCCGCCGCGCTCACAAACAAGTTCGCCAGCAACGTTTGAATTTTTGTCATGTTGTTTCAAGTCGAAATTTATTTTTTTAATTATTTATGGGATTACCGCCGTAAAGTCGAAACGACATAGCTCGAGGACCCCCCTGTACACACACACTACTCAGCACAATAACTCAGTTTTTTACTATTTATGAAAGTTTAATGTTTATACCATATATTCACCCTGCATGTGTGGAAATGATATTTCATTTCCTTCCAAATAGAAAACATAGTCTCAGTTGTTCTAGCAACCCTGCTCATGGGACATATAGTGTCCTTTGTGTAAGCAGAGCAGAGGGAAAAAGTCAGTTCAAGCCAGACTGTAGCACCATTCACCTAATCCATTGGCTGAGCAATGTATTCAAAATGATTTATCACAGTATGGTGGGTGGGTGGGTTTGCATTTTGTTGGAAGACTGCCTTGCATCCTCAAGGAGTTATGGCAGTAGCTATAGCCCCCAGCATGTCACAGTATACACTTCTGATTATTGGGTTTTCAAAAATGGTTCATCCACTTTGTCACATGTATTTCACAGATGTTATATTTAGGCATTCAGGGTCAGGGATAGGAAGGACTTGTTATGGTGTGTTCAATGCTAAGTACGGAGATAAACTTCTTGAATGGCAGGGAAATTCACATAAAGTGATATGGCTTGATTTCAGAACAGGAAAGTAGATACTGATTTATTCATGCCTGTGGTCTTGTAGGAGGTAAGAAGTAAAGGAATGTTTTGAGTCATGAAAGAGTGCAGTTGTTACAATAATAAAAAAAAAAAAAAAATAAATAAAATAAAATAAAAAAAGATTAAAAGCTTGTTCTTGTTGGAGACCTAAACAGGAAATAAATCCTCAACACATATTTTGGTCATATCTGGGGAAAATGGCAGACTTTATGACAAAGCAGTGCTGAATTTCTGTTCAGAACATGGACTAGTAAAATGCCCCTATAATCATTCCTATCACCACTTTCCATCATATCAATATAAATCAGTTCACATGAAAAAGAGCTCTTAGAGAGTATTTACTATGCGAAAGTTTTAAAAAATAATCAGTTAAGCAACATTTTTAGTTAACATCAGATCCAAAGTTACAGATGTTATTGGAGAAACGAAACATGTAAAATCCAATGGCAAAACCTGCAGATTAAAAAAAGTAATAAATAATAGTAATAATAATAAAATTATCTATGGATGCATAAAGTTAGCACTTTGTTATGGAATCAGTAAGCAGCCCTAGAGAAGAGATCATATCAAAAGTTCCTGGCAAGTAAGTCATCAAGTTTAAGGGAAAAAAAGGAAAATACGAGACAGCAAAGCTGTGTGCAAAAGTTGCTCTACAAAAATCATCAGAAGCCTTTGCAAAGAAATCACAGTGGCAGCAGAATTATTCTGGAGGATATTTAAAAAGCTTAGATATGAAGCTGAGAGTAGTATTATAAAAGAAATCAGAAATGATAGATGACACATTAGCTAATAATATATATGATTGTCTGGAGTATTTAAGAAATTTTAAATGGGATAAAGAGTAACAATCTGGAACATATATACCAGTACTTAAGTAGGAAAAAAACTATCAGAAAATAAAGGGAAAGGCATTTGAAGCAGTTGACATTTGACCAGAAATACTGAAACGTCATATAAACATTTACTTTGGCCATCTGCTAATTCAGAAACTTTGATCAGATGATTCAAATTCCAGATTATTTATTGACTCCCACAAGAGGTCACAAGACCTATAACACAAATAATGCTGTGTAGGCAAATGATTAGGAGAAAAGGTACTTATTGAGAAAAACAGAATGGGTGAGTCTGTTCCAAAAAAACAGAGGTAGGTGGAATGAAGGAAAGATGATGAAATGTTGATTCTGTATGTTTGAAGTTGAACTGTGTATGGATGGATGTTGACCAGGGGCTGCTCTAGTTCTAACATGATTAGAGACAAGTGGAAGAGTGGTAGGAGCCAGCCTATTAAAAAGAAAAGAAAGAAAGCCATAATGCAGAAACAGAGAACCAATGGGAAAGTGACTGGAGGAAGTCTGTGTGTGAGGAATAGAGTGATATTCCTCACGCAGATTAGAGGATTACCCTCTTCTATATATAATCAAGAATTTTTAGGGAAGTTTTGGGTGCACCACCTTAAATATGAGAACAATATTATGAAAATAAGATTGATTGGATTTGAGATTTGTAAAGTGTTAGGAGGAGTTGTGTAGGCAAAAAGTTAAGTTTTCAATAAAAGTGGATACCAAGTTTTCTGCAGGCTAAGAAAGGTTAAGAATGTGTTAGGATAGGTTAGAATTGATAGTCAACCAAAAAAAAAAATAAAATAAAATAAACTGATCTTAGAGATCTGAATATTATCAAAAATAAGGGGGAGTGAAGCAAGAGCTTTCTTAAGAAAGAATTGTGTTTTTGTTTTGTTGAAATTCACTAGATTAATTTCATCCTACTGAAGAACAATTAAGAAGTTAGTGTTTAAGATACTTGTTATGGAAGATCTAAATCTGTAGACAAGATTTGAGGTTAGTGATTGGTAATATACATAAAGGAGGTGAAGCAAGAGTATGGGCAAAAATATGGCTTTTGAGAACTACAAATGTTTGCCAGCTAAAACAAATCCAAAAGACAGTGAATCTATGTCAATACTTAAATGGCATTTCATGCCACATTTAAAGGATTTTGCTAAATCCAAAGTACTGAGCACAACATAAATTAATATTCTGAAAACCAGTCTAACCTGGATATATTTCTCTTCTCTTCATGTGATCACTACTGTTATCTGCAAACCCATCTTTAACTTAACACAAAAATGAAGATATCACCAATTATTAAATGTTCCATTGTAAATGTGCTCCATGCTTTCTTATTCTGGTATTCAAGTAATGCCATTAGTACTATCTGAATGTTTAACTACTCTATAAACAGAAGCCCACAAGAAATCCCTTTTTTCTTCCTTCCATTCTAACTTCTCAGCCAAAAACCCACTGTATTTTTCATCTCTTCCTTAGTGCACCATTTTCAAACAAGGATGATCACTTTGCAAGCTATGGTTCATCTCTAGGCCTGGAAAATCTATTTTTGTATGCACTGGATAAGTAGTAAATTGTATTCGGTATAAGATGGGAAGAGATGACAACTGAAAGCTTGTTTAGCAGGAGATTTATACTTAATTTTATCATTACTAGTATAAATCCTCACCTACAAAAGTTTGGAAATGTGTGGTTAGATTGGTATATTATGGGTGGATTAAAGATTAAGTAATCAGATAATTTTGGGAGCTAAGTATGTAAAATATCTCTTTAGGACTGGTAGTTGCACACTAAGCATAATGTTTTCACTTATCATAGGTTAACATTTTATTGATATCTAGTATTTTTTATTTTTATTTTTTTTATCAGACTCCCCTTCCCAAATACACACACTACATACACAGAAGAAAGGTTGCAAAAACTTATAACACATCAGTGCAGTGTGTAGCCATCAGAAAAGAGAAAAACAGAATCTGGTGTGTTTCTTGAACAGTTGAAAGTTGTAGGTTTTGGAGAAGACAGAGTGAGGGAGGCTATTACAAAGAATGGAGATAGATGGATAAAAATTTTGAAGCTGAGAATTAAGTAAAGGAATGATGATAACTATACATAAAGTTCAACAAAACATTATCTGTGAAAATACCTATAGAAGAGGCATAAAACAAATGTCTTTTATAGAGTGCTTGTGAATCTTGGAGAGAGACGTCATTTAATCAGATTACGCTCTTCTGGATAGCATTGAGCATTTTTAGGGTAGTTTTAGATGCACCATCCCCTAATATTTATGAGAGCAGTATTCCAAAGTTGGACAGTTTGGGGATTTATAGTGTTAACATTTGTACTTGTTTTAGCAAAATGGTGTTTTTTGCCAGGAAGGCAGGAAAAAGACCCAGAGAAAGACTGAGATTATCTACATGGACTGATACAGTAAGAAGTGCCTGAGAACAAAGCTTCTTAAACAACCCCATATGGAGTCACGTTACTAAATGTGGGGGTTGCAAAAAATTTGGCAACAGAACAGGATTAGGACAGAATTTCCAGAAATTTTTAGGACTGAAATGGCCCTAAACATACTTCTGCCATTTTGTATCACATATTTATGCGAAGCGGCGTTCTCAATATTGACAATTATAAAATCAAAATATCGATCAACTCTACTCTGAAAAATGTTGAAGATGCTCTAGGTCCTGCAGTATCAAATATTCAGCTAATCGTTTATGCAAAAATAAAGAAGCACATCCATTTCACTATTATGCAAATTTGCTTTTGTCTTTAATAAATGGTAAAATTATATGTATACCAAAGAATTGTTTTAAAATAAATTTCTTTATGATTTATTATCAGTAAATGTTTTATTTGTATACCTATGTTATATACCCGGGATTGCGTAAAAATTTCTCGGGCAAAAAAAGGGGGTTGCAGTGGGAAAAGTTTAAGAAAAGACCAAAATATAATATATGACGGAATCTTGACATGAGATGTCTGCACAGAACTGCAATGTTCTGCAGAGACCAGAGTAATATATAGTGCACATAAATTTCATCAATATGTTTTTTTGAAATAGTATCATCAGTATAAAGATAAATCTCAGTGTACTAAGTATTATAGCACTAAGCATTGAGCAAGTGATTTTTTTATACTAAAATACAAAAAAAAAAAAAAAAAAAACAGTCCACGTGTCCAATGAAACCTTAAATATGATTGTGAAACTTCCCAAATGAGGATCCTCTTAAGATTTTGTGCTTCTAGTCTAACATCTTCAAATTATTTTGTATGGTTTGTGTGTTTTAGTATAATTTTTATATTGTATCCCAGGTGATCTCCAATTTCTTCTTGACTGTCTTTTCATTCTAGCTATTCAGTGTGCTTAAACTATCACTTGAGTGCCTAAACACACAAAATTTATAATAAATTTAGTTTAATCCTTTATCCAAGTGTAAGTAAACAAAGTATCTTCAGGACTGAGGCAACTCGTGGTAAAGGTGGACCAAGCTCTCATCACTCCTTGTCTTATTATCTCCTATAATGCAAAGCACATCTCCTTATGGACATGTATAATGCTATGCATTAAGAGAAGGGCCACTACTCAGATTGGACTGACGAGACCTTTGTTGAGGTCTCGTCAGTGGGAGCCAGACCCAGAGGTGGTGATACCAAGGTGGAAGCAATGGAGAATTCATATTTACCTATACAAGTTATAGTTTAACCAAGTGGAAAAAACTTCCAACATTTTTCTCTAAATCCAGAGTAATTTAATAATAAGATGCGATACCTTTTGACAACTCATATAGTTAAATATGACTTCTCCATTGATTCCACCTTGGTATCACAACCTCTGGGTCTGGTGGGGAAAAAAAAAAAAACTTCCAAGACATTGTTCAACTTTAGGCCATTTGGTTCATGTAGAAACTTATAAAATATGCACATCTGAAGCAAGAACACCTTGTTTTAGTTTTCTTTGACATGGAAAAAAGCTTATGACACAGCCTGGAGATATGGCATATTAAAAGACGTCTATAACCTGGGTCTCAAAGGACACCTTCCTGTATTTATTAAAAACTTTCTGTCCAGGCAAACTTTCTAAGTCAGAGTGGAAAGTATGCTATCTCGACCAAAAGCTTATGACACAGACTGGAGATATGGCATATTAAAAGACCTCTGTAACCTGGGTCTCAAAGGTCACCTTCCTGTATTTATTAAAAACTTTCTGTCCAGGCAAACTTTCCAAGTCAGAGTGGGCAGTTTGCTATCTCAACCATATGAAGAAGGTGTTCCCAAGGCCCTGTCTTAAGTGTGACACTTTTTGCTATTAAAGTTAACTCAATCACTGAACAGCTTCCTCCCACAGTAGACAATGCTCTATATGTTGATGACTTCACAATTTACTGCCACTCTTATAACATGGTAATTGAAAGACAACTTCAGCAAGCAATTGATCATGTTTCTCTGTGGGCTCTTAGTAATGGGTTTAGGTTTTCAACAGAAAAAAGTGTCTATGTACACTTCTATCGAAAACACATTCATCACCCAGATCCTGAATTAAGAATGGGAGCGAACCATTATTCCAGTAGGTACAGACGCCATCTTCTTGGGACCTATCTTTGACAGAAAACTTACATTTCTGGCACACATTCGTCAACTAAGAGAAAAGTGCAAGAGAGCATTGAATCTCCTTCACATTCTATCCTCTACTGAGTGGAGTGCTGATCAATCTTCATCGCTCCGTCTTTACGTGCTCTTATACGTTCAAAGCTGGATTATGGGTTTTAAGTCTAATAATTCTGCAAGACAGAGTAACCTGTGGTGGTTGGATTTCATCCATCATCAGGGTATATGGATAGCTACTGTGGTGCCTTTCGCACATCGCCCACTCGAAGTCTTTATGTTGAAGCAAATGAACCAGCTCTATCACTTTGACGGAAACAGTTGTCTCTTAATTATGTCCTAAAGATAAAGTCTCTCCCAGATCATCCTACATGGACTAGTCTCTTTTCTCTGCATTGGGAAGCTCAGTATTACACACTTCAGACTGCCATATGTCCTTTTGGTATGTGTGCTAAAGAGATATACAAACTGTTGGTATAAGTGTTGACAACATTGCCTACACTAAGCATAACAGCATCCCTCCATGGCAGGTTTGCACTCCAACCAGCAACCTCTCGCTTTGTCAGCTACTGAAGTCTCATACTCTATCATCTGTCTACCTGCAATTATTTAATGCACACAGAGCAGTACACTCTGATTTCTTGCCCATCTCTACTGATGGTTCAAGAACTGATACCTCTGTTGGCTGTGCTTCTGTGTTTCCTGACATTATCTCCAACCTGATTACAGCAATTATACAGTAGAGTTACATGCCATTCAGCTTGCACGTGTGTATATAAAAGAAACCTCTACCAAATATCCTTAATTTTGATGTTCAGTTGTGCTGGATTCTCAGCCACGTTGGAATTAGGGGAAATGAGGCTGCAGATGCAGCTGCTAAATCAGCTCATACTTTCTCCACATGTTTGACAGTACCATATACAGACTACAAACAGTTTATAAGATCAAAGCTAATTGCTCAAGGGCAGTAAGCATTGACAAATTATATCACATTAAGCCTGAAAGTATTGGTATTCTAGTCAGTGTATAAGGAGACGAGAGGAAGTTGTTTCTTGTTAGGCTCTGCATAGGTCACAGTCATCTTACACATTCCTATTTACTGAGGGATGATGACCTTCCCATCTGTAAAAAATGCAATACATGTCTCACTATTTGTCATATTGTGGTGGAGTGCCAGCACTTTATACAAGAGAGGAAATGAAATTTTTACCTATCTAGCCAAGCCATGTGCACTCAGGCAGATTGCATGATGTTTTTAATTTTTTACAAAGAATTAATTTGTACAACCACATTTGACTGTAATTTTATTTATATATACAGTGCAACCTCGGTTGTCGAACATACAGGAATACCTTGATTATCGCGGTTTGTAATTTAATACCAAAATCCCAATTATTGTGCTCGAAATTCGAATTATCGCAGCCGTGAGATGTAGCCCACTACATATGCAACCAGTTCGAGTCGCCACTCTCCAGGTATCGCTCTTGTAGCGCTTCGTTTTTATGCGACGGCACCTTCTCACCACTTACCAGTAACTATCTGCCCTTGCCTGAAGTACATGTGGATATTTGTTTCTCTTGTTATTTACCCCTACAATGAATGCTAAAAGAAACAAGGATGATTTCAAGTCTACAGCTATCAAGAAGAAACATAGAGTGTTCAGCTTAGAAGATAAGTTGCATATGATAAATAAGTATTAAGCAGGCATAACCAAAGCCAAAATTGCAAGAGAGTACGGTCTAAATGAATTAATTGTTCGCCATATTTTAGACCACGCTTCAAACTCTAGGGCTTTGATCTAGGACTAAAAGAAATTGAAAAAGGTGATGTTCAGGACCTGCTTCAGTCACATGATAAGGAGCTGGATGATGAAGACCTAATTAACCGAGAGAGAGAGAGAGAACGTGCTTACAATGCTCAAATCGATGATAATGACGAACAAATTGACTTGTCACCGAAGGAATTTACCCTCAAAGAAATGGACGAAATGTTTAGAATTGCTGAAAATTTTAAAGAAAAAATCTTGAACAGCGATCACTGAAAGTTCTTCAGGAAATTGAAAATTCCATCCATTCTACCGAGTTTTATACAAAGAAAAAAGAAAGAAAAAATTCCACCAGACAACTCTACACCAATTTTTATCCAAGAAAGAATAATTGTATGTACTGTGTGTACTTCTTATATATAAATAAAGATTAAAGAATAATATTGTTTTTCTTAATGAACCTTCATTTTTTACTTAGCACGTTTAATACATTTCTTTTTTACTTGATACATATCTAAAATTTAATTAATAGATTTGAAAAATCCTTGGCATTGATCACCCATTTTACACACATTATTTATCCCGATTATCGTGGATTCGATTATTGCAGTATTTTTCATGGCAACAATAACCGCGATAATCGAGGTATTCCTGTAATTCGTTCCTAAAGGCTGTTCGGAAACTGATTTGTTTGAAAACTGAAACCATTTTTCCATAAGAATTAATGTAAAATGGAATAATCCGTTTCTGAACCCGAGATGATTGCTTATTTAAACCTTTACAACAGTACTGCATAAAATCGTATACAAAAATAATGAAAATGCATAAAAAGTATAAACACAATAAATAGATAAAATATAGACAAAGAAGGGTGATCTTTTTCCACAAAACTTTGCACCTCACCCCATTTCACACACATTTCTTTGATCAAAGAACTAGGAATCCTTCCTCTGTCTCTGAAGACATTTCTTTAACCTGTCTTTTGCTGCTCCATCTGAAGGTGTTCCAGTTCTTTCATGGTGAGCTCATTCCTATGGTCCTCCACATCAGCATTGCCAACTTCCAAGCCCATTGCTTTTGCCCAGAGACACAACATCATTGACAACAGCAACATACTAAGCCTCAATGTCTCTATGTCTGCTACACAGTCTGGACACAATTTCCTCCAGGATAAAATCAAACTCCTCTACCAACTCGTCCTCAAAACCTGGAGGGTGAGCAGGAGCATTGTCCATCACAAGAAGGTATTTTAATGGCAATTTTTTTTTTTTTTTTTTGAAGGTATTTTCTCAGGCCAAGGTTTAAGGTCCTGTAAGTCACTTGCACCCAAGCTTAATATTCTTGTTACAATATTAATCAATGAAGGATATTGAAGTGATTTTTCCAGAATTCTCTGAGTGTTAATTCTGTGTCGGAGGTCACTTCAAAATACCTTTGAAACAGTGCTTTGGTGTAGAGCTTCTTAAAGTTCGAAATGACCTGCTGGTCCATGGGCTGGATTAGAGGAGTCATATTGAGGATAGGAACTTCACTGTGATAAAATCAAAACTCCTCTACCAACTCGTCCTCAAAGCCTGGAGGGTGAGCAGGAGCACTGTCCATCACAAGAAGGCATTTTAATGGCAAATTTTTTTCTTGAAGGTATTTTCTCACATTTGGGGCAGAGACTTCATGGATCCATTGAATAAAAAATTGCCTGGTTAACCAAGCTTTACTATTAGCACCACTCGTACCACGGTTTTTTAAACAGGTCAGCATGTAATCGCCTCGCTTTTTCACAAATTACAGCCTAAGAAGCACTATCACCAGTTAACTGTTTCTCATTTATCCAAATCTGCAACAATTTTTCCACTTCTTCAATCGTCTGAGATCTTTGTTTAGTAATAACTTTAACTTCTTTTGCAACATCAGCTCCCTTGATTGGCTCTTTATTTTTGAGTATTATACAGATCATTGACATCGCTGTACCGAATTGAATAGCAAGATCCGAGACACGAACATCATTTTCATGTTTGGATAAGATTTCTTTTTTCACCTCTATCGGGGTTCTAACAACTTTTCTTTACACTTTTCTGCTATCACTTTCCTTCTTCGGTCCCATGGTGGCTTATTTAATAATAATTTATAAAAAAAGAAAACAGCAAAACACAAAGAAAATCAAGAAAAGGCACTGCAAATTCAAGCAGGTGTCTGGATTGAGAGGTGGCTAAGGTGTAAGTGACACTCTCCCACTGTACATCTCATCCCGGGGATCACATGGTTGCCGGTTTGCCTATTTGGAAACCAGTGCGTGTTTGGTTAGGAAAATATGTTCGAGATGAGAGGAGTTTGACAACCGAGGTTTTCTACTGTAGATACTGCATTGCTTAACTTTTGTGCATACATATTATTTACTAGTTTATTTTTTTACTAATTATTTATTGCTGTAGGACACCTTGTAATTTTGTCTATATGTAGATACCACATTGCTAAACCTAATTTTTATACATGCATATTGTATAATAATTCCATTTTGCCTAATTATGTGCTGCTATAATAACATATGTTGTAATTTTATCAATATGTAGATACTGGATTCTTTGGCTTGGTTTTTTATTATTATTATTATTATTATTATTATTATTTAGGCCTCCAAGGAGGCCAAAGACTCATTGCAGGAGGTCCTTCCTGGGAAACACAAGTCTATCATACCACTCCTTAAACTCATTGACCATTCTCGCTCTCACCACGCTATCAGGCAATGCATTCCATGGTTCAACCACCCTCCATGCAACTTGCGAAAGAACTCCCCAGTGTCAACCCTGTAGCCACCTCTCAACAGTTTAAAAGTCTCAATCGGTATCACCTCTCCTTCTATCCACCAAACTCTGCAGTCCGCATTCCCTCAGCCGATCCTCATAACTAACATTGTACAGTCCTGAAACTGTCTTTGTTATCCACCTTTGTACACTTTCCACAGTTAATTTATCCCCTTCAAATCCTGGGGACCAAATCTGAGAACAATAGTCTAAGTAGGGTCTTATACGATGGAATGATAACTCTTTTATCTCTGCAGGTCAGCATCCTTCTCATTATTGCAGCAATCCTCTGTGTTACCCTCACCACCTTTGCAATATGTCCCCTGAATTCCAGGTTTATGTCAATCATCAACCCCAGATCTCTTGTCTCCCCTACTTCCTCCAGTATAGCTCCTCCAATAGCGTATACAGCATCCCATCGATGTATCCCAAACCTCAAGACCTTGCATTTTGCAGCATTAAACCGACACCCCATTCATTTGTCCATCTGTCTAGCTTATTCAAATCCTCTTGCAGGACTACCACATCTGCACTATTACTATTAATCCTTCCCAGCTTCACATCATCCATTTTGTACATGTATTTTGTTTATTAACTTGTATTGTTGACTATTTATGTACTGCTTTTGACATTGTATGTTGCTGTGCCCTCTGCAGTAATTATGTTTATATGTAGATGCTCCATTGTGTAACCTTAATTTTTGTACATGCGTATTGTTTTCAATTTTCTTTAAATGTTTATATATAGCTATAACCTTTACTATGGTGCAGTATGACCTTTTTTGTTTTCATGCCAAATAAACTATAAACTAAACCAAATCTTCCACAATCTTTCTCGACCTCTTTTCAAGTATGCATCCATAAATCTTACCTGGAACAAACACTCAGTAGAGAAATTCCTCTGTAATTCTCACATTCAGTTTTATTCCCTTCTTTATAATGGATACTATGAGAGCTCTACTCTAATTATTGGGAATTTGACCTTCTGAGCAGGCACTTTGAATTATGCAGTGTAGCCACTGCAAAACTCTTATACCTCCATACCTAAGCATTTCTGGTTGAATATCATCTACTGCAGCTGCCTTTCCACATTTCAAATTTTTGACAGCTTTTTTCTACAAGTATTGATATGTACTCCTCTTTGCATTCCTCTTGAAAATTTTCTAGTATGGTTCTGTCACTGCTTGGTTCATTTAACAGTCTTTCAAGTAATTACTCCAGACATCTAGGATATCCGTATTATCCATTTTCAAGTCACCTTTATCATCTTTGATTCCTTTTACAGTACTCTTTCCTCCATTTCTTAGTTTCTTCAATAGCCTCCAGAGCATTTTGGCCACCTTCCTCATATTTATTTTCTATATTCTTACCAAAGTCTTCCCATGACTTTTGTTTGTCTACTTTCATACACAGCTCAGCTGTCTTACATTTTTCTCTGTATTATTTTAAATCATCTACTGACTTATTTGTTAGGAACTTTTGATATGCTTATCTCTTTTTCAGAACTGCTAATTTAACTTCTAGTCCACCATGGTGTTTTTATTTTGCTGACCTTGCAGACAACTTCACCACATATCTCCCTAGCTGAATCAGTCAATGTCGTCTTCAGAGTTTGCCACTGAGACTCCAAGGTTTGGTTCTTGTTTTCAATTTGTTTCATTTTTTCTTCAATAATGTTTCTATAGTCAAGTCTACAATTTATTTGTAAAAGCTGCTCAACTTCAATTATTTTTAAAACTTTCTTACTTACTGTTCTTTTCAATGTGATATCCATTTTTATCCTGCTTATTGCTAAGTAATAGTTACTTCCAATTTACAATCCACTGTACACGCTTGTATCCTGAACGAGCATGGAGATATCATTATCAACAATGATGTAGTCAATGAGGCTTTTCTCCATGTGAATTTGTGCACATCTTATTTTGAAACTTAAAGATGTGAAGTAATGACTAGTCCATGCACTGAGCAGAAATCCATTATCCATTAAAATTTTTCCATTATACATTAAAAAATATTGTTTATATTTAAAAAGAATTTAAATATTTAAATGTTCATCCTTTGATGAAACATAGAATGCAGTCTATAACAAAAGGTATCTGAGAACCAGTTTTAGAAAAATCTAGAAGACAAAAAAAAAAAAAACCATCAAAGAACTGTTCTTTTGTTTTTATTTCAGTAGTACCTAATATGCCTCTTTACCACAGATGGTCAGAAATGATTTATAGCCATTGAGCACATTAGGTATTAGTGAACTAAGGATTGGATCAAGTAAGAACCCTGCTATGAAGTGCAGATATTTGTTCATCATTCATTGTGACATTGGTGTTGTTGTTGAGTGATGGAAATCCTCTGTCACTTAGCCCTCCATAGTCATCCACCTCAGTGATATTAAGATATGTAGCCTTTGGTGGCAGATAATTTAGTCACTTGCCACCAAGGCTATTGTGTATAATAATTTGGTAAAAATAAAATAGTTTAGGCATATAGACAATGCATAAAGACAGATTACTGAAAAGTTTTAAAGAAAAAATTGGAACACCTAGAAAATAAAATTAAGTTAAAATGGAAAAAGTTAAATTCATTTGTTTGATCCTTTGTTTATGTATGTGTTGTAATTAAATTAATGGATATATATATATATATAATTCATTGTCCATTGTCATTTTTGAATAGGCTAGTACTATTTTTCAAGAAATAAGAAGGCTAGAGCCACATAGGGTACAGGGTATGGAATATTATAGCACTGCATTGTGGCATTTACAAAAAGAAGTAACACTTTCTGCATTATCTCAGGAATTAATAGCATTTGATAAAGAAGCACCGGAGGTAAGAGAAAATATTTTAATATATATGCATATACTTTTGTATGTGTGCATGTGCGAATATATTGCAACTATGCTTGCTGATTTTTATGGAAGCAAGCGGGTGTCTTCTTTCTCATACAAACTAACATATTGTTGATTGGGAGGTAGGTAGTTAGTACCTGTGATTCTAGCATGAAGAGATGCTAGAAAAATTGTTGAATTCTCTCACTTTTATCTCTGTATTTGAATTTTGAATATGCTTTTCAAACAATTGGAATTTTGTGGTAGTCATGGCATTCAAAAAAACAAAACATTTTAATCCAGGGAAGGTAAACTGTTGTTTCTGTTATATGAAACTGTAGTTTCTGATAGTGGGAATATTAATAACATGTATGCTCATATCACTTGTTTGCCATGAAGCTTTAATATTTACCTACTTGAAAGTGATCACATGGGAAGATTGTTTCACCTTTTATTATTAGAACTTATAAGAGTTCATAACCTTCTAACTACCATTTTAAAACTTGAGCGATCTTCAGAAGCCAAATAGAAACCTAAATACCTATGTAATAATTTATCAAAGAAGGTTAAGCATTCTTGGAATTTTACTGGGGATCAGTCATTATTTAGCAAACCTAGCCGAGTTTGAGGATATTTGGTAAATGTCACAAATTCATAATGTTTGTTGGAAGTTTTTCCACTTGGTTATACTATAAATTAAAAATGCCAAGAAATTATATTCTTGGTTTAATCCCTTAACCAAGTGTAAGCAAACAAAGTTTGCACCTAAACTAACTTCAGGACATGGCAACTCATATATAGAAGCTGACGACTTCACATCACTTGCCTTAGTATCCCATAATGCAAAGCATATCCTTATAGACATGCATAATGCTATGCATTATGGAAAGGGTCACTGCCCAGACCAGGCTTATGCATTACTTCGACCTTGGTATCACTTCTGGGTCTAGCTCCCACTAATAAGACCTCAATAAAGGTTGAAACCTGTCTGATAATGGCCCTTCCCATAATGCCTAGCATTATACACAACACAAAGCACATAAGGATATGTGCTTTGTGTTGTGGAATACTAACGCAAGTGATGTGAAGTCATTAGCCTTTATATATATGAGTTGCCCAGTCCTGAAGTTACTTCAGGCACAAACTTTGTTTGTTTACACTTCGATAAAGGATTAAACCAAGAATATAATTTCTTGGCATCTTTAATTCATAATGCTGTGGAAAGATAAGTAATTTTTTCAAATTTATGCTACTAATACTGAGTTAATTTATTGTATTTATTTGTTTTATAAGTGTTCTGGATAGACTGAGGTATTTAGACTTAAGAAAAATGTGTATATATATATATATATATATACCCTTAAACTATATATTGTATACCATCTATTCTATACATAGCAGAATAATGGCAGCAGACATCTTGTTGGGTGAGCTAAATTTGTGTGAGTTTGTCCAGTGTAGAATTTTGAAGATGTATTAATTGTGAAAGTCAAAAGATTTGTGGAAGGAGAGTGAAACTGGTGAGAGTGTGTGTAATAAATGTTTTCAGAGTGAGTGCAGAGCAAACGAATTACGTGATAGTAGAGAGTATTGATAGAATAATAGAAAATTTAAATATTGGTGACAATACTTAAAGTGCCATTGTGGAAGTTCAGGAGAACATAGAAGTTCTGAATAAAGAAATAGCACTTGCATGTGATCCTTAACAGGACAAAACACAGGATTGAAAAATTGCAAAAACAGCAAGAGATTAGTTGAACTCGGGATCAAAAAAAGCAAGAGATGTGAAGCATAAAAGAAGATTGTAAGAATAAGCGAAAGAAAGAGCGTATGCAAATAATTTTTTACTCAATTCTGTGGTGAGGGAAGTACTTCTATTAAGCGACCACCAGTACGGATTCTGTCACTGCCGATCAACATATATCACCCATCTGTGGACAAATTCCATGGAGAAATTTGGTGAATCTCAAGTGGTTGCACTTGATATCTCCAGGGCTTGGGAAATTCTTTTCCCAAGCCCTGGAGACATTCCCCCTACAATTTACCTGCAAAAGCTTCTTAACTTTAATTTCTCTCTTATTCAAAATTTATTTGGTTGACTCCCTACCATACCAGCTTTGCTAATTCTGTTGTCTATTTCCATATTTAATTTTCCATTGAGAATGCAGTTAAATTTTTCATTGATTTCATGAAAAGTTAAAGTTTTCATGTTCCTGTAAAATTTGTTACAGCTATTATTTAGTTTAGTTAGAATCTTGACGCTTGCACTGGATTTGCTTAGGAAAACATCATCTGCATAAAATAAAGCGTGAGTAGAATATCTCCAGTTGGGATGTTAGGTTTAATACAACTGTCCCTCATAATGTGATCCATATAAATCAGTGGCTTCCAAACTTATTTGGCTTGCTGCCTGCTTTTCCAAAAAAATTTATTGAACACTCTCCTGGAAACTACTTTCTAAGACCTGACCAGCTCTACCTGATACATACAAAAGAAAATCGTATGAAAATTGGATCACCAGTTCCTTAGTTTTAAGCAGACAGATAGATACAGAAACAAATTTGCGTTTTATTATGTATCGAGTAGAGATTTTTGAAGTTTGGAAATAAGACACCTTGTAACTGAAATTTGAAAACTATTTATTGAAATCAACAAAAGAAACATAAATTGCATGTAAACATAGGACAAATTGGAGCAGAAAATTTAATAACACTATTAAAATTAAGAATACAAACATAAATTGTACATGTAAAAATTTCATATAAAATAGCAAATAACATTCAGTAATATTAAAAACAATCCTAATGAGAAGTGTTGGATCATCTTACTTCCTTGTATTCGATCCGCCATCTTGTTTTAACTTTGTTTTTAAACAAGTAATTAGTTGCTGGCTGATTACTAATTTATATTTTTAGACTGTGCCACTCTATATCTAGATTAGTCTATCAGAATATAGTGGAACCAACCAATAACTAATTTTTTTATAGTAACTTTATTTCTTATACAGGCCGAGTTTATCTCTTAATTTTAAGGCTCCCGTTAGGTCCGATAATTTTATGAACGGTGCAATAAACAAGATTCAGGCAAACACAAATTTAAAATCAATAAAACAAAACATTTAATTCAGGGTCATATAATATACACTTAAGCTCAACTCTGACAAGAAAATAATATAAATATCTTAGCATACAGGTCACAACATCTTATAGATTCAATCTATGATCACTGCTGTCAAACTTACAGCTTCCACAACATTGAATTAACTTCTAATAGAGTTCAATATCACAAAATCTCTTAATAACAATCTTTACTATTATCACACAGTCAGCAAAGTTTCAATACATTAATGGTGGCAACAACACTGCTTCACAAGTATACACCTTTACTTCTTACTCTGGCTGATTTCAGCAAAAAATGTTATAGTTAATGTGGGGAATAACAGGAGGAATCACACATATATTTCTGCACTGAAGTAACACATAAATGGACAGTTCTTACCGGGTAAATCCTTTGCTCATCAATTTCACTATGGGCTCACTTAATAACTGTATTTATTTAGCACACTATGGCAGCACTAATTAGAATAAATCTTCTCAATGATAACTGAACTTTTAACGGTCGCACTTTACATGTATGGACGTATTTGGATAAAGGAAAATGCTCGTTCCTTCCTCAATACTATTTGATTATTTCAGCACTCTGTTAAAATTCCATGAAACTAATGGAACATGCAGTAATTCTTTAACTTCTAGAATTATTCTCAGTTGCTTAATACTTTCCCGACAATTTAATAGCTTAATTACAGCACTAAGGTTCTAGTTACAGCAATCCTTTTTATTCCTTTTCTGCTACTCCGTATTTTCCTCGTCTGCCTGTGCTATACTAAAATGCTCTCCTATCCCTGAGTGGTCCATCCTGATAGAGAAAAGAGCCCCAGTTTTCTCCGCTCTTGGCTTATATACCTCCCCTCTATTTTCCCGCCAAAAATGTTTCTCATGCTCTGTTTATGTCAATTCCTTCTCTCCGTTCAATACAATATCTTGCCATTCATGCACGTGTCAGCTATTTCTCGCCCGTCTTCATAGTAACAAACTAAATAAAATAAAAACAGAAGTATTGCATAACATTATACCTATACATACTGGTAATAATTATTATTATTTGACACCTCCAGGGTGTCTATAAAATAAAAACTAAAATATTATAATTCACATAAGGCATATCAAATTTATATATACAATTCCTCATAATATTAAATCAGAAATAAATAAAATAGAGTGATATTTTAATACAGAGTTCTGTTATTGCTAACACATATTTTAGATTAATTAATAAAACTTAATAAATAAACTCAAGGCAATTACACGAATAATAATTTATAACAAGAGATTTACATAAAATAATATTTACAATTGTAGCCTTTGCCATGGTGGATTATGTTGGATTCTGAAAGGAATATTAATAATCTAAATTTCTCTTCATTCAGAATCCAACAGAAGGGTGAGCTGCTACCAAGTTATTGATATTTGGCTCTATATTTGTCAGCAGCATTCTTAAATCACTTTGATCAGCTTTTTGCAGTCAGTTTCTTTTTCTTTCTTTTTTTTTAGTTAAAAGATTTGTGACCGCACTGAACCCATTTTCCACTAAATATGATGATGGAAATGCGATTAAAAACTTTTTTTTTTTTATTACAGCCCACAATCCTGGATAAAGTATGGGCATCTGCTTTTGCACTAAACCGTTGGTAGCCCATTTTTGAATTTTAATTTCAATTGCTCATTTGTTGTACTTCTATCAGTTCTTGTAATTGTAAAGATTCTTCTGTGTTTGTACTTGAAAACAGGTCCTCCAAAACCCAATTAGGTATTTTCATTTCAAGAATATCTTTAAATCGTGTTGAAATCACAATGAAGAGCCTCCAAGTACTAACAATAACTGAGCACGTCTTCATCACATTTTTCCACTGTTGATAGATTAGGAAACTGGCTGAATTCTCCTCATCCTAAGTTTCGTTTGTACAAAGTTTTGATTTGTTTTTATTAAATTCAGCTCATCTCCTTGGAGCTGTAGATTTGTTTCATTAAATTTGTTAAACAAGTCAGTCAAATAAGCTGTCACTTTTGAAATTAATCAAGTTGGCTCATAAAAAATCATCTATGTTTTCTAATAACTGTAGCACTGAGTCAAAGAGTTTATAAAATCGATTCAAAGAGGCACCACTTTGATAGCCTACTAACTTCTGTATGGAGCAGCAAGCGATTGAATTCTTCATCATTTTCAATACAAAGTTGTCCAAACAATCTGTCATTCAATGAATGACTTTGTTGGCTGTAATTACATAATGATTTTGTTGGCTGTAATTACATAATGTAATGACCTGTGTAGGTGATCACTCAGGTATTTGGCAACTAAATGTTGATGAATCACACAGTGTACAGTGAATACATTTGGCACTACCTCTTTGAAATATGCAATAAAACTGTGATGGCACATTATCATCGCTGCAACACCATCGGTAGCAACTGACAAGATATTGATTGTTCCGAGGAATTTCTTTTTCTTTAAAAAACTCTTCCAATACATGAAAAATTGATTCTCCTTTAGTGTCAGTTATCAACTTTTTAGCAAATAATAATTATTGGAAATTTTTTTCTTCTTTTATGTATCGTACATATGCTACAAAATAAGGCTTAATTTCCTGGTAATAGACTCATCAAGTTGTATAGAGAGCTGGGTTGCTTTTAAATACTCATAATGAATCTTCAGCATCTTGGGCCATTTCATCATTTCTTCATTGCACTGTATTATGGCACAAAGAAATTTTCTTGATATCAGAGGCTGGCTTGTTCAGTACAAAGCGTATTGACCTCACTAACAGCTGGTAGGATTAGTTCTTCACCAACATTATGCGGTTTTCCCGAACAATCAGTAAGAAAATGTAAGAGGCACGCAACCCATCATCAAAAAGTTTGGATGCTGCTGAAAACATACCTGCTAATGTTGGTTGTTTCAAAAATTTTTCTTGAAGTGCTTGAAAATGTTGGTGTAGATCAGTGCTTCCCAAACTTCTGGATGTCAGGGCCCCCTTTGTAAAAATTGAAATATTTCACGGCCCCCCCCTTGGAAAAAAATCGTAATAGAGTGAG